>NC_138876.1:0-1200000 GCF_965194805.1 Balaenoptera borealis | reverse complement strand
AAAAGCAACTGACAAAAAAATCCAACACCCTTTCACGATAAAAGCAAAAAGCCACGCTCAACAAACTAGGATGGAGGGAACCTCCTCAACCTGAGACAGAGCAGCTAAAGACCCCACAGCCACACCATACTCAAAGGTGCCATGGCCCCAAGATCAGAACTGGACACTGCTATTCAACACCGTCCTGGAGGTTCTAGCCAGAGCACAGGGGCAAGAAAGCGACATAAAAGGCATCCAAATTTGAGAGGAAGAAGTAAACTGTCTTTATTGCAGATGGCAGGATCTTGTGTATAGAAAACCCACAAGATTCTACAACAACAAAAAAATTACTAGGGCTAATAAATGAATTCAACGAAGTCGTGGGGTACAATATCAATATACAAAAATTGCTTTTCTTTCTTTACACCTGCAGTGAATTACCTGAGAAGAAAATTACAAAACAACTCCATTTACAATAGTATCAAAAACAGAAAATAGCTAGGAGTGAACTTAACCAAAGAAGTAAAAAATCTGTACACTTTAAACTACAAAACATGCTGAAAAAAATTAAAGAAGATCTAAGTAAATGGAAAGTCATCCCATATTCATGGATTGGAAGACTTCATTTTGCTAAGATGGCAATATTCCCCAAAGTGATCCACAAAAAAACCCAATCCCCATCAAAAGGTTGGCTTCTTTGCAGAAATTGACAACCAATCCTAAAATTCACGTGGACATACAAGCCACCCAGAATATCCAAAACAATCTTGAAAGAGAAGAACAAGGTTAGAGGACTCACATTCTGATTTAACAGGGACTTCCCTGGTGGCGCAGCGGTTAAGAATCCACCTGCCAATGCAAGGGACACGGGTTCGATCCCTGGTCTGGGAAGATCTCACATGCTGCAGAGCAACTAAGCCTGTGCACAACTATTGAGCCCACACGCCACAACTACTGAGCCCACACGCCGCAACTACTGAAGCCTGCAAGCCTAGAGCCCGTGCTCTGCAACAACAGAAGCCACTGCAATGAGAAGCCGGCACACCACAACGAACAGTAGACCCCGCTCGCCACACCTAGAGAAAGCTCGTGCACAGCAACGAAGACCCAACGCAGCCAAAAATAAAATAAAAATTTTTTTTAAAAAGTACAAGCAAGGAAAAATAAAACAGCTAAAGTGGACTCAGCTAAAGTGGACTCATCAAAATTTCAAACCTTTTGTGCTTTAAAGGACACCATCAAGAAAATGAGAAGACAATCCACAGGAAGGGAAAAAATGTTTGCAAATCATGTATCTGATGAGTCTGTGTTTAGAATACATAAAGAACACTTACATCTCAACAATAAAAAGACAAATAACCCAACTAAAAAAAAACAGACAAAGAAACTGATCAGACATTTCTCCAAAGATATACAAATGGTCACTAAGCACAAAAGATGCTCAACATCCTTACCCATCAGGGAAATCCAATTCGAACCTACAATGAGAGACCACTTCACACCCACCCACTTCATAAGCCTTCACATGTCTCCTCATACTAGCAACTCCACAAAGAGTACCCCATTTCACATACAAGAGAAAAAAGGCTCAGAAAATCTAATTTCCCCAGAATCATATCGTTGCTCAAAGCAGGAGCTGACACCAGTAAAGACCATTCTGATCCCAAAGCTGGCAGCCCCACCTGTGGTCTCTGCTGCACCCCTTCACAAGGTGTGAAACAGCACTGACCAGCAGAAATGTGACACAAGCCACAAGTGAATTTTAAACCGATTTGATTTTTTGCAATATACTTAATTTCAACCAAAATATTTAAAATATTGTCACTACAATGTGTGATCAATATAAAAAATGAGTGAGTTCACATTCTTTTTTCCTACTATTTGAAGTCAGCATGCACTTTACACCCACAGCATGTCCCCACCGGGACCAGCCACGTCTCAGGAGCTCACAGCCACGAGCGGCTGGCGGCTGCAGGCTGGACGGCCCAGGAGGAATGGTTAAGACGGCGGTGTCCAATGTGTGCTCCTCTGCTTAGTGTCCCTGTGACCATGGCCAAGTTACTTAACCTCTCTGTACCTCAGTTTCCTAACCTGGTAAGTGGAGATAACAGCACCTACCTCGCCAAGGACTGGCCAAAAGCAATGGAGACACAGAGCGAGTGCATCAGGGACGCTGGTTCTCACTAGCACCCGGTAACGCCTACATTTCAAAGCTGCCCCCGCACTACAGCATTTTGGCGTTACCCACCACGCCTCCCCGACAGGCCCACAGCTGGCAGCAAAAGCCAACACATACAGCCACCTTCTCTTTACGCCCACACGTGGGTGTGAAAGAGACCGCGGGTGGGGGTGGGGCGGAGGCGGGCCGAGGGCCCGGGGCGGGGCTACAGGGGTGGTGACGGGGTGAGGGGCGGGGCACGGCCTGCAGGGGGTGGCGATGGGCAGTGGGGGCGGGGCCGGCGCGGGCGTACCATCTCCACCTGCCTTCTCCCTCCTCCTCCGGCCCTTTGGTGGCCTCGTGGTCCCTTTTCCTGTCTCTCCCTCGGGACGTTGCATCGACCGGCTCCTCCTCTTCGTCTCTGCCCTGCTCCAGGCCACACCGACTTCTCTCCTCTCTCCGTCGCTTCTCCCACCGCACGTCCTTCCCGGGCCGGCCCAGTCCACGCCTGACGGCCCTCTCCACCCGCCCATCCCTCCCCAGCTCCCCATCCCCTTGTCTCCGTTCCTTTGCTTCCGGAGCCCCTGCCCCGCCTGCGTTGCCCTTCTTCCTTTTTTTGACTTTTCTGGAAACCACAGTCACTGATGCGGGCTCGTTACCAGCACCACATTTTTCATTTTCTTCTTTCTTAATTTCTCCAGCCCACATGTCTTTCCCCTCCTCGACCTCACCTCGTAGCTGCTTCCTCCCCACCAACTCTCCCACCTTTTCGGTGTAGGCTAGCTGCCCCGTCGTGGACGTTCCCCCCGCCTCCGCCTGCGCGTCTTCCCTGCGGCTCTCGGCTCCTGCGTCCCTGTCGCCTCCATTCACCGCCTCCCCGCTGGGCCCGCGCCCCCTCTCCACAGGCGCCCTCCTGCTGTGGCCACACGCACCCCTCCAGTCCCCGCTGCCCTCCTCCGGCTTCGAAGCCTTGGTCTGTCTCCCAGCACCTTTCTCCTTAAGCCCTTCCCACCTTTGCTCTTCCGATTTGTTCTCCTTTTTTCTTTTCTGTTTGCTTTTCACTTTCACCCCATCCTTCCCCTGGCTTGCGTCCACTCGCTCCCTGTCTCCCTCTCCCAGGGTGCTGGGCCACACAGCCTTCCCACCGTCCTGGCCGCTGGACACAGCCTGCAGTGCCCCATCCTCAGAGGACACCTGGAGAGCGCCAAGGGCCATCTTCCTCTCGTCCCCAGGGCCTTGCTGTAGCCTTGGAACCTTGTGCAGGAGAAAGAGCACACTATGAGTGGGCCACACCCCACAGGCAGCACCCGCCCAGGTCGCAGACCCCAGTGACTGCTTTACTCACCACATCCTGCCCTGCCCTTCCCCACAGGGGCTGCCATCAGAGGGGCAACAAATCCAGACTATGCGCCTCTACTGCCTCCAAAGGAGCTTCAGAAAATAGCTTCTGTGTCTCAGCTCTCCTGGCCCTTGTCAGGAGTGGAACCCAGGGCAGTGCACTGCCCCCGGGCACAAACCCCACTGGGAACGGGCACAGGAGGAGCGGCTATTCCAATGCCACTTCCCCCACCCAGGCTCCACAGACTCATTTCACAATACATTCCTATTAGAAAGTCAGGCAGGGGATCTGCCTGGTGGTCCAGTGGTAAAGAATCTGCCTTCCAATGCATAGGACATGGGTTCAATCCCTGGTCGGGGAACTAAGATCCCACATGCCATGGGGCAACTAATGCCACGCGCCACAACTACTGAGCTTGTGCGCTTCAACTAGAGCCCGTGTGCCGCAAACTACAGAGCCCACGTGCTCTGGATCCCACATGCCACAACTAGAGAGAAGCCCGTGCACTGCAACAAAAGATCCCACACGCCTCAACGAAGATCCCGTGTGCCACAAATAAGACCTGACATAGCCATAAAAAATAAATAAATAAATATTTTTTTTAAAAAAGAAAGAAAGTCAGACAAGTCAGACAGTAAGGTCATTCATTGTCTTTTTTTTGCCCACGCCGTGCGGTACCAGGGATGGAACTCATGCCCCCTGCAGTGGAAGCATGGAGTCTTAACCACTGGACCGCCAGGGAAGTCCCCATTCACTGTCTTCTTACACTTGCAAGAATAAACACGCAAGTACGAGTACCTAGAAAGTTGATCATGAGAATCACACCTGAAGATGTTACCTGGCCTTTTTTCTTGGAAAGCTTTTCACTGTTACGCGTCTTCACAGGCTTGGTGGTCTGTGCAGATCTAGAATACAGAACCATACGTAAATACATAAATCAGCTGCTCACTTAGAAAGCCTACCATTTTGAAAACAGATAACCAAAAAACAGATAAATAACCTACATTACAGACTACAGAGTCTCCAGTCTTTTCAGGGGACTCTTCTATTTTTCACAGCATGCTTGGTAAACGTGAGCATATTCATAGGACATCTGTGGGCAGGGGGTGAATGAGCAACTCCAGTCTGACACTAATGAGCTGCTGGAAGCTGCAAAAGCACCCCTGGCACACCTCCTGCCGACAGGAGACCTGCGGGGGCTGCAGAAAGAGCGGATGGCAGAGCCAGCCCTGTCACCCACCAGGTCCACCTCTGCCCACCCCCGGCCCCTGTCAATATTATGACTGCCATGGGACTTCCCTGGTGGTCCATGGTTAAGACTCCACGCTTCCAATGCAGGGGACGCGGGTTCCATCCCTGCTTGGGGACCTAGGATCCCGCATGCTGCGCAGCCAAAAAAATTAAAAATCAAAGAAAAAAAAAACTACGACTGCCAGGAAATCATCAATTTAGAAAAACGGTCCTTCAAAAGTAACCTTTAAGAAGTAGTAATTGTGAGAAACACATTCAGAAACAAAACCCAAACTAAACAGAGAGAAGATGAGACACAACAGGCCCGAGCAGGAGCGGCGGGGCAGCCCCTTCGGCCGCCACCCAAACACCGCCACGGGGACAGGCCCTGGGGGGCCAGGCACTGGGTTACGGAGGGCAACGGAGGCCCGCCACCAGTCGACTGACCATCCAAAACCGTTCACTTCACACCCACTAGGATGGCTACAGCGAAAAGATGGACAATACCAAGTGCTGGCAGGCATGCGGAGAACGCAAGCTCCTCGCACATTGCTGGTGGGAGCGTAAAACTGTGCAGCCACCCCGGAAACAGTGTGGCAGTGCCGGAGCGAGGCAAACCACCACCACGAGACCCAGCAACTCCACTCCTAGGTGTTCACACAAATACTGTGAGTGAATGTTCACAGCAGCAATACTGACAAGAGCCCAAAGGTGGAAACAACCCAAAATGTCCATCAACAGATGAACGGATAAGCAAAAAGCACTATACTCAAACAGTAAAATATTTTCAGCCATAAAAATGAAGTGCTGGGGCTTCCCTGGTGGCGCAGTGGTTAAGAATCCGCTTGTCGATGCAGGGGACATGGGGTCAAGCCCTGGTCCGGGAAGATCCCACATGCTGTGGAGCAACTAAGCCCGCGCACCACAACTACCGAGCCTGCACTCTAGAGCCCGCTAGCCACAGCTACTGAGCCCGCGTGCCGCAACTACTGAAGCCCGCGCACCTAGAGCCCGTGCTCCGCAACAAGAGAAGCCACCGCAATGAGAAGCCCGCACACTGCAACAAAGAGCAGCCCCCGCTCACTGCAACTAGAGAAAGCCCGTGCGCAGCAACGAAGACCCAACACAGCCAAAAATAAATAAATAAATAAATAAATAAAAATGAAGTGCTGATACGTGCTACAATGTGGATGAATCTTGAAAATATGTTAAGTGAAAGAAGCCAGACACAAAAGGACAAATATTGTATGATCCACTTGTACGAAATACCCAGAATAGGAAAATTCGTAGAAATAAAAGGCTGATGAGAGGTTGTCAGGGGCTGGGGGAAGAGGGAAATGAGGGGTATGGGGTTTCCCTTTGAGGTGATGAAAAAATTCTGGAATTAGACCGTGCTGACAGTTGCCCAAGATTGTGAATGTCCTTAGTGCCAAGGAATTGTACACTCTGAAATGGTTAAAATGATGAATTTTACATTATATGAATGTTATCACAACAACAACAAACACAAAAGGAAAGTTTCCCAAAATTTCTGACACTTTCCATGAGAGAAAAACAACAGTTGGGACAGAACACCAGGCACAGGAGAAATCCTGCCTCTGTTCACAGCATGGGGGCCGCACGATGTGGCCCACAAGCTAGACCGGGGCCGCACACGTTTCTGTCTGTCTGGCCAAGCAGTTCTGTAAAATGTCAGCAGCATTTAACATTCGAGACGCTTCACCGTAACCATGGTGTGTGAGCTGCACACCCAGGAGCCTGCTCAGAAGTTCACCCACCGCTCACAGCGCGGGTCCAGCAGGGAGGGAGGCAGGGAGGGGGCAAATGGCAGCCAGAAAAGGGAGCGGCCCACCCTCCCCCACCCCACTCCCCCGACCCGATTACGGGAAACTAATAAACATGATTTGACATGACTCAGAGAAAACACCAAATTAAACTAATCCTGTACTCTGAGGCCGGTGCTTCGTTCAAAACTGGAAATACTATTTAGAACGACAGAGCTTCAACTGCCTGATTCTAAAGCCTAGACTCCTTTCACCATGAACTGACACGCAAATCCTGTCATCAAGCCACACGTGTTTCCAGCACCAAAGTTTCCAAAAGCAAAACCTACCATGGTTTTTTTTCCATCAGGTTTTTTCTTTGTTCTACTGGACAAAGAGAGCTATTTATACTATCCTCTGAGACAAGGAAGTGGTAGAAAACAGGAGAGGTAAAGAAAGGTCAGTGACAACCATATGCCTAATGCCTTTTAAACTATTTTTGGTTCTATTCTTTGAAAAAGATGTGGTTACCTATTGTTACCTATTATTATTTCTGACAAGATCCTTTATTTATTGATAATATAAAAACCACAAAAGAGAGGACCGACGGCAGGTGAGGGGGCCAGTCCTCAGGACAGCGGCCTGACATCTCGGCCTTCACAGAATGCGCAAAAGACTGATTTCCTGCGTGGCAGCCAGCAGCTCCCGTTACCAATCGTTCTGTGGTTCTACTGGATTGTTCACTTCTGCTCAAGTGAGACCAAAGACTGGATAAAAACAGGGAGTACAGGTCCCAATTCCAATGACAAGGGCGGAGTCAGGACTGAAGGTGATGTCGCTGCCCCTCCCACCGCTGCATCCTCACCATCCCCACCTCACCTCCTGCACAGAGCAAAGGGGCACAGGACAAACCCTACCTGGTATCTTTTGAAATGGAGAACGTACTTTCTTCCTTCAGGCACTGCTACGAGTCACAAGAAGACAGAGAGTTTTACTGAGAACATTTCCACGTTGCGGTAATGGTTAGAACTTCTGTTAAAACACTAAAGAGACCACCACCAATGTGTGCTGAAGTGGCCCCTGGGAAGAGCAAACATGACCCTCAGGAAGTGAGCAAGTCAGGTCCAGGACACCATGACGCCCCCAGCCGGCAGCTTCCCGGTCCTTAGAACTCAGCAAGAGGGTGGCAGCCGCCTCAAAGGGTTCTGAGTAATGCGTAACCAAACCCACCCCTCCCAGAACTGATTCCAAGGCCCAGGCACAACACAGAAAGCAGCGCGCCTTCTGAAAGTAGAAATAAATGTACTTTACACACAAAATGTACATTTTTAAAACTATCAAAATGCCATAGAGACTAAGAAAGGCTTACGGATAAAAAAAAAAAATGAAAAATTTAACTTAGTGAAGACTGTCAAGTTTAAAAATAGAACATTATCAGTAAATGGAAGATTCAAACCTGGTCTTTCCCACATCTTCCCTGATTTTTTTGGTTTGGCTCCTTCACTTTCTGTTTCTTCAGGTTTTCTAGGTTCATCTGGTCAGTATTCTCCCTCTTCCTTTAATGAAAAAAAAATTTTAATGCAAGTCCCAAGGGAGGAAATGTAAAGCCAACATTGAAACGCTGTCTCTGGCTTGGAGAAATACAAGCTGCACAGAAAAGCGATAGGATCACCCCGCCCTCTCCCTCCCCAGCCTAACACCAGACTCCTTGCTCGACACCACCTGGGCCATGTCTGTGTGCACACACTCTTCGCATCCCATTTTCCACTAGTGCAGGGACGGGGTCAATTAGACTAGGGCATTTCAAGAGGTGAGCCAGCTCGTTAATAAAAATCACACTCCACTAAGCAAAGGCCACTTCTTCCCAAAAACATTCAGTTACCTTGTGAGGGCAACTTCATCCTTCACTGAGAATGGCTTCAAATCAGACACTTGACCATCTCCCATCGCCTCTTCTTTACCTGTAATTGTGTGTCTCCAACTGTGAGAAAACAGAGCTGAAATGCATCACAGAGGACCCCAGGTAAGCAGCAGGTCAGTCGGAAAGGAGGTGAGCCTGGGCCCATGTGCAGGGACATTCTATGGCCTGTCATGCCTGTGGCTGGTGGTCCCACTGGCTGAGTCTACATCTAAAACACATCAACAGCTAACTCACATCAACCCACGACTAAGAGAAGAGCAAAGGCCCACTGTTCACAAGGTCTCTATACAACAGGTGCACCAGGAGGTGCATGTCATTATTGACCCCATTACTACAGAAACAGTCTCCAGGAACAGTTTCAGTTAACAGGTCCTGAGCATTTTCCCGCGTTTTATGTGTCATCATCTTTATATTTTGAAACGTCACAATTAACTATCTTGAAGACAAGCATCAACTCCACTGAAAATAGCCTGTTTGCCAATTCCAGCTGAGTACTTATGGCTTTAGATGCATCAGACCAAAAGGAAAAGGAAAAGAAAGCTGTAAGCTCGTGGCGTTAACAAGATGAACGCCAGTAGGTGGTAAAGACAAAGAAGGCAGATCAGAACTCAGGAAATGGAGCGGGCGGCTCCACGATGAGGACAACCCAGGCCCTAAGGCAGATATCTGGGTTCCAGGGCGGACCCCGGCGGGGACTGGAGCCCGCCCGGGCACCGAGGGATTTGCGTGTGTCGGCGCCGGTCCACGCCCATCTCCTAGGGAGCTGGTCAGGCACAGGAGGCCCCGCGGGCCACGCCGGGTCGTGCGGAGAAGGGGAGACTGGGGAGAATGTCCCCCTCCTGGCCCCACCCGCCGCGCGCTCCGGAACTCCCACCTGCGGCTCCTCAAGGCCTCGGGCTCCGCAGCGAGCACACCGTCTACCGACGCGCCGTCTCCTGCCATCAGGTCCGCGCGTGCGCAGCGTCTCCACCACCACGTGCCGCTCCTCGGCGCCGCGGGGGCCGCCGGGAAGGCAGGAGGCGCAAGCGCGGGGCGGGGTTCCTGCGCGGCCCGGCAGCTGGGGGTCTGGGGCGCGAACTCCTGGGCACTGGCAGGATGGGTGCGGAGCGACGAGGGGGCAGCCCAGGGTCAAGGGCCCTGCGGGAGATCTTGGCCCAAGTGTGTGAGCGTGCACATGCACCTGCGTGCGCGGGCTGGGATGGGGGAAGGGCCGGCGGGGCGTGGACGTGATGGTGCAGGCGGAGGGGGGCGGGGATTGTCAGGTTAGGAAAGATAAGGTGCTCCCATTGCATTTAGAGGGATGAATGAGCCTCAGTGGGCAGGACAGCTCTTGGGGCAGAGAGGCCTGTGGGAAACTCAGTGCCTGGTCCCGTGGGAGACGGCAATGAGGTCGGCCAGCAGAGGATGGTGGAGGTGGGGACGAGAGGAGTTGAGGATGACACCCAGGGTTCCAGTTTGCGTGGTTGCGTGGGTGGGGCTGTCCTCTGACCCTAAAACCCCATCACAGGAAAACCGCCTAAAAACATACCTTTGGTGAAAACAGAGGAGGCTATTACAAACATGCTCCTTACTTTACAATTTGGTGGTTGTTTTATAAGTTCTGGTGCCTTTGTTTGACGTTATTAAAGATGCCATTTTCCTGCCTTCTTAACAAATGGACGTTAGGTAAATAGCTGTTTTCCTGCTTTGGTGAATAATGGCCAGACGGAAGCCTTGTGTCGTGTCGACGGCCTCTCACTGCCAGCCCAGTGTGTGCTGCGGAAGCTTTGCATAAAGATGGCATCTAATCTACAATTGCGCCTGGATTTGCTAGAGCCCCACGGAGGCTGAACTCATTTTATTCAGAACGCCACAGAACGATAACCAAAAAAGGATACCGTGAAGGCAACATCTATCATATGCTTCTTAAAAAACCCCATTGTCAGCATCAGTGACAATGGCATTACCGCTCAGTCACTGAGATTAAAAATTAGTCATACGTGGAAAATAGAAACAGGTTTTCAGGGAAAAGGAAGCTTTGGTTCCACTGAATTATGCCCCTTTTTTGCTTGGTAAATAAAGGATGCATATTTTCCGATGATATATATTTTCGAGGGTAGCTATGTCTAGGTGGTCCCAGATTTGGGGTAAGAGCCTCGTTGTCAGTTGACTGACTGGGCAGGTGTCAAAAACACTTTATAACTTATATCCAAAACCGTCTGACAACAAGGTATTCAGTCATCAGAGTTACCGCCATCCAGAATCTGAATCTTTCTGGATTAGGTCACGAATGAGTCCTTGGAATGATGGGTGTTTTCCTTCTCTTAGGTGTCACAGCCCATCAGTGAGGCTGAGTACGCAAAGCATCACTCGGCTGCCCGCGACCTCTCACCCCCTTAAACCCTGGTTAAACCGAGCCCTCTGCCTTCTGGGCAGCCACATGGCAGCTGGGGCCCCCGCCCCACCAGGAAGCCCCACCCCCCTGTCCTTAGCCGTCCTCCTCCTCGCCTCCTGTGACCTCCAGCACCCCTCCTCGGCCCACTCTCAGCGGGGGCCTTGCTTCCTATGTCACCGACACACAGAAACAGCCCACAGGGAGTGGCCGCATCCTCCCAGCCCCACGGCTGCCCTGCCTGTGTCCGCCATCCCTCTGCCCCCTCCTGTCGCTGTGGTTGGACTGTTCGAACCTCTGTGAACGGCAGGCCAGCCCCTCAGCCCTCCCCTGACCCCACAAGTACGTGTCCCACCAGTTCTCTGCCCCCCCACCAAGCAGAACTCCCCAGACGTGTGTCTACTTCCTGTCCTCTGGCTCACTTTTGATCCCCGTTAAGGCAGCCTTCCCCACACCCCACTGAGACGGCCACCACCACCTTCCCTGGCCTTATCCCGCTGACCGTCAGCAACATGGGCTGACGCCTCGTTCACAGGCGCTCCGTGGACCCTGTCCCTCCCCAGGTTTCTGGGGGGCATCTGGCCCAGCCCTGCTGCCGCAGCTGCTGCTCCCCTTCCTGGCACTGCCATGAACTGCCAAGCTGTCTGCCCATGACTGCTCCACCACACGTGGCCCTGCCTGTGGCCCGCTCCCCACCTGGCCTCACCTGGCCTCCACTCCTCCAGAGCCCAGGGTGGTCCTTCGGCAGCAGGATTTTCCGCAGAGGGTGGTGGGGAGGCCTCGGTGGGGGAAAACATGCAGGTGCCTTCAGCCGTCTGCCAGGGATCAGACCAGTAAACACCACGCTCCAGGGAGCCCTGGGCGTCCTCACCTCGCACTGTTCAAAGGATAAAACTAGTTCCCCAAAGTGGCCAGAAAAATGTCCATGGGGCCAGGCCACGATGCCAAACTTACAAGGACAATAATTTGTACCCCCCCCTTTCCTTGGACCTCATCCCAGAAAAGTGCCACTTCCCCAGAAGCCACCATCCTTGCTTGGAGAGAGACCTCTCCCTCCCTCCCCACGTGCACCTCTGCGTCCAGGAGGGGCGAGAGCACAGACGTGGCTTGGGAAGTGTCCAGAGTGTGGTGGGTATTCAGGGCCCACAGAGCCCCTCCCACCAGGGCCCTGGGCTGGGCGCCCTGAAGAAGACACTTTTAAGGAGCTCTCTCTGCTCCCAAGTGGCTTTTCGAGGTGCCCTCTGCAGCCAATGCTCTCAGTGGCTCTTTTTTTTTTTTTTTTTTTTTCCCAAATGACTCTCAACTTGCCTTCAAATAAGAATAAATATGTGTGTCTGTTCCCTGGGCCTTTGACAGCCCTGAGCTGGCCCCATGACTTGGGTGGGATTGATGGCCCTGTCTCACTGAGAAACCAGGTGCATCTTTTACTAAAGGTGGTTTCCAAATGATGAATGGCTTTCTCACGAACACAAAATTGTTGATTGTATTTACAAACAATTCCTTTTTCACGTTCCGTTGATTCTTCTCCAGCGTCGGTCCCTCAGTGACACCAGCACGGCTGATGCATTGGTGGCTATTACCTCCATTGATTAAGGCTTCCTGTGGTCCCGCGGTGCCTGGTACGCCATTCGTCACAGACAAGCGGCTTGCACACAGCAGTATATCATGCTCCCTTCGGGCTTTACGGTTATTTATTCTTCAATTTATGTTGCGTACCCTGTAAGTACAGGCGCACACCAAAACTCCAAAATCTTAGCATGCCACGACAGTGAGCAAATAGAGGAGTAAAGGAATTCTTTGCCAGTCCTGTGCTTCCAGAGCCTGACTCCTCTGCCCCTCATTCTGAAAAAATGCGAATGTAAATAAACAGTGTCAGCACCGTCCCTAATTGAGACTTGGGACCAGAGAGAAGGTCGACGGAAGTGCCACCACTTTTCACCAAGTCATTCAACATTTAGCATTGAACCAAAAGACCCCAGACCCAAATTCTTCAGCACCTCCTGGGGACGAGGCAGCCGTCAAAATGGCCCAATCCAGGCCAGGTGGGAATTTTCTAGAATCAGCTGCTTTCTCTAGGTTTCTCTGTCCCATCTCCTCTCCTGATGGCATTTTTGGCTCACCCGGGGCATTCCCCATGGTCAGTCCCTTCCAGGAAAGGGGCTGCGTGCAGAGAAGGTGCTGGACGCTGCAAGGGTCCTGGCTCCTCTCCGGCCACTGGGTCTTGGGTAAGCCGGTGACACTCCAGATGGCCAGGCCCTCCTCTGGAACTTGCAGAGGCTCAGAACAGAGCCCAACTTTCCTCCCAACTCGAAAATCTGGGTGTTCACGTTCGCATCAAGAGCCTGTCTGGCTCATAGTTGCAAAGTATCGATCAGTATAAAAGTGTAAGTCAGAGCCCATCGGCACTTACCGTGTACTGCCGTGGAGGGAAATTTATTTTCTCACAGTGCGGGAGGCTAAGTCCAAGATCAAGGTGCCAGCTGATTCAGCTCCTTGTAAAGACTCTCTTCCTGGTTTGCAGACGGACACCTTCTCACTGTGTCCTCACATGGCTGAGAAAGCAAACTCTGGTGTCTCTGTTTTTTTTTTTGGCCATGCCACGCAGCTTGTGGGATCTTAGTTCCCGGACGAGGGGTCGAACCCAGGCCCCCGGCAGTGAAAGCAGGGAGTCCTAACCACTGGACTGCCAGGGAATTCCCTGGTGTCTTTTTCTCTTACAAGGACACTAATCCCATCATAGGGTCCCCACCCTCATGACCTCATCTAACCCTCATCACCGCCCAAAAGCCCCACCTCCAAATCCAATTACATTGGAGGTTAGGGATTCAACATAGGAATTTGGAAGGTGGAGAAAATTCAGTCCATAACATAGCTTAACACTAGCTACCTTACCAAATTATCTAATTAGTTCTAATAGGGTTTCTTTTTGGTTGAATTTCTTGGGATTTTAAATTATGCAATCATGTCATCTGAATATAAAGATAATTTTGTCTTCTTTCCCCTAGTATTTAGTTTCCCTGCATTATTTCCTTAACTAAAAGTTACAAACTACTCCTCCTGTGGGGCTCTCCCAGGGGCCCTCTGAAGACGCCCCCTGCCCAACCGGCCACAACTACATCCTGAGCCCATGCGTGCAGGCCGATGGCTGGCCAAAAGAATGGGTTAAGGTGACCACGGTGGGTCACTGTGTCCTGCCGGTGTGGGGGCTGCACAGTGACTCCGTGCGGGTGTGCCCTGGCGTCACAGGCATTTACTTATTTATATATATTTTTAATGTCTCTTTTCTTGCTTTGCATTTTTGAAGATGATCTGGTGGGTTTTTTAAATTTATTTATTTTTGGCTGTGCACGGGCTTTCTCTAGTTGCGGCGAGCGGGGGCTACTCTTCATTGCGGTGAGCAGGCTTCTCACTGCAGTGGCTTCTCTTGTTGCGGAGCACGGGCTCTAGGCACATGGGCTTCAGCAGTTGTGGCACGTGGGCTCAGTAGTTGTGGCTCGTGGGCTCCGGAGCGCAGGCTCAGTAGTTGTAGCGCACGGGCTTAGTTGCTCCGCGGCATGTGGGATCTTCCCGGACCAGGGCTCGAACCCATGTCCCCTGAATTGGCAGGTGGATTCTTAACCACTGCGCCACCAGGGAAGCCCCATCATGGGCATTTAACCTCCCCAGCCTGTGACCCACACGGCCCCACATATTTTCCAACACCCTTTGGTCATTCATTGAGGTCTCCGCCTTCTTGGGTTGACTGGCTGTCCTTCCCATGTGGATTCTGTAACAACAGGGGCGGGGCAGGTGGAAAGGACCGGGCCAACGACAGAGTGTGCCGCTTAGGGGTGTGGGTGAAATCAATGCAGTGCTTCATGCCCTCTCCTCATTAGACGTGGGCATCTTACCTTGGTAAGCGGCTCCATGTCCCTCCGTCCCCTTCACAGGCTGGGCTCCTTTGAGGAGCAGAGGAGGCACCTGTTCTTAGGTGGACTTGCTGCGCGGCTGTTAGAGTCTAGAGCCCCTTCCAACACTTTATTCTACAGTTAGTGGTCTATTCTTGTTTTCCCCCTCTTCTGGGGTCAGCTTTGATCATTTATGTTTGGGTACAGAGTCATCCATCTTCTCTAGATCTTCCAGTTTCTGTCACAATGTTCTCTCATGGTTTGTAAAATCTCCCCATGTCTTGGTAATTGCTCTTTCTTCCTTTCTTAATGTGGTGTATTTGTGTTTTCACTCTGACACAGCCACTACTTGTGGGATCCAAACCCATTCCGGTTCTCCTGACAGACAGAACCCCAAGTAGTTTGGGACAGCACCTGCCAGCAAGGACAATACATTCCCGGCCTCCCCTGCAGCCACGTGTGGCCGTGAGACAAAGGTCTGGGGGGCCGTGGGGGACTTCTTGCCTTCCTCCTGATGCTTGTTCCTCCCTGGAAACCAGAACTGAACCCGGAGGAGGAGTAACCTTTTCTCCACGGTGAGGCTGAAGGTCCGTGGTGTACGCCCCTGTGGATGCATCCACCACCACCATCCATCTCTGAATGGTGACCTGGGGAAAAATAGTAAGCATCTCACTCCCGGGGTCTAAGCCGCTGCATCCCAATCTCATGCAGTCAGAGGCGGATCCTAGCTGATACAATCTCTTTTATTTCCCTGATTGGGCCTCTTGAGGATTTATCAACTTTTTTTTTTCTCAAACACTCAGGGTGTTTTTGCTATGTGACTGTTGTCAGCTTTTAATCTTTATTTCCTCCTCTTTTTTTTGATTTTGTTGATTTATTTCACATATATGACATCTATATAGTAATAAATACCTGTAAGATTACAGAATTTCCTTTGGTTTATTCCACACATTTTATATAACATTATTTACTTTCTAGTTTTTTTAAAAATTTATTTATTTTATTTATTTATTTTTGGCTGCATTGGGTCTTTGTTGCTGCTCACGGGCTTTCTCTAGTTGCAGTGAGCGGGGGCTACTCTTCGTTGTGGCGCACGGGCTTCTCATTGCGGTGGCTTCTCTTGTTGTGGAGCATGGGCTCTAGGCGTGCGGGCTTCAGTAGTTGTGGCTCGTGGGCTCTAGAACACAAGCTCAGTAGTTGTGGCGCACAGGCTTAGTTACTCCGTGGCATGTGGGATCTTCCCGGACCAGGGCTCGAACCCGTGTCCCCTGCATTGGCAGGCAGATTCTTAACCACTGTGCCACCAAGGAAGCCTTCTAGTTATTTTTTAGGTAATGTGAAGTTTGTGTTCTTTCTTCTATTTCAAACCTTATTTAGAAATATCTCTTCACTTCCAATGGTTACCTTTTATTTTGGATGTTTTTTGTTGTCAATTTCTAGACATCCACTCTTCCAAAACTAAGCTTTGGGATTGCTTTGTTATAGAAGGTGCAGAGTTTCACCAACCTTAGCTCTACAAGACCCGATTAGCCAAACAGAAGTCTCCTCCAGTGCCCTACCGCCCTCCCCAGGGGCGACCTCTTGTAACTCTTTGAGCTGCCGATTTGGTATTGAATTCCACAGTTCCGAACAACATACTTCTGCATCCGGAATTCTGCTTTCTCACTGAGGCCTTACCTACTGACTTCGCCTCAGGAGAATGAAGCTTCGGCTTCTCTCACCCACTTCTTCACTCTTCCCCTCTTACCTCCTCCTAACAGAAACTCGTTATAATGGTCCTGAGGTCAAGATGCCAGGACATCCTGAAGTACACAGCTGAGTCAGGTTATATTCTGTGGTTACTTTTTATTTTCCCAGGAGTTAACAATTACCTTATTTTGGAGTTGTTATTGTTGCAGATGGCCAGGGTGGGCCAAGGAGCTTAGTTTACAGGATTTAGCGCTGGGGATCAGGCGTGCACGTTTGGAGAGAAGGAGCCTAGGGCTCTGCACGGAGGGGAGATGGTGAGGACGGACAAGCTGGAACTTTATCGGAACTTAAAAGATAAACAAGGGCTACTGCTTACGCTCTGGTGTTCCTGCCCCTACAAACGGCGTGTTCTTAGGTGAGGTGAGCCCCACATGAAATCTGAGTACGCTGCAGAGTCACCATAACTAGAGCAATTATGAAAGGACCTGGACGGAGGCACATCGCTGGAGCAACCCTGCAGGGAGAGCAGGTTACGGAAAGAGTCCAATTCTGGAAGAAGGCTGGTCGTGGAGGCAAGTCAGTTCTAGAAGTAGGTTGTGAAAGCAAGATGATACTGGAAGCAGGTTGTGGAGGTGGGTTCTGTAGGAGGATTCTGGGGTGTGGGCTCCAGAGACGGGTTCCAGAGGAAGGTTCTGAAAGCGGGTTCTGGAGGTGTGACAAAGGACGGCCGACCATGGCACCTCACTGGGGCCAGGCCGGAGCCTGGGTACCCGCGCGGAGACAGGAAAGCGGACCTTAAGAGCTGCACGAGCGCTCGCGCTAGCAAAACCGTTAACCCCATTGCGGATGTTTTCGGACTAGCCCCGCGGAGGCCCCGCCGCCGGTGCGGGCAAAACCCGCGCTGCCCGGGGCCCTGCGCGGCGCAGTGTTTTTCCCTTATCCGCCGGCCGGCGGTTGCCAAGGGCGACCGCATTCCCCCGGGGCTCCGCGGGCGCGGGTGGGCGGGGCCTGGCCTCGGAACCACCTCCCTCGCACTCTGGTTGGCCGAGGCTGCTGTCCGTCGGAGTCTCCGCTGCCGCCAATTGGGCAGCGGAAAGTTTCGCACGCTCGGCGCCCAGCGCCCCGCCCCTCCAGCCGACCGGGCCACCACCGCCCCCCCCCCCCGCCCCCCAGAAGAGGGCAGTGCGCGATCCCGTGCGCCCGGGGTTCCTGTGCCGGCGTTGGCTTCCAGGCGGGCGCGGCCCGAACGGCGGGCGGCGATGGTCCCCGAGGGGAGGCCGGACGGCGCGGGCGCCGGCGAGGAGAGCGCCCGGCTGCAGGCGGCCGGCAGCGTCCGCAAGGTGGGAGTGCCCCAGGGCGGGGGGAGCCGGGAGGTGGGGTGCCAGACCCGACGTGCTCCTGTCGCCATCTGACTCCGGCGGGCGCGGGACTGCCGGGTCGGCGCTGGCTTCTCCCGTCCGAGCGCGCCGCTAGACTCCGGGGCGAACCCCACATCTCGCTCGCCCCTAGAGGCAAGGTGGGCTTATCGCTGGGGAAACTGGGGCCCGGTGCGGAGCCAGAACCCAGCTGTCTGCCTGTGCTGGGCTCCTCTCTAGCCCGTTTGGGGACCCCTCCTGTGTCGACCAGGAACAGGTGGGAGCGCAAGTCCACCTTGTGGTTTTCTCCAACGCTTCAGGACTCCCTTCTGTGACAGGTGTTGGGCTCTGGTCAGTGACAGCCCGTGGCCCTCGTGCTTGTTCCTGGTGCCCATCATTCCTCCTTTTCTAGCTTTCCCCTCTCTCCCCTAAGACTGTTCAGCTTTGCCCTGGGCACCCAGCTCTGTGATGAAACTTTTAGCAACAGGTGGCTGAAGCCTCCTGGGTACAGGAAATGGCTGGAGGATTGCCCAGCTAGGCGATTTGTCCCTCCTCACTTCCCCGCACCTCTGCCCCCTCCTGAAGTCCCTGACCCCACGCACTGTGGACTGTGGACCATTTCCAGGAGGACTGGGGGAGCTCTGGAAGGGAGGGGGTGTGGGGACATTCGAGTCTGTGCCCGGGAAGGAGAGGGTGCTCTGGCTGCCTCCCTCTGCAGCCCGGGAGCCCAGTTGTCCCCTGGTGGTCACCAAGAGGCTGCCCCAGTTTTATGCCAGGCCTTGGGCGTCCATGTCCCCAAGGGTTTTCAGTCTGGTGCCACCGAGCATAGGTGGCACCTGCACCCACGAGGGTGTAAGGCCTGGCCCTGCTGACCATCTTGCTGATTGTTCCCAGGCCTGTGCTGGCATAGTTGCCCCCACACGTAGCCAGTTCTGGCCACTGCCCATGCCATTTCCTCCTGGGCTTCTGGGGGATCCGCTAGACCCATGCCATCAGGGCCATTGCAGGGAGGGTGTAGGGGGTCGCTCCTCTTCTCCGTCAGGGTGGGGGTTCTTCCACAGGTGGGTGAGCTGGCCCTTTACCACCTGGTGCGGAAATGGGGGTGAGTGTGGCTCTCAGCCCGCCCAGCACTGCGGACTGGGCCGTAGGCACACCTCCCACCCAGGTCACGCAGCCAGACTGCCTTCTGGAGGGAGCGTTAGGGTCATGAGGCCATGGGGGTGCTGGCTGCGGAGCTCAGAGGGGACCCTGGCTCAGAGGCCGTGGTCTCCTGCCTCCAACACATCTCTCCAGGAGCACTTGACATTGGAGACAAACGAACTGTGTGGATGAGGACAGCCCTGCAGGGCTGGCGGCCTCTGCCCAGCACGTGGACCACCCCTCCCCAGGCAGACAGCAGTGCCGCTCACCGAGAACCCTTAGAACCTGCTGGAGCTTTGCAGTTGGACCTTCGGAGGGATAGGGATGTAGCTCCAGCTGTGGCCTGCCCCTCTCTCCCCAAATTCTCAGGCCTCCTGGAGGGGAGACTGCTCATGTCCTCTGCTCATTCCCTTTTGCACCAAGTGGGTGTGGGAGGCACCACGGAGAAGAGGCGCAGGCCAGTGGGAAGACAGACACTCAACCAGCAGAGCGGAGGGAGGAGAGCCGTGTTTTGTCTTGTTCCATCCTGGTGCCACCCTGACACCAGCCCCCTTCCCATCTACAGATGAGGGTTTGCCCAGGGTCCCACAGCAGGGAGTCCTCCAAGTTGATTGCTCTTTCTCCCATTGTTCAATGGGGACAAGTCCCCTCTCCGCAGTTACCTTGAAGCCTTCTATCCTTCAAGTCCCAGAAGAATGCCTCCTCCTGCAGGAAGTCTTCCCTGATTGAGCTCTCCTGAGAATACTGGAGTGTGGAGGAGATGTTGGGCCATAATCCAAGGTGGCCATGCGCCAGGAGCCTTGTCTGTGCAAGGGAGTGAGGCCTTCTTTAGGGTGCCCCCTGCACGGGGCTGGGACAAACTAGAGCCCCCAGAAGGTGGGAAACTGCCCTGTATGTGACAGTGGGGGCATGCTTATTCAGATTTGTGGAAGACAGTGGCCATTGTAGGGAGGCCAGCGTCAGCCCCGCAGGAATAAAACTTCCCCTGTCTGTGCCCTCAGGGCAGGGTCCTGGGAGGCACTGTGTTCTCATCCCTGCTCCGATCGGGGGCCAGGTGATCACCTGAGCCTGAGAGGACGTTGCCCAAGGAAGTACGTTCTGAGAAATCCTTCCCAACTCTTGGGCTGGTGACTGACCCGTACGGGAGGTCCTTAAATGGCCAGGAGGAGGTGTGGTGGCCGCGGCTGCACCAGTCCCACTGGGGCCCTGAAGCCGCTCCCCTCACCAGAGGGAGCCTCTCACCCTCTGAACCTGCCGCAGGGCTCCCTGCTTGGGGCCCGGGACGTGGGCAGGCTGGCAGGTGGCTCATATGCGGTACAGGACCCGCGCGGAGGCACTTCAGATGGTGGCCGTTGGGAGGCCTGGCCTGCTGCCTGTGAGCGGAGGGACCCTGGGCCTGTGGTTTGGGCGTTTGCCGCCAGTAAGCAGCCAACTGGGACGGAACCCGGCCATGTTCAGCGTGGCCCAGGGGAGCCTCCGCTCTGTTAGCGCCCCAGCGGGAGCCGGCTGGGCATCCCCTGCAATTAAACGTGTGTGGCCTGGCATGACTGTGTGGGCGGGATGGGTCGTGGGGGTTACAGAAGGAATTCAGAAGTTCAGGAGGATGTGTGGTGAGTAATTGGCCATCTCCCGGCAGGAGCTCCAGGCTGGGCTGCTGAGACCCAGAGCCACACCGGACAGGCCCAGATTCTTCCCGGGGCCCCAGTCCCAGCCACATCCCCGCCCGCCATGTCCTTGCTGGCCTGGCCCCCGTGACCTGTGGCCTCTCTGCAGGGCTGTGACCTCCTGGCAAATTCGCAGCACGGCTGCCTGCAGAGCCGCAGGGCCCGGATCCACCAGCAGATCAACAGGGAGCTGAGGATGCGGACGGGCGCCGAGAACCTGTACAGGTGCGTGCTGGCTGCTTGGGACACCTGCCACCGGCCGACCCACGGGAGAACCGTGCCGTGATCCCCGAGGCCCCTGCGAGGCAGGTGCATCCTGGGGCAGGGCAGTGACCCAGGTGGGTGCCTGGTCTTGTGGCCCACATGTGATTCCGTGGCCGTGGACTCCCGTTCAGGCTCCTGAGAGGCAGGGCTGGGCCTCCCACTGGGGTCTGGGGCAGCCATGCCGCTCGGCTGAGACCCTCACAGGTGACTCAGGCCCCCACCTTGGTGGCCCTCACCGGCAGGGGTAGGCTCAGGGCCAGCCGAGTTCCGTTCCGTGCGGGGCTGGAGCAGGGCTGGAAGGGATGTCCCCACCGGTGTGCAGTGTGGGAGCCTTTGAGATGCACGTGGTGACCAGCAGCTGTGTGCTGACCTTCACACACACGCCCGTCTACCGGTGATGGCCCAAGGCCCAGGGAGGAGGCCTGGCCTGCTTGAGTGCAGAGTGCCAGTGAGTGCAGAGCCAGTCCCAGGGCGGGGCTCTGCTGGGCCTGGGCCCCTCCTTTTCCTTAGCAGCCCTGCCTCCCTGTCCCTCCCATCCGTAGGGCCAGCCCTGCCTTCCTGGACCTGTGGCCCCCCTGCCAGCCACAGAGAGGGTCTGATCCCCGCCCCTCCAGGGAAGTTGGCTTCCATTCACTGTGGAGGGCAGGCGTGAGCTGTGTCCTGGGGGAGCGAGAGGTGGTGGAGGACATTTATGCCTTGGAAGTTCAGGGGCCATGGAGATGTACTTGGGCCAGAGTCACGACATACCCGCGTGGACAGGAGTCTGCATGAACCACGGGGGTTTGCAGAGAAGGGGGAGGTCATCTGGCGGGCCCTGGACCCCACTGCTGCCCCCCAAGGGGGCTGGGCCCATCGGCACATCACTCTGGGAGTGGGCTCCAGACCTCATGCTGGGGCAGGGGCTGCAGCGAAGCCCAGGGGCGTGGGTCCGCCTGCAGGGCTAGGACTTCACCTCAGGCTGGCCTCCCCTAGAGCCACCAGCAACGCCCGGGTCAGGGAGACTGTGGCCCTGGAGCTGAGCTACGTCAACTCCAGCCTGCAGCTGCTGAAGGAGGAGCTGGAGGGGCTCGACGGCAACGTGGACGCCAACCAGCCCCAGAGGTGCGTGTGCACGTGTGTGCAAGGACACGGACTGGCTCCAGATGTGCATGTGCGCATGTGTGCAAGGACGCAGCCTGGCCCCAGGGGTGCGTGTGTGCAGGGATGCGGAGTGGCCCCAGAGGTGCGTGTGCATGCGTGCGCAGGAGAACACCACTCACCACGCGTGTGTGTGGGAGGATGTGATCCAGGACAGAGCGTGGTGGGACGTGTGTGGTGTGCAAGGACGTGTACCATAATCAGAGGAGGGGCGTGTCCCGTGGGGCAGGGGTGGTAGCGGGTGGACTCGTGGCCACTGGGGACAGCAGAGTCCAGCCTTAGAGCCCAGACTCGATGCTTCTGGTTCTAGCGAAGGTATCACTGTCCCCATGATCCCCCTGGGGCTGAAGGAGACCAAGCAGCTAGACTGGGCCACACCCCTGAAGGTGAGTGCTGGCCTGTGAGCCCTGGGCTCTGGGGGGTCTTCGGGGCTTCCTGGTCCAGCCGTCTCACGGAGATGGAGACTCTCAGGCCCAGAGAGAAGAGGGGTCTGCCCTGGAGCCGCTTGGCCTCCCCAGGCTACGGGGGATTTGGATTGGGTGGGCTTTGCAGAAAGGCACGCACCCTGGGATGGGTGTCAGCAGAACTGGAGGCCCCAAGACGGCTGCAGGGTCCTGACTCTCACTCTGAGGGTCCCGCTGGCGGGGGCCACCTCTTCCAGTCAGAGCCTGTGCTGAGAAAACCCGCTGGTTCCCGGGTCCTTGTGGGGGCTCGTGAGCCTGCCTGCCCTGGGCAGCTTGCCACTCCGGCCAGGCCAGCAGAAAGGTGCCTCACCTCTCGGCCTCAGTGTCCTCGCCTGTCAAGTGGCAGGTAGCATTTGCCTCGTGGGGTTAATAAGGGAATTCAAGTAGAAACATCACCAAGTCTCCAGGCCCCATATCCGTGGTGGGGGGCACCCACGTCCGTGTGTAGACCAGGGCCTCCCCTCGCTTCGGGTCTTCACCCACGTCGGGCTGGGAGACTTCAGGGAAGCCCAGCGCCTGTCCCTTCAAATCAGGAGCTGATCTCAGGGCACTTTGGAGAGGACGGTGCTTCCTATGAGGCTGAAATCCGGGAGCTGGAGGACCTGCGGCAGGTGGGTGGGCTCCCCCCAGTCCGTAGGTGAGAAGACAGAGGCTCGGTGCTGCTGGCCCATTGGGAATGGCTACTCTGTGCCTGTCCCCACCCCAGGGACCCTGCCTGGGTCTCTCGCCCCAGTGTCCTGCACAGTCTCCTGGAGTGGCACATGTGGTCCACAGCAGCTCCCGGGAGGGCAGGTGTGACCGTGTCCACCCCAAGACCCTGGGGTGCTCCCCTGGGGCTGTGGCATTCAAGGGGATTCCCAGGGCGGTGTGCATGCCATGAGGTGGGCTGGGGCCGTGGGACCCCACTGACTTCCACCCGGCAGGCCACGCGGACCCCCAGCCGGAGCGAGGCGGGCCTGGAGCTGCTCACGGCCTACTACAATCAGCTGTGTTTCCAGGAGGCGCGCTTTGTCACCCCTGCCAGGAGCCTGGGCCTGCTGTTCCACTGGTAGGGGCGGGGTGGGGAGGGGCGGGGGACGGCGGCCGCCTCTGAGACCCCGGCTCCTTGTGAGGGCTCTGCCCAGCCTGACCCGACCCTGCAGGTACGACTCGCTGACGGGGGTTCCGGCCCAGCAGCGGGCCCTGGCCTTCGAGAAGGGCAGCGTGCTCTTCAACATCGGCGCCCTCCACACCCAGATCGGGGCTCGCCAGGACCGCTCCTGCCCCGAGGGCACCAGCTGTGCTGTGGAGGCCTTTCAGAGGGCTGCGGGTGAGCGCCGCCCAGGGCTGGCCCCCCGGCTGTGCCTGCGTGGTCCTCGCTCCCAGGCGTGAGTGAGGGGCAGAGCCTTCTCTGTGGCCAGAGCTAGGGGCCCAGGACGATGGCCCCCTGGCCTGAGGGGTCACACGCACAGGCCCTCTGTGGGGCGCAGAGGGTGCTCCCCAACCAGGGCCGAGCACACGGGGCGGGGGTGGGGCGGCCCCACCGTGCCACCCTGAGCCCCCTCCCCTCCGCAGGGGCCTTCAGCCTCCTGAGGGAGAACTTCTCCCACGCGCCCAGCCCTGACATGAGCCCCGCCTCACTCTCCATGCTGGAGCAGCTCATGACCGCCCAGGCCCAGGAGTGCGTCTTCGAGGGCCTCTCGCTGCAGGCCCCCGTGGCCCCCCGTGACTGCCTGGCCCAGCTGCACCTGGCTCAGGAGGCCGCCCAGGTGAGGGCGGGGAGCCCGGCCAAGCTGCGGTGTCTCAGTGGGCAGCAGGGCCTGGGTCGAGGGTGCCGGCTGGAGCTTAGGAGCAGAGCCAGGCTCTGGGCCAGGTTGGCCGGGTGCAGGATCTCCTGTAGGGTCCCAAAGCCGGCTGTCGACCCCGAGGTCCTGAGTCCCCGCCTCTGGGGCAACACCAATCAGGGCAGGAACCGGGGCCCTGCGCCTGAGCTCAGCCTGGCGTGGGGCAGGGCCGCTGGGGCTTTGGTCGGGGCAAAGCCCCAGGGTGGGGAGGGGCGGGGGACCAGGCCGCTGGGCTCGCGGGAGGCCCCAGCATCCTGCCGTGTGCGCCAGCAGGTGGCGGCCGAGTACCGGCTGGTGCACCAGACCATGGCCCAGCCGCCCGTCCAGGACTACGTGCCCTTCCCCTGGACCACCCTGGTGCACGTGAAGGCCGAGTACTTCCGCGCCCTGGCCCACTACCACGCGGCCCTGGCCCTGTGTGACGGCGCCCGTGAGTGCCCCGCCCCGCATGCCCGTGTGCCGGCAGGGCCCCACTGGCGCCTCACCGCCCTCTCTGACCCCCAGCGGTGGCAGAGGCGGAGCTTCCAGCCCTCGAGCAGATCTTCCTCGGGCTCCCGGCCTCGTCTGAGCCCCGGGGCCCCGCGCTGCCCCAGGAGCAAGAGGAGCGCCGGAAGCTGGGTGAGGTGGCTGAGGGAGGAGGGTGGGACGCTGCGGCCTCCGCGGGGGTGAATGACCCACTCCACCCTGTCATCCCCAGTCCTGGTGTCCCGGCCCTGGCGGGTGGGGTCCCCAGCTCGCCCGGAGCAGGGGCCCCAGCAGTGCGGGCAGCGTCGGGAGGGGGCTGGGGCGGGGGGGGGCGAGCCACACACGGTGGCAGCTCTTTCGCTGCTCAGACCTGCCAGCGGGCCCTCAGGATGAGCCCAGAAGCCCTCACTTGCCCTCCTCTTGCAGCATCTGGGGGTGGGGGAGCTGGGGCCCAGCCTGGAGGGGCCAGGCAGGCGGCGTGTGACAGCTCTGTCCCGTGCAGGCAAGGCCCACCTGAAGCGCGCCATCCTGGGTCAGGAGGAGGCCCTGCGGCTGCATGCCGTGTGCCGGGCCCTGCGCAGGGTGGACCTGCTGCAGGTCGTGCTGGCCCAGGCGCTGCGGCGCTCTCTGGCCAAGTACTCAGAACTCGACCTCGAGGACGACTTCTGTGAGGCCGCCGAGGCCCCTGACGTTCGGCGTGAGCAGCCAGGCCCCTTGGGTGGGTGTGTCCTGGCCCCAGGGGGGGCGGTGGGCGGAGGCCTCCCTGCGAGCAACTTCCATTTGCCACAGAGCTATGGGCCCCCGAAGGAGGAGCAGGGCAGTTGGCGGGGGAGCCGTGATGGCAGCTCCCTTGCTCCTCCACGCCCCCCTCTGCCTGCACCTGGGACCCCCAAGAACCACGCCCCGGGGCTCCTCCTGCTGGTGGTCCACAGAGGGGCCGGTGTGCACGGGCTGCACTTCGGGTCACCCACTCTGCTCTGGCCGAGCCACGCCCGGCTGCTTCCCAGGGTTCTGGGGCCGTGAGCCTTGGGCTCAGCCCCGCCCTCCCTTCCCCTTCACCCCTTCAGCTAAGACGCGGCGGAGGCCGGAGGGCAGGGCACCCAGCTTCTCCCGGGTGAAGGTGGCTGATATCTTCCATCGGCTGGTGAGCACCCGTCCCAGGCCACCCCCACCTCGGCTCCGCGCTGCGATTTCACGCAGGCCCTCGATGGGGGCCCAACCCTGCCCGGCCCCCCTGCAGCCCCTGCTGCTTTCTGTCCCCAAATGTGGAGATCGGGGCGAGGGTGCTCCAGGCCGGGGCTCCCCCACGTGCGGCAGCCCAGCCAGGCCTCTGACCTCTGACCGCCCCCAGGGGCCCCTGTCCGTGTTCTCAGCCAAGAACCGCTGGCGGCTGGCAGGGCCCATCCACGTGGCCCGAGGAGAGGGGGGCTTCGGCTTCACGCTGCGGGGAGACGCGCCCGTTCTCATCGCTGCCGTCGTTCCAGGGGGCCGGGCCGCGGTAAGGGCCCCCACCCCGGGGCTGACTGCGGGAAGGGGGAAGATGGGACCGGCCAGAGGTGGAGGGGTGCCGGCGGGACTCTCCCCGTCTCCCTGCAGGCGGCCGGCCTGAAGCAGGGTGACTACATCGTGTCGGTGAACGGGCAGCCGTGCAGGTGGTGGAAGCACGCAGATGTGGTAGCCCAGCTGAAGGGCGTGGGCGACGAGGGCGTGAGCCTGCAGGTGCTGACGCTGCTGCCCGGTGCCGAGCCGCCTGGCTCGGTGAGCCCCGGGGGCCCTGGCGGGGTGGTCCCTCACTCCTTGTCCCGCCCCGGCCCTAGGCCTTCCGCCAAGCCCCAAACACGCGCAGATGCCAAGAGAGCACTGGGATCACCGTCCAGGCTGCAGCCACCTACGCTGCGGCCTCCACCTGCTGGCAGCTCCTGCCCTTGACCAGGCCCCAGCCCACCCCTCAGCCGGCCTCCACCCTCCTGGAGGCCCCGGGCAGGAGCTGCGCGGGAGCTCTGTCCGCCCAGCGCGGCAAACCCAGGGGCGCCCTGCTACAGGGCCGCCCTCCCAGGGACCCCGCCACGTGCCCCCTGAATACCACCCAGCTCGTCCCTGTTGCACTCACCAGGCTGGCCGCAAGCAGGCCAGGCCAGGATGCCGCCCGATACCCATTTCCATCCCGAACACAGGGGGACCGCCGGCCAGCCCTGGGGGGGCTTCTGAGGAGCCAGAAGGAGTGTGGCTGGGAGACGCCAGAGCCCGCACAGGCCAGCCCCAGGCCCCTCCTTGGCTGGAACCGTAAGGCCAAGAGGGGCAAGACTGGAGGGAGGCTGTCCCCAGCGCCACACCCCTGAGCCGGGCTGCTCAGGCTGGCAGCGAGGCGCCCGCTCTCCCCACACCCGAGCCCCAGCACAGGCTCCAGCTGGCCGGGAGCGAGGACCCCACGCACGCCTTCCTGACCCCAGAGCACCTTCCGGCCAGTTTGCTGCCCTACCCAGTGCCTGGAGCTGCCCATTAAAGACATTGTCAGATGAGGTGTGTCCGAGCCCCGTGCTGGGGGCCAGGTGCTGCCCCCCCCCGACGGGAAGTGTCACAGTCGCCTCTGGACACCGACTCCCAAGTGCCAGGAGGCTGCCCCTGGGCTGCCCTGTCCTCCTGCGCCCCAAGTGCCCACTCGAGGGCAGCTTCCCAGGTGGGGGCGTCCGGCTGCCCTTCTTGGATCCTGAAGGAGCCGTCCCCAGAGAGCCAGGCAGGCTGGGGTGATGTGTTGCCAGCAGGTCCCTGCAGCCCAGATGCCCCCTGCCCCCTGTGCTGGGCCCTGAGGCCCCTCAGCTGAGCTCTCCCCATCCCCCTGCCCCCCCAGCATGCCATACCCTGTCCACACCCTCCCTCAGGACTGGGTCCGCCCCAAGCCAAGCTTCTGTTTGGCCTCCAGTGATTCCTTCTGGGCACCCCTCCCACTGGCCCACCTGGCACCCAACAGGCTGGAGAAGGCTCAGCTACCTTCCTGCCCTGCCCCTCCCTCCACACAGCAGCCTGGAGTGCCCACAGCACCGCCTCCCATCTGATCGGGGTCCCAGCCAAGGCCAACTACTGCCACACCTTTTACTGTCCCTCCGTGCACAGAACGGGGACCCACCCCTGCTTCCGTCCTTCCTGTCCCCTCATCCGGACCCTTTCTGCATCGAGGGCCTAGATCTGATCCCAGCCCTGCACCTGCTGTCCAGTCCTTTTCCAAGCTGCCAGCCAGGCCCATCCCCCGCTCTCACTTCCCCCCTGGCCAAGCTCCGCCCGGCCTCACCCTGTCTCTGCCCTCACCCCACTAGGCCCCGCCCCATCCTGCCAGGCTCTGCCCCACCTGTCCTTGCCCTGCAGTCGAGCCTGGGCGTCCGAGGCCCCTGCTCCAGCCTCGGGCAGGTGTCTGTGGGGCCGTTTCATCCCCCTGCACCTGAGCCCAGCACTGAGGGGTGCCCCCAGCCCACTGTAGCCCCCTTGGACTCCTCCCCAGCCCCTCTGGCACTGAACTGGGCTCCTCAGACCGTGAGCCTTCAGTGTCCCCCAGCCACGCATACTGGTGGACGGCCCCCAGAGACCGCGGCGGCCACACTCTCCTGGGTCCCACGGTCGTGTGGCTCAGGATCTGGCCCCAAAAAGAGGAGTGAGACGTGGGACGGGGTGCCGCCTGCAGCCCTCGGCAGGTTAGGGTTGGGGGGCAGGGGTCCCTGTGGCCACCAGGGGGCAGCCGCTGCCCGCTTAAGTGCAGTGCAGGTTTGGGGAAAGGGAGCAGCAGACCCCGGAGAGCAAGGAAGCCCCCCTGCAGACCAAGGCCCAGCCACCCCCGTCTCCGGGCATCATGCCTGTCCCCTCTGTGAGGTCCCAGGCAGGAGCAGCCCTGTGGGACCTGGCCCCTGCCATCCCCCACCTTCTTTAGCATTATTGGGGCAGGGGAGTGAGTGGGGGGGGGTGAGAATGTGAGGGAATGGGTAAGTGGGTGTGATGAGGGCATGCAGCTTTCGGAGTGGGACGGCAGGGTTGCCCCACCTGCCTGAACCTGGGGACAGGGCATCCAGGTGCGTCCCTCCCCGACCCCCCTGCCCCTCCTGGGAGAACGCCCCTCTCAGCAGAACCGGCCAAGGTCACCTCAGCACTTACTAATTTGATTAATAAAACTGTGCATCAAAGAAGCATTACCCGCTAATCGGGGACGACAGGGCTGGCAGGTCCTGTCCAGGACTCAGCAACTTCCCTGCTTCCAGCAGCTGATCTGGACCCAAGAGGGGCTGGGACTGGGCACGGAGCTGCTACCTGCTTCTCGCCCCAGGCAGGTGGGGAGGGCCCCTTGCCAAGGACCAGACCCTCCCCACGCGGACAGCCGGTGGTGCACACCCCACCAGGGCCTTCCCAGCCCCTCCCTTGCCCTGCACAAGTGGCCTGCCTCCTGGCCCTCAGGCAAGCCAGGGCCTTTGCTCCCCTGGGCCAGGTGGGGCTGGGCATCGAGGGGAGCCCCAGCTCTCCAGGAAGCAGTGAACCCACTTTCCAGATGGGATAGTAGGTGCCGAGCGTGGGGCACAGACCAACCGGCGTCCCACAAGGCTAGCGGAGGCTCTGCCCACACGCTTCCAGCCACTTGAGGCACCTATCAGCTGTTCCTGGACGCCGAGAGTACTGCCACCCTGTGTCCAGCACACCTCAGCACACAGGAGTGGCCCGGCCCACCCAGTCTCCCTGGCATCTCCCTAGTGTCCCTGGACGGCTGAGTTGGCCGAAGGCGGAGTCCTGGGCTGGCTCCAGGAGGCCTTGGGGATGAGGTCATGGACACGACTCTGGGCCTGGCAGGACCCCCAGCGGTCAGTTGTGGCCTGACCCCCACCCTGAGGGCAATACTGCACCCCGGTGGGGGCAGGACTCAGAACAAGCTGGCAGTGGCCTGCCTGGCACCCGAGGGTGAGTCCCGCCACACACGACATCAGCCTGGGGTCGTGTCAGCGCCTGGCCCAGCCCAGGAGTGAAGCAGGCGGCCGAGGGGCTTCTCCGTGTGTGCTGGGGGATTGTCCAGGCTGGGAGAGGGGCTATGCCCCGAGAGCCCACCTGGGCCGAGTCCTCTCCCCAGTGGCAGTGGCTGCCCTGACAGGCTGGCGCGTGGGAATCTACACACAAGTGGGGGTGGGTGTGAGGAGGCGCGTGCCTGCCTGGCCCACGCACTCTGCCCTGACGTGTCTAGGCGCTCCGTCTCTCCCCAGCTGCCTGCCCCGTACCAGCGCCCCAGCCCCATTCTGCCCTGTGCTCTCTGCGCCGTCAGTTCCGAGCTGGGATGTGCTCAGCCTTCCTCAGACATGGCCACGTCTCAGGTCACAGCTCTAGCCCCCCACTTTGTGGTCCAGCCACATCCCGTTGTCGCGGCACCCCGGATGGGCCGTGGGCCACAGACAGGGACCGCGCCAGTTCATCCACAAGCTCCACAAATACCTGGGAAGATGCAGCCGCCTGCTGCGATTGTCCCATGTGTGTGCCACCCGGGGAGGGAGGGTGAGGAGCTTCTGAGGCGGCAGCAGGACACTGCCCCTGTCCCCGTGCCCAGCACAGGGAGGGCCCGGGAGGACGTGCGCTGAGCAGCGTGCACGCGGAGGTCCCCAGCGCGCGCCCGGGCCCGCCCCCGCCCGCCGCCCCCGCCCCCGCCCCACGCAGGGACGTCTCATTTTCCAGAGTGGTCTCCCCCTGGGCGGGGAGGTCGGGGTGAGCGCATGCTGTGATCGTTTTGTTTTGCCAACAGAAAACTGCCGCGAGGGGAAAAGGCAAACTCCCTTTCGCTTGGGTCAGCAGTGAGCGCAGCAGCAGATTAATGTGAGGAGAGGCGTGGGTGCAGAAGGGAGCCCCGAGGCGGAGGCGGGAGGGCCAGGGAGGGGGTGGGGCGCAGGGATCACAGGAGAGGGCCAGGCGGAGGACAGGTGTCAGGGCCGCCGGCTGGGGGGACCCCTCCTGGCTTCGCTCTCCCTCCGTACCTCCTCAATTCACTTCTCCCAGGGCTCCCACCGCACCCCACCCCCACCCGCACCCAGCCCAGGCCCGTCCACCTCCGCCTCAATCTGCCCCGATCCCCCAAAAGGCAGGGTTGGCCCAGGAGCCTCCAGAACAGGACCTGGATCGATGGCACACTCCAGCCGGAACCCCACTAACCATGGCCACGTGGTGGTTCCCAGCCTTCACCCCACTGGACACCAGCCCCTGGGGTGAGCCCACGGGAGGTAGCACTCGGGGACCCAGGGCCAGTGTGAGAGGCGGTGCGGCTCACCAAAGCTGCACAGCCGCCGCGGGGGTGGGGGCAGCCAGGGTGGTCCCAGGGCCCTGGGGATCCAGAAGTGGGGTGCGTGGGAGGCGGTAAGTGGGAGAAGCAGCCGCTCGGACCCGAGCTCCTGGGGGGGCCGAGTTCCCAAGGCCCTGCTGAGAAGGCTGGGTTAGAGGTCTGCCGGCTCTCGTGGAGGCCGGGAGGTCGGGCTCCAGCGTCGGGGTGTCCCGTAGGGACCCGAGCCCAAGAAGCCGGAGGCACACTGTGCTCCCCACATCCCGAGACAGAGCTTTTGCTGGAGAAGCTGAACTTGCTGCCTGACTGCAAAGGGCTCGATGGTGGCCCCCAAAGATACAGCCCCCCAGAACCTGTGAACGTGCCCTTGTGTGGAAAAAGGATCTTTGCAGATGTATTCAAGCTACGGATCTTGGGATGAGATCATCCTGATTACCCGGTGGGCCCTGAATCCACTGACACATTTCCCAGTAAGACAGAAGAGGAGAGGCCATGTGGAGACACGGGCAGAGACTGGAGCGATGAGGCAGCAGCCTAGGAGCACCTGGGGACACCAGAAGCGGAAGGGACCAAGAAGGGTCCTCCCCTCCAGCCTCCGAGTGAGCACGGCCCTGCCGACACTTCGATCTCAGATTTTGGCCTCCAGAACTGGGAGAGAACAAGTTTCTGGTGTTTTAAGCTTCCGAGTTTAGGATAATTTGTTAGAACAGCAGCAGGAAGCCAATAAGCCGACCTCACACAAGTCCCCGTGTTTCTGGGCCTCAGTTTGTCCTTCCGTAGGATGGACATGATCCAACAGGGCCTCAGGTGTTGGATTAGAGGGGTGGGCTCAGCCCAGCTGTCCATGAGAAGCATCTCCCACTTCTGGAAAGCCCGCCCCACCCCCAGATTCTGAAGCACGTGGCTGGGGCACTTGGTCACAATGACCTGAACATCTGCATTCAGGGCTGCCCAGCTAGAGACTGACCGAGTGGATGAGGCAGCCACAGACATCCCCCACCCTGCTCATCCCCCTCGGCCTCAGAGTCCTGGGGGCTCAGAGCCTTCTGTGGCTGGCTCGCAGGTGGCTGTGTGCCTTTGAGGCATCTCACCACCCCTCAGACGGGTCGCGGGTCCTGAGTGCTGCCTCCTGGGGGCTCAGCCCCAGGGGGAGGTGGGAGGCCGTTCTCTCGGTGGCTGGTGAGGCCTCTGCACAGGACCGTGGGGTCGCTCAGAGCCCGTGTGGAGCAGCCCGGCCACGCCCCTGGCTGTGTGTGTTAGGGGGGTCTGAGGCCTGGGGGGCTGCCCAGGCTCAGCCAGCACCCCATCGCACCCCCACCCCCGGGGCCAGGCACCCTAGCAAGTTCTGCCCTCTTCCCTGTGGCCGGGTCTGTGCGTTCAGCTGTCGTGCAGGTAGTCTACCTCACGGAGCTCCTGTGGGGGGCGATGGACCCAAATACAGTGGCCCCCAGGCAAACTTAGAAGGCTCCACTGGGGCCGTCCAAGGAAGTGGAGTGGAGGTGACCTGGGTCAGTGTCAGTGGTCGGTGTGGCCACCAAGGGAACGGGCAGTGCACGGGTTTAGAGGACACTGAACCCGCTCCCCCCACCACGAGTCCCCGTCTCCCAGCACCAGGGGTGAGGGTCCCCCGGGGCAACCTGGGGCCGCCCCTTCTGTGGCCGTGTGCCTCCTGGTGCGAGGGAAAGGAGAGCCGCCCTCAGGCCCCTGCGGGGCAGCCCCGAAGCACCCCTCCCCTCGCTGCACCTGCCACGACAGAGCCACCCCTTCAGGGGTGCTCCTGGAACCCCTCGGCGGAATCCAGGCCAAACATCTCTGCCTGGCCAGTCTCCTGGGACAGAGGGTCCCTGGGCTCACAGCCCAGGAGGGACAGGGGAGGAGTGGAGGGGACAGCGGCTCGCCGGAGTCCTCACGGACCAGAGCACACCCAGCACCCTGCTCTGACGGCTGGGAAAAGTCCTGTGCCTCTGGCCTGATGCATCGCTCTCTGCTGACTCTGGGCCCCCAGCCCTGCCCCGCCCCCGCCCCCCCCCCCCCCCGCCAGCTGTGCCAGTGTCTGGAAGCCTCCTCTGCTTCCTCCAGTGCAGCTTAAGCTCATGAGAACCCCCACTATGGCCCTCCCCCTCCTCCCCTCCCCCTTCCTCCCTTCCCTTCCCTCTTCCCAGCCTCCCCTCCCCAGGGCCTGCACTCTCTCGGCGGCACCTAGCTCCGGGGCCAGGTGGGCATGGTCCTCACCTGCCCCTGAGTGGAGTCGAGGCAGGATGTGTGGGAAGGAGGGCAGGTGGGCCCCCAGAGGGGGCGGGGAAGGACGAGACAGAACTGCCCAGCTGAAGCCCAAGGCCCCACTTGGAAGGGGCTGTCCCTGGGGCGCCCTGTCCCAGCGCCCCGTCCCAGCCTGCGAAGAACGCATCGCTGGGTCTCAGTTTCCCTACCTGAGAGCTCAGAGCCCTGCTGCAGGGGGGGCAGCGACTTCTGGGAGTCCTGCGTCCCTCCCGGAGGGGACGTGCCCGCCGTGACTCCCTCCTCTCCGGACGCTGACTGTGGACTCAGCCGGGGTCGGGGCGAGCCCAGCCACCACACGCTCACACACACACAGCCAGTCCTCCCAGGCCGTGCAGACCCCGAGGCCGGCTCCAGGTCCCACACGCTTGGCCCACGGCACCCCAGGGAGTGCAGGAGGAGGCACCGGGCCGGGAGGGCGGGGTCAGCCCCGGAAAGGCAGGAAGGACCCTCCTCACTTCCTGGATCCCCTCCGAGGCTCCTGGGCCTTCAGAGGAGCAGAGAGGAGCCGGCCTCCGCCCACCTGCTGCCTCTCCTCTCCCCTGCCCTCCCCTGCCCTCTCCTCCCCTGCCAAGACTCCCCTTTGCCACCATCGCCTGCTCCACTTGCCCCATTGCTCCAGCCAACGTTCGGACCAGTAACAGCTCCACCTCTGTCTTCACCAGCACCGTGGTCACTGCCGGCCAGTAGCAGCACCTCCACCCGCACCCCGTCCCCACGGCCATCAGCACCGTCACCCCCACACTGTCCCCGGCATCCACATCGTCATCTCCCCCAAACTGCATCTCTGTCACTTGACCAGCAGCACCATCACCGCCATGGCCGACAGCCACATGAGTGTCACCACTAACTCGCTCTTAATCCCCTCAACGGCCACGACACGCCAGCTTTACAAGCCCCTGGCCAGGCTCTCCTTCACCGTCCCTTCTTCTGGACAGAGGACCTCAGGTTGGGGCCAGTCAGTGCTGGGGTGATGATGACAGGGGCCAGAGCTAGCCTAGGATCGGCTCAGGAGGGCCACCGGCACCCCGCTCCGCTTGCATCACTGAGCTGGGCTCTAGGCACTACGAGGTCAAGCCAGGCGCCGGCCCTGGGGGGCTGACCATTGATGGGGCTGAGACAGGCATCTCAGGGCAGTGGCAGCAGCAAGCACAGGGAGCTTTGGGAGCCCAAGGGGCCTTCACCCCCCTGCCCAGTTTCAGGTTGGTCCCTGGGGACAGGGGGGATGAGGAGAGCCTAGAGGGGGCAGGAGGCAGCTTGGCAAAGAGAAGCAGGGCCAAGGTGCCTGGGGTGGGCCTGCGGGCCGGGACTCACTCCACGAGGTGGGCCCCTGCCTGGGGAAGGGCATAACTCCAGGGCTGCACCCCACTCCCGGAGGGCCCCTGGCGGCCTGGACACTGAGGACCAGGGCTCACAGTTCCAGGAGCACCTCTGTGAGGCCACTGTGGCGGTGCGACTGTGATTCCAGGAGGACGAGCAGGTTTGGGTGGGTCTGCTCAAGGTACACCCACTGGACTTGGGCTGCCAGTGGGCACGAAGAGCGTGTCCAGGGAGCCGCTGGGCGTGGTCTGGGGCTGGAGGGAGAGGGTGGGTTGCGGGAGGGCCCTGGAGGGTTACCTGAAGCCCTGGGAGAGGGCGGTGGGGCTGGAGGAGTGGGGGACAGCCTGGAGACCCCGTAAGAGAAGGCTGGCGGGAGAATCTCGAGGGGGAGGTCAGAGGGGAGTAGGGAGCACTGCCCCAGAGAGCAGGGGCGGAGCGGCCGAGGGGAGGAGAGGAAGAAGAGGAAGTAGTCAGCTCCCCCCCTGCCCCCAGCCCGCCAGGCCAGCCCTACTGAGGGGTGGTGGCTGGAGCCACAGGCCCTGGGGGCCCTGAGGTCTCTCTGGAGGATGCAGGTGGGCATGGAGTCCAGGAGGGGCAGGGGCCCCTGCTGGTCAGGCAGCCCAGACCAGGCTGGGGGTAGGCCCCCTGGTATCGGGGTGGGAGGGGGGCCCTGAGCTGGTGGGAGGAGGATGGACAGAGGCCTGGGCAGGTCCCCGTCAAGGTCAGCCCCTCTGGGGTCAGAGGTCTCACCTTACCTTGACCAGGAGGAAGGCCTCGGCAGGCCACCCCTTCTGGGAGTGGGGGCTCCTGCCTCCGTTTCCCCCCTTGTCTCTCACACACTATCTCTGTCCCGATGCGGGCTGTGCCCTCTCCTCAGCAGCCTGTGGCCTGCAGGGGGTCCTGAGGGCCGAGGCCCACCCTGGGAGAGGGCCCTGCAGGGCGGCCTCCCCAGGCCCATGCATAATGCAGTATTTACCTGGGGCTGATTGGCAGCCCCCCAGGCTCCACGCCCCCCTCCCCCTCGGCCCCTGATGGGTGAGCCAGACGTGCATTAAGACAAGAGTGACTTATCGAGCTGTCAGGGGGAGCGTTTTAAGACAGAATTATAGGGGAGAGGAAAAAGATTTTTACCAAATTAATGAAAAATCAATCTGGCCTTAAAAATCCATTAGCCTTCATAATGCGCCGGTTACAGGCCGAGCCGCACGACCCGACGGCGGCTGTTAAATACTGCGGCCCCCACCCCCGTTCGTTACCCCACGGTGCTTACTGCTGAGAAGACACCTGCCTCCCCGCCCCCCAGGCGTCCAGACTCGGCTGGTCCAGGGCTCCCACCCCAGAGCCCCTCGGAGGCCCCAGCCCTGGACCCCAGTGTCCAGCTGAGTCGGCCAGGGGCTCCCCCAGCAGACCCAGGGGTCCCCGGAGACTGAGCGAGGTAGCCGTACGGTGAAGGTGGGGTAGACAGGATGGGGGTGCTGCCCGGGGGGTGTGCTGGTGATGTCGGTGTCCACGCAGCTGGCCGCATGGGCGGAGGGCTGGCCGTGGTCTCGGCCGGGCTGCTCAGCGGTCTGTGGCCGTGAGGGTCAGTGTGGCTGGCGATGGTACTGCTGGCTGTGGAGACGGGCTGGTGCTGCCGTGGTGACCGGGCCGAGCTGGGTGGTGAGAGGTGCCAGGCCCGTGAGGGGGCGTGGGGAGCTGTGGGAAGGGCAGGAGGCCCTGGGCTCTGTCACTCCGCGGAGGCCGCAGGGGCCAGGGGTCGGGACAGCAGGAGGGTTCTGGCTGACCCCAGACCCGGGTACTGCCAAAGGGACTCCTTCCCCACTGAGAGGAGGGGACCGGGCTGTCTGAGGTCCTCCATGCCCAACAGGGGGCCTGCACCGGGCCAGGAGGCTGGACTGCTTGATTTTCCATTAAATCGGCAAATCTCTCTCTTTTTCTCCCCTCTCTCCTGGAACCCTGCCTTAAAGCTCTCCTGCTCTGACAGCTGCATCTGTCAGCGGCCCGTCTCCCTCTGATCCCTCTCAGGAGGCGCAGTCAGAACCCCTCCTGTCACCTTGTCACCCACCCCCCGGAGGGGCTCCCTCGGGCCTGGCCTCAGGCGGGCAGCACCCCGGGAAAGCCCAGGGCCTAGAGGGCTGCCCCCTCACCTGGCCCTTCTCCCCGGGACCCCTGCCTGACCTGCTCTAGTGACGGCCACGTGGCCTCACCCACCGTGTGCCCGCACCCCACCCAGCCCCTGTTGTGTAGTCATTCCAAGCTGCCACCCTCCTGAGTCCTCCCGGGGCTCTGCTCGCCTCACTTGCTCACCGTTCATTCACTCGCACGGCTCCGGAGCCTGTCCTGCGGTGCCGCCCGGCCGGCCCCCGCTGCCCAGACGGGGCTCAGTCCCGGCCCCTGCCCCTGAGGAGGGGGTGGGTTACAGGAGGCCAGGCAGGTAAGAGGAGGGCCCACGGGAGTGGGGCAGGAGGCCGGGCTGGGGAGAGACAGAGCAGGCCGGCGCCGGGGTGGGTTTGGGGCAGATGCGGTGCTGGCCCGGGCAAGGCCCTAACGGTGGGTGCTGGGCGCAGCGGAGGGTGGTGCCGGGGGCCGGCCCGGGGCGGGGTGCAGCCCCGGGGGCTGAGGCCGCTGGAGGAACCCCTCAGACCCTGTGAGCCCACCTCACCACCCCGGGGCTTGCGGCGCACTCAGGGGGCCTCCCCGCTGCCTGGCTGTGGGGACCCCCGGCCCAGAGGGGCGGCTGCCCCGGGGTGACCCTGAGCAGGCGGGGCGGTGGGCTCAGTGGGCTCCGGGGCCTGACTCCGCTGCCCGCCCGCCCCTCGCCCGCCCGCCCCTCACCCGCCCGGCTGGAGCCAGACAGTCGCGCTGTGGCCGGCTGTGGTGTTGCGGATCAAATCCCAATTCATTAGCGGTGCTGGCCGGGGCGGGAGGGTAGTTGTGGGCAGGGGCCGAGACCCTGTCTGCGGTTCTCCGGGTGGCCTGGCCGCCCGGCTTCAGAGGCTCCCAGACCCCACCGAGGGAACCCGCTTCCAATAATCGGTCAGGGATGGCGCATGCCAACCGTGAACCACTCAGACAGCGCGGCGGGCGGCCCAAGGTGACCTGAGCCTGGTCCCGCCTCTGAGGGGCGCCCAGGAGCGGCGGTGGGGGCCCAGGTGCCGGCCCAGCCCTTTCTCTGTCCGGGCGTGTCTGCTGCCTCCCCTTTGTATCCGTCTCTCCTCGGGGCCTCGGCTCCCTTCTGCTCCTCCCACTCCTGGCCTGTCTCCCAGGTGCCCCTCTCGTTCTGGTTCTCATGCACGCATCCCCTCCCTCTCCGTCCGGGCACCTGTCACTTCTCTGCCTGCACCCTCTCATACCTGGGCAGGTCTGGGGTGCCCAGGACCAGCCAATGCAGGAGGGAGCCAGGCCCTCCAGGTCAGAGGGCCCCTCAGTACAGGCTGGCAGTGTGCCTGCTAGGGTTCAGAGGTCACAGCCGAGTTCCCACTTTTCCTGTCCCTGCCAGGCAAGGACAGTGTGTCAGGGGTGTCTTGAGCCCGCACAGGGCCAGGGGCTGGCCCGCTGAGGCCAGAGGAACTCTAGCTCCCCACCACCGGCCAGGCCTCAGCTCTGCCCACTGGGGCGATGCCAGGGCAGCATCAAGATGCCCCGGCCTGAGGGTCAACCAAGCAGAGGCTGGTGGGCACGAGGAAGGGAGTGTGTCTACACCTCTATGCCCACCCCCTGACCACGCTGCACGGGCAGCCCCCCACCTCCCCCAGGGCCCAGGCAGGCCAGCATCCGTCTGATCAATGGCCAGGCACAATCCGCCATCCTGAGCGGGGGATGCATCTGCTGACCCAGGCCGGCCTGCCGCATCCCGTCCCGTCAATAGCAGATCATCCGGTGCTGTGCTGCTCTCAGCCCTCCAGGAGCCTCGGCAGGACGACGCCGGGCCCTGCAGCCACAGTGGGGCAGGCCTGAGAGCGAGGTGGGCAGGTGGGCAGTCAACTGGAGGCTCCTGGGCCTCTCCACTTGCCCGTCTCCCTGGTGGCCTCCAAGCCCCAGCAGGGTGGGCCCCCAAAGCTGCCTGGGGGCCTCCACGAGGCCTCACTCCCAGGACTCCTGCAGGGCTTTCAGGACAGCTGACCCCTCACCTCTGAGGCATTGCCTGCTGGGTGGAAGGGACTGGCAAGACCTTAGAATCCCACCAGGGCACTGGGAGGAATTCCTGGGCCAGACTACTCTCAGTTTGGAGAACTTTCTACGAGGCAAAGCTGTCTCAGATAGTGGGGGGCCATGGAAGGCTGCGCTCCCCATCACAGAGCTCTTCATGAGGAGGCCTAGTGGCCCTGACAGCAGGCAGCCAGGCCCTTTCTGGTCAGAGGGTCCACCACCCACTGTCCCCAAGAAAGTGGGCCCGAGCTCCCCATGCAGCATTCACACCACGTCGTCCCGCACTTCTGTGAGCAGCCTGACCGGCCAGGCAGGGCTTCCTGCCCAAAGAACAGGGGCTCCAAGAAGAGATTGGCCAGCTGGGGGCAAGCCTGGCTCGAGAAGCCTTGGCAGCCTGGCCCACCAACGGGCCGAGGGCCAGTGAGCGGTGGGTCATGGCCGGGGCAGCGGAGCAGTTGGTCAGAGGCAGTGGAAGGTGGGCAACCTGAATCAGCAGCCCAGGGCCCCTCAACCACTGGGACCACCACCCCTGGTCCTTCAACCCACAATCTCCATGGTGACTGAGCGAACTTCTGTCTGCAGCACTGGCCCTCCAAGCCCTGGACCGTGACACGGCCTCTCAGGTTCATGGGGCAGGGCTTGGACTTCTGTTTTCGTGCCCAGAGAGGTTCAGAGACCTGTCCAGTGTCACAAAGCATTTGGGCAGAGTCGGTGGACCTAGACACTCACCTCTGGGCCTGTTCAGAGCAGTCTGTTAGGGTTTGACTGGGAGCCCCGAAGGGCAAGCCCACCTTCTGTCTGCCCCTGCATCCCCTGCCGAGGGCGATGTGCACAGTGGGGGTGAGAGGAAGCAGGGCGGGGCCGCTGCGCTCTCTGCCCTGGAGGGAGGTTGTGTGAGGGCATCCAGCTGCCCCCCGCGGCTGACTTGGGAAGGGGACTGGGATTTACCTGCTCTTGGAACCGGTGTTTAGGAATATTCCTAAAGAGGAAAAATCAATCAATTATCCCGAACGTGGCCATTTCTCTAACTGGGAGAACATGCAGTTTTATACACCTCGGAAGAGACGCCAGGGTGGATGGATGGCGGAGCGAGCCACCCTTTAAATCCCCTCTGGGCTGGCAGCCGCGTGGCCGGCCTCCGCGGGCAGCCTGCCATCTTCCCACCAGGCGGCGCCCACACTGCCAGGTCGGCAGCCCTCACCTCCCGCTCGTCAGGACAGCAGCCGTGAGCCCTGGGATGGCCAGATCGGCCAGCCTGGGACAGAATCACCCCTTATGGTCAATCTCAAGTGCCCCTGCCAAGGCCGCCTCCCCAGGCCTGAGGGCCCCCCACCTACACTGTAGACACAAGCTTGTGGCCAACACGGGGGTCTGGTGAGGAGTGCCCTGCGGGGTCGGGCCTGCCCTTTCCCGACCGGGCATCCAGGTGGTCTTGTGCTGAGGGGAGCGGCCAGTCTGCCCTGTGCAGGCAGAAGGGGGTGCGTTAAACGCAGAGTTGAAAAACTCCAAGAGACCAGCTAAAAGTTGCCCTGCTTTTTATCATCACCGCACTAACCAGTGTCAACAAGAAAATGCCCCTCCCTCTGGAGGACCCTCCCCTGCCCCCCCTGCCCTGCTTCCTTCAGTCCCAGCGCTGGTCCCCAGCCTTGCTCACGGGGACGGCCTGGGGTGCCCTCCTGAGCCTGGGCTTGTCCTTGGGGAGCCCCAGGCCCAAGCTGGCCTGGAACACCAGCCTCCCCCCCTCGTCCCTGGCCCCCTTCGGCCACTGCCACCCCACCCAGGACAGTCCTCAAAGGAGGGCCTGGCTAGCATGGGAATAGAAGGAATACGTGAGGCACACGGACCCCCTCAGTACAGACTCCGTGGACTGGGTTGGGGGGCGGCCAGGAGCTGGCGTTGAGGGCGTGGGACGCGGGACAGTTAGATTTTTTCTTATCATGTCAAAATATACTTAACACATAAATTTCACCATCTTAGCATTTTTATAAGCACAGCTCAGTGGCATTAAGCACATTTACATTGTGGTACAACTTTCACCACCTTCCAGCTCCAGAACTTTTTCATCTTCCCAACCTGAGATTCTGCCCCGCTTAAAGTCCCCCAACCCCTCCCCCAGGCCCTGGCCCCCTCCCGGAGAGCAGACGCATCCACCAGGCTCTGCCGCATCATGCGTGTGTCCCCGCAGCTTTGAAGGAGGGCAGGTATTCTGCCCAGGGAGTGGCAGGCCTCACCGGGGGGGAGGTGGGGGAAGCCAAGGGAGACCCTGTGGGTGGAGGGTTTGATGGAGCAGGCATGGGGGAGGGGAGGCGGCAGCGGTAACGACAGCCCAGCAGCGAATTGATGTCTACAGGCGGCCAGAGGCAGAGAGGGTTTCTAATGGTCCCTCAAGCCCTCGGCCAGCCCGCAGCGCTGAGCTCAGCATTCCCCCGTGAGGCTGGGAGGGGCCCACCCGGCACTCATCTCCCACCCGCTCTCCTCCTCCCCTCCAGGGCCACCACAACTGGCCGCCAAAGAACTCAAGGAGAGGGGGGCAGAGCCCTGTCCTGTGGGTCTTCAGACCACAGTTCTGACCCCTGCCTGCCAGGCCGGAACTGCCCTGCCCTTGGGGGCCCTGTTGGGGGGCAGGGACAGATCGGAAGCTGCCCCAGCATCCTCCATCCTGTTTGTCAAGGGACCCATTAGGAGCTGACAGCTGCTTCCCCGTCTGCCCACCTCGAGGCAGGGCCTCGGCCCCCAAACCCCCATCAATCATGGACCCTGGGGTCTGCAGCCCCCTCCACCTTGGTCTGGGCCAGGGGCCCTCAATAGGACTGTTCGTTCAGGAAGGGCACCATGGAGGACTTGGGAGCATGTGGAGGGGAGGTAGCCCCCAAGCCAGGAGGGGCAGTAGTACGGCCCAGCCCCGGCTGGCGGCCAGAGCAGGTGCCTGGGCCTGGAGAGTCAGGGTCAGGCCGGTCACAACCCCGCCCCTCATGGCCCACCCTCTGGAGGGGGCCTGAGGCTGACACTGCTGGGTCTCTGGGCCTCTGTTTGCCCATCACCTGGGCTAGAGGGTGCATGGGAGGCCAGTCAGACCCCACGAGGGTCCAGCCGCTGGTCTCATTGGGCTGAGCCACTGCCGGCATGGGTGCTGGGCCAGGGAGAAGGGAGCCACCGGAAACGTCTGGCAGCTCCTTCGCTCTTCCAGAGGCTGCGTGCAGGCCTGGCCAGGCACACCAGCTGCCCCCAGGTCAGGACTGTCCGGCAGGCTGTGGTTTATTTATACGACGAGATTTATTTATTTATAGGGCTCCCACTGGGCGGTGCCCAGCCATGGACTGGGAACGCCCAGCTGCCAGAGGGGCCTGAGCCCTGAGATACTCAAGGCCCCACTGCAGAGAGGCCCACTGCAAAGGTGGCCGATGTCCACCCCTCCACGGGGAAGCAGTCCCCAAGGGGCCTCCCTCCTCCTTCTGGGTGGGGAAGCAGCGGTCACGCAGGTGAGGGTCACCAAGGGGTGTCAGGTCACAGCCGGGCTGGACCACGATTATGACAACAGTCCTCCAAGACCACGTTTCTGGAGCGCCCACACCCTGGACCGGCTCGCGGCTTCTTGGTGCCCTGCTGGTCGTGACTTTGGGAGGCTGGCGGGGATGACTGGGCCTGGGGCGGTGTGGGCCCTGCCAGACTCTGGGGCCACAAGGCTTCCCTCCTGCCTGTCCCGTGCTCCCTCCCCAGGTCTTCAGGTATAGCACAGGACCCCAGGGGCATGCGCATTTTACACAGGCAATGAATACTTTTTAGTATAAGTAGTCCCCAAATCAAGCATGGGGCGTACTTATAACTCAAATTGGTAAGTTGTTGTTGATCTGAAATCTGGCTGTAACGGGGCCTCTTGGGTTTTTATTTGCTAAATCTGGCTGCCCTCCAAGCACAGGACAGGCTGCTGTCTGGGACCCCCCCTGAGGACAGAGGCAGCCCCACCCCCGCGGAAAAGGGCCCTGAGGGCCGGCCTGGCCAGACCTGTCCCTGCCCTGCTTCCTCCTCATATTTCAACCTCCCACTTGCCCTGTGCCCACACCCCTGCGCCTGGATTAATTTGGGAAGGACAATGTTTATATTAACCATTCATTTATCGATGTCTGCTTGCTGGGTCAATGGCCAAATTTATTGTCTCACAAGATGGGCCTCACTGAGCCGTGTACGCCCCTCCCCCGCCCAGCCCTGGGTGGACAGACGCTGTCAATACACAGACAGCTGACCTTGGGCCTGCCAGCCTCTGCTGGGGGCTGGGGGTCTCCCGGGAGAGGCTGCAGGAACAGGGAGGAGAGCGGGGGGGGCGGGGTTCACCCCTGGACCCCACCATCGCTGTGGCCCCTTAGTCGGCCGCACCCTCCCTCACGGATGGGGGTGGCACTGCCCCGAGGCCAGGGCTCTGACCCAGGCAGGGGGAGTTCAGAAGCTCGAGAGGATGGGGGACGTCGGACCACAAGCCCACTAGGCACCTGCCCAGTGATGCGGAGGCCCGAGGCATCAGTGCGTAATTACACATGGCACTTAGTGGCCAGAGCCTGCGGGGAGGGCCCAGGGCAGGGTCGGGGCAGAGGAGCCAGGGGTGCAGAAGGCCTGAGAGCCGGCCACCCACCCTGCTGCCCGGCTGTGTAGACGGCTGGTGTAGACGCCTGGGTCAGCGCTGAGGTCCTGTGCAGAGAGACTGGGGTGTGTGCAGGCCTCAGGGAGGCCTGCGCCTCCAGGCTGGCCCGCCACTGGCTGAGGGGGAGGGCGAGGCCCGCTTGGGCCCTGAGGGCCGAGCTTCCCCACAGCCCAGGCTCATTCAGGTCCCAGGGGGCAAGGTGGGCTCTTGTCCTCCCTCTGTCTGCACAGTCCTGCGGGGCCTACGGACAGGGCTGTTCTGGGCAGGGGACCTGCCAACGCCAGGGTCCTGAGCAGGAGCGGGCCACAGGCTGGGGGCCAGGGGCCAGCAGAGCCCCAGGAGGCTGCTCAGCTTAGGCTTTGGAGGGGCCGGGAGGGGTGACAAGGTGAGTTCTGGTGTCTTTCAAGGACGATCACGTGGGTGTGAGAGGGGTCTGGCGCTGGCGGTGGGGTCTGCACACTTCCGGGGCAAGGAGCTGGCTGGGGGTGGGGAAGAGGTCTTGCTGGGGAGCTGCTCCTGCCAGAGGTGTCCTCCTGGGGCACACCCCGCACTGAGCCCCTCCCAGATCCTCCCCTTTCACCCCCACCCCCCGCACTGTGCTGCCAAGGGGAGCTGGCGGGTGGGCTCATCTGTGGGCAGCAGGTGGTTGACGGGCCTGGGACAGCGTGGCGCTGATGAAGATGCCACCCTGGAGTTATGGCCTCCTGGGAACAGGGATGACCCATCGGTCAGCTCAGCTCGTCCGCGGAGCAGGGCCCAGAGGTGGGGAGAGACGGGGCTTGCGAGGATGGGTCCGTCCCCTTGGGCTAGGAGGACCCCAGCCCCTCAGAGATCCCTCTAGCCCTCCATCCCTTCCGATGGGGACAGGGCCATACCAGGCCCACATCTTTTTGCTGTTTCCTTTGATAGATAGATAGATAGATAGGTGTAGATATAAAATTAATAGACTTTTTTGGGTTCCTTGGTGGTCCAGTGGTTAGGACTTGGCGCTTTCACTGCCGTGGCCCGGGTTCAACCTGTGGATGAGGAACTAAATCCCACAAGCTGCGCGGCCAAAAAAAAAAAAAAAATTAATAGCATTTTTTGGAGCATTTTTATATTTATGGAAAAATGAGCAGGAAGCACAGAGTTGCCATATATACCCTCGATCCCTTCCCAACACATTGCGTTAGTGTGATACTTTTGTTATAATTGATGAGCCAACATTGATACATTATTATTATTAACTAAAGTCCATAGCTTTCCTTCGGGTTCACTCTCGGTGGGGTATTGTACATTCTATGACGTGTATCCACCATTACAATGTCATACAGAAGAGTTTCACTGCCCTAAAAATGCCCTGTGCTCCCCCTCTTCATCCCTCCTCACCACACACACCCCTGGCAAATGCTGATCCTTTTACTGTCTCTATTAGTTTTGCCTTTTCCAAAGTAGAGTCATAGAGATAGAATCACACAGTACCAAAGCTTTTCAGATTAGCTTCTTTCACTTAGTGATATGCATTTAAGGTTCCTCATGTCTCTTCATGGTTGGTAGTTCATTTCTTTCTTTTTTCTTTTCTGTCTTTTTTCTCTTTCTTTTTTTTTTTTTTTTTGGTAGTCTTGAAGAAATCTCTCTCTCTCTCTTTATTTAATTGAAGTGTAGTTGATTTACAATATCATGTTAGTTTTAGGTGTACAGCAAAGTGATTCAGTTTCATACACACACACACAGAGATATATATCAATATATATATTCTTTTCCAGATTCTTTCCCCTTATATGTTATTACAAAGTATTGAGTACAGTTCCCTGTGCTATACAGTAGGCCCTTGTTGGTTATCTATTTTATATATAGTACTGTGTATATGTTAATCCCAACCTCCTAATTTATCCCTCCTGATAGTTCATTTCCTTTTAACACTAATATTCCATTGCTTGGATGGACCACAGCTTATCCACTCACCTACTAAAGGACATCTTGGCTACTTCCAAGTTTGGGCAATTATGAATAAAGCTGCTATAAACATCCACGTGCAGGTTTTGTGTAAACGTAAGTTTTCAACTACTTTGGGTAAATACCAAGGAGCAGGATCCCTGGATGCTATGGTAAGGTATGTTAATTTTATAACCAAACTGCCTTCCAAAGTGGCTGCACTATTCCGCATCCCATCCAGCAACGGACGGGAGGTCCGGTTGCTCCACATCCTCGCCAGCACTTCCGGTGGTGTTTTCTCCATGTTTCCAAATAATCTGTGAACGTGGCTCTCTTGATTTTTCAGCTTTAGTCGTCCCCAGTCCCTTCCTCCTCAAAACGAGGGTCTCCAGCCCCTTACCCTGATTTGTTCACATCCTCATCATTGCCAGCTGTGGTTAGAGCACCGTTTCTGGTTGGTCATTACTGTGGCAGTGTAGATCTGTCCACAGCTGACACTGTGTGTCCTACAGCCCACAGGATCCTGGAGCCAGTCTCCCTTCCCCTCCCCACCCCGCCCCCTCCTCCCTGAGGCTCAGTGCCCTACGTGGCTTCCCCTCCCCGCCTCCCCCCTGGGTGCCCCCGCACTGGGTGTCAGCAGTGTGAAGCTCCCGCGGGCTTTCCCAGGCCGTACTTCTGGACCTTCCGTCTGCAGTGTGCCCGCGTCCTGGGATGACCTTGCCACTCCTGTGGCTGCTTCCCTGGGCCTCTCTCCTGTGCTGGGGCCCCGTTTGTAGGGACCCATGTCTTCCTCCTCCCTGGCTTTCTCTCACAGCTGCTGTCTGCTCACTTCCCCAGGAAGGACACTGCAAGGCAAACCTGTGGGGACTTTGCACACCTTAAATTGTCCTGATTCTACGACCCACCTCAAGGGGCAGCCGGCCCAGGGTTCTGGTTGCCAAGTTGGCTGTGAGGGGACGCTCTGCTGTCTTCTGACTCTTCCCCTTTCTGCTTTTCTTCTTTGTATGTGACCTGGGCCACCCCCTCCCCCAGTCTTTTAGGATATTCTCTTTGTCCTCAGGTTGGGAAGTTTCATAATGATGTTTGGCCTCTGTCCACCAGACGTCAGAGCAAGAGCTCATGGTCCAGGAGTGGGACGCGTTTCACCATCCACAGGCCACGATGGGCAGCATCCTTCCTCTGTGTTCTGGGAGACGAGCGACGGGCACTGTGGGACCCACTGGGGAAGATCCCACCTTTCCACACAGAAGAGGGGTGCCCCCCGCCCCAAGCTGCTGTGCCCCCTGCCGGCCCCCAGCAGCCTCAGCTGCACTGCTGCTCCAACACTCACGGCCTAGCGGGGGCCAAGGGAGGCTGGGGCATAGGTGGGCAGCCAACTGGATGCCCAGGCAGGGCAGGGGCTGGGAACCTGGTGTCCTGGTTGGCAAAGGGGAGGCTAGGACAGGCTGGAGGCTCTGGGGGTGTCCCCACCCCCCAGGCTGAGGTCACCTTCCAATCTCAGCCAGCTGCATTATTCATGTCGTGGTGGAGTGGCCTGAAACCCAACCCCACAGCTCCAGTTCCCTCCGCAGAGCCCAGAGCCTGGCAGGAGGGCCGGGAGGGCTGGTCCCCTGAGGATGCTGTCCACCACTGCCCACCAAGGGGAGCCATCGCTGGCCAGGGCAGGTGAGGTGAGCAAGGGAGAGGGCAGAGGGGGGTGGGGGCACTGCTTACAGTCACCTGGCCGGGGCCCTGTCCTCTCCATTCCCTGGCTAGCCTCTGGCCTCTCTGCCCTGGCTGCAGGTCACCTGTGAGGTCATTTCAATGCCACCTCCTCAGGAAGCCCTCCCTCCCAAACACTGTCCCTCCACCTTCCAAGGCCCTTGTGATCAGCCATGTAATCCTGGGCCCTAGGAGGCCCTTCCCAGACTCCTGAAGGCAAATTCTGGGCGGGTCCTTGGCCCCTGGGCTGTTCTGCCACCCTGCCCGCGACCCCTCATCCATGGATGCCCCCCCCAGCAAGATCGCCTCTCCTTTCCAGCCCAGCTTGCCCCCTCCCACCCCCAGCCCAGGGTCTGGCCTCCTACATGCTTGGCCTGATGCCAGGTGTCCCCAGCGGAGTAGGTGGCAGGATCTCTGGGGTATCTGTAAAAAATGCAGATTCCCAGGCCTGCCCTCGGGCCTTGGGATCCCCAGGGTGGGGCGGGGAGTATGCACCTTGGACTGCTCCTGGGGCGGGGTGGGCACTGTGGAGGGGGCCGCCATCAACCACACGAGGTCTGGGACCCCTACAGAACCAAAGCCTCCAGAGGATGGGAATGTGTGGCCCTTCTCAGCCTTTGAGCACCTCACCTCCACCAACACGGGTTATTTATGATAAATACATTCCACTTTGGTCAAATAGATTTGATTAGGAAAACACCTTAATTTCATAGCTTTGAGAAACATAGCAAATGCAGGTTGGAATGAAATTTATTCGTTTTAATAAAAGTGCATTGGGCCTAGCGTTTTTTTCTTTTTTTTGGGTGGGGGGCCTAGTGGTTTTTAAAAGAAGGCCACAGGCCGGAGCCTGTCCCAGGTCCTCACACCAGCCATTTGCCTCCAGGCTAAGCATCCCGTGTCCGACCCCACACTCACTCCTGTAATTCCTGGCTGGCCACTCCTTCCAGGAGCCTTGTCTGAGGTGCCCCATCGCAGGCTGCAGGACACCCCGCTCTGGACCAGGCACAGGAAGAAGTCCTCAGACCCTCCAGACCCTTCTGCAGCCTGACCCCAGTGACCTCACCCCGCTGCCCACAGTGGTCCCTGGGCTGCAGCACCCCCAATGCCTGCTCCCTCGGCCTCCACCCTGCCTGGACTGTTCTCCCCCAGCGACCACAGCACCATCTCCTCCAGGGCCCGGGAGAAGCTGCCCCTCTGGGGATCCCTGCCACATTCCAGGCCCCGCCCCTGGCCGCCCCTCCCCCACCCCTTCGCCGCCTCCACCGGACTCAGCACAGCACTCAAGGCAGCCGGGAGGGCAGGGGGCCCCCTTCAGCGTGGGGACCCAGTAGGCTGGCCTGGCCTCCCCGCAGGACTGGACAGGAAGCGTGCCCCTCTCACAGCAGCCCTTCACGCACCTCCTGCCTTCACCCCAGGGCGGTCTCAGTTATTCACAAGAGAGTCAGCTCCTGTGACCTCCACCTCCTTCCCGGAAGCCTCTTCAGCCCACCGCCCCGCCCCGCCCCCCGGGGGACAAGGCCGGAGGTGAGGAGGTGAGGCTGCGGGAGGCGGACCCTGGGCTCCAGGAACGCCAGCCGCTAGCTCTGCTGCCTGCTGCTTGCCGGGGGCTGCGACCTCCTCCTCGGCCTCCAGCACCCGCACCCCACCGAACTGGGGGCCTCACAGGTGCTCACAGTCAAGTGCTCAGCTGGCTGCAAGAGTCAGGGGACCTGCCTCCCCTGGCCCCCTAGAGCCACCACACGGGGGCAAGGCCACTGTCCGGGGACTCCCACCCTGTCCTGTGGATGTCCCGGGCAGTCATGTGCTTTGAGGCTGTGTGCCCCCCACTGCCCCCATACTCCTCATCCTCATCCTGGGAGTAGCGGGCCTGGAAGAAGCTAAGATGGACCCAGAGGGCCCACCAACCATGCCCTGAGGGTGCCCTTTTAGCTCCGTCCTTGGCGTAGGGCTCTCCGTGGGGAAAAGCCCCCAGGAAAACCGGGGTGTTTTTCACTTTCTGACAAGGAGACAAGGGTGACTGGGGTTCAGTTCAATTGGGCCACGGGAGCTTCTTTTTGTTGCTTCATCTTCTCTTCTTTTATCTTTAAGGACGTCTATTTTCTGCCTTACCTGTGGATTTCCTGCACGTTACCTCAAATCGTTATACGGCCCCACGCCCTCCTTACCCCCAGCCTGGGTGGGGAGTGAACGGCTCACCTGGGCCGCAGGGGCAGCCCCGGGCAGGTGCCATGGCACAGAGGCAGTGAGAGCCCGTGGGGGGATGCGAGGGCCAGTAAGGGCGCGCGGGCGGGGTCACAAGGGCTGGTCCCCAAGGGCTGGTCCCCGGGCCTCCCGCCCCGCCCGGGGAGCCCCGGCCGCGCACGCGCACTGGCGGCCCGCCCTGGCGCCGCGCAGCTGCGAGGAGACAGCTGCGCCCGCCCGCGCGTTCCCACCTCGCCCCGCCGGGGCGCGTCGGGACAGCCCCGGGCACCGGCGGTGGCAGCTCGGAGTGTCACCTCTCCTGCCACCCGCGCGGCGCAGCGGGCACGCGGCCCCTCCAGATGCGCAGGGCCCAGGGCCCCAGCACGCTTCCTCGGCGGAGGCGGGGGTCCGCCCGGGGCGGCACCATCTGACGCCCCCCTCACCTATCCGCCCACCCCGCCCGCTGCCATCTGTCTGCCGTGGAGCCGCGCCAGGCCAGGGGCCAGGGCCCGGAGAGCGCCCCAGCCCCTCCCCACGTCCAGCCGTCCCCCGTCCGCACGCCGGTCTGGAATGCAGAGTCCCTGCTCGTCCCGGATGACGCCCTTGGGGCCGAGGGCGAAGCAGGGGAGGGAGGGTGTCGAGAGGTACGGGTGCCCGGACCTCTACGTGGAGCCAAAAGAAGAGCTGCTGGGATCCTCCTTCCCGGGAGTCTCCACTGTGGGGCCTCCTCAGCTTCAAGCACCGGCCTGCTCCGGCCCTCACCGCGCCCCGGGCCCTGCCCCACCCCCGGCCCCCAACCCCGTGCTGCCCGGCTCCGGCTCTCCAAGCGCCCCCATCAGGCTCCTCAGGTTGGACCCTAGTTTGCAACCCCCGACATCTGCAGCCCCAGAGCAGCAAGGAGCCTGGAGGCGACTTTCTCCTCCACTGGTTCACTCTGCGTGGCCCCTACTCAGGACCGCTAGCAGGGGGGGGCTCCCCTTGCCCCCCGTGGCCATGCCTCCTCTCTCCTCGCCAGGGAATCAGGCTGATCAGCAAAGAGCCACAAGGGGGGCCGGCCCCATATCCCTGGAGGGAGGCCTGTCATCACCACCCACTTTAGAGATGAGGAAACTGAGGCTTAGAGGGAGTGTGGCCATCCTTTGGCCGTCCCATCCTCCTCACCTGCCCATTGGCTCCTTCAGGGAGAGGAGGGGTGTGGTCCTCCTGGGGGGGGGAGGGTGGAATCCCCCAAGCCTCACTGCGGTGGAACACAGGCATTGTGGGCTGCACAAGGATGCCAGGAGGTCCCTCAGAGGGACCCCAATCCCTGGGCTCCCCACCCACCCCCAGCCTTTCCTCTCTCCCCCTTTTTCATCAGCCTTCCTACTCTCTACCACCTCTCTACTTACCCCCATGACCCTGTGGGGAAGGGGCTTCAAAGGCATGGGGGCCTGGCCACAGTCACCTGCCTGTCAGGCCACTGTGTCCAGGTTCCCTGTGGGTCTGTGGCTGCTTGGGGTGAAGGGAGGGAGAGCCAGAGTCCAGAGGAGCCCAGGTGGTCACAGATGGGCCAGGAGCCTGGAGAGGGGCAAGGGCCCTGCCGTGAGGTATGGGCACGCTGCCCTCATGGCCAGGAGTCATGGTCAGTGCTGGTGGCTGGAAGCTCTAGGACACATCTCCCCTGGGAGAGCCATCTCAAGAGGGAGGGGGGGCTCTCTGTCACTGGCTGAGCTCAAGTCCTTTGCTCTCTCCTCTGGGCAGGGGTGCTGAGGGGGAAAGAGTGGCCAGGGGCTGCTCCGTCTAAGGTGGTTGGAGAGGGACAAGAGAGGCCGTGGGGGGCTGTCTTGAGGGTGAGGGCCTCAGGGTGGGGGCCAGGCTGGGAGACTCCAGCTGGGAGAGCCGGAGAGCAGCCCAGCGGGGAGGAGCACCCACTGCCAAGGTTACCCTTCACCCTCCTCCAGTCTCAATCAAGCTGCTAATTAGCATCCTGACCACTCAATTAATTAGGCTGTGCGTGCTTAATTATGACAGAGTGCCCGGCGGGGGTGGGGCAGCACCGGCAGCCCACAGCCCCAGGCCCCCCGGGAGCTGAGGTTTATTGACCAGAAAAGACATATGAGGAGACCCTGGCCACGTGCAGCAGGGTGGGGTGCGGGGTGAGTGGAGGGGTAGGGGAGGGAGGCGGGAGCCCCGAGTGTGTGTGTGTGTGTGTGTGTGTGTGTGTGTGTGTGTGTGTGTGTGTAGGGGGCACTCCCATATCCTTAGCCCGGTTCCCGCCCAGTTCCCTGGGGGCGAGTCCTCCCCTTTCCACATCTCTGGCCCCCAAGTTTCTACTCATACCTGCCTTGCCTGAAGACAGCAGTTACCTGAAGTTATCCCAGGCAGGGTGGGTGTGTGGCCTGGAGCCCCCAGAGTGGAGGCCACACCCCTGCCCAGCCATCTTCTCTTGGGGCCTGGAGCAGGTGTGTGCCCTGGGCCAGCCGGGACACCTGGTGTGCTCACCCCCGATCTGTCTGCTATGCTGTTCAACTCATGATGTGTTCTGCCAGACCACCAGCCAGAGTGGCAAGGCTCAAGGCCCTCCCAGATGACCCAGCCCCAGAGACTCCTCCCGGTTTACTGTTCTGTGGGCAGAAATAGTCAATTTGGCATTGAGTTTTTCTCAGAAATACAAGAGGTTGTGTGTTATCTCCCAGCTAGATGATCATGAACCTAGCGAGGTCCACAGTAGGCACTGATAGTGCATAATGCAGTGGTGACAGTGATGATGGTGGTAGTGGTGGTGGTGGCGATGGCGGTGGCAGTGGCGGTGGTGGTGGCGATGGCGGTGATGGTGGCGGTGGCGGTGGTGGCGGTGGCAGTGGCGGTGATGGTGGCGGTGGCAGTGATGGTGGTGGTGGTGGTGGCGCTGGCGGTGATGGTGGTGGTGGTGGTGGCGGAGGTGGTGTGGTGGTGGCGGTGGTGATGGCGGAGGTGATAGTGGCGGTGGCGGTGATGGTGGTGGTGGTGGTGGTGGCGATGGCGGTGGCAGTGGCGGTGGTGGTGGCGATGGCGGTGATGGTGGCAGTGGCAGTGGCGGTGGCAGTGATGGTGGTGGTGGTGGCGGTGGTGATGGCGGAGGTGATGGTGGCAGTGGTGGTGATGGTGGTGGTGGTGGTGACAGAGGTGATGGTGGTGGTGGTGGTGATGGTGAGGTGAGGGGCCCTGCCTTGGGATGCTTCTCACAGGCTTGAGTGGCATGTGTCCTGAACACAGCCTGGTGAGGCTGAAGGAAGGCACCCTCATCTAGGAAAGGCAGTGCAGGGTGTGGGCCCCAAGGGCCTGGGAAGATGTTTGGTGGAGGCTGGAGGTCCTCAACAGAGACTCAGTGGGCTCTGGGGTTCCTCTGTCTCCTGAGATCCTGGGCCTGACCTCACCATTTGTGTGGGGAAACCCAGGGTAGAGCTCTGCCTGATCTTTGACCTCTATCCCAGATGGCTTGTCCCAGGCACACAGTAAGGCCACACTGTTGAGGACCCCAGTGCCTTCTGCCCAGCTGGACCTGGTAGGTGACAGAGACCTGGAGGCACAGCATGGGGAGGAGAGGGACTGGCAGTGCTGGGGCCGCGTGGGGGCAGAGGCCGGAGCCCTGGGGGTGTCCAGGGCCTCTGCGGTGGGTCTGAGGGGTTGGCAGCAGCTCCCTAACGTGTGGGGCTGGGGCAGGGTCCCCAGGGGTCTGCCCGGCCCGACCCTGCAGCGACCGAGGCCCCCCACGGTGTGCCTGCGCCCCCCGTGCAGCCCGAGCGGGCCTGGAAATCCCTGCTGTGAAGGCCACGTCCCAGCAGATTCAGAGGCCCACCAGCCACGCCGTACAGCCAGGAGGCCCCCACGACAAGGCCCTGTGGGGAATCAAGGAGGCCAAGCGAGACCCAGACGGGAGCCCGGAGCGCCCTGGGGAGGGAGAGAGGGGGTGCTCTGTCTCGAGGCGTGCAGCCCCATCCTGGCTCTAGTTGGGGTGCCCTGGGCCCCTGCCCCGCCCTGGGAGGGAGGCCCCATCAACTCTGAGGAGCTGAGAGCCTGGCGTTCCCCAGACAAACGAGGCCAAGGAGGACCCCTGCACCAAGGGGTCAAGGGCTGGAGGTTGGTCCCAGGCAGAGGGCAGAGCTGCCCGGCTGAGAGGCCAAAGGCTGGTATACCCCCCCCCCCCCCGACTGCCCATCCCCGCAGCCATGGTGGGCGCTGGGAGTCAGATACAATTACTCACTCCGTGCATCATAATTACCGCAAATAGCCCATTAAAGAGAAATTACCATCAATATGATATTAGCAGACAGCGGGGAAATGAAGAAAGAAAAGTGCTTATTCTCCCATTGTCCCCCTAATGGGGACAAGGGATGGGGAGGCAGTGACACCCCCCTTCACTGACCTGCAGCCACGAGAGAGCCTGCAGGCCCAGGGCCGAGGCTTGGATTGGGGTGGGCCTCACACCTGCCCAGCTGCCAGAGGCTCTGCCCGCCCCCTCCCAAAGGCAGCTCCAGCCAGACCTGGCTGGCTCAGGCCGCCCCCACTAGCCTCCCCAAGCCCTTTGCTAGGGCCCTCCCGCCCTCACACCTTGGGGAAAGCCCTGCAATAGGAAGGGTCTGAGCTCTGCGCATCCTGGCTCAGTGCGGAAACACCAGGGCCCCGTCAAGTCCTGGGAACCCAGACTTCTGTTAGACGTGGCGGTGAGGGCAGGGGTGTCACTTCTTGGTGTCTCCCAGAAAGCGACCAAAATGACAGAGAAACAATAGAGAGAGAGGTGGTCTGTGGGACCAAGAGCAAAGCAGAGCCAAGAAAGCCAGAGAAGGGACGCCCAGCAGGAGAGAAGCCAGAGGTTCTGCTCTGAACCTGGGGCACCAACATCTGTGGTCAGAGCCACTGGCCACCCTGTGACCTCTGCCAGCCACAGGGGACCAGAGATCTGCTGTTGGGGAAGCTGGCTGTGGGCACGGATGGGGGGGGCGGGGGGGCGTGGTGAGAGCACATCTCTGTTTGCAGAGCACTCAGTGTCCCCCATCTTGGCAAGCGGAAGGGACGTGATGACTGATGGTCAAGAGGCCACCTGTACCCAGGAGGTACTTGCAGGATGAAGGACCCCATCAGCGGACACGGAGCAGAGAACTGGCCATTGGGGGCGGCCTGACCCTGCCCTGTGTCCCCGCCTGTGTGCCAGGCCCCCGCCTGGGCTCACTCTGGTGGTAGTAGGTGAAGCGCGGACTTCAGTCTTGGGGAGAGATGGCGGTGGGCGGGGGTCGCAGAGGGACAGTGGCTCAGGGCGCCTTCAATGCTCAGAAGAGGGCGGGGATCGAGAGGGAGGGTCTCAGCACTTCTTGAGCAACCCAGGCTACCTGGAGGGAAGCAGGAGCCAGAGAACGGCTTAGCGGGCAGCCGTGTGTGGGCAAGGTGGTCGCTGTAAGGAGAAGGGACGAGGGGCTGGAGGGGGGCGCTTACAAGGTCAGTCCATCTCTCCACCTCTCTTTCCTTTGTTTTCTCCTTTCAACACTTATTTATTAAGCACCTCCTCTGTGCCAGGCACTGGTGTCAGCTCTAGGAAACCAACAGTGGAGTCACACAGACCCTGCCCTCCTGAAGCTGATATTCTGCGGTCAAGGGAGACAGAGTAAATAGAGCAGTAAGGTATATTAGGTGACAGGAGTCCGGAGAGAAGCAAGCATGGGAGAGGAGAGGGGAGCACTGGGGGGCCCAGTGATGATACAGGTTTCTCGAAAATGCAAGTGCAAGATTTGAGGAGGGCTCTGAAAAGAGGAGAGAAGGGGAGAGATGTGAGAAGGTTCTGGTGGGAGAATAATAGTTTGGAGTTGCCCCATAGCTTTCTACAGCATCCATGTGCCTATCCACCCACCCACCCACCCAGCCATCTGTCCACCCATCCATCCATCCATCTACCCATCCACCCATCCACCCACCCACCCAGCCATCCATCCACCCATCCATCCATCCCCCATCCATCCATCTATCCATCCATCAATCCATCCATCCATCAATCCATCCATCCATCTTCCATCCATCCATCTCTCCATCTTTCCCCCATCCATTCATCACTGTATTCATCCATCCATCATCAACCATCCATAGATCCTTCTATCCAGCCACCATCCTTCCGTCTTCTCACCCGCCCATCCCTCCTTCCATCTTCCTAGTCACCCATCCAGTTTTCTGTCTGTCTGTCCATCCATCCAGCCTACTCATATTTATCAAGTGTCTTCTCACTCCAGGTGGCCAGTTCTGACCCCAGGTTCCAGCTGCTACCCCAATAGTGGTCTGGATTGTGGTGGTAGGAGTCTTGGGGTCTAGACCTGGACCCTGGATTGTAGGCCTGTTGCCTGTGGCTAAGTCATGCTTTCCTGGATCATAATCTCGACAGGGCCCTAAGTACCCTGTCCATGCACCAGATTTTCTGAACTCAGCTTAATTCAGCTCCTCAAACTCAGTAGGAAGTGCTGAGAGATGGGAATGGGACTGTCCCCCAAGAATAACCCCTGGTGCCCAGGTCTGGACAAGGGCAGTGCAGGGACAGACCTAGATTGGAGGTGGAGGAAATCTGAGGGGCGGAGGGCTGGGCACCTCTGTGTGTCCCTCCTATGCTTCTTCCTTCCCTGCCCACCTCCCACCAGGACTAGGAGCCTGGAGCTAAGCTCCTGCAGGTGGTGACTTCCACAAAAGTGGCCATGGACTGGGGGCAACCCCTTCTGCAAACCCTGCCCCAGTGCACCTGGAGAGGCATGTCTTGCTCCATGCCCTCCCCTCCGTACAGCACCTCCTCTTCCAGGAAGCCTTCCCAGACTGACAGAGGACTTGCCTTTTCTCATTTGTCCCTCACAAGGACGCTGTGTGGGCAGGGGGAGCTCAGTGTCCTTTTACCGATGAGGTGACTGAGCCCACAGAAGTCACTCCCCCTACTTCCAGCTGGTGAGGGGCATAGCTGGGAGTAAAGTCAGGCCTGGCTCCAGCCTTGGTGTGGATGGTGATTGGGGCAGGGGAGCCTGCGGAGGTGTCCCTCCAACCCGACCCGGCCTTTAGGCCGGGCCTCTGCCCACCCCAAACTGCCATGACCCACTTCCAAGGCATGGGCAGCCCTCATTCCACTCTAGAGAAGGGGCACTGAGGCATTTTCTGGCTCGCCAACCCCAGGCGGAACCCTCCACACCACCCACGCTTCCTGAGCCCTGGGGTGCGTGCTGGGGGGCTGTCTCCAAGCACCCACAAAAGTGCCCGAGGGGCTGCCCTTCGGGGGCACCCAGACCAGCCTCCTGCCTTGGCTCTCTTGGAGGGCTGGTGGGATGGAGGGAGGGGCTCTGATCACTGTGGGGGTGGAGGCTCTGGGGCTAAAGTTAACCTCACTACACCCATGGGGGACATCTGTGTCACCCCCAACCACAGAGGAGACTGACGCCAGAACGGGGCAGCCGTTGGCCCAGGTCTCACCCCAGGCAGCCTGGGGAAGTGCATTCCCTGGTACAGCACCCCCAGAAACAGGAGGGCTGAGATGATGGCCGGTCAGGGGACCGTGTGAGCACCTACCCTCAGGGGGAACAAGAGGGTGAGGGCACCATCCACGCCCCGCCATGGCTATACCCTGCCCCATTTCATCCCCAAGCAAACCAGGGAAGCAAGTTCTATTATCATAATCCCACGCTCCTGCTGGGAAAACTGAGGACTCTTGCCCCTCTGAACTACAGCAGAGGGGAGGGAGAGAGAAGTCAACGGCCTGGCCAGCCTCCTGCCTGCACCTGGGGGTGACCTCCAGCTCATCCCCCAAGATCTGTCCCTAAGGACGAGAAGGGGGCGGGGGGGGGCGGGGGGCCCTTGCCCTGTTCCCACACCAACCAGACTTCTGTGACCTGCCCTGCTTCCTCTCAGCCCTCCCCCCACCCTCCCCCAGCCCCTCCCCTGCAGCTCTGTGGGCCCCACCTCCCCTTCAGGCCCAGCCAGGCACCCCTGCACCTGGGCACCTGCTGCTGCCTCTGTCCGGAGGGCTCTTTCCCTCTCCCCTCCCCCTGCAGTCCCCCTGCCCTCCCCCTGCACCCCCACCCCACCTTCCTCTGCTCCTCCGCCCCACCCAGCTGCGCTGTCTCCTGTGCCTACCTCACCTCGCTCTCTGACTTACTCTGTCATTTACTTATTTAAGTTGCTCACCGGCTCTCTTCCCAGTAGAGCAGAGCCCCCCGCCCAGCCCTGTCTCTGCAGTTCGAGGTGGCGGCAGTGCTCACACCTGCCCACCTGGAGTAACAGGTCCCAGGGCTGCGCTTCCACGCGATCTGTGTACTGATCCATGTACGTGTCCTGCAGGGACCCAGCCAGGGCATCTCACCCACTGACACACACACCTGGAAGTGCCACTTTTTGACATCCTCTGCCACTCACACCCACAGTCACGAAGTCACGTGCCCCACCCTGGGAAGGCGTGGCTCCCACCCCCACGGCAGCACTTGAGGAAAGCCTCGGGCCTGTGGTGGGTGCAGGCCAAGGACCCCCGCCACCATCTTCCGGTGCCCCTCTGGCCACGCCCCAGCCCCCTCCCAAACCCCAAACGGTGGGGTCCCCTGAGGATCGGGAGGTTTCAGCTGTGTCGTGGCCCCAGGCAGTGGGGGTGGATTTGGGGCTGAACCAGTGGCCGCATGGGGTGGGTGGGGCTCCACTCACCACCCGTATCTGGGGTGGATGAGTGTGGGATCACCAGGAGTCGGCAAGCGGGATGCTGGGACCAGGTGGGAGTTAGCGGGGAAGGTGAGGAAGGAAGAAGGCACCTGGGACAGGAATCAGAGAGCCCTGAGGCCCCAGGGCTACAGTCAGATCCCTCAGGAGCTGGGGGTGAGGGCACTGGGGAGCCACCGGCGGCTCCTGCCTGGAGTTGAAGAGGATAGACCAGAGGCACGAGGGAGGAGCTGGGGTCAGGTCTGCGTGGACTCCAGCCATGGCCAGTGGTGTTTAGAACCCCTTCCGTCTCGGGGAAGGAGTGGGCTGTGCCCCCCGCCAGGTCATCAGCTGCTCGCTGGGGCACCTGTGCCCTGCAGAGAGCTTGAGGGAGCCTCGAGGGGACCCCGCCCCTCTGCCCTGGGTCTGACACTGCGGGAGAAGGGGCAGCGGAACTCTCCTTAACAGAGGAACTGGCAATTGCATTGTTGTCGACTGGCCTCTCGGGTCCAGCTGGGCCCCACTGAGCGACCTTGAGGACAGTCCCTGGCTTCTCCATGCCCAGCCCCTCAGCCCAGCCCCTCATCTGCAAAATGGGCCCTTGCCATCCAGGACCATTCCCAGGAGGCCATCGGGCGATCTGGAATCTGGCACATGCTGGACACTGCACCGTGGCATTCCTGGGCCCCTCTCTGAGGACAGGGTGGGAGGGAGGAGCATCAGGGGAGGGCCCGTGGGAGAGAAGGGGAGGGCAGCCTCCTGGGGGCTGGCCCCCGACTGCAGTGATGCAGGTGTCGAGGTGGAGTCGCAAGGGACATGGCTGAGGCCACAAGGCAACAGGCCAAGGCGCCCGCCCCTGTGGGGACCGGGAAGGGAGCAGGAGGGGGAGGGTGGGATAGGGGGCAGAGGCAAGTCGTGGGGTGGGGGGCAGAGCGTGGCTATCTGGGAAGGCAGTGGCCCAGCGACGGGGAACAATTCCCCTTGAGGCTGGCATGGCCGATCCCAGCTGGCCTCAGGACACCTAACTAGGGTGTCAGCCAGCAAGGGCTCCAGAGTCGGGGAGGCCAGTGTGGAGGAAGTGGCAAGGCTCAGGGTAGTGCCAGGGCCAAGAAGGATAGGAGGAGGGCTGCTGCTGCAGGCAGCTGGAGCACCCCTTCCGCACGCTGCTCCCCATCAACACTGGGTTGAGGTCCCACACCCACAGTCTGCTTCTTTCAGCGCCACCCCCTGACTCTTGGGGGCGTCTCCCTGCAGACCCCCCATCCTCCCAAACCTGTTTCCTCCTGCGGTCCAACCCGGCCCCCAAAAAAACCTTCTGGTCTCCACACCCACTGCCCTGTGGCTTCAGCCCCGAGCGCCCTAGAAATGCAGGTTCTTGCCGCCCTGAGGTTCAGGGCCTCTGCATTTTAGCAGGATTCTAGCTTGGCGCCCGAGTCCTGAGAATGTTCCCGACCCGGTTCTCCTCCCTAGGCGAGGATGCCAGGTCAGCCTGGAAGCTGACTGAAGGAGGGGGTGGAGGAGGAAGAGGAGGTGGAGAAGGAGAGGGAGGCGGGAGAGCAGGCGTGAGGAAGCGGGAGGAGGAGGAGGAGGAGGCAGAGCAGGAGCGGGGGACCGCCCCCAGCGCACTTGGCCCGCCCCTCCCCTGCGCCCGCCCCTCCCCTGCGCCCGCCCCTCCGCGTCCCCTCCTCCGCGTCCCCTCCTCCGCCCCCGCCGCCAGCCTTCTTTCCCCCGGGGTCGCGGCTAATCGGCTGTGACAACTCGAGCCCTCAGCAGCTGAGCGGTGTCACCGCGAATTAGGCCGGCGCTGAGCCCGCCAACGGCAAATTACTCGTCGCTGCTGCGCTGGGGCAGCGGCCGAGCGCGGGCGAGGCTGCGGCGGTGGCGGCGGGAGCCTCGTGAACGGCCCAGGGGCAGGTGTGCCGTGAGCTCGGCGCCAGCGAGGGTGTGGTGGGAGCGAGGGGTGCCCCGCAGCGGCCCTGCCCTCCCCGCAGCCCACCCCTCCCAGCACTGCAGCCCCCGCCGGTCCGGTCCTTCCAGCTCCCGCCCTTCTGCCTTCCCCAGCCCCGAGCCCTCACCCCCAGGTCCACGCCCACCTTCTCTAACTTTCTTCCCAGCCCTGTTGTTGATCTGCTCTCCTTTCAGCAAAACTTCCCCCACAGTGACCTGGGCTCAGTGTCCCACTTCCCGGGCCCCAGCGCTACCCCACCGGCTCACCAGCAGCAAACGCAGGACGGCCTTTCCGCCTCCTCTGCTGGTCTGGCCCTCAGGCTGGGGGGCGGCCTCCCACCAGAATAGGACCCCCAGGCAGTGGGCTGTCTGTCCTGTTCCCAGTTCTGTCCTCACCTTCTAGAATAGACCTTAGCACACAGTAGGTGCTCCATGAATAGTTTTGAGTGAATGAATGAGTCCCCTCCCCCTGGAGGAAAGGCAGACTTTTCTCCAGGCTGGCCCTCCTTCCATCCGGTGTGGTGTCCCTGTGGTGGCCAGGCCGGCTGGGCTTGTAACTGGGAGAGCAGGGGTGAGACCAAGTTCCCTGCACCCCAGCAGGGCCTCCCTGGCCCGTGGCCAGACTCTGTGGTCTCAGGAACTGCTGACAGTGTGGCCCAGGGAGGTGACAGAGCTGGTCCTGTGGGGTCAGAGCCGCAGGCAGGGCTAGGGGCTGTGCGGGGGGACAGCTTTGGACCTCCACAGGACTGGTGGCCCTTCCCTGTCCCCCAACTGTCCCCTCAAGTGCTGGGTGTCCCCTGTCATCGCAGCCTGTCATCTCTGTGGCCAGCTCAAACCTGCCACTTGTCTGCTTCCCCGAGCGGCTAGAGGTGAGAAGACCCAGGCCCACTGGGGTCTGGGTGAAGACCATTCTTGTCCTGACGCCCAACGCTCACCCTGTCCCAAGTCCCTCGGCCTGGGGCCAGAGAGTCCCAGGGCCAGTGCCATGGGATGGCTTGACCCTTCCTTGGGCCCCAGGCTCCCAGCCGTGCCTGGTGGGCAGGTCACACAGCCCCGGCCCCACCAGTTCCCCACAGGTCAGTCTGCAGCTCGGAATCCTTCACAGCTCCCTGCGCCCTTCTAGGCCAGGCCAGCCCGGCACCATGCAGGCCCAGCGCGGGTCTGGACCTGGTACCCGCTGAGAGAGTGAATTCTGGACGTGAAGCCCCCAGTCCAGTGCAACTGGTGATGGTTCCCGCTGGGGCAGGGCCTGGCCTTTACCACACGGGGGGCGCGGCGTGAGCCTGAAGAGGCCGCTGCTCTTAGCCCAGGCTGCGGGAGGAGGCCTCCATCCTGGAACCTCACCAGTGGCACGGAGGACGCAGGCTGGCCAGAGAGAGAGGACAAAAGGGTAGGTGGGGCAGCCGTAGGGTCCGGGCCTGGGCAGTAGCTGAGGGTGGCACTTCCCTGGTGTGGCCAGTGTCAGAGCTCATGAGGCCACAGGGCCAGGACGTGGGGTGAAGGGCCTGGGCCTGGGACAGAAAACCCACGCGGTCCCTGTGCATGTCTGTGCAGGTCCTGCGTGTGCTGTCATGGGCTCCTGGATCTCTGTGCTCCTGAGCACGTCCAGTCCTGTGTGTGCGTGTGTATGTGGGTCTGTGCATTTGCACATGTCTCAGCCCACGCGTGTGGCCGTGTCTATCTGCGTGTGCGTGTCTGCGTGTGCGCCCATCCTGGGGAGGGGGGAGGCCAGGGAAGAGGACACCTTGGCCTTGGCTGGCCCCGCCCAGGAGCAGCTATAAATAGGAGGCCGGGGAGGGGCCAGCGGACAGCCACCCGCCGCCGCCGCAGAGGGCTGGGCTGGTGTGGAAATGGAGAGAGGCGGGGGAGGGGGGCGCTGCCGACTGCGAACTGAAGTGGGGGCCCCAGTACCGAGCAGCCCTGAGCATCCCCTAGGGCCAGCAGCTGGGGAAGGGGCCTAGGGCCCGTCTGGGTCCCCTCGAATCCCAACTCAGGGTTTTTCCTGGAATCCTTAACCAGCTGGAGGACGAGGGCAGCAGCTGTGCTGTGTTCGCGCGTGTGTTTGGGGTGTAGGGATCCTTGCAGGAGGGCAAGATGAGGCCCAGCTGGGTGCTCTGTGGGGTGAGGGCCTGAAACGCAGGGCGGAGCAGGGCCTGGATGGGGTGTGAGGTGCTGCGGCCTCAGCTCAGGCAGCCTCCCGGGGCTGGGAGCTGAGGCTGTCGGTGCAGGGGTGGCCCTGGGGATCCCAGCGGGCGGCAGTGAGCACAGCTGTGGTGGGCGAGGGCGGGGGAGAGGGACTCCATCCTGCCACCCACCGCCCGCAGTGGGGCAGCCATGCGGGGGAGTGTGGAGTGCATTGAGTGCACGTGTGGGAGCCACAGCTGCGCTGTCATCTACGTGTGGACCTGTGTATGTCGAGTGTAATGAGTGTGCACATGTCCAGTGTGTGTGTATGCTGCCCTGTCCTCTCCAGGGCCACGGGTCACAGTCCGCTCACGCAGCCCCCAGGCCCCCGGAGGGCGACTCCTGGGCCCTCTGGGAACACGAGGTCCTCATGCTGCCTTCCAGGCTGCCCCAAATCTGCTCTAATGTCCTAGACCGCCCCCCCGAACTGCCACCCCCTCCTTTCCTCTAGGCACTCTGCCGCTGCTGCCGTCTAAGGAACTTGCTTACTGGGTGGGTGATTGTCCCTCTCCCTTGGAACGCCGGGTGAGGGCTGTCATTTTGGTCCCTGCTGTGGTCCCCACTGGGCCTGGCACAGAGTTAGGACTCAAACTGAATGAAGTCACAAAGGACTGAAGAATGGATCCCCCCAGAGGTGGGGGCAGGGTCGGGGTGGCCGGGTGCTTGCGGCCCCAGGGCCTCTAGGTGCAGCTTCTGTCTGCATGCTGGTTCTGGGGACCCCTCCCGGAGGGCAGAGGATGGAGGTGTGAGCCGACAGGGCGCGAGGCTCTGGGATAGGCCCTGCCAGGAGTGACCAAGGCAAGGGTACCACCACGGCCCCGTGAACATCCAGGCTGGCACAGCAGCCCAGGGACCTGGGCGTCGAGTGGAGGCTTGTCCTGCAGCTTGGGCGCTGCAGTCACCCCTACCCCAGGCGGGGGCCCTCGCTGCCCCGCCAGCTCCCTCTCAGACCAGTCCCGGTGGCTCCAGGGATCTCGGTGCTGCCACTGCCCTCCCCACACCTACAGGGACACAAGTCACATCACACTCGTACAGGCAGATAGAGACACACCTGAGCACGGGCTGTCACACGCCCGAGGTCCCCCTGCTCTCGTGGCCCCAGGCCCAGTGAGGTGGAGTCGCTCCACCACACACCTCCCTCTCCCGCCCCCACCCCGGGCCCCGCCCCGCCCCCGGCTGCAGCAGCACCTCCCCCGCGGGCAGAAGCTCCGCCCCCAGCACCTGCCCGACGGCTCCCCGCTAGGAGGAGGGAGCAGGTAGGGAGCCTAAGCTCTGCACTCCTGGAGGACTCAGAGGTGCTCCAGGGACTCAGAGATGCTTTCCCACAGGCTGGCTGCTTTCCTGCAGGAGTTCGTGGATCCTCTGAAAGCTTTTTGGAAAAGATCTGTCTCTAAACACAAAAATAAGCGCTCCTCCTGCCTCCCCCAATAATTTCCCTGTCCTCCATGTTCATTTGTCTTCTCCATCTTATCCTAGAGGGAAAACCAGAGGAAAGAAGAGGTGGGGGAAGAAAGGAAGGAAAAAGAAAGAGGAAAGCAGGGAGGAAAAAGCAAAAGAAAATAGAAGAGGAAAGTGAAACCAAACCCAGCACTCAGCCCCTCGCTCAGGCCCGCCCTGCAGAGGAACCCAAGCACTGGGGCGCGGGGGCGGGGGTACTTCCCGAGCCTCCCCGCCCCACCCCAGCCCCACTGCCCGGTCCAGGCCCCGAGTACTGGGCTCAGAGAGGCCTGGGGTGCTGGAGGCAGAGGGATGAGCGCGGCTCCCTGCCCACCAACCCCTCCCCGCAGAAGAAGACCGTCAGGCTGCCTGGCCCTCAGCTGGCCATCCGCTTTCTCTGCCAGGAGGATGGCTCTCCAATGGCCCCTCAGGCGGCAGCAGTGGAAACTAAGGTGCCCTCATCAAAACCAACCAGCAGACCGGCCCTCGCACGCACCCAGACTCTTGGCCCCTCGTCGTCGGCAAGAGTCTGAGCCGCGGGGCCGTCCTGAGGTTGGCTGGGACCCGCCGGGTGCCGCCTCTCCCCCTCGCCACGCTGCCGTCTCCCCAACTGGTCCCCTTAACTCACTCCCCCACGCCCACACTTCTACTTCTCTCTGCACCAGCGTTTTTTGCCTGCGGAGAGGGCAGCTCGCTCCCCTCCCTGGGGGCTTGGAGGACTCAGCCCCTGGGTTTGGGGATTTTGCTCAAACCCTCACGGAGACCCAACCTCTCGGTTCTAAGTAAGTTTCATTCTAAGGCAAAGAGGGAGGGGGCAGCCCTCGGCTTTTCTCTGTCTTGCAGACAGAGACACTAAAACAAACTCAGGCGACATCCTCGCGGGACCTGCAGCTGTCCCAGCCCCGAGGAGGAGCCTTGCTGTCCCCAGACAGAAAAGTGGGGAGCCTTGGCAAGTTCCGTGGCAAGCTCTTCTCCAAATGTGCAAACCACAGACTTCACCGGACTCCATCCCCCATCCCGTTGTGAACAGAGGTTAACAGTCAAGTATCTTACGGTGGCCCCAGCTCTCTTAGCATGAAGTTTCCAGAGGTGCCGCCCTCCCTGGTGCCCTCGCAGTTCAGGCCTCGGCCCTGCAGGTGGGAGACCGCAGGCTCAGAAGAGCTGAGGACAGCGTTTGCCACCAGGACGCATCGGCGCTGTGTGTGGGGTCGCCACCAAGGATGGCCTCACGCACCGGGCTGCGTCCTGCCTTAGCGGGGCCGAGGCCACCCTGTGCGGCCCTCCTCCCAGTGGGGCAGCCCAGGGGTGGCAGGGCAGGTGCCTGCGGGTCGGGCCCTGACAGCAGCCTTTTTTAACCACTCTGGTCAGTCTCTCCCGGTCGGCCCAGGCGGGTCACCCAGAGCTAAGGCAGGGCCCAGTTCAGGGACCTCCTTTTCTTTCTATTCAGGAAGAAATATGGCAAAAACGAAAGCCACAGAAAAACCAGCCAGGCTCCAGTGACTTTTGGATCTAAACGGATTTATTTTGTGTGTGTTTTTTTCTTTCTTCAGTTTCGTAGCAAAAGAAAAAAGAACCCAACGAAATACAACAACACAACGAAACTTGCAACGAGTTGGAGTCTCCTGCGCCCAGCAGAAGCAGGCGCTGAAGGAGTGCAGGACGGGCTGCAGTCCGGGGCTGGGGGCTTGCAGGGGCCGGAGCACCGGCCTCCCCACCCTCTCTTCCGGCTACTCCAAAAAGTGATCAGCTCTTAAAACAAGAATCCACAAAAAACGAAACACATTTTAAATTAAAATAAAAACACTTTCTCCACCCGCCCCCATGCCAGGAGATTCAGGCGAAACCTCCTCTTTAAAAAATTTTTTTTTCTGCTAGAAATACTGTGCATTACTTTTTTTCTTTCACTTCTCTTGAGGGTTAAAATAAGATATATTTTCCCGGGAGTCATAAATACGATCTGGTGCATAGAGAAATAGCAGCTCGGGAGTCCGGGCCAGCTCCCACCCCCCTCCCCCCGTGGAGTACAGTAGGGCAGCAGGACTGAACACAGCATAGATAATGCTCCTCGGCTTCAATCTCTAGGGGACGCCAGCGGCAGGGTGGGGGGCAGGCAGGCAGGAGGGCAGGCAGGGGCCAGGCCCCTCCGAGCGAGCGACACATGCTGGGACACGCGACGTCCGAGGGCAAACCCGGCCGGGAAGCAGGGAGCTTCCTCTAGGGTTTTCTTTTCTAATCACCGAGCAAAATAAATATAAATACTTCGAAAATAAGACCGCTTTAAAAAGGAGTAGAAAAGGGCAGGGTAAGGAGGCCAAAAGAAAGGAAACGAAGGAGCGCGAAGGAGCGCGGGGCGGCGGCGGAGGCCTCGCGGCGGTCCGGGTGAGGTTGGGCGCAGAACCGCACCTCACGTATGTACAAGCGGACGCCAGGAAGGACTTCGACCCGGCCCAACTCTCCCGGGAATCGCCGTGCTCCGAGCAGAGGAGTCGTGGCAGCGTCAGGACGGCCACCCGGTAAGGTGCGCGGGCCGGGAGCGAGGAGGCCGAGCCGCGGGAAGGGGCCTCCAGTCCGGAGCCTGCAGACGTCGCAGCGGGGCTCGCGGGGCCGGCCCGGCCGGAGGCGGCGGCGTTAACGCGGGCGCCCGCGCGCAGCGGGCGCCTCGGCCCGGCCGTGCGTCCTCGCCCTGGGCCGCGGAGTACGAGCCGAGGCCCCGGGCCGCCCGCGCGAGCCTCTTCTCGGCGGCGGCGCGGGCTCGGGGTCCGGTGCTCACAGGAAGAAGTCGGAAGCGCCCTTGGCCCCGACTCCCGGCGAGGACTCCCGAGGGAAGCCGGCTCCGCCCGCGCCCCCGGGGCCGCCCCGGCCGGCCAGCTTCTCGTATTTCTCCTTGTACAGGTCCCGCTCCTTGGCCAGGCGCCCCACCTCCAGCTTCAGCTGCTCCACCTGGCTCTGGAGCTGGCACTTCTCGCTCTCCAGAATGTGCCGCTGCTGCACCCGCTTGAAGCGGCACGACTGAGCGTAGCCGCGGTTCTTGAGCGTGCGCCGCTTCTGCTTCAGCCGGATGACCTCCTCCTTACTGAAGCCGCGGAGCTGCCTGTTCAGCTCGCGCACGGACATGGACACCAGCTGGTCGTCGGAGAAGCGCTCCTCCAGGCGCACGTGGTGGCCCGTGCCGCCGCCGCCATGGCCCGCGCCGCCGTGGTGGTGGTGGTGGTGGTGATGGTGGTGGGCGGCGTGGTGCGTGCCGTGGTGGTGGCCGGCGCCCATGTCGTCCGCGCCGCCGCCGCCCGCGAAGCCCTGGCCCCGGAAGGCCTCGTAGGCCGCGGCGGCCTCTGGGTGGTGGTGCGCGCCGTGGTGCCCGGTGTGGTGGCCGCTGCCGATGAGCGCCTCCACCGCGTCCTCGGGCGTCAGGTTGAGCGCCTCGGGGTTCAGGTGGTGCTGGTAGCCGCTCATCCAGTACAGATCCTCCAGCGCCGGCTTCCCCGAGGCGCCCCCGACGGCGCCGGGGCCCCCGCTTGCCGGCCCCGGGGCAGCCCCGGCCTGCACCGCGCCGCCGCCGCCCCCCGCGCCGCCGCCGGTGCCCGGGCTGGGCGCGCAGAAGCTGGGCGAGGAGGGCACGGAGGAGCAGGGCGTGCTGAGCGGCGTCGAGGATAGCGAGCCGGGCGGCAGACGGTGGCAGAAGCGCTCGGCCTCGGGTGGCTCCTTCTTCACCTCGAACTTCATCAGGTCGAAGTCATTGACGTACTCGATGGCCAGCGGGCTGCTGGGCAGCTCGGCGCCCATCGCCAGCTCCGCGGCCATCGCCCGGGGGAGCCCGCCGCCTCGCCCGGCTGAGCCCCAACAGGAGGCGGGGGGGGGGAGCCACGGGCCTCTCCCCCCCCTTCCCTCCCCACGGGCGGCGGGTCCCTGCCGGGGCGGCGGCGAGAGGCGCGGGCTCCGAGCCGAAGCGCGCGGGGAAAAGTTTCACGCAGCCAACTCAGGGGTGGCCACTGGGGACGCCGCCGGTAGGGCCTCTCGGGCAGCTCTGGGTCGCTCCCCGGCGGGTGCAGGCCGGCCGCGGTGCCCTGTTCCCGAGCCGGCGGCCGGGCGGTGGCCCGGCGGGTGGCGGTGCGGCCACCGCCTCCGGCTGCTCGGGTTCCCCTCGCTCCACCCGCGTACAGCCGGCCCCGCCTCCACCGCCGAGTGCCGAGCTGTGCGCTCTCCCTTATAGTGCCGGGGGCCTGGGCCCGCCTTTCTGGGAAGGGTACGCGCCTCCGGGCCAATCAGAGCCCCAGACCCGGCGCTCTCATTTGCATATCCCCATGGCAACCGGAGCCCAGCTGTCAATCTCCTGCGGGGAACAGCTGTGGGAAGGGGTGGTGACCCGCCGCCAGGGAGAGGAGGGGCAGGGCCCTCTGGTGGCCGCCTCGGGGGACTGCACGGGCAGAGGGCGCGGGGCGCGCGGGGGCCGCGGGACCGGGCCCGAGGCCTCCGCGGCCTCGCGTCCGCGACGGGGCGGCCACAGAGTCTCGGGGAGCAGGGGCTGCTCCTCGGTGCCTCCTTCCCCTGCAGCCCAGCTGGCCGTGACCCGGCAGCCCCTTCCCAGGTTGTTTTCCGGCCGGCCGGGAGCCCGCGTCCAGCCCCGCTAGCGTGGTGGCGCCGGGACATTCCGGTCTCCCGACACGGGTGACACTGCGCGGCCTGGCCGGGCGCTGCGCGGGAGAGCCGGTTATTTTTAGCTCCGCGGTTCAGGCGGGTTCAGGAATTTAGTCAACAAAGTTGCTGGCACCTCCGTGCGGCGGGATCCACCGCGGGACGCCCGACTCCAAGGGTGTGCGGCGCAGGTGGGGAGGGAGTCGCGCGCAGGCCAGCGAAGTGGGGGCGCCAGGGACCCTAGTATTGGGGCCTGAGCTGCGGGACGGGTGAGGCCTGGGACTCAGGGGTTGGTTGGAGGGACCCGGGGTGGGAGGGGCGCTCAGGGCCAGAGGGCCGCCAGGCCCGCACCGCATTAGGCGTCCGGGCTCCAGCTGCCCACCTGCCCAGGTCCGGCCTCTTGGCGGGGGTTGTGGCGCAGAGCTGGGCGGGGGCGGGGATTGGGGCGGCGGAGGTGGGGAGCCTCCAGTGCGAGGAGAAACCGGGAGGGCTGGGCTCAGGGAGCGGAGGCGCGCCTATTGCCCAGGGCTTGGTGACTAGGTAAAGAACTGTGGAGCAGTGGGTGCGCCCAGAGCAGGGGGCGGTCCCTGCCACGGCCCTCCAGGGTCGGCTGAGATGGGAGGGCATGACCCAGAGAGGCCCCCAATTCTCTATACTATTATGTGACTTTTATAATTTAAAAACTCAGTCTTAAATGCAACCATCTATGCACATAGAAGCAAAAGTCTGGAGGGACTGTGGGCAAGACGTCACCAGGGGCAGCCTAGCCATGTGCTGGGGGCGTTTATCTACCAGGGCTTTTACCTTGTTCCTGGCATGAATATCTAATATTTTATAACAAGAAAAGTGTCATACAATGGGGAGTGAAACCGCACTTCTTAAGATGCCATGGGGGTGGCCCGGCCCCATCTGCACAGTGGGCACCTCTTGCCCCTTCCTCCTTTCCCCCACGTCCCTCTGGGTGGGGCTGGGCTGTGAGGCCGGGCCATGCGGAGAACAAGGACCCGTCCCACAGGGATGGCCCAGCAAGTGGCAGAACACAGGCCCCAGGCCGGGGGTTTGGGCTCTAGGCCAGATGCGTTGCCAGGTTTGGGGCTCCCTTTAAAGCCCGCGGCGTTCAGAGGGGCGATGCCGAGCTGGTGGCACGTCTGCCTGTCTGAGGGGGAGAGCGTGTCTGCACTGGGCTGCTGTGTCTGGCCACCTGGGCTCGGCCCCTCACACTGTGGCTCCCGCCAGGCCGCTAGACCAGCTACGGGTTTGGTCCCAAGCGCAGAAGGCTGCTGGGGAGGAGCCAGGCTTGTGCACACGGGGGCCCTCCTCACAGCTCCTGGCCTCAGGCCGAGGGGCACTGACCTACAGCCATGCCTGGGCTCTGTGGCACCCCCAGTCCCACCCAGTCGCCTCGTCTTGTCCTGAGACGCGCAGTAAGGCCCACCCCAAGCCCACCCTGGACCTCCTCGAGTCCTCTGCTCGGCCACACCAAGTCAGGGACAGTTCCCGCCACATCCAGCCCCAAAATGTGATGCTCACAGATGCTGGGCCCCGCCCCAGCCCAGAGCCAGGCAGCCCCTCACTCAGTCACACGCACAGGCCGTTCGTTCACTCCCTCCACTGTGGGGGGGGACCCAGCGCAAGGCCTGCTGCAGAGACTGCATTCAGAACTGGGGAGAGGCACGGGGGCCTTCGGGGCAGCCTGGGACCAAGTAGGGTACCCATGTCCCTGACTGGCTTAGGCAGCCGGTAAGCTCCCTGGTCCTGGACTTTGCCTCGGGGTCGGACTGGCTTCCTAGAAGGTCTTTGGGCCAGCAGGCCTGACCTCAGCTCCTGGCGGTCCCCGAGCCTGGGGAACAGGAGCCCCTGGGGGGCCCTCAGTCTGCTCCCTGACTCTGCATGGTCTCAGCTGAGCTTTCTTCTCTCCTGTTAGTCACAGCCGGGCAGGCGGGAAAGGGGCCGAGAGTCCCCGTACGCAGGCTTTGGAGGGCTCGCCCGACCACCCGGCGCCCTGCACCGTGGGCAAGACAGGCTCTCCCAGCCCAGGGAAGGTGCTGCCCCTTCCTGACTCTGGCGGTGGGCTCCAGGCCGGCTCCTTTCTCTTCAGAAACTCCTCTTTGCCACTTGCTGGCCTGGGGTGGGGCAAGTTCAAGGAGGCGCTCACAGCAGGGTGTGGGGAGCCAAGGCCGCGAGGGACCAGGGTCCATCCTGTCTGCCAGGAATGGCTGGTAGAAGGCCACCGAGAGAGCATACAGGTGTGCTGTGTGCCCCGGCCGTGGCTGTCCTCTCAGCTCCTTGGACGGTGGAGGCTGGGCGAGAACACGCCAATTCCATGTTGCCCAGAAAAGGATCACTTTCTTCCCATCCAGCGCCACCACGTCCTCTGGGGGCCTCTCGCACCCACCAAACAATCAGCACCTGAACCCACGGAACTCCACAGGGAGCACCCGTGGGGCTCGTCATTAAATGTACCCCACGAGTCTTTACTGAGCACATTCTGTGTGCCAGGCTGCCTGCCCGAGGGCAGTGTCCACTGCCTTTCACCAGGGAGGTGGCCCTGGTGTGTGGGAAGCGTGGTGCAGCCAATACTGTGCTCATGGGCTCTGCAGTGGACGGTTCGCCCTGGGTGCAGCTGGACGGCTCTCTCTGACCCCGACAGCTGGGAGGACTTGAAGGCTAGAGTGACTGGACAGCTGATGGCTGGCAGATAACAGGGGCTGTAGCTGGACTGGCATCTCCACACGGCAGCTGACTGGTTGGGCTTCCTCGCAGCATGGCGGCTGGTTCCCAGAGGGAGTGTCCAAGAGAGCCTGGCGGACGTGCCTGGCATTTTTGTGAGGTGCGGCAGTGCTCAGCCCACATCCCAGGGGGGCACAGACACAGTCTCCTACAGGTCATGTAGAGGAAAAACACTACACTGGTACAGCATCGTTGGCAAATACAGTCTACCAGAGTGGGGATGAGAGAGCAGGAAATAAACCATAAAATAATAAGTAAATTACACAGCTTACCGGTTTCCCACTGCTGTGCAGGAAATCACAAGTCCAGCAACTCCAAACAGCATCTTTACTGTCTCAGTGCTGTAGTCAGGAGTCCCGCAGGGCTAGGGTCTCAAGGTCGGGGGTGGGTGCATGTGTGTTGTGTATGTGTGTGTGTGTGTCTCTCTCTCTCTCTCTAGTCTGGAGGTTCCCCCGGGGAAAGAGACCCCCAAGCTCCCTCAGGTTGTCAGGACCATTTCGTGGAGTCTGAGGAACCAAGGCCCCGGGCTCAGGGGGCTGGAGGCCGCCCTGGCTCCCTGCACCCCATGACTGCCCCAAGGTGGCCAGGCCAGCGACAAGAGCCTCTGGAGGAGCCCCGCCCACCCGATGGGGAGGGGCCACCACAGCAGGTGAGAAAGGGAAAGGTCGAGGGGGCTTGGCCTGATGTGGGGAGGGATCAGGCGCCTGTGGTGCCACCTCTGGGGACCCCAGGACCGCCCATGGGCAGTGCTGCGTCAAAGTCCCAGCTCAGCGCCCTGGGCTCTGGGCAAGTCCTGTTGCAAGGGTTAAACGCTCCATCACAAAGTGCAGCGCTGCAGGTTCTGCACGCCCGCTACTGAGCTGCCTCATGGAAGTCACAAGGTGAAGCCCCAAGACGCCCGTCCTGAACAGCCGGCCCCAGGCTCTCCAGGCTGGGGTCAGAGGTGCTGCTCAGCCTCGGCCAGGGCCCAGCTGAAGGCCTCTGCTCAGCACTCCCTCCCCCCGGGGATCTCTTCCTGCGCTCAGAGCGCCGGCTGGTGCTCTCCGCACCCAGGGGCTCATCAGCACTCAGAAGTGAGGAACCAGGTCTGCATACTCTGCGGGGTGGGCGGTGCCTCCCTGGGGAAGGGCTCAGGCCACTGGAGTGCCACACATGCCCCCTTCCAACTCCTCCCAGCCCCCAGGAGAGGCCGGGCCCCTGCCCAGGCAGCACCTCCTCCAGACTCCACATGGGAGTCACCTTGGTGGCCCCCAGGCCCACAGGCCTCCCCAGTGCACCCCCCCACCTCAGATGCCTCGCCTCCCCTGGGGCTAGGGGCCCAGATTCTGAGGACCCTCGTGTGGTGGACCAGGCCCACGCCACCTGCTGGTCACCTGACTTCAGGCCTCACCTAGAGGACCTGCCCGGCCACGGCTCCCTGTCCTTGGGGCCATCAACTGAGAGGTTGCATGACCTGCCTCACTAGAGCAAAGGGCAGTTCACGGGGTAGCAGGGGGTACAGGCCTGAACAGGGCAGTGGGCTCCTGACACGGCAAGAAAGGCTCCAGGAGGCCCTGCCTGGGCTCCACGGCCCTCACGCAGTTGGGGCTGGTGCAGGGCAGTGGGGCGGCGACCCGCACCTTCAACCCCAGGGCGCCCGGTTGGCCTGCCCCTTAGCACGAGGAGCCCAGAGTGACCACTGCCCCCTCCTCCTGCCTGGGAACAGAGACTCTGACCAGGCTGAGCCTGAGGCTGACAAGGTCCTCAGGGGGTCACAGGGGCTGAAGGGTCCCCAGGGCACGGGCCCAGGGGCCCAGGGCAGCCGCTGGTGGGGCAACTCCTCTTCCCGGGGTGCCCAGCCTTTCCTGAGCCTTGCACGCTGGCCTGCAGCTGTCAGACCGGCTGCTTCCAGGCGGTGGGCTGCGCCGTGGGCAGTGGGGCCAGGGTACAGATATGCACACAGAGGAGAGAGAGCGGCTGGGGAGGGTGGACCCCGGAGAGCAGTGGCGGTCCCAGGCAGGCGGTGGGCGTCCAGCTGCCCACTGGTCTGTCGGGAGCCCCCGCAATGGACACACCTGCTCACCTCCTGTCCAGCTGGTGCCCACTTTGCAGTCTTGGGTGCGTGTCCCCTCTTTTACCTTGGAGGGAAGTACAGGGAGGTAGTGAGGAGGTGAGGGTCTGAGCCGGCCTCTCAGATCAGGAGGGACCAACAGCTGTGTCCCTGGTGGTCTCCTATCTGCCCAGTCGGGGGAGGGAGGGTTTATCCCCCGCCCTCCCATCATCGAAGGTTTGCCCGCTGTGGTGGTGCTGACGGTGGGCATCAAGAGGGAGCCTGGGGAGGGTCGCCCGTCCTGGCCAGGAGGAGGAGGAGCCGGGCAGCGGGGCAGGTTGCATCCCCGGCTCTTGCAGTCTCCTCTGTCATCACTTAGCCCAGGATCCTCGGCCCCCGCCGCACCAATCCACGTGGCTCCTCCAAGGCCCTGGGCCGAGGCCACCACCGAGAGACCCGAGGGGTGGCCGGGTGAGGATACGGGCTCTGCCAACATCTGCCCGCGGGGCCAGGCTGGGGAAGCTAGCTGGCCCACAGCTGGTCCACTCAGTTCCCTGACGGGCTGGGGGCCCTTTTAAAAAAAAAATCAATTAATTAATTAGTTAATTTTTTTGGCCGCGTTGGGTCTTCATTGCTGCGCGCGGGCTTTCTCTAGTTGCGGCGAGCGGGGGCTACTCTTCATTGAGGTGCGCAGGCTTCTCATTGCGGTGGCTTCTCTCGTTGCGGAGCACGGGCTCTAGGTGCGCAGGGTTCAGCACTTGTGGCGCGTGGGCTTAGCTGCTCCGTGGCATGTGGGATCTTCCCGGACCAGGGCTTGAACCTGTGTGTCCTGAACGGGCAGGCGGATTCTCAACCGCTGCGCCACCAGAGAAGCCCCTGGGGGCCCTTTCTTCACAGCTGGGTCTGACTCCAGAATCCACCATCCTGCCGAAGTGGCACACGTCAGGCCCCAGCGATCAGCACGGGACAACGGGACCCCTGCTCCGCTGGATTTAGCGGCGCCACCGCATGCTGACGCTGGGCAGGACCTTTGCCACGAACCGGCCTTGGTTCTTGTCACCTCTGGGGCTGCCGCAGGGACGTGCCATCACACAGACAAGGACTGGTGGAGAGCAGGAGCCCCAGATCCTCACCTTGGCCTCCCGGGGTGGAGTGTCTATCCCTCCCGAGCCGGGGCTGGGCCGAGGGGCCTTCTTTGGCCCATGCGACCCTCGAGGATGCAGCGTGGGTGGAAGCCCGGAAGGAGCACGTGGAGGACAAGCGGCCGTGCAGCTGCCCCGACTCCAGGCAGGAGTGTGAGGCCGCAGGCTGGGAACAAGAGGGCCCCCAGCGCACGGGGTGGTTTGTGATGCAGATCCCGGGGCGGCAGCCAACTGATACAGAGATGCAGGCATGGGGCGGCCACCCCAGGAGGGAGGCTGCTGGCACATGCTCACCAGGGGGAGCACAGCTCACTTCGCTGGGGGTGAGGGGTAAACACCCTGAGCGGCCATGCACCCCTCTAGGCCTGGGCAGTGGCATCCAGCAGGGGGCCAGACCCTGTCCGAGGCCCCCGTGCCCTCAGCCGGGGCTCCCCAGGCCCTGGGGCCAGAGACGCTGCCTCCTCCCCCGGGCTGCCCTGTCCCAGGCCTGGTGACAGCTTGGGGCAGGTCCTCCGGCCCCAGGCTGTGGCATCCAACGTGTAGCCAGGCCCCTCCTGGGTCTCTCCCAGCCACAAATCACACGGGCCCAGCCGTGGGGGACAGGCTGCCCCAGCCCTCTGAGCCATCTTGGGGCGGCAGGGAAGTGGCCCGCGTTCCTGCCCGCAGGCACGGAGGGGCCAGGCGGGCAGGTGGAGAATGAGTGGGGGCCGCTGGAGGGGGTCTGTGGCCTGCCCCTCACCTTCCCTCCATCTCAGGCCTCCAGGGCACCCTGGGGAGGCTCTGGGGCCCCTGGGCAGTGTGCGCCCCCCCGAGCCATGCTCAGCAGGCCGGGCGGCGGTGGGGTGGCAGTCAGGACGGCCACGCGGACACAGGACAGAACCTTTATTGCTGAACACAAAATGCCCGCCAGGGAGGCCTGCGGAAGGACCGGGGGGCGGGGGAGGCGGGGGGGGGGGGCGTGCATCGCATGGCCGCTGCCACACCCACAGAGGGACGGGCCTGGGGGTGAACCTGCCAGGCACCCCTCAGGGCAAGGCTGAGGACCCAGGGGTGGGCGGGCGGGTGGAGCCCAGCCCGAGGGAGGCGAGGCCTGGGCACTGATCACACAGGGCTGAGAGCCAGGCGGGCAGAGCGACGGCCCTGCAGCCCCCGGGGGGCGCTCTGTGGCAAGCGGTCCCTCCTCTGGGGCGGTGGCGGGCAGAGCCTCCTTCCTCTCCAGGGATGAAGGGCTGAGGTAGGCGTGGGCCGGCTCCCTGGGCCCTCACAGACGGGGTTTGATGTGCAGCGATTTCCCTGTTCCAGAGAGGGGCAAAGGTCAGGCACCAGGAGCCCCTCAGCCAGGAGGAATGCCCCGCCTCCCAAAGCTTCTGGGTCAGGGACCGCTAGCCATGGGGAGAGGGGCTTTGACACCCTCGTCCTCTCGTCCACCACCCACTGCCCTCCCTGGGGTCCGGCGTCTAGCAGGCTGCAGGCCTGGCCTGTGGGGCTGAGAGCTCCCCTAGGTGGGGGAGCAGAGGCCTGCCGGGCGGGGTGGCCCCTGGGGAGCGGGTGGGCCACGGCGGGAGCCACAGCAGTCTGCAGGCTGAGCTATAAACACCAGGTGCAGGCGGCCCGCGCGCAGACACAGCACAGGCTCGCACCTGGACGAGTCTGAGGCTGCCAGACGGAGCCCCTGACGTGAAAAGCCAGGGTGGGTGCGAGCAGTTGCTGGGCGAGGGGCGGGGCTGAGGCCCCTGTGCAGGGTGACTGACGTGCCGGGGGCAGGAGGGGCGGGGCGGGAGAGGCTTCCCACAGCAGAGCAGGCTCCTGCCCTGTGTGGCCCACGCTCACTGGGCGCCAATGCCCCTCCCCTCCTGTGAACACTCCAGGCCAGCAGCCCGCTGACCACAGACGCCTCCGTGCGGCTGCCCAGCGGCACGGCACTGTCCACGTGCCCCCTGCCAGCCGCCTCTCCCCCTGGGACCCCACTTCAGGGCCGAGGACCCCAGTCACCGGCTCAGCTAAGCCAGTGCCTAGAGGTCAGCCCAGCCAGCCAGGGCCCCCGCCGGCAGGCTCCACCGGCCTCTGCCCGAGGGCCTCGGCCCCCCTCTGCCTGTCCTTCCAGCTCCCGGAAGGTCGGCAAGGCCTGAGCAGGGAAGGAGGCCGATGGGGTCCCCCAGGCCAGTGGGGGTCTGCAGCCTCTCACCCACCCTGCCTGCTTCCCCTGATTCTGGGGCTGGCTGCAGGGTTCCTTATCTTACTTAAAAGAAAAAAAAGACTTTTCAAAGGTGGCTGCCTCGGGCTGTCTGCTCCCTCCTCCCATGCCCCAGTGTGTCCTCCCGATGGGAGGAGCTGGTGACCAGCCAGGCCGGGTGGGCAGGTGGAGGGCCTGGCCGCAGCTTGGCACCCGTGACGCGGGGGCTTGAGCAGGCGTGTGAGTGAGCTCAGCCGAGCTGTTAGAAAAGGCTGCAGCAAGCGTCTTCCATTAACGTTACGACCGTGAAATATGACAATAAGATGATAGCCGTATGGTCGCAAATTTGCAGCCCGCCGAGCTGCGTGGGGTTTATCGTCACTCAAACGCGCAGAGAGCTGTAAAATGTTTACAGAAAGGGTCGTTTGCAGCCATAAAATCCTCTTTTCTCTCCTAAACAAGGCTGAGTGGAGCCATTTACCAAGCCCCAAATGTTCATCGGGGGAGAGGGAACATCTGTTCTCTCCAGGAGCGTGCAGTGATCTTCCAGAACAAATTAACAGAAATGGGTGCTTTCTAATTAAATCAGCCCTCGGCTGGGGCGGTCTGTGCAGGCGGCGCTGCTGCGCTCGCACCTCGCCGGCCCTGCCCCTGTGGGCCCCCGCAGGTGCACACCTGCCAAGCCGGGGACAGGGCACAGCAGCGCCCGGCCCACGCCAGCTCTCCGGAACCATCCAGGCCCCGCCTAGAGATTCTGACCCAGTGGGTCTGAGGCGGGCACTGCAAGAGTGCAGGCTGGGCTCCGGCGGGCGGGCTGCCTACCTGAGTCCTTGGTGGGGCTGCTCCTGGGGGTCGGGGCCCTGGGCTGGCCTCCTGGGCCTGGCGAGGACTGCAGGGAGATGAAGGAGGGCAGCTTGCAGAGGCTGCCGGAGCCCGTCCCCGCCGAGGCAGCCTCCTCCGGCAGAGACAGCTCCTCCTGGTCCAGCGGCAGGGAGGCGGAGGGGGAGGAGGGAGAGGGGCGGGAGGGGGAGGATGGGGTGGAGGGGCGGGAGGAGACAGAGGAGGAAGAGGCCGAGGCTGCAGCTAACAGCCGTGGGGAAGGCGGCGGGGAGGCCGAGCCGGCTGCCGCGGAGGTGGGGGAGCTGGACGTCTGCCTGGTGGGGCGCTGGGTGGCCAAGGACTTCCTGCGGGAAAGGAAGGGGAGCAGAGGCGTGAGGGTGGGCGGCTGTGGGGCAGGCGGGCGTCGTGGGGGCTGGCCGGCCGCCTGTATACTGCCTGTCCCGGAGGCAGCCATCAGGCATGGCCGTGCGGGTTCAAGGTTGGCCCTCGGCCCAAGGACAGGCTGGCGGCGCTACAGGGCCTGCAGCAACGCCACGCTGACCCTGTCCTCACCTTCTGCAGCCTTCCTCGTCCACACGGGCTCCCACACTCACAGGGGGGTGAGCACAACAGGGGCCCCAGCTGTGAGCATCACCTGGGACCCTCCCTCTCCTGGGGAGTTGTGGGGGGCAGCTGAGAAGCCCCCACCTTCCTCCCCAGGGCGGGGGCTGGGCAGCCCTGCACAGCTTGGTCTGGGCCAGGGATGCCCTTGGCTCCGCCCAGCCTGGGGACCAGGGGGTGGGGCACCTCGAGGTCACTTGATCGACTCTGGACTGAGGTTTCTTTTGGGGTCTGAAGCCCACAGAGCTGGGTGGCGGCGGGAGGGGCTCCTTCCTGACCACCCCCCACCCCGCGCTTACACATGCAGCGCCCACTGTCCCCATCACCTGGGCCCGTGGCTGGTGGAAGCCCTGCTCCTGGGGGGCGTGGTGTTGGGCTCCGGGGCCGGGGCTGTGGCTGCCCGCCGGCCAAGTTGCCTCTGGTTGCGGTGGAGCAGCTGGCACTGGGCGCCCCGGGGGCAGACGCCCCTCCGGGAGAAGTCGGGACACAGCAGCGTGTGCTTCTTCTTGCACTGCGGGGAGAAGGGGCGCGGCTGGGCAAGCCAGTGGAGGCCTCTGTGCCACTGGGGTGGCCCTGCCTGCTCCGCCTGGTGGGGCTTGGGCCAAAGGCTTCCTGTTGGGGGACTGAGGCCCTCAGGCCAGAGTGGCCCCGCGGCCCACACCCCACCCACCAAGAACATGTCCCTGAGCAGCCCAGGGGTCGAGGGCACCGCCCTGGCTGTACCAGCACCGCCCAGCCCGGCCCTGGGCCTGGACCGAGGGCGGGGCCTGGCTTGAGGGTCCTGCCAGGCTGAGGTGGGGATTCTCAGGGTGCTAACTCCTCCTCCTGACCACAGCCCACCCGTCCTGGCAGAGGACCAGGGTGGGGGGCGCTAGGCCTGGGGGCCCAGGGTGGAGGCCGGCTGCACGCCTGATCCGCCACACCTGTCACGGTGCTGATTACGCCCCGCGGGGGCAGCCTGTGAGCAGCTCGGGGCGACGGGCAGCCTCAGCTCTGCCCGCCAGGCCCAAGGCCTGCCTTTCCTCGGCCCTCCTGCCCCCAGGACTGGGGCTGCAGGGCCCAACTCTGCAGCCGGGCTGTGTGCCCACGTCTTGCCTGGCTCTTCTAGGGGAGGGGGTCCTGTTCTTCCCCACCCTCAACAGCTGGCTTAGGGGGCACGACCCAGCAGGAGAGAGCCAGGTGTAGCAAGCCTCATGTTGGGCCCGGTGACAGGCGATATGCTGGAGACAGACCCGGATGGGAACCACTGCAAGCAGAGTCCCTGTCAAACCCACCCAGAGGGGAGTTTAAAACCAGCCCCGGTGCCTGAGCAGCTTGAGGGTGCCCACCAGCACAGCCACTGGAAATATACGGCAACAGCCTCGAGAGCACTTCCTCCTGGGCCCCGTAACCTCTCCCCGGGCACGTGCCCTCCGACTCCCGGATCTTAGCTCTGCTCCCAGCACCCAGGACAAAGCCGGCCGAGGACCCCACGGGGCGTGTACCCATTCTGTGAGCAGGATCTGGGCAATGACCCCATTCTTGTCCCTGCACCTGGCTCCCCGCTGCCCCCAAGGGACTAGACGCCCCTCACACTGGAGCCTGGGGGCCGGCGTGAAGACAGGCAGGCAACAGCCCCTGAGCAGCCCTGCACCGCCACAGCAGCCCGTCCCTGTGCTGGGCAGACCAGCCCTGCCCCCAAGCAGAAGGCAGGCTCAGGCCAACGCCTGCTCTCCCTCCCTCCCTCCCTCCCTCCCTCTCTCCCTCCCTCCCTCCCTCCCTCTCTCCCTCCCTCCCTCCCTCTCTCCCTCCCTCTCTCCCTCCCTCTCTCCCTCCCTCTCTCCCTCCCTTCCACACGGCCCTCTGCCCTGGGCCTGGCCAGTGACACGATTCGGAACCCAGTGGCCCCGCCCTTGCTGGTGCACACATAAAAGGGACACATGGAGACGCTGGGGCCACGCAGGGCTGCCCCTCGGGGTCTCCTGGGGAATAAGGGGGGTCCGGGCAGGTAGAGGGAACAGGAAGGACCTTTGGGTGGAGAGGGCCCAGCACCAGGCTGCACACAGAGAGATGGCTAGAGGGCACTGGACTTGCACTGTCCCGCGGTGACCACGAGCCCCACGGCTGCTCTGAGCCTGGACGGTGCGACAGGGGCAACGCACAGGGGGCGCCAGGTAAAAGGCGGCACAGAGGTTTCCTCCCTGGTCGCACGCTGACGTCTGTGATCTGCTGGGTCAAATAAACTCATCTCACCTGTTTCTGTTTCACCTTCTTAAGGTGGCTACTAGGAAATGTGAAATCCCGCGTGGGGTTCACACCTGGCTGACCTTCCTACTAGAGACAGCTGGTCTGAACTAGCTGTCCTCCCAAGAACAACCGAAACCTAGGCTAGAGCGTAAGGAACTTTCTCAAATCGTCTGAGAGCTATCGAGAAAGTGAAATGATGGAGGAAAATCTATGCAGAGACGTGGCGGACACAGGGCTAGTCTCAGGTCTCAAAGGTCCGACATCCCCCTTAGACCAAGGTCACTGAGGAAGGGGCAAAACCAACCAACCACACAATACCCCCCCCGCAGAGCTGGAAATTAAGAAAGTCACTGCTAAATAATTCATTGGTCAAACAAGAAACAATGGAAATTAGGTAATACTTAGAACCAAATGATAACACCAAAACAACCCATCAAAATTTGTGGAATGCAGCTAAAGCAGCACTTGGAGAGAAGTCCTCAGCCTTACAGGCTTATGTTATTAGCAAAGAGGATGTACCTCAAAAGTTAGAAGGAAAACACCAAAATGACCCAAAGAAAGCAGAGGGAAGGAAATAAAGAGAAAAGGAACATAAGAACAGTATTAGGAATGACAAAAGTGCTGTTAAACTGCTGACGCTGCAGAAAGCAAAAAAGATATCAAGATGATACAATGAACAAACTTTATGCCAATGAATCTGAAAGCAGACGAAATCTACAAATTCTAGAAAAATTGACAAGAACTGACATAAAACCTGAATGAACATTCCTATGACCATAAAGGAATTTGAATCAGTAGTTAAAAAATAAGGAAAGCTCCAGCCCAGGGTTTCACTGGTAGTTCAACCACATATTCAAGAGTTGCATCATTTCAACCTTACATGAACTGGTCCACAGAAAAGGAAAGCAGAGAATACTTCTCAACTTAGCTTACTGAACCAGAATAATCTTAGAACCAAACCCTGACCAGAACTAGATGACAAGAGAACATTTAGGGACTTCCCTGGTTGGTGCAGTGGTTAGGAATCCACCTGTCAATGCAGAGGACATGGGTTCGAGCCCTGGTCTGGGAAGACCCCACATGCCGTGGAGCAACTAAGTCCGTGCTCCACAACTACTGAGCCTGCGCTCTAGAGCCCGCGAGCCACAACTACTCAGCCCACATGCTACAACTACTGAAGCCCGCGTGCTTAGAGCCCGTGTTCTGCAACAAGAGAAGCCACCGCAATGAGAAGCCCGCACACCGCAACAAAGAGTAGCCCCCACTCGCCGCCGACTAGAGAAAGCCCGTGCGCAGCAATGAAGACTCAACACAGCCAAAAATAAATTAAAAAAAAATAAAATTCAGCATCAATTCAAAGTTTAGCAAATTAGTGATAGAAGGGGACTTCCTTAGCTTAATATAGAACCTTCCAGAAAGCCTCACTTGCCAAGGGGCATGGCTGGAAGCCCACGGCCATGACGAGTCAATATCACACTGGGCTTACAGGCAGGGCAGAAAAAGAAAGAAAAGGCATTTAAACTCAGAGGAAGAAAATATGGTCGTTACTTCAAAAGATATGACTGTTTATGTAGAGAAACCCAAGAGAATCAACCCTACGGATGATTTACTACAATTACTAATATAGTTTAACAAGGTTGCTGGAAACAAAATCAATATTAAAAGCTGTATGTCCATACACCAATGAACAGTGAGAAGATAACATTTAAAAACATGTTCTTTATAATAATAATAAATGTGACAGGAATAAATCTGACAAAGATAAGACAAGCAAGAATTTTATTAAACGAAAAGTTTTTGACAAAATTCAACACCCATTTATGATAAAAACTCTCCAGAAATTGGGCATAGAGGGAACCTACCTCAACATAATAAAGGCCATATATGACAAACCCAGAGCAAACATCATTCTCAATGGTGAAAAACTGAAAGCATTTCCTCTAAGATCAGGAACAAGACAAGGATGTCCACTCTCACCACTATTATTCAACATAGTTTTGGAAGTCCTAGCCATGGCAATCAGAGAAGAAAAAGAAATAAAAGGAATACGAATTGGAAAAGAGGAAGTAAAACTGTCACTGTTTGCAGATGACATGATACTATACATAGAGAACCCTAAAGATGCCACCAGAAAACTACTAGAGCTAATCAATGAATTTGGTAAAGTTGCAGGATACAAAATTAATGCACAGAAATCTCTTGCATTCCTATACACTAACAATGAAAGATCAGAAAGAGAAATTAAGGAAACAATCCCATTTGCTTACATATCAAAAAGAATAAAATACCTAGGAATAAACCTACCTATGGAGGTAAAAGACCTGTACTCAGAAAACTCTAAGACACTGATGAAAGAAATCAAAAATGACACAAACAGATGCAGAGGTATACCATGTCCTTGGATTAGAAGAATCAATACTGTGAAAATGACTATACTACCTAAAGCAATCTACAAATTCAATGCCATCCTTATCAAATTACCAGTGGCATTTTTACAGAACTAGAACAAAAAATCTTAAAATCTGTATGGAGACACAAAAGACACCGAATAGCCAAAGCAGTCTTGAGGGAAAAAAACAGAGCTGGAGGAATCAGACTCCCTGACTCCAGACTATACTACAAAGCTACAGTAATCAAGACAATATGGTACTGGCACAAAAACAGAAACATAGATCAATGGAACAAGATAGAAAGCCCAGAGATAAACCCACGCACCTATGGTCAACTAATCTATGACAAAGGAGGCAAAGATATACAATGGAGAAAAGACAGTCTCTTCAATAAGTGGTGCTGGGAAAACTGGACAGCTTCGTGTAAAAGAATGAAATTAGAACACTCCCTAACACCATACACAAAAATAAACTCAAAATGGATTAGAGACCTAACTGTAAGACCGGACACTATAAAACTCTTAGAGGAAAACATAGGAAGAACACTCTTTGACATAAATCACAGCAAGATCTTTTTTGACCCACCTCCTAGAGTAATGGAAATAAAAACAAAAATAAACAAATGGGACCTAATGAAACTTAAAAGCTTTTGCAAAGCAAAGGAAACTACAAACAAGACGAAAAGACAACCCTCAGAATGGGAGAAAATATTTGCAAACGAATCAACAGACAAAGGATTAATCTCCAAAATATATAAACAGCTCATGCAGCTCAATATTAAAAAAACAAACAATGCAATCCAAAAATGGGCAGAAGACCTAAATAGACATTTCTCCAAAGAAGACATACAGATGGCACATGAAAGCACATGAAAAGCTGCTCAACATCACTAATTATTAGAGAAATGCAAATCAAAACTACAATGAGGTATCACCTCACACCAGTCAGAACGGGCATCATCAGAAAATCTACAAACAACAAATGCTGGAGAGGGTGTGGAGAAAAGGGAACCCTCTTGCACTGTTGGTGGGAATGTAAATTAATACATCCACTATGGAGAATAGTACAGAGGTTCCTTAAAAAACTAAAAATAGAATTACCATATGATCCAGCAATCCCACTACTGGGCATATACCCAGAGAAAACCATAATTCAAAAAGACACATGCACCCCAATGTTCACTGCAGCACTATTTACAATAGCCAGGTCATGGAAGCAGCCTAAATGCCCATCAACAGACGAATGTATAAAGAAGATGTGGTACATATACACAATGGAATATTACTCAGCCATAAAAAGGAACGAAATTGGGTCATTTGTAGAGATGTGGATGGATCTAGAGACTGTCATACAGAGTGAAGTAAGTCAGAAAGAGAAAAACAAATATCGTATATTAACGCATATATGTGGAACCTAGAAAAATGGTACAGATGAACCGGTTTGCAGGGCAGAAATAGAGACACATATGTAGAGAACAAACGTATGGACACCAAGGCGGGGGGGGGGGGTAGTGGTGGTGGTGGGGAAGTGGCAGGGGTGGTGGTGGTGGCGGTGGGATGAATTGGGAGATGGGGATTGACATATATACACTAATATGGATAAAATAGATAACTAATAAGAACCTGCTGTATAAAAAAATAAAATAAAATTCAAAAAAAAAAAAAGAATTTTATTAAACGACATCAAAGGAGAACCCTGTATAACTAGAGATGGTGCCTTGATCATGGGCAGAAGACTCACTGGAAAGACAGATGCCAACTGTCCAAGGAAACCTAACTACAGAGGGGCCCACGACAGATCCACGGGGTGAAGGGGCTCTTCAGTGCAAGGTGTGTGGGCGAAACAACACTGGTCCCCTACACAGACACAAAATCACTTCCAGCTGGACTGATCCTAAATGGCAAAGATCCGACCACAGGACGCAGTGGGGAAGGAGGTCTCATACAAGCACAAGAGGTGCAAACTGTAAAGAGAGATGAATAATAGTATTTCCATTAAAATTAAAAGCTTTTGTTCCTCAAGATACATCACAAAGATGGGACTTCCCTGGTGGTCCCAATGCAGGAGGCCTGGGTTCGATCCCTAGTCAGGGAACTAGGTCCCACATGCCGCAACTAAAGACCCCACATGCCGTAACTAAGACCCAGTGCAGCCAGATAAATAAATACATAAATAAATAAATATTAAAAAGAAAAAGATACATCACAAAGAAGTGAAAAAATAAACGACAAACTGAAATAAGATACTTGCCACTAATGTGAATGACAGAAGATTAATATTCAGAATATTTTACATTGATATACATATTTTTTTTAATTTTAAAAAATATTGATTTATTTATTTTTGGCTGCATTGTGTCTTCGTTGCTGCGCGCGGGCTTTCTCTAGTTGCGGCGAGTGGTGGCTACTCTTCACTGTGGGGCGCGGGCTTCTCACTGCGGGGGCCTCTCTTGTTGCGGAGCACAGGCTCTAGGCGCACGGGCTTCAGTAGTTGTGGCACGCGGGCTCAGTAGTTGTGGCTCGCGGGCTTAGCTGCTCCACGGCATGTGGGATCTTCCCGGACCAGGGCTCGAACCCCTGTCCCCTGCATTGGCAGGTGGATTCTTAAACACTGCGTCACCAGGGAAGTCCCACAATGATATATTTTTATGTTCACGTTTATATTTTATAAATTTCCCATGAGTCAGTAAGAGAAAACCGACACACTGGAAAAATGTCTCCACAATCACTTAAAAACAAAACAACAAAACCCCAGGTATTTTTCAGAAGAGAAGGCACAAGGGGTTTAAACATTAGGGAAGATGTTCTGCTTCATTTAAAACACAGAAAGGCAAATTAAAAAATGCAAGGTAGCTTTTAATCCTTAAAATGATCAAAAAGAAAACAGAGGCCGCCGTCAGGAGGAACGTGTGGGCATGGCCCCTGGGGGTCACCTGGAGGTTCCGACTACAGCGACCCGCCACACACTCCGCGCCTGCGGCCCTCGCTCTCCAAGGGCTCTAAAGTCCTGGTCCCCTCGGGGGCGGCAGAGCCCGCGGCACAGACTGTCCCCAAGGCGCCAGCCTGCCCTCCCGAAGCCCTTCTGCAGGGGCGAGGCCGGGAGGACTGCTGAGCCGCACACCTGCGCTCGCCCCTCAGCCACCAGGGCTCCCGGGGGCCACTGTGTCCAGGGCGCGTCTCCGCTGGACGTCTGCGCCAGGCCTGGTGGTGACTGTGGAGGAGCTGGTGTGGGGCTGCGGGTCCTCTCCTCCTTGGCCAGCAACATGCCGGACTCTTCCGTCTGGCTTGTCCACAGCAGCCCCACATGCTGGTGTGGCCCAGGGGCCGCTGGCCCTCGCACTCTACCTGGGTCCCGCCCACTCATTTCCGCCCTCCCCTGGGGGCCAGGTCCTCCCTCGGGGGCCAGCAACACCTCCACTGGGTGACCCATCAACGTCCCCAGTGACTCACTAGCTTCCTTTCCACCTTTCCAAACCAAAGCTGCCCCCTTCTCCAGCTTGGAGACCCCCTCCCTCGCCACCTCTGCCCACCACTGGCCCCTCTGCAGGCCTCTCGAGTGCGTCTACTCTTGGCCACTGTCCTGGAGGCCCTGCCTCAATCACTTCATCATTCATTCCAAAACTGGCGCCCAAATGCAGCGTGACATCCTAGAACAGAGAACAGAAATTAGGGGAAAACCGGGTAAAATCCAAACAAAGCCTCAAGTTAAGTTGGTAGTAACGTACCAATGTTAATTTTTTAGTTTTGACAGACAGTTACAGTTATGTAAGATACTAGGGCTTTCCTGGTGACGCCGTGGTTAAGAATCCGCCTGCCAATGCAGGGGACACGGGTTCGAGCCCTGGTCCAGGAAGATCCCACACGCCGTAGAGCAACTAAGCCCATGCACCACAACTCCTGAGCCTGCACACTAGAGCCCGCGTGCCACAACTACTGAACCCCGCGTGCCTAGAGCCCGTCCTCTGCAACAAAGAGAAGCCACCGCAATGGGAAGCCCGTGCACCGCAACGAAGAGTAGCCCTCGCTCGCTGCAACTAGAGAAAGCCCGTGCGCAGCAACGAAGACCCGGCGCAGCCAAAAATAAATAAATAAATATTTTAAATAAATAAATAAATAAACAAACAGCACTTACCAAAATGATATTAAAAAAAAAAAAAAAAAAGATACTAGCAGTGCAGGAGCCTGGGTGAAGGGTGCGCGGGCCCTTCTCTGCACTATCTGCAACTTTTCGGTGAATCTACACGATCACAAAGAAGATGCTTATCCCAGGATAAATGACGAGCACTCTGTGCCGGGGCCGTGCAGAGGACAAGCCGCCCCCTCCCAGTCAAGGTGCCCGCTGGGCTCCTTCTGAGGGCATCAGAGGCCACTGCAAGGCCAGGGCCCTGCAGCAACAGAAGCTGACCCCAAGGGTGAGACCTGTTGTCTGAAAAGGACAATTCGATGGGCAAACCTCGGGCGAGACAGCCCAGAGAAAAGGCGAGAAAATGCCAACTAAATACAGATGGAAAAGGTTAAGAGCTCAAGATACAATAGAGAATGTTATACACACAAAGGCACACCAATACATTGAAAACCTCGATAAAACAGATCAATTTCTGGGGGAAAATAAGTCAAAATTGGCAAAATAAAGAAATAGAAGGGACTTCCACTTCCTGGAAGACGAAAGAGACATATTTGTCCCTACTCCTCCACTAAGCACCACCAAAACCCTGACAACCATAGGAAGGCCATAAAAGGTGGAAAGGAGGCAGGCCACCAGGGACCTGGGGACCCAAGGAGCGACGCAGGGGTGGCTCCTGGGACTTCCTGCTGCCTCGTCATCCTGACCTGGAGCGGAAGAAGTTGGCACCTTGGAAGTGTCAGTGGGTGCAGATAAGGGGTGGCCCTGTCACACCCGGGCCAGCAAAGGCTGAGTGGGGAGCCTTGACCCTGGCGTCCCTCCCCACCCTGCTGGGATGGTGCTGGAGGAGGCCGAGTGGGAAGCGAGTACTGCCATCCACCCAGGACCACCAGGGAGACCCCTCCTCAGGGGTCAGTGAAGGCCGAGTGGGGAACCAGGATTTCTACCTGCACGCCCCCTGCCCACCTGCCCACCTGCTGGAGTGGACTCAGAGGAAACCTGCTGAAACAGAAGGTTTAAATAAGATCCAGACTCTCATAACAACCAAAACATCCAGGTTTCAATAGGAAATGACTCACACACCAAGAGCAGCTGGCAGGGAACCGCGTATACGGAGGAATAACTGTAAAGTTGTATGTGGATTTTCAACTGTGCCGGGGATGCGGGGTGTTGGTGCCCCTGACCACCCCCCACCCCGTGCTGTTCAAGGGTCAACTGTATAGTGCAGAGACTGAATCAGTAATCAAAAGCCTCCCCACAAGGAAAAGCCCAAGACCAGATGGTTTAAACAGGTGAACCCTACTAAACATGTAAAGAAGAACTGATACCTATTCTTCTTAGATTCTTCCAAAAAACTGAAGAGGACAGAATACTTCCTAAGTTACAATAGCCAAAACAATCTATGAGGCTAGCCTTACCTTGATTCCAAGACCAGACAAAGATACTACAAGAAAAGGAAACTACAGATCAATATTACTTATGAATACAGATGTAAATCCTCAACAAAATACTATAAAACTGAACTAGTGGCATATTAGAAGGATTATACCTCGTGATCCAGTGGGATTTAGTCTCAGAATGCAAAGATGGTTCAACATCCAAAAATCAATCAATATAATTGTGATTGATCATTGTGATCAATATGTTTATTGACCAGCTTAACAGAATGAAGGGAAAAAACCCCACATGATCATCTCAATTGATACAAAAAAGATTTGACAGGACTCAACACCTTTTCATAATAAAAACACCAAATAAACTAGGACCGGAAGAGAATAACCTCAACATAATAAAGGCCACATACGACAAGCCCTCAGCTAACAGCATACTCAACAGTGAAAGACTGAAAGCTATTCTATAAGATGAAGAACAAGACAAGGATATCCCCGTTGTTCACTTTTATTCAGCATAGTACTAGAAGCTCTAGCCAGAGCAATTCGGCAAAAAAAAGGAAGGAAGAAAAGAAGGGAGGGAGGGAGGGAGGGAGGAAGGGATAGAGAAGAGACTAAAAGGCATCCAAATCAAAAGGGAAGAAAATTATCTCTGTTAGCAGATGACATGATCTTGTATGTAGAAAACCGTAAAGAACCCACAAAAAAATTGTTAGAGTTAATAAGTGAATTCAGCAAAATTTAGGATATAAAATGAACACACAAAAATCAACTGCATTACTATACATTTATAATGAACAATCCTATTTAAATAACATCAAAAAGTATAAAACACTCGGGAAAAATTTATTTATTTATTCATTCATTCATTCATTTATTTATGGCTGCACTGGGTCTTCGTTGCTGCGCGCGGGCTTTTTCTAGTTGCGGCGAGCGGGGGCTACTCTTTGCTGCGGTGCGCGGGCTTCTCACCGCAGTCGCTTCTTTTGTTGCGGAGCATGGGCTCTAGGCGCTCGGGCTTCAGTAGTTGTGGCACATGGGCTCAGTAGTTGTGGCACGTGGGCTCTAGAGCGCAGGCTCAGTAGTTGTGGCACACGGGCTTAGTTGCTCTGCGGCATGTGGGATCTTCCTGGACCAGGGCTCGAACCCGTGTCCCCTGCACTGGCAGGCGGATTCCTAACCACTGTGCCACCAGGGAAGCCCAACACTCAGGAATAAATTTAACCAAGGAGGCAAAAGACTTATACACTGAAAACTACAAAATACTGCTGAAAGAAATTAATGAAGGTCTAAATAAACGAAAACACATCATGCATTCATGGACTGGAAGACCTCATATTGTTAAGATGACAACACTACCGGCAGTGATACACAGAGCTGATTCAATCCCTGTTAAAATCCCAAAGGCCTTTAAAAAAAAAAACAGAAATAGAAAAACCCATCCAAAAGTTTACATGGAATCTCAAGGAACCCCGAATAGCCAAAACAACCTTGGCAAAGAAGAACAAAGTTTGAAGGATTCACATTTCCTGATTTCAAAACTTATTATAAAGATATAGTAATCAAAACACAAACATACAGACCAATGTAATAGAAAAGAGAAGCCAGAAATAAACCATCTCAAGTATGGTCAATAAATTTTCAACAATGGTGCCAAGACCATTCAATGGGGAAAGGACAGTCTTTTCAACAAGCAGTGCTGGGACTTCCCTGGTGGTCCAGTGGTTAAGACTCCGTGCTCCCAATGCAGGGGGCGCGGGCTTGATCCCTGGTCGGGGAACTAAGATCCCACGTGCCGTGGGGCATGGTCAAAACAAAAAAAAAAAGGAAAAAAGGCAAAGGACTTGAAGAGAAATTTCTCCAAAGAAGATATAGCAGTGACCAAGAAGCATGTGAAAACATGTTCAACATCATTCATCTCTAAGGCACTGTGAACTGAAAACAGTCAGATGCCGCACGCTGGATGGCTGTTAACCAACGAGGAAGATAATTCACGGGTGAGGACGTGGAGGAAGCGAAACCCTCGCGCGCTGCTGGTGGGGATGCGAACGGCGCGGTCATTAAGGAAAAGTCTGGCGGTCCCTCAAAGAGCTAAATACAGGATTATCGTATCATCGGCAATTCCACTCCTGGTGCCTCTGTACCCAAAGGAAGTGACAGGAGTAACTTGAAGAGCCACTCGTACATTGATGGTCACAGCATGCAAAAGGTACAACCCCCGTGTCCATCCCCAGAGGAGGGGACAGATGAGTGTGGTCTGGACGCACGATGGGCCGTCGCTCAGCCATAAAAGGGGTGAGCCCTGAACGCGTGGTGCTCAGCGGGAGAAGCCCGACGTGAAGGGACAAATACTGTAGGATTCCACTTATGTTAAATATCTAGAAGAGGCAGATTCATGGAGACGGAATGTAGATCTGTGGTTGCCAGGAGTTGGAGAGAGAGGGGGAACAGGGAGTCATTGCCGACTGTTTATACAGATTCTGTTTGGGGTGATGGAAAAGTTTTGGAAATAGACAGTGGTGGTGTTGTACAGTATTGTAAATGTAATTAATGCCACTGACCTGTATACTTAACAAGGGCAAATTTTATGTTATATTTAGTTTACTACAATTACAAAATTAAAAATGTAATACACCAAAAACCACTGTACTGTGCACTTAAACGGGTGACAGCGTTGGCAGGTGCTGGCAAGGAAGTGACAAAATGAGACCCTCACTCATTCCCGGTGGGAGCTGGACCCGTGCGGGCGGGTATCCCCGCAGACGCTCACAGCTGGCTCACTCCAAACAGCCCCACTGGCCACAACCCAAGTGCCCATCCCCCGACGAGCGGAGAAACAGCAAGTGGTCCCTGCACACAGTGGAGGGCCGCTCGTGTGCTGCTAAAGACCACAGCACGACGACCCTCAAAAACACGTTCACGACAGAAGCCAGACGCCGAGGTCTGCGTGGTAGGACTCCCCCGTGTGCGCTGCCCACAAAAGACAGGTTCACGCCGACGGCGGTACGTTAGTGTGTCCTGGGGGTGGGGCCGGGGGGCAGCAGAGACAGGACCGACCACAGAAAGGGTTGAGGAAATGTTCTGGGGTGACGCAAATGCTCCAGCACCGGGGGGTTGGTGATGGCTGCACAACTTCGTAAACTTACTAAAACCTACCGAATCGTACACCTGTGCAACAGATGAACGGGGCGATATGTAAACCGTACCTCAATAAAGCTGGCTTTAAAAAGTGGCACCACAAATCAGAGAGGAAAGAACGGACAGCTTAGCACGCATCTGCGGGGAAAGGCTCACTACGTGGAAGAAACGAAGCGAGGTCGCACCTCACACCACAGGCTAGGTAACAGGGACACCGAGCCTCCCCGACACTCCCCTTCCTCAAAGGGCTGTGAAGCACTGCACTAATGTATGTACGTATTTACTTACTTATTTATTTATGGCTGCATTGGGTCTTTGTTGCTCCGCGTGGGCTTTCTCTAGTTGCAGTGAGCGGGGGCTACCCCTCGTTGCGGTGCGCGTGCTTCCTGCTGCGGTGGCCTCCCTTGTTGCGGAGCACGGGCCCTAGGCGTGCGGGCTTCAGTAGTTGCGGCACGGGGGCTGAGTAGTTGTGGCTCGCGGGCTCTAGAGCACAGACTCAGTAGTTGTGGCTCATGGGCTTAGTTGCTCCGCGGCAGGTGGGATCTTCCCGGACCAGGGCTCGAACCCTTGTCCCCTGCATTGGCAGGCAGACTCTCAACCACTGTGCCACCAGGGAAGCCTCCTGCACTAACCTCGTAATCTTCACAACCTTCCTACATGCTAAGTACTACCGTTACCCCAATTTTACAGAAAGGAAACCGAGGCCCAGAGGGTGAACAACTTGTGCAGGGCCACGGCCGCGAGCAGACTGGGGTCGGAGCCCCATCCAGAGCCTCGCCTCCACCCCGCCTCACCGCAGCTCGTAAAGCCAAACTGGAGAAGGCGCAGGAGGGGCGCGTGGCCTTGGGTGGGGGCAGATCCTGGAACCAGACCCACATGGAGAAAAATGGAAGGACGCTCCCATAAAAAAAACAGGAAGGATTTCAGCCTGAGAAAGGGTACCCGGGGCAAGTTATCAGGCGGTGACAAGGAGACGCTATCTGTGACTCCAAAGACTGATATGACGGGACAAAGAGCCTCCGAAGGGCAGGAGGAAGCAGGGGACAGGGGCGGAGGGGCCTCTCCAGCAGGCAGAGAGCCCCTGGAAGGCCAGACCCTGACACACGCAGGGCGAGAAGGAGATCGAGGAGAGTGTGTGAGGGCGGCACAGGGCCGGGACGCAGCCGGGCGGGGGCTGTCGGTACAGAGGTGGCCGCGGATGAGACTGCATGTGCGCTGCGGCAGGAGGGGCTGGAGACGCGCGACACCCCAGCTGCAGTGAGCGCCCTGACCACAAGCTGTGAACACGAGGAAGAGGAGCCAGGGTGCCGGGAGGGACGGCCGTTCCAGGGCAGGGGTGGGCTGCGCGTCCTGCAGCGCCAGAAGGCACCTGGGGACCACGCGAGCCACCGGACGGCGACAGTGCGGTCGCGGCGGGAGTCGCGGAGTCGGCACTGCTACGTACTCCCCGGGGCGGGGGGGGGGGGCAGGCAGGGAAGGGCGCGCTCCCTCTGAGGGCAGCGCTGGTGGCGGTGCTCCGACGCGGCGGACAGAGCAGCAGGGCTGCTAGTGCCGCGCCTCACAGAGGTGTGCCCCACGGCACGCACGTTAACAGCTGCTCCGCCGACCCGACAGCAAGGGACCAAGGCCACCCCGCCGCCAGCGCCAGGAGTGACGGGGCTCGCGCAGAAAGCTCTGCGGCGGCGACCCTGTGACGTGTGGCCACTGGACCACCCGAGGTGACAGGCGTCCCACAGGAGGACGCCGTGTCCCCAAGTGTCCTGAGAGTCCGGAGGGACAAAGTGAGGAGACGCGAGGGGCTGACCGCTGAGCCTCAGGCCCAGGAGCAGCGCCTGGCCCCCGAAAAGGGGAAGGAGCAAGGACCTACTCCGGGCCTAAATTACCCACAAGGAAAGGGAACGCGCCTCTTTAACAAGCCAGCGCTTTGTGAAGCAAGGTTAACAATTCCACTTGATTCAGTGGAATATTATAAACTCTCTGGGGCCCATCTGAGGACTTCCACTTCAGGAGCAAGATGACGACTCAGCACTTTTTATATTATTTAGAGAATAAAATTAACCCTCGCCGGCCCAGGCTGCTGCCTCTGCTCCCGCCGGATCCGGCCTGCTCAGCGCTTTTCCCACCTATAATTACCAGCCGCCATCCATCGTGAGGCAGCCTCGCAGCGCCCACACGCCGAAAGGAAAGGGACGCACTAAGCACTTCCACTAATAGAGGCAGACCTTAAAGACCGCTTTGATATTTTCATTTAAATGGAATCTCTTACAATAATCATCCCCAGCCTCCGGGGGTCCTGCCCCCAGCCCCACCTGGGCTGCTCGGGAGCTGCCTGCTGGGCCCCGCCTCCAGAAAGGGCCGCACTCAGGGTCACCGCCGGCTCCGCTTGGGGCCCTGGGTCTGCGGAGCCCAGCCCGGCCCAGCCCTTAGGCTTGGGCAGCAGGAAGAGGATTCGGGCAAGGGCTCGACCGACTGGAGAGAGCCGGCGCAGGACGGGAGGGGAGCCAGCCCCGCACTGCTACGCGCTCCCCTTGCGCAGGGCCCAGGCCTGGTCCCCCACGGCAGACCACAGGTCCCCGAGGCAGGGCGGTCACTCACAAGCGTGTGGGGAAGGGGTGGCAGCGGGCCTTGCTGCAGCCCCTAGACTGGTGAGGGGGCTCCCTCTCGGGGCACCGGGACCGAAGAGGCCTGTGCGGGGGGCCCCCACGGCCCGTGCGGCCTCCCCGCTGCCCCGCAGGCCCACGGGGGCGGGCCCTCCCTGAAGGAGCCGCGGTGGCGCGGAGGGTACCCGCTTCTCAGCTTCTCAGCTGCCGGCAGCTCTCCCACAAAGCGGAGCTGAGCTGAGCCCACAGGCGAGCGTGCCCGGCGAGGACGCAGCCACGAGCCCCTCCCGCCGCCCCGCCTCTCACCTTCGCGCCCAGCGGGCAGTAGCCTTTGAGGAAGTCGGTGCAGACCTCCGCCCTGCGGGACACGTAGACGTGGCTGTAGGGACAGTTGCTGTTGCTGCAGATTCCTTTCAGGAAGTAGGAGCACACGGGCATCTGGGGGGGGCGGGAAGGCAGTGAGGCTGAGGGCAGGCCACTTCCCCCGAGCCCCCCTCCTCAGCCCACTTCACAGGCAGGAACGCCGGGGCCCCACCCAGGGCTCCACCGCCAGGCATGAGCCACACACTGACTGTGGAAATAAACACAGTGCTGGCCAGCAGGAGGGGCCGCCCACCCTGAAGTCAGACCCTCAGCCTCCCCAGAAGGTCGCCCGGACAGAGCACGTCTGCCCTCACACGGTCCAGATGAGGATACTGAGACAGGGGACCCAGCCCAGCAGGCTGGCTCAGGCCCAGATGTGCTGTCACCTGAGTCCATCACCTGCCCCGAGCCTGTCTGGTTTCCAGGGTGTAGGGCTGGGGTGGCATGGGCCAGGAGGAGGTTGGTCTAGAAGAGCAGGGCTGGGGGGTAGGAGGGAGGCGGCGCAGGGGGGCTCTAGCTGGGGTGTCAGCCCATAGGGCCTGAAACCCAGCAGAGTTTCCAGCTGCCTGATGCGTGGACAGCTGGCAGCGTCCGTGAACTGGAGACCTGACTTGGCCGGTGAAGCCTGGCCGCGGGGCTCTGCCGAGCACTGACCGCAGGCGGGCACTGTGGGGCACTGGTGCAGGCGGCAGGCTCCCAGCACCCCGGCCCGTCGGCAGGTGGGCCCAGGGGAGACCTGGTGGGGGACACAGGGTGCGCAGCCCCCCTTCTCCCCCGTGGGGGGACTGAGGCCTAAGGGCCAGCGGACGGCGGGAGGGGAGGGTGTGTGCCTCTGAAGTCGCCCATGCTGACCCCTGAAGCCGCCACTCTTCCAGGCAGCAACGACTCCTGGGTTGGGGCCCCTGGGGTGAGCCCTGCCCCTCCTGCAGGCCAGCCTCCTGGGGGGATGGAACCTTGCCAGGAGCTGTCACCCTGTAGGTCTCACACCCTCCACAGGCCTCACACCTCTCGGGGGGCCTCCTCCCTCCGCTGTCAGACCTGCCTGCCCCACCCACGTGGTCCCCGGGCACCCCCCCCCACTGCTGGCCTCTCCCAGCCGGACTCCTCACCACACCCCACTGGACTCCTGCCTGCCTGCAGAGGACACACAGGGGCTTCGAAAAGCCACTTTTCTGGGGAGAGGCGTGGGGTGGGGGGAGCTGAATACCACGACAGCTGAGGAGGGAAGGAGAGAAAGCAGAGAAACAAAGGGTGATTTAGCGAGGAGACTTTATTTTTAATTGTCTTTTAACTGCAGCGCAGAAGGGAGCGGCCGGCCTGGGGCTGGCAGCGCCTTGGCTGCAGACAATTCCCTTAATGTGCGCTTTGATACAGGGCCCAAATTAGCGCTAATAAAAAGGGGTAATAAAGCCAACTCTTGCACCAAACGGAACTCCTCTAGCTGTCAGCACCATCATCAAGAGGAAACTGTGTTCTCATTTCAATTAACCTTGTTTGCACTCAGCACGTCCACACAAATAACAATAACATTAATTCAGGGCGCTGGTGCGGGGCTTCCGCGTTAGACAGCTCAGAGCCTGCACCGGCTTTGGAGCTGGAGCTAATGAACCCGAAACTCGACGTGAATTTCCAAATTGCTCACAGCAGAGTTTCGAAGCTCTACTAGGGAGAAAAATGCTGATTCTTTTCAAGTTCCTCAAGGGGAAAAGCTGCAGCAGCAGCACGCCTCTGCCTGATCCCGCCTCCCCTGACCCGCTGCAGCCCCCGCTCCGGGCGGCGGGCGGCCCCCCGGCCAGCACTGACCCCTGACCTCAGAGCTCCCCGCACTGTGGGGGGCCCAGCTGTGCGCCCCCCTCCGCCACGGCCCAGCCCCACGCAGCTGCCCCTCGCCAAGCCCAGGCGCACCTGGGGGCCACTGGGCACGTGGCGGGCTGGAGGGGCAGAGCCTCCAGGTCCCACCCCCCCACCCACGGGCGCTGGGGACAGGGGAAAACTCACCTTCTCCTTGGAGACGTGGTGGGAGAAGGGGCAGGTCCCGTCCGTCTTCTTGCACGTGCCCCGAACAAACCTAGGCAAACAGGGAGGGTCTGAGGGGCGGGGAGTCCGCGCCAGCCCCCACCCCACCTGCAGGGAGGCCGCGGCGGGCGCACCTGGTGCACACGGCCACCTTCTCGGGGTCGTGGATGTAGGGGCAGTGCTCGCCGCGGTTGCACCTGCCGAAGCGGTTGTAGTACATGCAGTACTCCTCCTTCCGCCGCCGCCGCCTCTGCCGCGCCTGCCGCACGATGGCCAGGCTGCGCTGCACGGCCCGGCTGGGGAGGGGGCAGACGTCCGTGAGCCCCGGGAGGACGGTGAGCACCCCGCCCCCAACCCCAAGGGACGTACCTGGCCAGGGAGCGGCTGCAGCTGCTGGCAGGGTCCAAGCGGCCTGTCGGGGGGGAGAGGCCGGTCACTCCAGGCCCACCGCCCCGGGCTCTGCCCTCTCCCCGCTCACCTGCCTGGCACCGCCCCCCTGGGATGCCCCACCCTCAGCCCCACCCTCAGGAAACCCCTCCTGGTTTCCCTCCAGGAAACCGCTTGCCCTCCTGGACCCCTGCCAGGCCACCTCCCAGCCCCGTGCAGGGGAGAGGCCGAGGCGAGAAGGCAGAAGCGGGCGGGGACGAAGGCTCAGGGACCAGGTCTGGTGGCACAGCTCCCTGAGGCCACCCTGGTTGCTGGCCAGTGGTCTTTTTTTTTTTTTTTTTTTTTAATTAATTAATTTATTTATTTTTGGCTGCATTGGGTCTTCGTTGCTATGCACAGGCTTCCTCTAGTTGTGGCGAGCGGGGGCTACTCTTCGTTGCGGTGCGCGGGCTTCTCACTGTGGTGGCTTCTCTTTGTTGCGGAGCACGGGCTCTAGGCGCGCAAGCTTCAGTAGTTGTGGCACGTGGGCTTGGCAGCTGTGACTTGCGGGCTCTAGAGCACAGGCTCAGCAGTTGTGGTGCACGGGCTTAATTGCTCCACAGCATGTGGGATCTTCCCGGACCAGGGCTCGAACCCGTGTCCCCTGCATTGGCAGGCGGATTCTTAACCACTGCGCCACCAGGGAAGTCCCTGGCCGGTGGTCTTGTCTCAAGGCAAGTGGTCCCAGGAACAGTGGGTGGTGGGGCTTCCCTGCCACCTTCCTCTGTCTGGAGCAGAACCCAGGGACGCGTGACCTGAGTGGGGTCTGGGAATGCCAGCTGGTAATGCAGTAGCTAAGAATAGCTTATTTAAAGCGTCATAAGATAAAAACAAAAAAGATGTGTATGGCCACAAATCCTGAAATCCTCACTGCCAGGCCCTGAGGAAGCTGTGTGCCGACCTCGGCCTGCATCGTGTGGCTGGAGGCCCTGGCGGGTACCTGCTCCTCACAGTTTCGGAGGCACCTTGTAAGACACTCCTCAAAACCCCAAGTACACAGACCAAGCAAGGCCTCTCTGAGGTCACTGACTGTGGCCTGAAGGGGAGTTGCTCACGAAGTGGTCGGTGGCGACAGGAAGGGAACAGGTGGACGCTCAGCCAGGGCAGCTGGGGTTCGGGTGGGGCTGGGCCCTGGGGGCAGGGGACGCGGGGCAGGCGAGTGGCGCTGTCTTCTGCGGTGTGAGCTCACCCTGCAGAAGGGGCATCTGGGCTAATATACGGCTCCCGCCTGCCTTTTTGATACCAGGTCACTCCCCAGGACCAAGGCGGGCCGGGCAGGGTGAGAGCTGCTCAGGACGGCCACAGTTCCTCAACACACACATGACCCTTCCCAGACCAGATCCGGTTTCCCACAGGCAGCTGCTGAAATGGATCCGGCAGCAGGAGGCACGAGTGACATCACTCAGAAATTCTAGGGACCTGAGGCGATGACAAAGCATCCCAGGTTTAAAAAGGGACACCCCCAAGCTGCCTGGCCCCGAGCCCCCCGCCCCACCGGAGCCGGAGCCACGTGGGAGGCCTGGGCAGGCGGCCCTGCTGTCACCTGTAGGGCCCTCTCCCTGGCTCGCCCCAGGGCATCCTTTCCCAGGGCCCGCTCAGCTTGGTCTCCCGAGCTCCTCACCCAGTCACACCAGTGTTCTGACACTTCACTCGGCCTGTCCAAACCCAAACCCCTTTGCGCCCCACAGGCCGGACCCTCAGACGCCCTCCTCCACATCCCACCCTCTGCTAAGCCCTGACCGCTCCCTGGACGCTCTGTGAGCCCGTTCTGGGCCAGTGCCCTCACTGCCCTGCTGGAGCTGCCCTCTGGCCAGCGTCCGCCCTCCTCCGACCCTCAGTCTCCTCAAGTTAAAAAAGGCGGCTCCAGGGCTGTGCCGCAAGACCCCGGCAGGAGGGAAGTGCTCTGCACGGTGGCCCAGGCGGCTGAGTTACTGTGTGAATGGGGGAAGGGAACGCGATGACACAGAAGGGAGAGAGGGGGCTCAGAGCGTGAGGGCTGGCGGGGAGGGGGTCTTAGGATGGCTCCAGGCCATACTAGAGTCTGGTTTCCAGGCCGGGGACACCCATCCTCGGGGTGGCAGTGGAGGCCAGTCCAGATGGCATGCGGTGGCCCTCCACCTGCCAGCCTGAGGGCGACGGTGCAATCTGATCACTGCCGGTGAGCGCGGCTGCCGGGGCAGCCACCCAGGCTGCCGGCGACGCTGTGGCGCCATCTGCCCCCGCCAGGGGCCGCTGTCGCCATGTGCCTGCCTGTCAGGGCGGCCCGCAGGCCTGGCCTCTGGTCGGGGCAGGGGGCGGGCAGGTTTACTCCTCTTTCCACTTCTGCTCTTAAAAAAAATGCCAGTGCAGCGCCAGGTAGGAGTTTTTACAAGAACAGGAGGCACCTTTTCAAATACTTTGCAGTGCTAAAAAATGCACATAAAGTAGCTGTTTGAAAAGAGGCGTGGAGGCGCTGAAAAGTTCAGCTGAAAACCCTTGGCGACCTCGGAGCAGGAGGCACTGAGCCTTCCGGAGAGCTTGCACTTCCCAGGGGTCTTCCCAAAATAGACTCAGGCGGCGAGGCGGCCCCCGCCCAGGCAGCGACTCAGACACCGCCCCCACCCCACCCCCACCCCCGCACTACCTGCCCAGGGCGTGTGGTGGCAGGTCAGCAGCAGCAGGGAGACTGCCCACCACAGCCTACTTCTGCCTCGGTCTGGGGCCTGGGGCTCAGGAGAAGCCTGGGAGCCGGGCCTGCAGCCCAGGCCGAGCGAGGCGGTTCTGGCAGGGGGACGCGGGGCTTCTGCTCCACTGCAGGGACCTGCTGGCTCTCGGGGCCGAGGCACAGGCCAGGCCCAGTGGAGCCCCCGTCACAGCCACCGCCTGGGGGGACCCCCGCCAGGTTCCAGGCCGAAGCATGTGGGGAGGGGTCCCAGGGTTGGGCCCTTCGGGTGGGCAGACCTTAGACCTGGGAGGAAGTGCTTGGCCCCGGGGTTCCAGGGAAGTGGGGTTTGCCTGCTAGAAGGCCCTGCCCCTGGGGCTCGGGAGCTGGGCAGGGCAAGGCTCTCCCCAGCGAAGCCTGGGATGGCTCGGGCACCCCAACCAGGGGCTGATGCTGTCCCAGAGAGGCCGGCAGCCAGGAGGAGAGGGGGTGGAGCCCCCGCCCCCTCCCAAGGAGGCCTGCACTTTCTCGCTGAAGTCAAAGCTCTGTCAACTCCGGAGGAGAAAATTTCTTTCCTTAATTATCATTCACCTAAGTGGGCTGCCGGTCCACAGGCATTCCCACAGCTGGGAGCAATCCACCTGCCTTACAGCCAAGAGTCGGCCACCCGTATGGGGGTCCAGGCCGCTGCTGCTGTGTTGGGCCAGCCTCGTGCCCCCAGGACAGGCTGCCCGGTGGTCTGTGCTCCAAACCCCACCTCCCAGCCCCGACCCTGAGGTGGGAGGGCTGAGCCCCAGGGCTGCCCGCAGGGGCGGGTCGGCAGGGAGGAGGCCTCCACCCCCCCCCACCTCACCTAATCGCCCAGAGGCTGGAGGGCTTTGGGAAGAGGGGTGGGGAAGGCCAGGGCGCCACCCTGCAGCCGTCCTGTCCCCACCGCTCTGTCTGAGCAGGGAGGTGGGACCCTGCGGAGCTCAGCACTTGGAGGGCAGCGGGCTCAGCGTGGCATCCTCCCCGGGGAGAAGTGCCCCACAGTCCCTAACGCCGGCCCCGCCCACCGGCTCTCACGGCACCCCGGGGCAGCGGCTCGAAGGTGGGGCCCGGCAGTGCCTGTGGGCTTGTCTGGATGCCCGGGCGCCCACGGCCCTGTCCAGCCCGCCAGCAGGCCTGGCTGCGGCAGCCCCGTGAGGCGCCCGGCTCAGGGGAAGCAGCAGGCTGGAAGCGGCCGTGGACAGAGGAGGGGTCTGAGGTCCCTGCCCTCTGAGATGCCCACAGCTGCGTGTGGGCCCCACAGACTACGAGCCCACGTGCTACAGGCCCGCTGAGCTCTGGTGTCAGAGGCAATCGGGGTGGGGCAGGGCTGTCCCCTGACCCCAGGCCCCGGCCCCCCCGGGCTGAGGCTCACCGAGGCCCCTGAGGAGCCCGGCCAGGGCTGTGCACCCGCTCCTCCACCACCAAGCTCTCGAGGTCGGGGCAGAGGCCCTGGGAGGCCACACAGCCCAACCCCGCAAGGTGGGAAGCAGGCACGAGGCGGGCGGAGACTGCCTGTCCTGGGGAGCCCGGGGCACCTGGCCTGGAATTCAGCAGCCGGGCGCCCCAGGCCAACAGACCGAGGCCCTGGGAGAAGAGAGGCAGGGCTTCCGGGAGGGGCCCTCGGGCTGTCACCCACGCCCCGCCTCCTCCCTGGACCGGGCCTCTTCTCCCTCCTGCCCCTTTGGGCGGGTCGGGCTGGGGGCTGGGGGTAGCTGGGCCTGTGCAATCCCCGTACCACCTGCAACCTCTCCCTGTTTTTTTCCCTTTTCGACAGCAAAGGAAAAGAGTAAAATTGGACTGAAGCCAAAATACTTTTCTAGTTAATGTGCACACTAAGCAAATCCAAAGCATCTCCTTCTCCGCGGCCTGGGGGCGCATGTGGTGGTGACGGCCTCCAGGCACAGCGGGGAGGCGTTGCCAAAGCGATTAGGCACCACAGCCCCAGGTGTTCACTCGCCCAGGCCGCGTTTACCATACCTGGCTCATCTCCTTTGTCCAGGAGCAAAACACAGAAAATCAGAGGCAGCTTAGCCAAGCAAGAGGCAGGTGCACCCGAGCAGTCCCTGGGGGGCCTCCCCATCGTGGCCGCTGCCAGCCTTGTGAGGGGCAATTCCTGAGGCTCTGCGAGCAGGAGTGAAACGGCCCTGGGGCTGGGGCGCTGTCTGGGGAGCCCTCGCTCGGGCCGGCTCCGGGAGAGCCCCAGGCCCGGGGCCTCCGACCGGTGGCCAGCCTAGAGCAACGGCGCATGCACAGCCCTCACCCGCCAGGAGCCTCACCTGCGCGCAGGAGGGGCCTGCTGCCCCCGTCGCTGCCGGGCCGGCCATAGGTCTTGGAGAGCTTGTTGGCCGACACCTTGTAGAGGACGCCTCCGATGCAGCGGTAGCCTTTGTTCCGCCACCGAGGGGAGCCGGGCTGGGCTTTCCCACCTGCTGCAGCAGTACGCAGGCCGTTCAGCACCAAGGACCTGCAAGGACAAGGAACGCCTGTCAGCCCAGCCCCAGGGCCCGCGGTCGGGAAACCTCTGTCCCCCGCCCTCCGCTGGCACAGGAGGGGGCACCCTCAACCCCACCAACCAGGCTGGGGCTGAGCCTCCCCCTCCAACACGCGCGCCCCTGCGACACAGCTTCGAGAGGGCTCCTTTGTGCCCTCGGTGCTCGCACTAAGGCGGCCCTGAGGGTCTACTCCAAGGCCTGTGGCCGTCACCACTGCCCGGGAACACCTCCTGGACGCTGCCCCAGTGGTGCCACCCCGGCTTTGGGAAGGCCGTGCTGTGGGGTCAGCAAGCTCCACTGCCCGCCCTCCCCGCCTCTCTTTCCACTGCACGGAGGGCCCTGCACGGAGACTGGGAGGGGACAGGCTCACAGACCCCGCTCCCGCCGGCAAGCTGTGTCGGGGGAAAGACTGAAGTCTCCTCGAGGTCAAGGGCTGACAGAGGACTGAGCCGCCTGTCCTGGGATTTAGCGAACGCCCAGGCCAGCCCAAGGGCAGACGGGTCGGGAGAAGTCCCCCGACAGACACACAGCGGGCAGCGGCCGCACAGCCCCAGACCCAGGTCCCACAGATGGTGGGCCTGCAGCTGCCCTGGTGGACCTGCTCCCCGAGCCGCCACGAGGGGTCCAAGGCCCTCCCGCTGCCCAGGGCCTCAGGGCTCCAGAAGGACTTGGCCTTGGGCCCCCCCCCCCCGCCCCCCGTGCATTTCAGCAGGAATCTGTTTATGCAAATTGAGCTTAATTCCCTATGAGCTCAGATTCTGCTCATCACGCTGTCACCGCCCAGTGTACACTCGGGCCCCACTGGCAAACCTGGGCAAGGGGGCACCGGCTGTCGCGTGAGCATCACCTCTACCCGAAGATGGCCCCCAAGCAGCAGGAGGGGCGGGGCGTGAGGAGGGTGGCCCTACTGCAGGCAGTGCCACCAGCGGCAGCTTGGGGCCCAGCAGAGGAGCCAGCTGAAGTCAGGGCCCGTCCTGGGGCACACATGGCACCCTCCCTCTGGGTTCTCCAAAGTGCTCCCGTTGAGGCCCCCACGCCCTGCAGCCCCTTCCCCTGGGAGCATATGAACCCCAACTCCACCTGGGCAGCAGTACACCCTTTCCTGGCTCCCTAGGGCCAGTGGGGGGGGGCGCCCAGACCTGGGTCTGAAGCGCAGACGGGACGCGGCAGGCCTCCGGGCACCCTAGCACGCAAGCTGGCCCACCCCTTGGCCTCCATCTCTCCATCTGCGAGTTGGGGGTCGTTGTAACCAGCCGAGTGAGCCGGGCGCTGGGGGCCCGAAGCGGCAGCGCCAGGCGGGAGGCCGAGGAGGACTTCCCGCCAGAAAGCACGCAACCCAGCTTCCCTTAATTAAAACTTAAGTTCACAAACACCAAACGTGGAGCGAAGGACTCCTGCCAAGGGTCCTCGGCAGCCTGGCCCACGCTGGCCGTGCCGACAGGCCCCAGCTGCCCTCTCACGGGGCACGTGGGCATCCTCTGGGGGAGGAGCCAGACCTCTAGGCTCTCCCGGACCTTGGGACCGCAGATCTACCCGCTGTGGCCTCAGGGCACCTGCCCTGTCCCCTGGGCTCGCACCAAGGCCAGGTGGAGGTGTGAGGAGGGGCAGGCCTGGGTGGGGTCTCCTCCCCTCACTGCAGAACGCTGTCAGCCTTGGAAGCCGGGGACCCTCTGCAGGAGCTGTGGCTGCTGCCCGAAATGCACAGCTTGGCCCGAGTCCTGAGCCCCAAGGTTGAGAGCAGAGCCCAGGCCAGTGGCCGCCACAGCTCACTTAGCCCGAGGCCGAGAGGCCCCCGACAGCCCCGGCGCCCAGCCCCGCACCGTCCCGAGTCCTCAGAGGTCTCCCCGCCCACAAAGCAGCAGCCCTTTCATCTGCCAGCCCTGGGCCAGGGGCAGCGTCGGGGCCCTCTCACTCCACAGCCCCCACCTGTGCACCCAGGGTCGCCCCCCCCGAGCGCCGGCGGCTCGTGGCACCCAGGCCCTCACCACGGGGTGGCCGCTCAGGGCCGGCCCCCAGCCTCCGGCACAGGCTGTGCATCGCGACCGTGGGACTGCGCTTGCCGGGAACGAAGACGCGCTAAGCCGCCCCTCCCCTTACCAGGGGCACCCCCTCTCCCACCTGCCTCTCCCTCCGCCCACGGAGCTGGCCCCCATCAAACGTGAGAGACGGGGGGAGGGAGGGAGTCAGGCCCTTCGAGGGGTGAGAAAGCTCCCCACCTGTGGGCACGCGCTCCCGGCTGAGGCCGGACAGGGACAGAGCACCGCCCCCAGAGGCAGCCACGCAGGCGACGCCGCGGGATTCAAGCAGCACGTGGCAGCCCAAGGGAAGAGGAGGCCCGCCCAGGCAGGGCCCAGTGGGGTGGAGGCCAGCAGGTCCTGGGGTCAGAAGGAACTGGAAGCTTCAGGGCAGAGCGTGTGCCGGCCCCCTCGGGCGGCCCCCCACGAGGGCCTGCGCCCCACAGCTCTGTGCACGGAGAAGCCTCAGTCTGGGGCTGTTGCTGGCCACCCCCCGCCCCCAGGAGAAGAAGTGGCCCTGTTAATCACTGCCTTCTGCAATTTGCTCTTACAGCTAAAACGCCCGTCTCAGGTGATGCTTCTTTCTCGCGACAATGTTGATTATTCTTATGGATGAACACGACCGACCGATCCATCCCCTTTCCGACCCGAAAAGCCATGTCCCTGGGCTCTGGTGCAGTGACGGGGCGACTGCGGGCCTCTGGGAGGAGCGGAGGCGCAGCAGGCCTCCTGCTCCGAGGCCCCGGCTCTGCGCTCACAGTCTGTGCTCACACCTGGGCCCGAGGACCCCGCGTGCCTGGGCGCAGGGCTGCAGCACGACAACAGCCCTGGACCCACAGCTCCCAGGGGCACCCCAGGAGCCTGGGAGCCAAGCTGGGAGAAGCTGCATTCCCATATGGTGCCCTGGGGCTGCCTGGGGGAGGTGGATGCACCCAAAGAACTCGGGGAGGGCTGGCGAGGGTTGGGAAGGGCCCCCCCGCCCATGGAAACCGGCCTGGCCTGCGGTCTCGCAGAGCCGCCTCTGCCCTTCCCTCTCCCGCTGGTCCCGCTGACTTTGGACCTGTGGCCCGGCAGGTGCCGGGCAGGCGGGGGCTGGAACAGTGGGCTGGGGGGCCCCCCCGCCCCAAACGCCTTGTAGCTTTTCACTGCCGTGGGTGTCACAGCACTCCAGTAAATTGTTACACTAATGGAGAGGACAGCCTTTGGAAACGAACTGTATTGAGAAGAGGGGATAAAATTAATGAGATAATAGCAGGGCCAAGGACCCAGAGAACACGCCTGCCCTCGCTGCAAGGGCCTGTAATTCCTTTTCTACAACAGGAGCCTCAGATCTAAAGCTTCTCCCATCCGTCCGGCAGGCCCCTGCCGCCAGGAAATTTCATTAACGCTGGAAAATAGGAAAGGTATTAAGCGTGGATAATGAAGGCCAGGGAGGGAACCGTGCCTTACGATAGTCCTCCTTCTCGCCTTTGTGATGGGAGGCATGAACTTTCCCTTCAAATCCATTTCTAATCCATTTGAAATACTACAGCAAATTATCTTTCCTTCAGCCCGAAAGCGGCCAGCCAATTTACTCCGAATAGCAGTGACAATGCCCCAGGATTTATCACCATAACCTTGACTACTCTGGGGTGAGGGCTGGGCCTCCCCTCGGCCCCCTGGGGGCCACGAAGGACAGGTGGGGGGGAGATAATGTTCTAAATGAAAAGCGGCAGTAATGGGGAGAAAGACACACACGCCACAAAAGTAGGTTTAAAAAGAAAAGCGGTCCGCGTGCCCGCTGTCTGGGGAGCAGCTAGAAACTTCTAGGCCCAAGGCCATCCAGGAACTCCAAGGGGCTCTGCCCTCTGAGGCCCCTCTCACCTGCTGTACCCGGGAAGCGAGTAGAAAGTCCCAGGGAAAAGGGACCCGAGAGACGGGGCGTCAGGGTCTGGGTAAGACAGGACAGCTCTCCCCAAGGAGCCAGGATGAGCGTGACGCATCCTCCGCTCGGCCTGCGGGCGCACTGCCGTCACACTGCTGTCACACTGCTGTCACACTGCCGTCAGCGGCCGAGCGCCCAGCCTGCCAGGGCTCCTCCACCCCCCAGCGGTTTCGAAGGCTGGCCCTGGACACCCAGGCCCCCTGCACGTCCCCTGGCCACTGCCCAAGCAGGTCTGTGTAGCCCCCAACACCGTGCGCAGGGCGCCCCTGCTGCGGGTCTGCTTCTCGGGCTGCACGGCTGAGATGGGCCCCGCCAGGGCATCCTCGGCTAAGCGGCCTGGCAGCCTGGGGCACAGGTGTGCATGCACGGAGTGGACAGGCAGACCAGCTCCTGAACACCACGCACCTCGCCTGCCCCAGTGCACCCAAGACCCTGGGCCGAGGACAGGCAGCCTGCCGGGCCACGTCACCTGAAGGCCCACAGAGTGGCTCCTCCTAACAGAGGGCACAGTCGGGTGCAGGGAGGCGAGGGGCAGGGAGCCGGCCTGGCCCTGGAGACCCTGGAAGCAGCCCCAGCCTCCAGGACACCCTGGGCAGGGTGAACGTCACCCTGGAGCTGCGCCCGGGTGCCCGGGCCTCCTCGCCAGGTCCACTGGCCTCTAAACCGACACTGCCTCAGGCCGCCAGCACAGCCCCGCCGGGCTCCTCCTCGGCTGTCACTGCTCAGGTGGGATGGCAGGACCACACTGGAGCTGAAGGGGCCCCGCTCCGGCGCATCCACTGCTGAGGGCCAGGCCTCTCAGCACCCAGTCCTAAGGCAGCCTGGCACAGGCCACGTGGACCCAGAGCGGGTGGGAGAGACCCCGCCGGGGACAGAGCCAGGCCCAGGGAGCCCGCGCCCGGACGAGAAGTTGCTGGCGGAACCGACGGCTATGTTCCCACGGGAAGGCCCCCCTGGCACAGAGGCGTTTTGCTGGCACCTTCTTCCCAGTCCCCACAGTCTGCTCCCCTCCTCCGCACGCCCCGCCCCGCCCCGGGACGGGGACGCAGCCCAGACCTCTGTCACCGTCACCGAGGAAGCTGCCCTCTCGCCCCAGAGGCAGTCTGGGGTCCTGCCCTCATTCACGGCTCCCTGGTGGGGTCCCCGTCCCATCAGCTGGTTTGAAAGCTGCAACGTCTGCTCAAGCTCCCCGCGCTCCACCTGCCCCCCTGCAGGCGGGTCTCTCGGGCCCTCACCGGCCACTGCTTCCTGGAGGGCACTGTGACCCTCCTCGAGCCGGGCCTGCGCATGTGCCGTCTCTCTGCCTGTCACACGGGTCTGCCCGGAGACCAAGCTCAGACGCCAGGTCCTTGGGAAGCCTCCCCCAAACCCCGACGGCTCACTGTCACGGGCCCCAGGCCCCGCATAGGGCCGTGTCACACCTGGGAGCGAGCACCACGGGGCGGGGGCCGTGCTGGCGAGCGGGGGCTCCAGTGACTGGTGCTGGGTGAACGCACACCAGGAGGGAGGCTGGGGGGCCACCCGGGTCCCGCACACCGGGGTGCCCTGAGGTGTGAGGGGAGACACGCAGACAGGACACCTCGGGGGGCGGGAGACGGGACACGCGGGGCACTTACACCAGGAGAGGCCCCTGGGCTCAGCTGGAGGGACTGAGGCCGGGGCTGGGCGGCGGAGGGCCGGGAGGCGGGCAGGCTGGCCGGGAGCAGAGAAAACGAGCGGGGAAGCATTTTTCAGGAAATGGAGCGGCTTCCACGCAGCTCCAGGCAAGCGGGGAGTGCGCCGTCAGCAGAAGGGGCGCCCGGGGAGGCGGCTGCGCGGCGAATCCCAAGTAGGTCAGGCTCAGCCGCTGCCGCCACCGTGACGGCTGCAAACTGCTTCAGCGGGCTTTCCAGGGCAACGCGGACAGCCTGGCCCCCCGCCACAGGCTGTGCCCTCCCAGCCGAGGCCTCACTCGGGGTCCCGGCCGTCGTGCCAGGGCATCCTGTCGTGCAGGTGCTGACAGAACGTGCTGGGTTCTGGGGGCGAGGGACAGAGGCCCTCGGGGGCTAGGGTCCAGGAGGGGTGGCAGGGCGGGCTCCCGGGAGCCAGGGACTCAGCGGATGGACGGACGGACGGACGGACGGACGGACGGACGGACGGACGGTGCGGGCCTCGGGATGACTGGGGCCACCTGGCTTCCTAGGACCCTCCTCCCGGCACATGATGTGCTCCTCCTGAGTGTGGTCCCGGCCACCCTGGGGCAGGGGCGAGGTGATGGCTCGGCTTCCCAGGACACACCTGCTCGCAGTGGATGCGGGGCTACGGGTCCGGGGGGGAGCTGAGGCCTGAGGGCCCTGGTGGGTCGCGACAAGGACAGGACGGCCCTGGAGAGGGCGGGCCGGCCCAGGGCACAGGCTGAGCACTTGAGGGTGGAACTGGGGGGGCGGGGGGTGCAGGCAGGGGGCTGGCTCCCACGGGCCCCCCTGACCCAGCAGGACACCTAGGCGTCGTCTCTGAGGGCGCTGCTCCTTCCCAAGGGACCCCGCCCCATCTCTCCCCGGTAACGAACAGAAATGATTCGGGGCGCCCCTGGCCAGCCGGCATCTGGTGGGCAACACTAATCGTGCTGCCTGCAGTACAAGCGCCACGGCTGCATGATGCGGGGCTGGGTAGTTTTATGTGCTCACATCTATTCAATTGGTATTTCGATCAATGCATGCATTACAAGCTTTCCCTTTAAGAGCCTAATAAACAACAAGATAGAAAGTAAAACTCTCCATAAAATGACACTTTTAAAAATCCATTTCAGCTGAAGCTATTGGTGTTTTGTATGTTAGCTGCAAAAAACAGGTATTATTGGGCCTTAATGGCCCCACTCCAGAGGGCAGAGTTCAGCTCGCTGGGCTGAGGGGCTGGGGGGGGCCCAGGATCAGGCAGCCAAATGGCTGGTGTAGCCCAGGGCGGGACCCCGGTCCTCTGCGCCCAAGGGTCGCCCTCCAGGCTGGGCTGTCGCCCAGGGCTCCCCTGGCCCCTGACTGCTGGTCAGTCAGCAGGAAGGGCGGGCCCTTCCTCTGCTCCCTCGGCCCCTCCCACGTCGCTCTCTCTTGCCCACCAACTCCCCCCCACCGCCCCCCACCGGCTCACCGTGCCCGTGAAGTCCAGCCCACCCATCCCAGCCCTCTCCCGCAGGGCTGCATCGGGGAGGGGCTCCACGTGGGCAACAGACGAGGGAAGGCTGCTCAGGCAGTAGAGCGCCAGCCCCAGGTTCTCTGGCTCCCAGAGGACACCCCTGAAGGAGCCCTGTGCCAGTCGTCTGGCTCATCCGGTACCCGGCCCTTGCAACCCGAGGACACCCCCGGGCACCATCCGCGATGCCCGGGCTTCAGGTCCAGCCCAGCCTCCACCACCCCTCCACGTCCCACCCTGAGCCAAGACCTCAGACTCTGCCCCCCCCCGAGCCCCGAGGGCGCTTCCTCAGGCTCCCTCCTCAAAGCTGGGCCGGCCCGTCAGCCCCTGCTGCCCACACACCATCCTCAGAGCAACCCCTCCTCTGTGCCCTGGTGTCCATGGCTCTGACCCCCATCACCAGGGACGCGGGGACCAGCCCAGAGAGCGCCCCCGCGGAGCCCTGGTGGCGGGACGGGCCGAGGCCCCAGTGAAAAGCCAGGCCACCTAACCTCTGGCAGCAGAGGGCTCGCGCTCCTTGGCCAGGCCTCCCATCACCTACCTGCCCGGCGGCCCATCTCGGGGCCTCTGCCCTCGCACTGCCCCGCAGCCCTGTCGGCTGGCGCTCGGCACGCGCCACCTTGCAGCCGGCCCTGCTCGGGACGCAGCTCGCAACCCCTCGCTCGCTGAGCGCCACGTGGCCTACGGCTCGGGGTGAGAGGGCCCTGGCCACCTACACCCCTCCCCGGCTCTCCAGCTCCCCTCTGGTCCCAGGGCCCAGGGCTGCCACCTGCTCGGCAGGCACCTCCCTGCACCCCCGCTGCACCTCTGGCTCTCACGCCAGCCGCCCGTGTCCCTCTGGTGACCCCCTAGGACATTCACGCTTGCGTGTACGTCACGAAGGGGCCCCAGCACCTGGACGTGGCCAAGCTGAGAGACACTGGAGGGCAGCCCAAGCGGGAGCATGTGACACAGTGGGAACACGACCAGACCCCCAAATGCTACAAGCCCCAGCCCTCAGGGACCCGCATGTCACCGCTACCTAAAGAGACTCAGGAAGAGAGGAGATGGGGGGGCAGGTGCCCCTCCCCCACAGTCCCCAGTGGGACGGCTCCTCCTAGAGTCACACGTGAGCACAGCCTGGGTCCCCGGGGAAGGGGGTGGGGGCCGCGCAGACGGCGGGATCCGCGCAACTCCAGGGAAAGGCCCACGAGCTCAACAGCAAAAGCTCCTGAGAGTCAGAGGGCGAGCAGGTAGCTAGCTGCAAAGTGAACACACGCCCGTCAAAGCCTCCAAGACACCAGCAGGACTGGCTGGGGCCACAAGAAAAGGCAAAACAAAACACTAAAGGCGACACCTCAGCAGGTGTGCCCGGAGACAGGCAAAACCCACGCAACACTGTTCCTGCAAGACTGAGACGAGGCAAGCCCTGCACAGCGGGCAGATGAGAAGCTTAAGTGCAGGTGGGTGGGTTTGGAGGCTGGCTGGCTGGGGAAGGCTGAGAAACTGAGCCAGTGTTGCTACGGTTCACCTGAAGAATACGGAGGCCAGGCACACAGGTGGGTGGTGAGGACGGACAGCCCAGCAAGAGCACAGTCTCCGGCTCTGCATTTCGGTGGGGGGAGGGGCTCGTCTCAGCAAACGTCTCTGCGAGGAGACAAAGAAACCTTGACCCCCCCACCTCAGACGTCGAGTAAAAGTTAACTCACGAAGGATCGTAGGCTGAATATAAACGTTAAAATAGCCAAACTTCTAGAAGAAAGCGTGACCTTGGGGTAGGCAACTATTTCTTCAACACGACACAGAGCACTACTCATAAGAGACTGATAAATTAGACAGCACTGACTGACAGAGAAATGTAGCCATAATATATAAAGAACACTAGCAAATCAATAAAAAGACAAACTAATACAAAAGTGGGCAAAAGACTCCACGGGGCGCTTCACGAAGGACTGCAGAAGTGGGAGAAGACGCTGGCACCGTGAGTCATCGGGACGTGAGATACCACCCCAGCCCCCGTGACCGGAGCACCCTCACACTGTGGCACAAGTGCAGGCTAGGACAGCCATGGGGGAGACCGGCCTTCCCTGCTACAGCCCAGCATCCATCCACCCGCTGAGGCCACAGTTCCATAGAGAGGAGGGCTCCCAGTCACTCGGCAACATGCCCAACAGGACAGAGAGCAGCAGAGACCGGAAATAACCCAGACGTCCATGGAGAGCAAAAGGAGCCCAGTGTGGCGCACCCTGAGAGGAGTACGGCACGGTGAGGAAAAAGAAGGCGCCTCTGCTGCACCCAGCACCGTCTCAGCTGGCTCAGGCTGCCATAAGGCACCACAGACAGGCGGCTAGATTGGCCGCAGTTCTGGAGCACCAGCAGGGCTGGTTCCTGGTGAGGCCTTTCTTCCTGGCCTGCAGGTGGCGTCTGAGTGCTCAGCTCTGGTGTCTCTTCCTCTTCTTATAAAGACACCAAACCTATCAGATTAGGGCCCCACCCTAAATGACCACATTTAACCTTAACCACCTCTGTAAAGGCCTCATCTCCAAATACAGCCACACTGGGATTCAGGGACTCAGCCTATGAATTTGGATGATTCAGTCCACAACAAATGGTGAGCAAAAGAAGTTACACACAAAACAGTACCTACTATATGAATCCACTCGTATGAAGTTCAAAAGTTTTGAGACAGAGCTAGTCTAGAGGCCAGAGGCCAGAGGAGTGGGACCTATGGGTTGGCTGGCTGGGGATGTGACGGGAGGGAGCATGTGGGAGCTTCCGGAGCAGGAGGTGTGGGCATACGCTGACCTGTGCGGTAGGCACGCAAGATGAAAACCCACAGAACTGACCACTGAAAATACAAACCACCACAAATGTTTTGCAAAGGGAAATCAAAGAGAAAGATTTGTCCAGAAGGCCAAGTTCAGGAACAAGATTTGTACATGACAAAAGTGACATTTTTAAATAGTGGGGAAAAAAGTCTGAACGTCTAGTGGTCCAGAGACAACCAGGTAAGCGTTAAGCAAAATTAAATTTGACCTTTAGTCTTACACCACGTCCCCAATAAAGTCCAGGTAGGTTACAGTTTTAAATGCAAACCTTGAAAACATAGCACTAGAAGAAAATAATTGAACTCATGTAATCTTGGGATGAGGAAGGCTGTTCTAAGCAAATCAATATACTAAGTCTTAACAGACTGACAGATTTAAGAACACAGAAAAGTAAAAAGTTCTGTTAAAAATCCAAAAGGGTGCCCCCCACCCCGAATACTTAGAGAGTCTTGAAAACCTGTAAGAAACAGGCCAGAGACAAATGAATGGTACATATAGAGAATGTTGAACTTGACAAAGGGTATGAATAAAACTGAAATTAAAAGAGTTCCCTGGTGGTCTAGCGGTTAGGATTTCACGCTTTCGCTGCTGTGGCCCGGGTTCAATCCTTGGTCGGGGAACTGAGATTCCCACAAGCCATGTGGTGTGGGGAAAAAAACAAAAACAAAAACTGGATAGCATTCTCCTTCAGTAAATTGTCAAAAAGCTTCTGGCAGTGGCAGCTAACACCAAGGAGGACACGAGAAGATGCAAACCAGCATGGCAGGAGGTGCCCCCCTGGCTCTCCCTAAAGCCCAGAACCAGGGCGGCCCCTCCTGGATGAACCGACCTCAATGAGGTAGACAAAAGAGGCACAACTTCAACAGCCGGGTCAGGCTGTAGCCACCTACGCGGCAAGCCAAATGTCACTTCCTTGCCTCGGGAACACTTCCGGGCTGCAGACACCACTGGGCAGAGCCATCTGTGGGAGGGAGGAGGTGGCGGCAGTGCGGTCCCGTCGGCGCTGGGTCTCACACGGCAGAGACCTTGCTGGCACCTGCTGGTGGAGGATGGTCCGGGTGGAAAGCGCTCAGCCAGGGCCCGGCCCCAAGGAGGTCCTAGGGGTGGGGTGGGGGGAGCCCCGGAGGGCAGAGCGGCAAAGCCCACCCTCCCAGGGCCAGACGCCTGAGCCCAGCAGGGCGGGGTCAGGCAGGTGGCCTGGCCTCGCCCACATGCAAGCCCCGACCTGGGCATACCCGCCTGGGCCCCTACCGGGCAAGTGGGCAGGGTGGGGCGGACTGGGAGGGGCCTGGCGCACCCCCTTCGCCCTGCCCCACCCCCAGAGGATCTGCCTTGCCAAGGGAACAGAGCCTGGGCCATAATTTATGCTCCCCCGCCTATGCTTTATGGCTTTCTTAATTCGGCTCCTGCTACTATTAATGTAGTTAATGCTGAGATTATATCTATTTTCTGGCGTCAGACGGTGATTTATTCAAGCCATTTTTCCGGTGGAGGCTCCCACGCTGTTAAATCAAGCGCCTTGCCAATTAAGTGCTGACTTGGGAAGCGGACGCGATCTTAACAGGCGTCTCACCGCAAATTAAACCGGGGCCCCTCACTCTGGGGAGTGGGTGGGGCAGCCACAGAAACCTTGCTGACTTCGAAGAAAGTCCGAGGAAAATAAGCCGGCTGCGCACCCGCCTGCTGCTCTGGCTCCAGGAGGTGGGAGTGCGGGCCCAGAGCCCGGCTCAGCTGGAGCTGGGCTCAGGGTCCTGCCTGGCCGCGGTGACTGCCCCGCGGCAGGGGTGGCCGGGGAAGGGCAGCCGTCACCGGGCAGAGGTCTGTGCAACTGCAGCCCCTCCCACTCGGGACAAACGTTTGAAAGGAGACACCGCACGATTCCTCCACTGTCCACCAGCTGGCACGTGAAGTGGCTGAAGAGGCCCTCTGACAGCCTTAGCAGGGTGCCAGGTGGGAGAAGATGTGACGGGGACGCCCCAGCAGTGGATGGACGACATTCTGGCTCTGCAACCCCGGTCCTGTGTGGAGCCCTCAATGGCCAGGGGTGGAAGAGGGGCGAACCAAAGGCCCACCTCTGAGGACTCGCATGGCGACATGCTGGCGGGGGGAGGTTACGTGCCGAGCCACGGCAGGGGGAGGACATGCCCACCCCACCTCCCAAGGGCCCAGCAGCTCCTTGGGTGCCCCTGTGCCCTTTGGGAGCCCCCTGCCCAGAGAAGCTGAGGGTGACGCGGAGCAGGGCTGATCCCACAGGGTGGGGCCCAGGGAGGAGGTGGCGGCCAGGCTGCCTGAGGCCCACCAGGGGCCTGAGCGGGCACCTGCTTGTGGGAGCCCTTTGGGCACGGTCCTCAGCAGGGGGGGGCCCCCCGGAACCCGCAGCCATCGTGGGGAGCCCATTATCCTAAGCTACCCAGACCCCTAGAACAACGCCTCCCCCCCACCCATCTCCAGAGGCCCCAGCTCGGCCCCGAGAGGGGAATCGTGCCGTGGGGTAAGATCAGGCAGGAGGGTGGACATACACAGAGAGTTAAATACGGTATTGATTATTTGGACGATGCTTTACTACCACCTCTAAAGCCAGGATAAAAGTGGTATTTAAAACGGTGTTTGATTGTGTAAGGCACCCAGGAACCACTGGGTGGACAAGGCCGTTTTATTTCTTCCTGTCGGGGGCAGTCTTTTCAGCTTCCCCTGCTCCTCATCCCCCGGGACACCGACACAGACGCACGAGGGCCCACAGTGCAACGTGTGGCCAGGGCCTGGGCACAACTGAGGGCCATCTCCCACAGGGCTCCACGGGGAGGGACCTCACGGGACCTGCCCAGCTTCCTTCCAACAGTCCCGCTGCCTTTGGAACAAAGCTTCCCCCCGGGGCCAACGGCAGGGACGCTCTCTCTAGGTTTATCCTGAAACACCCAACCTGGCCTGTCCCACTCTTCTTCTGTGAGTCGCTGTGCTGTCACCAAGTGCACGGGGAGGCCACACCGTGGCCTGTGCTTTGGCCGTGGCAGTGGCAGCGTCGCACGGGGCCCTGCAGGGTGCTGTCCCGTCAGCGTTGGCCCACAAGGAGCCAGGCCCGGGCGAGGCGCCCGCCTGCCTGACCCTTTTCCACGCCGGTCTGGAGGCTGCTGGGCAGGCCTTGGCCACACAAGCCAGCTCCCGTAGGGCGAAGAAGCCCCCTGCACATCTCATGATCAAGACGCAGTGCACTATGGCAGGCGAAGCAGGCCCGGCCACAGGCAGCAGGGATGGAGGGTGGCCTGGGAGAGCCCTTCCCCGTGGGGCAGCTGCAGCGAGGCACGGAGGCTGGGGGATGGCGCCGGGCTGCGGGGTGGTGCCAGGCTCGGGCGTTTTAGCGTAAGAGCGCCTCACAGCCTGCCACCGCCGGGGCCCCGGCCACTCGGCACACCCGCCCTCCTCACCTCCCTGTCCCCGGCACCCCGTGCACGCCTGAGGCGCCAGGGAGCGGCGCCCCACACCGCGAGAGGAAGGGCGCGGGGCAGTGGGAGCAGGACAGAGGGAGGCACGCGCACGTCCGTCCATGGAGAGAAAGACACCAATGTGCGGAGGCAGCGACAAGAAAGCAGGGCCAAGGGATGAAGCAAGAGGACTGAAGGCTAGAGGGCCCAAGTCACACACAGACGAGGGAGCAGCAGGGCTGGGGCTGGCCGGACGACAGAGACCGTCCCAGAAGGAACCTGCGGCAGAGCGCCCTGGCCTTCTCAGGGGGGCCGCTGTGCCCTGCACCCCAGCCTTGGCCCGAGCCCTGTGCGGCAGCTCCTGCCTACCAGCATGGCCCTCAGGGACACTGACCCAGGGATGCACCCTGGGCCAGCGAGCTCCGGGCCAGCTCACCACGGGCCCAGAGAGGGAGGGGACCATGGCCACGGAACGGCAGCCCCTGGCCTGAGACGGAGCAAACGGGGGCTCCAGTGTAGGCCGCCAGCCTCCGCTCCCACACCGTCTGCAGATGGAACACAGGTGCCACCTGTCACGTGGTCTCACCACAAACACTCTGGCTATAGTGCCTGTGACCCTGGGCCCACACCAGCGGTCCCCATGGCCAGGGAAGAAGTGGTGGCACAGAGCGGCGTTGGGGGCAACTGTCACGGGGGGCTGTGTGGCCACTGGGGAGGACGGGCCGGAGGCTCGGACGGATGGGGAAGAGGCACGTGAGCCCCACCCGGCCCCACCCCACACCAGGCACCCGCGCACCCCATGTCAATGCCCCCGCAGTGCCAGCACAGAGAGCCGAGGAGGAGGACGGCTCAGCCTCGCCCCTGCCTGGGAGCGCAGGGGCCGCGTGGCACTGGGGTGGCCCGGCCGAGCGCAGCCTCCCCTCACTCAGGGCTCCGGACCCTTAGTGCTGACTCCCTGCAGCGCTGGCCGTGTCCCCTGACATCACACGGGTCCGTCCTAGAGCTGCCCACACGGGGCAGGACGGGGACTGAGAGAACGAACAGACCCCGGACCCAGAGGGCCAGGCTGGCCTGGTGCTCGGCTCCTGAGGGCGGGGGGTTCCACGTGCCAGCCCACACCGGTGGCGGTGCTTGACAGAGGGCACAGAAGAGAAGGAGGGCAGCAGGGCCACCTCGGCCTGTGCACCAGCTGGGCCCTGGCGCCCAGGGCCCTCTCCTCAGGGTCCTGCATCCCAGGCCTGGCCCTGCCAGCGAGGGGCTGGGCTCTAACGTGGCCAAGAAAGGCCCCCCTTCTGGACCAGGTTCCGGAGGGAGAGCGGGTAGCCCTCAACGTCCCAGCCTCAGTGCCGACAGGGGACGGCTGTGCCCTGGCAAGGCTGGTCTCCTCCCTCACCTCCCCGAAACCATCAAGGGGGTGAGGAGTCAAGGCCCCACATTGTCGCCCGAGCCCCAGGCCCTCCCCAAACCCACCGGGGAGCGCAGGCAGGCATTCAGGCCTCAGGGCTGCCGACAGCTGAAAGGCCTGCTAGACTCAGACAGAGAGATAAATAAATAACCAAGACGCGCTTTGAACCGACTTCCAAATTAAGAGTTGCACCCTTGCTGTCAGGCCCCCGCCAGCAGTTTCCGCGGCACCTCCCGTGAAGAAACGTACCTCAGCCCATTTATTAGAATGATGAAGGCAAAGGGACCTACAACTGCACTCCTTCCTTAATGAGCAGCCGAAGGGATCGGTAAGCATAATTTCAGAGGCCGGTAATATTTTATATAATCGCCGAGTGGTTTAAATTGAAAACCCCCAACTGAATCAATATTTACTGCATTGAAACGAAATGAATAGTAATAAGTCACTAAGCTCTCTGTCCTGTTTCATAAAATAAAAAATTATAAAAATGAGCCCAGGCGCAGGGAGGCCATCACATTAACTTTTACAGCACTTGGGGAGCCGTAACCGCCTGTTCTCATAAAATAAAATTCTAAAAAACCTGCCAGAGGAGACCTGCTTCAGCACCACGTGGGGAAGCAGGCGGGGGTGGGGGGCAGGAGGGGAGGGGGCAGGGTCACCCCAGGTCCCTCCCTGACCCCTACTGGCACCCACCAATTCCCTTAAAGAGGCCCCACCCTAATCTCTCCAAAGCTCAGCACCAAGAGCTGGGTCACACCTCCCTGTCACCCTCAGGCCAAACTTCCTGCTCTGATTTCTTTTCTCATAATCCTTTTTTCTTTTTGCTTTTTAAATAAATAAACTGATTTATTTTTTGCTGCGTTGGGTCTTCGTTGCTGCGCGTGGGCTTTCTCTAGTTGCGACAAGCGGGGGCTACTCTTCGTTGCGGTGCACGGGCTTCTCATTGCGGTGGCTTCTCTTGTTCCGGAGCACGGGCTCCAGGCACGCGGGCTTCAGCAGTTGTGGCACGTGGGCTCAGCAGTTGTGGCACACGGACTTAGTTGCTCCGCAGCATGTGGGATCTTCCCGGACCAGGGCTCGAACCCGTGTCCCCTGCATTGGCAGGCGGATTCTTAAGCACGGCGCCACCAGGGAAGTCCTTCCTGCTCTGATTTCTTTACCTATTTCTTCCAAACCCACCCTGAGGGATGCTCTTGGCGGCTCCCGTGGCACAGGAAAGGCTGTTCTCTGACCACTCCCAGGCCCGGGGCTGGTGAGGGGTGCACGTGAGTGAGGGCAGAGGACGGGGTCCAGCACAGAGCAGCAGCCTGCGCTCCCCGTGGGCCCGGAGAGGTTGAGAAAGGCCAGGCTTCCCCTCTGGGGCTCCAGGTCCCCCAGGAGACGCAGGCCTGCAGGGCTCCCTCGGGGGCTGGGGAGGCGATGCTGGCAGAGAGCAGAGCCAGGTGAGAGCCTCCGGGGGGAAGGGCCCTTGACCTCACACTCTGAACGTGGGGCTGAGGATGGCGGCACAGCAGCCACAGGGCACAAGCCCCCCAGAGGGCCGAGAGCCCCCGTGGACCCACCACCAGACTCCTGGGCAGGAAACAAGGCGCTCATTCAAGCTGAGGCCGACTTGGCCAGGAAAGGCGCGGACACAGGGCCTTGAACAAGTGGACCACTCCCGCAACTCAAGAACAGGAGACAAACCAGCAATTAAAAACGGGCAAAAGATGTGAGCACAAAAGAAGACACAAAAGAACACAAGAACGGCCTTAAACAATCCCGTGCCTAAGCGTTCAACATGACTGGCAATCAGGGAAATTCAAATTAAACCACGACGAGATGCCACGGCACCTTGAGAACGTGCTGCGATGGGAACTGGAGCAGACAGGGGGCGCTGCTCCGGGAGGGGACCCGCGTCTACACAAAGAGCCCCGTGAGAGCGGGGAGCCGCCCGCCCGCGAGAGCAGGGCAATCAGCAATCGCTGGGGGTGGCTGCGGGCGGACGTGCCGAGTGTGCACCTCCCCTGCGGTGTCTGGAACCAGCCAGAAGGACCACCGTGAAAGCGGCCAGAAGAGGGCTCCTCAGGGGAGTCGCGAGGGCACAGGGGGAGGCGGCCTGAAGCAGCAGCAGCAGCACGGAGACAGCTGTGCGCACAGGTGCGCGGATCTGACCCAGGAAGGCCTGCAAGGAGGACGCGCCCCGCTGCCCGGACCCGCGCGACATGCTCCCGTCTCCCCTCGGCAGCGCGGCTGCGAGCGGCCAGGAGCCACTGTGCTGTCAGGAGCCGGGGTCCGCAGACGCGGCTGGTTCCGGGCTGGAAGAGGGCAAGTCCCAGGTGAGCCTGGAAGCTTCCACTGGGCAGGTGAGGGAGGCTCGGTGAATGACGGTGCCACGTGGAAAGGAGACAGGGCCAGCCCAGAGGGGGCCTCCGCGGGCCAGCGCCGTGGCCAACGGAGGGTCGAATGAATCACATCAACAGATTACAGCCTGAAAAATAAGAATCGGGAGTCCATACCATTACAAATAAATGAATATACAAGGCAAGAGGGGATGAGGGACAGCAGTTCCTTACAGGACCCCGACCAACCGATATGGAAGGAATGAGGGGCTGGAAATCACTAAGGGTCTAGAAGGAGCGGGTGAGGCCCAGCGAGGAACAGGACGCCCACACAGGCTCGACGCCACAAACACCCAGAGGGACCCACAGCGCTCCTGCCCAAACGGCGAAGCTGAGTCCCGCCACGCACGAGGAGGCCTCTGCTGCCCCGGTCAAGGGCACCGAGGCTGCAACGCCCTCACAAACGGTGGTCTGTGGTCAGAGAGTGGAAACAATACAGCAGACGGGGCAAGGTACAAATAACCGGTGGATTTAGGTGAAGAATACACAGCAGTTCCGTGTACTACTTTTGCAGCTTTTCTATAAGTGCAGAAGTATGTGAAATAAAGTTACTCCCCAAAATTAAATGCAAGACACTGACTAGGAGAGGGACCAGGAGTGAGCCAGGAGCGCACGGCGACAGCCCCCGCCCCCGCCCTCCCCACTGGCCCAGGCCCGCCCTGGCTCCTCCGTGCACCCCTCCCACACGACAGCCCCGGCTCACAGCCCTCCTGGGGCTGAGGGGTGGTCAGCAGCAACAGGGCGCTGCCCCCAACGTGCTGACATAAAAGCGGCCCGCTCAGGCCACAAGCCACAGAGCAGGGCTACAGCCCAGTGGCGACCATCTGCAGGGCCAGGCAGAGAGAGTGGCGGTCAGTGGTCAGCAGGGCCCTGGGCGGCCAGGCGCCCCCAAGCAGGACCTGGGCCAGGGCCGCTCGCTACTTGACCAGACTAGCCCCTGAAGCCTCAGGCCTGGTCACACCTCCGCCAGTGAACCTGCTCTGCCTCCTGCCCGGCCGTCTCGCGGCTCGCTCCCCCGTGCGGTGCGTGTCATTTCCCCTGCCGGGGGAGAGCCCCTGGGCCTGGGCACGCCCACTCACCGCAGCCAGGCCTGGGGGAGACCCAGGGCTGCGGAGAGGCCCTCCGGCCCAGGACAGTCTGTCCCCCACTGGGCCGCAGCTTCCAAGCAGGCCGGGGCCTGACGCAGGACAGGCCCTCCACGGACACCTGGGGAGTGAGTAGACTGGCTCCTCTTCCGCAAGCCCAGGGGCAGCTAGGAGCCACTGCAGCCCCCGCCCGGGGACCCCGCCTGCTCTGCTCCGCCAGGCCTGAGCTGCGACACAGAGGGACCGGGGAAAGAAAATGCTCAGGTGCCACCCAACTGAAAGCCACAACCCGAACAACCCCCGAGCTCCAGCCCAGATGGAAGGCCCTTCTCCTGGAGGGGACAGCCCCGTCAGGGCAGAGAGCAGGCCCCGCAGAACGTGTTGGGGGACCCCTCCTCCTGTCCCACTCTCCCTCCACTCTTACTGCCCCCAACCCCGGGCACAAGCCGGGTGGGGGCGGGCGGCGGGGAAACCCTGCCTCTGACACGAAACCAGGACAGTCCTGACTGCCCGCTGCCGACGGAGCAGGCGGGGCCCGAAGCGGGCATCCGGGACCCTCAGCCCAGGGGGCGTCCCGGTGAGACCCGGGGAATGTCCTCCTCGCTTGAAACGGGCGCTTTCCGCTGTAACAGAACCAGTCCAGAGCTCTGCTACCCACTCGCCACAACCCCTCAGCCCCTTCGCAGGCAGCCTGAGCGGCGCTCGGCCCAGCGGCCTCCTCGGCTCTCAGTACAAGCCGCCCACGGGCAGAGCTGTCATGGGGCAGCCAGGGGCACAGGGCTGGACGGAGCCAGGCGCGGCGTGCAGCTCCCCAGGCTCCACGTCAGAGGCAGGCGGGCACCCCCAGAACCATGCAAGCCAGGTCAAGGTCAAGGTCGGCCACGGCGTGTGCCCAGGGCCTGCACGCAGCAGTCACAGCCTGGGAAGCGGGGCCGCCGGGAGGAAGGGTTGCAGCCCCCACCCTGACATCCCCCCGGCCCCTGCGGGTCCAGCAGCAGGGCCCAGGTCCCACCTTCCACGCCAGCCTCTGCTGCCCTCTGAGCAGACATCCCGGGCTCCTTCCCAGCCCTCCGGGAAAGGCCCTCACAATGCGGCCCACACTGACCCCACTGGCCCCAGCCCCAGAGGAGCCTTCTCTGGGCTCCTTGGTGGCCCGTCCACCCTGGGTGAGTCTCAGAGCTTCCCAGCACTTGCCACCCCGTGCAAGTATTTGCTTCATCCTCTGCTTGCTTCCTGACCCCCTGCCTACTGGGAGGCGAGTGCCGCGGGCAGAGAGCTCGCCCACACAGGACGGCTGCCCGCAGGGATCCGCAGGGGAGCCCCGCTGCCCAGCACTGGGCACCCTACTAGCTCTGTCACAGGGTTGCGGCCTGGGCTGAGCTGGGAGGGGTCCCTGCACACCACCAGGCTGGGGCCTTGCCAGAGACAGAGCGGGGCCCCGGGCTGTGGCCATGGTGGAGGCGACTGGAAGGGAACACTGCTTTCCCAGAAGGGTTCTCCCCAGGCCCCTCTAACTGCCACACCCTTCGGGGGAGGGCAGGAGGCTGTGGGGACCCCAGTTCCGCTGGCCTGCGCAGGACACTCCCTGCTCTGACTGAAGGCTGTGTCCCCCCCTTCAATTCCTATGTTGAAGCCCTAACCCCAGTGTGATGCTGTCTGGAGGTGCGGCCTTTGGGCGGTGATGAGGGTGAGATGAGGTCGTCGGGGTGGGGCCCCGTGATGGGGTTAGTGGCCTCATTAAGACCCCCGAGGCTTCTGCTCTCCCTCCACACGGGAGGACATGGCGAGCAGGTGGCGTCTGCAACCTGGAGGAGACGTGGGCCCGGCCAGCACCCGGACCTCAGACGCGCAGCCTCCAGACCGTGAGGAACACACGTCTGTGGCGTAAGCCGCCCCGTGTGAGGCGTTGCGTTACGGCAGCCCGAGCTGCCCAACACCCCGATAACCGGAGGTGAGAAGGAGGCCGGGCAGGGCCAAGGCTGGCCTCCTGCTCACCAGGGAGCCGGCAAGGGTACGTGTGAAGGGAGGACGTCGAGCTGAGGCCACCCCGCAGGGACACTGCCCATCCTCGCCCTGGATTCCTCTTCAATAATGACTCGTCACTTCGGAGAAGCATTTTAGAGCCTTCAAAATCGCAGCCCAAACCTCGACAAACTGCCCGGAGATTACTTAAAGATTTACCGCACAGACACAAAAATAAAATAAAATAAGGCAGCCCAGCGAGTGGCAGCCCCTGTGACAGCACCATTTGTAGTCGGGATGGAGCAGCCGCCAGACTCATCTGCTTAAGCACAGGGGCTTCTGTTTATTCTGCACTTCCATGTCAAATGAATTTGGAAAGAAAAAAAGTGACAGGCAGTTTAGGGATATAGGTCACATTTCAGCTTCAGTTCAGATTAATGAAACCGGCGAGGGCACAGGCAAATCCACAAATCTTCGAACAAAAAAAATTAAATCCTCGCTCAGTGTGCGCCTCAGCCCCGGGGTGTGCTCGTGGGTCCCCCTGCTGCCCAGGCCCCGGGGGCCGGCTCTGGGCCGTGGCGCTGTGCAGTCCTCCAGCCCAAGCCACGCCTCCTGGGGCCCTGGACCTGGCCTGCCCGGGCCAGCTGCCACTCCCCCTGCACGCAGGCGGCCCCAAAGCCAGGCATCTGCTGGCCGGGGCAGCAGTACAGACGTGGCGCCGAGGATTCCGCCCTACTCAGGCCACAGTCCTTCCCAGGAGGGGAAGCCACCCCCCACCCTGTGTCCCTCCGGAGCTCCGGCCTCCACACGCTCCCCTGGCCAGGGCAGCGGCCACCTCATCCAGCCCATGGCTCTCGATGGGAGGGGCAGTGCCCACGGGGTCCAGGAGCTGCGGCCCGGCGGCTTCCCACCTTCCGTCTGCCCCAACGTGGATGAGGGCTGAGCGGCCGACAGAACCGACGGGCTAGCTGCCCTACTTCCAGCTGACTCTCCTCTCAGATGTTTCTGGAGTCAGGTCCTCAGCACAGAAGCACCAGAACCTCCTCCAGACCAGACAACTGGTGGTGGGAAGGGGACCCCAGGACTCCTGCTGTGAACGTGGGCTACCACGTGGCCCCTCAGCTCCCCACACATTAGGCCAAAACTGACATGGGGCTCAGAGTAGGTTTCTGTCTAAACCGGGAAACAAAGTGCAAAGCTGCCTTGCGAGGCAGACGTGCAGCCTGGCGCCCAGGACAGCACTGTCAGTGGTGGCCACACTGCCACGTGGCTCAGGTCACGGTGCAGAACACGGGCTTCCAGGGAGGGGAACGGGCCAAGGACCCTGCAACCCTCTGCCTCTTCCCAGACACCAGGAGCCAGGCCTGGGGATGCCCACCTCCCGAGCCCCCCCGGAGCAGGGAGCGGGCAGAGGAGCTGCGCCGCCCCTGACCCAGGGCCAGCAGGGTGGGGAGGAGAGGAGAACGTCACAACGTGCCTCTCCTGAGGCCGCCGGCCCCGCCCCAAGAGTGTGGAAGGCGAGGTGCCCCAACACGAGGGAGGGCTGTGCTGAGAGTGGAGGAGGGGCCTGTCTCCAGCCTGGGCAGCGCCCTGTCCCACCCCTCTCGGGAGAGGGCTCGCAGCAGCCCCGCCACCTCTGAAGTCTTTCTAAAGCCAGGCCCCGCGCAGTGCAGGACTGAGCGTGGCGTCCCCACCGCTACAAGGGGCGTGTCATTCGTCGCACAGGGAGGGCAGGGACTTGCCAAGGCCATGGCTGTTAGGCGCGGGTCTGGGCTGAGCCCAGGGTCACACGCTGTGTGCCGCCTACCGGGGGCTCCCTGGGCTCCCCCAGGCTGGCAGCCCCCCCAACGCACACACAGCTTCCTCTCTGCAGAGACTCACAGTGAGGGTCTGCAGGGGGGTGGGGTCCAGGGCCACCTCATGCCAACACTGGCACTCAGCTGCTGGGCCACCTGCCTCACCTCCCACCTGTGTCCACCAGCCCCCAACTCTGCCCACTGAGATTTCCAGGACTGCTGGGGCCTGCCTGCCAGCCCCTCGGAGGTGCCCTCTCTCCATGGGGGACACAGATCAGGAGGCCCAAGAAGAGCCCTTGGTTCCTGGGCTCAGCCCCGCTGCCTGGTGGGACCGCCCTGCTTTCTCATCACTGCAGCAGCCCGTAGCCCACACTGGCCTCAGTCCAGCCACCAGCCCAACCCCCACTTCTGCCAGGGAGAGCTGAGGAACCTGCAGCTGCACAGGACAGAGGTCAAGGCCAAGGCCAAAGCCAGTTGGCCCCAGAACCTCTCTGGGACCTGCTGACCACACACAGGCAGCCCCAGCTCTGATGGAGCTGAAGGAGGAGGGTGGGAGGGCATCAGACTGGCCTCTGGCCCTGGAGACAAGCCCTTCCTGCTGCCTCGACACGCTGAGCCTGGCGTGTACAGCCGACAGCGGGCTGGACAGCTGGCGGGTGGCAACTGCTGAGAAGGCAGCCTCGTCAGGGCACAGGTGGCCTTGGGCATAGGAAGCCCGGGCCACTGGCAGCCCAACCCACACTTCCCAGGGCGTCCCAGCCGCTCGGCCCTGCCACCCTGCAGACCACGTCCAGAGGCCAGGCCCCCAGGGTCCAGGGCTCTGGGTTCAAGGAGCCTCCCAGGTGCACGGCGATGGGTCACGCAGGCCTGCAGAGAGGCAGGCGGGCGGAGGGAGGCCTCACTGAGCACAGCCCACACGTGCCCTCAGTGCACATGTGGCCATCCTGGGGTGGGCGTGGCCGCACCTCCACGCCCAGGGAGGGCACTGGGGCCTGGCGCAGCTGGGAACCTGCCTCAGAGCGCCCAGCCACCAAGCACAGGCCAGGGCTGCAGGGCCTGAGCTGTCTGGCACTCGGCACGGCCCTTGGTGGGGCTACACACAGCCATCTAGGTGCGCGCCCTCCCCACAAAGCCCGGTACCACCTTCGCTGGGAGCTTGAGGCAAGCAGTGGCTGGGCGGGGCTGGCAGCTGGGCTGGGCCTGTCCCGATGGCCCGTCCTATCCACCTGACCCAAGTGCGGACCTCACACACCTGCCCATGAGGCAGCCCCCACCTGTCTCCAGAACTGAGGGGCAGGCACACTCCCCGCCCTGCTGCTGACCGGGCTGTCCTCGGCCTGATGCGCTTGACACTCCGGCTGAAAGTATGAGGCGGCGGCTGCCTCGGGGGTGCACCCAGCCACCTCCCTCCTCCAGAGCCCTCGGCCCCTAAGCCTGGCACCTGTTTCTGCTCAGTGACCCCATCAGGGCCTGGCACACTCAACACTGGGCCAGCTGGACCCACACCTGGGCTTCCGTGGCGCTCAGAGGCCAGGAAGGAGAGGCCCGCTGGTGCCTCCCTGACGAAGGCCACCCCCGGCCCCCAGCCAGGCCCCCTGGGAGAGGCGGGGCCGGGCCAGGGCTGCCCATGCGGGCGGGAAGGCCGACTGCAGGAGGGGGAGAGAGGAGCAAGAATCAATAAATCTGAGCCTCATTCACGAAGATCTGGGGCTCTTATTAAGTAAATTAATTTAAGTTAATTTAGCTCGATCATGACTCCCGATCACAGTGATTTAGTGAGGGGGAAATTGCATTAGGAAAGGCCGTGCTCACCAGATAGGAGAACGGAAGAAAATTAGACCCACTTAGCACTGTGAATTAATATGGAAATAGCAGGTGTAAATTCAACCTTATCGAGAGAGTGAAAATTATCTTCATAAATTTGTAGAAATAGCCCCCAAGATGCTTATAAATCTATTTAAAACAAAAATACTACAAAAAGTGCAGTAAAATTAATTTAAAATATACTCCCAGCTGCTGCCTCCAGAAAAGTCGGCAGCAGGGCCAAGTTTCGTGCGGCCTGGTGGGAAGGGAGGAGGGCAGTGGCCACCGCTGACCGCCTGGGCAGGCTGACCTCCTGGCACACCTACCATGGGCCAGTAGGCCAGCACCTCCTCTCCCATGTCCAGAGAGCGGGGGGTCCGTGGGGGGCTGGCAGGATGGCCCCTGCCCAGGACTATAGCTGCTCTGCCCCATGGCCCAGCCCTTTGGGGCACAATGGCCCCCTGGCCCAAGGCCCGAGGCCATGTGCTCTGGAGTGCCCAGTGCAGCCAGCTGGAAGCCCACACTGGGCCAAGGGGCTCCCACACCGCTCCCCAGAAGGACAGAGGACAGAGGGAGGGGGCCTGCCACTGCCCGATTCCAACCCACCCAGGCTGTCACCCCTCCCCCTGCCTCATTGAAGGAAGGAGCCGCACCCCAACCTCGGCAGCCCTCCTGCTTCTGGGCCCAGGGGACCCAGAAAAGAAGGTGGAGCCGACCGCACCGCACATGCCCTCCGGCAGAAGCAGCCTGGAGAGAGGCCACGGCGCTCAGCGCGCAGGCCAGACCCTGGTGTGGGCAGCTGGAGAGGGACACAGCCTCACCTCCGCCCGCAACAATCAATATATCGACAGTGAGACGGCCCAGCCTCTCTCACCAGAAGTTTCTCCCTGAGGGACACCCAGGCGTGGTGTGGCCTCAATGGTCCGGCAGCGGCTGCTCCCAGACCACCACCCCACCCCCCGGCCCAAGCTGGCAGCTTGCTGCTAACGGACAGGGAGCGTGCGTGTCTGCACGAGTGCACAGCACACACAGGCCGGCCACACGTCTCGTGCAGAAATTGCTAGACAGAAAAATTAGCCCATTCCCCAGCCAACAACTGTAGACCAAGCACTTCCGGGGGCGTGCTCGGTCCTCGGGCCCCGCCCTGCACTTTGGAGCCCACCAGCCACAGGCCTCCTACCTGGACAGGGAGAGCCGCAGTGCCCGCCAGGAGGGTGGGGCCAGGGGACCGGGGGCGGTGCTGAGAGGTGAGGCCTGGGTCTTCTTGACGATGCGGTAGCGAGTCTTGATCACTTTGCTGGTGGGAGGGTTCCGCTGGCCGTGCAGGCTGGAGGCTGCAGGGAAACCCAGACACGGGTGGTCAGTGGAGGTCGGTGGGGCCTCCCATCACCCCCTGATCCAACCCCCCGCCCACTCCCAGAGAGCTCAGCAGCCCAGGGCTGCCGGAGCCGGAGGCGGCCAGCACGGCCTCCAGGAGAGCAAGCGGGGTGGGTGCGGCCAGCTGCAGCAGCCGGCATGGCAGGCCGGTGCTCCCCGTGGGCAGTGAGGAGGGGCCCACGGGCGGGTCCGGGAGGCTGCGGGTGTGAAGCGCTCACCTCCCTCTCTGGGAACCCTCACTGGGTATCCACGCAGATTTACGTACTTAATCACTTCTGTTTTCAGAACATTTTGCAGGGTGATGTACACCACAGCTTTATTTCTTGCTGAATGTTTCATGCAATTAACAGGGATCTGTTTTGCCCCAGTTCCCTTCCACTTGATAGCCAGCAATTTCCCCATAGCTATAAGGAACGCATCTAATTGCCCGACTTTCATAATATACAGCTCTAACTGCCCAGATAATTAAAGCTAACGCAGCACGGGAACACGGGCGCTGCTGCCTCTTGTGACCGACCCGGCACCCCAGTCCCTCAGGCCAGGCTGCTCGGACCCAGGTTCCCAAAGGCGCCTCCTTGTGGCCCCACCTACCTAACCTGCCTGCACGGAGCCCAGGCTCTGCTTGGAAGGGGGGCCCCTACCAGTCACCCCAGCAGCAGACGGCTTCTGGGCAGCACAGCCAGGCAGGGGGTGAGGGGCGTGGGGGGAGGGTGAATGGGAAGGAGCAGAGACAAGGAGGCCAGGAAAACACACGTGCTCTCCCACCAGAGCTTCGGCACAAGGACAGGCCTATGACCCCTGGGCAATAACTAGCTGACCCTCAGCTGAAGGCCACCGGGGTCCAGGGTGGCCCAGGAGAGGGAGCACGGCAGGCGCACAGTGGTGCCAGACCCACAGGTTCCCACACTCCTGGCTGCTCAGGGCCAGCCGTGACAGCGGCCAGCCACCCCACTCCCTGACAGCACAAACCGGTGCTCCACGACCCGAACCTGCTCCCCTAGGCCCCAAGGACACATCCTCCCAGCACCTGCAAACTCCACGAGAAGCGGTGACTGCTCCATGAACAGTGACAGTAACACTGGGCAAAAATCACCTTCCAGAGCCCTAAGCACAGCAGACCACCAGCCCACAGCCAGGCCCTCCCCCAGTCAGCAGTCAGCACCTTGGCCCAGATGCCTTCTCTCCAAGGCTCACCCAGCCTGATGGGCGGTGGGGTGCGGGGCCTGCCTGGGAGCAGGCAGGACAAGCCCGCCCCACGGGAGCCACCGCACCTGCACGGTCATCGGAACTGGCACTGTGTCTCCTTGTCCAGACGCTGGAAGAGCCCCTCCCTCAGGTGTCCCCAAACCCATCCCTGGGGCACTGCAGCCTCTAACCGGGCTCCCACGCACCCACATGAGAAGGCCAGGACACAGCACAGGCTCAGAGCGCCCCTGCGAGCCCCCAGACCAGAGGAGCAGGGTCCACGCGCCCAGCTGGGGTCGGGGTGGACGTGGGGCTGCAAGGCCCCGGGAGTGCTGAGAGCGGAGGACGCCTCTGCCCCCGGGACTGGAGGCAGGGGCCCACAGCGGCTGCCCACCAGGGGTCCACAGAGGTCCAGGCAAGGCCAGGCCAGCACCCCCCCAGTCTCCATCTCCGTCTCCGTCTCTCTCTCCTTGCAAGGGCTGCAGCTCAGGGGGCAGTGAGGGAGAAAGAGGGCAGCTGGGCAGAAGCAGCGGCAGCACCCGGGACGCCTGATCCTGCTGAGCGACCAAAGCGACGGACCCTTCAGCTCCGGCAGCCCCCACACGTTCGGGATGCACGGGAGAGCCTAGCACACGGGGGGCATCAGTAAATAAATGTTTGTTGAGTTGAATTTTCAAGGTCTTACAAGCAAGAAGAGACCAATGAAAATCAATAATAGCTTGTTCCAACTAAGCGCTCAGGAACACGGGAATTCCTCTAAGTTACTGCCAAGCCCCACGCTGACCCCATGGCCTCCAAACCCACTCCCTGCTCCCACAGCCCCTGCACCTGGACAGCCCACCTGCCCATCCCCTCCGCTGCCGCGGGGGCCACCCGCTCTCGGCCCCCTTTGGCTCCCACACCAGCCACCACCTGCCAGTCTGGGCTGCGACACACACCCTAGAGCCCCAGGGCCCTGGCTCTGCAGCTCGGGGGCACCGGCGTGCAGGGTGGGAAGGAGGGCTGGGCTGTGCTGGGGCAGGGCCCCTCCTCACCCACTCTGTTTTCATCCTGAGCACCGGGAGCCCCAGGCCTGGCCAGCTTCGTGCCCCCCTCGTCCAGATGCACAACATCGGCTTCTCCCATCCCCCTTCCTGTTCCACCAGATGCCACCTCCTCCAGGAAGCCCCCAGCCCCCAATGCCCAAGGGACTGGACTCTGCATTCAGCAAAGTTCCTCTTGGGACATACCACCTCTGGGCCTGGCCCTCATTCCTGCCGTTAACGGGCATCAGTATTTATAACATTCCTTTGCAACGCAGCCCCACTGTGAAATTTAACTTTTCACTAACTTACTGCATTTTACGTATTAGTACCTGATAACCACTTCTAAGAAAATACAAAGTAATAAAGTAGGCCCCCCTCTTAAAAGGCTTAGTGTCACCTCCCAGACTTCGGCACCCGTTAGGCCCCAGCCCCCGCGATCCCAAGGGGCAGAGGGGAGGGCACACCAGCCCATGTCCCGCCCCCCAGAGTGGGGCTGTGACCCTCACAGCCTGGCCCCGCAGACCCTCCTGGTCTTCCCCATGAGCGACTTGGCCCTGGGGGTGGGAGCACTCACGACAACGCCCTGAAGAGAAGAGTCCAGGGAGCCCACGCTGAGGGCACATATAGCTCAGCAGGGCAGACAGACGGGTGGCATCGCCCCCCATCCTACGGCTGATAGGAGTGAAAGCTCCTCAGACCACGCGTGGCACACAGGGACCGGAACCGTGAGCCCAGTGCAAAGGCAGAGCGGCAGGTATGGGCGAGCTCCCCGTGGGCAGGGTGCCCGGCCTCCCCCCGCCCTGTGGTGCTGGACGGTTGCCCCGGCAGGCAGCAGTCTCTCCCTTCCTCCTGGCCGGCTGAGGGTTTGTGTAGATAATCATGTTATTTAGATAGGATGTTGGTTTAATTCCCTTCATTACAGACTCCCAGGGCTGTAATTTTTTTCTCCGCATGATGTATTCCCCGTGGCACGTTTCACTCAAATCAAACCCTTCGTGCCTTTATTGCCAACGACGCCCGGGTGCTGCGTTATCAGGCCCACACACACACAGCCCTCTCCGCCCTGCCGTGCAGAGGTCACTTCTAATGACTAATCGATCTCATTAGCTTCCCTAATTAAAAACTTTACTACCGCAATGGAAGACAAACTACAAAAAAACTGCTGGCATCATATTCGAATGGGATGTGAGCCCATCTATCAGCAGGGCCCGGCTCCTGCACGAGCGAGCTGGGGAGGGAGGCCACCGGCCAAGAGGCGGGGACTGGACGACGGCAGCAGAGCCCAGGCGGTCTGGCACTCGGGCTGCGGAAGTGGCGAGAGCGCCAGCCTTCCCGGGGCCTGTGCAGCTCGCGTGGCCGGTCAGGCGGCGCTGTCTGCAGCAGCCCGGCCTCCGGCTGACCCCGGCCCCGGCCTCAACGAGCCACCACAGACGGCAGAGCCCATCAGACGGAGGTCACGGCTCTTGCTCTGTTTCACGGCGACTGGGGGTTGAGAGGGAGTTCAGGTTTTTGTGGAACTTCAAAAGGAGAGAACTAGGAAGAAGGGGCGCTGCTGATCTCACCACTGTATAATGAGTGAGGAAGAGACGCAGCCAGAGCTCCTCTGAGCAGAGACTGCCCGGGGCCGCCGGCAGGAGAGAGGTGGCTGTGGGACAAGCCCCAGGAGCCCGGTGGCCAGCAGCCCCCACGGCCGCCCAGCTGTCCGTCCAGCTCCAGACGTCCCGCCAGAAGCAGGTCAGGCTCCGTCAGGAAAGGCGGGGGCGGGGGCAGCAAAGCAGACCTGGGACCCCGGGGGGCCGGGACCTGCAGGCCCCCCGCCCCGACCCGCCATCCACCAGCCTCCAGACCCACGCGGGGCACCAGGGCCTCCCGAACAGGCAGACTGAGCAACGGGGGGAGGAGGCCCAAGACGGCAGACGGTTCTCGGCCGGGCCTCCCACGCCGCCCAGCATCTGAGGACCAGTGGGCGTGAGGAGACAGCTCGGGCGCTGCTGGTGAAGGCCCGGCCCGAGAGCACGGCCACCTGCAGCCCTCCCAGACAGCTGAGCAAAGGCCGGTGCCCGCTGCCCGGGCGCAGGGCTCACCAGACCAGCCGCACAAGGCGCTGGGCCGGTGGAGCGCGCAGACGAAGAATCCCGCCTGCCTGTCAGGCACCCCGGAGTCCAAGCCCCGCTCCCGAAGGGGGGCTCCAGGCCAGGCCCCCAGGCCCCACGGGCGGAGGGGACGGGTGGGGGCCAGCACAGGCGCCCGGCCTCGCAGGGTCACCGCAGTGTGGCCGCCGGGAGCCGGGCTGGCGGGGCTGCCGGGCCCGGCCTTTCCCGTGCCCGGGTCCTACCATTCAAACTCCCCACGTGCCGCCGACTGCTCTTCATCAACAGCTGCCTGGCCGCGTCTGCAGGAGCCACGCCTGCGCGGCTGAAGACAGCCCTGCAAGGCCGCGTCGCGGCTCAGCCTCTTCGGGAGCCGCCCTGACTTCCGCTCTTCCGCCCCGCAAGCCACCCTCCCGTCCCAGTAACTCAGGTCCCGGCTGGCCCGTCGCCTCACCGTCAGCCGTCAGTGCCCTCACACCCACCACTGCGCCCGCCTCCCCCAGGCCGACCCCGGCCGGGCCCAGCACAGCACACGGGGCCTCCACCTGACGGGGCCCGTGGGCGCCGCCAACCAAAGCAACTTCCACACCCTCGAGCTCGCTCTTCCTGGTTTCCGTGGTCTGAAAGGGCTCGCACGCCCATGGTCCCCAAGGGGGCTCCCCTGCGAGGCCTCTTCCCAGCGCCCTCGCCCGGACCAACCCCCGGCCCCCCGGAGAGCAGGCCTCTCAGGCTAACCGCCTGCTTAGAGCTGGGGTCACAACGCAAGGCGCTCAGGGGTGCAGCGGGTGCACCACGGGCTGGACCCACGAGGGGCGGCCCCCACAGTGACACTGCTGGCCGGGGTGGGGTCCAGGCCGAGGGGGTGGCATGGCCACAGGCCCCAGGACCGTGAGAAGCAGGGGAGAGCCGTAGGCAGGCGGTGCCCTCGCATCTCCTGGCAGGAGGGGGAGCGTGGGCCTGCCCTGCGCTGCCCCGCGGCTGGCGGAAGGCTCACACCTTGCTCCCAGACTCTGCACCATCACGGGGACAAGGCCAGGCCGGGCCGAGAGGGGCAGGTGGGTCTGGACAGCGGGAAGGCAATGAGCCCACAGAGCCTGAGCCGGGGAAGGGTCCCCAGAGAGCCAGTGGGAGGGACCGAGCCCAGACAGGCCCCTGGTACCCAGCTCAGAACACGTCACACGGCCCGTCCAGGGCTTCACCTTCCCACCCATCTGACAGGAAAGCCGGGCCTGCAGCTCGACTGTGGGTGCCCAGAGGCTCCTGGCCCTCTCGGCAGCAGCAGGCGGGCCTCACACAGGACAGGAAGCCGTATGCAGGAGCCCGACGTGCAGGACCCCGGCCGAGCAGGGGTCAGGCAGCCTCTCTCCCACAGTGGCCGAGCCGCCGTCTCGGGAAAGTGGCCACAGAAGAGCCGGCACGCGTTTCTGAGAGGCCTCCACAGCACCTGCAGGCTTGCTGCACATCTGAGGTGTGTGCAGAGCCCTGGGCCTGGCGGGATGGCACTGACCACGACTGGAGCCAGAGCAAAGGCCACGCCAGCGGGACGCAGCATCTCCCGATGAGGGTGCACTGCTCCTGGGTGGGGAGACCCTGCCAGACCACACGACGAGGGGCGCTGCCCTCTCCAGACACTGCCCGTCTACCAGGGCATTTCCGAAAGCCAGCCCCGTCTGAGCTGTCCCCTCACTGACACAGTCCTGGAGACAGCAAGGCCACAACAGCATTTGGGGGTGAAAAGCGCCCTGGGGCTGAGGAGGGGCGAGCAGATCCCAGGGGCCACAAGGAGAGGCTCCGCCACCAGCAGGAAGCAGCAAGAGGAAGGCCGAGGCAGGCGCTACGGAGGCCGCGCAGCCGGAGCAACTGCCAGAGTGGTGGTGCCCAGCAGGTGTCCAGCAGGTGGGTGGTGGATGGGGACGGCAGGCCCCACGCGGACCCCTCACGTCTCGTTGAAGGGCCGGGCCGGGAGCAGAACCGGGCGAGACACCTGCTGGGAGGACCCTGCCGCTGCCTGCGAAGAAGCAGATGAAGCCGGTTCCACGGGGGGCTGGGCCCTCCTCCTGCCCAGACCTCCAGGCCCCTCCGCTGTTTACAGGCGAGGACCCAGGGAGGACTGGCTCTGGTCAGCTCAGGTGGCACCTCCCTGTCAACAGAAGTGAGGACCCTCTGTCGCCTCATCCCCTTCGCACAGAATCCACAATGCCCACCGCACAGCAGAGCTGATGGGGCATGCCAGCCCCCCGGTGAACAGATCAGAAGACTAAGGCCTAGAGAAGGAAAATGACCTGTCCACCATGCCCAGCAGGATGGGGCCCAGGCTGGGCCGGGGGGGGGGGGGGCACTGGGCCAAGGGGCCTCTGCTCAGGAGTCTCTCGGGAAGGACAGAGATGGACTCAACTCCCACTGACATCAGCCTAGAAGACACACACCGCTCCATCCCATAAAGACAGCTAGAAACACACCTGCAGACCTTCCCCTGCACTCCCAGACCTCCAGCTGTGCCTGTAGATCTCCACCTGTGCTCCCAGACCTCTCCCCGTACCCCAGATCTCCCCCTGCACCTGCAGACCTCCCCCTGTGCCCCCAGACTTCCCCCTGCACGCCTAGACCTCTGTCTGTATTCTCACACGGGTGCACTGCTCACCTGGTGCCAGCCCCGGGCCCACTGCACTCAGCGCTCCGGCACCCAGCCAGCCCCAGCCAGTCCCAGCTCAGGCCCTGCAGGTGCAGGGAGCACACAGGTGACAGGGCTTGGCCCTCCTGCTCCCACCCACGAGAACACAGCTGTAATAACATGACAAATCCCCAGCCCTGTGAACGGTTCTTCACGTGCTTGCAGAGGCCTGTCCATTTCTCCAAATGAGCAGGGATGGCAGCGGGCAGGAGGCAGCAAACACCCCGCCCCCGCCCCTGCCACGGCGGGAGCTGCCAGGGACCGCGCTCTAACAAGCTTCAGACGTGGGATGACTGAAGTGGGATCGCAAAGTATGAATTTTTATGAGTCTAATAAATCACTCCACTTTTCCTGTGCTTGATGGTTCCCGACACTTCGAACACTGGAAAAGCCCTGCTGCAATCAGGCGGCTCAGCCTTCATCTCCGGTGGCAGTCACAGAGGAGGTGACGGGACAGCCAGAGGCCCCTCCTAGGCACCCAGGACAACCCAGCTCTGCACCCTGGGGCCACTGGAGGCCAGCACTCATGCAGGCCCCTCGGGAATGGGTTGGGCGGCCCGTGGAGAGGCCCTGCCAGACTCCGACACACAGCTGGTCGCAGCACCTCTGCGTTCCCAGCCAGAATCCACACGGGCGGCCCTGGGAGGATGAGTGTACGTGCTCGCTAACACACACACACGGTGTGCACACGTCTGCAACGGTGGGGGGAGGGGACCCCCGGCCCAGGGCCTCACCCTGCTGGGCTTCCTGCAGCACTGCTGTCTGAATTGGGGACCAGCCTCTGACACACATTTACCGATTACAAAGACTCAAAGCAGCCAAAAAATAAAAAATAAAATAAACTTATTAAAAAAAAAACCAACATTTACTGATTACTAAGTCACAGTGGCAGCCCGACAGGGCCATACGTCACGGAGCAGCGGTCAGCACCGCCGTAAGAGGAGCGTGGGCAGCTGGGTGATGACAAACCGCCGCTGTCAGCTGCCTGTCCCTGCGGCCGCCTTCTCTGTCGTCCCGCACTACCTGGTGTTTAATGACAACACTGTCAGCCTGAGACACGCGGTGCTGAGACTGTCGGGGCCCTATTAGAGGAAAGATTGAGACCCTACTCTTCTCAAACTCACTCAAGCGACACAAGCCGCTCGTTCCTATAATTACTGTGCGCGAGCCATCGATCGCGCGACGACACTGACCCGTCTGTATGAAATGGGAGTAGTTTGCTCCCTGACAGTCGCTGTACATTATGGGGGTGGGTCTTCCCTCCCCTTTTAACCATCCCTCTAGAGGATGGAAGAGGGGAAAGCGAGCACCTCCCAGCCCCCACCCCGCCTGCAGGCCTTGGGCCCAGGGGGAAGGGAGCCCCAGCACATCCCAGGGAGGCGCGCCCCAGAAGGCGGAGGTGACAGCACAGCATGTGGCTGGGAGATCCAGGTAGGGGGAAACTCGCTGAGCGGGGCCCACAGGAGCAAGAGGCGGCCGCACTCCAAGGCCATGAGCCCCAAGCGAAGGCAGGGAAGGCAGGGTCCGTGCCAGGCAGACAGCGTGCCCTCCCAGGACCGCCCCCCCACCCCCCGCGAGACAGGACCAGGCCTGAGCGTGCTGGGAGAAGCGTCCGCGTGATGCAGGCTCGTCCAGCTGCACGGCTGGTGCTCACCCCTTCCCCAGCAGACCAAGCAGCCCCTGCCCGCTTGGGGCCACACCCTGTAGGCACCGGACTGTGAGGCCAGCTGCTCCCCCAGTGCCCCATCTGACCTCAGCCAGAAGCAGCTACGACAGGACATACCCTGTCCTGTCCGCTTTCACTCAGACCCCGATGAGCAAAATCCACCTCTTACTCAGGACAAAAGGCAAACCCACCTCTGGCTCAGCAGCCCCAGCAGGGCTCCAGGACCCGCGGGCACGAGAGGGGCCAGTGTCCAGGAGAGCAGGTGGGGTGGCCATGGAGGTACCGACGCGAGCCCCCAGGGCCTCACAGGTGAGGGCACGCACATGCATGTTAGAGACAGGAATCTGCCTTCAGCGGGGAGCAGGTCCTAAGGCTCAGCTCCAGCCTCCAGAGACGCAGCTCACAACCGGGGGGCCCACCCTGCTCCCCTCCTCCCCTTGGCCCGGGGTCATGGAGCAGGACCGGGACATGAAAAAGCTTAGAAAGAAAACAGTGAAAATGAAGTGTTTTAAAAGCAACTGCAGACCATGGAGGAAGCCAGGGAGGGAACTGGGCCCTCATGCTTGACAAAAGCCACCCCAGAGGTCAGAGGGCTGAGGAAAGGACGCCCAGGCAGCACCAACACCAGTGTGCCCCTTGCACAGAGCTCGCTCAGTCAGTCAACAGACATTCGGCGAGCCCGCTGTATGCTGGCCCCTGGGCTCTGGGGAAGCGGCAGGGAGCACAGCAAGTGCCCCTTCTCAGGGCAGGTGAGTCCCCTCAGCCCCTCCCGGGAAGGGCAGGTCGCTCCACAGCACGCTGGAAGAGGCAGAGGCAGCACTTGATACGTTAGCCCGGAACACGAAGAGCGTCCGCACCAGCATCTGGACTGGGCAAGCCCTTCCTGCCCAGGGTTTCAGGGGCTCTGGAGGGCCAGCACCACCGGAAGCACCTAAACTTCTCTCGAGATGGCCCCCCTCCGTGCCGGTGCCAGGGGCTCAGAGGACCCCTCGGTCCTGCCCACCCGATGCCAAGGCTCCCTCTCCACCTGCTGCAGGCCTCCCCGCCTGGCAGGGCCCAGCACCGGTGGCCCCGAGCTCCCTGCGATCCAGGTGGGACGAAGCACAGAGCTGCTGGCTGCCGGCGGGGACCCCCATCCAGGTAAACACGGAGCCGGCCACAGTGCCCCCGCCCCGGGCACGGTGCCCAGCCCAGCTCCCTGCACCTGCCAGGGGACAGGAAGTGAAGCCAGCCCAGCAGGAGAGGCCCCAGAGCAGGCCAAGACCTCACGCCGAGGCCTCTCTACCTACGCTGTGCCTGGGGCTGACATGCTCAGATGCAGAGGCCAGAGGCCTCTGACTGCCCAGGAGGGACCAGGTACCAGCCAACACCTACCCCGCACTGGGTCTACTGGCGTGTGTCTCTGCCCTCACAAAACGGCAGTCCTCCGTCATCACTATGTCTCTCCATTTGAGGGCCTGGCCCAGATGTGCCAGGAGGGCCGGAAGGGGTATCCATTCCCTCACCGGGCTGAAACTCTAGAAGGCCAGAGCCCGGGGGAGCAATGGGGGCTCCCAAGTCCCCGAGGGAGAATCAAGGGGCCTTGTCCACACTCCACCGACAGCAACGGGGCCTCCACACGAGCCGGGCCAGCCCAGCTGAGGGGACGAAGCCCAGCCTGTGAGGTAAAGGCCCATCCCACCCTGGCAGCTTCTGCTGGGGGCTTTCAGGGGCGCAGGAAATTGCCCGCTAGTCCCAGGTGGACAGATACCCCACGTTCCAAGCCACGAGAGGCGGAGAGGGACCGGTCCCGGCCCCTGAAGGGGGTGCTGCAGAGCACACCCCGTCCCCCCCGGCAGGTGCTGTGACACTAACGGGGCGCCACGGGACGGGCGCCGATGAGCCCGCCTCTGCCCTTCTGACCCCCACGGACCCCCCCATCCTCTCCCACAGGGGCGGGAGCACGAGGGGGGCTTCCCCCGGCAGACACAGGGCGGGCGGCACAGCCCCGCAGGTGTCTGACAGACACTGGGCCTCAGCCACCCCAGGGAAGCCCGGCTCCACCACGTGGCCCGGAGCTGTGGCTCTTGTGAGGGCAGCGCTCCTGCTGGCCACAGCCTAGCCTCTCGGGATCCCTGCCCTGCTTCCTCGGAGTCAGGGCCAGAGAGAGACGCTTCCGAGAGAGCCTGGAAATAAGCCCGCTATAAAAAGCAGCGGCCATGGAGAGAAAACCACGTATCCCCTCACAGGCTCCGGGCTGCCCAGGCTCTCCGGCCGCTCACCCGTTCCTTCCTGGTGGCCGAAGGGGCAGGGCTGCGGCACAGGGGCAGCGGGCAGGCCGCGGAGGGGAGTCTGGGTGTGGGGTGGGCCCCGGCCTCACTCAGCCCTACAGCCAGCCTGCCCAGCGCTGGGCGCTGCGGCGGCAGAAGGAGGGCAGCGCGCGAGCACGGGAGCTCGGGGCCGCGTCCCTGCCTCCCCACCCTCAGCTCCACGGAGGCCACAGCGAGGAGCCTGGCCTTGGCTGCGGCTGCAGCCGCGCTGGGCCAGCAGACTCCAGAGTGGGCCCTGCGCTCCCCTGTCCCCCTCTGCCCTCCCCTGCCTTCCTCTCCTGCCCAACCCTCCCCTCCCCTGCCCTCCCCCTCTGCCCTCCCCTCCCCTCCCCCTCCCTTCCCTTCCTTCCCTCCCCTGCCCTCCCCCTCTGCCCTTCCCCTCCCCTGCCCTCCCCCTCTGCCCTTCCCCTCCCCTGCCCTCCCCCTCTGCCCTCCCCTCCCCTCCCCTCCCCTGCCCTCCCCCTCTGCCCTCCCCTCCCCTCCCCCCTCCCCTCCCTTCCCCTCTGGGATCCTCCAGTCCCTGCACAGGATGCAGCCCCTGAGCCAGCAGCAGCGCCCGCCTCAGGGTCAGTTCCCAAGCACACAGCCGGCAAAAAGTTCCTGCTGGGGCCAATGTAAGGTTGGGGGCAGCAGGGGCCATACGGGTGAGGACCAAGGGCCATCCTGGGGCCCCTGAGAAAGGGGGCTCAAAGCAGCCCCACCCATCTGTGGGGCTCCTCCAGAAGACGGGGCCTCGGCCCTCTGTGAGAGGAAGGAGGGGGAGGGGGGAGGGGGAGGGAGGGAGGTGCAAGGGTCTGAGGAAGGGCTGTGGGGCACAGGGCTAGCCCGGGCAGGGCAGGCAGAGGCCCAGAGCAGAGGCCTCCCAAACTCAGGGTGGTGGGCGCCCGCAGGCCACTCTGTCTGTGGACTCAGAGCAAGCAGAGGGCGCCACACCTGATGCACGTGCCATCTGGGGGGGAAGGGAGCCCCGAGAAACTCAACAGAAGGAAGAGAGGGAAGCAGAGGGGCTCCCAAGAGAAGGCCCGGGGCGCAGGCCGCCCCCCAGTGCCGAGGCCCCAGGTCACGGTGCCCACCGGCACCACAGCCTGGAGGGGCAGCCGGGGTGCCCGAGCTCAGCCAGGCTGGTCCCAGGGTCCAGCCCGCCCCCCAGTTCAACATTCCAGACCCCCACGCGGGTGTAGAGCGAGCAGTGACGGGAACACATGGCGCTGGTGATTTGCTGGACCACCGTGGGCTCCAGCGGGGCTCACCCCAGACACGCTGGGAGTTGGTGGGCCGGGCCTGCTCGGACCCCGGGTCCTCCACCTCGAGCAGGGCCTGGCACAGAGCAAGCTTCTCTCCTCGGCCTTCCCAGACCCTGCGGCAGGCCCGGGCCACGGAGTTCAGCTTCTCTCACAACGCCAGGCCCGCCTTCCATCTCCTGCAGACACAGGGAGGTGCGTCCCCTCGCCCCGCCGCCCCACGCGCCTCCCCCGGCCCGTGGCGGTGCCGGGTCTGGCGGCTGCCCCGCCGCAGCCTGGCGTGCGGGGTTGGGAGCAAGCCGCTCTGAGGGCGCCCCTGCAGTGAGCCATCCTTCGCGCTAGAGACGCCTCCTGCCAAGCAGGCTCGCGCCCCTCCCCGCACCCAGCACGCGCTGCCTCACAGGACGCCACCTGCTGCCAGCGGCCGTGCCGCTGCGCCCACTCTCAGCTGCCACCTACTCGCGCGGCCGCTGGCGCTGCCAGAGCCCATCAGGGATCGGCACAGCTTGGGATACGCCGTGAAAAGGAAACACAACAGCTCCGAATTACTTTAGAAAGCGCAGCACCCCGAAGAATGACAACAAACGGCCGGCAGACGGCTCTCCTGGGCGGAGCCAGCGGGGGTGGAGTCTCCCCATCCGCAGACGGGCAGGAAAGGCAGAAGCGGCAGCACGTCCCTTAGGTCCCTGCCACACCCAAAAACTTTAACGAGATGGGAGGGGGCGAGTGTGCCAGGGACAAGGCCCCTGGGCCGGCGCCACACCCTGCAGACGCCCCGAAGCATCCCAGGATGGGCCCCGGCACTGCAGGCAGGCCTGCACGGGGCAGAGGCAGTCAGCGGCCCGTGCCCGGCCCGGAGAGAACACTGGGCCCGGAACCCACCCGGGCCTCTCCACGCACAGCACCTGAGGGTTCAGCCCCCGGAGGGCACAGGAGGGCGTGGGGGGGGGCAGCGGCTCGCTTCCACGCTTGCAACCCCACGGCAGGGGACCTGCCACCTCCCTGAGCCAGACACCTTGTCCCAGTGCTGCCCGGACCAGCCAGCAGTGGGAGCAGGAACAGTGCAGACCCGCGAGGACCCCTGGGCCGGAGACAACCAGAAGGGCCAGGGCTCCTCTTGCCAGGCCTGGGAGACACTCAGGCAAACCAACAAATAACTGCACGCCTAATGGTTAGAAGCTGATAGGTTCACAGTCGTTGCGTTTGGCTATAGATTTTCTTTGCAAATTCCATCAATTCTATGCATTAGGGCCAAAGCTTCAAATTGGAAGGATACCTGTGATTGCTGAGAGCCCCGGGCCACACAGGTGATGCCTAGGTGGTGCCAGCAGGGCCCAGCTGGGCTGTGGTGCCTTCTCAGCCTGGGATCTGCCTGGAAAGGGCTCAGTCTTGGGGGAAGCACTGCTCACTTCCCATGGATACGAGAGGGAAGACAGGAAAGCAGGAGGGCTACGAAGAGCAGAGGGCCCCACGTACACCAGCGCTTTTCCAGGGTCACACGGCCTGTCCAGAAGCCCCCGGCAGAGGGACACACGGCCCCGCCCTTTCCAGGACAGCTGAGCCCACCGCCCTCGTGGCCTCCCTCGGCAGAGCAAGTAGCGGGGCCCCGGCAGGGTGGGAAGCAGAGGGTCTCAGCTCAGAGCCTGGGGGAGGCCCATCCTTGGTGCCCATCCTGACTGGGCTCCCTGTGTGTCAACACGCTCCCAGGAGGACACGGTGGCGGGGGGCGAGCAAGGGGACACAGCCGAGGGGGCTCCAAGCAAGTGCACCATCGCTGCCTGCCGGATCTGGGGCAGCAAGCCCTTCCTGCCCACGACCCTTCCCACCACCCCAAGAGGAGAGACGCAGCCTCAGGTACAACAGAGCTGGGAGCCAAGTGTCACCAGGTCCTGTTCCTTCCCCAAAGCCAGCAGCTCCAGCCCACGTGAGCTGCAGGAGCAGGGAGGGAGCTGCTGGGACGTCTGAGCCCCACCGGCCCAGCCTGCACGCCCTGCGGGGCAGAGAGACACCCACCCTCCCAGGCTGAGGCCTCTCGAAGCTCAGGCGGCCTGCCCGCCCGGGCCCAGAGAGGTGTGCCCCGAGGCGGTCAGCTCTTGTCCGGACCAGGCTGCCCCACTCCCTCGGGCAGCCTGTGCACCAGGGCCCTCTGCCGGTGGCCGCCTCAGAACCCAACGCTCTCCCTGGATGTCACCGAAGGCCTTACTGACACAAGCACCGCCACCCCAGCTGTCACGCAACCCCACTGCAACTCCTCGCCCACCCCTGGGCAGGCAGCACCCCTGGCCCCTCACCCGACCTCCACCGCCTGTGCCCAGGCCTGCCCGGCCCCTACAGCAGGCTCTGCATGGGGAAGCAGGCAGGGCTGCCAGAGGCCCCTCCCAGGGCCTGGAGCGGAGGCGGGGCAAGGCCTACAGGAGCAAGGCCACCGTGCAGGAGGCCCACGGGCTGCCCCATCTACCCCACACCCAGAGACCTCTACCTCTCAGAGGCCACGGGTCAGTGAGGCCCTCCTGTCTCCAGCACACAGGTCGCTGGGGGTTGCAGGGGGCCGCCCTTCTTCCCCCACCAAGCACACACTGGGGACAGGTGAGCAAGTGGGCCTCTAGATGCAGGGCTGGGCTGAGCGGGCTCCCACCGCCCCTCCCTCGCCCTTCTCCCGCACAGACCCTGTTCTGCGGGCCAGCCTGCCGGTGCAGTGAGCCCGCCCAGCGCGGGGCCCTCCCTGGGCAGGAAGTGCCTGGGCACTCTCACTGCCCACACTGCCCTGACTCTGCAGGTCTGCTCCCCCAGGGGCCACGCACCCTGTCTGGGGAAACATGACATCATCCGGCCTTGAATTAGCTCCAGAATTCCATACACAACGTCCACCACTCGATACAAAATAACCATACATACAAGCAAATCACACTTGACCCCAAACTAAGAAGGAAAAAAACAGGCAATGGAATGAACAGGGATCCAGATAACTGGGTGGTCAGACACGGACTTTAAACAAGATTAATATGTTCAAGGACTTAAAGACAAGATTGCAGGACTTCCCTGGTGGCGCAGTGGTTAAGAATCCACCTGCCAATGCAGGGGACAAGGGTTCGAGCCCTGGTCTGGGAAGATCCCACATGCTGCGGAGCAACTAAGCCCGTGTGCCGCAACTACTGAGCCTGCGCTCTAGAGCCCGCGAGCCACAACTACTGAGCCTGCGTGCCACAACTACTGAAGCCCGCGCACCTAGAGCCCATGCTCCGCTACAAGAGAAGCCACCACAATGAGAAGCCCATGCACCACAACGAAGAGTAGCCCCCCTGCTCGCCACAACTAGAGAAAGCCCACACGCAGCAACAAAGACCCAACACAGCCAAAAATAAATAATTTAATAATAATAAAAAAAAGACAAGATTGCAAATTTTGGCAGAGACCTAGTAACTATCTTTTAATAGAAATTTTAGAATTTAAAAGTCACTAAAACTAAGATCTCAACAGATGCATTTTGTAGCAGATTATACAAAGCTGAAAAAACAATAACTAAACTAGAAAATAGGTTAGAAGAAACTACCCAGATTTAAGCATGGAGACAAAGAAGACAGAGAGAAGAACACAGGAAACATGTACGATATGGTGAGAAGGTTCAGTACAAATGCAGCTGAAGTCCCAGAAGGAGAGAGGTGGGAATGGAGCAGAAGCAATGCTTAAAGACAGAACGGCTGAGACTCCAAAAGTGATGAAAACCATCAAGCCACAGGTTCAAGAGACACCACAGACCCTGAGCAGGACAGGTAAAATGTACAGGAAGCACACCAGAGCACACCTGCTAAAAACCAGAGACAGAGAAAGCCCCACAGCCAGAGGGGGAAGAGCCATGCTACCCGCCCGGGAAGGACAGCTGACTTCACCGAAAGCCCACACCAGCTAGCGATGGGAAGGGTCTCTCCCCAGCACCGAAAGCCCCACGGCTTCCCAGGCAAAATCACTCTCCAGAGAGTAAGGCAAGAACAAAGACTTTTCAGATAAACGTCTATAGAGAGCAATGGTCCCCAGCACACCTGCAATATTACAGGATATGTTAAGAGGTGTTTCTCAAACAGAAGGCAAGGAAGGGATGAAGAGAAATGGGAGAATAAATACATAGTCTAGGTCAATGCTGACTGTACACAATGTTTTCTAGGGTCTAAAATACATGGAGAATTAAAATCATGGCAGTTCTCCACAGCTGATGGAAGAGAGGAAAATGGGGTTTAAGTACTCCAAGCTTCTTACATTGTCTGGGGAGGGATCAGACAGTAATTTCTAAGTACCAATAACAGTGAGTCAAGAACGCACAATATAACCTCTGGGGAGACCACCCAAAGAAGAATAAAAGAATGTATAATAAGCTTAATTGAGGAGAAAATGGAATTAAAAAATGTACATCCAAAAGAAAAAAAAAAAGGAGCGAAAAAAACAAAACAGGTGCAACAAAGAAAAAGCACACAGTAAGACAGTAGATTTAAACCCAAATACCCTAGTAATTGCATTAAGTGTGAACAGACGAAACCCTTTTTTAGAAAGACAATTTCAGATTGCACTTAAAAAACAACTATTTGCTGGATACAAAAAAATGTAAACATAATAATGGCTGAAAGTAAACATGTTTGCACATGTCACACATATATACATTTGCATAGAATGTGTGTGTGTGTGTGTGTGTGTGTACACATGTGTATATACACACATTTTGTGACACTAACTTAAAAGGAAACTGGCCTAGCTCTACCTGCTTCAGAGAAAGTAAACTTTAAGGCCAGAAGCTTTACTGGAGATAAAAAAGGACATTTCGTAGCAGTAAAAGATTCAGTCCACCGGGGAGATATAACGATTCTAAGTGGTTTGCACTCAGTCAAATGACCTCAAAATGCTTAATGCAAAAGTGACAACTGGAGAACAGTGGAAGATCTTAACACTCTCTCTCTGTGACTGGAAAAAACAGACACCCTCCCTGCCCCGCAAAATCAGTAAGTACACAGAAGATCTGAACAACACAATTAATATAACTTACCTTACAGAGCCCCAAACTCCCCAAATGGAATCATTCTCCCTAAGTGCACACAAGAGCTTTACCAAAACGGACCCTAAGCTGGTCCTTAAGACAAGTCTGAGCAGACTTCAAGGACTGAAATCACGCAGACAGCTCGCCCAGGGGAGTGAAGCTGGGAGCGGCCATTACAAAGAAACTCAGAAGCCCCAGGGGTTCGGAAATGAAGCAATCCCTTCTGAATAACCCTGGATCAAAGAAAAAATTACAATGAAAATTAGAAAAAGTTTCGGAGGAACACAAAAATAATTAACTTGCAGAAGACAGCTAAGGCTATGCTCAGGGGAGAATTTACAAGCTTACAAGTATATTTCAAAAAAAAAAAAAAAGAGAACCTGAAGGTCAACTGTCCAGCCATCTGGTCCTGTTGCGCTCCGTCCAAGCTCAGGCCCACTGGCCACGTGGGCAGCTCCGACCCTGGACAGCAGCCCCCAGCCCCGGCCTCTGCTCCCCGGCTGCCTGCCTCCCCACGTGCTGCCCCTTGGGGCACTGTCTCACGGCCCCGAGTCAAGGACATACACAGCCGGGCCGGCCCCAGGGTCAGTGCGGCCCTGCAGCCCTTCCCCCTGCTGCCCTGCCTGCCCAAGCCGAGGGGACCACACAGCATGGGGGTGGCAACCTGAGCTAGATGCAGACCACAAACCCCCACCCCACCTGGCATCTTCCCCCTTTAAAACGCAAGCAGGAAGGAGAGCCCGGCTAAAGAGAGCTCCACAGGGGAAACATGTTTTTGGAGTTCCTTTCTGAGATGCTTCTCTGTGCCCAAGCCCAGCTGCCCACCTCGGCGCCCCAGCTTCACTCAAAGAGAGGGACAAGGAAGAGCGGCTCCAGCCCAGACGCCCGGCTCTGAGCCCCGCAGGGAGGCCACTGCGTCACTGTCCGCACTGGCACAGGGCCAGGCCGAGGTGTGCAGGCGAGGGGGTGCTCCGTGACGTAGCCCGGGCGGGCTCCTGGCCTGGGACCGCGGGAGCATGGAGGAGCGGGACCCGGGTCTGGATGGGTGCCCAGCAACACCGTGGAGCCGTGGAGAGAAGGTGCCACAACCCAGGACCCGGAGGGCCACGGCCCACCTCCAGCAGGCAGGAGCTCCCACAGCCCGCCACCAGGTGGCCCCCACTCCCCAAGGGAGGAAGGGGCTGGGCCCGGGAGAGCAGGTGGGACAGACCACCTGAGGGGCCAGCGGCAGCCACAGGGAGAGCACTGAGGGCCGAGGGGGAGGCCGGGAGACAAAGCAGCCCTAGGAAGACTCCGCCCTGCACCCCACGCCCACCGACGGCCGGGCTTCTGAGAGCCCCCGGTTGAGAGGGACCCTCAGGCCAGGCCAGGCCCAGCTGGCACAGAGGCTGGGCTTAACTCGGTCAGCCAGGACACGGGGGCGGGCCACCCTCAGCACACCATCTACACTCGTCAGACACCTGGGGACCCTGGCCCACGAGACCCCAGGGCTGCAAGCTCTGCCACCGTGAGAACATCACCCCTCCTTCCCGGGTGAGGAGCGGCTCCCAGGGCTTCAGCCTCACGGAGTCACCAGGTGCCCCTGACTCCGCGGAGGTCACAGCTCCCCTAGAGGCCCCACGCCTGCCGGGCACCACACAGGCAATGCGCACGCACATACACGCACTCCCACGCCAGCTCGTGTGGAATAATTAATTAGCACGGCCATGACGAACGTAGAACTGGAGGCCTCCGACACGCCTGGTAATTTATGCAAGGCTCAGGATCGCTGCGGCTGCCTTTTGCAGGGCCTACTTCAGCATTTTCATTTTCCCTTAGGAAAGCAGGGCTCCAGACTGAACTGCTCTCACGCCCTTTACAGCGTCTGCCGTAGTAAAGCTAAACAACCCAGCTGCACAACAGCGAGTGATGGTGGGTCACAGACCGCTCCAGGGCGGGAAACTCCAGCAGCGAGAAGAACACCAGCAGCCTCCCAGTCTAGGATCCGCCAAGCCTGCCCCGTCCCCTCAACCCGCCCAGAAACCCCCAAGAGATGACCCTTCCACAGCTGTGGGAACAGAGCAAGGCAATGCCAGCACCAGCCTGGAGGCTCATAACCAGGGCTTGCCCACACCTCAGGACCGGGACCCAGGACCAGGGCGCTGGACAGGACGGGGACACCACAGGAGTCACCTAGCCCCGGCCCTGCGTCCACCCCTCCGGGCCACAGCAAGCCTGCCTCCTTCCTCCCACGTGCCCTGGCTCCTGATCATCCCACAGTGCTCCCAGTGGGCACTGGTGATGAAAACACACTACTGATGCACGTGGAGACCCAGGGCAAGGCTTCGCTCTGCTCCCTCTGACCGCTGACCCTCCCGCAGTCCTGAGGCCAGCACAGCCCATGCCCAGGGCGGCCCAGCGCCAAGCAGTGTGATGCTGCCGTGCCAGTACCTGGCCCACCGCCTGCCCCTGTCCAGTGGGCACATCTGGTCAGAGGGGAGGCGGGGCCTGTTGGGAGAGGCTTGGGGCACGGTAAGACGGGGCAGCGCATTGAATGGGGCGGGACACTGAGGGTGTGGTGAGAGGGGCGGGGCGTGGCAAGGGGCGGGGCATGGTGAGAGGGGCAGGGCGGGCAGACTGGGGCAGAATCTGGAACTGGGTTTTCCGGTGCACCTGGAACCACAGGACCACAGAGGAGGTTAAGTGAGGACCGCTTTTAAGACTCCCTTGGCTACCCAGGCGCTGCGGGAGCAGAAAGCCGGCGGCGGGCGACTCCCCGTAGGTACACCCCGAGTCCCGGGGCCGGTGCTGCTCAAGGGGAGCCCTGCAAACTCCCCTGGACAAACTGAGCACCACAGACAGGCTCTGGTGCCCAGGCAGCTGAGGGCCTGCTCTGACCTCCACAGGAGGCGCCCCGGGGACACGGGGACAGCCCCAAGGTGGGCCCTTCAAGCCCGAATGACCGAGCAGTGGGGGGAGGCAGCGCCAGGATGTCCCCTCACGGTCAGCCCACAGAGGGGCCACCCAGGGACTGTGAGCCTGAGGGGTACCCAGCCCCCACAGGGCCCTGCTCTGGGGCTTGGTGAGGAACCTGGGTACTGGGTAGGGGGGGAGGCCAGAGGAGGGGTCCAAGGAGGGGCTTACACAAGGAGGGACTCCCTGACTACTTCCTTGGAGAAACTTGGACACAGGGAATGGGTGTCAGTTTCCAACAGACACTCACACTCAGGCCGGGGTGGCAAGGTGGTCCCAGCGCTGGGTGACCCCAGCCAGAGGAGTGTCTCACTGACCACCATGGCCAGGGGTCAGAGACGGGGGGCTGCATGGTGAAGACCGGGCAGGGTCCAAGACCACACCTACCTTTTCTGCCGGTGACCCAGGATGAGTGGCCGCCCACTGCATCCATAAACAGGTGACAGCAGATCCTCCAGACCGCGTGGCTGGCATGGCAGACTAAGGGACGTGTGGGAAGCGCCCGCCACATGCTGGCAAGCTCTGAGCCAGAGGCAGGCGGCTGTGTGAGGCCCGGCTTGAGTGAAAGCCTCGGCAGCGCTCAGATCCACACCTGATGGCACCGTGAACACTGGGCCCTTCCTGTCAACCACAGCCCTGCCGGCACAGCCCTGAGCGACCCACCAGGCCCACACCCCACCCACCGCGCTGGCCACTTGTCTGTGCAGAGGCAGGCGAAGGAGAGGTGGGTGGGCTGTCGCCACACATGCACTGTCCTGGGCAACCCCTGGGAGGCGAGAACGCCACTGCCCGCCCACCCGCCCATGGCTTTTCCTTGGCACCTGACGGCAGACCTCTCCAAGTGACTGAGAGGAATTGCACGGCCTGTTGCTACCAGGAAGCCCCCTAGCCTAGGGCCGAGTGTGCTGGGTGGGCTGCCAGCCCCCAACACCGCAAGCGTCGTGCTGGGTTGGTGTGGACCAGGCAGCACCCTCTCTGCACACACGAAGCCTGTCACCTCAGGGCAGACTGAGTCATGGCGCTGCGCCCACTGTGGCCGGGGGAGAGGAGCCCCGGTGCTGGCCCCGAAGCCCCAGGTCTGCACTGGAAAGCGCACGTCCACACCGCGGGCTGTGACGACTAACTTCCGCAATCGAACGGGTGGCCAATCGGAAACCATTTTTGAGGTTTACGAAAGGTTCTCTTCTCTGCTGCCTTCTCTGGGGTCTGTCGGCCCTGAGGCGGATCAAGTGGGGCCTCTGGCAGCCAAGGTGCGGTTATCCCCCAGGGAGCACGGGGTGGGGTAGGGGTGTCATGTGGGGACCCCCAGGGACCACCTGCCCCACCCCCCAGCCAAAGTCTGACTCTAGGCCCAGGGAACTAGGCGGGAGGGTCAGAGGGCTCGGCCAGAGAGGGCCGGCGGGGGGCAGAGCGGGAGGAGGAGTCAGGCTGGAATCTTCGTAAGGCCAGGTCCCCAAGGCACGAGGCCCCAGGCCTGCTGAACGTGCAGTTTCGAATTCAATTAAAGCAATTATCTGCTGTGTCAAATAAACTGTGTGCAGCATATATCTGGCGGCACTGTACACCTCGGGCTCATTATTCCCTAACTGTTTCCTCCTGTTTACGCGCCCTCAAATTAAACTGCTGATAATATGAGCCAAAATAAAAAATGAGCACACCTTGTCCCGAGAAAATTGATTCTCCCTTCTCCTGAACCGGCGATTGCCAGGTTTTATATACTCTGTTCCTGGTGATCATTAGTAATTCAATTTTCTTTTTATTAGCCCCCTTATCTGCTGAGCAATATAGTGGCAGAGCTGACCTCTTTCGCACGGGCAAATGTTTAAAATCTTTTCCCTGATTAATTTTGCCAGTTAAGAAAAAGAGGAGAAATGGCCCGGCTCTTAGCCATCACAATGAATAAAGCTTAATGTTGATTGTGATGGAATTTCTAATGCCAGGGAAATTGACTGAACGCAGCAATTACACTGCAGTAGTAACTCAAGGGAGATGGGATCGCTTTCTCCTGGCCATAGCCTTTGGGTTATTTAAAACAATCCAATTTGCAAGGATAATTATGTATTAGTGTTTTATCTGCCACCTGAAATGAACAGGGGAGTTTCGATACTGGCCCAGCATTAGCAGGTTATTGCTGCAAATTACTTGATATCTGCTTTCTTTCACATAAAGAGGAAATTAGGCAATCAATTACCAGAAAAAGGTGGATGAGGAATAAGAGGGGCAAGTGCGCCCTCTGCTGGCCACGGGGCTGCACAGCCGGCATGAAGTGGGGACCCCAGGTGGGGAAGCCCACCTCTCCCTCCCCCACTCCGCAGCCCTCCTGGCCTCAGCAGCGAGGGAGTCCCAAAGGGGTCAGGTCTGACACGGCTCCAAGCGGAGGGCTGCATCTGGCACTAAAAGTCTGTGTAGGAAACAGGGCAGAGAAGCCTCAAAGCAAGTAGATGCAGAGGCAGCCTCTGCCCCCATTCCCAGGGAGGCCCTGCCAGCGGCCCCTAGGTGGGGTCTGCACTTTCCAGGAGACAGGAGAGCGCGCGCACGCACGCGCGCGCGCACACACACACACACACACACACACACCCGCTCGGGCCCACCAAGGGAGGGCAGGCAGGCAGAGCTGGGAAGCGGGGAGCCGGGCAGGCCTTTCGAGAGGAGGGGGCTGGGGGAGCTGTCGGCCCAGGGAAATGACCTCCACCTGTCCCGGCCTCACGATGCCTGCCCAGCACACTCGCCTCCGCCAGCGCAAGCCTCTCCCATGAGCTTCCGGCCATCAAGTCTCGAGGATGAGGACCTCACCCCTCGACCTGGAGTTCAGTCCTCACCCGCAGTCTCATCCTGGCTGCTGCCCCTCCGGGACCGCTGGACGCTCCTGGGGCCCCGACGCGGCCGCCGTGTGTCCCTGAGCACACCCATGCAGGCCCAGGTGCCTCCACTGTCCCTCAGGGGCTTCCCAACAGAACCCCCTTTTCCTTGCTGTGGCCCAGCACCCTGTCCCATCACCTGGTCCCGCCTGCCCTCTGGCCTCGGCCCCTCCCACCCTCCAGGACACCGGCCACACAGGACCAGTCTCTGCTCCTGGAACCGGCAAAGCTCAGCCTACCTGTGACTTCGCCTGCACAGGTGTGTCCACGCGCCCCTCTGCTCGCGCAGGGCTCGGTTCAGATGGCGCTCCTCAGAGACGCCCCCGCCGCCCACCCTCCCCGCAGCTCCCTGCAACACTGCCGCCTGTCTCCTTTTCCTCAGAGTGCTTCTGCCACCTGAAAGCAACTTTTCTTTTTTTTTTTGGCCGCGCTGTGCAGCCTGTGGGATCTTAGTTCCCCGACCAGGGACTGAAGCCGGGCCCCCAGCAGTGGAAGCCAGCGCTGAGTCCTAACCACTTGACCGACAAGGAATTCCCCCTGAAAGCAACTTTTCAGCCTGTTTACAAGCACCCGAGGGGCAGTTTGTGTCCACTGACGCAGCACGGCCCCAGCACACACACACCCCAGGAGACAGCACACTGCCCTGCACAGACGTGCAGGAGATGGGGAGGGGGGGAGGGGGTGGGGGACAGAGGATGCGTGGGGGGGTGGACAAGGGGCTGAGTGAGGGGAGGTCTTCTGCAAGCCCTTCCCCCAACAGGACCCTCTCCCTCCTCTGCCTCCACCTCTCCCGCAGGGCATTCTGTGCGTGGCTATCACACTGCCTATAACTATGAGCTGATTCATCTGCCTCCTAGTGGAGAGGAGCGTGAAGGCAGGGACTGTGGCAGCCTTCTTGGCAGGCGCCGCAGTCCCCACCTGACAGCCCCAGACCCAGCGGTGCCCGCAGCCTTTCTCACCCTCCCACCGAGTACCACGGCTGCCCTGCCAGCAGGCGGCAGCCGCCACCGTCCCCAGCCTGCACCCAACTCTGCTCTGGGCCTACAAAGGGGCCAGGCTATTCACAAGTGCAGGTGCAGCTCCAGGGAGGACACAAGCCACCTCCTCTCCCACCTGGCCTGGTTATCGAATCTGCAGGCGCAGCGTCTGTGCCCCCGCCAGCCCCTCACCCCTCTGTCCACCCCGCGACCGGGTGAGCATCCCAGAACATCTCTGGCCCATGGCCCTGGGACGCTGCCCACAGGCCCCTACCCAGCTCTCCAGCTTCCCGGCCGCCCCTTGGCCAGTGGTTCCTGCAGCAAGGCTGCTGCCAGGCTGTTCCCGTGCCTGGGGCAGCCCTCACCCCGGCCCCCAAGCCGCACCAGAGCTCTCCGACCTGGAGCCGGGAGAGAGGGCACCCAGGACCACCTGGCCGGCTGGTGGGAAAGCTTGGCTCTGCGAGGAGAGTTCCCGGTGCTACCGCTGCCCACCCGTCTGCAGAGAGCCCCTCGGTCCGTGGGTCCTCAGCCCACAAGACAGGAGGACCTCCTCGACCGCGTGGCGCTCCTTCCCTGGGTTGCCCATGGCACGGGCCAGCAGCAGCCTGCCTTGGGCCTGTCGACCCCCAGACCAGGCTCCTTGGGGGCAGGGGCAGCACAGGCCTGGCAGGGACAGAGTCAAGGCCAGTGCACGTACGTGCATCAGGACTCAGCACCCCTGGGCGGCAGGAAGGGTGCCAAGAGGCCCGGGGCCCTGTCTGCCACAACCATGCCATACTCAACACCTGCCCAGCAGGTGCTCTACACACACACACCTGCTTCCAGGCCCAGCAAGGGGGCCCGACGCCCAGCAGATGCCCACCAGATCCCCCAAGAGCTCTGGTGTCAGGAAGGGCCCGAGAAGGCAGGACAGGGCCTTAGGGCCTTCCCAGCACGCTGCCCCGGCTGGGACACTCCTCCCCCAAGCCACCTCCAACCACATCCGTCAGTCAAGCCTCGCTGAAATACTACCTCCACAAGGGGCCCTACCTGGCCACCCCCTCTCCGTCGCCCCGACACACCCTGCTAATGGCAAGTCACGATGGGAACGTCTCAGCAGCTGGCCAGCTCGAATGCAGGCACCAGAGGGCAGGAGGGACCACCCCTGCCTTGGGTCTCCTGGACCCCCAGCACCTGGACCGCCCACCTCCCACAGCCGGCCCTGAGCACCATCACGGCCTGCACGCTGCCATCCCGCGTGACACCTCATCTGTGGGGACAGATCTGTCTGCAACTTCTCCGCACACCTGACATCTCAGCCGGCTAAGACAACACCGTGACAGAGAGGATCTGAACAGGGGCCATGAGTCCCCACAAAGGCCCAGATGTCCACAGACACCACCTCCTGGCCTCTCTCCCAGCTGCCCCAAGAGGCCACCTGACCCCTCACCTGCCCTCAAGCTCCCTGGGGGCCCCCCCGCCACCAGTCTCTCGAAGCGAGGGGCACCCTCAACTCGTCCTCTCCAGTCAACCCGTGGCAGCCTGACCGCTGGTCACCTTCAACCTCTTCACTCCCAGCCCGTCCTGCAGCCAAGGCCCAACCCCCAGTCCAGCCACCTCGCAGCAACCAGGGGCCGCTAACGGGGCTCCCTCAGCTCTGTCACCTGGCATGACATCCACACTTGCCATGGCGCACGGGATACGGCCGAAGGAGGATGGGTGGGAGGCCGGCACCCTCCAGCCTCACTTCCCCACAGCCCTCTCGCTGCCCCGCTCGACCCTCTGCCTGGGACCCCACGGCCCCCCCTCCCACGGCCGGCTCCGCGCAGATGCTCAGCACGGCCCAGGCACCAGCTCCTCCAGAAGCCTTCTTCACAGCCTCCTGGCCAGGCCAAGGACCACGCCCTCAGCTGGGTTCCCCAGGCACCAAGCGTAGCACAGCTGTTAGAGCACAAGGCCCCGGCCGGAGCGCGCGGCGCCGAGCCTGCCGGGCCCCAGACCCTGTCACCTCCAGATCTCACACGGGTCAGTCTAGAAGCCGCTGCCGCACGTTCGCCCCGCAGCTCAGAGGGGCCACCTCAGGACCAGGCACCCAGATGAAGCCTGGCTCTGCAGCCTCCCCAGAGCACCGCCGTCGCGGCAGTGGGGAGCTGGCCTCCTGCGGGGGCCACGCCCACGGCGCTCCCCATCCTGTTCCTGGACTCCAGGGACTCAATAAGCGGGCAAAGCCGACCCCTCCCAGGCCAGCTCAGGCTTCCCGAAGAAAAGGCAGCAGCCAGCAGGGAGGGGAGGGGTAGACCTGCGGCCCAGGAAGCGAGGAATGGAGGGAGAGGCCCTGGGCGGCACAAGCCATGTCTCCTCCCCCTTCAGGGCTGCGTGGCTGCCACCCTCTCATCCACCTTCCCGCTCCTCCTGCCAAGAGGGACTCAGCTGCACATACACGGAGGGACGCGCTGCAAAGACCACCACATGCCTGCCTGGCAGCATCTCCCCACCCAGAGCGCAGGGCACGGTGCCCGGGTCTCCTCCTCCTCCACTCACTAGCCCAGGCCGCCCACTGCCCGCCAGGCTGAGCGCTCCCGGGCCAGGGCCCAACAGTGCAAGGTGGACGGCGAAGGTGGGTCCCAACAGGGAGCAGAGCCAGCACAGGCCCAGGGAGCCCCTCCTCCTGGTCGTACCTTCCTTGGTGGGGAGGTGGGCCCGGCTAGGAGGCAGGCAGCACAGCCGGTGCCTGCTGACCTGCATCAGGCCCTTGTTGGGCGTCTTCTTCAGCACGGGGCTGCTCTTCCCCCGGAGGGTCTGCCTCCGCCGCAGGCTGAACTGGCTCTTGGCCGCGGCAGCAGGTGGGGGGCTGCTCTTCTTGTCCCCAGGAAGGCTGCAGAGACAAAGAGCAGACAGCTCCTAACAGGTTCCCCCAGCGAGTGGCTCACCTCCCCACCCCTGCCCACCCAGATCCCAGCAACATGGACTCAGCCCCTGGAGGCAGCCCACTTCGCTTTCTCACCTAACCAACCTCAGCAGCCGTCAGAAGGCTGCTCCCCGCCCATCCCCCCCACCCCACCCCCCTCCTCCTCCCCGCCAGGCTCCCAGCCACAACCCTGGAGGATCCCAGAGCCAAGGGAGGCGGAGAGCGCAGGAGAGCAGCCCTCGACCCCCACCCAGTGTTCCACAACCACCTCCTGCACCTCCCCAGGCCAGATGAGCCCCCGCCTGGAGCTGGGGGAGAAGCAAAGCAGGCAGGCTTTGTACGGAGGAGGAGTTGCCCCCAGCCTCGTGACCCCCTCCCCACACTGGCTGAAACAGAGGCCACTGTCCAGAAAAAGTGAGGAGGGCAGGGAGCCCGAGGGATCCAAGACAGCACCTATTTGGGAGAGCAGGGCCCAAGATCAAGGTCAGACAGCAGGAAGGACCTCTGGAGTGGGACTTGCTGGGAGGACAGCGAGTGTCACCACGTCCGATGGCAGAGGCAGGCCCTCTGCCCTTGCCACTGGCAGCCACCACAATTAAGTCCCTGACCCCAGACGGAGCACTGGGCCACGACCCCGTCCTCGAGCCCCCTCTAGATCCGAGAGGACAGAGGGCGGGGAAGGTGACATGGGTTCAGTGAGGCAGTGACTCACCCTGTCACCCGGCCGTCAAGGGGCAGCCTTCCTCCCCGGTGGAAAGACGACCCCCTCCCGCAGAGACACTGCACCCTGAGTTTGCTTGCCCTGCTCCTGGCCTGGGCACAAACCCTGGGGGCCCAGAACAGGAACCACCCCAGCAGTCTCTGGTCTCTTGCCCACAGGAGAAAGGGTGGGATGCTGCGACCACCTCCACCTGCCCCGCCTGGCTGGGAGCCCCGGGCCAGCCCCCGGCCAGGCTGAGCCCTTTCAACTGTAAGGGACAGCAGTGACCCTGGCCTCATTCCTACTGACTACGGTGACACCACCACAGGCAAAGCCCCGCGCTCAGGCCCCTGCCGCTCAGGCCCTGTCCGGGACGAGGCTTCCCCTCCGCCTCCCACACCCCTGCAGGTGGGCCCTCCCACCTGCTCTGCATACAAGGCAGAGTCTGCCGGGCCAGACGGGACCCTGGGGCGGGGCGGGGACACACACCTAGCACTCCCCCGCCTCCGGATGATCTTGGTGCGGCTCTTCACTTTGTAAGCCGAGAGCGGGGTCTCACTGAAGAGGGGCTTCAAGCTGCTGGGTCCCACTGCTGGTCTGTCCCCTGGGGGGAACCGAGATGGGACTGGGGAGAGCTGGGAGGCATGGTCCTTGCTGCTGGCCTCCGACTGCCAACGGAAGGAGGAGGACGAGGAGGCCGAGGGGCTGGAGGCCTTCCACTTGTACTTGCTCGGGGAGGCCCCAGGCACGGAGGCTGTGGCCGACCTCCTGGGCTTGGCATCCAGGTCGGCTCTGAGCTGCGGCTTCTCCGTTCGTTCCGCTGCAGAAAAGGGGGCCTTGCACACATTCTCCGCCACTGCTCTGGGACTGAGGGCCCTCCGAGGGGCCCGCGGACTCTTCGCCGAGGCAGCCACCCACTTGTAGTCGTTTTTCCGGAACTTGTTGGTTCGACAGGACACCAGCAGCAAGGGCTCCCGGGTCTGCCTGGGTCCAGCAGCAGGTCTAGCTGGGCCGGCCACCAGGCCGGAGGCAGCTGACTGACCTGCATGGCCGGCGTTCGCTCTCCCGTCCCCAAGGAGCTGTGCACCACAGCTGGCCGCAGAGTGCGAGCCCACCTTCCGGCCCAGGGCCGTGCCGCCCCGCTGGGGCAGGCCGGGGGCCATGAAGCGGGCCTTGGCCGCAGCTGCGCTCTCACTGACCGTCCGCCAGGGCTCCGAGGGGCTGCTGCCCACGGCGCTCAGCGACTTCACCAGCCGGGGCTTGCCAGGCTCCTTCCGGCAGACCAGAAGGGGGTCCTCCTCACTGCAGCTCCCCTTGGCTCTTCCTGGCCTCGAGGGCTGCCGCTGCCCACCGGCAGGCTCACCCTCACCTTCCTGAGGCCTGTGGCTGCTCCAGGGGGGATCCCCGTATGCTTCCAAGGAGCCCCGCAGGACCCCTGCAGTGCCAGCTGAGCCCGGCTTTGACGGTGGTTTGACCTTGATGACCATGTTCTGATCCGGACTGAGCTGGACCTGCCTCTCCGGGATGTACTGCTGGGGGTCGGGACCCTGGCTGCCCCCAGCCCCAGGGGGCGGCTGCGCAGCACAGTCGCCGGGTGGGTCCGAGGATCCCAAGGGCCGATTCACAAGGGAGTATTTCTTGCGCCACACGGGCCCATGGTTCGGGGAGAAGCCCCTCCGGCTCAGACGAGGGTAGCGCGCACTGAAGGCCCTGCCGCTGCTGTAAGTGGGCGGCTGCCACTGGGAAGCGGCGGAGGTGCCTGGGGCAGAGGCACTGCCATGGAGGGTTTTGTAGTCATCGATCAGACCTGAGGAGACAGGAGCACAGGCCCCGTTAACCGGAGGGTGAGTAAAATCAGTGAGAATTCCCTGGAGGGGCATCAGCTGACCAGACACCCCGCAGACCCCAGTGGATCCTGCCAGGCCCCAGTGCAGGAGGGGCAGCTGCCAGTGCCTGAGAACCACTGAGAGTCAGCCCAAATGCCCTAGGCCAGTCTTCTCCGTAAGTCTTTTCCCGTCAGTTCTCCTTCAGTCCTATTTCTAGTTGCTTATCCTTAAAATGCACCCCTGTGGCATATTCCCTATCTGCCAGGAATGTTATGCTGGGTTCACAATCCTTTGAGGAGAAGTGTCACTCAGTATGAAGAGACCGGCAAGGCCCTATGCTGTAATGCCTCAAGAGACATGGAGGCCCTCTGGCTTGCCCACAGATAGAAAGAGAGCAGGGCTGCACCTTAATGAGCTCCCTGCCTGGCACACAAGACAGTGAGGGTAAGATAAGTGACACCCCTGGGTACTCCACACTTGACAAGAATGTCACACCATCCTCCCCTGAGGAGAGGAGAGGCCTAATCGTCTGGAATCGCAGTGCAGTGGACCGCCACGGGGCCCTGCCAAGGAAGCCTCTGGACAGCTGTGCCCGTGCAGGTGGGGCCCAGGCCTCAGCTGGAACAACCCAAGCTGTTACAACTCAGCCAACAAGCCCCACAGTTACAACGCTCCCCCACCATATGTCCCGCCCCCAGGCCCAAAGAGAGCCAGGTCCAGACCTGGTGACACCTCAGGGCAGATATGATGGAGGGCCAGGAAGTGCCTGGAAGGTGGGCTCAGCCCACTTGAACTCTCCCCTATACACACTTTCCAAGTCCTTAAGTCTTCTCTTTGTGGGAATAACTTTACAAGGGGAATTTTTTTTTTTTAAGTACAGCAAACCACATTAGATCTAAAAATGGAAAAGTTTGGAAACTGAAGACTGGGGAGTCTAGGCCGGGAATATCAAGGAGAGTGTGGCTGTACGGACGGAAGGAGCGTCAAAACGGGCTGTCCGGGGAAGAAACACACACCTGGCCCCGAGCGGGCTTTGCCACTGTCGGGCGCCGGGAGCGAGGGAGCGCCCAAGGGGCGCCGAGTACGTGCCCGCGCGTGGGGGTGGGGGGGCCCCCTCCCGCCCGCCGGTTACTAAGCGACCGCCCCGCCGCCACCCGCCGCAGCGCCAGAAACGCTCGCACCCTCCGTCGAAACCCGAGCTGGAGGTGACCCAGGCCGGTCGGGGCGCCCCTCCGGGTCCCCTAGACGCAGCCCGACCCCACCTACCTCCCCACCCGACCGGACCTAGCCGCCGAGACCGCGGGCGGAAAGCCACCCCCTTAGGGGAGGCGGGCAGGGGCCCGCTGTGAAGTGAAGGGGAAGAAAGGGACGCGCGACCCGGGCCCGACCCGACCCACCCTGCAGGAGACGGATCTGCCGCCGTAATTGCTCCTTTTCCTCCATCTCCGGAGTCCGCGACGCCAGACGAGGCCCCCGCGACTTCATCGCCGCGCGACCGTTTCCCCGCGGGCTGGGCGGAGCGCGGGGAGGCGCCGAGACTGCGCACTGAGGCGAGGCCTGGGCGACTGCCGGGCCGCGGGGAGCGGGAGCAGGAGAGATGCGCCGTCGCCCTGGCAACGGCTGGAGAGGCGGGGTCACGCATGCGCAGAGCTAGGGGCGGGGGCAACGTCACTACGGAGCGCCGGGAAGTGTACTCACCGCCCGTGTGGAGGGGGGCGCTGCGGCAGGTGGTCACCGCCCTGTAGAGCTCTGGCCGGGTTCTCCGCCAAGAGCTCTCGTTCCCTGCGGGACTGGGCGAGGGGCCGAACCCCAGACCCCACCCCAGCTGCAGCGCAGTTCCTTCCGCGTAGAATTAGGCTCTGGGGGTTCTGCAGGGGCGACCTGGTGGGATGAGGGCCCAAGAGACTCTATTGTTGCGCGGGCCAGGACAGGAGAAGAAACGTCCAAGATCGAAAAGGCCCTACAGAGACGTGTTAAACCTCTGAAAACATGAAAGATTTTGGTGTATCAGTGGAAACAGGTATAAAACCAGGTGTGTAAATCCCTCTATAGAGCTGGGGCGTGTAAAATGGTATGGCCGCTGTGGAAAACAGTCTGGTGTTTCCTCAGAAAGTTAAAAACAGAATTACGGGTTGACCCAGCACTTCCACTTCCGGGTATATACCCTGAAGAAGTGAGAACAGGGACTCAAACATGTGTGCCAATGTTGGATGGAGCATTATTCGCAATGACCAAAAGGTGGAAATAACCCAAGTGTCCATGAGGATGAATGGATAAACAGTGTATATCCGTACAATGGAACAGGATTTAGCCTTGAAAAGGAATGAAGTACTGATCCATGCTACAGCATAAATGAACCTCAGAAACATTATGCTGAATGAAGGAAGCCAGTCACAAAAGGACAAATATGGCAAAATTCCACTTACATGACATAGCTAGAATAGGGAAATTTATAGAGACAGAAAGTAGATCAGAGGTTACCAAGGGCCGAGGGGAGGAGGAATGGGGAATTATTGCTTTTTGGGTAGAGAGTCTATGTTTGGAGCGATGAAAAAGTTTTGGAAACAAGCAGTGGTGAGGGTTGCACAACATTGTGAATGTACTTAATGCCACTGAATTGGACACTTAAAAATGATTATAACAACTTGTATGTATTTACCACAATAAAAAGAAAGTGGACAGAATGTGTCTGCACAGACCTGAAAAATAGGAAATGTTAAAATGTTCTTCGAGCTGAAGGGAAATGATACAATATGGAGACAGATCTACATGAAGAAAGAGGACAGGAAACGAGAAATATGTTAGTAATTTTCTTTTTAATTCTCATTTCTTATTTTCTCTAAAAGACAAATAGATACAGCAAAAATAATAAAAACGTATTGTGGGTTTATAACATATGTACAGGTAAAACATATGCCACCAATGATTCAAGGGGTCACGTGCACTGTGTCTCCTGCAGGTGAGGATGCAGCCCACAGCCTCTTAGGTCAGCACCTGAACCCACCTTAGGGAGGCAGTGTTACTCCACTCAACATACAGCAGTGGGCACCCTGGGATTTCTTTGGCGGAGGTGGCCCCAGGCTAGGAAGACCAGGCAATAGAATGGCCCCTGCACTCAGGCTGTGAGACGGGGTGAGCCACAGGTCGTGCCCCACCAGCTGAACACTGTGTAAGACCCTTAGACCTTGGCAAAACTCTGAGGGCAAGGTAGGGGAGTTCTCGTAGAATGAGGGAATTTCCCACCAGGGATCTTGAAAAGCACTTCTTTGGACTTGCCCTGTCTTGCTTCTCTTGAGAATCCTGCAGCCATCACCTGATGAGTGAGCCAGGGCTGGCCTGATGGAGGATGGACAGCACATGCCTAGTTAATACCACTGACCCTCTTGGCAGCCAGCCGTCTGCCAAACACGTGAGGCCAGTGGTTGCCAGCTAGCCACAAAATCGATGAACCCAGGTGATACCACGTGGAGCAGAGATGAGCCTAAATGTCATAATTTAGGGCACCTCACATAATTATGAGCAAACCAGTGGATGTTTGTGTCACTAGGTTTTGGGGTGATTTATTAGCACAAACTGACGGATTCATGGGTCTAGCACTGAACTTGTCTTCTGTGCCCGACAAGCTCTCTGCTCCTGGACTTCAGTCCTGGGGTGGTGGAGGGGAGAGCCCAGCCACTTGCTGAGAGGAGGCAAGGTTTGTGGGTTTGTCTCCTGGAGTTGTGAAACTGTAAGTGGGATGTAAGTGCTGTCACGATTAACTCCTTAAAACGGACCTTGACAGTTACACTTAAAACTCTTTGATGGGGGCTTCCCTGGTGGCACAGTGGTTGAGAATCTGCCTGCCAATGCAGGGGACACGGGTTCGAGCCCTGGTCTGGGAGGATCCTGCATGCCGCGGAGCAACTGGGCCCGTGAGCCACAACTACTGAGCCTTCGCGTCTGGAGCCTGTGCTCCGCAACAAGAGAGGCCGCGATAGTGAGAGGCCCGCGCACCGCGATGAAGAGTGGCCCCCTCTTGCCGCAACTAGAGAAAGCCCTCGCACAGAAACGAAGACCCAACACAGCCATAAATAAATAAATAAATAAAATTTAAAAAAAAACAAAACTCTTTGATGTCCATCAAGCTGCCAAAGATTAAACAGTCTGCCTTCAGTGTTTGGGGGTGAAGGGAAGAGACTTCACTATTCACTTTTTGGATGTTGGCACAGCCTTTCTGAAGGGCAATTTGCAACACGTGCCAAGACCCTGAATACCGTTTGAGGAATTTCACTTTTCAGAATCTCCCCAAAAGAGATAATGAAACACGTGAAGGCCTTATGAACAAAAATATCAGGTGCTGGGGGGAAAGGGATGGAGAGGGATAAATTAGGAGTTTGGGATTAGCAGATACAAACTACTATATATAAAACAGATAAACAACAAGGTCTTACTGTATAGCACAGGGAACTGTATTCAATATCCTGTAAAAAACCATAATGGGAAGGAATATGAAAATACATATACATGTATAACTGAATCACTTTGCTGTATACCAAAAACTAACAGAATATTGTAAATCAACTATACTTCAATAAAAATTAAAAATTTTAAAGTCAGGTGCTGAGTTCTTTACACGGAACAAAAGTATTGAGCACGTTTATAGCCCATTACAGCATGCCAGGCCCCCTTTTTTTTTTTTTTTAAAGCACAGGTCTGTGTTTGTTTACTTATTTATTTATTTATGTATTTATTTTGGCTGTGCAGGCTCTTGGTTGCAGGCTTGTCTCTAGTTGCAGCACGTGGGTTTAGTTGCGTGGCGGCATGTGGGATCTTAGTTCCCCGACCAGGGATCGAACCCGCGTCCCCCGCGTTGGTAAGGCAGATTCTTAACCAGTGGACCAGCAAGAAAGTCCCTAGGCCCCATTCTAGCGTTAACACATATTAATGCATTGAGTCTTCACAACAACCCTGTCATTTCCGTCTTAAGGATGAGGAGACCAACACAAAGGGGGTCAATGTCCCATCCCAAATCACGGTAGCCTCACCCTCCCCAGACTCCTGCGCATCCTGGGCCAACTACTTCCTGGCCATCTCTCTCCTCCAGAGGTCTCTTCTTGCTGGCTGCCCACTCTCCGAGTGATCTCTTCTCTGCCAGTCTTCTCTCTTCCCCACAGTGGACCTTCCCGTAGGGCTGCCCAGGCGCAGGTCTGGGGCCATAAAAAGGACTCCATTACTGGCATTCAGCAAACAAGTGCTGAGGAACAGACATCCCTGTTGCTGGAAGGTCATTTCCATGGACTTCTCCCTCTCTCCCCTCACAGGGGAGTTGTCTCCCACCGCCACCCCTCACCTCCCTCTGCTCTCCTCCCTTCTCCCACACCCAGCTTCCTGCTCTTTTCACCACCCTAGCCCAAGCAGCGTTCCTGAGCTGCAAGCTGTTCCCCTGGCCACCCCACCCACGTCTGCCCTTGGCCTTGGACACCCCCCTTCTCTCCAGCCCCAGCACAGAAGACTACCCCAGGCACCAGCCTCTCTGAAGGGCGTGGGAGAGTAGTAAAGGGAAAGCAATGCAGCTGTACCGAATGCACTTTTACCAGGGCACGAGCACAAAATGTCAAATCCTTCCTGAGCTTGTTACCTGTCTCCTGGCTCTATGGCCTGCAAAAGTGTCTGCATCCCCCCTCCACCAACCCAGCCTGCACCTCCCTTGGGGAATGTCCCCCTCCTGCCATCTCCTTCCCTCCAGGAGGTCTGCGTGCGATGGGAGTCAGGCACCCTGACTCACCGGGCCCTCACGTGGGAACAGGTGGTTGGCCGGCTGGGACCGCTACCCCGTGGATACCCCCTCGCCTTTTATCCCAGAGGGAGAGAGGCAGGAAGTGAGTGTAGACGAGAACTGCCATTGAGGGCTCTGTGGGTCCCTCCTCCATCCCAGCCTCCAATCCCCCACTTGACCCTCCACCCTCACGGCAGAGCATGAGCCTCAGAACCAGATCCTTTCGGGAGAAAAGTTGATTAATCTACCGTTTCCTAGATGGCAGCATTTCCACGAGGCTCTCAGGGACCACGGTGGATGGATGGTGTGACTCTCACCACCACAATTTCCCACATGCCCTAGTACTGGGCAAACCTGCCTAGGTGGACGAGACACCACCACCCCCAGCCCAGCAAAGCCTGGATCCCAGCAGTAAGAGCCTCCTGCAGCTGGGGCAAAGTGAAGTGAGGCTCGGAGCGTCGGAAACAAGAGCAATAGGGCCGCTTCCCTCTGCAGAGGACCGGTTGGAGTGGGGCAGGGTTCTGAGCCGCTCCCCCGACCCCTGTCAGCAGAAAGTGCCGGGAGCCAGGCAGGATGCCGCAGGCCTCCGGACAGAGGACCAAAAGGAAACAAGACGGGAGGGCCGTGCGGGGGAGGGGCGGCTGGAGGCGGGGCGTGGGCAGAGCGAACCGCTAGTCACCCGCGCCGGCCCCCAGGACGCACCGTGAGCCTCCGCTGATCCCGACCTGCGGGGGGCAGTTTCCCCGCCTGCCCCCCCAGGTTCTGCCGCCCCTTCCTGCGGCCTACGCCCCTCCTGACTCCCGGGGCGCCCCTGGATCCGAGACCGCCCTGCTCTGGGGCCTCGCCGTCGCCCAGCGATCCGCCGAGCGTTGATTGAGCGCCTGCTGGACAGGCCCTGCTGACCGGCGGTCCGAGCCGCCGCCGAGGGTCCGGGCCAGCAAGGGGGGCGGGGGCGGCGAGCGGGAGGGAGGCCCCGCGGGGACTCAACTCTCAAAGGAAAGGACTCCTGGGACTTCAGTGCGTCTGGCACCCTCTCGGCCCCCGCTCCGCGTTCGTTCACTCCCGGCCCGAGCGGCTCTCGGGCACACGGGGCCCTCCGGGGCGCCTCTTGCCCGCGCGGGCTCCTGGGGGCGCGGCGGCGCGGGCCGCGGGCCGCGGCTGCCGACATCCTGGGCGCCGACTTCAGGCACCCTGGGAACCCCCAAAGTGTCACTGGGAGGCGGGCACAGGGTGGAGCCAGCCCCCCCGGGCTGCACCACCCACATCGCGGACCCAGATGAGCCCGAGGCCCGCAGCTCCCCCTACCCCTCCCCAGACCCTGGCCGTCCCTGATGCCCGATGGCCGGGGCTGGGTGGGTTCCTCAGGCCGACTACCCCCTAGCCCCGTCTCATGCGGTCCTGGCCTCCACTGTCCCTTCCTGGAGGCCCTGCCTGGACGCCCTCAGGCCTCCTCTCCCTAAGCCCACTCTCCCATGTCCTCTGAGGTATCCCAACTGCTGCCTCCAAAGGGCTGTCCTGGTTATCTCCTGGGTCTTACGACCTTTCTTCCTCCCAGGGGCTCGGCCCTCCCAGGGCAGAGGCTGTGGCCTCCTCTGCCCAGTTCCCAGCAGTGCCTGGCCGGGCCTGCCCCACACCGGGGGGGGGGGGGGCATCGGGTTGCCGTGAGCTTCCTCTTCCTTAGAACTCTCCCAGAGGTGCTGACCCTTCCCCGCACACAGCCAGAAGCCCCCTCCCAGGCTCCCATCCCTGGTCACGGTTCTCCCCCCAAGGGCGCGGTGTCCTAGCTGGCTCTGGACCCCCAGGGTCTGCCCAGATGTTGCCCAGGGAGGCCTCACCCCCACCCCATATCACAGAGTGGCTGTGAGGAAGATGGGAGGTTGCCCCAGACCTCCTGGCCCTGGAAATGTCCGGGTGCTCCCCAGCCCTCCAAACGGGGTAGAGGGAGGGGGTGCAGGGCCAGCCCCGCCCACCTTCCTTCTGCTTTTTCTCCCCAGTGGACTCACTTCCTGTCCTCTCAGGCTGACTCTGCCCTCAGGAGCCTAGTGACACAACCACTCACCAAGCCCAGTGCCTCTTGTTTAGGTAATTGCCAAAGAACTGAGCGTGTGAACGAGGAGTTGCTGCAGCAATGCCCTGTCCACGCTTCACTCAGCCCCGGGTCACTGCAACATTCCAAAACACACACCCCAGGAAGTCACTTTCCCTGCACTGGCATCGGGGCCGCTGCCAGCGGCTCTACCTGGAGGCGCCCTTGTCCCGTTCACGGCCAGAGCCCTCATCTGCAGGAGCACATGGCACCAGGTGCTGATAAACACTCGTGGCTCGAATGAACGCATGCGGCGGAGCCTGCGGGGTGAGTCTCAGGCCAGCCAACTGGCAGGGGCCCTGGTGCGGGCTCCGGAGTGTCATAGGGCCCAGAGGCAGGATGTGGCGGTGGAGTGGTGGAGAAGAGGGGACACGGGGCTCCTGGCTGCCTTGCACTGGACATGATCCGCAAGCAGCCCAGGGGACTAAGGGTGTTGAGAGCCTGAGACAGGCCTGGGTGTTGTTGCTGGGCTTCAGGTTTTCAAAGTAACAGCTTCATTGAGATGTAATTCACATACCATACAATTCACCCATTAAAAGTGTAAAACTCTGGGGGTTTAGCATATTCAGAGTTGTGCAGTCATCACCACAATCGACTTGAGAACATTTCCATCTCCCCAAAAGAGGCTGTGTCACTCCCCATCCCTCTCCCCCCAGCACCTGGCAACTACTAATATGCTTTCGGTCCCTACGGATTTGCCTGTTCTAAACAATTTGCATACATGAATCACGTGAGATATTGTCTTTCATGTCTGCCTTCTTTCACTTGGCATAATGTTTTGAGGTCCACCTACATTGTGCCGTGAGTCACAACTTCATTCCCTTGTATGACCGAGCACCACACCATCGTGTGTCTCCCATCGTATGCACTGACCACATTCTGTCTGTGCTTCCACAGACCGACATTTGCGGTGCTTCTGCGTTTTGGCTGTTAACAATAATGTTGTGGGAACATCCATGTGCAGGTTTTTACGTGAACATATGTCTTCACTTCTCTTGAATACACACCTAGCAGTGGAATGAATGAGATCTAATGGTAATTCTCTGTTTAACTTTTTGAGGAACTGCCAGACTGTTTTGCACGGCCGCAGCTGCATCCTTTTACGTTCCCAGTAGTGTGTGAGGCTCCAGTTTCCCCCCATCTTCCCGAACACTTGTTACTTCCCATTTATACAGTCATCTACGGGGTGTGAAGCTGCATCTTACTGTGGTTTGATTTGCAGTCCCCTGACAGCTAATGGTGTGAGCATCTTTTTGTGCGCTTGTTGGCCATTTGTAGCAATACATTTTCTTTGAGGAAATGTCCCTTCAGACCCTTTGCCGTGGCCCAGAGTTTCCAGAGAGAAGGACTGAAGAAGTGCCCAGCAGTTGGTCCCCAGCAGTTCGAGGCAGCAGCGGGTGGGGCACGAGCTGGCGCACCCTGACCCTCCCCTACCCACCCCCGGGCTGCGGGGCGGGCTCACATGGGGTGTTTCCGGACTGTCGCTGCGCCAGGCCGGCTGAGGTTTCACTTTTGGATCTGGGGACCTTTGGGCTGTGTGCTCGCTCGGCAGCTCCGGGGCAGAGCCCTCCGATCCCAGCCAGCAGAGCGGCCTGGCTTCAGCTTTGTGGGCGCGGGCACGCAACAGTCACGGTCACGGTGAGCTGCTCCCCGCCCCTGCGCGCCGCACCCCACTGCCTGCCCTGGCTCCGGGGTGGGGCTCTCCCTAGTGCTGGGTGGGGGGAGGCCAGCTCCCCTGGGTGGAGACCTGGTACGGGCACCCTTCTGCGGCTTCCCCAAGCCCCCCAGGACTCGCAATCCCAGGCCGGCTTGGGGAAGCCCCAGGCCTCTGGGAAGGGGGTGTCCTCCCCAGCCCGGCTAGTTTGGGCTTAACTCCTGGTAGGCCCTCTAGGTGCTCCTTGGCCCACTCTCAGACTTCAGACCAGCCCTGAAGCTCAGAGGCTTCCTAAGGGCTGGCCCCCGTGACTGGAGCCCAGATGTCCTGGGTCCTGAGTCAGGCCCACATTGGCTTCTGACCCCTGAAGACAGACTAGTGGCTCATGGAGCTTTGGGCGCAGAGAAAGCCCTGGAGGACACGTCTAGGAGCTGGGGACACTTGGGCTGGGCCTGGCTGTGGGCCTTTGCACCAACTGCCCAGGAAGTGATGGCTTCTGTTTCCTCCCCTGCCCTCTGAACACCTCAGCCAGGGGGTCAGCTGCTACAGCAGACAGAACAGTGGCCTGGGGTCACTCCAAGGCCCCAGCCTTGCCCTGCCCTTCCTCAGTGGCTGCTTTTCGTGAGCAGCCCTAAGCCTTGTTGAAGTGACAAAGTGACAAGAGGCCTTGGTGGGTGGCCAGGGCTGCCCCCCCACCCCCGCCCCAAGCGCTGAGTCCCAGGGCTTTCTTGGGCTTCACGTGGGCACTCTGATCACAGAACAGATGGTGTGCATGGCCTGAGTCCCACTGAGGGCTGTGAATGACGTCCCACCCTGGAGGTGCTCATGGCCCCTTGGAGAGGCGGATGAGTGGATGGCAGGGTGCACTTCTGCTTGTTTTCGTGTTGGGTGATAGTCAGCAGCAAGCGCTTTCTGCCAGTCAGAGCACCCCAGGACTAGCCAAGCAGGGTTGCTTTGGAGGGAAAGAGCTCCCCATCACTGGAGACGTCCAAGTACCTACCTTCCCCCTCTTCCGCCCACCCTCTTCCAGTCCTGCGGGTGCAAGGCCTGACCCAGCTGCCCGCCTCAGGAGCATGGCATCGGCCTTTGCGAGGGTGGTCAAGAGCGTGGTCCGGGAGCTGGACCACAGTGGAGAGCTCACCCCTGTGGACAGCCTGCAGAGCTCCACCAGCTTCCAGCTCTACTGCCTTTTGGGCAGGAGGTCCTCGAGTTCACGGTTCTGGAGACACCGCTACACACGTGTCAACCTGTCCATCAGGGACATCCTGGAGCCCGACGCCCCCGAGCCAGGTACCCCGCTTGGCACTGAGTCAGAGCCACGGGTCGGGTGGGGGGAGGAGTGGGCGGGCCCGCTGCCACCTGCTCTGGGCCTCTGGGCTCTCTGCTTCCGGGGGCAGGCGCTTTTCAGAGGCCCCTCCGCCCGGGCGGACAGGCGACGGCTGGTGGGCCGGGCCTCAGCTCTGGTCTTGCTGCAGCTGTGGAGCGTGGCGGCACCTTCCGTTTCCACGACGCTGTGGACGGGCAGCTGCAGGGCAGCGTGGAGCTGGCGGCCCCAGGACAGGGGAAGCTGTCAGGTGGGGCCGCGGTGTCGGGCAGCTCCAGCACCTCGATGCACGTGTGCATGCTGCGAGTGGCCCCCAACACCTGGGAAGCCATGCATCGGGAGAGGTGAGCCCCGGGGTGGCGGGGCCCTGCTGAAACTGGGCAGCCTCTGGGTCAGGACCTCGGGGCATCAGGAGTCACAGGGGGTCTCTGCCAGGCTGAGGGAAGTCCCAGAGGCAGGGGCGTGCTGGGACCAGTGGGCAGGGAAGGAGGCTGCAGAGGTCCTGCGGGCCAGGGTGGCCAGGCAGGGCCCTAGGGTCAGGGGTCAGACCAAGTCCCACTGCGAGGAGGCTGGGCTGCTGGGGTGGAGCCGACACAGGGACCCTGGTGAGAAGGACCATTAGCTCAGAGCGGAGACATGAGATTTGAACCCGGGGAGCGGCAGGGAGTGGAGGGAGACAGCAGCCAGGTGAGCGACCGGCCAAAGGGGTGGGCCCCTCCAGAGGTCTTCAGGTGTCCGCCTGTCCCCGCTGGAACTTGTCTTTTCTTCCTGCACCCCAGCCACTCACAAACATTGTCGGGAGCACCAGGGAGAGAATGATGGGTACCCCGTGCCTGGGCATCCACAGAGCTCTTGGTCTCCTCGGCCGTGTCACCGCCCCCACCCCCCATGGCCACAAAGGCTGAGGTCCAAGGGAGGGAAGCCCGTCCCGTGGCAGGGGGAGGGGAGGGCAGGTTGCACCCCTGCGAGCTTCCCATTGGTCTGCTCACCACAGGCGCTTGCGGCAGCCTGAGCACAAAATCCTGCAACAGCTGCGGAATCGTGGGGATGACGTGTTCGTCGTGACCGAGGTGCTGCAGACACAGAAGGAGGTGGAAGTCACCCGGACCCAAAAGCAGGAGGGCTCAGGCCAGTTTGCACTTCCGGGAGCCATGTGCCTGCAGGTGTGCGGCATAGGTCCTGCAGTGGGCTCGGGCTGGGGAGGCAGGAGGGCAGTGTCCCCAGGCAGTGGGGTAGACCCCTGCCACCAGCACCCTGTTACATCTGGCCCCATAACCCAGAGCCCAGTCCTGAGCCCATATCCATCCCTCAGGGCAGAGGCGAGGGCCACCTGAGCCAGAAGAAGATGGTCACCATCCCCTCGGGCAGCATCCTCGCATTTCGGGTGGCCCAGCTGGTTATTGGCTCTGACTGGGGTGAGCCAGGATCAGGGTGACTTCTGGGGCCCAGACTCCTTGGCAGAGAGGCAAAGAGGCCTGGAAGAGCCACCAGGGGTCACTGGGGGCATCTGGTTGCATAACCTCATGGGTTGGGGTGGCTGAGGGTCCCTTGCTCTGGCATTTGGGAGGTTGGGGCACAAAGGGGGTGCTGCGCAGGGGCCCCCAGCTTGGGAGGGAGATGCCAGGCGCTCCGCCAACCTGCTTGCCCACCTCTGCTCCCGCCTGGCTGCCAGACATCCTCTTCTTCCCGGACAAGAAGCAGACGACCTTCAGGCCACAGCAGCAAGGTGAGGCCTGCGGACCTGGGCAATGGGACGAGCTGATGAGGCATTGTCCTGCCCAGCACAGCACAGCACAGCCGGGGGACGCACGCACGCACGCGCGCACACACACACACACACGCACGGTGACACGGTGACAGGCTGACACCAGCCTGGTTAGACCTTGCTCCCTGTCCTGGGCTGCCAGTACTGGGGCGGTGGTGACAGGCTGTGAGGGCCGAGGGGAGGCCTCAGCCCTCTCTGGTTCGGGGACCCACCCCTGCACTGACCAGCCCTGCCTCGTCCAGGCTACAGGCCCTCCTACATTGCAGGTGGCCAGCTGCCGTGGTCCTCCTGCCTCACCTCCATAAGGTTCCTCGCTGTCCGCTTAAAGTTCCTGTCGGGTCAGTACCTTCTTGGCCACCCCCCTGGTGGGCTCCCCTTCTGCCCCACTGTGGTCTGCCCTCCGTAACCAGGGCTCCCCGGGGCCGTGTGGGCACCTGGGCAATGGCAGCCCTGTCCCCACAGACGGGCCCGTGGAGGACCGGTTGGCGACCACCGAAGACTTCCAGGGCCTGCAGGCAGAAGTGGGGGCCTGGGCCGTGGGCCTGGAGGGCTTGTCCAAGGAGCCTTGTGGGCAGCTGCTGGGGGCCCTCAGGCAGGTGCTGCGGGACGAGGCCGCCCTGCAAGCCCTGGATGAGTCGGTGAGCGAGCTGGGTGGGGCGTGCTGGGCGAGCTGGGGCGGGAGGGGTGGGCGGAGCTGGTGCCTGCGCCCCGCCCCCCCCACTCACCCGCCCGCCCCACGCCCTTACCCCCAGCTGGAGCACGGCCTGCGTGGAGGGCTTTTGGAGCCTCAGGGTGGTCCGGTGGGTGCTGTCCTCCAGTGCCTGGTGTTCTCCTCCAGAAGGCTGGAAGAGGAACTTGCCGGCCCCGTCTTCTACCTGCTGCAAGCTCTAGCTGGTGAGGGGCTCCGGGGGTGGGGCAGGTAGGGAGCAGGAATGTGGGCTTCCCTAGCTGGCCTTCCGGAACCCCCTCTCACACAAGGTCTCTCCCCAGTGCTGAGTGCAACCCAGCACGTGCTGCTGGCTGAGGTGCTGGAGATGGGGGCCCTGTCGGGGGCGTTCAAACTGGTGAGAGGGCCCAGCTTGTAGGGGAGGGGCTGTGCCGGAGGTGCGGACCCAGTGCATCTGGGATCGGGTGGTGTGGGTGGTGCCAGAAGCCTGGGGGCCCCCTCTGACAACCTCCCACCCTGTTCTGCCAGGTGGAGAGCCTTTTGGAGCAGAGCACCCCATGGCAGGAGCGCAGGGCCGTGTCCCTGCCGCCCGAGCTCCTGGGGAGCAGCTGGGACTCAGAGGCACCCACCTGGGTCCTGCTGGAGGAGTGCGGCCTTGAGCCACAGGTGGGCGCCCCCCAGGTGTGCTGGAAACCGGAGGCCCAGGGCTGTGCGTATGCGCTTTACGCCTGCCTGGCTCTGCTATTCAGGCTGAGCCGGCTCTGCTAGCCTGCAGTCCGCCCGCAGGGCAGCTCTCTAGTCGGGGCAGAGCTCATGCCCACCTAGCTGCCTGGAGCCACACCCAGCCATGTGGGCAGCTCACCACAAGGCCTGGGAGTTGAGGAAAGCCAATAAATGTGATGAACAAAGGGAAAATGCTCACTGAGCTTTTGAGGGGCCCTATGTCAGGGGTCGGGGCAGCGATGGGGATGGTGCCTCCGCATGAGGAGGGACCGGGGGGCTGAGAGCAGGCATCTCTCCCGTGGGGCTGAGGGGGCGCTCCCTGTGCTGCACCTGACCACTCCGGAGCGAGCAGCCACGTGGCCGGGCTCCTGGCCCCCTCCCCCAGCAGGCTGGCCTGGAAAGAACGGGACAGGGCGATTCCAGCCCTCAGGATGGTTCTCTGTCTGCCTCAGGGAACTTGAGAACGTACTGATGCAGGTAGCGGGGGCCCGTTCTTGCCCTCCGGGGCTGCAGAGAGGACAGAGAAAAGGTGTACTGACAAGCAGACAGATCTGCACTCCTGGGGCTGCACTGGGGCCCCAGGGAAGTGACCCGAACCAGAGAAACTGGCCTTTGGGGTGTGTCTCATCCAAATTAATTCGCTCAAAGGTAAGTCTCTCGAGAGGAGGCCTCCGGGCCCCTGAGCCGCAGTCCCTGGGCCCCCGGAGGGCTCAGAGCCTCCCTGGACCAGAGAGCCTGAGCTCCCTGGGTTGGGGGGGGCGGGGGTGGAATGGCCCCACGTGCAAGGAGAGATAGTAACTGATTCAGCCAGGAAGTTATTCTCATCTTGGAGCTTGAACAGCCAGGAGAAATTTGCCTCTCCCCGTGGGAGCCAGTCTGCCATCCTCCGCTTGGCGGAAGGCGGGGGAAGCCGCGCTCCCCTCCTGTCAGGCTCACCACTGCCCTGCAGCCTCAGGACTGGCTAAAGAGAAGGGATGGTCGGCCCAGCTGTGGCCGGGACACTAACCCCCGAGAATACTCAGGATCAAGGCCAACAGTAAAATTAATATTAAAACAGAGGGTTCGGGACTTCCCTGGTGGCACAGTGGTTAAGAATCCGCCTGCCAATGCAGGCGACGTGGGTTCGAGCCCTGGTCTGGGAAGATCCCACGTGCCGCAGAGCAACGAAGCCCGTGTGCCACAACTACTGAGCCTGAGCTCTAGAGCCCGTGAGCCACAACTACTGAGCCCGCGTGCCACAACTACTGAAGCCCGCGTGCCTAGAGCCCGTGCTCCGCAACAAAGAGAAGCCACCACAATGAGAAGCCCGCGCACCACAACGAAGACCCAATGCAGCCAAAAATAAATAAATAAATAAATAAATTTATAATAAAAAAAAACACAGAGCGTTCCCCAAACATCCCAGATCCCGGTACGGAAACTGCTAGAAGGGACCTCCCTGATGGTCCAGTGGGTAAGACTCTGTGCTCCCAATGCAGGGGGCCCGGGTTCGATCCCTGGTTGGGGAACCAGATCCTGCATGCATGCCACAGCTAAAGAGCCCACATGCTGCAACCAAGAGCCCTCATGCCTCAGCTAAAAGATCCTACATGCCGTGACAAAGATCCCGTGTGCCGAACTAAGACCTGGCGCAGCCTAAATAAATAAATAAATGTTTAAAAAAACAAAAAGAAACCCCTAGAAATCTACCCCTCACACAGGGAGAGGAGAAGCTGGACGCCTCTCAAGCCTGTTTGTGTTCACCAGGGCCCACGCCCCTCCTTTGGGAACCTCATTAGGGGGACTTGAAAGGCAAAACCAAGGGGAACAGGACTGGAACAGCTTAGGCCTTAGAAATCCAGGCGATAAGTTAGGTCCTGGTCAGCCCCTCCCAGGCCCCCTTTGGAGGTTCTGACTATTGGCCCTCAGGTTCCAGGACCACCAGTGCCCTGAGATTTCCAGTGAGAGCTCATTTGAGAGTATCTGAGCATGAAGACCAAGTCAGGGGGGCCTTCTGTGGAAAGGAGCGCACCCGGATCCTAGCCCCATGGTGGGAGATGGGCTCTCTGCAGGCAGATCTGATGGACCTGGTCAGCCTGGACACTCACAGACCAGCGATGCTCACCTGGGAGCAGGGCTATGGCAGCACTGATCCACCTGGAGCCTCCCTGAGGATCCCAGCAGAGAAATCCCCGAGAAGGGTCACACTCCCAGGACAAAGCAACAGGCTCTAAGTGAACCTAACACCTGGCAAGCAGGGAGTCTAGCAGGGCTTCCGGCGATGGGGCAGGGGACCACGGCAAGGCAGGTGCACGCAAGACTGTGAGCAGGCAGGTGCATCATGCAAGAGAAGCCTGCACTCCAAGTGGCCTGCTACAGGGAGGAGTACGGACTCCCAGGCCTAAGAAGCCCAGGCATCACGGAGGCGTCGCGAGAAGAGGCGGGGTGCTGCCTGCCCGAGCCCTCATCTGAGGCTGGGCTCTCCTTTCCAGTGGGCATCACTGTGGGGTTTGCCGCTAGCCTGCCCAGCTGTGCTCTGCAGTGGGACAAGCGTGTGCCTGGTGGGGGAAATGGGCATCAAATGCCCACCCAGCTTCTGGCTCCTGGGCTGCAAGCAGTGGGGGCCAGGCTTGCTTCTGCCCATGGGGGCTGCCACTGAGGTCCACCAGGCTCCTGCTGAGCCCAGGCACAGACCCAGACCAAGTCACGCGGCTGTGAGGATACTCCTCGTGGACCCTGCCTGCAGCCGTGGAAGCTGAGGAGGGACCCCCACACCTGGGAGCTGGAGCCTCCTTGATGGGTGACAGGCTGAAGAACCCCCTGAGGACATTCCCACCAACCTCCCTTCCTTCCCTCCTCCTCTCCTTCACGGGGGTCTGAGAGCCTCCTGGCCTCTCCAGCGTGTACCCCGATATATTTCTCGTAGTTTAATCCAGTTTTGGCATCTGCTTTGGAGAAGCTGAACCAGTACCCCAAACCATGCCCCTGGCTTCACGCAGACCAGTGCCCTCGGCCTGAGCCTCCCCTGCCCTGGGAATGACCTACGAGGAGACGCCAACCCCTTCCTGCTGAGCTCCGACCCCATCGGCTCGGCATGCGGCATGCGCAGGCCCAAAGCACAGCTTCTCAGCTCAGGGTGAAGCCTGCCTGACCTCCCGCCCACCCCGGAGCTGACCCAAACTCCTGGCTACGTGCTGTCTTCCTTGTAATCTTAGCCCGAACCCGATCTCGGACCAGGCCCAGCTCATCAGAACCCCGCCTTGGCCCGGACCCAGGCCCCAGACAGACGCTGAACCCCTAGGATCTGTGTGTTTATTTTAAACGCTTTCCACAGGGATGGGCAGGACCCCAGCCTTCAAGAGGCTGTGTGAGTTGAGGCCGCCTCCTCTGAGGAGGCAGCTTTGGGGGCCCTGAAAGGGCAAGAGGACACCTCAAGGTGGAGGAAGCCGCCCGTCCAGGGTCTGGACGGATTGGGTCACGGCCTCGGAGGCGTCCCCAGGGGCCTCTTCCCCACGCGTCCAGTCACGCCTCCATTCAGCCTGAGCAGGGTGCTGGGGTGCCAGCGCGACAGCTCGGCCTGGTGGGCTGCGAATGCTGGCAGCCCACACCCGAGCCCGCAGGTGTCATCTCAGGCCTGTGGTGTCCAGCGGGGAGGTCAGGGGACAGCTTCCGGAGAGGGCCCACGTGGGGTCTGACATGGTAAGTGGGAGGGCAGGGGCAGGAATGGGGCCAGGCTGCGGGGCAGCGGGTGTGGACCGGAGGACAGATCAGTGCTCTTGGCCAGGGACCTCAGAACCTCAGGCCAGGACGTGGCCGCGAGGAGTGGAGCACGTGACAAGGGCTGATGGGCTGCTGGGGTGGCCGGGAGGGCCCAGGCAGAGGGCAGCCTATCACGGCACCGGCTCCCAGGGCTGCGCCAGCTTCACAGTGTCCCCCACCAGGCCTCGGCCCGGGAGGTCAGGTGTCATCCAGGCAGGGGGCTGAGGGGGGACAGATGGACCCAGGGGTATACGAGGCAAGAGGCTGAGGGTGAAATGGTGCTCCGTCAGAAGGTGCGTGCCCCCTCTAGGTCGCAGGGCTGTCTGGGGGGTGAGCTCCCGGAGAGGGGTCTTTGTGTGCAACAGGCCTTGCGTGGCTCCGGGGGGCAGGCATTGGTGCCCAGCACCGAGCCCAGGGTGCCCCTCAAGGGGGGGCCTCTTCTGCAGATCTGCCCCTGCCAAGACTGGCCACAGGGCGGTGGGGTGCCAGACTCAGCACCCTGGCTCCCACCCGGAGGGTGGGCCAGTCGGGCTCAGCCTGGTCCTGAGCAGCCCCAGGGGCCAGCAGGGCTCCGGTGGTGCTGGAACGGGCTGCCTGTAGACTGGTGGGGGCCGGGCAGGGTGGGCGTGGCACCGGCCCAGGCAGGGAAGGCGCAGGAGGCCCAGGAGGCGCCCACGGCAGGGAGGGTGCTGCACCTGAGCCAGCAGCACCACCTGCTGCGTGGACGCTTGTGCCGCTGCCACCACAGTGGGCTCAGGGTCACCCTGCAGCTGCCCCAGGTCTGTGGGGACAGGGCAGTTCATGGGGCGGGAGGGCCCCAGGGCCCCAGCCCTCCATCCATCCATTCCCATCCGCTCCGCCCTAGCGCCCACCACCTTTCCGGAACCCCATGCCCCGGTGAGTCGGGTCCTCACCCTGGAACAGATTGTCTAGCAGGTCCTGGTTGATGTGGCTGGGGCTTGAGTGATGGACCAGGAAGCCTGGACCAAAGCAAACCCTGAGTGCTGGCCCCATGCCCACAGCAGGGAGGGGCTGGCCCAGCTCCCAGAGCCCTAGGTGCAAGGGACAGTGTGACACCAGGACTGCCTTACCCATGAGCACAACAGCTGCCCAGCGCAGGGAGTCCTGTGGGCTCCGCAGGTAGCCCTGGGTCTGGCTCAGGAAGCGGGGCACGTGACTTGGGTACCACTGAACCTGGGGACAGAAGAGCTCATGGCAGGACCGGAGGGCCAATTCTGCATGGAAAGGAGGCCGCAGAGGTGAGCCCAGGGGGCTGAGGACCCTGGGGATCCCCCAGGACATGGCATCAGGACCCGAGGCTTTAGACCTGCCACCACCTTGACTGGAAGGGTGGGAAGACTCAGTGTGGGGGGAGTGGCCCTGGTGTATGTTGGACCAAGTGGGCAGCTGGCCATACCCCCTCACTGTCCCTGCCCTCCCCCCACTGACCAGGCGGTGGCAGATGCGGCTTAGGGCCTCAGGGCTGTCGCAGTGGGCCACGGTGACCATCTCCTCCAGGAGGTCCCAGCGCAGGGCCTGGTCACAGAGGGCCAGGGTCCACTCTGAGCTCTGGAACAGGGGAAGGGAGCAAGGTTAGGAGTCCAGAAAATGGCAAGAAATGGCCTGGGAGGGGGGAGGTGGCCAGGATGAGGGGTGGAGGAGCAGGCGGCCCAGGAAAGACCAGGAACCTGGTTGCGCATGTCACCTGCACCTGAGGTCCTGGGGGAAGTCCCTGACCTGTAATCTTTGGAGAGGCAGCTGTCGTGGGGGTGGGTGGAGCCCGATGGAGACAGCCATGGGACAGTCTTGGGGGGGCTGACCTCATTGGTGTCCCGGCTGGGGTCGTACAGTCGCAACAGCAGCGGCACGAGACTCTGCAGCACCAGCTTCCTGAGGGGGCCGCGGAGCCCCACCCGGAGCCCGCCCCGGCCGCGCCGCACCAGCGTCCCGAGGAGCCCGACCGCCGAGGCGCGGACCGAGTCCCGGGCCTGCATAGGAGGGCGCGGTCAGGGCGGAGCCAGCAGGGAGAGGGTGTCCGGACGGCTGCCGTCTGGGGGCGTGATCTGGGGGCCACGAGTGGGGCCTGGTTGGGGAACCCAGGGAGAGCCTGGGGAGGGGGTGGTGACGGCGGGCGGGGCGGGGCCGGCGGGGCGGGGCCGGGCTCACGTCGTCCAGAAGCGGTGGGAGGCGCGGTCCCAGCTCCGCGCTCAGGAGCCGCACCGGCGCCCGCGGCCGCATCAGGACCCTCCGCAGCGCCCCCAGTGCGGCGCCCACGAGCCGCGCGTCACCCTCGCCTAGCGCGCCCAGGAGCGCGGGCAGCAGCGTGCTCACGTGACGCACCTGCAGGGACAGGGACTCGTGGGAGACCCCTCGCAGACCCCGCCCAGACCCCGCCCAGTCGTGCCCCTCACCTTCCCGCGGTCCAGCGCCAGGTGGCCGAGGCCCAGCAGGCCCAGCCAGCGCACGGTGGGCTCGGGGTCGCCCTGCCAAGCGCAGAGCCGCTCCAGGATGACCTCCTCCCGCAGAAGCCGTGCGGTGGGCCGGCTCTGCAACAGCTGGGCGGGGGGACACAGGGTCAGCACGCTCGCGTTCCCGTGCCGGCCCGGCCGCTTAGGGCCCAAGTCCATGGTCACCCCTCACCACCCATCCTGGAAGCGGGCTCACTCCGGTGAAGAAGGCCATAGCCGTGAGGCGCTGTGCATCTTTCGCGCTGCGCAGCTGGGGCAGCAAGTCTGCGAACAGGCCTCGCAGGTGGTGGTCGGCATGCGCCACCATGGCACTGTGATGGGGCGGAAATGGGAGCTCTCCCTCCGCTTCCGGCCTCGCCCCTCAAGAAGCCTCTACCCGACAGCCCCCACGCCCCTGCCTCTTATCCCACAGCCCTGCCCTGCACCTGGCCAGCAGCAGGACTCCCTCCAGGTGGGTGTGGGCTTCCGCCAGTCTGCTCCAGCCTCCAGCCTGCTCCATGCACGTGACCACCGTGCGGCAGCCATCCCCGGTGAGCAGGGCCTTCAAGGCCTCCACTGTGCAGCTGGGGGGGGGGGGGGCCAGCAGACGAATGGGCAGTGAGGGCCGGGAGGGCACTGGCCCAGCCCTCACTCCCCCCGGTGTGCACCCCTCACCTGGCGTGGCTGTACGGTAGCCCTTGGTGGGATGGGGCCCAAACCTTGGGGATGTCAGGGGGGCATGGGTCCCGGGCCAGCTCATGTAGCTGTGTGACCAGCACAAGGAGAAGGTGCGGGTAGAAGCCCTGTGTGGCACCCACGCAGCCGGACACAGCCAGCATCTCCCCAAGGGCGCGAGTGGCCTATGGAACAAGGGGCTCGTTCAGGCTCAGACAGCGCACGCAGACCCGGCGAGGACAAAGCCTCTGTGCTTGAGAGACGTTATGGATGGGTGTGACTCGGGTGAGAGCCTGCTGCCCCCAACCCCCTGAGGCCAGACTCTCCTGTCCCCTTGGGCCAGGGCCCGGGGAGTCCCCTGGCAATGCCACCTACCGCCAGTGCCTCCAGCTGGGATCTGGCCGAGCCCTTTAGCACCCACAGCAGCTGCACCAGCACCTGCCCATTCACGCGCTGGTTCTGGCTCAGGCTGCGCCAAAGCTCGGCTGCCGCCCTGGGGGCACGGGGCATGTGAGCCAGGGCCTGGCACTGGGATGAGGGGAGTCTCCAGATCGGGGAGGCGGCCACTAGGACTCCAGCAGGAGGAGGGGCAGGTGATCAACCCCGCAATCCCAGAGAAACAAAATAAGTGGCATCTGTGCAGACCACAACAGAGCCAAGTCTGCAAGATCAGCTGCCCGGCAGGGACCACTCAGAACCCTGTTCGGCCAGCAATGGTGAAGCAAACCTGGCATTATGAACAATCACCGTAGAGAATAAAACCACAGATAACTTCTCCTGGGGCAGACTAACCAAAGAGCCAGGGGCGTTGGGGTGCAGCAGCCACCTGGCTTGCTCAGAAGCACACCCCGCCAGGCTGGGCTCCAGCAGAGACCGGGAGAGAGAAGGCAGGCCCCAAGCCCGGAACCCAGCACTGAGGACCCTCAGTGGATGAGAGGCAGGAGCGGGAGGCAGGAGCGGAAGGCCCTGCCCCGCCATGACCCCCCCCACCCTGGGCCAGTCTCCACAGCAAGCCGGAAAGGGGAAGGAAGCTGCGTCGGGGCCGCGGGGGATGCGGCGTGCGGCGGGGCGGGGCGGGTTACCGGTCAGGGGGCAGTGAGCACGGCAGCAGCGCGCACACCACGTCCCGAGAGTGCTCCAGGGCCAGTGTGCTCAGCACCCGCAGGGCCACCCGCTGGGGCCTCCGCTCCGCCAGGCTGGGCACCTGTGCCAGCAGCCCTCGCACAAGGCCGTGCACCTGGCGTGGAGGGGCGGACGTCAGTGGTCCAGTCTCCGTGACCCCTGCACGTTACCCTCCGTACCCTGACCAAGCAGCTGCGGCCTGAAGGGGGCTGCTCCCTCCAACCCCCAACCCTGGAGGGGACCAGGCGGGAGACTCTGAGGGCAGGGAGGGGACGGGGGCGAACCTGGTCCTCCAGCCGCTCCCTGCGGGCCTCCAGGGCTGAGGACAGGGTGAGTGCTGTTGCCTGCGTTCCCGCAAAGCCAGCCTCTTCCAGACAGGCAGCCGTGTACGACGCCAGGTCTGCGAGGGCCCCCTCTTCCAAAGAACTCTGGGGAGTCTGGGAGGGGGGGCGAGGGGAGCCTATGAGACCCCCTTGCCTCTCCCACTCTCTTCCTCCCCACCCCGTCCCAGCTCTCGACAAAGCCCCCGCGCCTTTCTGTTGTTTCCCAGCTCCGTCCCCCTTTACCGCCCAGGCATCCCTCCTGCTCACCAGACAACGACCAGGTCCCTCAGGGGCTGGCTCCTGGGCAGGAGGTTGGGAGAAGGGCTCACTGCCAGCTGGGGGAATGGCGGCTGCCCGCCCAGGCTCTACCCCGCGTTCAAGCTCAGGTTCGGGCTGAGGGCCGGTGGAAGGGGGTACCGGGGGCTGCCCCTGGCTGGCCCGGATCCCTTCAGCCAGAGCCGTCAGGGTTAGGGCTCCCACGGGGGCCCCCTGGGCCCAGCCCCACGCGCCCCCAGCCATGGCCGCCGCACACACTGAGCTGCTCAGCCGGGCCCAGCCTGCAGTGCCTGGCACTGGTCCTCCCAGAAGCCGTGCCCAGGCCTGACCTAGAAGCAGGCCCCAGGCAGGCGGGCCCAGGGACAGGCGTGGCGGCGTGTGGGTGTGTGTGCGTGCGTGTGCATGTGCATGCTCTGTGGGGGAGGGAGGTCGGGGAGCCACACGGGGGTGTCCCCAGGTGTGGTGCCTGCAGGGGCTTTTGAAGGGTCTTCTCGCCCAGACCGTTGTTGGTGAGTGGCCAGCCTAGGCTCTGCCCACCAGGCCCTGGGAAAGGGGCAAGCAAGGTCCCTGGGAGACAGTGGATCTGCAAGGGGAGGTGGGGAAGGGTCCCTGACCCTGACTTCCGACCCGTCTGGGCAGGGAATCCTGGGCAGGTGTGGAGAGCTCTGAGGAGGCCCCAGCAGGTTTTAGAAGTCTGGGCCCAGCCCTGAGCTGAGGCCTCGCCTGACTCAGCGCTAAAGAAGCCGTCAGGTCCAGGCTGCGCTTGCGGCCAGGGGCTGGGCTCTCCTCTCTGCATCCTGACCCGGCCGGACATCCCGGGCATGCAGATGATTCGGAGCAGCCCTGGGCTGGAGCCGGAAGCAAGAGGAGCTGCCCTGTGCCTCCCAGGTGCCCTTGCAGGTGACTGACATCACCGGATGGATCACGGTGGTGGTGGGGGGCAAGTGTCTGGGTCCTGGCACTGAGGAAGTGCACAGCTCAGAAGGGGTGACCTGTGGGTACCTGGGGCCTGGTGCATGTTCTGTTGTGTGTGTGTGGCGGCAAGCGGAGTCTGTATCTCTCTCCAAGCCTCCTGCTCCCCAGGGCTGGCCTGACCGGGCCTCTGCCCCACATCCCCACTGTCACCCTCACCCAGCAGCGCAGCGGCCACTGCCCAGCCTGGGCCAGGGGAGCCAGAAGAGCTGGTCTGGCCAAATACCTGGGCAGGCAGAAGTGCTCCGGGACGCACCCTGGGCAGTCAGCATTCCCCCATGCCCTCGCCTGCTTGTGTCCCCCACCCAGGCGGGAGAGGCCCCGGCCCCACCCTCTGTCCTGCAGAGCCTCAAACCTCTCTCCTGAGTGGCTCCTCCGGAGCCAAAGCCGGTGGAGACCTGACGAGCCTGCCACACAGAGGCAGGGCCAGCCCAGGACCCTGGCCAGGTGCCCAGAGCTGAGCCAGTCCTGCTCCCTCACCTTCACCAGCTCTAGTGCAGGCAGGACCCGAGCCCGCCTCTCCTTTCCCAGGACTGCAGGGGCAGGAGCTGGGTCCCCAGGGCCCAGGCCTAGTCCATGCCGTGACAGGTGCCAGGGCCGACAGGGAGCCAGATGGGTGGAGCCCAGGGGCACAGGGTCCCGCACAGCTGGCAGCAGCAGTGGCAGGGGACACCCAGGCCTCTCCTTGGCTGGGGAAGCTTGAGGTGTCCCACCGAGCCCGCCCCGCCCGGGGGGAATCCCGGAGCCCCTCCGTCTGGCACTTCATTCCCACCCCTCCTCGAGCCTCTAGCATGGAGAGGTCTTCCAGTAACCCCCCCAGCTCCTAGTTGGGCACCAAAGCCCCCTCCCTTTCCCCACAGCCCTGCCCTGTCCTGCCCCGGATCTGCTCCTACAGTCCAGCTCCCCGAGCCTCAGATACCGACGCCCACCCCCGGCCTTAGCCGACCTCAGGCCTCAGCACGGGGCTGCCTACCTGCCCTGGCCGGGCCAGGGTCTTCCCTGGGAGGATGAACCCTCATGCTGATTCCTGACTCCAGCCCACCCTGGGAAGCCCTGGGGGTCCAGTGAGTGGCAGACTGGGCGAAGAAATGACACATGACAAGCTGTGGGGATAGTGAGTGACTCATGTTAATTTCAGGCAGCTCCCAGCAGGGGATTCTCAGAGGGCACCTCTGGCACTCAGTCTGTCCACCAGGGCCCGGAGCTTCTCAGACAGCGCCACCTGCAGGGAGGAAGGGGGGACGATGGGTGGCCGTTGGGGGAGAGAGGGCACAGGGCAGGTTGATGATGTGGGCCCTACACCCACCTGGTACAGTGCAGGCTGCTCAAGCCGCCTGTGGGCAGGACTCAGACGGCTCAGGGACCGCTGGGCGAAGGCTCTAGATTCGGCCAGAGATGGGAGGGGCTCACACAGCTGGGGGGAAGAGGGAGGAAGGGGCTGGCTCGAGGTCAGGTGTCCCAGCTTGATTTGAGTTGAAGGTGCAGACTAACGGGGGGGCTGGCTAAGGGCAGTCACCTGTCCCTGCTGGACCCAGAGTCGCAGCAGCGGCTCCACGTGTGCCGGCCTCACGGTACAGGACTCCTGGGTCCCTCGAGGCCAGACTCTGAGCTCCTGGCCAGCCTGGGGAGGTGGCTCCTCTGCTAACTGCAGCACGTCTAACAGCAGAGCCCCTGTGTGCGTGCGCATGTGAGGGCGCCAGGCATGCACAGGGCCTGGGGCCTTGAGCTGAACTGCGGAGGGTGGGAGGGGCCTCACCATCGGAGCCCAGGAGCCGGAAGGCAGCCTTGCTCCCAGGCAATGTCTGCTTCTCGGGGTCCTCAGTCAGCTTCATCCGCGGCTGGCCACCCACGGACACCAGCTACAGGGACAGGGTGCTGAGCTAGCTGGACCCTTCTCCCCGGACCCATGGTCCATCCCCAGCCCATCCCCACTGGGCCCCGGACCCATGGTCCATCCCCAGCCCATCCCCACTGGGCCCCGGACCCTGTCTCCACCTTGTAGACACAGCCCAGGGAAGGCTGGCGAGGGCAGGTGACCACGCTAGTACCGATGCCGATGACGTTCACCTCACTGCCCTGGAGGGGGGTGGGGGGGGCGGGGCACTGAGCTCGGCCAGCATCTGCAGGCCCAGGGCCCCCCGAGCCACCCTCTGGGCTGCCCCTGCCCCGCCTACCTTCTGGGCCAGCCTGGCCAGCTCCTCCTCATCAATGTTGTTGCTGACAGCAATGGGGATGGACTCCAGCCAGGGCACCCGGAACCTGTGACGGGGGCAGCCCCTCAGACGTTCCTGACTCGCCCGGCCCCCTCCCAACCCAGTCGTGCCGTCTCCCCGCCACCTGATAATCTGCCCTCAGCCACACTGGCTCGGGCCTTTGTGCCTATGGGCCCCTGAGCGAGCCCACCCCAGCTTCCTTGCCAAGGCTGCAGTATCTCTACTGAGGTAGCAGCACCTCAGAGAGCGTCACGGTGGGAGTGGCACGGTCCCTCCCTCCCTCTGTCCCATCCCAATATTCCTGAACCGGAGGGGGTCTCTCAGAAGGCCAAGCCCCTCCCAGGGGGACTCACTGGGCCGCCACGGTTCGGAAGACGCCGCGGGTCTCCTGAGCCTGCTGAAGCAGGTCGCCACTGTCCAGCCTCACTCCCACTGCCTGGTAGCCCAGCTCCTCCAGTGCCAGGGCTACAGCCAGGAAGTTGGGGAGACCACTCCTGCAGGTGGGGACATGGGGGTAGGGGGTCTGCTGCTGCTCTGCTGAGCCCACCCTGGGGGATGCCCGGGCCTCACCTCCGCACACTGTAGGTGTCCAGCAGGCCCTGGAAGGCCCGGGGAAAGGCCAGGGCATAGGCCACAAAGGCTGCCCGCTCACCCCGGTGTGGCTCCTGCACCCCCAGCCCCAGGTGGCCACAGACACGCTCCAGCCACGTCTCCACGCAGGCGGCCAGGTCCACCCTGGGGCCCTGACCAGCCGCTGGAGCCAACATCTATGGAGAAGGGTTGGTGAAGGATGGAGGACCCAGAGCGCAGGGTGCGGACTGGTTCAACCCCAGCAGAGAGTCTGAGCCACCTGCCTGCCAGCTTCCCAGTGCCGCACTGAGACCACCTGCCCGGGGTGGCTAGGGTGGGCCAGGCGTGGTATCTGCCTGTGCGCAGAGCAGGGACTGGCCTCTCCTGCTTCCCGGGAAGGGCTCGGCTTGGGGGTCTGCCCTCTGGAGTCCAGCTGGGGGGGACAGGGGTACTGACCGGGTCAGGGGGCACCTCGGTGCCTGAAAAGGAAGTGATGAAGGAGTGCGCCAGGGTCCCGGCCACCGGCACGCCCCGCAGCTGTCCTGCGAGCATGTTGCTGCTGCCATCGAAGCCTGGGTCAGGGCATCAGGCAAAGTTGGGGGACTTCAGGCACTGAAGGGAGTCTCAGGGCTGGCCTCCTCCTCCCCCAAACCAGGCCTCCGTCTCCTGGCCCTCACCGCCCAGGTAGCTGTAGGTAGAGGCGGTGAGACCCCCGTCGGGGCCCTGAGCCCGCCGAAGCCCCAGCTCCAGCAGCCGCTTCTCCGGCCCTGCGATCAGGCGAAGCCGCGCGGCGTTCGTGGCGATGAGGCTGCGGGAGCAAGGGGGTAGGGGACCCGCGGTGAGGGCCGGGAAGCCGCCCAGAGCGCGGCCTCTCCCGAAAACCCGAAAACCCGAACAGCGTGAGCTGGAGGCCCGTGCCAGGGTCCCGGCCCAGCGCTCCGCCCCCACGGGCCACGCCCCACAGGTCCGGGCCCGGAAGTCCGCGCTCCTCCTCCGGGAGCCCAGGCTTCCGGCCTCGGGCGGAGGCCGGTGTCCCGCCCCAGGCCCCACCTGGCGGCCGGGGCCCCACCTGGCGTAGCTGACCAGGCAGAGGAGCGGCGTCTCCAGCAGCTGCACCACCAGGAGCGGCCCGGACACCTGCAGCAGCGGCACCTGCGGGGCGGGCTGTCAGCTCGGCGCCGCCCGGCCCTGCTCTGGCCCATCCCCCGTGTCCCGCTCCCCCCGGACTCACGCCGGGGAAGGCGAGGGAGCCCTCGGGCAGGGCCCGCACTGTCACCCCGGAGCAGTCGAGGGCACGAAGATGCTGGAAGAACGCGGGGTCTGTGTCTGGGGGCAGCACCGAGGCCAGGAACTGCACGTCTGGGGGCGACAGAGGCCGTGGTGGGCGAGGGCTCGCCGGGGCGGCCGGGCCCGGGGGCTGCCCGGGGCGGGGCTACCTGCGTCCCTCAGGCGGAAGGCGCGCACGAAAAGCACGCAGTCGCGCAGCCCCGCGGCCAAGGCGAAGGCTCCGCCGAACGGGCAGCGGCGGAAGAAGAGCTCGAACTCGGCCGCCTCCTGCGCCCGGCCGGCGCGCCAGTAGCCCAGCGCCATGGTGGCCTGGTACAGGTCGGTGAGCAGCGGCCGCGCCGCCGCGCGCCCCTCGGGGTCCTGCTCCGCCGCCATCGGACTCCGGCCGCTGCCCTGGCGCCCTGGACTCTGGCCGCCCCGCCCGCGTGACGCCGCGCTGGCCAGGGCCCGCCCCGCCAGCGGGTTGGGACACCGTGGAGCCACCGCCTTTCCTGGCAACCAGAACCGTCAGGGCGGGCCGCTGGCCTCCGGACGCTCTCTGAGCGGTCTCAGCAGCCGGACCGTGGCTCGAGGTGGGGGCTTGTGCTCTCGCTGGTCAGCCCAGCTCCCCGTGGCCCCTTGGAGCATGGTCTGTCCTGCCCCCCGGCCGCGCGGCCGCGCCGCCGCGTCTGGGCAGCGCGGGGAGAGGGTGGAAGAGGGCAATTTGAACTCCACGTCCAGCCGTACTCCATCCTCGCCCGCCCGGAAGCCACCCCAGGCCTGGGCAGGGCAGCTCGCGGCCAGCACACCTAGGCAAGGCGCACGCCACGCTGTTCGGGTAGCAGTGTGGTGCCGACAGAACGAGGGGGCCGCTCATCCGCCACCAGCTGGCACCGAAGGCTCTCGGGTTCTGCACGCTAAGCCCCACACGAATCCTGAGGGCCCTTGGAGGCCACCAGCTCTGACCAGAGTAACCACAACCCACTCTTTCTCACCAGCCACGCTGGGTCCAGGGGAAGAACCACTAGTGACACAAGTCCTGCCCAGACTGGGGAGTGGGGTGGGGGCCCAGGCGGCACAGTGGGCACAATTCCACAGGGCAGTGCGTCATGGGATCTGTCAAGGGCCCAGGTCTCCAGCAGGCAGCAGGGGCCTCAGGGCTAAGGGAAGAAGCCCAGCCTCCTTCCTAGAAACGGTCGGATACCCGGCAGGGTTTTAAACAGGTCAGACCCGATGGGGCACGTGACTGTAGTCGCAACAGCAGGGCCAGGACGGCCGCTGGGACCTCTTCCCTGGATAGTTCCAGACTGGCACTTTTGTACCCATGGGGACAGCTCATCGAAAGGAAGCAGAATGGAGACGGTGGAAGACTGGGACGCCTCCCACAGTGACGGAAACAATGTACACTCTGTTAGAGGTAGACCTGGATGTCCCACTTGCAACTGAGAGGTGAGAGTCAGGGGAACAGGAGGAGCACGCAGAAGAGTGGGCTCACACAGCCACAGGAGGGCTGTGAAGAGACCCAGAACGGGGAGAAGGGCAGTGGCCACTGGTGCAGGGGCAGCACCATGAGATGCCGGCCGAGTCTGAGGCTGGGGGCCTGGCAGAGTGGCGCTCACTGAACGCGCCCACCCACAGGGCCCAAACCAGCACAGGAGCCAGAGGGCTGGAATCTCAGTCTTTATTGGCTGCAAGGCTTCACACGCTCAGGCCAGTGCCAGGGCTCAGATCTTGTTGAAAGCAGCAATGTCAACGCTCTGCACCTGTGGAGAGGGAGGCTGGTGGTCACACAGAGCCCTGTTTCCCAAAGGCCCAAGCGCCCACGTGCCTGGCCAGAGGTTCACTTGGGACACCCCAGGCCCCTACCCTGTGTGGGCCCCTCACTCACGTGCTCCTCGAACTTGGTGATCTCCTCTTCCAGCAGGTCCGTGCCCACCTTGTCGTCCTCCACCACACACTGGATCTGCAGCTTGTGGATACCGTAGCCCACGGGCATCAGCTTGGAGCCCCCCCAGGTCAGCCCGTCCAGCTGGACGGAGCGCACGCAGGCCTCCAGCTGGGCCATGTCCGTCTCGTCATCCCACTGGGGAGGAGAGGGGAGGAGGGCTGGGTCAGAGCCCGCTCCCGCCATGAACACAGTCTGAGTTTACTCCTGCCCTGCCCGGCGCTGATCCCTCCAGGACCACAGGGCACCGGGAGGGGAGGGTCAGAGGCGAGCCACTCACAGGCTTGACGTCCAGGAGGATGGAGGACTTGGCCACCGGGGCAGGCTTCTTGGCCTTCCTCTCGGCGTACTGCCGCAGCCTCTCCTCCCGCAGCCGGGCCGCCTCCTTGTCCCCCTCCTCGTCGCTGCCGAACAGGTCAATGTCGTCGTCCTCGTCGTCCTCCGTGGCGGTGGCCACCTTCCTGGCGGGGGGCTCCACTTGGCGCATGGGAGACACGTGCTGCCACACGGGAGGGGAGACTGGGACCCATGCAGTCAGGACCCCAGGCCTCTAGCCCTCCACTGCTGCCTGGGCCAGCCCACGTGGGGGCCGGGAGCCGGGAGGGCCTCCTGCTCCTCAGTGCCAGGCGTGGGTCCCTGGCGGGGGAAGGGCCCTCACCTGGGTCTGCGGAGCTGTGGCCCGGTGGGCGGGCGAGCTCTTCTCTAGCGCACTCAGCCGGGCCTCCAGCTTGGAGACAGCCTGCTGCAGATCCTGCACCACTGCGGGGGCAAAGGGGATGCTGGTCAGGCAGCAGGGGCTGGGGTGGGGCCCCCCCGCCCATCAGGCCCAGGGCCTCACCCCCTCGCAGGCTCTGGTTCTCCACTTCCAGGCTGGCAATCCGGATGACCAGCTCACTGGGGTCTCCACCGGGCCCGCTGGAGGCCCCAGGGCCTGAGCTCTGCAAGGCAGGGGGCGAGGAAGGGCTCATACCCTAGCCTGCTCCTAGGGGTCCCCCCCATTCACAGCCATTCTGAAGCAGAGCCCTAAGCTGGATGAGAAGCCCATCAAGCCCCACGGGGTCCGCCGGCCATGCTCCACCCAGGCAAGGGGAGAGGAAGCCCTGCGAGCCTGAGGCCACAGTGGCATCCAGCCAAGCACAGGACGGGAAGCAGGAGCCCAGGGCGGCCCCAACGTGGAGGCAGCGCAGAGCTGAGCCATGGCTGCCACTGCCTGGTGGGCGGCAGGAAGCAAAGGACTCACAGCTCCAGGGGCAGCCAGACCCAGCGCCTCAGGAAGACCGAGCAACACAGCCTCGAGCTGGAAACAGGAGGGGACAGCAGTGGAGGAGCCCACCGGGGGCAGGAGGAAGGAGCATGCCAGAGCAGGGGGCAGCCACCCTGCAGCAGCCAGGGCCACACACCTGCCTGCCTTTGAAAGCTCTGGGTGGCCCAGGGACCCTGGCCTGGCCACCAGCCTCCTCTGGCTCCTCCCTGACCGGGAGCCCCCGTCATCTGACCCAGGCAGCACTGCCCAGGGAGCTCACGCACAGGATGCCACAGCTCAGGCCCAAGTTACACCCCAGGGGCCTGCATGCAGGCCATTCAGCACCCCCTACACCCCAATGCAGTGGCTCCAAGGATGGTGCACAGTGCACCTGGCCCTTTCCAGAGGGCTGCTGCCCTCCTCCAGTGTCCAGTCAAGATAAAGACCTGGGGCCCGGGGCCTGGGGCCCACCCACCAAGCAGCCGTAGGGAAGCCATAGGGGTGGCCTCCTCCCGTGGTCTGCACACCCCCAGGGCACTTCCAAGGTGAAGGTCTCCAGAGAGGACAGGCTGACGTATGCCTGGCTCTCTGCCCTGGGACCAGTGGGCAGTGCTAAGCTGACACCGTCTCCTAGACCCACCAGCTCCCACTACACAGAACTCCCAGCAGAGCTGGCCAAGGGGCGCTGCGTGGCTGGGGAAGGAGCACTGACCAGCCCCCAGGACCAGGGTGGGCTCTGCTCACGCCACCGCCCTCCTCAGATCAACCCAAGCGTCCACCCCCAAGCTCCCGCTCTGCTTAGTAAATGGCAGCCCCGCCCACCCACAGCTGACCACCCCTGCCGAGTCTCAGCCGCCACCACCTGGCACGTGACCTCCTCTCCGGCCTACTTCCCACGGCTCAGCTCCCAGGACCATTCCCACTAAGAAGGTCCAACGGCTTCCGTGGCACAGGGATGAAATCCAGGACCAGCTGTTCCCCACGAAGCCCCGCCAGCCCCCGCCAACCTGCACTCAGGCCCCACCCCCTCTCAGCAGGCTTCCCCAAGGCCAGGCCGTCTCTCCCGGTGGATCTGTGCCCGCTAAGCAAAGGAACCAGGTCCCGGTGCCTCAAGGCGGGCTGGAGCCTCAAGCCTTTGCCCTCCTGTGCCTGCTGCCTGGGCCCAGGGACCTCCCGACACAGCCCCGGCAACACCACCAAGTGAGGACCAACTGTGGACGGGTCCCGAGGATGCAGGCTCTGGGCGGGCGAGGCCCCACCTGCTGCAAGGCCAAGAGGAAGTGGCAGGGGAGAGACCAGGCTGTTGGGAGGCCGCAGGCAGCCACCTGGTGGCCTCGGGGGCAGTGACACACCAAGGTTCCGAATCCGGAACCCTCCATCCCGGCCTCCAGCCCTGTGCCTGGCACCACGTGCAGTCCCCAGGAACCTCTGGAATCCCAGTGTCTGCTGAGCCCCCTCTACCCAAATCCAAGCATGGGCCTGGCCAGTAGCACCCTTCCCGGGTCCGCTGGCAGCTGAATGGTGTTCCTCTGAAGTTCATGTGGAAGCCCCTGCTGCCAGGGCCTCAAAGTGGGAGGTTATTTGAAAATGGGGTCTTCGCAGTGGTAATCAGTCACAATGACGTTATTAGGGGGGTCCTAATCCAATGACCGGTGTCCTCATGTAAAAAAATTTGAACACAGAGAGAAAACACAGGAAGAAAACAGCCATGTACGTGCCAAAGAGGAACCGACCCCACCACACCCTGATCCTGGACTTTGAACCTCCTGATCGTCAAAAGATAAATTTCTGTTGTTTCGGTCACCTGGTCTGTGCTGCTTCATTATTACAGCAGCCTATGCAGACCAGTCCCCAAGCCCTAACAGCTGCCCAGGTGCATTCCCTGAAGACCGGGACCCCGAAGCTGACCCCAGCAGCCAGGGCCCTGAGGCCCAGTGGGGGAAGGGCCCTGAGGCCCAGTGGGGGAAGAGTTCTAACAGCCTAAGAATCTCCAGGGCCGCAGCCCCAGAGCTGCTGAGCCCCTGGCTGCAGCCTTCTGAGCACTTGAGCCCAACATGCCTGGCCTGAGTGCAAAGACCTCGCACCACCTAAATCCCGTGGCTGCCTGGTCTGAACTTGCTCAGGCAAGCAGAGGGTGGCAGGTGGGATTTGCGCCTAATGGGCAGAAGGCAGGGCAGCAGCATGTGGGGGCCAAGTATAAAGCAGGGCCTGCTGGGCAGACAGTGGTGGCACCACTTCCTGGGGGACACCCACCCAGGGCCGCCCAGCTGATGGCCAGGAACCAGTATATCCGAGCCAGCTGTGGCAGGCAGGAAGTTCCCAAATACGTCCCCAAACCCTGTAAGAAGATGACCTCATGTGGCAAAAGGGACTCTGCAGATGTGATGAGATGGAGGATCTGGATGTGGGGAGGCCACTCTGGATTATCCAGGTGGGCCCAGTATCATCACAAAGGTCCACATAAGAGAGAAGCAGGAGAAAGAAATGTGACAGAAATAGATGTCAAAGTTCGTGACGCTGCTGGCTAGAAGCCATAGGCCAAGGAATGTGGGCAGCTTTCTCAAAGGTGGAAAAGGCAAGAAAATGGATTCTCTCCTGGAGTCTCCAGAAGGAACACAGCTCTGCTGACACGTGGCCCTCGAGGCTGGGACACCACTCTGTAGCCCAGACAATCCTCTGAGAAGGAAGGTGGGGCAGCAGGGCTGCCACCCCAAGGGACACACCGCCCCCGCCAGGCTGGGGACAGACTGGACGTGACCGTTTCCCTCTCCTGATCTCACGTGGGACCTGGAGCCCGAGCCGCGCTGCAGGGCCCCTCTCTGGGCCTCAAATTCAAGATGGTGGTGACTCTATGACTTGGACTCAGCACACCCTGTGAACCCATCTCTCCGGGGAGGGCCACGCCTAAGAGGGAAGGGAGGAAGCACGGCACGCGCCAGCCCCTCACACGCTCGGAGCAGGGAGCGAGCAGGAAGGAAAAGGCCTCAGGCCTGGTACCACAGGAGCGGCCGTGGCAAGGTGGGGAGTCCCGGGTGAGCGCCAGCAAGCTCGGCAAGGACGTCTTCTCCCGGAACCCAGCCCCGCACGCCGCACCCCGACTTCGCTCCAAAGGGGCAACATCATCAGCGGTACCGGGGGAAACGCCAGGCAAGCCGTTTGGTGTGAGGGCGGTACTCACTCCGGCCAGGGACTTCTGGATATTTTCTCTGGCTCTCGCGATGTCACGGAGGATCACGCTGGCGCCGTTCTCCTGCAGATGGTGCAGAAAAAACAACTCATTAAAAAAAAAAAAAAAAAAAAAAATTTAAAAAGCCAGCCTCGTGTGGAGAGAGCAGGAAAGCCCTGCACAAAACAAAAGCTCACAGGGCTGAGGACGGAAGAGGATGGAGTCCTGTGGCCCTGACGACAGGGCCTGAGGTGCACGCGGCCTGCAAGGCCAGCCGGGCCACGTGTCGCAGGCCCTGATGGGCACCTAGAGATGCTGGGAGCGCCCTGCCCACATGAGACCCAAGAGTAGCTCCAGCTCCTCGGGAGCCAGCCAGCCGCCCTCTGAAGAGCCAACCCCAGCACCTGCAGCAGGGCTACCTGGGCCCAACGTGCCATGTCCCCCTGTGCTGGCACAGACACCCCGAGACCCCAAGCGCAGCTGCCCCTACCTGGCGTGAGGAGCCGGCCACGGGCCCGTTCATCTGCTCGTAGAATTTCCTTTCTGCATCATCATATTTGAACTTGTCAAACCAGATCTTCTCGTGCACTAGAAAGTTTGTGGCCATTTTTCTGTTGAGAGGGGAGGAGTGACTAAGACAACCTGGCCGGGAGGAGGGGGCACCTCCTCGCAGACCCCAGGGCTGGCTTGCACAAGTGCCCCTTCCGACAGCCTGGACCCCGAGGGTGCAGGGCAGGCCGTCCTGGTCCTTGGGTGACAAGGGCTCCAGGCCCTAGGGCAGAGCACCAGAGGTTCTCAGCTCGGACCACAACGAGCCTGCGAACCCCTCCCCCACCCCACGCGGGCTTCCTTCAGTGCTAAGGCGGGTGGTCCTCAGGCCAGTCCCCAAGACCAGCAGCTCTCAAAGCATGGCCAGGAACCTCTGGGAGTCCCCAAGGTCCTCCCTTTTCCAATCGCACAACTGTTCAAGGCTGGATTTATCACACAATATACACCAACAGACAATGCACAAGCAGGTTTAAGAATCCAGCTGCCTCCTATTAAGCCAGACACAAGATTTGCAAAAATGTAAAACAAGGCCACTTAGTTCACTGAACTTTTTTGTTACAGGAAAGTTATTTCTTGCATAAATATCATTAACGTGTAACAAGCTTGTTATTATTTTTCAACAAATAAGTGCTTCTGCATTTAATTACTAATATAGGAAAAACTAATAGACAAAACAAAAGCTCTTTAACATCACAAGACCAGCAAGTTTGAGAACTGCTGCTCTAGACCAGGGCCTGGCAAACTCCAGCCTGTGAGCCAGATCCCACCACTGTCCGTTTTTGCAAGTCGCTGTATTGGCACGTCTTCAGTCTGCTGCTTTCCCACCGCTCGGCAAGGCGGGGGAGCTGCCACGGACCTGGGCCCAGAGCCCGGAACTCTCACAGGCGACAAAGTCTGCTGACTCAGGACCGCCCTGTCCCTCACCAAGCGCAACAGAAAAGGGCCCAACCTCACCAACTCTCTTTGCTGAGGATCCCAGGCCATCACTGGACCTCGCCAAGTGTCCCCCCGGGACAAGGGAGGTTGAGCCCCGTGACTCTCCTCCACCCCACCTCGAAGAGGCATCACTGAACAGTTTCAGTTCCATGCCACCCCACGCACACGTACTGCCTGATGGGGAACGCCCCCCCGGCAGTGGGCCCCACACCCTGCCCCTCGCACCGAGGCCAGGATCCCGTCAAACCAGCACATCCAACCCCACCGAGGAGCCGAGGGGCTCCAGCCGGGAGTCTGGGGTCCAGGGAGGTCCCTCCACGTCCCCTCTGGCCCCACCTGCGGCCCAGGGTCTCTCCCCACTGGGGGGCCCCCAGTCTGCCCTGAGTCCGTCTCTGCCCGCCTGCCTGAGCCCAGTGGGCTAAGGGATCCCTTCCATGGCCAGGCTCTGGCCTCCAGAGACCAGCTGGCACTGCATAAAACCACTCTGGGGGCCAGACCCCTGGGTCCACAGGCTGAAGGCAAGTTGGCCTCATCCAGTGGGTGTCTTCCAGACTCAGGCCGCTGGACCGGCCACGTGCTAGAGCACCTGAGACACCCACCTCACCTCAGGTGGTTCTGGACAAGGAGACGGGGGAGACAGCGGGACGGGTAGGCAAGCGGCCCAGTGGGGCTTGGGGGCCGGGAGCCTTCATCGCTCCCCTGTCCCATGACAGTCAGGGGAGACTCTGGAAGTTGCCTGGCCAAAGGGGAAACCCTGTGCAAGACAGATTCAGGCCCACGTGGATCCCTTCCCTCCCCCAACTTGGTGGGGGTGACCCCAAAGGCTGCAATGCCCCAGGGGCAGATAGCTATCCCTGCCCGACCCACTCCAGCATCCAACTCAGCCGGTCCAGGAGTCTTGGGAGGAGCCCCGCCTGGGTGGGGGCAGGGAGGGGAGCACGCCGGCCACCCAGCCCGGCCCGGGGAAGCCCAGGCACCCGCCCGGCACGTTTTCCCTACTTGGGTCTCAGGCTGGACATGGAAGGGCCAGACCGGGCGCTGGGTCGGTGAACCAGGGACGGAGCTTCGAGGCGCCAGGCCATGCGCAGGGCCTCGGCGGCGTGGTGGCGGCACTCTGCGCTGTCGTAGGCCGGCTTGCTGAGCCAGGGGGCCTCAGCGTCCTTGTGCAGGAAGTACCGGTAGGGCAGGGCAGAGGGGGCCTCCCCGTCCACCCGCCGCGGCCCGAGCCGCCGGCTTCCCATGGCGCTGCGGCCCCGCCGGTCTCTCCGGCCGTGCCGGGCGCCCTCAGCCTGACCGGCTCGCTCCTGCAGGCGCACCTTCCCGGGGGGGTGGCCGTCAAACAGGGCCTCGTAGAAGCCCCTCTCGGCCGCGTCGTAGCGGGGCTTCTCCAGCCACACCTCCCGCACCAGCGCCTGCAGGCTGCCCAGCGGGGGCTGGCCGTTGGCTGGCGGGCTGGGCTGGCGGATGAGGCGCAGGTCGGGGGCGGCCGCCCACTGGCCCGTGTCGGGAGCCCCCTGCCTGCCACTCCCCTCCGCGGCCAGCAGCAAGGCCTGAGACCACTCCACGAACGCCCGCTCAGCCTGGTCAAAGGAAGACTTGTTAACCCAGATGCCCCAGGTCACGTGGTGGCAGGCCACCTGGCTTCCGTGGGCGCAGAGGGCCCCAGGGGCCAGGGCGGGGGGCTGGGCCGCCTGGGCGGCCGCATCTGCCAGCCTCTGGTGGTATGAGGTCTCCGCCTGGTCGAAAAGCGGCTTGTCCAGCCAGACGTGGTCGGCTGAGAGGCCCACGAGGGCCAGGTCCGCCTGGCTGAGCCAGCCCTTCGGGGAGCGCTTCCTCGGCTTCTGCAACGGCTTCTTCCCGGGCTCGCTGCTGCCGCTGCCGTTGCCGTTGGGGGCGTCCGCCTCCTCGGCCTCCTCCTCCCGGCCCGGCCCGTTCACTGCCAGTGCCTCGGCCGGGGGCTGCTGGGCGGCGGCTCTCATGGCCTCGTGCTCGTAGAAGCGCCGCTCGGCTTCCCCATACTTCTGCTTGTCTTCCCAGACCGTCTCCAGGGCACAGGAGGCCTTCCTGCTCCTCATCTTCCACGCAGCGTTAAAAAGCAAGCACAAAGGGCAGTTGCAACACCGCAGGCCGTGGGCAGACGGCGCCCCCGTCCCCCCCGCTCGCCGCCCGGATGGGGTGCCCCGGGGCAGCATGCACGGGGAGCTGGGGAAGCAGTAAACACACACGAGCACAAAGCGCGTGCTGTGCTTGTGTGTGTGTATTCTAACTGTAACACTTGTCTTTTCTCATCCAGCATGTACCCAGGCTCTCCAAGGGGGCCCAGAGAACACTTTCCAAACCTCTTTGGCTACAGAAACCTCTTCGGTGAACCCCGAGAACAGCTGCCAAATAAACACAAGACGCACTCAGCTAATTCAACTTTTACGTCAACAGCAAATGAGTTTTAGGATAAGTGTGTCTCGTGAAACATTAGAGACTCACTTACTCTGAAAAGTTAGTCGCTGTTCATCTGAAACTTTAACTGGACGTCCTGTGTTTTTGCTAAGCCTGGCCACCTCCCTGAGGCACTGGGGCTTCTGTTTTATAGAAATGCACTTGGTGGTCTCAGAGGATGGCCCCGCTCCTGGCACACTCTGCCTAATCTGAGTCCCCCACCTGCACGGCCACACCGCCATCCTGAGCAGTGCATGTTCCAAGGGAAGCTGGAGGGTCTTAGCCAAGAGGCACCTGGGAGCAGAGGGTGGAGTGCCCACCCCTGCGAGGCCACATCAGGGGAGACGCCAAGGAGCGAGTGTCTAAAAGGGAAGGAACCCAGTGGCTCTGGCAGTTAAGAATCAGGTTCCCTGGTCAGCGGCCGATGCCTCCTGACCAGGAGACAATCAACTCACACCCGTGGGTGCACCTAAACTAAAGGGACCATGTGGGAACCTCCGCGTCCTGTCCTAGGACGCGGGATCCTCCCCGCATTCCAGCGCCTTTTGGTGTAAGGGGCTCCGCACACCTGCCACTGTGGCTACTGGATAAGCCTCTGTCCAGAAGCCTGAGCTCAGAGTAGCCCTCGTCCCCTGCGGCCCCCGTGCAAGACTGAGGGCTGCTGGGCCACAGGGCGTGCGCGGACAGCCACGAGGCGACGGCCTCGGCCCTGCCGCTGGCACAGGGCCCCCCATTCTGTTCCCAGGCACGGTGCTCCGTAAAGGCTAGCCCCCTTGCTGGGCAGCCCAGAATTCTACAGCGGCCCCTATTCAGCAGAACCAAGGGGCCTGGGCCACCGCAGCCTCCGGCTAGAAGCAGCTCAAGCCCAGAAAGCCCTGGAGGCCAGTCTGCTCTTAGGGTGCACCTAGGGGTCCCCGAGCTCACACCTGGCTGGCCTGTTCTAGAGAATGGCCTTAAGTAGCACAGGGACTCCTCCCCTCAGACCCTGCTCTGGACCCTGCACCCGCCCAGAAGCAGAAGCACCAGGCCGACTGGCCCGGGGCTGAGCAGCTTGCCCTCAGGACAGCCCCAGCGTCTGCTGCTGCTGCTGCGAGGTCACCTGGTGCAGCCTAAGCGAGGGCAGACCCGCTGGGCCCTCACCCCAGGAGAGGAGGCCCCCAGAGGGGGCAGACTTTCACCCCGGGACAGCAAGCCCTTCCTGCCACTCACCGCAGGGTCTACAGCCCTTCCCTCACAGCGCCCCGACCAAAACCAAAACCCAGTTCCAATCACCCCGGGACGTGTGGGCCAAGTCCTGACCGACCTGGGACTTCAGGGAGACTCCCCTTTGTGCTCTGAGGGGCTCGCCGGGCTCTCTCACGGCACCCGACGCAGGGGCGGAGGCCCAGGCTCGGAGAGGTCCCTGACCGCCCCCTCGAGCCTCCCTCCCCGGGCCAGCAACACTTACCAAGGCCAGGCTGACTGCAGAGGCAGTGCTGGGGGGCGGGAGCCCATGCCCAGGAGGTGGGGCATTGTGACATCACCCACTGTCCCCGAGGGCTGCAGGCCTACCAGGCTGGGCTTGTCTGCCCTCTGACCTCTCCGGCGGACCCTCACGAAAGCAGCGCAGCGCGGGTCAGGGCTGGTCTGGCCCCTTCAGCCCTGCCCACCAGGCTGACCCCCCAGTGCGGAAGCCCTGCGTGAACCTGGCGGCCTAAACGCTGTCCTCGGCTCCTGACATCAGACCAGGCTCTGCTCAGAGCTCTAAGGGCCACAGTTCGGGGGAGGGGAGGCCCCTTCTCAAGATGCCCGTGAGCAAGGGACAGGGCCTGAGACCAGGGGCTGGCCAGGGCGGCGGCACCCTGCCCTGCCCACAGGTGTGGAAGGTGCACGCCAGTCCTGACCTGCTCATGGGGTGCCCACCCTATTGCCCGGGCAGGAACTGGCTCAGCCCAGGAAGGCACTGAGGCCACACCCAACAGGTCCAGACAAGGAAACCGAGGCCGGCAGCCTGGCCCCGGAGGTGTCAGGACTCGCCGGGCATGGTGAGGGCTGGGCTGGGGGTCCCCTGGCTCGGGTGAAGGGGACACAGGAGCCTGGGACGGGCAAGTACTTACTTTCGCTTTGATCTCCTAGGACAGCATGAAGAGAAAGCAGCAAAGTTAGAGGCAGTCAGACAGGGTGGCCCGAGCAGGCTGGGGGGCCTTCTCAGAAGCTGCTCGGTGAGGCGGCGTGGAGGCAAGTTTGGTGGGGAACAAAGGCGAGCACTGGAGCGAAGACCCACCACCCAAATCCCAGGGGGCAGCCGAGTCCGCGCTCAGGGCGGCGCTGCTCCTTCGTCACTCGAAATGGGCAGATCCTGGGGTTCCTGTTAGCCGGAGCCAGGCAGCCCCGGGAGGCCCCATCTGAGCTCCTCACTGAGCTGAGCCAACCTGGGGAGGTGAGCCAGCACCTCGAGCGCCCCACTCTCCACGTGGATCCGTGCTGTGGTGGGCTCCCCCCACCCCTGCACTGCCACTGGGTCCGGACCGCTGGACCAGGTGTAAGACGACAAGGACCTGGCTGAAGGTCTTGGCGGCCACCCAGCCCCAGTGCCCACGCCGGACAGGGCCTCTCCCTCAGCAGGGCCACTATGGGGGCGAGAGGCCACGTGGGCAGGGTACGCTGTCCCCGCAGGCCGGCACCGAAGGGTGCACAAGAGGACAGACGGGGTGCCCAGCCCTGAATCCACAAGAGGTGGCAACCAGGAGCTGAGGACCCAGTCAGCCCTGCCACCTAGGCCCCTGGCCTCCCCTATCTACCCCACACCGCGGCCAGCGCGCCAGCATCAAGTCACCCCCCGGACAGGGTGCACGAGGTGTCCTGCGGGGCAAACAGAGAGGCTAGCAGGTAGGAGACAGGCGTGCACGGAGGTTCCGCGCAGGCTCTCCGCAGACACCCACCAGAGGGGCTTCTTAGCAGGTGAGGTTCCCGGAGGGGGCGTGTGGCAAGGCTCTGGCGGGAGGAGGGCTCCCCAGAGACACCGCACAGGAGCGCTGTCACCTGGGGAGGCGACCACAGACAGCTGAGGGCCGCCTGGTAAAGCCAGTGCCAGGATGGGGCCAAGAGCACCCACAGGGCTGCTGGAGGACGAGGCCCCCAGGACAGCCGGCACAGCACCCGACATCAGAGGCAGGGGCCCACCTATTTCCTTGCGTTCCGCCATCCCTGAACGCGGCCCTGAACGCTCCCGTGCTCCTCGGGGCCCATCTCTCCCAATAGAAGAACCACTCTGAGTCTGAACGCTTTCCCGCAAGGACGCCACCAGGGAAGCACAGAGCTCTCGGCTAGGGCCCGGGCGTCCTACAGGAGCAGTCGGGTCTCCCTCTCCCGCGCCTTCTCTCCCCAGTAACAGTGGAGCACAGGGCGCAGAGCTCACCAGAGCTAGGACCCAGCGGAAGCGGTCCCACCCTGTACTCCGCACCTGCAGGGCCAAGAGCGAGCTGCCTGCCACTAAGGACCAGCCCTGGTGCGTAAAGCATGTCAAGACCGCTCCCGTAAGAGGGGGCACTGAGGTGTGGGAGGCCCTGGAGGGATCACGGCCCACCCAGCCACCAGGACCTGGGGTGAAGGCAGCGAGCAGCTCTTCCTCTGCAGCTCCCCCAGCCCTGCGCCCTGTGAATCAGCATTCCTGGCTGTGCTGAGGGACTTTGGGGGCTGCGGAGTCCTTCTCAGCCTCTGCCCAGCTGGGAGGGCAGCTCTTGCAGTGCCAGTACAGGGAATCTGGCAGCAGTCCCCGACCAGGATACTCCTGGGTGGAGGGTCCTGAAGGTGAGGACATGGCCTGGCAGAGCCGTGCCCACCAGTCTGCCAAGAGGTCCCCGTGAGGCTGGGTGAATGGGGAAGGTTTCTGGGAGGGGTGAGGGTTGCCCCCTCCCCCGGCTCCGTCCTCCACACCTCGTTCTCATCCTCCAGACAGTCTCAGGTAACCAGGTGCCCACATGACCCCATCGCAGTCACACACACGCAGGGGCTCCCAGGTCATCCACCCAGGGGTCAAAGCTCTCTGCCCCCCTTCCACAGGAAGTGGGAATCGGTGTGAGGGGTGGGGAGATGGGGCCCCTGGCTGGCGTGGCCTGGACCAGTGCTGCACAACAGAGCTTCTATGCGTTGCAGTGTCCAAGAGGATGGGGTGAGCACTCAACATGCTTCAGCTGATGAGAACAAGCCGAGTAGTGGGGCAACTGCATGGGAGTGATGCCCTCTGCTTTTCTTTAGAGGCGAACTCCACAGCCCCAAATTCCTACTCAGAAGCTTTCCCACCTCTGACTCCTGGACAGTCCAGCCCCACTCAGAAATGCCAACCTGTCCTGCTGGCAGGGACGGGGGCCGCTGCACCCCAAGACTCAGGCCTCACACTGCGGCTGCCCAAGTCACCCCACCTGAGGCCCAGCCAGCGGCATGACATCTGTGCTACAATATCACGGCCGTTGGTTCTATTTCTATCCCAGTTTGTGGTGCCCTGGTCTATCTACCCTGACCGCCAGGTGCCTGTGCCCCCTTCCCTAGGGCGGCTCCAGCACTGCACGCGCCTCCTCAACCATTCTGAGTACACTTGACACCTCACACAGCTGGGAGACGGGAGTGGGGTAAACTGAGGCTCCGGGTCGGTGAGGTGAGAATCTGGGACTCCGTGTCTCATTCTGATGCCTGTACTTCACACAAATGTCACACTGCCCCCACTTCGAATTCACACGTGCCATCTTAAAACAGGGACATAGGGCTTCCCTGGTGGCGCAGTGGTTGAGAATCTGCCTGCCAATGCAGGGGACACGGGTTCGAGCCCTGGTCTGGGAAGATCCCACATGCCGCGGAGCAACTAGGCTCGTGAGCCACAATTACCGAGCCTGCGCGTCTGGAGCCTGTTCTCCGCAACAAGAGAGGCCGCGATAGTGAGAGGCCCGCGCACCGCGATGAAGAGTGGCCCCCGCTTGCCACAACTAGAGAAAGCCCTCGCACAGAAACAAAGACCCAACACAGCCATAAATAAATAAGTAAATATATATATATAAATAAATAAACCCAAAGTTTAAAAAAATAAAAAAATAGATGTACCACTCAAGGTTTGAGCTTTAAAAAAAAAAAAAAAAAAAAAAAAAAAGGGACACAGGGCCAGGGCTCATGCCAGCATTTCCTGCCTGCCCTGGAAAAGCTGATACCAGAGCACGACGCATTGGAGACGTTCTTTGTGTCCGCCTATTTAGGATCACCTTCAAGAAACCTTCATTCACAAAAACACTGGTCAGGCATGTTTGCCCCCCAGGCTCCTCTAAGGGAAGGCACAGCAGCCGCGCTCCAAGGTGAGGAGATGGAGAGCTGCAGGGCACCCCGGCACTGGCACGGGGCCCAGGCCTGACCGCCCCGCAGAGGTGGCACAGAGCACCAGCTCCTTGGAGTCTGTGCGCCAAGCTTTCTCAGGGAACACCTACGCTGGAGCTGGGCACGGGCGTGGGGCTCAACCCACTTACGGTTGAGGGCTCCCTAGGAGCTAGGGGTGTCGGAGCTGCTTCTGAGGCAAGACCGGGTCCTTCCCCGACCTAGGCCAGGCCTACTCCCTCACCAGTTACTTGTCAGGGTTAATCTGCTCTCGTGACAAGCAGGGACCACCCCAAAGTTCAGCCACACAAACAGCTCTCTTGCTCCAGGGTGGCCCTTCACTCTGCAAACCCTGTCGTGCTGGTCCCCGCCCCATTCCACCCCCTTGGCTCCAGGACAAGCCTTTCCCTTCTTCGTTCCACTGAAAGTGCCCACTTTTCAGGAAGGCATCCTCCTCCCCTTCAGAGACTGGCTTCGACATCGCCTCCTGCCCGGATCACCTTACCCAAATCCAGACTCTCCATCCCTCTCAGAGAACGCTGTATTTGAGTCACCCAGCAATCACACCGTTATTCTTCTCCAAGTTCATGAGCTCTCCAGGTTCCACGAAAACTGGGCCCGTGCCTGTCCCCCAAGCCCAGAGCCGACGTGAAGTACGCGCTCCACAAACGTCGACAAAAAAAGGGGGGACTACAGGCCCAGGTCACAGATGGGCAGACATCCTTGTCACCCACCGGGGCGGGGGCCAGCGCGGCCCCGACATTCCCGCAGCCGCCCTGCCGCCTGGGCAGCCGCAGGGGTCCGGCCGGCACGTGGCCCGCGGGCTCCGCCCCTCTGCGCGGCCGCGAGCCCGCACCCGGCCCCGCGCCCGGGAGCCGGCCTGCCGGCGGTTCTCCAACCAAATACCCGCCGGCGCAGCGCGGGCCGTCCCTCCCCCGGGCCCCGGGGCCTGGCGGCGCAACCCGCGGTACTCACACGCCAGCCAAGGACGCGGCGACCAACGAGGAGGGCTCAGCGGCGCGCGACGGCAAAAAGAAGGGAGGGCCGCGTTGGCCGCGCACGGGAAATGAATCAGCGGGCTCTACCACGCGCCGGGACGCGGGGGACGCGGCCCGCGCTCACGGCCCGCTGCGCCGCCTGGGCCCTCCGCGCGACGCTCCCCGGGGGTGCGAGGACAGAAGACAGTGGGAGACCCCCGCGGGGCTCGCCCTTTCCCGGAGGAGCTGGAGCAACCCGCCGGGCACAGCGCCGCCGGCTCCCGCCCCCCTCCGCTGCAGCTCCGGTGGACTCGGCGGGCCCGGGCGGGGCAGACCGGCCGGCACGTGCCGGGTGACGTGCGGCGCGGGGTGGGGCCGCGCGGGGCCAGCGCGCCTGCGCGCGCCGAGCGGGCGAGACAAAGGGGAGGGCCCGGCCGGTCCCGCCCCCAGCGCCCGCCCAGCGCGGCCGGCCGGGCGGGCGTATGGCCCCGGTTCCCGCGCCCCCGCTGCCGCTGCCGCCGCAGCCGCAGCAGCAACCATGTACCCCGCGGGACTCCCGGCCGGCCCGGCCCCGCGCCGCGGCCGCCGCCCCCCGCCCGGGCGCCCCGCGCAGTCGCCGCGGCCCCCCGCGCCCGCCCCGGTCCCCGCCGCGCGGCCGCCGCCCCCCGCGCCCGGGCCGCGGCCCCGCGTGGCTGTGAAGATGGCCTTCCGCAAGGCCTACTCCATCAAGGACAAGCTGCAGGCCATCGAGCGCGTCAAGGGCGGCGAGCGGCAGGCCAGCGTGTGCCGCGACTTCGGCGTGCCCGGCGGCACGCTGCGCGGCTGGCTCAAGGACGAGCCCAAGCTGCGCTGGTTCCTGGAGCAGCTGGGCGGCGAGGTGGGCACGCAGCGCAAGAAGATGCGGCTAGCCAACGAGGAGGAGATCGACCGCGCCGTCTACTCGTGGTTCCTGGCGCTGCGCCAGCATGGCGTGCCGCTGTCGGGGCCGCTCATCCAAGCGCAGGCCGAGGCCTTCGCGCGCCAGATCTACGGGCCCGAGTGCACCTTCAAGGCCAGCCACGGCTGGTTCTGGCGCTGGCAGAAGCGCCACGGCATCTCCAGCCAGCGCATCTACGGCGAGGCCGAGCCCCCGGCCACCGGCCCCGCGCCCGGCCCGCCGGTCAAGCAGGAGCCCGCGCAGCTCACCCGCGCCGGCCCCCTGCCCGACCGCGCCCTGAATTCCCCTGCCCCGGCCGAGGGCGGCTACGGCGACGAGCAGATCTACAACGCCAACGTCACCGGCCTCTACTGGAAGCTGCTTCCGGAGCAGGCCGCGCCCCTGGGCGCGGGGGGCTGCGGCCGTCGCTGGCGGGGCGACCGGGTGACGGTGCTGCTGGCCGCCAACCTGACCGGCAGCCACAAACTGAAGCCGCTGGTCATCGGGCAGTTGCCGGACCCACCCAGCCTGCGCCACCACAACCAGGACAAGTTCCCCGCCTCCTACCGCTACAGCCCCGACGCCTGGCTCAGCCGCCCCCTGCTGCGCGGCTGGTTCTTCGAGGAGTTCGTCCCGGGCGTCAGGCGCTATCTGCGCCGCAGCTGCCTGCAGCAGAAGGCTGTGCTGCTGGTCGCCCACCCGCCCTGCCCCAGCCCTGCGGCCAGGATGCCCACCTTGGAGGAGAGCGAGGAGACCCCCAGGAGGTGCCGGCCTGAGCCCCTGGGCCCTCCGGAGGAGCTGCAGACCCCCGACGGGGCGGTGCGGGTGCTGTTCCTGTCCAAGGGCAGCAGCCGGGCGCACATCCCCGCCCCACTGGAGCAGGGGGTGGTGGCCGCCTTCAAGCAGCTGTACAAGCGGGAGCTGCTGCGGCTGGCCGTGTCCTGCGCCGGGGGGTCCCCGCTGGACTTCATGCGCAGCTTCATGCTCAAGGACATGCTCTACCTGGCCGGCCTCTCCTGGGACCTGGTGCAGGCAGGCAGCATCGAGCGCTGCTGGCTGCTGGGCTTGCGGGCTGCCTTTGAGCCCCGGCCGGCGGAGGAGTGCGCTGGACAGCCAGCTGGCCAGGCCGAGGAGGCCGCGGAGCGCAGCAGGGTGCTTAGCGACCTCACGCACCTGGCAGCCCTGGCCTACAAGCGGCTGGCGCCCGAGGAGGTGGCCGAGTGGCTGCACCTGGACGATGACGGGGGGCTGCCCGACGGCTGCAGAGAGGACCCAGGCCCCAGCCGGCCTCCCGTGCTGGTCCCTGGGGCCCCTCCGCCCCCAGCCAGCCTGCCCTCTGTCGCGGCGGGAGGAGAGGAGGAGGAGGAGGCCGCCGTGCCCTCCGCTGGGGAGGCCGTGCGGGGTCTGGAGACAGCTCTGCGATGGCTGGAGAGCCGGGACCCCCGGGAGGTAGGGCCGCTGAAGCTGGTGCAGCTTCGCTCACTGATCAGCATGGCCCGGAGGCTGGGGGGCATCGGGCCCTCTCCTGCAGTCCCTGATGATGGGGTGTGACCAGGCCAGCCCGAGCAGCCCCCAGTGGCCTTTCTCCTGCGGCACTTGGAGGGGATACACACAGCCTCCCCGTCTCTCCTCCCCTCCCCTGGGGTGGCCTACCCGGCCCCGGCTCGGGGTTGCAGGGATCCCAGCCCAGCCTGGCTCAGAGGAGCTCTGTTGGTGAAGGGCCGTCCCCTCCACTGGCGCCCGCGTTTCATGTGGGGAGGGAACAGAGGCCGCGGGCGCCTGCTCCCCCTCCCTGGGCAGGCGCGCACGTGGGGTCTGCGGTCTTAGCCAGGTGCCGTCCCGTGCAGGCCTGGTACACACACCGCAGCACTTCTCAGAGAGCAGGTGGCTGTGCGCCCACCCTGGCCCCTGGGGGGCTGAGGCCTCCAGCCCTGTTCCTGTCCGCACCGCCCAGCTCTTGTACCGGACGAGGGCCCGGCGCTCCCATCCCTTCCCACCACAGCCATGCGGTCGGTCGTCTCAATGGGAAGCACACCACTCGTTTTGCTTTTAGCGCATTAAGTCTGTTTTTAACAGATACTCTTCAGGGACCCGGGGTGGAGGGCTCCGTGGGCTGGGAAGGGAGGATGGTGCCCGGCACTCGGGGCCTCCCAAGGTTCTGGATGCAGCGAGGGCTGTAGGTTTCTGTTCCACTCGGATTTAACTTTCCTTAAGAAAACATTCTGAACAGCTCTCTTGTTCCGTGGGGTTGGCGAGCACTAGACCTGGGCCCTGGTGACCAGTGGCCGGGCCAGCGCCCTGTGCCCCCACCAGCCACAGCCCACTTTGTCCAGCCCCAGGGCCCAGAGCCATCCCGTTTCCCTGGAGCAGCCCTGTGGCACTGACGGCCATGCCAGGACAACCCTCAGTGCCTTAGCTCCCCTCCAAGGCTCCCCTGCCCAGCCTGCCCTCAGGCTTCTCCCCGGCTCCTGGCACTTCCCAGGGCCCCATCAATTAGGCTCCTAGATGGCACAGTTTGTAAGGAGAAAGCAAGGGCTCTGTAACCGTCCAGCTCTAGATTCAGGATCCTGCTGGTGGCCTGAGGCCGAGAGATACCCACCCAGGCCTCCCAGGGGCTGCCCTGCAGAGATACCCAGAGCCCTTGTGAGGGGCAGTGGGGCTGGATTTGAGGTGCTGCCTGCCTCAGCGCTCTGCCCTCATCCTCACCTGCCCCATCCTCCTGGTGGTCTGAGACTGCAGAGGCCACAGACAGGTGCTGTGTTTGCAGGAGGGGAGGGCTGTGCACGGCAGTAGGACGGCTGGGCGCCCCCAGAGCAAGGACACAAACTGTTCCTTGGAACCACCCCCAGTAAAAAAAAAGAACAAAAAACCCCCCCAAACCACGTATGTATGTGTATGTCAAATCTGAAAGCTGAGGAACAGTATGTAGGATTTGGGAACAAGAGAAGGGAGTCTTGGCTAGCCAGGCCCGGGCAGCAGCCTCCAGCCGCACCTGCTGGGGCCCACCTGGCACCTCCACTTCCATCTGTGTCAAGCCTGCACACCTGCAGGAGCCTCTGGCGGTCTACGCTGGCCCTGGGTCTAACCAAGCAGCTGCACGGGGCTTCAGGATGTCTTGCATGTTACACCACCTGCCTCTCCAGCTGGTGGTGACCCAGGGACCCAGGCCGGGAGCTCCTGGTCACGATGGCCAGCCTGCTGGTCCTCTGCCCTGCCCGGCCTGCCTACAGTGGCCTGTGGAGAGACAGACCTCAGAGCCCAGGTGGGCACCAGGCGAGGGTGGCCTCTGGTAGCATCATCAGCGCTGCCCCTCTTGCCAAGTCTCCTGTCTCAGCCTTTAATCCTCTTGTACTCAGGAGCCTGGGCAGGGAGACTGCAGTTGGTATTGGGAACCGGCTATCAGGACAGGACCTCCCACCTCCTCTCCTCGTGGCGCCAGCCTCGTCCCTTCTGGGGAACCAAGGCTGCACCCCAGGAGGTGACTCTGGCTGGTCCCCACGGCCCTGGATGGGCAGCGCGGGAACGAGGCACAGCGCAGGCTGGCCTGGGGCCTTGAAGAGTTAGGGGGCCCGTCAAGGGTCTGGGAGCTGCTTCACTTTGCTGGGCTGGGGACTACCTCACCCAAGGGCCTCCGAAGGTGTCCTCTCTAGAATGGGGGCACCGGTGCCACCGGGCCCTGCACATGAAGAGGGCGGCTCTGGCCCCAAATGCAGCCCCAGCAATGATCCTTGTGACCCTGGGCCCCATCGCAGCTCTGGCACAAGGTCACCCACCTCCCTGGGCTCACCTCAGTGTGAACCACAGGGCAGAGGCTTCCTGTGGGAGACGCCAGTATGTCTCTGCAGGAGAATGGGTGAAGTGGCCTCACTGCCGTTACCTGCTGGGCCCGGGGCGTCTAAACAGCTCCCTGGTTTGTGCTAAGGAGAGTAAGGCTGTTGATGGCACCGAGGGAGGGGGTCTTAGTTGCTGCTCGAATCCCTTCAACAGCCCCGCCTGCAGAGAGCTGGGCGCCGTGCTGGGGACTGGGTTTCTTGCCCTCGAGGATTACACGTCTCTTCTGAGGGTGTGGGACCCCTGTGGCCTGGGAGGTGCTCAGGGACACAGCCACCATGCTCTCCCCATCCTGTTCACAGCCCTCTGACAAATCCTCAAGGCGGTGAAGGTCACTGATTCCAAAAAGCAGCCCCCGGTCAGTCACTGTCAGGGCTGGCCCCGTGGGCTTGGTGGTAGGCACAGCAGGAAAGCACTGCAGGTGGAAAGGTGAGCTTGAGGCTTCTGCTGAAACCAGCCCACCTGGGGGGTTGGGAGGGCAAGACCAGGCTGCAGCATCAGAGGGAAACTGTATGAGGCCAGACTTGCCCGAGGGGCCTCACGCTTGGGAATGAGCCCCCAGGTGACAGCGGGACCGAAGATGGAGCACTGGAGCGCGGGGCAAGAGGAAGGGGGTGCCCTCCAGCGGGGGCGCGGGCCTCCTGGGACCCCCAGCCTGCTGGCCCAAGAGCGGGTCAGGATCACCAGGGGAGCCCCGGGGGCAAGGGTGGTGAAGTGGGCTGTGGGTGCTTGCCCTGTCGAGGGGCCCTTTCACAGCCAACCTCACTGACAGCGGAGGTCACCGGCCAGATGGGCCCAGCGCGCTTTATAATAAAGTCTGGATGTGCCAATGTCACATGATCCCTGTTCTACTCTTATTTTTGTAACTCTGTTTAGTGCTTGGATCCAGAACACCTGATTTGAAAAACAGGAGGGTACGGAAAAGGGACATAGATGGAAAAAGCTCACATCCACCAGCTTCTGAGAAAAGTAATTTCAGCCTTGCAGCATAAGGTGAAGAGACTTGGCCGGCCAGCGAATGGGCTGCAACCCTGCCCCCAGCCCCAAGCTGCCGTTCTTGGGTCAGGCCCTCTTCACCTGGCATTTCCTGTCACGGGCCATCACCAGCTGGGCTCACCGGGCACCTCTCATTCAGGAGGTGACCGCCTAAGGGCAGGGCTGGGCAGAGTTGCATCTTCTGCTCCCCAAGCCGAGCCCAGCCTGGTCCTCAGGGATTCTGTTGGAAGATACATGGCGGGGACCCATGGACGTACAGCTGAGGGTGAGGCTGGAGTGCTGGGTGGGGGGAGGGGGAGCCCACCCTTGCAGAGCTCTCGGGTGATAGGAAACCCTGTCCCCAGACCACCTGCACCCACAGCTCCGAGTCTGAGCCCAGTATCCTGGGCCTTGGCTGAGACGTGCTTCCAGGCGCTTGGAATTTGGTTTTACCAGCCTCCAATTAAATATTGGTTGCTCCATGCTATAGGACAACGTCTTTATTCCCGATTCAAAAGTGAAAAAAAAGGTGCCGAAAGGGACTTGGGCTGAGCCTTCTAGCAGGTGGAAGGGCCAGGGTCAGATGAGCAGTTGCTGGCTGAGGGCCAGCCGCCGATGAAGGCTGGAGCGGTGGGGGGCTCAGGGCTGTGCGGGCAGCGAGGGGCAGGCTGCCGCATAAGCCCTGTTTACAGACGGGGGTCACTTTGCCGCAAGCCTCGCAGCTGGTGGGTGGAAGGAAGGGGCTCCAGCGCTGCGGCCCGTGTGGGGTGGGGAGTCCCCTGTGAGCCCTGGGCTGCAGGTAGCCTGTCCCACACCCGGAGGCCCCTCGTCCTTGCTTAGGGCCCCAAGTTGCTGGCTTTCCTGGCCTGTTGGTCCTTTTGCGGACATGCTAAGAACCAAATCCTGCAGTCAGAGGCCAGGCCATGGGACCCTCCAGGACTCTTGACCCAGGGAAGGGTCATCAGGACCAGCTCCACCTGCCACTTGCCACGAGCTTAGGGTCTGGAGAGGGGCCCACACCCCGCTGTGTTCCCCACTGCCCAGGACCTGTCCTCCACCCATCCTCCCAGACCTCAAGCAGCTCCTCCACCGGCCTGCAGGCTGGAGAGAACCCGAGTCCTCGGGAAGGGGCTGGGGGGGTGGTCATGGCCTGCACCCAGTGCCTGCGCCCTACTTCCTGCTGAGTTCCCGGGCCCGGCACGTGGCAGCCTCCACGGAGCTCATGGCCGCTGCCCGTAGCCCGCCCTGCTCCAGCGCGTGGAGCCCATAGATAGTGGTGCCGCCCGGCGTGCACACGTCAGTCCGCAGCTGAGCCGGGTGCTGCCCCTTCTGCAGAAGCATCTTGGCCGTTCCCTGGGGAGAGTGGCATTGGGGTGACTCGGGGGAGCCCAGCAGCCCCTCTCAGCTCAGCCCCACCCGCACCCCCGCCGCCCCATCTCAGCCCAGGCTGCTCAGGCCTGCTGTCTCGCTTCCCACAGCTCCCAGGAGGCGTGCTGCCCCCTCCCCTTCCACACATTCCCCCAGGACCGGGCAGCAGGGTCTCACCAGCAGGGTCTGGGCGGCAATGCGGTGCGCCAGGCCACTGGGCATGCCCATCTTGATGGCTCCTTCGGCCAAGGCCTCCGAGAAGGCGCACACCTGTAGCAGCGGGGGGCGGGGACAAAGCCAGCACTCCCCTGGACACAGAACCCAGCCTGCAAAAGGCTGGGGACCCTCAGGAACAAGGTCCGGCACACCAGCCACCAGAGCCGAGGCCAGAGCTGAGGGGTCTGCCAAGGGGCTGGCCTCAAAGGCCCGGGAAGGCACGGATATGGGGTGGGCGGCGCACACGGGGAGCTGGGGACCCAGCTGGGGAGCCGTGGGGTCAGGGGCTGTCAGGGGGGCTCCACAAGGCCCCACTTGGCCGAGGGAGGGCCGGCCTGTGAGGACAGGGGTTGGGGTGCGGGGACCAGACCACACTCACAAAGGCCACACCGCTGCCACTGAGGCCAGTGTGGACGTCCACCTGGGCCTCGGGCACCTCCTCGCACTGCCCGCAGGCCTCCAGCAGGGTCCGCAGGAGCCTGGCCTCGCTGCTCCCGACATGGCGGCCCCGCGCCATCACCATGGCACCCTCCTGGACCACGCAGGGCAGGTTGGGCGAGACCCGCAGCACTCGCGCCATCGGGGGCAGCAGCTGGCGGGAGAGAGGCTGCGATCAGGGCGGCCGTGGGATCTGGCTGCCGGGCAGGTACACGCCGGGCCAGCGCAGGCTCTCCGCTACTTCCCGGGCGTCGCGCCCTAACCCCAGGTGGGAGGAGCCCTAACCCCAGCCCCCTAGCTGCCTGTGCAGGCCGGCTGAGAGGCTGTCTGCCCCCCAACCCACCCATCCTGGTTTCTGGAAGGGCTGGACCCAGGCTGCAGCCAGTCTGGGATGGCAGGGGTGGGAGGCCAGCAGAGCCCACCCTGGGGCCAGAGCCTCAGCCCCTACTGCACCCCGACAGGCCACCCACCTCCTCCAGGGTGCTCAGGGAGACCCCGGCAGCCACGGACACCACGATGTGCTCAGCGGTGATCACAGGAGCCACCTCCACCAGGACAGCCGGCAAGATGTGGGGCTTGGTGGCAAAGAAGACGAGGGAGCAGCTCTGCAGCACCTCCCGGTTGGAGTGGGTCGTCTGGCAGCCCAGGGCCTGCAGCAGGGTTGCCAGGACCAGGCCCACGTCAGCGGGCATCCTCCCAGACCACAGCCCTCCCTGCCAGAGCCCACCCTGCAACCCCATGGGCCCCCCATTGCAAACGGCCCTAAACCTAAAGCCCATCATGCGCCCAGACCACCCGTTCTCGCTCAGGATCCAACCTCAGATGGCCCTGATGTCAGCACCTCCTCGACCCCTCTGATCCCAGTGAGTGCCCGTGACATTCCTGCCCGTCCAGCATGCACACGCACACGCGCACACACACCCCTTTACCCCACCCTGGCCCTCCACAACCTTGACTTTCCTTCTGGCCTTTGACCTCCCCTTCCCCAGCCCAGCCCGTCTCGAAACTTTAGCTAAGTAAGCAGCACTTCCCTGGCCCCAAGGAGCCAAGAGCCATCTGAGCCCTGGGAAGCCTCCACTCAGAGGAGCTGCCCGGCTCACCCGGAATCGGCAGAGGTTCCTGTCCGTCGGCGCGCTGGCCAGCACGTGCTGAGCTTCCACTTTTCCTGGAAGGAAAGGCAAAGGCGGGTAGGGGGTATCAGTGAGGATGTGGCGCGGGGAGAAGCCAGCCTGGTGGGCCCCTTACGGCACGTTTCTGAGGCTCAGCCACACCTGGGCCATGCTGAGCCTCTCCAAGAAGCCAGGTGCTTGGCGGGGCCGCTCCACTCGGCTGGGACCAGGCAACCAGCTTCACTTGATTCTACTCAGCAGTCATCGCTGCCCACCTGCTGCTGCTGCTGAGTCCAGACGCCCTGCTGGACACAGGGGCCAGGAGCTTGCCTTGTCTCGTGACGACACAGATCCCAGGGATCCCTGTCTCTGGGAACGGGAAGGCTGGGGAGGGGGCATGGTGGGTAGGGAGGCTGGGGTGGGGGATGAGCTTCCTCCAGAGGGGGGGTACATCTGTACGGGGACATCCAAGCAGAGGCTCAGTGCCCGTTTGGTAGAAATCCTCTACAGATCAGATTTCTGTAAGGTCTAACAGGAAGGCAGAAGTGCACCCCACGGCCTGAAGAGACGGTGGCAGCACTGTGAGACTCCGTGCAGCCGGGGAGGCAGGTGATAACTCCAGGTTTTACAGGTAAAACACCTGAGACTTGCAGTAAACTGTTTTCTGATGATTTTGACCTTCCTAGACCTTGACATATGGCTGAAGGCAGAAAACCAGTCCATATCTACATATAAAGGTTTCTAAATACTGTGGAGTATGATTAGGACAGCATCTCCATCCCTGCTGTAAGTGGTGCTCAACCGAGGATGATTTTGCCCCCCCCCCCCCGGGGACATTGACAGTGTCTGGAAACATTTTGGCTGTCACAACTGGGGTGTCACTGACATCTAGTAGGGAGAACCCAGGCAAGGGGCTAAACAGCCTACAACGTGAAGAATGGAGAATGTGGCCCCAAATGTGCACAGTGCCGGACACCAGGGGTGCAGCCGGCGAACAAACAGAAAGAAGAGTCGGAAGCTCAGAGCGGTCAGGCAGCTCGACCGAGGTACGAGGTTAGGAAGTCGGCAGGAGATCCCGCGCTCTAAGCTAGGGCTGTCCAAGAGAAGTATCGCTCGAGCCACACACGTTACTTTACATTTTCTAGTAGTCTTATTAAACAAGTAGGAAAAAACGAATGAATTGTAGTACATTTTATTTAACTCAGTGTAGCCAAAATGTTACCCTTCCAACACCTAATCAATATTAAAAGTTACTAAGATACGTTATTTTTTGTTGGGATGCTAAATCTTCCAAATTCGGCGTATATTTTATTCTGTGCGCTCACAGCACATCTCAACTCGGACGTGGGGACGGCCGGCGCTGAGCCTCTCCACCACATCCCCTCCAGCCGCGCTCCCAGAGAAAGCAGAGGCCGGAGGGACAGGGTCCGCGTGCCACCCTGGCCCACACCCGCCGGCCAGCTCCACCCTGGGGCCCCTGCGCGGAGGGCCCCGTGCTGCCCGGGGCTCCGCGGGGCAGGTGAGCTATGGAGAGGTAAGCCCGTCCCTCCCACACAGGCCGGTGTCGGACGCCCGCTAGCCCGCCGGCCCGGGACCCCACGCGCCCCACCTGCTTGGATGAGGCCCTGCGCGATGGCCTCCGCCATGCGGCCCGCGCCCACGAAGCCCACGCGCCTCGGGCCGGACTCCGCCGCCACCGACGCCGCCATCTCGCCACCGCGCCCCGCCCCGCCCCGCCCCGCCCGCGCCCTCAGCGCCGCCAATGGGCTACACCACCCTGCACCTGCCCTCGTCCATTGGCTGCCGAGACCTCACGCTCCGCCCCCTCCCGCGGGCTCCACGCTCTATTGATCGCTACCAATTGGTCTCGCCCCTTCGCAGCTCATTGGCAGGAGAGATCTAGGGCGAGGAGGGGCGGGACGCGGCGCGGGGCGGGATGGGACGCGGCGCGGGGCAGGGCGGGGCGGGGCGGGGCGGCGCGGCGCGGCGCGGGGCGCGGCGCGGCGCGGCGCGGCGCGGCGGGGCGGGGCGGGGCGCGGCGGGGCGCGGCGGGGCGGGGCGGGACGCGGCGGGGGGCCAGAATACTGTATTGGGTCCTGTCCTGAAGTGTGAGATTTCCCAAAGCGCAACTTGAGCTGGTCTTTTAAAGGCGAAGGGCAAGAAAGGGTGGGGGCTCCTCTGGTCTTGTCCCAGAGGTGGGTGCCTCAGGCCTGTTTCTCTGGGTGGGAACAGAGTGCCTTTGGAGCCTGCAAGTGGACTTGGGTGTGGAGGACAGGGTTGCCTGGTCAGAGCTTGTGGTCAGCTCTTCCCCAAGCCGCAGTGGGTCCGGGTGACAGCATAAAATTGGCACAGCCAGTGAAATGCGGGAGCAGGGGTCTGCTTTTCTGTTAAAGGAGGTCCTCAGGCCAGCCTGGATTCTGGTTTCTGAGGGCCTCTCAGGGAGCTGCAGGGGAGACCTTCGTGAGGCCTAGGTCCCCAGCAGAGACCTGGCCCCTCTTGCTGGTCCTGTGGGAGACGGAGTGCTTGGCCAGGGACCACCTTAGAGACAGAGGGGGAGGGTGGGTGTGGGTGTGGGCTGTGCTTGTAATTTTTGATTGACATGGGAAAAATAAGGTTGAAGAACTAAGATTGCAGTTTTTAAGACTTAATTTTAAAGATGTTTTATTTTCTTTAAACTCTACTTTGACACGTTTTAAGCTCTTCAACAATGAGATCCCTTCATTCCTTCAACGCTGCCCCTTCAGCGTGAGGGCCCTGCTCTGGGCTGGGAACGAAGGCCACACAGCAGTGGAATGCAGAAACCCCTACCCTGCAGACCTGCATTCTGGCTGGAGAGACAGCCCCTCTACGATAAACACACACACCCCATAACCCAAGGGACAAGTCAGGACACACAACCACTATTTGTGTCCGGCCGGGCATGTCCAGGCCTCTCTGCCCTGCCCTGGGCCTCCTTCCCCCCGTTCTCACTTGGCTGATCCAAGCTCCAACTCAGGGACCACCAGCTCCCCCTCTCCCTGAACGCCCACAGGGGCAGACCCTTCACATTCACAAGGGGCTGGCACCCAGTGGATACAGCGTGAAGGGCGGACCCGGTCCTGGAGCTCCAAGCCCTGGGGGGTGGGGGAGGGGAGGTGTTTCCAGAGGAGCAAGCAGGTGGGGTGGGCCTCAGAGAGGAAGAACCCCGTCAGCAGAGACCTAAAAGGTGGGGAGGCACTGACGTGAGAGGGGCAGGACTGGCCCCTGGAGAGGCCCGTGGGCGGGGGTGGTGGTAACACATGCAGTGAGGGATCAGCTGGACACAGGGACAGAGGTCGGGACTTGTGTGCCTGGCACAGGGAAGACCGCCCATGGCGCCTGAAAGAACAAAGGAAGTAAGGAACGTGGCAGGCGCACCTGGGGCCAGAAGAAAGCTGGGAGTCACTGGTGTGAAGATAGCAAAGGGTACCCCGGGGGAGAGGGGACCCGAGAAGCGGTGGGCCCCGGAGCCAGGGAAGGTGCCTGGGTCCTGGGGGAAGCACACCCAGCACTGACTGGCTAGGCGGGGGCCGGTTGGTCAACGGGTCCAGACGTTCCTGCTGCGGATGGGAGGCCCGTGCCGCTCACCTCCATGCCTGCCAGGCCCACTCTTGCGTGATACCTGTTGCTGCCCATGGGAGAAGGGCAGGCCAGGCCCCAGCACCCAAGCTGCCACCTGAGGGCTAGGGAGATGAGGGGCCAGGTCTGAACTGGCCAATCGCCACTGCTCTCCTCAGATCCATCTGCGTGCCCGCTCAGCCTGCCCAAATCCAGACCCAGCCTCTTTCCCCAAAGTCCTGGGGATGAGTGGGGGTAAGCCCAGGGAGTGCAGGTTACCCAGGCCTGCACCTGGCTGTGCGTGGAGAGGCTCGGCTATGGCCGCAGCCCGTGGGGACTGCCGCAGGCGCCTGCCCTCTGTCCCCACCAATGACGGTCCAGCCTCTCCTGCCACCTGCCCACACACCCACCTCTCCGTGTCTCAGGCCACTGCTACCCTTCCACCGCAGGGACAGTTGGCCACCGTGGCCCAGCAGCTCCTGGGGGCGGGCCAGGCTCAGGAGGCAGTGCTGGGGGCGGGGGAGATGGGGGGCTGATACAGAGCTGCCGGGGCCAGGCCTGTGGAAATGCACTTTATTGGCTCCCAGGGATCAGAAGTGTACACGCTCTGCGGCTGGCGTTGGGCAGCAGGGTGCCGGGCCTGGCCAGGCCTCGGCTTCCCTGAGGACGGTGTGAACGGTGGGCCTCACCGGACAGTTAGCCAGGCCTGCCCAGGCAGAGGGCGTGAAGCAGGGGCCCGCCGCCACGAGGGCAGCGCCCTCAGCCCCGGCAGGTTCTGAGTGGCCGCCGCTGGGCTCTGCCGGCTGAGCGCCGGGGAGAAGGCGGCACCCGCTCCCGCGGCGCACTTCACTTCCGGGCCTGCTCGTAGTTGTCAGTGAACCAGGCACAGGTCTCCTGCACGGCTGCAGAGGCGGGCGGGTGAGGCCCAGGGACGTAGGGCAGTCACCCCCGTGTCCTGCCTCCGCGGTGAGGGTGTGGAGGCCAAAGCTGCAGGGCGTCCACCCCCAACGGGCAGCAGGGAAGCTGAGGCCCGGGGAGGGGCCGGGCGGTCCTGAGGGATGGGGTGGGAGGGCTCACCCTGCTTGAAGGGCGTGAACCGGAAGTCGGGCAGGTAGGCCCGCAGCTTGCCATTACTGGCCGTCTTCTTAAACTGCCCGTCCGACTTGGTTGTATCAAACTAGGCACCTGGTCAAGGACACAGCAGAAGGGGCAGCCCACCCCCCCACCAGCCTGCCCTTGAACCTTGTCTAGCCTTCCCAGGGGGAGCCTCCAGGAGAGAGCAGCAGACCCCCTCACCCCCGGCTGCCAGGGTGAGTGCCATGGGTGCGTCAGACCCACAGCCTCCTGCAGGGAGGCCCACGGTGTCCTGCCTAGAACCAAAGGATACGGTGACCTCCCCATGGAAGTCCATGGCCTCCACCACGGCCTCGGCCACCTCCTGGATGGACAGCTCATCCTCCTCGCCCACTGTGGGGACCGAGGGGCCAACGGCCAGGTCAGGCCTCCTCTGCCTGGACCCGCTGCCGCCCAGCCCCACGGATGTTCCCGCTGCCCTGCTCAGCGGCTCTCAGGACAGACGGGTGTCCTGCCCCATGCAATGGGGGTGGGGCTGCAGGGCACCCACCTGACAGGATGATGGGCTCCACCTCATCGTACTCCCGCAGGACCCAGATAAAGAGCCGGGCCAGGTCCTGGAGGTCAGACAGCCAGGGTCAAAGGCCACAAATTACGGCCAAATGGGCCCAGGTCACCTCTCCCAAGTGCTCCTGCTCGGCGGGGTGCAGCCCAGGCTTGGCTGGGGCCTGGGTTACCCCCCTCTGGGCAGTGCTTGGCCAGCTCCGCCCCAAGTCCTTTCTCCTGATGAGCTCAGAGCTGTACCCAGCAACTTCCCTGGGAACAGGAACCTACACGGACCCAGCGAGGACCAGTGACTGCTCCCCTGGGGGCTCAGCCTGGACACCCGGCCCTTCCTAGGCTCCCTCATGCCTCCCCACAGCCAGCACGGCAGCTCCAGGAGACGTTCTGGGGAACAGCTGTGCCCCTCGCGGCACCAACCAGTGAGTAGATGAACTGCCTCCGAGGCCTCCCTGTGCCCCACACCGTCAAGGCTGAGCCGCGACCTGCGGGTTGGGGAGGGCAGGTGTCAGAGGGGATGTGCCAGCACCGCCCCTCCTCCCCGCTGTGCTCCAGGGGCCCCATCAGGCAGGCAACCAGCTGGGCAATGGGTGGCGGTCACTCACTCTTGGCCAGGTGCACCTTGTGGATGAGGCCAGGTAGCACATGGCCGTCCTCGATGCTGAAGTTGTCATGGGGCCCAAAGACGTTGGTGGGGATGACAGCGGTGAAGGTGCAGCCGTGCTGCTGAAAGTAGGCCCTGCGGGGGCACAGCATCTCCTCTGGCCCTCATCCTCGGATCACGGGCGAGCCCCCACACCGGCCGAGGCTAGCGAGGAGGGGAGCCGAGGTCTGGGAGCCCTGCCAGGGCTGCCCCCTGGGCCCACCCACCACAGGGCATCTGGGGCCCCCTTCCCCATTCTTGGCTGGCTTCAGCCTGGCACGCGCAGGAAGAGGACCTGTTCTGCACGTCGATCATCCTCTTGGCGTAAGAGTAGCCAAAATTGCTGCTGTGCGGGGGTCCGTTGTGAATCTGGGGGAGCAGAGGAGCCGCTGCTTCTCAGCCCTGCCCCCAGGCCAGGCCCCGCCCCGGCCCCGCCCCTCACCATGGTCTCATCTATAGGGTAGCTGGTCTTGTCGGGGAAGATGCAGGTAGACAAGCAGGAGACCACCTTTCGCGCCCCCACCTCGAAGGCCGAGTGCAGCACGTTGTCGTTGATGTGTATGTTTTTCCTCTGAGGAGGGAGGGGCAGGGGCAGGGCGGGTTCAGGCCCCAGGCAGGATCCCAGCCCTTACCTGCCCTTCCAGGGACAGAAGTTCAGACACACCCTTGCAGGCAGTACCTGCGCCAGCTGTTCTACCTGCTCCCAGGACCCACTGTCCAGAAACCACGGCCCCCTCCCAGCCTGTTAGTCCCACCCCCAGGGCTGTAGGAGGGTCCAGGCCTGCCTCCCCGGAGGCTGGGGGAGGGCCCTGAGGAGGGGGCCACACCCCTAAGCTCAGGGCCGCGCCTGCCCACAGGGGCTGCTGAGGGCTAGGCAGGTGAAGTACGAGCCAGGAGCCCAGGGGGCCCAACCTGGCCCCGCGGCGGGGCAGGAAGAAGCGGCCCCTCCACTCCCGCACCCCCAGGAGCTCACCCTGCTCTACTGCTCAGCAGCAGTGAAGCCTTGGCTGGCCACACCCCTCCTCCGGCCCCTTCCGGGGACTTGAGCTGGCCAGGGCACTTGGGTGGTCTGGGGAGAGGTGGTGGCCAGGCAGCCTGCTGGGAAGGCTGTCACTGAGACAGGGGCCCCCAGGGAAAATGTGGTCTGAGCTTCTGCAATCCCAGGCCCGATGCAGGGCCAAACCAGGCCAAGGCCAATTTTAGAGATGATGGGGCCAGCCCTCAGAGGCCCAGCTCTCCTCCTGCCCCTACCCCACACGTGCAACCCCTCAAGGCACATGCTGCAGACCCAGAGCCCAGCTCACACACCTCTGCACCCCTGAGTGCACCGTGGGCCTGGCTCAGTGCAGCTGGACCTCCTGGGACCAGGAGGGTCTGAAGGCCCAGGGGGCAGGAACCAGCCGGGGGTCACACGGCAAACACTGGCTTGTCTCAGCTCCTCCAACCCCCAGGTTAGCTCTGAGGCTTTTCCTATTGGGCCAAATGCCCCCAGGTCCACCTGTGTGCCCCTCTACCTACAAATCAAGTGTGGGTCACTGGGGGCCCCTCAGGGACTTCCTGGGGCCGGAACGTGAGCTTGGGAAGTTGGCCAGGAAGTTCCCAGAATCCGGGGTCCTGGCGCCCAGTGCTCACTGGGGCCCCCTCACTTACCCAGAAGTCCAAATTGTATTTGATATTCCGGAACAGGCCCCCCACCATTGCAGCAAGATGGATGACACGTGTGGGCCGGACTTTTTCAAACAGCGCTCGGGTCTGTGCAGCGTCCCTGAGGGGGAGCCGGGCCATCAGGGGCTGCTTGGAGGCCCGAGGGAACTAGCACCCTGGCTCAAAGCACTGGGGGCAGGAGCCAGGCAGGGCCGAAGGTGGGAGGGGCTGCCAAAAGGGAAAGTGTGCCGGGTCAGGCCTTGGCTGGTATGAGGGTGTGGGCTTACAGGAAGAGATGGGAGGAAGTTTGCCCAGGAGCAAAACTGCACACACCCAGGCCAGGCCAGCCACCTGGCAGGGACGGCCCACACATGAGGCTACCAGACCCAGGAACAGGCCTGGCCCAGAGCTCTCAGTCTGGAGAGGGCATGGTGGGGTTGCTCCAGGGATGAGCCCACTCACGTAAGATCAGCATCCTTGGAAGAAACAAACACCCAGTCCTCTCCGGGCAGCCTGGCCCCATCTGCTACCACCTTCTGGATGGCTCTGCCCACCAGCCCAGAGCCCCCAGTCACTAGGATCCGCATGGACCCCTGGGGCTCATCCATGTTGGCTGCACCTGCAGGGCCAAATGGTGTGAGGCTGAGGCCATCCCGCTCCCACGAAACAGAACCCCACTCCCCTGAGATGCCCCAGCCTAGGGTCACTGCCCTTAGCACTGGGCCCCACTGTGACTTCCAAGAGCTGGCCTGGGGCAACTGGCACAGTATAAGGTCAACAGGGCAGGGAGACTGCCCACTGGGGACCAGACACACCCATCTAGCCTGAGTCAACCCCTCCTCTCAGCCCTGTTCCCCAGGGAGCCCTCTGTCTAGAGTTGCACAGGGGCCCCAGGGCTACCACCCAGCTGGGAGAGCCGGGCTCTGCCCTGCAGGCCCAACCCTGACCCCCACTGGGCCAAGAAAAGGAACATTCGGCTCCCTTCTGGCTGACAAGAGAGGAGGCAGCCAACCTTGGGGCTGGGGGCTCCTGGCCCAGGTCGTTTGGGCTGCTCCCAGCCAAAGTCCATATGCTACAGAGGGGGAAGGGGCGGCGCCTGTGTATGCAGCCCGGTGCCCACCAGCGGCCAGCTGGTCCCAGCTAGCCTTCGAGAGCCTGGTTCCTTCTGGGCAGGTTGCGCTTCTGGCTAAGAAATGGACAGGCCTCGGGGCGCCACCACCTCTGAGGACCCTTCCTGGGGGCTGGAAATCTGCTCGGGCCGCTACAGGACGGCCCTGACCCCGCTGCAGGGCCCCACGGGCAGCCCCGACCGGAGGGGACGCTGCCCAGAAATCCCGCTGCTCTCGAGAGCGCGCGCAGCGCGGCAGCAGGCCTTGGGGTAGACTCCACCACGGCCGGGCCCCTCCGCGTCCCCCAGGCGCTTCCCACGCCCCCGGGTCCCCTTCCTGGCCTCACCTCCGAACCCACCGCGTCTTGCAGCTGGGCCCCCTCCCACGCTTCCAGGCCCCTCCTACGTCCCCAGTTCCTGGCACCCCTCAGGTCCCTCTGGCTGGGCACCCAAGGCCCAGGCCCCGGCTCGCCACACCACGCCCCCCACCAGGGTCCCCTCGTGCCTCGCGCTGTCTCACCTGCGCCTTACCCGACCTCCCCGGGGAGCGGCTTCAGGCGCCGGCTGAGTCCTGCCACGCGCTGGGGCTAGGTGGAGGAAGCGGGACCAGGTCGGGCCCTCCCGCGGAACTCTGGGAAATGGAGTCCTGGAGGGGCGCCCCGGGCGTTGCTGGGAAGTGGAGTCCGGCACCGCGCAGCAGCCTGGGAAATGTAGTTCTTTCCGGCTCCGCCTCCCCTGGGCAGACCCCGACCCGCCCTTAACCCAGCCTGGCGCTGGGCGCAGGCCCCTGCTGGGGAGCGTGGGGGCGTGGGAGAGGAGGAGGGGCGGCGCGTCTCCGAAAGCCCGCAATCTGTGCACCGAGGAGAGGCGGCAGGAACCAAACACCATTCGAAAAATGGAGGAGCTGCAACTCCTCAGTGCTTTCCTAGGGCAAACACTGTACATTTGTGAGAAACAACTGCAACTCTGTTACTATATACGGGACACTGAGGGGGCAGTATATAAAATATACTTTAATAAATACATTAAAAGGACAAACACGTTTCAGGAGATTATTAAAAGCAGGAGACCACTTAGGGGCCACTGCTGTAGTTCAGGTAACGAGAACTCAAAAGAAGTTTACTGACTTAAGCAACATCGAGGTGGTAGAATTAACGGGACTCATGCTTCACTGGCTATGCAAGTTATGGGGAGGAAGTTAGGAATGACTCCTGGTGTGATGGTTGGTGTTAGGTGTCAACTTGGCCAGGCTGTAGCACCCAGTGATTCAATCAAACACAAATCTAGGTGTTGCCAGTGAAGAGATTTTGTAGATGGTAACATCTTCAATCAGGTGACTTTAAGAAAACGAGACTTTCTCCTTAATGAGGGTGTCATCCATTCAGCTGAAAAGCCTTAAGGGCAAAACTGAGGTTTCACTGAAGGAGAGGAAATTCTGCCTCAAGACTGACTGGAGCATGAGCTGCCTGTGAGCACTAGCCTGCCAGCCTGTCCTACAGACTTCAGACCTGCCAGCCCCACAGTCCCGTAAATCAATTCCTTGAGATAAATCTATATCTATATCTATATCTATATCTATATCTATATCTATATCTATATCTATATGCCTGGGTTTCTAACTAGGTCACTGTAAGTACGGTGAGTGGAGTTTTCACCAAGGGAGGTAAAGAGCTGGAATAAAAACAATTGTAAACTGAATCCAGCAGCATAGTACAAGGATTATACACCATGACTAAGTGGGATTTATTTCTGCAATGCAAGGGATGGTTCCATATTCAAATTAAAAAATAAACGTAATATACCACATTAAAAGGACAAAGAGGGCTTCCCTGGTGGCGCAGTGGTGAAGAATCCGCCTGCCAATGCAGGGGACACGGGTTCGAGCCCTGGTCCGGGAAGATCCCACATGTCACAGAGCAACTAATCCCGTGAGCCACAACTACTGAGCCCGCGTGCCACAACTACTGAAGCCCGTGTGCCTAGAGCCCTTGCTCTGCAACAGGAGAAGCCACCGCAATGAGAAGCCCACGCACCACAACGAAGAGTAGCCCCCGCTCGCCGCAACCAGAGAAAAGCCCGCGTGCAGCAACGAAGACCCAACGCAGCCAAAAAATTTTAAAATAAATAATAATAAAAAAATAAAACAACGCCTTGTAATTGTTTAAAAAAAAAAGGACAAAGAAAAAAATACATGATCATCGCAGCTGATGCAGATAAAGCATTTGACAAAATCTAACACCCTTTCATGATAAGAACACTCAACAAACTAGGAATAGAAGAGAACTTCCTGAACTTAATAAAGGGCATTTATGAAAAACCCACAGCTAACATCATACTCAATGAATGAAAGACTGAAAGCTTTCCCCCTAAGGTAAGAAATTAGACAAGAATATCCATTTTTGCCTCTTCTGTTCAACATTATACTGGAATTTCTAGCCAGAGTAACTGGGCAAGAAAAAGAAAAGGCATCCAAATTGGAAAGAAGTAAATCTATCACTATTCACAGATGACATGAGATATATACACACCTTCTCCTTCAGTGATGGACTGGAGGGGAGGGTCTGATTGCCTTAGCTTCCTCCCGGGTTGACCAGTGGCCACGGGAGGGGGTGCACCCAGACTGAGACCACCACTGTGACTTCCTACAACAGATCCTAGGAAGTGTTGCAAACCAAAGGTGAGGTGCTCTTACAAAAAGAAAGGAGGAGGGGATGGATGTGGCATGGGCTGAAACAAGAGATGTTCATTACAATCCACCCCTTGAAAACCTGATATCCACATAAGCACATTTTCTCAAAAAGCAATTTCAAAACTTCCTCTCAAACCATTCCAACATAATGCAATTATTACATAGCTCTGAAACTACTCCCTCCCTCTCCCCAAAGGAAGATAATCCAGTGTCTGGTTCATTAACTGCATCCTGTTTCACCTAGTGTTTCGGAGCCATGTCATCTCCTTTATTTCTGGCAAGATTCCATCATATTTTTTGCATCTTATGAACTTAATTTGAATTTAACTATTGCTATCACACAATAGTAGGAAAGAGGTAAAGGGAAGAGAAAGGAAATAAGCTTTAAAATATGACTGTAGGACTTCTCTGGTGGTCCGGTGGTTAAGACTCAAAGTTTCCACTACAGGGGGCACCAGGAACTAAGATCCTGCATGCCCCACACGCGGCCAAAATAAATAAATTAATTAATTAATTAAATAAAATATGACTACAACACATTAAGGAAATAAATATGGAAAGAGCTACAGTCTTTGTTAATTAAAGTCTGGGGCAAACTGATTTTTTTCCTCTGTTGGTGATCTACTTCTTTTTCCTGGATGTTTGTATAGTATTTTATCCTTGTGGTTCAGTAATTTCATTAGACTTTGTGTTCTCTATTTTTTTCTTAGTGCACAATCAGGTCTTTCAGTATTGAAATCAGATATTCCTTTAGTTCAGGAAAGTTTTCTTCTGTTACAGCTTTGAATCTACATAGTTCGGGTGAAACACTGTGGGCAACACCCAAATCCCCCCTTTTCATTGTCAGTTTACTGGGTTCCTACAGCACCAATATGAGTCAAAATAAAACTTCCTGTCATATTTTACTTAATTTAATTAATTAATTAATTAATTTAGGCCACACTGCATGGCATGTGGGATCTTGGTTCCCCAACCAGGGATTGGAGATTCCTCTACAGTGGAAGCACGGAGTCTTAACCACTGGACTGCCAGGGAAGTCCCGTATTTTACTTTATTTTATATCTATATATTTGTATAGTTCCTCAAATGATCATGTATTGCTTCTGTAATTAAGTTATTGAATATGTCTGTAGAAAAATGGCTGGAGTTTCATTAGACATGGTGACGCTCAGCCTGTAAGTGGTGGTATGATGTATCCGGGAATGACAAGAATTCAGTGGGTGGTCACAGGACACAGAGGCACAGCCTCCCCCCTGCCCCCTGATGCTTGGGCAGCATTTGCAAAATAACTTTCCTATGGATCTCTGTGTTTCATGACCAGTGGCTTCTTCTATACCTGTTGTCTCATATTTCCACCATGTGTTTTAATAGTTTTTAATGTTATTATTGTATAGAAAACATTCATACTATGCAAACCTATTCTGTATGGAAGAACTGGCTGGAAAAAAAGAACAGTTCAAATGACATGCACACTCAGTGTTTCATATGGCCTGACACAAGCGAAGAGTGAGCATACAGGAAAGTGAAGCTGAGTGAGGAAAGCTACAGTGCCAACAGCGCAAGGGCTGAGCTGCCCTAGGTGGATCACATCCTCCTGCAACAAATCAGCATCCGAAAACAACAAGCCAGAACCAAATGATGACTAGAGTTATGTGACCTACCCATGCCCTTCGCCAGGTGCTCAGGGCTGCTGTGTGATGAAAGATTATCCAAAAGCTCTGTAGCCCATCTGGATTTCAAAGGCATTTAGAACCCACCTATGATGCAAATAGAGACAAAGACCTACGTTTTAAGTTTTAAAAATAAAATCTGGATGCACTTGAAAATAGTGACTTTCAAACCATCAATTTGTTCAAGAAGTACCACAGCCACGCGGAATCCAGCAGGCTACCGGGTGGTGCCCGCCAGTGCAGGCAGGCCTGGGCCAGCCCCCGGTCGTGGGAAGGACCCGAAATGCACAAGTTGATCGCGGGTGGAGAAACAATCTGGTCCCTCGTGCTGGTCTCGCTCTGGCACTGCTTGCTCCATGTGCCCGGGGACATCCTTCCGAGGCGCTCCTTGGAGTAGCAGCGAGTCCCAAGCTCTCCCCTCCAGCGGCTGCTTCCAGAGCTTAGCTTACAGAGGTCCATGCTGCCTCGCTGCACAGGTGTGATTTCTGGTGGTTCCGAAAGCTGGACTTCCAGATGAAGCTCTTCCCGCACCTCGCGCACCGGAACGGCCTCTCTCGGGTGTGGATCCGCTGGTGCTGGGCGAGGAGGGTGCTGTAACTGAAGGGCTTCCCGCACCACTGGCACCCGAAGGGCTTCTCGCCGCTGTGGACGCGCTGGTGGCGGTGCAGCGTGGAGAGCCGCGTGAACGCGCGGCCGCACTGTCCGCAGGTGTGTGGCTTCTGGCCCGCGTGCGCGCTGCGGTGCTGCGCCAGGTGCGAGCGCTGGCTGAACGCGCGGCCGCACTCCCCGCACGCGTGCGGCTTCTCGCCGCTGTGCGTGGCCCAGTGTCTCACCAGGCGCGAGAGGTACCGGAAGCTCTTGGCGCATGTTTCGCACGTGTGGGCTCGCTGCCGTTTCGTGTTTCTCTCACGGGTCCTGGGGCGCGGGCTGCGGAAAAGTTCGGGTCCCCACTTACCTCCTTTCTGGGCACCTTCTGCTTTGGAGATGGTCCAGTAGGTTCTGTGTGGTTGTCTCTCCTGGAAAAGGAAGTTCTCAAGGCTCCCTAGCCTGCCCTCGCGCCCGGCGGCTTCTCTGCAGACCAGTGTTGGAGGCCCAACCCCTGAGAAGCTTCCAGATGCTTCTGGAGGCTCTGAGGCTTGAGTCATTTTCGCCCTCGCAGTCACCTGCTTACGCAAAGACCCCCAGCTGGAATCTGAAACGAAGAGAAAGGGCCTATGTGTTACTCTGTTTGAGAAGGTCCACCTGGGGCCCCCTCCGTGCCCGGGAGCACAGGCTCCACGCGCCCGCCCTCTCCGTGGGGTGTCTCACAGGTGACCCCAGGTTCACTGGCTGTGCTCATGTGCTCACCTCCTCCACGGACCTTCCCCTCCTATGTCCCGTTTCCTCCCCACCTTTTTTTAGTGGAAGCTTGTAGCTGATGCTGCCAGCACACTACGTTAGGCCCCCTGCCTCTCTCGGATGTCGGCCTCGCTGCAGCAGACAGCTCTGCAGAGCTCTGGCTGCCAGCACCCTCTGGGGCACAGGCGCACCTCAGTCCTTCTCCAGAGCTCTGTGCTGCCAGCCCACGCTGCGTGACAGGTACCGCCCCGGGGGTGGGAACAGAGGACAAGTGTCCCATCTCCCTCACTCTGATGGACAATCCCAGACGCCTCCTGCAGCCTCTCAGCGGTCACGGTCCTGGAGCTATCGAGCTCCACACACTTGCAGTGGCGACTCTATACTGACTTCGCTCTCCTGTCTCTCTCTTCCTGCTCCCTCTCGCCTGCTTCCAAAATTGCTGCCTTCCAAATACACCACCTATACCCCAAACTCTCAGGCTCTGTGCTCAGGGCGACCCAAACTACAGTGACTGGTACTGGGGGGGGGGGCACTGCGACCAGGCCCCGCTGCTCGGAGGCCCACACGCCTCTAGTGCAGGGCTGGGCTGAGAAAGCCGGCGCAGCATCAGGAGGCCAGGGCCTTCGCGGCGGGAGCTGGAGACAGGGCCGCAGGAGGGGAGCGCAGCGTTACGTGGTCGTTCTTGCCCTCTAGCCGTGTGGGGCAGTGGTCTTCGGGAGGCCCATGGGGTCGCCTGTCCTTTGTAAACGTCCTGGACGGCACTGAGGAGAATGGCAGGCTCAGGGCAGCCACCCCCAGGGGAGGCCAAGAGCCAGAGGCCCCCGTAGCCGTCGTGGAGCCTCAGGTCCCCGCGGTGGCTGTGCTGAGCGCGGGGCACACGCTTAGCCGTAAGGCCAAACACCGAGGCCTCTGAAGACACAGGCTGGCCCGTCGCCTTGGTGGAGATTAAGGCCCGGAGAGGGGAGGAGCAGCACCCCGGGGCCCGGGGTGGGGGATACTCGCCGATGGGTAATCGATCACGGTGTGCCAGACAGTGAGCAGCTGGCCGGGCTGCTGCTTGACTTGTAGAACCAGAAAAGGCCAAGAGGTGGGGAGGGGAAGGCTAAGATCAGCCGCCATGCTGGAGAGCCCAATCCCTCACCCAGATCTGGGCAGTGCTCAGACCTGGGGCCCGCTGACGAAGGGGAGGCTGGGTGCCCTTGAGACAAACCTCCTGCAAGTTAGCACAATAGATACTCTCCTCCCCAAAGAGCTGAACGCTGGGAAAAGAGGGATGCCCACACCCGGAAGGCTGCTGGATGCAGGATTTGAGCCGACACTGAAAACAGGGCCCCAAAATGCCGTGAGAGTTGGGCATATGGAAGCTGGGTGACAAAAGGGGTGGGGAACCAAGTCACGGACCCACTTGCAGGGCCTCATCGGGATGGACGCACTTAGCAGCGGGGAGAACCCTCTCATAGTCTCCTGACCTGAGGAGTAAGAGCCATTACGTTGGGAAGGGCCAAGTGGAAGCTCCAGAAACTGCCCCCAGCCCCGGCCAAGGTCCTCAACCAGCAGCTGGGCTGTGCGCACATGGCCACCTCAGAGCGGAGGGATGCAGGGACGGAGGCTCCACCACAGCCCCATTCGGTCCACCCGTGTGGCCCATGAACCACCCGACGGCTCAGGCCTGCTGCTGGGAACCACTGGGAGCTTGCCCAAGTGTAGGCCTGGCTTCAGCTGCTGGGCCAGACGCGGTGCCTGTGGTGGCCAGAGCAGCAGCCCCTTGCACTCGGGAAGGGGCTCTCAATTTGGCAAATGTGTTCATGCACAGCGGGCCGGCGGTCACTGTGTTGATGACCTCACGCCAACTGGATGCAGTGAGCGCACTGAAGTGTACGTGCTCCGGACACCCTAGGACGACGCCCGCACGGCAGAGGGCGCGGCAGAACCTACAAAGGGCCAGGGCCACGTCGAGCCTACGGCGAGAGGCCCCGGTGACCTCGCCCTCCTCCCTCCGGGAGAGCAGCACACGCCACACGGGGGAGACTGCCCCTACCTGTCGCTGAGTGACCCAGAGGCTGCCAGTGTCGAGCAGGGCCTGGAAAAAAGCCAGGGCTCTGCCTCAGGTCCCGGCTGCGCGGGGACGGGAGCCACGGGGCCCTGCGTGGAGTCCCTGGCCAGCTGTGCCACGCAGAGCCCTTAGATTCCAGGCAAGGACACACTTGCCATTTCAAAAGTGGTGTGTGATGTGCCGCTGGGCTCTGCAGAGACCGGACAAGGGACAGAAAATGACCATGTGGTCAGAGAGGCCACCAGCAGACAGGTTACAGGCAGATGCATCTAAACAGGCCTGGCAGGTCCAGAAGACACAATTAGTCATCGGAGTGAGGGCCCGGGTCCTCACGTCACTCATCTCTTTGACACCAGCAGCTGTCTCAGCTTGTCCCCGGGGCCTCCCTGGGACCCCAACAACCAGGTGGTCCAGGTCCCACTACCTGCCTGGGTGGGCTCCAAACCTGGCCAGGGGTGGGGCAATCTCCCAGGGGCAGAGCTCAGGGCTGGGTGCCTGCTCACCAGCTCCGAGGTGAGGATGCAGGTGAATCCCAGGGCAAGGTCACACCTGGGGAGAGGCGTGCGATGGACGGTGCACAGATCCACTGTGGGGAAGGCACTGAGGGACCAGCGGACAGGACGGCCTGTCCTGTGGGTATCAGCTAGCCTCTGTCCTTGGTCACCGGAGCTTGAACAGGTGAGCCCATGGGAAGAGGAACCCCAGTGCAGGGAGGGACATACATAGTTCCCTCTTGTGGAGGCCCCTCTAGCTGCTGTCCCCACTGAACGGGTGACCTGTCAGCAGCAAAGGCCGAATCCTCAATGTGAAACCTGCAGGAGACTGACCAGTGCTTGTGGGCAAGTTAATCACACAGGACCTTCCATCCTGGAGGAGACAGTGGCTGGTCCCAACCAACACTGATACCTACCCCAGACACAGGTCTGCCTGAAGCACCTTTGCCAGCACCCTGCTTCTAGGGCCCACCCCGGATTTCTGGACGTCGGAGCCACAGCTCATAGCTTTAGATCAAGGTATCCATTTTGTGGCAAAGGAGATAAAACAGGAGGTACAGGGCCTCCAAAAGCACTGGTCCTCCCATATATGCACCACTAGAGGCAGCAGCCTGATGCAACACGGCAAGGTTCTGCTGAGGAACCAGCTGTGGCCCTGCCTGGGGTGCACAGGCACTCAACCAACGGCAGGTGCACAAGGAACCAGGGCCATCTGTCCCGGGACCCACATGCAGCATTTTTGCTTCCGCTTACTAGAACCTTTGGCTGTGCGACAGAGGCTGCGTGGCCTGCAAAACCTGAAACACTTTCTGTCCTACCCCCCGACCTCCCAGGAGGGGAGAAGGGCTAGTGACTGAGTTCAGTCCCCAGTGGCCAGTGATTTGATCAATCGCACGCATGCAGTGGAGCCTCCAGAACAAGCCTACGCAAAGGGGTTCGGAGAGCTTCTGGGTTGGTGACCACGTGGAGGTGCTGGGGAGTGAGCACGCCTAGAGAGGGTGTGGGAGCTCTGCACCCCTTCCCCAGACCTTGCCCTGTGCCTCTCTTCCACTGGGCTGTTCCTGAGTTGTGTCCTTTATAATAAACCGGTAACTCACCAGTAACTGTTAAGTACAGTGTTTTCTTGAGTTCTGAGCTGTTCTAGCGTATTAATCAAGCCCAAGGATGGGGTCGTGGGAACCTCCAATCTACAGCTGGTCGATCAGAAGCACAGGTGCCAGCCTGGCCTTGTGATTGGCACCTGAAGTGGGGGCAGTCTTGTGGGACTGAGCCCTTCACGGACAGGGTCTGCGCTAACTCCGCGTGGTCAGTGTCAGAACTAAATTGTAGGACACCCAGTCGATGTGCAGAGAGGTGGAGACTGGTTGGTGTGAGGAACCCCCCACATTTGGTGTCGGAAGCGTTGCTGTGAGAAATAGAAAACAGAAGTTTCTGTTTAACGGCAGGTGGACAGACATGTCCTGATGGTGCGATGGTCACCAGCGGGCCACTACCACACGTGGCCAGCAGCCGTTCTTGGAGGCTGGATGTCTGACCCAACCAACGTTAAATATTCTGGCTTTCACCCCTGTGCCAATGGCATCATTTGGAGCCTGAGACCCACAGCGCAGAGAACCAACCCCACCCCCAACTTTCAGGACTTGAGCCAAGAGCCTCCCCGCAACTTTGGCCAGTTGGGTTGGGTTTTCGGTTCCTTGCAATTGAGGGTTCTGACTGATAGCTCATCCCACGGGGACGACCATGTGACTGTCCTTCTGTCTGACCGTTCACGACACTGGCTGTGTGTACTGAGCGTATATACTGAACAACCTGAGGCCCGCGGCATCCCTCATTCACCTGTGCTGGGGTCTCCCGCGGTCTCTCCTTCCTGGGCCCCCAGCAGGTCCGAGCCCCAGGGCTCCTTTCCTTGCTCCAGCTGGGAGATCAGATCTGGTTTGGATCCTGGAACTCCTGCCCGAGAGGAAACGGGTGAACTGAAGCGCTGCGGCACCCTTGGCTTCCCGCCCCAGGGGTAGCCTGGGACTGGGGTTTAGCTGGACCCAGGATGCAGGCCTGGAAACGGGGGGGGGTCTCCCCAGGAGGTCGAGGGGCACAGGGAGCAGGGCAGGGACGTGGGCTCAGCCGAGGTCCACAGCTGTGAGAGAAGTGGACACTCCCGTCACCCAGCAGCAAAGTGCTGGGAAAGGCCCTGACCCGGGGATCGGTCCAGAAAGCCCACCTGCCCCCTGGGCCTGGGAGCAGAAGCTCCTGGCTCTGGTCCTGGGGTCACAGCCAGCCTGGCCCCTCTGGGATCCCACCTGGGCTCTGAGTGGGGGCTGGGGGTGGGGAGGAGGGAAGGCGTGGGGCTGAGACCCCTCACCCAGGGAGGCCAGGTTCCTGTATGTCTCCAGCATCACGTCTCTATACAGGGCCCTCTGCCCCGGGTCCAGACGTGCCCCTTCTTCCTGGGTGAAGTGCACAGCCACGTCCCCAAAGGTCAGCAGGCCCTGAAACAACACTGGTGCTGCCCGTGGGGTCACCACCTCAGGACGGGGTGGGGGAATTCAAGGTGGGGGAGGCAGATGGCTCACTAGCAGGCGTGTGGGACCCCTGGACCCCGTCCCAGGTACCCTGCCTGCCAGGGGACCCCTAATGACAACCCTCAACCCCACCTGTCCAGCTGGCCCTATTTCTCTCCACCCTCCATCCCCCAACCTGCTCCCTATCGTCTTCCTTGCTGAGTGTCCCTTCCCCAGCCTCAGGGAGGCCCCGGGGGAAAAAAGGGGAGGGGCGAGGAACGCCCCAGTGAGTCCCCTCGTCCTGGAGAGGACCTGGGACTCAGGGTCCCGGGTGCGGCGGGCTCCGCGGAAAGATCTTCCGGGGGGCAAGGAGCCCAGGTCCGGGGGGCAGGCGCGCTCACCTGGGGCCCGGCGGCCGGGGAGCTGCCCGCCATGCCGGCTCCCGGTCCCTCCGAGGCGAGGGCAGAGGGCTGCGGAGAGGAGAGCCGGCAGGGGAGGGCGGCGGGCCCGGGGGGTCCGGACCCAGCCCCGGCCCTTCAGCGGCGTCAGCTACGAGGCTGGCCGGGACGGGGGCCTCCCGAGGACGCCGACGCTCTGCTTTGACTTGAGGACCCGGGCGCGCGGGTCAATCCATAATAAAGCAAGGGAGCTGGGTGGGCGCCGCGCGGGCAAGCGGAAAAAGCCCACCCACCACTCCGCCCGGCCTGCCTGGGGCGAGGCTACAGCTCCCGGGCTCCGCGGTTCAGCGGGGTCGGAGCGGCGCCGCGCCGGACTCACCGCCGAAGCCCAAACCCCGAACCGGGCCGCCCCAGCCCGCGCACGGTGGGCGGGGCGGCCCCCGCCTGGCTCCTCCCCCTCTTTGTCTCTGCAGGCCCGCCCCGCCCCGCCCTCGGACAGGTTCTCAGGCCCCGCCTCCTTCAGGCCCCTTTCCTCCTCCCGGTTTGCTCCACAGGCACCGCCCCCTGCAGGCCCTCCGCGCGTGCGCGCCCAGGGCCCGCCTCCTTCGGTTACTTGCGCTGGGTCACCTGGGACGCTTGCGGAAGGCACAGGTTTCGGGCCTTTGCCGAGGGAGTTCTGGTTCCGTGGATCTGAATGAACTTGGGAATCAACTTGAGACTCTAAGGCAGACTTAGGAACCTGTTCCGGACCCTCCTGTTCCTAGGACAGTCCGCATCCCCTCCACCGCCTGGCGGGTGCCGCCCTGGGCTGCGACTTCGGAAGGCCTGATAGTCACACGCACGGGCACCTGTGTCTCCCAGGATCTGGGCTTGGCGCTGACACAGCTCTGTCTTTTTTTTTTTTTTTTTTTTAATAAATTAATCTATTTATTTTTGGCTGCATTGGGTCTTCGTTGCTGCACACGGGCTTTCTCTAGTTGCGGAGAGCAGGGGCTACTCTTCGTTTCGGTGCGGGGACTTCTCATTGCGGTGGCTTCTCCTTGTTGCCCAGCATGGGCTCTAGGTGCGCGGGCTTCAGTCATTGTGGCTCACGGGCTCAGTAGTCGTGGCTTGAGGACTATAGAGCACAGGCTCAGTAAGTTGTGGCGCACGGGTTTAGTCGTTCTGCGGCATGTGAACCCGTGTCCCCTGCATTGGTAGGCGGATTCTTAACCACTGCGCCACCAGGGAAGTCCCACAGCTCTGTCTTTTAAAAAAAAAGCGATTGGTCCAGATACCAGGAAGGTTTATTGTTGTGACCAGCTGGTGTTGGAAAAGTACTGCTTCCAGGTACAAGGAGGATTGGAGCAGCGGAGGTGCTGCTTAGGTGAGAGGAAATACAGATGAGTTAGTTAAATCCTTGGCACGCAACTGATCCAGCATAAGGAAGCGGCAGTTGGTAGTAGTGAGGACCATCCCTACTCTTGCTTCTCTTCTGTAGCAATCACGCTGCAGGGACAGAATAGACCCCACAAAAAATTTGTGATGTGGACTTATGATGCCACACACACACCAAGAAGGTATGAAAAGATTTACTACTTACATAAGGAGGCTTTTCTGGGGACAGCAGGGCAGCCCTCTGAAAATGGCTTGAGAAAGCAGGCAAAGAAGACTAGATTGGGGTTTGATCATGGTTAGGGGGTGGGCCAGGTTGAGGGTTCCCACTTGCAGGCAGGGACTTGGAGGGGGCACCCAGGCGTTCCCATCCGCTTGCCCAGATGTGGGGCAAAGGGAAGAGGGGAGGTGAGGCTTAAAAGCTGCCAGCACTCAAAGGTCTAAGAATGCAGACTGTTACATCTTCATGCTGCAATTCGTGGCTTCAGAGATCCTCACAAATTCCTGTAGTATTCACAATATTTGTACATTTTGCATTATCAAGGAATTCATGTTCCTCATAAGCATGTACATTTGTAGGTTTAGACATTGCATGCACTCAGCCTGATACTGATTTTTTACCTTGGCAACTAGATGGACACTGAATCCTCGAATTGCAAATGTTTTATTTTTATAAACATATTTAATGAAAATTAAATTTTCAAAAAATTAAATTTCAACATTTCAGCTTTAAATCTCAAGAGCAGGGAAAACCAATCTATGGTGAAGATAATGAGAGCAGTGTTTGTGTCTTTCGGATTCGTGGGGCATCGGCTGGGCAGAGCCTTGAGGGAATTTTCTGGGGTGATGGCGATGCTCCTTATGTACATCGGGGTTTGAGTAACACAAGGGTCTGCGTATGTCAAAGTTCACGCAAGGGTACACGTAAGACATGTGCATTTCACTGTATAAATTTTACCTAAAAATGTCTCCTCTAATTATATTGAACTCTAGTTAATGATTTGCGTGCTGAACTATTTAGGAGTGAATTGTACTAATGTCTGCAACTTACTTTGAAATGCACCAAAAAATAAGATGAATGGGTAGACAGAATAGATAGGCAGATGAATAAATGCATGATAAAGAAATATAGCAAGACAGTAACAGTAGAAACGGGATACTGGGTACGTGAGTGGTCACTGTACAATTTTTTCAAATGTATTTTTAAAAATAGTCATAATTAAATATTGACATTTTTCATTTATATAATTTTTAAAAATTTATTTATTTTATTTTATTTTTGGCTGAGTGGGTCTTTGTTGCTGCGTGCAGGCTTTCTCTAGTTGTGGTGAGCGGGGGCTGCTCTTCGTTCCGGTGTGTGGGCTTCTCATTGCAGTGGCTTCTCTTGCTGCAGAGCATGGGCTCTAGTAGGCACGCGGGCTTCAGAGGTTGTGGCGCACAGGCTCAGTAGTTGTGGCGCATGGGCTTAGTTGCTCCGTGGCATGTGGGATCTTCCCGGACCAGGGATTGAACCCGTGTCCCCTGAACTGGCAGGTGGATACTTAACCACTGCGCCACCAGGGAAGTCCTATATAATTTTTTATTGTACGTCTTTATACTCATTAACTATAACTTATGTTTTGTTTTTTTAACTTCAACTTTTAATTTGAAATAATTTTAGACTCACAAGAATTTGCAAAATACTACAGAGAAGTCCCATGTTCTTTTCATTCAGCTTTTCCCAATAAAAACATCTTACATTGTCAAAACCAGGAAATTGAGGATGGTATTAACTCATGTACAGACCTTAACCGATTTCATCAGTTTTGCACGCACTCTTTATTTTGGGAGGGGGTGTATAGTTTTTTGAAATTTTGTCACATGTATGGATTCTTGTAACCACCACCACAATCAGGACACAGCCCTGCTCCATCACCACAAAGAAACACCCTTATGGTACTTCTGTATAGTCACACCTCCCCACAACTCTAACTCCTGGGAACCACCCTGAGTCTCCATCACTATGATGTCGTCAACGCAAGAGTGTCGTATAACTGGAACCATACAGTATGCAGCGTTTTGAGACTGGCTTTTCCACTCAGTATAATGCCCTGTAATCCGCCCACGTTGCATCAAAAGTTTGTTCCTTTTGGTTGCAGAGTTGTTTCCCACGCTGTGGATGGACCTGGGTTTGTTTGTTCATTCACCTGTTGAAGGACAGTTGGCAGTTGTGAATAAAGCTGCTGTGAACATTCAGGTGCAGGCTTTTGTGTGAACATACCTTTTTTATTTTTGTAGGATAAATACCCAATTAATGCAATTGCTGGGTCATGTGGCAAGTATATGATTAACTTTACAAGAAACTGCTGAACTCTTTTCCAGAGTTCTTTTTTATGTTCCCACCAGCAACGTAGGAGTGATCCACTCCCTTACCAGCATTTAGTGTTGTCACTATTTTTATTTAATTTTAGCCATTCTGATAGATACTTCATTATGGGTTTAACGTGCATTTTGCTTTATGGCTAATGATGTTGAATATCTTTTAATGTGCTTATTTGCCATCTGTATATATATATTTTGGTGAAGTGTGTGTTCAAATCTTTTATCCATTTTCTAATTGAATTATTTGTTTTCTTACTGTTAAGTTTAGAGAATTCTTCATATATTCCAGATACAAATACTTTGTCAGATATGTGATTTGCAAATATTTTCTCCCAGTCTGCAGCTTGCCTTTTCATCCCCTTAAGAGAATTTTTTAAAAATATATTTATTTTGGCTGTGCCGGGTCTTAGCTGCGGCATGCGTGACCTTTAGTTGCGGCATGTGGACTTCTCAGTTGTGGCATGCAGGACTGAACCTGGGCCCCCTGCGTTAGGAGCATGGAGTCTTACCCACTGGACCACCAAGGAAGTCCCCTCTTAAGAGAATTTTTTGAAGACCACAAAGATCTGTGGGTTGTGCAGGGGAAGTTGAGCAGTGGAGGCACTTAGGTACGAAAAACGATAAATTAACTAATGGGTCAGATCTTTCTTGCTTTTCTTCCCGTTCCAATCTATGATTCCAGCAGTACTCAGGAATTAATGCAGTACTTGCAATAGTGGCTGAGAAACATTTTGTAATATTAATTCACACTTCTCTTGAATTTGTATATAGGTAGGTCTAGATGAAACACTCATTTGACTTAAGGAAAGGACTGAAAAAAAGAAACTTACCATTTTAGGCATTGATTTAAAAAATTACCAAGGGCAAGTAGGTGCTACTGGCACTCACATGGTTAGAGAAGGTAAAGCTGTGTAGAAGTCAGAATTTTGGCCAAAAATCTAGAAGCATTTTTTTGTGTTATGTGTCATGTCACTGGGAGACCTGACCTCAATTGTGCTGATCATGATGACATTCTCTGGAACAATCAAAAGATTATATGCAAGATTTTCTGGATCTGCCCAAAGATGAAACATCTTGGAAAAACACAACACATATGACCTTGTAACTGCCCTTGGATATGTGATGGGAATGCTAAGTGCTTTAAAGAAAGTAGATTTAATTTAGATTCTAGAAGAACCTAAAAAGTTAAGCAAAACAATGTAAGTTTCTCAAATAAAGAGCAAATCTTGGTCTTGAGTAGAAAATGAAATTTCTCTTGACTTTGCGCCACCCACAAGTATTTGAGAGGGACTGTTGCTTATTAATAATGTTGATGAAAATTTAACAACAAAAAAAATCCAAGTTTGGCTTTTTTTTTTTTTTTAACAATTGATGAGCCGACATTGATACGTTATTATTAACTGAAGTCTCCATTGAATTGCTTTTGTACCTTTGTCAAAAGTCCGCTGGGTATATTTGTGTGGGATCTGTGCCTGGTTCTTTATTCTGATCCATAGCCCTAGGTGTCTATCCCCCCACCGATGCCACACTGTCCTGATTACAGCAGCAATATTGTAGGTCTTAATATCAGGTGGTGGTCCTCCCATTTTATTCTTCTTTTTCAAGAATTTTTAAGCTATTCTAGGGCCTGTCCTGTCCATATACATTTTAGAATAAGCTTATCTGTGTCTACTAAAATTCTTTCTGGAATTTCGATAGGAATTGCATTAAACCTTTAGATTAATTCGGGGGAAATTAACATTTTTACTATGTTGAGTCTTCCAATCCATGAACATGATAATGTGTCTCCATTTATTTAGTTCTTCTTTGATCTCTTTCATCAGCATCTTTTAATTTGCAGCATACAGATCTTGTCCATGTTTTGTTAAGAGACATCCCTCTCTCCTCTCAGGCCTCCTCCTCCACGAAGCTTTCCCTGCTGTGCACAGGGGTGTGTGTGTGTGCTCTGGTGGCGGTCAGGAGCACTTCCTCAGGGCCCAGGGCCCCTCTTTGGCACTGCTTATTGTAATGACCCCCTTGCTTGCTCCTTGCATCTCACCCCCTGACAGAGCTGGTGCTTGTGAATACTGCCCTTCCCCAGGTCCAACTGGATTATGTTTTGCTCGGCTTTGGGTTTAGAAATTGGATGCATGCTCTTCCACCCGGACGTGGGGGGGCGGGAATCAGCGGGATTTCCCGCGACTGTCCCCAGCGGGCATTCCTGCTCCCGCAGGACCAAACGCACAGCCAGGGCAGGAGCGTGGCCCTCGGGGCGGTCGGCCTGGCCACTCACTAGCTGTGTGACCTCGAGGAAGTGATCTGGCTTCTCCAGCTTCAGTCCCTGGTCCGTAGAAGGAAGATGTTGGAGGACATTCCTCGTGGGCTTGGAGCGAGCCTCTGCGGGAAGGCTCGGGAAGCGCTGCCCGCCGCGGGAAGGAGGCGGAAGCCCTCGGCGGCCCGCGCCACACCAGGCCTCGCCTCTCTGAGGAGCGGCCCTCGGCCCGTGCCCGAAGGCGGAGGGGGGGTCGCACGCCCTGGGGCCCGGGGCCGCTGGGCGCCGGGAGCTCCTCCTGGTTCTCAACGCCAGCATTTACAGCTCCCGAGAGACACAACCCCAGGCAGCCATTCACACTTGGCGGGCAGGCGGCGCTCAAGGCTGCGGGGGCGGGGGAGCTGCCGTCCAGCTCTGCCCGCTGCCCGACTCCCTGCCGCCCGCGGCCGGCCGGAGGTCCGCACCACCGAGAGGCCGGCTGCTCTCTGCGCGCCTAGAGCGGCACCGGAAGCTTCCCGGGCGGGGCCTCGGGCCGATTTCCGGCCGCGGCGTGCGGGCGGTCGTGCGGGCTTTGTCAGCAGGCCAGCGGGGAGGGCGGCCGGCGGTCCGCGTGCGGGGCGCGCGCCGTCCTCTCGCCGCTGGGCGCCGGGTGAGTGGCGCGTTCCGAGCCGCGGGTGGGGGCGGCAGGGTCCTCCGGTCGGGCGGACGGGCGGGCTGAGCGCGGTCGGCCCCGCACGGGGGTCCCGGAGCCTGGGCCACGGTGAGCCCGGCTCCTGGCAGCCGTCACGGCCGCCCCCGCTGGGCTGCAGTCCTGCCCGGGGCCCGCAGCTTCTCTCCCTAAGGAACGTCGTGTGGGTAAATACCCGGTTCCACTCTCTTGGTTCCTTTCCCTGGCTCCAGGGGTCACACACCCAAGCCGTAGAGCCTCCAGCTTCAGCGTCTGTGTCGCAGTTCTCAAGCCCACCAACCCTTCCGAGGTGGCCTGGCGGGGGGTGGGGGGCACAGGTGCGGCTAGTACTACTGTTTTGCTCTAAGCCTGCCTCCTCTCCCAGGAGCCCAAGGGAGCTCTCCAAATGATGCTGGGAAAGTGGCCGGGGCCTCGAGCCTCTTTGTGCTGGAGGAGATGCAGAGGCGGCACCGCTGCCCTGGCGCGGGTAGAGGTGATGAACAGGATCCCCTCCAGCCCTGGTCCCGAAGGAGAACTCCCAGGTGGGGAGAGGTGACGGGCTGCGCTGTCCCAGCTCTTCCCTGAAGGCTCCATTCTAGAGTCGTATCTGAACCCGGTGGCCGTCTCTGCCGATGTCCTGGACGTCTTACCCCCTCATGCAGTGGCTGCATGGTGGTCCTGGGATCTTCAGGGCCTGAGTAGCATGCCTGTGGGTTCCCAGGAGGGTTAGCTGGAGGCCAGTTTGAACTCAGGCGGTTTGTCTGTAGAGCTCATCACGCTGCAGCCTTGTGCAGCGCGTCCTTTCCCCGAGCTCCAGCCCCAATGAATGACAGAAATGTCTTTTGCCCACCTAGGGTCTGAGAGACGCCAATCTAACCGAGTCTTCAGGCGATACCTTGCTCCTGTCCACAGAGGTGGGACTTTTTGTAGATGTAACATTGTAACGGTATCTTAATAATGGTGATAACTGCAGCATCCCTCTTACGGAGAATACAGAGAGAAATGAGGGGGGCGGACTCTGTATTTTCACAAGCCTAACTTGGTGGCTCCAGCCCTTCCTGGAGTGATGGTGATGGATTCCTGACTCTCCCGGAAAGGTCCTGGGGACGATGGGGCTTGCAAGGCTGAGCTGAGAAGGCCCAGACCGCATTCACAAGCCGGTGATGGAAGGGGTGCTCAGGGAAGCAGCCGACCCAGAACAGGGCGAGGCCTTGAACCAGTTCAGGGAGCTGTCAGGCGTGTCCAGTGCTGCTTCGGTTTGTGGGAGATGACTGTTGAAAGGACACTGAACTTGTCAGGAAAGGAGAAGACCGTTGGCATCGTCGGGCAGAGTCCTGGGAGCAAAAACCAAATGGCTGTGCGGTGGGGTGGGAGGAGGAGATAGCAGCTAGCAGCTGGCTCAGCCTTAAGCGAGTCACCTCCCCGAGCCTCGTGGATGGTTGTGAGGAAAGCAGAAAAGCACCCGCCAGGCACTCCACCCCCAACACGGCTGCAGTGGCAGAAGCTCAGGTTGATGACAGTGGCGGCCGCGAGGCAGCGCAGAGGTGCAGCTTCTCCTGGAGCTCTAGTCCGTGTCTTCCTCGTGTGTCTTTTTACTCTCCTTTTCCCATTATTCCCAAGGGTGAAGCTTTGCAAACCTTCCCGCTTCCTTTCTTTAGGCTGTAAGCAGCAGACAGCGACCTTGGCTAACTTGTGAGCCCAAGGCTGTAACACCCTTTCACCAGTGCAGACAGCTTCTAGTGCCTGCAGCGGGCACTGCCGCCTCACCATCTCTGAGCCCCTCTGGGCTGCTCGCAGGCTGCACTGCCAGGCTGAGCTTCCACTTCATTCCCAGCACTGAGGCTTGCCCCATCTCTCAGCATCAACTGTGTATTTAGACAGTTTCATGTTATATTTTGTCCAGCAAATTCTATATAACAGAAGAGTGGGCCACGTTAGCCTCGGATGTTATGGAACCAGAAGTCTGGCGTATTTTTACTTCCTTTGTTCGTTCCATTCAGGTTTCTTTAAATGAAAGAGTATCAATTTAATTTTGCTTGAATTCACAGAAGAAAAAGGAACTAAGCAGAAACTGAAAGATTGCTGAATTTAAGATAAATGTTTATTCAAAGCAAGGTATATTTAATTTTTAAAACTTCCTCTAAAGTTAAAAAAAAGTTATGAAAATCATGAAAAGGCATACATTTTTGAAGCTATATTCTTGTAAATATATGCAAGCCTGTTTTCAGGTGGTAGAACAGTCATTTTAAACAAAAAAATCAGAAAATATCACCTCCAAAACAAAAAACCAAGTCTTCCCCACCTTTTTTTGAATTAAGAAAAATAACAAGATTTAAAATATAAGCTTACTTTTGTAATACTAATCCCAGCTGATCTAAGCAAAATATCCTGTAAAAGTGACATCATAGTTGGGAAGGGAAAAAATCTTCGACAGCGGGAAATGGGCAGTGGAGGTAGACAGGCCTGGCTCTGAACCTGAGCTCTGCCACTTAGCAGCCCTGGGTGGTTGACTTTCTCAGCCTCCGTGAAATAGAGTAAATAATAGAGGTCATAGCTGTCTCACAGGGTTTGGCGGTGTCCCTGAGACCATGCAGGCCGGTTCAGCACCGCCTGGTTGGGGTTTGAGGGGCCCTCATCAGTAACACCCCTCCTGCCCTCCCAGGTCTGCACCAGTGAGGCCCATGAGCGAAAGGTCACCTCAGTACTGGTCAAAGCCTAGGTTGGAGTGACATTGGACTCCTCAGGCGAGTGCTGGTTAGACACTGTCCTGCCTGCTGGACACCCTGTCGAAGAGGTTGGGTGCTGCATGCCACTTATTCTCTCAAACCTTTCACTTGGCGGACTCCTTCCACCTGTCTGGGGAAGAGAAGCGGGCGGAACGCGTCAGGGAGCATCCTTCCTCTTGGCGCCGCAGGCACAGGGCTGGCTGCTCCCCCCAGCGCCTGATGTGTCGTGGGGCCTCGGGGCGCCCGCGAGGGTGTTGGTGCTCAGAACACCGGGTGCCTCTGTGCGAATGAGCTTGAAGAACGCCAGAAAGTGTTGCAGACGGATGGGTATAGTGTGAGCCCTTGTTTATATCTGAAAATCGTGTGTACCTAAGTAAATGTATCATTGTTTTTGTTTAATCAGAGGTCTGGATGAAAGTGTATAAACTGAACAGCTAACTGGTTCTCTGTTGGATTGCTGGGGGTTATCATAGTCTATATTTTATGTTTACCACTTGAAATATTTTTACAAGGTGTATCTTATGTTTTTAATCGCTAAGAATTAACAAGATATAAAAGTAAAGTAAAACAGGATATGAGACTGAGGAGTGTGGTCCTGATTTCATAATACATTGGTGCAGAAAAGCACTAGAGGAAAAATGTCCATGTGTAATCTGAGTGGTGGGGTTAAGGGTAATTTTATTGTTATTTTTTAAGTTTTTCTTAAATAGCATAATCATCTGCCTTTATACCTTGAAAAAATAACTAGTTAAAAGTAATTTTTATAAGCAGAAAAGATTTTAAACCAAGTTAGTGGGCCTTTAACTCAGAAGAACATTCTCAGCGAACGTCACCAGGCAGTGGTCGCAAATGCTGTGTCACAGGCACCCCAAGAGGGCTCCTGCTCCAGGAAGCTGTGTTGCACATCTCACACGGAGAGGAATGCCTCGCGTAGACTGGTGCCCAGCTTCTCACCCTTCTTGTCAGCTCTCGGTGTGCGGGTTCAGTTTCTTCGTCATCACAGGGAGCGTTGCATCTGAATAGTCAGGTTGTCTAATAGCAGTATTTAAGCATGGGTTCATTTTGCTGTAACAGAGATTCAAAAATAGTGTTTCCAACAGGAAACTTGGTTTCTCGTGTTCCATCTCACAGGCAGGTGGGCGGCTCTGCCCCTCCAGCGCCCTGGAGCCTGCCGTGCTGTCTCGTGCACGTCACCGCAGGTGGGCGAGAGGGTGGGAGGCGGGTGGCACACGCACATCCCTTCCGTTCCTGTCTCACAGCTGGAATCAGTCACAGGGTCACACCTCACTTCAGGGGACTTCAGGAAATGAAGTCATTCGCTGCTGTGTGTCCACTAAAATTTCTGGAGGGGTTTCTATCACTCAGAGGAAGCAGGGACGCCGGGCAATGTGTCTCTGCCACAGTTTACCCCGTGTGCCACCCTGGGTCCCACACCAGGTCATGCTCAGTTACTGCTTCCCGCCCAGAGCCCAGATCTCTGTGTGTGGCCTTCTCCCGGCACCAGGGCCTCTTCACGTGGTCACAGTCTAAACTCAGACAAGTCCCGGCCTCCCCAAACGCTGTCTCCTCACCCACCACATAGATGCCCCCACTCAGGAAGGGGAAGAACCCCAAACCCACAGCAGTCACTGGTCCACAGCGGCTGCGGTTCCCAGTGGAGTCTGCGAGCGCGGCCTGAACTGGTGGCCACTGAAGTGAAGGAGTCCCAGGACCCAGCGGAAATGAGGACCTCTGTCGACCAGAAGACAAGCACAGGACCGGTTATGGCAGCTCTGTCCCCAAGCCCGAGCTGCCATCCCCTCGGTGTTGGTGGGTAGGAGAGAGGAGGGCGCGTGGCGGTGTGTTCACGCGGTGGAGGCCGCACACCGTGAGGTCTGTGCCACACAGGCGGCCTCCCCAGCGCGGCGCTCAGCGTCAGCAGACACGTGGTGGGGTCATGACCCTGCTCGGGAGTTAATTAGATAGTGTGGAACGTTCTACAACCTCAGGGGTGTTCTAAAAAGCACTGAATTGTGCACTTTAAAATGGTGGATTTTATGGTGTGTGAATTCTATCTCCATAAAAAGTGGGTACGTGTTGAATAAAAAGCAGACACAAAACATACCTGTATGATTCCATTTAATTGAAATTGAAAACCTGCAGAATTCACCTATAATAATAGAGATGGTTCCCCTTGGAGGGGGAGCCTCTGGGCTATGGAAGTGGCGGTGGTTAGGCCGGTGTTCGCCAGGAGTTCATCGAGATGTGTGCATGTGCCTCGCCAAGAAAAAAGAGCAGCCTGTTGGGAGGAAGCCCTGCGGCCGTAGAGCTCGCGTTACCTGGTTACACCGCTTTCCTGCCCCCGGGCTGCTCCCCGCCGCCTGGCTCTGTCCTCGGGAGCACATCCTTGTCCTTGGCAGCCACGTTGGAAAGGGGTTTTGGAGGGCATCGCTTTGTGGGGCTGCATAGCAACTGGTCTGCTTCCCACTGGTGCAGATTTGGGGTGAGAGGCGATCATGCGGGGTCGTCTTGGACGGAGCTCCTGGGAAGTGGGCGCAGCTGGGGGGGCGCGCTCGCGGATGCACCTGTGAGGAAGGAGGGATTGGGCAGTGGGTCTGAAACAGGCCCAGGCACATCGCAGTGGAGCTTTGGGGCTGGGTGGCCCTTCGGAGTTGCCCCAGGTGGAGACGGGGGTGCTCTGGGCTCCGTCGTGGGCTGGGCCCCAGCTGGGGTGTGGCAGGCAGGGTCCTGAGATGACCCCGACTGTGCACCCCTCCCGGCTGCCAGGGAGGGCTCTGGCGGTCAGTTGACATAAGGTAGGGCTAGTCGGGGAGCCCACGGAAAGCAGGGTTTCTGCAGCTGGTCACGGAAGAGAATCAGAGAGGGCGTCTGAGCTGCTCCTGCCTGGAAGGTGCGGTGCTCCCGAGGGGCCACCAGCCGGTGATCGGGGACAGTTCCACAAGCGCAGGGGACCACATTCTGCCAACAACCTGAGCGTGTGGAAAGACGTTTTTCCAGAGCTTCCAGAGGAGACCTCAGCCTGGCTGACACCTTGTGTGACCCTTCTCAGGGGCCCCAGTCGTACCAGGCTGGGCTTCCGACCTACGGCCCTGTGAGATGGGAGCTGGGTCCCTTTTCTGCTGGAAGTCTGAGGTGAACTGTTACATAGTGATGGATGGCTCGCAATGGAGAGGGCGTGACTGCAACGGAGCTCCGGGTGCGAGAATTCCAGAGCTGGAGAAGGGAGCTGGGCACAGCGTCCCAGAGACCGTGGGAGGTTAAATAAGCACAGGCTTTTCCAAAGCAAACACACCTGTGGAGCGAGGCCCACGTGCAGGTCACCAGAACCCCGAGGGCTCCCTGCACCCCCTGCCAACCATGATCTCCCTAGAGACCATCATTGACTCGAGTCTCCCGCCATGGTTGGTTTTGTCTGTTTCTGAACTTTGTGTAAGTAGGATCATACGATATGAACTCTGGCTCAGCGTTACATCTGTGAGGCTCACCTGTGCTTTTGTGTGGGGCAGGTCTTTTCACTGCTATGCATTCCTCCCTTGTTGGAGGACTCCTCAGTTTACCCTTTCTTCTGTTGATGGATATTTTGGTGATTATGAACAGGACTGTGGTGAACATTCCAACCCCAGACTTCTGCAGGGCGGGGCCGGGGGTGCACAGGAGGACGTCTTTACCTTGGATTCGATCAAGGACATTTAACCCCATAAAGAGGGAGGGTGTGGTGTGGGCGCAAACACAGGTAGGTTGGTAAATGTGAGAGAAAGTGGGCATTCTCGTCTCATTGCTTCTATTTTCTCACTGAAGGAAGACGCAAGGTCCTCGTCCCTGAGAGGAAGGACAGGGTGTTGGACATTTGAGAGGAGAGGAGAAACCAGGAGGTGATCTTACAGGGGAGTTAGCCAAGTGTAGAAATTGCCGGCAGCCCTCAGGGTCCGTTAGGCAAGTGGTTATAAATGTAGAGAGAACTGAGTCGGCAGCGGTGCAGACACCGATCAGGAAGCAAGCTGAATTTTACTCGAGTTGGGGTTTTCCCACACAAGTATGGCAGAGGAGGGGAAGGGCAGGGGAGTTAGGGTTAATATGCAAGAGAATGAGTGTGATACATACCCCAAACGGGTATATCCCATCGACCATCTAAACTGGGGAAGGAGGGGCAGTGCAGAGGTGGTAAGAGCAATCCATCTGTGTTTCTTTGGAATATGTCTTGATTTTTGAGTGGAGTCCAAGCCACATCCCGCCCATCTGCCATCGGCCAGTCTGTCCCCTGGAGTTGGTGTTAGCGGTGGAGCCCGAAGGGGCCTTCGCCAGCGGCGAGGCCGGCGGGGTGAGCCGAGCATGGTGCTGGGCCGGGAGGGAGGGCAGAGGGAACGTTTTCCTCTCTCCCACTCCTCGGATATGCGTTTTGCTGCCCGCCCACCCGCCCGCTCCAGCAGATTCCCGTCTGTTAAGGAAGGGGAAAGATAACCGTACTCTCTTTGATTGCAGACTGGTGACTAGAAGGTGACTCCGGAGCCTGAATTTCTGAGCATGGAAATCTGCAGAAGACAGTGTCCGAGGCCCTCACAGTGATGGAGCTCGCCGCCCCTGCGCCTGGCGGGGGCCCTGAACCCAGATTAGGGGGGCTGTTGGGAAACCTGGACGGGCAGAGCGTGCGGAGCTGCCCCTCCCAGGAGGGAGGTTTCAAGCAGGTGACAGTTACCCACTGGAAGATCCAAACAGGAGAGGCAGCGCAGGTGGGCAGGAGGTCAGGAGGAAGCCCCGTCCTGAGCTCAAACCTCCTGCTTCAGAGAGAGCTGATCGAAGGGGAGGCCCACCAGCGCGAGGCTTGCGGAAGCTTCCCGTTTAATTCGGACCTGGTCAGACATCAGGTTTCTCAGTCTGGGGAGAAATCTCACAGACGTGACGAGTGTGGGAAGGGCTTCGGCCAGAGCTCCCACCTCGGGGAGCATCCGCGCGCTCACGGCGGAGACAGACTCTACGTATGTAACGCGTGTGGGAAAGACTTCGTTCTCTACGCGGATCTTGTGGCGCATCAGAAAGCGCACGCGGGAGAAAGGCCCTTCAAGTGCGCTCAGTGTGGGAAGGCGTTCTGTCACAGCTCAGACCTCATCCGCCACCAGCGCGTCCACACCCGGGAGCGACCTTTCGAGTGCAAGGAATGCGGGAAAGGCTTCAGTCAGAGCTCGCTGCTCATCCGGCACCAGAGGATCCACACAGGGGAGAGGCCCTACGAGTGTAACGAGTGCGGCAAGGCCTTCATCCGGAGCTCCAGCCTCATCCGACATTACCAGGTCCACACGGAGGTGAGGCAGTACGAGTGTGAGGAGTGCAGGAAGGCCTTCCGCCACCGCTCGGACCTCATCGAGCACCAGAGGATCCACACCGGGGAGAGGCCCTACGAGTGCAACGAGTGCGGGAAGGCCTTCATCCGGAGCTCGAAGCTCATCCAGCACCAGAGGATCCACACTGGAGAGAGGCCTTACGTGTGCAACGAGTGCGGGAAGCGTTTCAGCCAGACGTCGAACTTCACTCAGCATCAGAGGATCCACACTGGAGAGAAGCTCTATGAATGTAACGAGTGCGGGAAAGCGTTCTTTCTGAGTTCATACCTTATTCGACACCAGAAGATCCACACTGGAGAGAGGGTGTATGAGTGTAAGGAATGTGGGAAAGCTTTTCTCCAGAAAGCCCATCTCACTGAGCATCAGAAGATCCACACTGGGGACAGGCCCTTTGCGTGTAAGGACTGTGGGAAAGCCTTCATTCAGAGCTCCAAGCTCCTCCTACACCAGGTTATTCACACTGGAGAGAAGCCCTATGTATGTAGTTACTGTGGGAAAGGCTTTATTCAGAGGTCAAACTTCCTTCAGCACCAGAAAATTCATGCTGAAGACAAACTCTATGAATGTAGTCAGTATGGGACAGAGTTCACCTCAACTCCAAACTTTAAAGGTAGTCAAGAGGTTCACCAAGAGGGACTTCCCTTGAGTCAGACCCCCATACATTTGGGTGAGAAGTATGTAGGTCAGGGGGAACACACAGACTTGTAACTATTCTCCAACTCACTGAGTGATACTCGAAGCGAGTGGTGTGAGCCCTAAGTCATGCGGCTTTGGACGTGTCAGCATTTCCCAGAGTCACCGGCAGGGCTGCCTCTGGAGTGGGCTGCCACCTCCCACTTGGCTGCCCAGCCGGCCAGCCGTCTTCCTCCTCCGCTGGGAGCACGTGCCTGCGGGAGAGCCACGTGACTGGACAGCTGACTTGGAGCTGGACCAGCTTGGGGGGAGGAGCTCGGCCTCGGGAGAAGGTTCTTCTGTTTAATTGCACAATTACAATTCACCCCAGAGTTAAATCCCTTCTAAAGTAGAATTATGTATCTAATCGTATCACCTTAAAAGAGTATTCCTTAGCATATTTTGATCTATCAGAAAGGCAAGTTGGAGAAACATCCTTTCTTATCTAAAACCACAAATTGGTTCCTGTCGTCCTTAGGATAAGTTCCAATCTCCCCATCCTGCATCCGAAGGCCTTTTGCTTCCTGGGGCCTCTTCTCCCACCGCTTAACTCCCTGCCGCACCGTTGGCACTGTGGCAGCACTAACTGCTGGACGTCTCCACTTACCCAGGCCGCTCCTGCCTCCTTGCCTCTGTCCTGGTTGGAACGCCCCCTCTCCTCACCCGGCTGACTCTCGGCTCAGCCCGCTACCCCTCTGCTTCCGTTCCTCGGTGGTCCTTCACCTCTGTTACTGCGCTTACTCTGATATGTCAAAATCGTGTTTCAGATCCTCTCTCTTTCCTTGTTACAGTGTTAATTCCTAGAGCACAGTGAGCGTATCTGACTGATTTATGTGTCCCTGGCGTCTAGAGCAAGGCGGTAAAAAGCACACCCCAGTCCTTGAGTACTTGGTTTGTCCTCTCTATACTGCTGTTTAAAATATGTTTTTGGATGCTCTTTTTGTCGTTGCTGTTTTGTCTAATCTGCTGGTCTGTCAGAAATACCTCCTCTCGGCCCTGCTGGCGTCTTCGGGTCATACTGCGTTCAGCACTTGCAGGCAGTAGCCAGAGTAAGATGGCGCCCCTTGTGTTTTTGCCTTCACAGCTTGTCCATGACTGTCCACTTGCTCTGGGGGAGGCTTGTCCTCAGTCATCTGTGTATCTTTCGAATTCATTCAAAGGGCACACAGTCCTGGTATGCTACATGACTTTTCCTGTCTCAGCCATTCCATGATTGAGCCCAACTTCTTCCCCTTTCCCTGCTCTCTGGCTCACTTTGTCATTGATTTGAAAATGTAATTATCTAAAAGGACGAGTGCTAAATACTGGGAAACCGAGATGAATGAGACACCATCTGTCCTGAAGTCGTCCAGAGTCTGATGGGGGAGGCAGGAAGGTCACGGTACGCTGAGTTAAGTGTTGAAAGAGAAGTGTGTTCCCAGTTGTGCAGGAGCATAGGTAAGGAGGTGATTAATTTGGCATGGGGCATCTGGGACGGCTTCACAGAGGAGGTGACAGCAAACTGGTTTACAGAGATAAGTAGACATTTGTCAGCTAGAGCAGAGGATGATCTGGGAGGGAATCTGGAGAAACGGGAGGACTGGCAGATCCCTCTCTGGGTAGGGCTGTTCAAAAGCAGGCCAGTTTCATTACACAGCAGAACTGTTAGTTGTTCCCTCTGAATTTCTTTTATCTGAACATTAACAAAACAACCAGTTTTGAAATGCTGTGGTAATGGATTGCCCATGAGGGCATATCTTGAGTTCTTAAACTCCAGCAACCCTAGAAGCCTTGAGGGGGTAAATAATTCAAAAAGAGCATACAGTACTCCATCTTTTGGAAAACTCACCATTACTGGAGATGTTTCAAATGGTATAGAAGCAGATATTACCAGACCATTTTAACCAACTTTGTTTAGTTGAGGTCCAGTTGCCATACAGTAAAACACCTATTTTAAGTGTACAGAATTTTGACAAATCCATACGCCTGTGTAACCATCATCATAACCAAGAATAACATTTCTGTCACCCAAAAATGTTCCCTTTTGTCCTTACCCAGTTAGTCCCACCTCAGGCCCAAGTAACAACTTTCTGTTAGTGTGGATTCATTTTGCCTGTTCCAGGACTTCATATAAATGGATTCATATGGCATGTAATCCTGTGTAATCCAAACTTCTTTCACTTTGGCATGTTTTAAAGACTCAGCTGAGTAGGTCTGTGTTTCCATAGCTCTTTTTCTTTGTGAGTAGTGTTCCATTGTATGGGTAAGCATCATTTATTCATTCATCTGTTGATGGAAATTTGGGTTTCCAGCTTTGGCTGTTATGAATAAAACTGCTATGAGCATTTCCGTAAAAGTATTTATTTGGACGTGCCTCTTTATTTCACTTGGGTAAATGCCTAGGAATTTAATTGCTGGATTATAAGATACGTGAATTTTAACTTTATGAGAAATTGCCAAAAAGTTCTTCATCGTGATTGTAGACTTTTACACTCCTGCACTGGCAGGGTTCCATTGGTCCACATCCTTACCAACATGTGGTATTGTCACGGCCCCAAACCCTAATCCGCTCCAGTGGCATATAGCGATGTCTCTTTATGCTTCTAATTTATATTTTCCTGCTGGATGATGATGCTGAGCATCTGTATCATTTTTTGTGATGTGTCTGTTCACATCTTTTGCCCATTTTAAAATTGGGTGGTTTGTCTTATTTACTTATGAGAGTCTTTTTTATATTCTAGGTCAAAGTCCCTTCCCAAACATGTATTTATTTATTTATTTATGGTCGCACCACATGGCTGTGGGATCTTAGTTCCCCAACCAGGGATTGAACCCGGGCCCTCGGCAGTGAAAGCGCTGAGTCCTAACCACTGGACCGCCAGGGAATTCCCCAAAACATATACTTATTATGAATACTTCCTTTTAGTCTTGGGCTTAACTTTTTTTTTTTTTTTGGACTTAAGAGACTTTAAAATGATTTGGAGTGGTTTACAGCATATAATGTGGTATTTAGTCTTTAGTGGAGAAAGTTGCTAGTCACCTGTAAGAAAAACAAGCATTGTGGGCATTCCTAAGACAAATGGAATAAAATCTCATCACTTTTGGCTATAACCAGGCTTCTCACCAATAACTGTATTAATTTTTCCAGTATTCAGACATACCCTAAAAGATAAAAGAGAATGTCTGCTTCTAAATCACATCCAATGTGAACTTGCATAAATGCAAAGCATAAATAGAGTTCTTATAACTCCACAGGCACCTGAAAGTTTTAACTACCCTTTGTGCTCACTTCATATTACATAAAGAATAATGGAAATATGGGGAATACTTGAAATATAAATATTTTATAAATCCTTACTATGTGGTTGTCTTATTCTTGTAATATTCCACTCTGGTGGCCTTTGTTTTTGCTTGTAAAATTAAGTTTAAGTAGCACATTAACCTTTCCCCTCAAATATGCCTTTTGATGTTCATTATTACACCAAAAAGAAAAGAAAGAAATTAACAACCAAAAAACAGATGAAGATGCTGCAAGGGAAGAGATAAATGAGATACAATTCCTTAGGTGTAAAAATATGTTGTTTCAAATTCAGAAGAATTTAATAACTTTGTTATTTCATATGTATCTGGAAATGGGACAGATACATGTCCTGATCCTGTCAAACGAGGTAGAGTTCCAGCCAGCATTTGGTACAACTTTCCAAGATAGGGTTAAAGTGACATTCCTGTTTCCCTTGAGACCATTTCCATTGTCAAAGAAAAAATATTTTTTTCATATCTTTCAAAAACGTGACGTCTTCTACGTTTTTCAGCGTGATGCACGAGACTCGCTGCGGTCTTTGAAGGCGGCGGTGATGAAGCAGCCAAAGGCCGACAGCAAGTTCCTGGCTTACCTTTTAATTTTCTTAATGATGTCTTTTGAAGATCAGATTAAAAATTTTTTTGATTAAGTCTAATTTACCAAAAATTTTTATATTTTACGCTTTTTGATTTCTGTCTTGGTTTTTTTAAAGTCTTTTCCAATTGTCATTGCCAGTGTGTAGAAATACATTTGATTTTTGTTAATTGACCTTGTATCTAGCAACCTAGATGAATTCACTTATTGGTTCCAGTAGCTTTTTCCTAGATTCTTCAGCATTTTCTATGTAGATAATCAAAGAATTTTACTTCTGCCTTTCTAGTTTGTATAGACTTTGCTCCTTTTTCTTGCTTTATTGCTGGGCATCTTATACAATTTTCATTAGAAGTGAGAGGACGTCTCGTCTTGTTTTGCTATCATGGTAGCATTGCTCTCAAAGAGTTGTGAATTAGTCTCCCCACATCTATTTTCTGAAGTTGTTTGTATAACGACATTATTTCTTCCTTAGACCTTTGATACATTTCACCAGTGAAACCCTGGGGAGTTCTTTGTGGGAAAATTACAAATTCAATTTCTGTAATAGATATAGCACTACTCAGATTTTTCTATTTCTTCCTGTGCCAATTTGGTAACTTGTATCTTTCAAGGAATTACTTATTTCATCTAATATAACTGAGGCGTTGGCATAAGGTTGTTGAAACATTTCATTGCTTTTGTGCATTGTATTTTACATTCTATCTTAATGAGTTATATTTAAAATGATGTCTCCTCTTTTCTTCCTGGTATTGGTGATTTGTGTCTTCCTTCTGCTTTTCTGATCAGTCTAGCTACAGATTTACCAAGGTTATTAGTCCTTTCAAAGAAGCAGCTTTCGTTTTCCTTGATTTTCTCTATTGTTTGTTTCTTATTTCACTGAAATAGAACCATTTTATTCCTTTCCTTCTACTTTGAGCTAGATTCCCTTCCCTTTTCTGGTTTATTAAAGTGGAAGCTTAGGTTATTAGTTTTAGACCTTACTTCTTTTCTGATGTAAACATTTAAAGCCAGTAATTTTCCTCTAAACACTGCTTTAGCTGCATTCCACAGACTGACGTATTGCGTTTTTATTATTATTCCTGCGGCCCGGGAGTGTGGGCGGGGTCGGGCCGGGCGGCCCCAGGGCCCTCCGCCACCGAGACGAACTCCTAGAGGGGCGGAAGCGCAGCTTCCGGCGGCAGGAGAAGCACTTCCGCTGGGAAGTTTTCTTCTCGCTCTCCCGCCGCGGCTGTTCCCGATCCCGTGCTCGCGGAGGTCCGGTTAGGCTTACCTGCAGGGGCCCACCTGCCGGTCACCGTGGGCGCGCCCGCCCGCCTCAGGCCCCTCCCAGCGCGTCCTCCGCCTCGGGCCCGTTTCCTCTTCCGGCTGCGCCCTCCCCGCGCGGCCCCGTCCGTGGTCGTGGGCGCCCTCCACGTCTGCGAGTCCAGCCTGGACCGCTCCGGTGGGAGCCAGACACTGTGCCCAGCTGCCGGCTTAGTATCAAAAACATCCCGCTCGGGGCTCCTCCGCAGGTGGGAGCCGCGTCCTCCTGCCCCAGACCATCACGCAAATTGTTTGGCGTTCTAGCTCCGTGGTGGCCTTGAGTCATTCCCTCCTCTCCGTTCCCACCCTCCACGTGTACGTCCCGGCCCCCTTCATCTCTCCCCTCGACCACCTCAGTGGTCGGTGGTTGTCTCCCTGTCTCCCCGACCCGGTCTTGTCCTGCCGCCTTCTGATTGGCTCACCGCAGTGGGGGGGTCTTTCAGAAGTGTACCGGATCACAGAGGTGAGGTATTAGACCGTCCCTGCCTTTCATGTATAGCCATGGCCCAGGATGCCTTGGGTACTCCAGACCTTGCCCGCTTCTCTGGCTGTATTGAAACGGTATACAAGCCCCTGTGTCCTTGTCTTTTGAAGTAAAAGGCTGGCTCAAGAGTTAATGATTGGGAAATGTGAAGATGTAGAAACAAAGAATAGCAGTTGGGCTGGGGCGCTGGTAACAATTTAGACTATAAATCTGCCACATAGCAGAATCACCGAACTCCCAGTTCCCTGAAAGCGATAAAGGCCTGACACGCATTCCTAAGTTGTATTTACAGGAAGCCAACCCACCAGATGAAAACTGCTGATTGCAAGAACATAGACCCTAGACTGCTTGAAACCAGAAGGTTGATGATGCTTGAAACTTCACCTGGATGCCAACCAATCCAAGAATTATGCACGAGCTGATCACACACCCTGCAGCCCCCCTCTCTCACACTGCTTTTAAGACCCCTTCCCTGAAAGCCGTCAGAGAGTTCAGGTCTTTTGAGCATGAGCTGTCCGTTCTCATTGCTTGGTGCCTGCAATAAATGCTGTACTTTCCTTCCCCGCAACCCAGTGTCAGTAGATGGGCTTTACTGCGCACAGGCGAACAGACCCAAGTCTGGTTCGGTAGCAATATCTCATACAGTTCTCCCCCTTACTCTCTGCTTTCCAGCTGGCCAACTCCAGCCCATTTATAGTCCATAGTGGATGCCCAGTGCAGGGAGCTCTTCTTATTTATCGCTGTGATCATTATTAGTGGGTGGAGGAGCTCAGGCTCTCATGCTAAGCGCTGCCCATGACACCTGTGCCCAGTGCACCTGTTCATGTGTTTGTAGACCATGTATATCTATTAGTGGAAGAGTCCAAATATTCTTCCCATTTTGAGCTTCATTTTTCTTTTTCTTATTGGTTTGTGAGAGTTCTAGTTCTGGATATGAGTCTTGTGTCAGATATATATATTGGGAATATTTTCTCCCAGTCCGTGGCTTGCCTTTTTATTTCTTAACTGTCTTTTGACAAGCAGAAACTTTTAATTTTGATAAAGTCCAATTTATGAATTTAAACATTTTAAGGTGAGTGCTTTTGGGGTCCCACCAATGAAATCTCTGCTTACCCCAAGATTATGAAAATATTCTTCAATTTTTTTCTTCTAGAAGCTTTATAGTTTCAGCGTTCACATTTAGGCCCAAGATCGACCTTGAATTAGTTTTGGGTATGGTGTTAGGTAGGGCATGTTAAGGTTAATTTTTCCCCTTATTGTTCTGGCACCATTAATTGAAAAAAAATAACAACTTTTACCCTTTGAATTACATTGATGCCCTTGTCATGAAACACTGAACTGTATGTGTGGGTCTGTTTCTGCAATCTCTGCTGTTCCATTGATCTATATATCTGTGCTTGTGCCAGTACTACACTGCCTTACTGTAGTTAGTCTTAGAATCAAGGAGTGTAAGTCTTCCAACTTTGTTCTTCAAGGTGGGTTATTTGAGGTCATTTGCTTTTCCATATAAATTTTATTATCATCCTGTCTGTTTCTACAAACAAACAAACAAAACCCCAAAACAACTGCTGTGATTTTGCTTGGAGTGGTGTTGAATTTCTAGATCAGTTTAGGGAGAATTGAAAACTTAATACCCATAAACAGGGGATATCGCTCAATTTATTTCCAACTTAGTTTGCTCAGCATTGTTTTTTAATTCTGAGAGTAGAAGACTTGTACATCCTTTGTTAAATATATTCCTAGGTCGGATGTGTGGTTTGTTCCCACACCACCAAGCAGCTAACTGAATTATGACCGTCTCTACCTGGAGATAATATCAGATCCCACAGGTTAAGGGCTCAGTCCCACAAGACTGCCCCTCTCCCCACACTTCAGACACCAATCTCAAGTCCAGGTTGCCACCAGTGATTCTGACTGACTGGCTATAGATCTGCAGGTTCCCACAGCCTCTGCCTTGGGTTTGATTGGTTTGCTAGAGCAGTTCACAGACTCAGAGAAACATTTTACTTACTGGATCACTGGTTCATGATAAAAGGATAAGGCTTAGGAACAGCAGGGGGAAGTTGCATAGGAAAAGTATGGGGAAAGGGCCCGGAGCTTCCAAGGTCTCTCTAAACACTGCACTCTTCTCAAATCTCCACGTGTTCACCAACCTGGAAGCTCTCTGAATCTTTCCAGCCCTGGAGTCCCTCACTCCCGGGAATGGAGAGCAAACCAACCTTGTGTTCTGGGCATAAACTTGGTCATGACACAGAGCTCTTTCAGTAAATTGCTGTACTGGGCATCCTAATGTTTTGTTAAGCATTTCTGTGTCTGCTTATGAGAGATACTGGCCTGTAAGCTTCTTATCTTATGATGTCTTTATCAGGTTTTTGTGTCGAGGCTTTGCTGGCTTCTTGACGCAGGCTGGAAAAGGTTTGCTCTTCGTCATTCTCCTACAGGCTTCTGAGATTGGTATAGGCTTCCTTAAGGATTTGGTAGAGTTGACCAGTGAATCAGCTGGGTCTGGTGTTTTCTCTGTGACAGGGTTTTTTCCTGTTTTTTGTAAGTTTCATAACGTTGTGTTTATAAGGGAATTTGTCAATTTCATCTCAGTTGCAGAACTTGTTGGCATAGAGTTGGTCATAGTGGAAGTAATGCTACTTTTCACATCTGTAGGATCTATAGTGTGACCTAGTTCTTTCATCTCTGATGTGGGGAACTAGGCATCTTTGTCCAGCAGGCCCCTTTCTCTGGGTGTCTTGGGAACTGTCCTCTTCTGCATCTCGGGGCTCCGCACTTCACCCAGGAAAGACACAGGCACTCACTGTGGCCGGAGACTTTGGGATCCTGAGGAGGGTGGTTGTGAACAAACCTGGGGGCAGAAGTAGGATCTGAGCAGACCATGTCTGCACAGTTTAGGGGAGCTTGCGGCTTATTCCCAAAACTTGGTGAAGAATAATGAAGCTCTGGTGGAAGAATTTGATTCAGGGGAAAGTGCCCGAGAACGTTCATGTGTGCACTGCTGCAGGCATGGGCCATCCTGGTCCTGTCTCCTGGGGAAGCACCTAGGGTGGGGTTTAGCCCCCAACTGTCCAGTCACTTGTCTGCGGCTAAGCTGCTGGTTTTCAGCCATAAATGATGGTCTCGCCACCATTTGGTGACAGCCTGTGGCTTGCTCTCTGGAATGTCAGGGTCCATGTGTCTGGGGGTGGGGGACGCAGGGCACCCAGTGGTTTCCTTACAGTGATGCTGGCCCCCACCTGACCCCCAAATTCCCCTTCCATTATGGAGCGTGCATGGGCTTGTGTCACTGGTTTTTCCTGAATCCCCCTTGGTCCACTGAGAAGGTTCAGGGCTCTTGGGGTCAGGTGGGGGCTTCTGGGCTGCAGCTCTCACTCACTTTCTTTGTCTCACAGATCAGCCCTCAGCACCTGCCTTTCCCCGGAGGGGCCCACACGCCTCCCCAGAGGCCTCTGCTGTTCCCGCGGATGTGTCCCAGGTGAGCACCACCTCCCTGTGCCCTGCAGGCTGACCAGGGCCCCAGCCCCCAGCCCACCCATGAGACTGGTCCACTATGGTGGCTTCAGAGGTCTGTGACTGCCTGCCTGCCTGCCAGGTCTGTCTTATGGAGTGGGGGGAATGTGATTCATTTACATTAAGACCGTAGTGGATGTTATAGAAAACATGAAAATACACTTGCTTCTCTAGGTACTTAGTCTGCTAAAGCTGCCATAACTCAGCACACACGCATTTATTGGTTGATTTCTCACAGTCTGGAGGCTGGAAGTCCCAGATCAGGGTGCTGGCATGGTTGGTTCTGGTGAGGGCCCACTTCCTGGCTTGTAGAAGGAGAGAGAGAGGAAGAGGGTGCAAGAGCGCTCTGGTGTCTCTTCTTACGAGGACACTAATCCTATCGGATCAGGGCCCCACCCTATGACCTATTTTAACCTTAAATACTTCCCTAGAGGCCCCACCTTCAACTGCAGCCATACTGGGAGTTAGGGCTCCTGCAGATGAATCTGAGGAACACAGACATTCAGTCCATGACAGGAGCCTTCCCTTGAGCCTCAGCTTCAGGCCTTTTGAGGTTTTTCCTCCTTTGAGACCCCCTGGCCCCCCGCCTTTTCTTCCAGACACGTGTGTTTCAGCTTCTCTCCATTTCCCACTGTCCTGCAGCCTCAGGAGCGGCCAGGTCTGACGTCCTGCTCCTGGCGGGGAGCTGTTTGTGTTGCAGGTGGCCATACACTTCTCAAGGGGAGAGTGGCGGTGTGCGGACCCCGGCCAGAGGGTGCTGGGCTGGGATGTGATGCTGGCCGTTTCAGGAGCTCGGCTGAATTCGGCCTGCAGAGCCCGTCCAGTCCCTCGACGGCGCCAGGGCCTCGAGTTCAGGCTAAGGGGGTGTGGGAGCTGGAGCTCTTGTCCTGTGGCTGTGGAGGGGCCGTCCTGCACCAAGTCTGGCCAAGGGCATTCTTCGTGCTGCCCTGGAGGCAGCCCACTCTTCCTTCCTCAGACCCGTCCGCTGTTAGACCTGGCCCCGCCAGCAAGGAGGGTGGGGAGAGCCTGTCACGGTTTGGCCCTGGCTCCCTCCTCCCTGTCTGTCTTCTCTGCTTTGGGGTGGTTTCCTGGACGTTGCCCCAAGGGCTGGCCTGCACCCTCGCTTTGTCTTCTGTACAGAAAACCGCACCTTTTCTCTCCTTGGAGGATTTTGTGGCCACATACCTGGCCGCGTCTCTCGCCTGGAACAGTGGGGTGAGCCGCGGGTTGCGGGGCGGGAGAGACCCGCGTTTCAGGAAGTGCGGAGGGGCCCCCAGGGCCTCCCTCGGCTCCCAGGTGAGCTCAGCGCCCAGCACCCACCAGTGGCGTTCTCCTCTCCCATTGGGACCGTGGGCAGGAGCTGCTGTGTGATCGGACCCTGGAAACCCGTGCTGGCGCCCCGCCCCTGCACGGGGCGCTGCTCTGCTGAGTGCCGAGCCGGCGGGCGCCGTGGGTGTGCGCGGCGGGGGGCCTGAGAGGGTGTGGGTGCTCCAACCTCGCGGCCGCCCCGGCAGGCGCACGCCCGGGATGAGGTCACGGGGCCTGAGCCCTGCTCTGAGGGGCTTCGTGTGTGGCCGTGGGCAGGTGCCTTATTCCTCGTGCTCGTCCCAGGGATGATGAGGGCGCCTCCCTCCCTTACGTGAGGTGGTGACTGTGGTGGTGGTCTTTCGTTTTTCATTTCAGATTCCCTCAGAAGTGAGATCACGCAGACGTGTGGAAATGAGACCAGCTGGGCAGACACTGGGTTGCGTGGAGCCCCAAGACAGAGAGGGTCGCGGGTGCCAGGTTGGAGGGAAGCCGAGGGTGAGTGGTTCTGAAGGACGTGGGTCTCTGTCCCCGGCACCCTCCCCCAACCCAGGAGCCGGGCCTGGTTAGGGGAACAGAGAGCACAGTCTCTATCCTGACTGGTGTCTTTGTTCTTGTGTAGACACGAGTATGTAAGGTACTAGCCGGCTGTTTAGGTCAACGCCCAGTGTTACAGCCTTCCCTCCTGTGGCTAACACCAGCGTTGACCTAGCCGTGACCTCATCGGGGTGAGCATTTGAGTTCATTTTCAGCTTTCCACCATTTATAGTTTTAGCTCATCTGTGTGCTGCTTTCTCACTGCTGGGCCACTTTCTCGGAGTGAATCCCTAATTAGATGGGAGTGAGCTGATAAGACATGTTGTGTGGCTTTTCTCCTGTCTCACCGCCAGCCTGTATAAGTGCCTGTTTCCTCCACCGGGCAAGGGAGGCCCTTTACCGGGGGAGACACTGTAATCGCTTCTGGCAGCCCTCGAGCCAGGGGTGGGGTGGGGAGTGGTGGGAGCTGGCTTCCGAAGGGCTTTGCTCTGGGCCGGGAGCCGGGTGCAGGGCGTGTGGGGCGCAGGGGCCGCCGGCATCTACGACACGTGTGGGACAGTCCTGAGCTGTCACAGCTGCTCGCTGCTCCCCAGACGGTCACACGGGAACCAAGGCCTTCGAGCGTTTCCAATGCGGCCGGACCTTCAGGCGGGTCCCGGACCTTCTGCGACACCAGAGGAACTACAGAAGCGAGCAGCCCTTCGGCTGCGAGGTGTGCGGACAGGCCTTCAGCCTGAGAGGCCGCCTGGGCCCGCATCGCCAGGTCTGCTCGGAGCGCAAGCCTCACCCGCGTGGCGACGGCGGCGGGAAGGCCTCCCGCCCACGTGCACCCTGTGCGGCAAGGCTCTGCGGGCCCGAGGGCCTCAGCACCCGCCGGAGCCGCTGCGGGAAGGGCGTCCGCCACCTTGGGCTTCCTGACGAGGCATCGGGGGACCCACAGGAGAGGGGAAGTGGAGGCGTGCGTGGGGTTCCTCTGGCCATGTTCACATCAGGGAGACTTGGGGGGAGAGGCGACCTCTTTGTTCCAGACTCCAGGCGCCTTTGCTTGCCCAGCCCCGAAGTAAAAACCTGCGGAGTGGGCTTCTCTAGGGCACCGGCTCGCACTTGGAGACTTGGTCACTGGGCAGAACACCAGTCCCCCTTGCTTGTGGGAACGCTATTTCAGGTTATCCAAAGGCTTGGTGAAGGATTTTAATTTTTGTCTGAATTCCAGAGAGGAAAACGTGGGGGGCTGTGAGGAGCTAGCAGAGCCCCAGAGGCATTGCACTGAGGGACCACCTGACCCCGATTTGAGCAAGCCAGTTGTAAAAAGGCTTTTTTGAGACAATCATGGAAATTTGAACATGGACAGGGTATTAGGTGGTATTAGGAGTTTGCTGTGATAATGACAGGGCGGTTCTGTTTTTAAAAGTCCTTAAGAAGGATGCATTCTGACAAATTTATGGGTGAAATGGCATCATGTATGGGATTTGCTTTAAAATTCGAATAAAAAGAAGAAAGACAAAACAGTATCGGCAAAATGAGTTGTTGAAGCTAAGCGATGAGTATGTTTGGAACTTTCCCACATTGTTTTTCTTATTTTACAGGATATTTATATTCTAAGTTCATCAATACATACTGAAGATGGGTGAAAACAGCCATTAAGTTATCAAGGTACGAAGCTGTGTCAGTCTGCTCGGGCTGCCATAGCAACACACCACAGACCAGCAGGCTGAAACGGTGGAAGTTTATTTCTCACAGTTGTGGAGGCTGGAAGTCGGAGATCAGGTGGCCGGTTCTGACAAGGACCCACCTCCCAGCTTGCAGATGGCGCCCTCGCACTGTGCGCTCACGTGGGGAAGGGAGAGAGCGCGCTGGTGTCTCTTCCTTTTATAAGGGTTCTAATCCCACGACACGGCCCCACCCGACAACCTCATCTCACCTCATCACCTCCCAGAGGCCCCACCTCCAAACAGCACCACACTGGGGTTAGGGTTTCAACACAGGATTCGGGAGGGGGGATACAATTCAGTTTATAGCAGAAGCTTCTCTGGGTCAGTCCTGCCCACAGAGCAGCTGGGGAAGGGCCTTGCTCCTTCAGGGTGGCCCCATCATGGCCAGTGAGGCCTTAAGGGCGCGGGGCCCACGGCCCTCTGGAATAAATAGAAATGTGCCCTTTGGAACATCCAAGTGGCTTTTCTTATTTATAAAATCCAAACTTTTGTGCCCGTGCTTATATTTTTCTTCCAGCTCAGAGCTGTGAGCAGGGAAGTGCCTGGTTTGTTCCCACCCCACGTGTGGAGTTGTGGAGGCCTTCAGATGGCCTCTGAGTGCAAGTTGGGATGGCCTGTCTTGGGTCTTTGGGCAATAAGCGCTACAAAGACTCGAGCCTTGTCCTGCGGGCCAGCTGGCCATGCGTCCGGGTCACCTGTTTCTGGTTTTTACTCCTTTGTGATGCTTTCACCTCGTGATGCCATTGTGTGGAATTAAGTGTGAACGACACAGAACTGTGCAATTAACTACATTCCATCTGATGACGATTATCGAGTGATACCAGTGGGTCACTCTGCGCTTAGTGGCTGCTGAACAGTGGCACATCCGGCTCCCCTTGCTGGCTGGTTTGTCCCAGCCTGCAGTTCCCTCTGTGCCCGGCTGGGCAGGCCCTGGCGGCGAACCCTTTGAGGGAGTGGCAGCGGGCAGACAGCAGGGACACAGCTGCCTCCTTGTGTCCTTGCGCGCGGCTCCCTGAGAACCCTTTGCTGGATGCGGCACCCTGGGGGGAGAAGCGTGGTGGTGAAGTAACGTGAAGGCACAGTAAGGTCTGCACCTCAGCTCCCTGTCCCCACGTCCCCAGGGGCAGGTGTCCTTAGGAAGCACCAGCCTTCTCAGCAGCGGGCTGTCCCATGGCTGGTGGAAAGGGACGGATGTGCCCCTGGTGCCCGAGGCGTCCACCCTCTCCGCACAGCTTCTCCCCGGATGCGCCCACCACGTGCGATCTGTCCCTGAGCAGCTGCCGCGGGACCTGGCCCGCAGAGCAGAGCACCCCACACCTCCCATTTGGGCCCAGAAAACCCAAGCTGGTGGGCCGTTGCTGCTTCGTCCCTGTCCTTCATGACCCGCTGGACCCCCTCCCCAGGAGTTCCTGTGGACGTTCACCCTGGGGAGAGGGGTGAGGTCCTGGCTCCCTTGACCGATGAATCAGGCAACTTTTGTCTAGAAAAGGGAGCAAGTCGTATTGTTTTAGTGAGATTTAGTCCAAGTTAGGGGTCAACATGAGCCTCACACTGAATGAAGTATATCCGTTTGGGAAACAGCAAAGAGCGAAAGATCCCCTCACCTGGCCTGAGGGATAGTCTGCTGATGGCAGAGTGTGTCCTCAAGCGCCTGTCCTGTGCTGTGAAAATAAGCACATGGTTTTGGTTTCTTGTCCTCAAAATAATGGACTCGTACTCTCCACGTCCTTCTACGGGTGCTTTTGTCCATCTCTTGTGGCCCTTCCGCGTCCCTATTCTTCTAACAGCGTCGTGACACGTGTCCCATGGGAGGCCACCTCCTGCCCTGATGTCTGTGCACGCATGGGCTCTATCGGTCTCCTGGGACGGCCGTAACAACGCGCCACAACCTGGGTGGCTGAAGACAACACAACTTACTGTCTCAGCTCTACAGGCCAGAGTGTGAGGTCAAGGCACCAGCCGGGCCTTGCTGCCTCTGAAGCCTCCCTCTCTCCAGCTTCCCATGGCGCCGGCCATCCTTGGCGCCCCTTGGCTCATGGCCACAGGGTTCCAGCCTCGGCTCCGCTGACACAGGTGTGGTCCTCTGTGTCTCTGTCGTCTTTCTTTTTTTTTTTAAATAATTTTTTTAAAAAATAAATTTATTTTGGGCTGCATTGGGTCTCCGTTGCTGCGTGCGGGCTTTCTCTAGTTGTGGCGAGTGGGGGCTACTCCTCGTTGCGGTGTGTGGGCTTTTCATTGCAGTGGCTTGTCTTGTTGTGGAGCATGGGCTCTAGGCCCGTGGGCTTCAGTGGTTGTGGCTCGCAGGCTCAGTAGTTGCAGCGCACGGGGTTAGTTGCTCCACGGCATGTGGGATCTTCCCAGACCAAGGCTGGAACCCGTGTCCCCTGCATTGGCAGGCAGATTCTTAACCACTGCGCCACTAGGGAAGCCCAACCACTGATCTTTTAACTGTCGCCGTGGTTCTGCCTTTCCCAGAATGTCACAGAGTCGGAATCATGCAATGTGCAACCTCTTTAGGTTGGCTTCTTTCATTTAGTGATTTGCATTTAAGGTTCCTCCATGTCTTTCCATGGCTGATAGCTCATTTCTTTTTAGTGCTGATTAATATTTCATTTTCTGGATGGACCACCATGTATTTATCTACTCACCTACTGAAGGACATCTGGGTTGCTCCCAAGTTTTGGCAATTATGAACAAAGCTGCTATAAACATCCGTGTGCAGGTTTTTGTGTGGACATAAGTTCTCAGTTCCTTTGGGTTGGAGTGTCATTGCTGGATCATCTTATACAAGTGTGTTAATTTTGTGAGAAACCACCAAACTGTCTCTTAGAGTGGCTGCACCAGTCTGCATTCCCTCCAGCAATGAATGGGGAGTTCCTGTCGCTCCACCTCCTCGGGGCCTAGGCGGTGGCGCTCTCCTCCATCCCCACAGGCACCGTCAGGTGGCAGCCTGCCGGGCAGACCAGGGCTGAGTTTGAGCAGCTTGTTAAGAGGGAGATGTTGGAAAGCTGTGCAAGGAAGAAGGAACTACCAGAACTAGCCCAACAGGATTCTTAAAGTGAACTTTTTACCAAAGCATAATGTACATACAGATATGTCCCAAATGGTAAGTATGCAAGTGGATGAATTTTCACAAAGAGTAACAATGTCTAATTTGTGGCTTAACAAAAGTCCAGGCAAAACTAAAATGTTGTTATAAGCCTTCCCTGGTGGTGCAGTGGTTAAGAATCCACCTGTCAATGCAGGGGACACGCGTTTGAGCCCTGGTCTGGGAAGATCCCACATGCCGCGGAGCAACTAGGCCCGTGCGCCACAACTACTGAGCGTGCGCTCTAGAGCCCGCGAGCCACAACTACTGAGCCCACGTGCCACAACTACTGAAGCCCGAGCGCCTACAGCCTGTGCTCCGCAACAAGAGAAGCCACTGCAATGAGAAGCCCACACACCGCAATAGAGTAAAAAAAAAAAAAAAAAAAGAACCTATTGGTAACAAGATTTCATATTTTTTTAATAGATTTATTTATTTATTTTTTGGCTGCGTTAGGTCTTCGTTGCTGCGCATGGGCTTTCTCTAGTTGGGGCGAGTGGGGTTACTCTTCGTTGCAGTGCGCGGGCTTCTTGTTACGGTGGCTTCCCTTGTTGCGGAGCACAGGCTCTAGGCGCGCAGACTTCAGTGGTTGTGGCACACGGGCTCAGTAGTTGTGGCGCACAGGCTTAGTTGCTCCGCGGCATGTGGGATCTTCCCGGACCAGGGCTCTGACCGGTGTCCCCTCCATTGGCAGGCGGATTCTTAACCACTGCGCCACCAGGGAAGTCCCTCAAGTGAACTCTTCGCAGAGAATTTGTGTTTGATGCTGCCAGCCGCCCACCAGCACTTCCAACCCAGAACCAGAACATTTAACTAAATTTCCACGGCAAGGTTGGTGGGGGCTGGGGGGGCTCTGTTTGAAAGCTGTGGTCTGAACTCCTCACTCCACAGGGCCCAGGTCCATGGGCCACGGTGGCGCGTCCACCCTGGTCTCCCCCATGCTCCACCTCCCCAGTGCAGCCGTTGATGAATGCAAACCACAGGTGAGGGAGAGCGTACTAACCGGCCTCCATGTGCTTGGACTGACAGCTAAATCAAAATTTAAAATTACCCTCCCCCCCGGAACTCCCTGGAGGTCCAGTGGTTAGGCCTTTCACTGCCAGGGCCCGGGTTCAATCCCTGGTTGGGGAACTAGGATCCCACAAGCCGCAGGGCGTGGCAAAAACAAACAAACAAAAACACAATAAGCCAATAGGTTAAACATAAAAACGCCCGTGGCTCCCCATGGCGCCAGAACAAAGCCCACGCCCCCCCCCCAATGGCTCTCTTGAGCAGCTCAAACCACGCTGGCCCTCCTGGCCGCCACACGCAGTGGACCACCTCCTCCCTGGCCCGCCAGACTCCCTTCCTGCTCTCATACTACCTGTCTATGCCCGTGATGTCCATCTCTGCCACCAGACTGTCAGCCCTCATGGGCAGAACGATGGCGTGGCCGACTCCCTCTGCCCCTGCCAGAGGAGCCAGAGGTCAGCTGTGGGGTTGAGGGATGCTCAACCCTGGCAGACACACGGGGCACAGGACGATCAAGCTACCTTGCAGCTTGGAAACTGGGAGCCATAATGAGTGGTCCCTGTGCCGGCCGGAAATGCTAGACAGCGAAGCAGGCGGCGCCAGAGCGGAGAGGGGTGGAGGGGGTCACACCTTTATTGATAATCCACTCACCAAATCCGCGTCCTGCGCACCCCCGTCTCCCCCGCACCGTCTGGCCTCATTGGCCTTCCTCCAGGTAGGTTCAGGATCTCCCCAAGGCGCCTTCGCCTGCAGCGTCACATTCACGGTCTCCTTCGACTGGGAGACGGGAAGAGCCCGACCCGGGGACGGACTTCCCAGAGAGGGTGGTGTTCTGTGAGGCGGCACACAATGAGGACCGAGAAGGGGCCCAGGAATCCAGGCGTGACGGGGTCAGGGACGGGACTCGGGAGCCTGGGCGCGAGAGGGTCAAGGACGGGACCCTGGAGCTCCCGCGCGATGGGTCCTGGCATGGGACCCGTGATCCCGCCTTCGAAGGGGCCAGCGACAGGACCCTGGAGCCAACACGCGATGGGACCAATGACGGGACCCAGGGAACCGCGAGCTTCGACAGCAACGATGGGGCCCAAGAGGCCGCACGCCACGAGACCTGAGACGGGTTCCGGGAGGCCGAGACTGATGCGACCCGGGAGGTCGCGCGCGACTGGATCGTGGCGGAGGCGAAGGACTCGGGGTGCGAGGAGGCCAGCGGCGGTTGCCAAAGCGGCGGGCCCTCGGGGCCCCGGCGCAGCCAGCTGTGCACGCGCGCCAGGTCCCGCATGTCCTCGTGCTCGCGCCGCAGCTGCTCACGCTGCTCCAGCAACTGGCGCCGCGTTTCGTGCAGCACCTGGGCCCGGCGGAGCAGCCGCAGCAGCTCCTGCCGCAGGCGCCCATTGTCCCCTCTGATGGCCTGTGTGTGCGCGATGAGCACGCGCGCCGCCTCCCGCTCCGCGCGCCGCGCCAGGGACTGCACGCGCTGGCGCGCCTCGCGCTCGAAGGCTGCTTTGTCCTCCAGGAAACGCCGCTTCTCGCGGTGGAGCAGCTGCATGTGCTCCACGCGCATACGCAGCAGCTCGCGCTCCAGCGCCCGAATCCGGGCCAGCTGCTCCAGCTGCAGCTCCTGCGGCGGGGCCGCGGGTTAGCGCCGGGCCGCGGGTTAGCGCCGGGCCGCGGCGTGCACCCACCTCGCCCTGCCCGCGCCCGGCCCTCCCGCGGGGGCGCGCACTGGCCTTGTAGGGCTGCAGCTCCTGCACCTGTCGCGCCACCTGCGCCGCGCGCGCCTCCATCTCCAGCAACTGCGCGCGCACCCCCTCCTCACGCCCGCGGTAGAGCGACGCCAGCTCTGCGCGCTGCAGGTGGATCTGCGTCAGGTCCGCGCGGTTCTGCTCCTCCAGCCGGACGATGGCGTTGGCGCAGCGCTGCGCGCGCGTGCTCACGTAGCTGGCGTAGAGCCGGCTCTCCTCGCGCAGGCGCTGCGCCTCGCACTCCAGGAAGGCGTTCTCCTGCAGCGCCTGGTCGACGCGCTCCTCGCAGGCGTCCAGCTGCTCCGAGAGCAGTTTGTATTTTCGCTGCAAGGACTGAGCGCTCTCCGACAGCGGCGGCTCAGTGCCCTCTCCCGCCGCGCCAGACCGGCGCCCGGCGCTCGGCCCGCGCTTCCTCTTGGGCACCATGGGTCGAGGCCTCCAGCCCGCTCCTCCAGCTCAGCCCTTTCCGTCGACCAGCCCGAAGATTCTGGCGGGGTTCGACGCGTCTCAGGGTCACGAGGTTGGGAGAGGCAGAATCAGGAGTTTGGGGTCAATCAAGGGTCAGGGCATCGTCGCCAACCTTTACTAGGGGGCTCCTTTCAGACCTTGGCCGTGCGTCGGGGTTTGTCCACCTTTAGCTGTGTTGGCGGTCAGCCCGAACGGTCTCCCTGGAAACAGAACTTAGTCGCCCTCCGCAACTCCCGCCCCATTGCTTGCGCAACGGCCCGACTCCCCTTCCTCCGTTCCCCACAACTCCCTCACTCGAAGTCTGTGTGTGACGGCCTGTGTGCGCGTCCGGCAGAGGTCGGACCCCAGACGGGCAGCACTTCGGCTTTCCCCGGAGGACGATGCTGGGCTGGCTTCCGAATCTAACACACCCAGCAGCAGCCGGAGTAGCCCCCACTCTCCACGTGCCAGACTTGGGCCCTTTGAAGCCTCTCCACCGGCGGGCTTTTCCCCCAGGTGTCCCCATATGGGGAGAGGCTTCGCCAAGTTCCTGGCCTCCTCCACCACACGCGCAACACACACACACACACACACACACACGTGTGAAATCCCCGTATATCTTGTCAGGACAGAGCGCTTCCCCACAGCTTTTCATCGCTCCGGGAACCCTAGTTTTCCTCGAAGCACTTTGTGATTCCTTTTTCTCCTTCTGGAGCCCTCATGGGAGTTAGGGTGACTGGGAAGGTCAAGCCCATTCGGATGCCATCCCCTAGTCCAGCGAGTTTCTCTCTGGGATTTCCTCTCTGAGGCTTCTAAGCCTGCCCGTGAGGCACCTGTTCAGTTCACCCCAGCGACCTGGGCTTGATCGGCTTCGCTTCCCAGCCGGCCAGTATGGCTGGTCCAGCCTCCCATCCTGTCTGATGCCTTTGACAAGTAACTTAAATCTATACCTATTTCGGTCCTGTCATCATATAGTTGGGTTTCTATCCAGGTCTGTCCACATTTGCTGCAATATGGACAGATTCAAGAATTGTTGACTTGTAACTTTGTGAGGAGCACGGTTTAGGAAACCACATGTGTGGGAAGGCTTGTGTTGAAAACTATCTTAGGAGGTCTGGCTGGACTTGGTCTAGCTAGCTACACCTGCACCGAAGATGTGGCAGAGCCTCTTAAAATTAGGAACACATTTGAGGCATTTTCCTCCTTATAAAAATGTATTTTGTAAATAAAAATAAAATGACATAAACTTCAGGACAATGCAGAATTTCCATTTGTTTTCACATTAAACAATTTTAAGGAAACGCTGAATCATAAACTCCTAAAACAGCATCTGAGTGTTGGCCTTAAATGACGTGGGCTTCTTACAGAAAATAGGGCAAAGCCCAAGTAGAAGCAGGGGAAGAATCAGCCATGATCCCGTAGTCCCATTTGGGACCATTTGGTACCGCTCCTTCTCCTGGCCTGGCATTCCAGACAGGGTCTCTCTGTCTGCCGGGGCAGCCACCAACGCTCTCCACCTCGCCACCCTCAGGCCCTCCTGGGGCCACTGTCCCTATCTGACAGATTGCGAAACAGACTGCGAGAGGTCGGGGCCTGCTCTCAAGGCCCGGCCGGTCCTCCGCAGTCTCGGACCCTGTTCCTTCCCAGACCACACCGCACCGTGGGCCGCCCCTGCCCCTCCCGGGCTTCTGCGCCGCACACATCTGTCGCGGGAGTGTCTAGGTCGACCTGGGTCTTTTAATTTCTGTTTCGAAGCAAGGCAACCGATGGGCAGAGGTTTTTAAATTTTAAGTCGTCCGGGCCTCCCGATTCCCCGGCGATGTGTCCTCGCGTTAAAGCTCATAAACGCCTCCTCCCAGAAGAGGTGTGGCGAGCGTTTCGTTCTCCTCTGTCTCGGGATTCCTCGAGACCGGGTTCTTCCCGGCGCTGCAATTCCCGATTACGCAATCCGGATGGAATCGAAGGTGGAGCCCTGAGGGAAGCCGCGCCCCCGCCCCGCCCCCAGCCCCGGTCCTGCCCGGAAGACCTCCAAACCACGCCCAACCCGGGCTCGGCTCCCTCCCGGCCCCTCGCCCCCGGCCCGGTCCGCACCCCCACCTCCCCCCCCACCCCCGCCACCAGCCGCAAGCGTCCGCCTCTGCGCTCCCAGCCCAGCCCGGCCGCAGACGCTGCACTTTGCCTCTGCCCCGCGGCGATTAGGGGCGGAACGGGACCTTGTCCCCTCCGTTTCCTCGGGCTCGCTCCCCGCCGACAGCCACGGGGCGCGTGGGTGTCTCCGAGGGCAGCCCCTCTCCCAGGGAAGAGGGGGGCGCCCGGCCTGCAAGCGGGCTGAGATGCCCGCCACTCCGGACGTCTGGTGGCTTTCTCTGTGTTGGGAAAGCGGTGCCTGGTGTCCACCAGGTCCCACCGCCGCCCACGGGAGACGGAACTCACCTCCAAGGGCCCAGATTCAAAACCAAGTGTTATTCTTGATGCTTCTCCCCACCCTTGGGGTCCTTCCCCCCTCCCTTCGTGAATGGCGTGGGGGTCTTTGTCCCTCCCGGGGCCAAGGCTACATTTCCCTCAGACTCCGGCAGGGAGGCGTCTGGAGGGTCACTCATCTCTTGGCAGGGACACCGAGCTGGAAAGACACCGGCAGGGAGAGGGCCAGCAGTCTGCTCAGCTTCTGGCAAGGCTGCCCCCCTCCCGTCCCCCTTCTCCTCCCACCCCGGCCCCTTCCCCGCAGCGGGCTCCGCTAGGGGCCTGCGAGGACCTTGAAGGCTGCGGCAGAATGTCGCGCCGGCTTGTTCCTGGGATGCTGCTCTCACCACTCAGCCCTGCCCCCAGCCCTGGGCAGGCCGCCGGAGGGCACACCTTGCCGCCCTCGCTTGCGGTTCCTTCTGCCTCGGAGCCCTCCCTGCTGAGCTCCGGAGACTCGGGGTTTGCGCCCCTTCTCAGGAGTCCCAGTGGGGTTGGGCTGTGTGTCTGACCCCGGGGGGTGAGCACTTCAGCGGCCTCTGCTCCCATTTCACAGACAGAGAAACAGGCACAGAGTGAGTTGCCCAAGGACTCCTGAAATCACTGGGTCTGTGACTTGGACCTTGGTGGGCTCTTCCCACCGTGTCCGCTGCCTCTCTGGCTGAGTCCTCTCCTGTCCCTGCCCTGTGCCCTGGGGCAAAGGGAGGAGCCAGCTGCGTTTATTGGATCCCACTCCACGGCAGCCTGAGGCCACATGGCCAGTGCCTATGACCCTTCCACCTGCCAAGGCCAAGTGGACCTGTGGAGGTGGGGGTGGGTTCAGGTGATGCCAGAGACCCTGTCCTTGGAGCTCAGCCCTGGTGGGAGCCTGAGACCCACAGAGGCGGCCAGATGCTGAACAGAGGTTAGACAAAGGTACCCTGGGGGCCTGGCAGTAGGGCTGCCTCAGCCCCACCCCAGTACCTTGTCCCTTGATCAGAAGCGCAGCGCTGATGGCGATCACCATGGCAAAGGGGAGGATGGGCAGGAATGTGAGTGAGGTCCAGGAAAGCCTGTCTATCCAGTGCGTCCTCTGGCTGAGGTCAAGCCCTGGAAAGCCCAGACCTGGCTGTTCTCTGTGCCCTGGGCAGGACCCAAGTCTGTCCCCTCCCCTATATCCCAGCTTGTGTGCTGCCTGCAGACCTGCCCCACCCCCTCCCCTCACCCCAACCTAAGCTGGCCCTGGGCTGGGCATTCAGAGAGGACCCTTCCTCAAGTGGCGGCCCCTCCACAGCCAAGTACCTTGGAATCGGTGCCAGACCCACACCAGGCTCACGGTCAGCCCCAGGTGGAAGGACCAGATCCAGACCACGATGTGCGTCAGTTCCCACAGCCATGGCTGCCCCTGGAGGAAGTGCCCTCTCCAGACACGCGGTGCAGCAAGGGACACGGCGGCACCACCACCCGAGTCCCATGAGCCAAGGCAGGTGGGAGCCGGTGGGAGCCCCAGGGTGCGTGTTATGTGCGGAGCACGTGAGGGCCGGCTGGGGCTCTGCGGTGATGCTGCCGTGGTGACCCGGGCCCTGGCCTGCTCAGGGTCAGCAGGGCCGCAGCTTCCGGAGAGGCTTCGTTGGAGCTCGGGGCCTGTGGGTTCGGCTCCCTGGTCCTCCCTGAGTGGCCAGACTGGGGCAGCTGGGCCTCGGGGTGTGGTCCAGGTTGGTCTGCATGCCCCCCCCTCCCAGGGGTGCTCACCTACCTCTGTTCGTGAGGACGAGGATGACAAACAGAAGGACGCCCAGAGTCCAGAGCCCTGCGCAGGCCCCGGTGGCGATGCCAGCGCCCCCCTCCACGGGCTGGCTCAGAGATGCCCCTGAGAGACAGCCACGACGAGGCGCCCAGCTGGGGGGGCGCGCCTCCTCGGGGGCCCCCCTGTTTCCAAGTCTGGGCACATGATCTAGAGACAACCACAGCTACAGCCCCAACGTGCTCTCCTGGGAGGGGCACAGGCAGGTGCCCGGAGTGACCTGGGGTACCTGGGCCCATAGCCCACGCTGGGAGCAGGAGAGAGGAGAGCCCAACTTCGGCGGCCCAGGTGCGGGGGAGCACAGCAGGTCCACCCCACAGGGTCGGGGGCTGCACCGGAAACAGGGTGGGCGATGGGCTACACTGTGACACACATGGGGACACAGCTGATATCTACTCAGACTTAGACACTGAGGGGAAGGGAGGGGTGGGGCCCACACTCAGACTGTGACACACAGGGAGGGGCAGGACCCACACTCAGACTGTGACACACAGGGAGGGGCAGGGCCCACACTCAGACTGTGACACACAGGGAGGGGCAGGGCCCACACTCAGACTGTGACACACAGGGAGGGGCAGGGCCCACACTCAGACTGTGACACACAGGGAGGGGCAGGGCCCACACTCAGACTGTGACACACAGGGAGGGGCAGGGCCCACACTCAGACTGTGACACTCTGCAGTCTGGGAGGTGGGATCCCTGTGAGTTGGTCTTCCTGGTCATAAGGAGGCTGGTGATGGATGAAGCAGGAGGTTTAGGCCAAATCGTTCAACCTGGGGGGTTTGACCTGCCACACGCCCGCTCCCCCTAACTCTGGGCCTCCTGGATGAGGCCCCCCAAACTGCACATGATCTCCCCACGGGTCAGCTAAAAATTAAAGGCACAGTCCACTTCTTCTCAATGCATAATAAGTACCCCGAGTCAATAATGCACTCAAAACTAAGGTGAAGGTTACAGCTGCACGCAATAAAACTGACTGTCAACGGACAACTGATGAGACAATAAAAACCTCTTGACAAAATTTATATCTGCAAGGATATTTGGACAAGGGAAAGTTGGACTGGGTAGAAATAACGGCCCCAAGAGAAAACACATAATAGCAGATTTTAAAATAACTAATGGATGAATCAAATGTCCACTGAAAATTTGATTTAATAATTAAGTAAATGTAATGAAGTTCATGCTGCAGAATTCCATTTTTGCTGAAATTCACTGATTTGGGGATAATTCTGCTTAGGGCCACGTTCTTGGTGGCAGAACGGCAGGGTTGAGACCTCCTTTGGCCGCGGGTTCCTGGGGGAAGGCAGGGAGAAGAGGGGCTGGCCTGCTAGCTGTCACTCGTCCCTGCTGCTCCACAGGCCAGAGGTCCCGCTGCCCTCAGCCGCTGCGTTGGACTGCTCCGCGCCCCCCTCTCCAGGCCCCGCTCTTGTCGACTGAGTTTACTAAGGCTCCCACTTGCCGTTGCTGCTGCCTGCAGCTGGGGGAACGCCCAGCTGTGCCTTCCGAGTCAAGTGTGCCGACCTTCCTGGCCTCTCAGCCCCGCTCCTCACCTCGGACCCTCCGTAGTGAGTCCAGCTGTCATCCCTTTCGGCCCAAGTGGTTATCAGTCCTTCCTTCATTTCCATCGGTGGGCCTTCTGTTCTCTCCGTCCTTGTGGGCATAGAGCTTTTCAGTTTATCTTCATGTTTATTATTGATTATATTTGGGGAATACTCCCACTCATTCAATGGACTTGCCATCTCATCTAAGTTATCAAATGTATTGGTGGGAGGTTGTTGACAATAAACCCTTATTTTCAATGTTTGAAGGATTTGGTAGGAATGTAGTCTTTCATTCCTGACACTAGTAATTCCTGTGTTAGTTTTCTAATTTTATGTTTATTTTTTATGTTCTGTATCAGTCTTCTTGATTACAAGATGTCAATAATATGAAAACATTTTTAATATAACAGAACGTTTAATTACATCCTCTTCCCATCAATGCACGAGTCATTTAATGATGATTATATCAGCCATTTCCATTGGCAGGAGGCTTTTCCACTAAAGGCTCCAGTGGTTTCCACGGTACCATGTTTCTCACCAGATTTAGTTCATTTCCAGCCTGAAGAATCGCCTCTTCTGTTTGGCCACTCTTCTAATTTTTTAACACTGGGTTCCACTTTAACCGTACCCAGCTTCTCATTTGTAATCTGTTCTGTATGCTTTCTATACACTACATTTTTAGGGACTGGTTCAAGAACTCTAGATTCACATTTTTTTCCCTTTGAGTACATTAATGATGTCATTGCTTTTTCTTCTGGCTTTAATTTTTTTTCTGATAAAAACTCTGCAGTTATGCTTATTTTTGTTCCTCTGCATGTAAATTTCTTTGGTTACTTTTAGTATTTTTTCTTTATCACTGTTTTTCAGCAATTTAGTTATGAGTTCCTTTGTGTTTTTCCTACTTGGGCTTCATTTAAATTCCTGTATCTGTGAATATATCATTTTTTCTTTAAATTTGCAAAAATTTCAGCCATTACTTTCTCAAACATACTTTCTGCACCCCCCTTTTGTTGACACTGTCCCACAGGTCAGTGAGGTGTTTTTTTTCCTGTGGGTTTCAATTTGGATAGTTTTTATTGCTGTGTATTTGAGTTCACTGATCATTTTTTATGCTGTGTCCATCCAATGAGTTTTTCATTTCAGACATTTTATTTTTCAGCTCTAGAAATTCCATTTGGTTCTTTTAAATAATTTGCCTTTCTTATTTCACTATATTCATGCTTTCTTTATATCCATGAGCATATTTATAGTAGCTGTTTTTAAAGTCATTGCCAATTCCATCATCTCTGTCATTTATGGGTCTGGTTCTATCAGCTTATTTTTCTCCTGGATACGGCTTCCATTCTCCTGCTTCCTCCCAAGCCTTGTAACTTTTTTTTTTTTTTAGGTGAAATCACATAACATAAAATTAACCATATTGAAGTATACACATTAGTGGCATTTGGTACTTTCACAATGTTGTGTAACCATCACTTCTATGTAGTTACAAAACATTTTCATCAGCCCAAAAAGGAACCCTGTACCCATTAAGCAGTCACTACCCATCTCCCCTCCCCCCAACCCCTGGGAACCACCAACCTGCTTTCTGTGTCTATGGAGGTACTTATTCTGAATATTTCATTTAAGTGGACTCATATAATATGCGACTTCTTGTATCTGACTTATTTCACTTAGCATGTTTCCAAGGCTCATCCACATTGTAGCACATATCAGTGCTTCATTCCTTTTTATGGCTGAATTATATTCCATTGTCTGTATAGATAATATTTTCTTTATCCATTCATCAGTTGATGGACATTTGGGTTGTTTTCACCTTTTGGCTTTTGTGAAAAGGCTGTTGTGAACACTTGTGTACAAGTATTTGTTTGAATATCTGTTTTCAGTTATTTTGGATCTATGCCCAGAAGTGGAATTGCCGGATCATATGGTAATTCTATCTTTAACTTTTCGAGGAATTGCCAGTTTTCCACAGCAGCTGCACCATTTTACATCCCACCAGCACTGTATGAGAGTTCTGATTTCTCTCCATCCTTGCCAAGACTTTTTTTTTAAAGTCATCCTAGTGACTGAGTGTGACCTCATGTGTCTTGATTGCATTTCCCCGATTGCTAATGACGTTGAGCATCTTTTCCTGTGGTGCTGACCATTTGTGTATGTTCTTTGGAGATATGTCTATTCAAATCCTTTGTCCATAATTTTATTTATTTTTATTTATTTATTTTTTGTTGTAAATGTTTTATTTGCTTAACAATGTATCTTCAGTAACTTTTTCAGGGCAGTATATATAGATATAATATTATAAAACACATTACTAGCTATGTGGTATTCTATATATAATAATAGCTGTATAGCATAATTGAAGTATGATTAATTTAACCAGTCTGATACTGATGAACACTTACCTTGTCACCAACTTTTCCCTACTAAGACAATGCTACTGAAAACTATTTTTGCCTGCTTGTGAGATTTTTGTATGACAAATTCCTTTTGAATCAAACGATACATACATTATACATTTTTTATAGAGATTGCCAAATTGTTAGTGAGCTACAAGAGAACAAAGATAGATAACAATACCAAGAAAACAACACATGAACAAAACAAGAATTTCAACGAGACAGAAATCATAAAAAAGAACCAAACAGAAATTGTGGTGCTGAAGAATACAATAGAAATGAAGAATTAAAAACCCAGTGGAGAACATCAACAGCAGACTTGATCAATCAGAAAAATGAATTACTGAATTTCAAGCCAAGTCACTTGAGCTAGAGGAGGACAGTGGTCCATGAGGCTCATTGCAGATAACATGGAGGCAACGTCCGCAAGCCAGAAGGGCGCCCCAGAGGCAGCGTCGGGGCCACGCTGTGTGGCAGGGAGGCCTGGCCTTTCGCCTCCCTCTGGTTCCTAGGAGGCTGGCCAGCAGCCAGCGCAGGAGCAGCAGAGCAGGGGTGTCGGCTCCAGCACGTCTTCCTCCCCCGCTTCAGCCTGAGCTGGGGGTGTCCAGGTCACCCAGGTGGCTGGAAAGGGGGCCAGCTGCCCAAGCATGGGAATTCTCTTCACCAGGATATGGAGACTCTTCAAGCACCAGGAGCACAAAGTTATTGTTGGGGTGGATAGTGCAAGGAAAGTATCATCCTTTACCGATTTCCTGTGAATGAAATTGTACATACATCCCCTTCCAGTCCGCTTTCTCACTGGCTCCTTCCAAACCAAGGGCTTAAAGCTGTGATTGACATTTTTCTCATCATAAGTCCTCTCGGGACATTGTATAGCCTGTGTACAAACTAAACTCCAGACTTCATTCAAATTTCACCAGTTTTCCCACTGCTGTCCTTTTTCAGTTCCAGAATCCAATCCACGGTGCCTTTAGTTATCGTATCTCCTTAGTGTTCTCTGGTCTGTGACAATTTCTGTCTTCCTTTGTTTTTCATGACCTCATTTATGTAGTCTCCTCTTGATGTACTCATAGGTTGTTTCCAGTTTTTCACTATTGCAAGCAATACTGCCATGAACTTTCTTGTATATTTTGGACAATGTTCTAGTATTTCTATGTGACTAAAAACTTTCAGGTCCTTCTAGCTCTGATTTTTTTCGTATTCCTGTTTACAGATGAGGATGCTGCCGAGTTGCAAAGTTATGTCACTTGTCCATTGTCACACAGTGACACCGTTCCAGAATTGGGATTAGAGGCTCCATTTCTTGACTACTAGTTGTTGACTCAGTGCTCTATTACATATCCCTGGGAAATTATTCTTGTAAAAAATTATATCCTCTAGAAAGATCATTCAGCATGCTATATAAAATCATATGACGAAGCATCTTCTTCCCTATATCTATCAAAAATATTTATTGGGACCTAAGAATAGGGCACTCTATGAATGCTATAGGAGATGCTGAAAGATACAGAAAGTAGTTTTTTCCTTCAAAGAACTTGCAAATTTAGTTCTGCACATAATATTCATTAACTTAACAAATGCTTATTGGGCTTCCCTGGTGGCACAGCGGTCAAGAATCCACCTGCCAATGCAGGGGACACGGGTTCGAGCCCTGGTCCGGGAAGATCCCATATGCCAAGGAGCAACTAAGCCCGTGCGCCACAACTACTGAGCCTGCGCTACTTCGGGGTAGAATGCCTGGGTCACAGTAAATTTCTGTTAAACATTTTAAGAAACTACCAAATGGTTTCCCAAAGTGGCTGTAGCATTTTATACGCCCATCGACAGAGTATGAGTGTTCCGGTCTCTACACACCCTCACCAACATTTGGTGGGGCCAGTCTTCTTAAGGGCAGCCATTCCATTAGGATGTAGTGTATCTCAAGTCCTAATCTGCATTCTCTTTCCATTTCAGACATTATGTCCTCACGTGGCCACTCGACAGCACATGTGTCCCTGGCCTTCATCCCACCGCCCAGATGCCTCCTCGGTCTATAGCGTCATCTCACAAACTGTGACAGGTCTACAATGAAGTAACTCAGAAATAACAAGGAAGAGTTGAGAAACATAGCTAGCTATAGGACAGAGTAATTTTATGACTGTTGAACCTAATAAAAATGTTGGACTTTTATGTATATCTATGGTTAAAATTTTTTCTAGTAATTCATTTTTATTGTATTTTACAAAATTATGGGTCCACAACAGATTGAAAGATTTTAAAACTTCTGGTCCCCAGACAGTTTGGGAGCTCACCCTGAGTGCTGGAGGGCCCAGGGCTCGGCCCCGCGGTCTTGCCTCACCACCGCTTTAAATCACCAGCACCTCCTGCATCCACACCCCCAGTGCATGTCACTTCATCCCTCAACTCCACAGTCAGGTCTTTCTATGATTTTTCACTTGGATGTCCTATCAGCCTCTTAAAGTGTTCCAATTCCTCGTCTCTCTAAACCTGGTCTATCAGCTGCCTTCCTATCTCAGCCCTGTTCTTGCAGACAACCCCCCCCACCATGAACTTGGCCGTCATCTGCGACTCCTCTTTCTCTCACACCCACAGCAAATCCAGGGGCTCCACTGCAGCCAGAACCGCTCTTTCTCACCTCCACCGTGTCCTCCTCTCCCCTTTTTCCTCCCCGCCCCGGCGTGATCAGACCCTGCCACAGCCCGGGTCTCATTCACAATCACGGCCCTCCCCTCCAGCTTTGCCCACCGCCCTCTGCTGATACCTTGGTCTCCATCCCAGGGCTCCAGCCACACGGGGCCTCCTTGTGGTTCCAACGCGCCAGGCACACTCCCACTCGGGGCCTTTGCCTAGCTGTCCCCTCGATGCTCTTCTTCCAGCGTCCAAGGGGCTGTGCTCCCACTTCCTTCCCTGGCTACCCCCGCCCGTCAGCCCCCTTACCTGGCTTCCTTTTTCTGCAAGGCTCTGGTCACCGTCTGGCGCTTGACCTCTGCGCACTGCAGCCCCCTCTCAGCCAGTCTCATAGACTCTCACCCCCTCCAGCTTTGCTCTCCCAGCCGCTTGCCGGGACCCCCGCCCTGGAACTGACCCTCAGTTTCCTGGCGGTGCCTCAGCACCTGCCCAGTTCCAGCGCCCGCACCCGCTGGGGATGGCCCGGCCCCTGCCGCCAAATACCCAAGGAGTGGAGGGGCTGTCTGCGAATGACACCCTAACCGTCGGCACCCCCTTAGCAGAGACCGGAGAAGCAAGGCGGAGGGAGGAAAGAGCGTCCCGGGCGGTGGGCACTGCACGGATAGGTGGAGAGGTTCTGGAGGCTGCAGCAGGCTCCTTGGGCGCAGGTGGGGCGGGGGGCGGAGGGCGGAGGGAGGAGAGGGCCACCTTCTGGGCTCTGGCCTGCGCCACGCGGAAGTGCAGTCGCCAAGGCGGCGAGGGTCCGGGGGCGGTGCCGAGGGGGCGGGACTGCGGGGTGGGGCTCCACGGCAGCCCCGGATTGGGCGGGGCTTGGGCTGCAGACCCCGCTCTGCCCCGCCCCGGCGCAGGCGCAGGGAGGGCTTCGCCGTCGGTTCCCAAGGCAACTGGTTTCGACAGTTCGAGCCCAGCGCGTGTCTGGAGGCCTCCTGGCGCCCGCCCACCAGCCGGCATGTGCGCCGCCGAGATGGACCGTCACGTTGCTCAGCGATACCTGCTCAAGCGGCGGCTCGGGAACGGGGTGAGCTCGGGGAGGCGCCCGGGCGTCCGCCGGACCAGGCCACCTGCAGGGCGTGGACAGGGCCAGTCGGAGGACTGAGGCCTTCCACTCTGCCAGGGACTCCTGGGCTTGGGTCCTGCCTCCCCCAGGAGCTGGAGGTGTGGCCTGTTCCCAGGGAACTTGTTACCTGGCTCTGGGAGACAGGTGACAGCCAGGACCCCTAAGGCCTCAGTTCGGACCCTGGTGCCCCATCCACCCACCGTCCCCACCCACCACCCCCGGCTCCCGGGCTGCCTCTCCCGTGCCCACAGAATGCTCTAGGGAGACCGGGCACACGTCATCCAGTCGCTGAGGGGGAAGGGCAGATCCCAGGCTCTGCCCAAGAAGGGCTCTGCCCACTCCATTTACTATCCCAGTAAATGGAGTGGGCAGAGTGGAGGCCAGAACCTTGTGTGAGCCCATGTGCATTTGTGATTGTGATTGTGTGAGCATGTGGGACTGTGTGAGAGTGTATGCGTGAAGGTGTGTCACTGGGTGTGTGCAAGTGTGTGATGAGGGAGGGGAGAAAAGAAAGTTGCAGACAGTGCAAGCAGCCGTGCAAAGGCCCTGAGGCAAGGACCTGCTGGGCTGTTGGGAAACAGCAGAGTTGAGGTAACTGGATAGGAGTTCTGGGGGGACAGTCTTATCAGGTGGGGCTTTGGGGAACTGCAAGGACTTTGGCTCTTACTGTGAGTGACACGGGGAGGGTAGCAGCCATTGGTACCACTTTACAAGGCTCACCCTGCCCACTCTGTTGAGGATGAACAGTGGGAGTGGGTGAGAGAGAGTAGTTAAGAGGTCAGTGTAGTGATACAGGCTGGAGGTGCGAGAGGCTCAGACCAGGGCGGGGGCAGCAGAGATGGTAGAAAGTCTTCGGATTCTGATGAATCCTGAAGGTGGAACCAACAGGATTTGCTGACAGGCTGGATGGGGTATACGAGAGAGGGCTCAGGGTGACTGAAAGGATGAAAGGCTGTCGGAGAAGGGACAGGCTTCAGATCCTGCCCAGGAGCTCCCTCCCATCTGTGACCTCATATCCTCCTGGGGCCTCCCCAGATGCTCTCTGGCCTCCAACCCCCCTTTGTTCCTATCAGCCTCCTCTGGAGGCCTGCAGCTTCGGGGGCCTCGCCCCTCACCCTGGAACCAGAGCAGGAAGGAGGAGGCTCATGCCTGCAGGGGGCGGTCTGGCGGGCAGGGGATGGCCCTGTGCCCAGCAGGCTGACCGCCCTCCTCCCCAGGCCTACGGCATCGTGTGGAAGGCGGTGGGTCAGAGGACTGGCGAGGCCGTGGCCATCAAGAAAATCTTTGATGCCTTCAAGGATAAGACGGATGCCCAAGTAAGTGAGTAGGAAAGCGGTGTGGGAAAGGATGAGGCAGGGTTGTGGGGTGGGCCCCCTGCTGCCTTATGTCTGGAAGGCACAACTTGAAGCCCAATCACAGCAGGTTTCTGGCATTTCTCAGAGCACCGCCCCCTGAGACCTCATGGTCCAGCGGGTGTGCAGGTGGCGAGCATCAGTCCCTTCACATCCTCTCCAGACACGGGCTTCCTTCTTGCTCTGCACCCACACTCACGTTTCTGTCTCCTTCCAGAGGACGTTCCGGGAAATCATGCTGCTCCAGGTGAGTGGCCAAGGCCGTCTGCCTGCTTCTCCAGGTGTAGTCTCTCCAAATAAGGGGAAGTCTGGCCCCTTGACCCCCAGGGCACAGCCCCCGCTCTCTCCCCAGGAATTTGGGGACCATCCCAACATCGTCCACCTCCTGGATGTGATCTGGGCAGAGAATGACAGGGACATTTACCTGCTGTTTGAGTCTATGGGTGAGTGAGGCCTCCCTCAGACCCCAGCCCCACCTTTGTCCTGGCCCAGGATCCTCCCACCCACATCCCAGTGGCCTGGCTCCCTCTGTACGTTCCTTTGCTGCTTGGGTCCCTGCAGTAGCCAGTGCACTCAGCTTGGGCAATGTCCCTGTGGAGCTGGAGAGTGTCAGCCCCCAAGGCCTGGTGGCAAGTATCTTGAACCCTGTCTATGAGTCTTCTGCTTTGTCCACTGTTTGCAGCTACATTTTCTTTTCTTTTTTTAATTTAAAAAATTTTTATTCATTTATTTAACTTCTGGCCGCATCGGGTCTTTGCTGCTGCATGCGGGCTTTCTCTAGTTGCGGCGAGCGGGGGCTACCCTTTGTTGCGGTGCGTGGGCTTCTCGTCGCGGTGGCTTCTCTTGTTGCAGAGCACGGGCTCTAGGCGTGCGGGCTTCAGTAGTTGTGGCACACAGGCTCAGTAGTTGTGGCTCGTGGGCTCTAGAGCGCTGGCTCAGTAGTTGTGGCGCACGGGCTTAGTTGCTCCGCGGCATGTGGGATCCTCCCGGACCAGGGCTCGAACCCGTGTCCCCTGCATTGGCAGGTGGATTCTTAACCACTGCACCACCAGGGAAGCCCTGCATTTTCTTTTTTCTACTCATTTGGTAAAGCAAAGGCAACATGAAATAAAGTATAAAAATAATTCCGCAAACTTTTATTGCTGTGCCAACAAAGACAGTGGGCAAGCTTGAGAAGCCATGGGGCTCCTGGGCAGTGCACGCATCCAGGACACGGCTCTGAGGTTGGCCAGTGGGACCTGGGGTCTGTGGGCATTGGGCAGGCTGAGGCGCCCCCATGAGGGCTCAAAGTGGGCCAGACTGGCCCGCTCTACCCAGGCCCACCAGACTGACCTGCACACACCCCCAGACACCGACCTGAATGCCGTCATCTGCAAGGGCACATTGCTAAAGGACACCCACAAGCGCTACATCTTCTACCAGCTCCTGCGGGCCACCAAGTTCATTCATTCAGGACGAGTTATCCACCGGGACCAGAAGGTGCCGCCCAAGCCCTGTCCACTGAGCTCCACGGCCCGCACCCCTACTCCAGGGTCCTCAAGCCGCCACCCATGTCAGCCCTCAGCCCACCTCTTTTCCCCAGCCATCCAACGTTCTCCTGGACGCCAGCTGTTTGGTGAAGCTCTGTGACTTTGGCCTCGCCCACTCCCTCAGCGGCCTCCCTGAGGGGCCCGAGGGCCATGCCCTGATGGAGTACGTGGCCACGCGATGGTACCGGGCTCTGGAGGTGTTGCTGTCCTCGAGCTGGTAACGGTGACCTACCCCCACCCCGCCGCCACCTCCCCCTGCAAGTCCCCCTGTGCTCTCCTGCCCCGCCAGGGCCCTTGGGCCTTCTTATGCCCCCAGTGTCCGAGACCCCCCAGAAGCACCTCCTCCCACCCCCACCTCTGCCTCTGGGGCTCCCCCCACAGCTCCACCCCCCCCCCTGCCCCAGGTACACCCCCGGGGTGAACATGTGGAGTCTGGGCTGCATCCTGGGGGAGATGCTAGCGGGGCGGCCCTTGTTCCCCGGCGCCTCCACGCTCCACCAGCTGGAGCTGATTCTGGAGGCCATCCCACCACCCTCCAAGGAGGGTGAGCATGTGTGCGGGGGTCCGCCGGGCACCAGGGACACTGAGGGTCAGAGCACACAGCTGTGGGAGGGACAGCACCTGCCGGACCAGGACTGAGAATGCAGGACAGCCGGGAGGGGATGGGGGTGGGAACGTGAAGGTGGAGGGACGGGGAGCGTCCGGAAGCCTTGGGAAGAATGGAAAGGGCAGGCCCTGCCGAGGGTGGGCCCAGAGAGGAGCTGCTGGGGGCTTCGGGGAGCAACTGGACAGAGTCCACCAGGGCCACAGGGTCCACGAGGGTCAAAGAGTGCTCATGAAGGGTCCATCCGGGTCAGGACAAGGGCACTAGCTCTGCGGAGGGGTGACAGGGGCGACCCACACTGTGCTGGAAGCCAGACAGGGATGTTGGCAAAGAGGTGGAGGGAGGCGGCTGGGGGGGGGGCGCCGCAGGGGTCCTTCCTTCTCCCTGGGGGAGGGGGACGAAGGACAGCGTTGGAGGAGCCCTGTCCTCTCCCCGGGTTTCTGCGCTGATGGAGAAGGCAAGGGGCTCCCCTGTGGAGGTGGGAGCACAGGGTATGGGGGACGCGTGTACACGTGTGAGCGTGCAGCCTACGGAGGGTGCAGGAGTGTGTAAGGACTGGCGCACGTGTGGGTGTGCTTATGCACGAGTGGCGGCGCACGACCCGGTATTCGGGGTTTGAGCCCTGCCAGAGAGCCGAGGCCTTGCAGAGAGGAGGTGGCTCAACGGGTCAGAAGCGGTGGCCGGCGACCCCCCTGAGCTGCCCTGCCTTCTGCGCCCACTCCCAGACCTCCTGGCTCTCGGCTCCGGCTCCGGCGCCTCGGCTGTGCAGCGCCTGGGGTCCCGGTGAGTGCGGGGGCTTCGGAACCGGCCCCAGCGCCCTTCCCGCAACCTTCAGGCTCCCCAGCCCAGAAACTGTTGGTCAGGCTAAAAACGAGGAGGCCCCAGTGTGGGCGCAGCTCGCCCTGGGCCGGCGGCAGGAGCTGCACCGGGCCTTGGAGAGGAGGGGACCTGAAGGGAAGCAGGGGTCTGGCGAACCTGCCCGCTGCCTGAGGGTGGTGCTTGGGAGGGAGCACGGAGCAGGAAGGGGGGGGGGACCCTGGAGCGGCGGATAGGCCGGCTGCCCACAGGCCGGGGCAGACACTGGACGCCCTCCTGCCGCCCGACACCCCCGCAGAGGCCCTGGACCTCCGCAAGCGACTCCTGGTGTTTGCCCCCCGACAAGCGGCTCAGCGCGGCCCAGGCCCGGCAGCACCCCTACGTGCAGAGGTAGGGGAGGCCCGGCGGCCGGGCAGGGGTTGCCGTGGGCCGGAGAGGTCGCAGGGGCTCGCCCGCCGGCAGCCCAGGTCTCACCGCCCCAGCACCCGCCTCGCCGGCCCCCCGCAGTTTCCACTGCCCGGCCCGGGAGTGCGCCCTGGAGGCGGACGTGCGGCCCCCGGTGCACGAAGGAGCCCAGGTCTCGGCCACCGAGTATCGCAGCCGCCTCTATCAGGTGCTCCGGCCCGCGACCCCCATCATCCCCCGTGCACGCACCCTCGAAGCCTCCCCTGCCCCAGCGACCCCCATCCCCCTGACGCCCACCCCGCGCACCTCCGAGCGCCCCCTCGCCTCTCCCAGATGATCCTGGAGCGCAGGGGTAACGGCCGCGTCCCGAGGGAGACGGGCCTGGGCGGCGTCCCCCCGCCCCCGGCGGCCCCGCTGAAACCCAGAGCCGCGGCCAAGCTGCCCTCGGGCTCGCCTGCGCGGAAGCCCGGACGCCGGCCTCGAAGTAATCCCGGTCACGGCCCCGCGCACGGTGTGTGGTCTGGCGGCCGCCCGCGTGGAGCTGCTGGGGTCCCTGCTGTGTGGGACCACCAACCGTCAGCAGCGCGGGACCCGTAACTCCGGGACTTGATCTTCCGACCCCACAGATGTCCCCGGCGGAGCCAAGGACCCTCCCAGGCAGAGCTCGGCCCCCCTGCACCAGCCTCCGCCCCCAGGAGGTCTTGCGAGAGGGAAAGGGCCCCGCTGGGCGACGGCAGGGCTCCCCTCGGCATCCTGCTGGGTAGGTCGTGGGAAGGGGGGCACGGGAGGACCCCTCCCGCAGATCCTTCGCGACGGTGCCAGTGATCCTGCGACACGCCCCTTCCCAGGTGAAGCCCAGCGGGAGGGGGGCGGCGCCCTCCTTGACCTCGCAGGCCGCCGCCCAGGTGGCCGTCCAGGCCTTGATCCGGAGTGACCGGAACCCGGGCCGTGGTGGCAACGCGGCCGGCACGCGACCGGTGAGCCCGCGCCCCTCCCGCCCTCCCCTCCCTTCCACCTTCCTTCCCCCTCCCCCGTCCGCTTCCCTCGCCTCAGGGCGCTCCCTCCACGCCTCCTACGACGATCCTCGTCTGCTTGCCGGTTCCTACCCGGCCTCCCCGGGAGGCCCGGCCCGGCCGGAGGATGTTCAGCGCCTCGGCCTCGCAGGGGGCCAGGGGGCCGCGCGGGCCGCGCTCGGGGGCTACTCCCAAGCCTACGGGACCGTCTGCCACTCGGCGCTGGGCTGCCTGCCTCTGCTCCCCGGACCCTGCGCCTGAGCCGCCCTACGGGTCTTCAACCGGCCATCCCCGGAGCCCAGCCTCGTGCCCCTCCCCCAGTCCCTGGATTGCCCCTCCTCCAGGCCGCCCTCCCCCCCGCCCCGCCCGAGACCCCAGTGCTCTCCACCCACCTTTTCCCCAACCCGCCCTCTCCTGGCCACGTTTGGGTTCTGGAGCTTGTCCAGGCCTCCAGGGGAGTAGATGAGGCTCGCACTCCAGCCTCAATCACCTTCTCCGATAAAGTATGGTCTGTGCCAGCCTGCCTACCCAACTCTCCTCCTCGGCTTCCTGCAGCCCACCCCTTTCCGAGGACAGAGCCCTTGAGAAGCCTTGTGGGCACCGTATGCTGTCACCCTGGGCTCCTGTCTGGTCACCTTTGTCCCCAGCAGGCCTGCCTGGTGCTTGAGCACATCAGATCCCAGCTGGGGCTGCTGCAGGCTGTGCCCAGGGTGGTCCTGGCAGGAGAGGGTCTTGTGCAGTGCATCTGTTGCCTGGGTGCAAGCTACCGTGTGACCACATTTGTGGCCTTGAGCCAGAGCGGGAAAAGGGACAAGATGGGGCAGCGGCCCTGACTGTAGTTGTCAGCGAGCCCAGCCCGTGCCCCAGCAATACAGTGACTGGCACCCAACACAGTGACTGGCACCCAGTTTGTCTCCAGGCCTTGGTTGGGGGAGGGGGAGAACAGCTGGAAATGTCTTGCGGGGCTCAAGGCTCCCTCCTCTGGTCATCACCAGGCAAAGGGCCTGGTGTGAGCCCAGGCCGGGGGGGGGGGGGGTGGGGGGGTGGGGTGGGGGTGGGGGGGTGAGGGGGTGGGGGTGGGGGTGGGGGTGGGGGTGGGGGTGGGGGTGGGGGGGGCCCAGCGGGCGCTGAGGTGTCTCCTGGTCCCATGCATGCCTCACACCGCATCTGACCCTGGGCAGCGGTCAGGACACAGGGAGGCCGCTTCTCGGCTGCCTGGCAGGAGGAGCCCACAGCCTCAGGGTCTCAGCCTGTGCGGGGAAGCCAGGAGCAGGAAGCTCTGCCCTACTGTAAAAGACACGGGCTGCTGAGGAGGAAGGGCGAGGCTTGGGCAAGGAGAGCTGGGCAGAGGGGGGACCCAGACCTGGCAGCTACAAGAGAGATTCAAAGGCAGAGAGAACAGGGCTTGGGGGAAGGCCAAGGATGGGGCCACCACAGTTGTGGCTTGGAGGTGAGCTATTCACGAGATGGGGACTGCCCAAGGGGCAGTTGTCTGCATTTCTAGAGCCTGAGGCATAGCCCCAAGTGATAAACAAGGGGGACAAATGAGACTGTAGGATGAGTGCCACTGCCCAGGAAGGGGCAGGGGGCCCAAGAAGTCCAGCCCTGAGTGCAGAGGCAGTGCTGCTGGGACTGGAGCGCTAGGGAGGCCCAAACAACTGGGCAAGTGGCTGCTTGGCACCCAGGCCAGCGGAAGCCCCAGGTCAACGGGAGCTTCGAGACGAGGCTGGGAAGTGTCTGCTGGGCTAGGCAACCAGGGGCTGTGCCTACACAGAGGGCCAGGTGGCGGCGAGGATGGGCAGTAGGCAGCTAAGTGTGGCAGTGAAGTGAGGCCTGCACAGGAAGGGGCTGAGAGGTGGAAGGGGTCTGTGTTGGTTAGAAGATGCGGGTAGAGGTATGGCAGTATAGAGGGGGAGGGGTCTTTAGTACACTCCACAGGGAGGGGTGGTGGTGTCCAGAGGGAATCTGAGAAGTTCATAAGGCTAAAGTTGGCAATATATAACTGGGTGATTGTACACATATAATTATATACATACACACACACACACACACACACACACACACACACACACACACACACATATATTTGGGAACATGCTGGAATATTTTGTGCATTGTTTTATTTTTAACACCAAAATGTGCAGAATCACATTTAAGGAGATGTCTTATTGAGCACGATGTGGAGGATGCAGACGGGAGGCTCTGAAGGCCTCTGGCCTCTCCCTGGGCAGAACCTCCACTTCCTGCGAGGGCCTCCCTCAGCGATAGGCCCGGCCAGGTCTGCTGAGAACAGCTGTGCACCAGGCCAGGTAAAACCAAACTCGTCAACAAGCACGTCAAGGCCCAGAAATGCTCCAGCTTGTCCGGCTCCCCAGTGACCTTTCCCATTCGAACCAAAGTCTCTGCTGTGGTTCCTGGGTGGTGGCTTTGGTAACCGGACTGTGAGCCGCCAGGGAGTAGGTGTCCCCCTACCCCACCTCCCCTCCCTTTTCCAGCTGCTCAGTCAGAACTGCTGCCTCATTCAGCAGTCTTGTTCCTTAAATCCTTTCCCAGCCAGAGCAATTGGGGTTCCTTATACTTAAAAAAAAAAAAAAAAAAACTATTTAAAAAGAAATAGCGCAAACACTAATTTAACAGTACTAGCACCTACTGTGGGAGGCTTTCTAAGCATTTGGTGCCCAAACGTGTCATTCCAGATCTACTGTCCGGAGGTAAAAAAAAGATACAAGAAAGCTAAGTGGGGAACCTTGGACAGATTTTTGGGGGGTTGGTGACAAAGGTGGAAAGAATGCAGAACAAGGTGGAGTTGGGGTCTGCTGGGCACCTGCAGGGCAAGGACCACTCCCACCTCACGGGGCACGGAGACCCCTCGGAGCGGTGGGCTGGGGCTCAGGTGCCACTGCGCCTTGTCCTCTGCCCTCACAGAACAAGAGCTCCACATCCAGCCCCTTTCTGCGGCGCGGCTGGGGATGGCACCTGTGAACACGCGTCTGCCAGGGACCTTTGTGAGGGTAGCACCCACCTGACTACTGTGCCGCAAAGCCTGGCGCGCTCGCTCCTCGCCAGCGCCCTGTGGGAGCAGCACCACGGTCCTCGACAGGGCAGCCCCTCAGGGGCCCCCTCCCCACGCTGAAGGGATGGGCCGCCAGGAAAGGTGCCGGGAGGGTGGAGAGGGGCAGGGCAGGAAGTGAACCCGGCGACCTAGGATGCAGGTGGGGAGGACAGGTCCTGAGAAGGTGGGAGGCCTTGAGAGAGGATGGGGCTGCCAGGCACAGAGGAGAGGCCGCAGCACAGCCAGAAGGCTATGAGCAGAGGGGACCCCTGAGACACAGACACCCTGAGACACAAGGACCCCAGAGAACGGGGGACTGAGGCACAGAGGAGGGCCCCCTGAAAGATGGGGGACTGAGGCACAGAGGCGGGCCCCCAGAAAGTTGGGGGACTGAGGCACAGAGAGATGGGTCCCTGAGGTGATCCAAAGGGGACCTGAAGCCCAAAGAAATGGTGGAGTCAGATGCAGAAGAAGGGCGGGTGGCGCTGAGGGTCCAGAGACTGAGGTGTGAGAAGAGCGGGAACTGGGGAAGTAGGGCAGGGGGCAGCTAGGGGCTGGAGCCCCTAGGCAGGAGAGACCAAGGGGCAAGAGGCAGGGAGGACCACCAGGTGAGCCTCAAGTGGAGCCAAGCTCTGGCTGTGCTCAGCCAGGTTCCGAAGGCTTTGGCTGAGGACCAGGTGTTCTGCCTGACCGTGATGCCGGCACCCCGACCCGGGCTGGTGGGCCAGGAGACTCACTTCTTGCTTTTGAACGTACCCAGGAGCTTGGGCATGAACTTGCCCACCTTGCTGTCCCTGGTGTCCTCTGCCGGGCCCTCCCCGGCCCCCGGGCCCCCGGGCTCCTCCTTTTTGCAGAAGACCTCGAAGCGGCTGTAGACGCGCTTCTCTTTGCGCATGCTCTCCATGCGGCGCAGCAGTCGGTCGCGCTCCTCCGCGCTGGCTGGCAGCGCGCGGTTCAGCCGGCCTTGGGTCTCCAGGCTGTCTGAGAGGATGATGGCAGAACATTTGTTCTTCTCGGACATGTCAGGGGCCAGGCCGCCGGCAGCTGGTGGGTGGCCCAGCTCAGGGCTGCTCTGGGTCAGGGTCGGCGCGGGGACTCCGCGATGCTTCTGGCAGTGGGCGCTGATCTGCTCCAGAATGGCTTTCGTATCATCCCGCAGGTTGCTGCTGTACAAGGCATTGGCCGTGGCCGAGGCCACGCGCGCCTGCGGGCCCCGCTCATCTCCTGTGGCAGCCTCGGTGCTGTCAGCCCGGCTTGGCGATGGCCGCCGGGGGCTCTCAGGTTGCCCGTTCTCCTGTGGCACCGGGAAGCTGCCCTCATCCTCTGCGCGCCGCTCACCCTTGGGGCTTAGCAGCTGCCGCAGCCGCGCAGAGCCCTTGCGTAGGATCTCCATGGGACCACCAGGCGCCTCCTCCGTGGGCCCGGTCTTTGGAGACTCCCCGGAGAAGGGGAGGGTGAGGCTGCCCATGCGCTCCGGCACAGGGGGCCCCGGGCTCCCCCTGCGCTCAGGGCAGGCGGAAGCGGGACTTCCCTTCTGCTCGGTGAATCCCGTGGTGGGCCTGTCTCTGCGGCCGGGAAGCCCTGCCGTGGGACTTCCCTTCCGCTCGGGGTAAGCTGAGGCGGGGTTCCCTTTTGGCTCAGAGTGGGGCGTCTGGTGCGCCCCGGGCCGCTCGGGTGGGGGGCTGTCCCGCCCTCGCGGGGAGGCGGAGCGGCCCCGGGCGGAGGGGAGGCGGGAGGGCAGCGGCTCAGCGCCGCCGCTGCTCCCGCCCAGTGTGTCCAGCAGCTGCGTGGCGGAGAGAGCGGCGGCTCCCGGCTGCCGCTCCGCCTCCTGGTGCAGCTGCTGCGCGAAGGAGTCGCGCAGGTCTAGCAGGCAGCTTTCGAGGCTGCGGCGCTCGCTGCCACCGCCCCCAGGGGCCGACACCTCCTCCCGCCACGCCTGGGACAGGACAGCCTTGCTGTGGCTGGCGACCGTGACTGCTGCCCCCACGCCGCCGGCGTCTCGAGTCGGGCCCTTGTATTTCTCCAGGAGCTCGGCCACCTTGGTGGAGACAGCAGAGCGCACGGCCTCGCCACCGGACGCCGGCATCTCGCTCGCCACCTGATCCTTGGGCGGCAGCTGCCCCTTCTCCGTGGTGGCCGCAGCGGCTCCGCCCGTGCCCTCCGCCTGGGACGCGCTGAAGATGAGCGAGGAGCGCAGCCGCGAGCTGCGCTGGATCAACGGGTTCGGGCGCAAGCGGAAAGAGTCCTGCTTGGCCAGGCCTGCCTCCAGGCCCTCGGGCTCGGGGCCGTCGCCACCACCGCTGCCGGAGCTCGGGAAAGACGCGGGCGCACGGAAGCTCGAGGTCAGCAGGTCCCCGGCGGCCACCCGGCCCCCAGAAACCAACACGTCGTCTTCATAGGCCTCGGCCTCCATGGGTGCGGGCAGGCCCTCGTCGCCAGCGTCCTCACCGTGACAGCCGCTCAGGTAGGAGGCGAGGCGCCAGTGCCGCAGTCCCGCCCGCCCCTCGGGCCGGCCTCTGCGCTCGGGCTCTGGCTTGGGCACAGTCTCTGGGCCTAGCCTCGTCACCGCTTGGCAAGGGAAGCGCTGGCCCAGGTTGGGGCGTGGGGCCCCGGCCGGTTCCAGAGCGCGGGGCCCGGGCCCGAGGGCAGGGTCCGAGCCATGGCGCACCTCCCGTGAGGCACTGGATGGCACGTAGTCCAGCCGCTGGTGTCCGTCCGGGCCGAGCTCCGGAAAGCGCTGCCCGGCGCCCGGCGCGAAGTCGTCATGGTCCGCGAAGCCAGGGCGTCCGGCGCGCAGCTTCTCGAACAGGCCCTGTGGGCGCGCCGGTGCAAGCTGCGGATCCCACTGGTAGCGCTGCTGGTAGAGCTGGTCGCGGTGGAAGTGGCTGGTCTGCAAGCGGAAGTCATCGCCGTGGCTGAGGAACGTCTGCCGCGACACCTGTCGCGCAGCGGCGAAATTCTCCACGGCTCCCGCGCCGTCGGCAGCCGCGTAGCTGTGCCTTTTGAAGGCGTCCATCTCTGGGTGCCGCGCCTGAAAGAAGCCCCGCGGGCCCAAGAGCTCCCCGCCTGGTCCGGCCTCGGCGTCCAGATGCCGCGACAGTGGCCACAGCCCCGCGTGCGGCTCCAGGGCGCCCCCTGGCATCCGCGGTGACTCCTCTCGACGGAGGGCCGACAGGAAGTGGCGGTCGGGGTCGAGGAATGAGGGGAAGCCCAGGCCTTCTTCCCGAGGCGGTGGGAACAGGAGGTGGGCTCGTTTGGGTAAGGAGAAAGGGGTCGACGCCCCGGTCACGTGGCCACCCATGAGGGGCCCAGCCCCCGCGTATGGAGCCAGGGCGTAGGCGTCCATGCGGGCTAGCGCCCCGGCGGAGGGTACCAGCGGCTCGGACTGTGCGAAGAGGATGCGGAATTCCTCATCGAAGCTGGAGACCAGCTCGCCCTGGAACACGTGTGCCAGGCTCCGGTGGATCTTCTCGAAGGACCACATAAAGCTGGGAGTAGGGTGGGGCCAGTCAGGGGGAGGGGGCGTGACCAGTCAGGGGAAAGGGCGGGGCCAGGGTTGGGGGGAAGGAAGGGGCGGGGCCGAGTAATGACCCAGGCCCGGCAGGACCGGGTGGAGCTGTGTCAGGGGCTCCAGGAGGAGGACTTCTGGAGAGGAGGCCCTTTAATGGGGAGGTGCTGGGGCTGGGGGGGGGGGGGCAACGGGGCTGGGCGCACCTGTAGCTCCCACTCATCACCACGGCACAATCCACTAGGAGGAACTTCTCCTTCACGTGGCCCTTGAAGGACTTCCCAGTACGGCAGTAGTAGGTGGGGCCCGCCACAGTGCGCACGCGTAGGAACTGGGGCAGGAGAGGCGTTACGTCTCTGAAGAGGGATTTTACCCTTCCCTCCCAGCCATCCCCTCCCCGCCCTCCGGTCACTCACGTCCACGTGGTGCAGGTTGATGTGGCACTTGTCGGCCATGTCCAGGAAGTGCTGTGCGTTCATCTCATCTAGGAGGATGTAGACCGGGACGCGGCGCGCAGCGGCCTCCAGCACTTCACTGAGAAGGTCCACGTCGGTGAACATGTCCATCACCACGGCCACCACCTGCGCGGGGTTGAATCAGGGACGGAGGACAGACCCCTCCGCGGTCCCCACCATTCTCTAGCCATACCTCCACGCCCCCGCCCCCAGGGCAGGTTGTCTCTGGATGTCAACAATGGCCACTAGCCCATCCCAGGGGAGAGTGGGGTCCTGTCATGGAATGGGGGTCAGAAGGAAGGGGGCTGTCAGAGGGGATATGGGGCTGCTGGTCTGCTAGGTGGCCCATGATGGAGCCTGAGGCAGGCACAGGGCCTGCAGCTTATTAGGGGCGGGCTGTCCTTCAGCTAGGGGTGCGTGTTCAGCCCAGGGCAGAGAGACCTGATGGCGCAGGGGGCAAGGCAGATGAGGCCCCCAAAACCCCCCTGCCTTACAGACGGCTGAGCTCCCAGGATCCCAGGGCAGGTATCGGGGCTGAGCCCCAGGCTCCATTTCTGCCCCTGGGAGAGGGTTCCCACGGGGGGGGGCGGGGGGCAGTGGGCAGAGGCAGGGGTCTTTAGCGTCTGAACCTGCTGCCTTAGGGTCCATGGTTTAACAGGCTCCCATTGCTATTTGCCAACTGTTTGGGGTGCTGAGGGCACAGGGGTAAGAAGCCATCACCTAGGTCAAGGGCAGAACTAGAGAGAATTCTCTGAACAGTAAAGCCAGGCAAGGAGGAACCCCAACCACCCCAGAGCCCCTGAGTTTCTGGGCACTGGCCATGACCCTGGGCAAGCAAACCTGTGCAGTCTGCAGCTTGCGATAATCAAACCCCTGATGACCCGGCAAGTCTGCCAGGGAGCCCTCATTGCAGCGTGAAGCCTGGAGAGGCCTGGCCAGCCAGCCCTGGCCCCACCCTTGCCCCCTAAGCTGGGCATGCTATTTCTCCTTCACCCTCACACTCCTACTCATGCTTCAAGGTCCAGCTCAGGCTGCCCTTCCCCACTGCCCGCTGAGCCTGACAGCACACCTGCTGGGCAGAGCGGATCATCCTTCGAGCCTCATCCTTGATGCAGGGGCTGTCAGGTGGCGGCGGCTGCACCAGTGTGGTAACCTCAGTGCCCTGGAAGCCGAAGGTCAGGGGCCAGCCCAGGTCGAGTTCAGGCACTGCCTGGTCTGAGTTCACAGGCCAGTAGGTGCCCGAGGAGCCATCGAAGTCCATGTTGGGAGGGCTGCCTTCGGGGGGCTCGAGGGCAACGTGCTGCGGGGCCCGCAGGTGGCGGCTCACGTGCTCCAGCTCCTCAGGGCACAGGAAGGCAGGTGCTCCCTCGGACGCTAGGAAGCGGCTATAGGCCTCTGGCCCGCCCTCAGCCAGTGCGTCCACTGCCAGGCGGTAATATTCTTTGTAGTGGGGTGGCAGGTACCCGGGTGCCAGGGGGTTATCCCCCTGCGAGGAGCTCTGGGAGCGACGGGCCATGTCGGGGCCAGGGAGCTGGGGGAAGGGCAGGGAGACGCGTTACAGGGGCAGGGGCTCTGGGCCCCCCCCCACACACACACGTGGATACGCATCATAGAAGGGGCTGTCAGTGACCTTGCGTGGGCTGTGGAGTTCAGCCCGTGCCTGGAGGTCTTCCAGGGCACCCCCAGAACCTAGCATGCCCCCTAGCTGGGGGAACATCAGAAGAACGCCCCGACACAGGCATCCCAGCTGTCTCTCGTCGCTCTGGCTGTACTGGCCAGGCCCCTGCTTTTACCAGGAGCCAGGGAGCATCTGGTGCCCCAGCTTCCTGCCAGGGGCTCTGGCTCCACACACACCCCACTCAGGTCACTTTATGGCCTCTGTGGATCCCTTCCTCCATTAAAAAAAAGAAAACAGTAATGATATTTTATGATAGTTGGAATAAAGAAAATATAATCCAGGCTTTACTGTTAAATTTACTTTTTTCTTCTGATTTTATGAACTGAATGCATTTTCGTGGCCCCTGGCACTGTGAGTGCTGGACAAGCTGGGCCGCTGCCTGTGTGTCTCTGCCCCCAGTGCCGGGGGAACCTGGGCTGCGCCCTGTGCCTCCCAGGCCTGCTACCTCCACTGTACAATGCAAGTCAGAGAGAAACAAATACTGTATGATATCACTTGTATGTAGAACCTGAAAGAAATACAACAAACTAGTGAATATAATAAAAAAGAAGCAGACTCAGATGTGGGGGAGGGGGAGGTACAAAGTATTGGGTGTAAGATGGGCCCAAGGATGCCTCGTACAACAGGGGGAATAGAGCCAATATTTTGTAGTAACTGTAAATGGAGTGTAACCTTTAAAAATTGTATTAAAACATTTTTTTTTCAATGCAGCTGTCAGGGTTGACCTGATAGCACACCTGGCCCAGGACACAGAGCTTGTCCTGGGACGCAGCGTTAAGCCCCATCCACAGACCCTGGCCACTCCTGCACCTGCCCTACAGGGTCACACACTCTGAGCCCCACAATCCACTTGCTGACCTCTCAGCCCTCCGAACCCTGACCCCTGCTCTCTGCCCCTGTCCACCATCCCATCTCAGACACCTCCCTGGGCCACACCCCAGGCACCAGCCCTCCCCGAGGCCTGTAATCCTGGCAGGAGCTTAGAGGCCTGTCCCTGCCAAGCCCGGCCCTGTGTGGCAGCAGCAACCTTTCCAAGTTTCTGGTCACTGCCGGGCTCCCTGCCGCACCCCGAGGAAGTCAGAGCCCTTTGCTGTGGCCACTGGGCTCGTCCTGGGCTCCAAAGGTGCCTTTCCACCTTCACTGCTCACCTCAACTTCACATCAGCCACGCCCCACTGGCTCCACTCCAGCCCACCTGCCTCCAAAGGGCCTGCATGGGGGCCTGGCCTGGGTAAAAGCGGTCATTGGTCCTGGAAGGCCAGGTGCGCGTCTTTATTTGGCTCCCAGGGCCCATCTCCCCAGGATCCCTGAACTACCCGGATGCTCCTCCCCCTGGCCCGGAAGGAGGGTCCGCGGGAAGCCGATCCTGCCTAGCCTGTGGCTCCCTGAACGTCGGTCCTGGCTGGGGAGGCGGTTCTGCCAGATAACCCAGAGTGCCCCCCGCCCCCCCGCGCCCTGCAGGTGCCGCTGGACGAAGCTGACTGGATGGGGTCCATAGCCCGCTGGAAACTGTTGCCTGATAAAGTTGGGGGGTCAGGATGACCTGGGGAACCTCTCCTGCCTGCCTTCCCTGGGAGGTGACAGGCTACTGAATGTGACATGGAGGTGGGGATGGGGCATACCCGTGTGTCATTCAGTCACACCTGGCGGAGATGCTACTTGGTCTGACTGTCTGAGGAAAAGCTGCTCTGCCATGCCTTAGAGGGGGCACCGTCCCCTGACTGTATCTGGTTACATACGGCCTCATTGTACCAGGACCAGACTGCGGCTGCGCACACGCAGGTATGAGGTGTGGGCCTGTTTGTACTAGGTTTTCACCCTGTACGTGATGACACTTTTTCGGGGGGGGGGGGGTGTCTCACACTGTCTTTTTTTAAAATTTAATTTTTATTGGAGTATAGTTGCTTTACTATGTTGTGTTAGCTTCTACTGCACAGCAAAATGAACCAGCGACACGTATACGTACATCCCCTCCATTTAGGACACTACAGTGCGTTAGGCAGCGCTCCCTGCGCTATAGATATGTTCCCATCAGTTTTCTATTTTATACATAGCATCAGTAGTATATATGTGTCAATCCCAAACTCCCAATTCCTCCCACCCACCCCCCACACTGCGGGGGACCCCCATATCTGACAGCAGGGTGTGTGTGTGATCTCCAACTGTATGTGACTAGCGGGGGAGGCGCTATTCCGCTGACAGCCTTTGAGGGTGCCGCTTCCCAAGCCGGGGAGACCTGCTAGAAGGGAGGTCATCCCCTCCTACTTCACTGGGGAAGGGAATCAATACGAACTGCCCAGGCTGCATGCAGTGGGGGGGACAGGGGATCCCAGGGTGGGCAAGGAACCTTCTCATCCGACAGGACTGGTCAGGAAGGGGCGCCCGTCGTGAGTGAGCCCGCCAGGTGGCCCTGCCCTGGCCCACACAGCTATACCCATGATCCCGAAGACTTTATTCCTTTGCCTGTTTCCTTTCATGGGTCTGCACACACCTGAACTGTGGACCGGGCAGTGGCCACTCCCAGCCAGCTGTGGAGAAGCCAGCAGCGTGCCTCCCCTCACATTTGCCTACCAAATGCCTGCCCTAAGGGAGGGAGGGGCGCTTATCCCACCCAGGCCGATGACTCAGCAGGAATCCCGCGCTTTGGCAGCTGACCTCTGACCTCTGACACAGCGTCAAAGCCTCCAGGCACGGTCCTCAGGGCTCTAGTGGGCTCCCTTACCAGAGGCCTCCACCGGAAGTCTTTCCCACAGGGCAGGCCTGGGGTTTCATCCGGAGGGAAGAATCTGGGGCGAGCGCACAAGGTGAACGGACCCTGCGCCACGGAGACAGAGGCATTAGGCTGAGGGGAGGAGGATGGGGGTGAGATCCCGGCAGGGGAGGCTCATGGTCTGGAAGTGGGTGAGCTGCAGTTTTCCGGTGCACACTGCAGGGCCAAAGGGGGTTACTGAACCCCAGGGAGTTAGGCTGACTGGGCCGGGTGTCCCATCCACCCACCCCAGTCCAGGGACTTGGGCGCCAGGGAATCGGGGCCTTCCGCTCTCCCCTGCACCCTACGGTGTGAACCAGACTGAGCCCTGGCCACTCGGGCCACCCACAGGCCATGGCGGCCTAGAAGGGGCGCCCCAGGGAAGGGTCCAGACCAGGCCCGGCAGCCTCTCCAGACTCCAGCTAGGCCGCGAGGGCGGGAGCAAGTCGGGCCAGCCGGGGCTGGCTCGACCCGGGCCCGGCGCCTCTTCCCCGCTCGGCTCCTCCTGGGCCGGCGTCGAGCGAGGGCGCCCGCGTCCACACCGGCACACGCGGCCGCGGCGCCCCCTCGTCCCCAGCTCGGGCAGACCCGCCCGACCCCCGTGCACGCGGCAGCGCTTGCGCTCCCACCGCCCCGCTCTGGGTTGCGAGGACCCGACCCAGGTGCGGGCCGGCGGGCCGCCCAGGTGAGGCCGCGCGGGGGGGCGCCGGTGGCGCCGACCCCGCCCCACCCTGCCGGCCCGGCCGCGGCCTCCCCCTCCCGCGCGCCCCGCCCGGCTGGAGCCCGGGGAGGGGGCCCTACCTGGCCAGGTGCGCGGGGTCTCGGGACAAGGGCAGCAGGAGCCGACCGCCGCCCAGCGGCCTCGCGGTCCGGTCGGTCCGGCAGCCACTCCCTGCCGCGGTCCGCCCGCCGCGCGGCCTGATTCACGCTCCCGCCCCCGCCCCGCCCGCCGTCCCTGCTGTCTGCCTGCCCGGGCAGCACCTGGGGGCGGAGCGGCCCCACCCGCGGCGCGCCCGCATTCCTCCGCCGGCCGCCCGCCCGCCGCCGCCCCCGGGACCCCCGCCCGCGCCCCGGCTCCCCCGGACCCCCGCCCGCGCCCCGGACCTGGCCGTGCCCCCCGGCGGCGCACCCCGGCACCCCGGCCCGCTACCCCCGGAGACCGCTAAGGCCCCGACTTCCAGGGCCCCGCGCCCCCAGGCGCCCATCTGTTCGCCGAAGGCTTAAGGTCCCTGAGCCCGACCCCTGAACCCTCGCCCCGGAAGTCAGGGTGACTCGGAAGTTCCGGCTCAGTCGCTAGGAAACGGGCCAGCCCCACGCGGGGGGCGGTGCTTCTGGCCTCGCCTACTGGCTGCGGAAGGCAGGTGAAGCAGGTGAGACGGTGGAGGCGGCGCCGAGCCCCGGGCAGGGCAGGGCCTGGGGACCTGTGAGCACAGGGGCCCCGCACCATACCCGGACGTCCCCCACCCCGACGCCCGCGCAGACACGCCCCCATACTCGGATGCCCATAAGTACCTGGGACCCGCCCCGGGCACACAGGGACCCTGACCGCAGATCCCCGACCTCACACACGTATAGGAAAAGCACTGCACCCAAGGGACCTTCCTTCCCACACGTGTGGACACCACCCCACACCAGTCCCCTCCCAGACCAATCCCGGCACCGAGCCCCCTCCACATAATTGGACCCCACTGGCACGCCCACACTCATGCGTAACAGACATTGACTGCAGGGGTCCTCTGCACACACCTGTGGGCAGGGGACTCCACAGGCACACAGTGACCTGCACACACAAGGGATGCCACACGCACACTGAGCGCCCACATACATAGGACCCCCCCGTGCACATAGAACCCTGCATCCATACAGGACCCTACAAGCACACCAAGTCCTGCGCCTGCCATCCTCGGGCACATGCCCGTTTCCACACACACAGGACGCTCTGCATGCACGGGGTTCCCTCATGCACTGACCCCCACAGAACCCTGCAACATACAGGACACTACATGAGCACTGAGAGTCCTTCACGAACCGGGGACCCTGCATTACCGACCCCCACACAGACGTGGGACCCTGCAAGCACTCTGAGCCCCACATGCTCCTTCCGTGTGCATGTGTGCACACACATGCACAGAGACACACGGAAGCCCTCAGCTGCCCCTAGGTGCCTCGGTCCCCCCAGCGTCCCCCGCAAACACTTCAGATCCCTACTCAGAACCCACCGCCTGGGGCTGGCCTCCCGAGGAAATGAATTCTGGGGTCAACTGAGTGGACTAGGGAGAGGGGTGTTGCTTCCAGGCCCTGACAACACCACCTGCTGAGGCCAAGACGAGAGAGGGTTGGGCATGCCCGGTGTGGGCGGGGGGCGGGGGGGGGTGTTTGTCAGTGTCTGGCGGCGGTGCTGGGGACAGTGGGGGCATGGAGGCTTCAGCAAGGCAGGGTTGGCTCAGGCTTGTGCTTAGGATGAAGCTGGTCCAGCTGGCAGCCCAGTAGTTTGGAGCAGGGAGATGGGTACCCGACATCGACCCTGGGGTGAGGATGGGTGAGCCAGGGTGGAGGGGCCAGGGGAATGAGGGCAAGGGGGACAAGCTGTGGCCAGATGTTCTTGCCAGGCATTCCCACTCAGGCCGCTGGGCACACACACCCCAAGAACCAGGGGCAGGCGGGTGGGCCAGGAAGCCGGCAGGAAGCTGTGTTGTCGGGGTGATCCTGTGTTCCCCAGTTCGGCACCTGCTGTCCGTCCACACAGGTCCAAGCCAGTGTGTGATGCTGGCCCTACAGCCGCTGCCACTCTGACCACACCCTCCCTGACCTTTCCTACTCACCCCCAGGAGAAGGAGCAGTAAGAAGCGGGGACCCAAAGCTGCGTCAGGGAAGTGGCAGACGTCCCTCCACAGAGCCAAGCCAAGAGCCGCTGCTGGTGAGTGTGAGCCCTCTGACGCCCGACCTGCTCACACTCTGACTTGTGACACACGCTATGCAGCCACCCAGGGACAGTCCTTCCGGGAAGACCTTTCTCTCTGAGAATGGCCTTCAGGGGATCTCTGAGTCAGGCTTGAGTGTGGTAGACTGAGAATTCAGAGCTCAGATGTCCATTCCAGACCCTGACCCTGAGTCTTGTACCCCTGGGGCTGGGACTGGGGTTGGGGTCCCGGGGACAGTGTTCAGAGGAACGTGGCTTTAGGACACATGGAGATGGGAAGCAGGCCCGTGTGGACTGAATATAGGTTCTGAAACAGGGCAGGGCTTGAGTTCATGTTGGGAATTCTCAGACTAAGCATGTGGTCCACTCTGACCCTCTGCTCCACCTAGGCTATCCTGTGCTTTTTCTTGTCTGCTGCCGCTCCCTCAGGCCATCCTTTCTTTAGCCACTTCCAGGCTGAAACGTGACAGCTTGTCCTTGGCCTCCTGGTCCTGCTATGGGCCAGGAAGGGCATCTCGTCCCATGTCCACTCCTACCCATTGTTACCCTTCTTCTCTGAGTCCCATTTCTTCTCCGTCACGACACTCATCTGAGTTCTTTGCTAAGCTGCCAGCACCTTCCAGGCTGCGGCTCCAGGTCCTCCCAGCGCCCAGGCCTGTACTGGGGTCTGTGCTTGCTAAGAGAGCCCCACACCCTGTTGCTCTGCTGCAGCCCCTCTGCTTGGAGTGGGCCTGGACCCCAGAGGCCTCCCAGATCCCAAGATCTGGAGGGAGGGTGGCGACTGCTCTTCACACCAAGCCAGATTAGCCCCTAGCTCCCCAAAATAGCCCCAGCCGCATCTGAGGCGGCAGCTGTCCAGGAACGAGGATGACAGGCTCAGGCGCCACGTGCGGCTTCCGCCATCTCAAGCCCTAGGAACAGGCTCTGCAGTAGACAGGAGGCCCGGCCGGTGGGCCAGGAAACTGTGTCGGGGAGGGAGGGGGGATGACGGACCTCAGTTCTGCTACCTGCTGACTGTCCACCTGGGCCCTGGACCCAGCCCTCACCCCACACATTCCGAGCACTGTGCTGGGTGGCTCCCGCCCCGGCCCACCTGGCCAGGATGCCTGGGTTCTCTGCAGAGACACCTCTGCCTCAGTTTCCCTAAACAAGCTCCCTCCTTGGGCTCCCTCTACCTGTCAAGCATCGGGCCAGCCCGAGAGGGCTTCCTGTGCAGCGGTCTTTGCCATGCCCTGTGTGGTGGGCACCAGCCTCACTGCGCAGACGTGAAAGCGGGCCCACAGGTGTGCCGCGGTACACATCCACCGGGCTGCGGCCTCCTGGAGCCCTGCAGGACCTGTAGGTGGCTCGCAGGGTCACCACGCCCCTGGGGCTTGTCCGGAGCCTCCCGCACCTTCACACCCCCTCCAGGCCTTACCCGGTCCTGGGTCCGAAGCGCCTCAAGGCCCTCGCTCCGCAGTTGCTCCAAGGCCATGGCCAGCTCCAGCCCCTCCACTTGCACCCAGGCCTGCTCCTCCCGGAGCTGCTGCGGCCACAGCTGCATCTGCAGCTGGACCCGCCGCCGCCGGTCCTCCAGCAGCAGCTGCTCCTGGGCCAGGCACAGCTGGACCTCGCGGAGCCTCAGCGGCTCGGGGCCCCAGCCCGGCATGAGGCCGCCCGCCCCGCAGCCTTCCACGTCCGCAGCGGGGACCGGCACCAGCTCGGACCCCAGAGCGGTGGCCTTCTCCGGCCTCTTGGCTACCTGTGGCCGCTCTGGTCTGGCCACTCTGGTGTGTTCCTGGGGAGCCAGCTTGCTGCCGGTCACGTGCCCCTCAGGGGCCACCCCTGCCTCGTCCCGAGGGCCCCTTGGGGCAGGGGGCGGTGGCTTGGCCTCAGGGCCCTGCTGGCCCGTGGTCTTCTGTGCCCTGCCCGTCCTCCTGGCCCGGGGTTTGCGAGCTCGACTTCGTCTGCCAGACATGGCCCTGATCTGGCGCCTGTGTTACCAGGTGTCTGCTCCCCAGGGGCCCAGGCTCATCGGCTGGCTGGCCTCGATCAGGCGGGCTCAGAGGGCATCCCTGGGAGGCCACGAAGGTGGGCCCTCTGCTCCTGCAGCCCCTCGTGTCTGCCCTTCCCCTTGGCTGGTGCCCACAGCGCCGAGGCTCTGGCCTGGGATCTGCCTGTGGGCCTCACAGCCCCACTCTGCACGCAGGCTGGGCCACGCCAGACAGTTTATAGGGACTCGGCGTCGCGGTGGCTCACCCGGCGTGAAGGCTGACTGATGGGCTGACACAGCGCAGGACTGTATGGGCACGGGCCTCTTTGGCCAGACTGGGAGGGAGACTGAGAGAAACTGGAGGAGGTGACTCTCGGCAGCCAGACCGCCGGCTGTGTGTAGCGACGAGTCTGGTCTTGCCCTGGGCGGGCACCAGTGCCCCACCACCCCTGTCCCACCCCGTCCACCCCCGGTCGCAGGAAACTCCAACTGCAGCCCACAGGGCTAGGAGCCGCCTCCCCAGCCTCACTGGCCATCCAGACAAGACGCTCACCAGCCACAGACAATCCTAACCCAACTACCACAGGAGCCCCTGGCCCAGCCCACGCTGAGCACCTCAGCCCCCAGCCAGCGTGCTCGGAGGAGCCTGGGGCGCCCAAGCTTGTCTGGGGCATTCTGTGGCGTTGATGGACCCACTCGCCCCCTCGTGGTGGACTCCTGCTGGGGGCCAGGCTGCGCCGGGGGCTGGTGGAAGAAAGTGGACCCTGAAAGGCCCAGGTGGCATTTTGTGGACTGAGATGGGGGGGTAGGAAGAGCCGGCCTGCCCTGAGGTGGGGCAGGGCTCTTGGGGACGCCCTGGTTGGGGGGTCCGGCTGCTCAGCCCGCAGGGGCCCAAGGAGACCCCACCCGGCCAGCCTTGGGAGCCCTGGGGACGCAAGTGGGGGAGGAGGGGCAGGGCCAGCCTGAGTGCTGGTGCCCCCCACCTGCCGCTTCCTGGTGGGAGGGAGGCTTGGGACCGACTCCTCCCCAGCATTTCCCCAGCCCGGGGCCCGGGGCCGCTGACTCACACCCACGCCCAGGGCCCCATCCCAGCCAGCTCTGTCACACTGGCTCGACTGGTTTGCCTGGCCCAGCCCTGCCTGCTGCACCCCCTCCCGCTCAGCCCTTTCCCCAGAGGCTTGGCGGGGAGGTCGACAGCCAGCATCCCCGGGGAGCAGGGTGGGCGTCCCGCAAGGGAGTGGCACGGGGGGGGGGGCAGTGTTAGGGGTGGGGTAGGGCGGGCAGAGGGTCCGCCCACCGGAGGCCTCTCCACACCTCGGCTCGCGAGCCTGGGCTTCGGGCCCCAGGTGCCGGGCGGTCCTGCCCGCGGGCGCTCGCGGGCGCCCCCTGCGGCGCCCCGCGGAGGCCGTGTTTGCTGCGGAGGCCGTGGCCCCGTTGGGGTGGCTTCGCGATGCGGCTGCGGGCGGCCGCTCCTGCACAGCCGGGACGCGGCCCCTCTTCCGGTGGCCCGTACACGTCCGCACCTCCGCCGCGCTGACCGCCCCCCTGCCCCCGGGAAGCCGGGAGAGAGGCGCCAGCTGGCGACGGGGCCCGCACCCCAGGAGCGCCCTGAGGCCCCGACAGGTGAGAGCCCGCGGGCCCCGGCTGCGCTCTCGGGCCGGCCGGCGGGAGGGGGCGCCCGGGCCGTGTGTGCGGAGCCCCTCTCCCCGACGCCTCCAGCTCCAGGTGATCGCCCGGTCCGCCCCGCCGGCCGCTCTGCGTGCCGTGGCGGGAGCCAACCTCGGGGCGCGGGCACCCCGGGGACGGCGGTGGGCACCCTCCGGTCCCAGGCCCTGTCCTCGCAGCGCGCAGCCTCCGCTGTGGCCTCTCGGCAGCGGCCTCCAGAGCCGAATCTTTACCCAAGTCTTTCCTCCTGCGGCCCAGACCCACATTCAGGCGCATCCCAGCCCTCCCCTGGGTGTCCTCAAGCTCCACAGCGCATCCAAAGCGCACACCCGTCGCGGCCTTCCTCTCGCGTGCCTGGTCTCCCGCGACTGCTCCCTGCTGAGCCTGTGCCCAAGCCCCCACCCCCAGGGACGGCTCTCTGTGCTCCGGCTTCCTTCTCTCCCTCCTGCCTTGCTGGCCGCTGACCCCGGCTCCGAACCGCCTCCGGTGCCTCCCTTGGACTTCCAGGCTCCACTGGGGCCGATGGCATCCCGGGAGCTGTTCTCCAGACCCAGAACTGTGTTCTACCAGGGAAGGCACAGCTTTGCTCTGGAGCCTGAAGTCTGTGCCGCGGCCCCCCAAGCGGGTTGGCCAGAGGTCCCACACGGCATCCTCCTCCCCACAAATACCTCCAGCTTATCAGACCTGCTGGCCACTTGGCCCGGCAGCCTGGCAGCCCACGCCTCTGCCATGACCGCTGGGCTTGAGCGTTAGCCTTCTGGGTCTCCCAGGACGTGGGTGGGGTGCTATTCCCGAATACGGCACTTGCTGCTCCAGAGTCTTGAGAGGCCTGCCAAGCGCTGGGCCTCTTTCTTGACGGAAGGAGGTCCAAGGCGTAGCAATTTATCTTTTCCTTTAAGGTGACCTGGCATGTCCCAGATCTATGAACCCTAAAAACTTCATTAGCGTGGCTTTATCTCCCACCCTCTGGAACTTCCGGATCAGTGAACTGTCAGAATGGCCCAGGTTCCTGTATTAGTTCCTGTAGCTGCTATAAGAACAATGAACGCACATTTAGTGTCTTATAAGAGCACAAATGTATTATCTTGCAGGTCTGTGGGCTAGAAGTCCGACGTGGGCTTCAGTGGGCTAAAATCGAGGTCTCGGCAAGCCGGCCATGCTTCCTGCAGGCTCTAGAGGACCATCTGTGTCTTTGTCCTCTGCAAGCTCCTAGAGGCGCCCGCATTCCTTGGCTGGTGGCTTCTTCCGCCACCTTCAAAGTCAGCAACCTTCTTCCAAAGTCACAGCTCCCTCTGCGTCTCCCCCGTCCCCCTCTTCCACTTGTAAGGTTCCTTGTGATCACATTGCACCTACTCCGATAATCCCGGGGGGTTTCCCTATCTTAAGGTCAGCTGATTGGCAACCTTAGTTCCATCTCCAATCTTGATTGCCTTTTGCCATGTAACACAGTGGATTCACCGGCTCCCAGGAACAGGACAAGGATGTTGTCGGGGGGCTGCCATTCTGCCCACCACGGTCCCTATGAACTATATGGTGACAGGAAGCCAGAGAGTAACCGTGGTCCTGAGACAGGACAGGGAAGGCCTGCTGCTTGGACGCTCTGCAGGCACGGACAGGAGGAGAAAGCCATGGCCAGTCAGCCGTTACACGCCACAGTGCCAGAGGCTGTGTGGATCTGCTGCAGTGGAGACGCCACTTCCAGCCTGGCAGCCCTGATTGCTTCTGCTGCCTGTGTAAGTTTCCTGTCATCCACCATCTTCCACGGTTATTTGTTTCTCGCAAAGGCCAGACAGGTGAGTTTAATGGAGATGTGATGGGCCCCACCACACCTGTTTTCCTCAAATCTTTTTTTTTTCTTCGTTTTTTTAAATTTAGGCTTTATTTTTTTAGAGCAAAATTGAGGGGAAGGCACAGAGCTTTCCCATAGATACCCAGTCCCCACACATGCATAGCCTCCCCCATTATCAACATCCCTCACCAGAGTGGGACACTGGTGACAAGTAATGAGCCTACACAGACACACCGTCATCACCCAGAGGCCATAGTTTACATTAGGGCTCTCGGTGTCGTACATTCTGTGGATTTGGACAAATGTATAATGACATGTATCCCTCACGGTGGTATCAGGGTATTTTCACTGCCCTAAAATTCCCCCGTGTTCTGTCTATTCCTCCTACCCACTTCAATCCCTCACAACCACCAATCTTTTTTTTTTTTTAAATTAATTAATTAATTTATTTATGGCTGTGTTGGGTCTTTGTTGCTGTGTGCGGGCTTCTCATTGCGGTGGCTTCTCTTGTTGCGGAGCACGGGCTCTAGGCGCGTGGGCTTCAGTAGTTGTGGCTCGCAGGCTCTACAGCGCAGGCTCAGTAGTTGTGGCGCACGGGCTTAGTTGCTCCGTGGCATGTGGGATCTTCCCGGACCAGGGATCGAACCCGTGTCCCCTGCACTGGCAGGCGGATTCTTAACCACTGCGCCACCAGGGAAGTCCCCACCAATCTTTTTATTGTCTCCATAGTTTTGCCTTTTCCAGAATGTGAAATAGTTGGAATCATACAGTATTATAGCCTTCTCAAATTGGCTTCTTTCACTTAGTAATCTGCATTTAAGGTTCCTCCATGTCTTTTTGTGTCTTGATAGCTCATTTCTTTTTAGTGCTAAATAACATTCCATTGTCTGGATGGACTACAGTTTATTTATCCACTCACCTACTGAAGGACATCTTGGTCGCTTCCAAGTTTTGGCAATTATGAATAAAGCTGCTATAAACATCCGTGTGGTGGATTTGATGTGAACATAAAATTTCAGCTCCTTTCGGTAAATACCAAGGAGCACAACTGCCGAATCATTAGAGTATATTCAGTTTTATAAGAAACTGTCTGTCTTCCAAAGTGGCTGCACCACCCTGCGTTCCCGCCAGCAATGAATGCGAGTTCCTGCGGCTCCACACCCTCTCCTGCATCTGGCGTCCTAAGTGTCTGGAATAGGTGTGGAGTGGTACCTCGCTGTTGATTTAATTTGCATTTCCCTGATGACAGATGATATGGAGCAGCTTTCATATGCTTATGTGCCATCGGTGTATGTTCTCTGGTGAGGTGTCTGTTCAGGTGTTTGGCCCATTTTAAAATCATGTTGTTTTCTTCCTGTTGGGCTTTAAGAGTTCTTTGTATATTTCAGATAACAGTCCTTTATCATTTGTATCTTTTGCAAATGTTTTCTCCCAGTCTTTCGCGGAGCAGAAATTTTTAATTTTTTTTTAAAAATAAATTTATTTATTTATTTATTTATGGCCGCGTTGGGTCTTCGTTGCTGCTCGTGGGCTTTCTCTAGTTGCAGCGAGCGGGGGCTACTCTTCGTTGTGGTGTGCGGGCTTCACATTGCGGTGGCTCCTCTTGTTGCGGAGCACAGGCTCTAGGCACGCGGGCTTCGGTAGTTGTGGCTCCCAGGCTCTAGAGTGCAGGCTCAGTAGTTGTGGCGCATGGGCTTAGTTGCTCCGCGGCATGTGGGATCTTCCCAGACCAGGGCTCGAACCCGTGTCCCCTGCATTGGCAGGCGGATTCTTAACCACTGCGCCACCAGGGAAGTCCTGAAACTTTTAATTTTAATGAAGTCCCGCTTATCAATTGTTTCTTCTTCTTTTTTTTTTTTTGGATTTATAGCTTTTGCTTGATATTTGGCAAATGCCCTTAGGATTAAGCAACTTTGAATGTTGGGCTTATCTCTTTGGGTTCTGCCTTATCCTAGATGTTGTCCCAGGAATTCCTTACTGTTTTTATTTGTTCTTTAATACTTTTAATGGACTTTTTATTTTTATTTTTATTGGAGTGTAGTTGCTTTACAACGTTGTGTTAGTTTCTACTGTACAACAAAGTGAATCGGCTATATGAATACATATATCCCCTCTTTTTTGTCTTTCCTTCCCATTTAGGTCACCACAGAGCATTGAGTAGAGTTCGCCGTGCCATACAGCAGGTTTTCATTAGTTATCTATTTTATACATAGTATCAATAGTGTATATATGTCAATCCCAATCTCCCAGTGCACAATGGATGCTGGCAGAGGCCACCGACCCCTCCAGGGAAGGCTTGGGAGAATAGTCATCATTGGGAGAGCACTTGTAGAAGCATCGCACGGTCCTTCTCCAAGGGCATCTGGCATCTTCTTCAATCTAGGAGCTGTGAATCTTTGACCTTGACTTATGTCTGGGAACTAGACACTAGTGGCTGATGTCAGATTTCTGGTTGGCAGAGCCTGGTGTTTCTCTGACTACACAAACTGAGCAATATCCCGTAGACTGCCCTGCATCTCGCCCCGGGTCAAGGCCTCCTGACCGCCACCCTGCCTGCTGCCTATCGCGATACCATCTTACCTCCGAGAGTTCAGTGCTGCTGCTTAGCCTCTTCTGTTCTGGAATCCCGTCACCCCATTGATGTTAGGGCAGTGAATCTGGCCTCCCCAGTACCAGCCCAGCCTCCAGAGGAGAGCCACCACTGAGGTCACGGGTGTGTTTTTCCATTGTTTTGATGAAGGGGTGCCCTCTGAACCTTCCCAGGGGTCCTAGTCAGGTGGAGGCTTCAAGGCTAACATTAGCCATTTCCTGTAAGAACAAACAAACAAACGTTGTTTGGAAGTAGTCCACCTCTTTCTGCAGCCGACCTGCACTTCCCCACTCCCCCTGCTCCGACCCCTGACTGACTGCTGGCCTGCGTGCAGCAAAGGGGGACCTAGGGACTTCAGGCGAGGTCATCGTGGTTCACAAAGACCTCTCTCCTCTGGCAAAGGGGCAGGAGACGTTTTCTGGGGCGGAGCCAGCAGCTAATGCTGGCGAGCGTGGCCACTGCCGGGGCAGCACGAGTGCGTCAAGGAGACAGAAGGACGGAGTCCTTCTGCTACCTCCTGCCTGCAGGTCCCCTCTCGTGCCCCCTGCTAGCACAGGAGTTGCGTGGTTTGCTGCGGCCCCAGCAGCACAAAGCGGACCATGGAAGGGTGGGCTTGATGCTGAGAGGGAAGGCGTGCTGACCGACGCTCTCGGCCCTGGGCTGTGACCTCCACACACGCCCTTCCCACGCGTGTGAGCTTCCACGCGGCAGCGTGTGCTTCTGCCTGACAGGGTGCAACTGTCCTGGGTGTGGATGAAGATGGTCTCACTGTCTTTCCAAAAAGTGAAAACAGTGTCCCTGGGGCCTCTACATCCCTGGGTGATATTAATTGCGCCTTAAATTCATTCACGTCTCACCTGGAACCTGGATTTCCTGAAACTTAAACACAAAATTGTAAAGCTTACCAACACCAACAAACCTGACATAAAATATAGGAGAATAAAACAGAGTGGAAAAGGAAATTAGTCAATATATACAAATACATGGAACAAACAGACACAGCCACTGCTGTTCTCATCTCCGTAACTGACCATGGGCTCCCTCCCTCCACTGCCCATTCCATGTGCCCTTTGCCCTCAGCTAGGACACCTGCTGGTCTGGGCTCTTTACCTGAAGGATTTGAATCGTCATCGGTGCTTATTTGTTTGTTTGTTTTCAGTTGCTTTAGTTTTGCGTTGACGTCTACTATCAGATGTGTGAGTGACAGGCTCCCCAGGGAATACCTTGGGTTCCAGACAGTCCTCCTTACCCGCGTGAGGGGCAGTGAACTGACCTTCCTGCGTAGTCAGAATCTATTACCCCAGTCAGCGCAGTGACTCCCTTCTTTGCTAATTTAGTGGTCAGGCAGAGGTCTCAGTGTTCAATTCAAACCATCTTCATGTCACCTGGTGGAAGTGTTCCTATCCTGGGAACTAAGACTTCTCAACCAGCAGACCTCAGAGTCATGGAGAGAGGAAACAAAAATACCTTCAGTGGGTCATTAGACGTAACAGCGAGAGAAGCCGCTTCCGCTCTGCCTGCTGGCTCCTGGCAAGTCCTTCGGCTGGGGGAGCACCAGTGTCAGTTACCTAGCGCTGCTTCACAGATCACAGATTTAGTGGCTGTTGTGTTACCGCGTGGTCTCTGTGGGTCAGGAATCCAGGCACAGCTCAGCGGGGCCCTCTGTTCAGTGTCTCACAGGCTGCTACCAGGCGTTGGCTGGGGCTGTGGTCTCACCTCGGGGCTCGACTGGGGAAGGGTTCGCTCCCTTGGGGACCTTGGATGAGGGACTCAGTTTCTTGCTGGCTTTCGGTCTTGTTACGTGGGCCTCTCCAGAGGGCATCTGACAATGTATCTTTTACTTACACATTTAGGAACCAGGGAAACAACCATAGGGTGGGTCTGCAGAACTACCAGGACCAATACAATGTGAACTTGGAGCCAAATTCCATTTTCTCCTGTGCATGGTAAGTCCCCACTTTGACTAGTGGACCACAGTGGTGTTTGGGGGCCCCTGGAATTGATTCAGAACCGGAGGTTAGTCCCTGAGAAGTCTGGCTGTTGCCCTTCCTCCAGGGCATGGTCACTCTAGTAAGTGGACAGGGCCCTTTGGGAGGCTGGGAGGCAGATCTGTTCACACCGGGGTGGGTTGTGGGCTCCCTCCCGGAAGGATGCAGGTGTGAATTTGGTTTGCTGTGACACCTACCACTTCTCACCTGGATTACGGGCATCTCATTTCCCATTGGTAGGGAGCTCGGTGCCAGGTCAAGGACAAAAACATGACTGAGTAGATTGCATGCTAGTACCTCTTAGGGTCTGTTTCCTGGCACCTTCTGGTACCTGTCAGAGTGCAGTCAGGAAAACAAGAGACTAACGAAATTTAAAAGACGGATTTTAATATAAAAGTTGGCTGAACAGCTGTTGGAAGTCTAAAAAAACCAAGAAGGGGACATAGAGGTACAGGGACCCTTTCAGAAACAGCCATCTCCTTTACCACGGGAAGAAAGAGAAGCTGTTGGGGAGATCAGGATCCAGAAGCTTGTCGGGGAGCCCGTGGGGGCCGGGAACGTGCTCTGAAGGGCGGTCAGCTCAGCGCAGCCCGGGCTGCTGGGACTTCACCCGGCTGTTCTGACCTCCGAGCGGGCAGAGAGGACGGGTCGCCGGGGGCCTGACCTCTCCTGAGCCGTCCGGGCACGGTCCAGAAGGGCAGGTGCCTGCCGGTGAAGGGGCGGTGGGCGCACAAGCAGAGCGCAGAGGTGGGGTCGCGCAGAGCCAGAGGGCAGGTGGACCTCACGGCCATGGGAGCTGTCCGGAGCCACGTGGGCTCAGCAGTCCGAGCGTGATTGACAGGTGTCCGCGCCAAGCGGGGAGTCAGGGAGCAGGAAGGGGGCGCAGAGGGGCGCAGGCAGGAGCGAGGGGGCGGCCGGGCTGCTAGGTGCGTCGGATACAAATCCCACCCGTTTCACTACAGTATGCCTTTCCTGCACAGCTTTCATTCTTTATGTTCAATGATTACACAGCCAAATTTTGTAATATATTAGTCATTTTGAACAATTGTGTGCTAACACTAACAGTAATGACAACTCGGTACAGGAGAATTTTTTTTTTTTTAATGTAGAGCCTTGTACTTACAGGGAAAACTTTAAAACTGAATTTCAAAAGAATTTATTATGACTATATATTATAGGATATATTACAGGATTATCAGTAAAAGGCATGAAATATATTAGGATATAAATCTTTGAAGAAAGTGGGATAGATATAAAATTTCAAGGAGAACGTCACTAGGTGCCATTTCTAATTATAAAAGAAGTTGCTTGTGTATATTTTAAAAAGGGTGATGAGGGGTATGAAATGGTTATGGTATATGTAATCCATTGACAAAGTAAGAGTTTTATTTTAAATTTTTATCATATACCACAAATTTGATCTTTTGCAACTATTTAAACTTATTATGAAAAATCTTAGATGTCAACTTTAAATTTTGCAAGGAGGGGGACTTCCCTGGTGGTCCAGTGGTTAAGACTCCCCGCCTCCACTGCTGGGGGCCTGGGTTTGATCCCTGGTCAGGGAACTAAGATCCCACATGCCGTGGGGCATGGCAATAAATAAATAAATAACATTTGTAGGAGGTACATAGTTTTGCATTTTTATTTTATTTATTTTTAAATTAAAAAATTTAATTAATTAAAAAATTAATTGAGGTATAGTTGATTTACAATATTTATATTACTTTCAAGTGTATAACAGTGATTCACAATTTTTATAGATTATAAAACATTTATTTTTATTTATTGATTTATTTTAATTAATTAACTATTTTTATTTTTGGCTGTGTTGGCTCTTTGTTGCTGCGCACGGGCTTTCTTTAGTTGCGGCGAGTGGGAGCTACTCTTCGTTGCGGTGCGCAGGCTTCTCATTGCAGTCGCTTCTCTTGTTGCGGAGCACGGGCTCTAGGTGAGCAGGCTCGGTAGTTGTGGCACGTGGGCTCAGTAGTTGTGGCTTGCGGGCTCTAGAGCGCAGGCTCAGTAGTTGTGGCACACGGGCTTAGTTGGTCCGCGGCATGTGGGATCTTCCTGGACCAGGGCTGAAACCCGTGTCCCCTTCATTGGCAGGCGGATTCTTAACCTCTGCACCACCAGGGAAGTCCCATAAAACATTTATAGTTATAAAATGTTGACCGTATTCCCTGTGTTGTACAATATAGCCTTGTAGCTTATTTATTTTATACACAGTAGTTTTTACCTCTTAATTCCCTACTCCTATCTTGTTCCTCCCCTTCCCTCTCCCCACTGGTAACTACTAGTTCTCTATATCTGTTCATCTGTTTCTGTTTTGCTATATTCATTTCTTTGTTTTATTTTTTTTGATCCTGAATATGAGTGATAACATAGAGCATTTGCCTTTCTCTCTCTGATTTATTTCACTAAGCATAATACTGGACATGTCCAACCTTTTTGTGGTAAATGATGAAGTTTCATTCTTTTTTAATGGCTAAGTATTGTTCCATTGTTATATATATAGATGAACATCTTCTTTATCCATTCATCTGTTGATAGACACTTAGGTTGTTTCCATATCTTGGCAATCGTAAATAATGCTGCTCTGAAGATAGGGGCGCATGTATCTTTTCCAATTAGTGTTTTCATTTTTTTCAGATATATACCCAGGAGTGAAATTGCTGGGTCATGTGGTAGTTCTGTTTTTAGTTATTTGAGAAACTGCCATAATGTTTTCCACAGTGGCTGCACCAACTTACATTCCCACTAACAGTGGACCAGGGTTCCCTTTTTTCCACATGCTCACCAACATTTGTTATTTGTGGTCTTTTTGATGATAGCCATTCTGACAGGTGTGAGGTGATATCTCATTGTGGTTTTAATTTGCATTTCTCTGATGATTAACAATAGTGTGCATCTTTTCATGTGCCTCTTGGCTATCTGTATATCTTCTTTGGAAAAATGTCTATTCAGGTTCTCTGCCCATTTAAAAATTTTTTTGATGTTGTATGACCTGTTTATTATATTTTGGATATTAACCCCTTATTGGTCATATCATTAGCAAATACTTTCTCCCATTCTGTAAGCTGTTTTTTTGTTTTGTTGATGGTTTCCTTTGCTGTGCAAAAGCTTCTAAGTCTAATTAGGTCCCATTTATTTATTTTTGCTTTTATTTCCTTTGCTTTAGGAGACAGATTCAAAAAAGATATTGCTGTGATTTATGTCAAAGAGTGTTCTGCTTATGTTTTCCTCTAGGAGTTTTATGGTATCCGGTCTTACCTTTAGGTCTTTAATCCATTTGAGTTTATTTTTGTAGATGGTGTTAGAGAATGTTCTAATTTCATTGTTTTACATGTAGCTGTCCAGTTTTCCCACACCACTTATTAAAGAAACTGTCTTGTCTCCATTGTATATTATTGCCTCCTTTGTCATAGATTAATTAACTGCAGGTGCATGGGTTTATTTCTGGGCTTTCTATCCTGTTCCATTGATCTCCACTTCTGTTTTTGTGTCAGTACCATACTGTTTTGATTACTGTAGCTTTGTAGTATAGTCTGAAGTCAGGGAGTGTGATTCTTCCAATTTTGTTCTTCTTTCTCAAGATTGCTTTGGCTATTTGGGGTCTTTTGTGTTTCCATACAAATTTTAAAATTATTTGTTCTAGTTTGGTGAAAAATATCCATGGTATTTTGATAGGCATTACATTGAATCTACAGATTGCTTTGGGTAGTATGGTCATTTTAATAATTTCAGTTCTTCCAATTCAGGAACACAGTATGTCTTTCCATCTGTTTGTGTCATCTTCAATTTTTTTTTTAATCAGTGTCTTATCGTTTTCCTAGTACAGTTCTTTTAATTCCTTAGTAAGTTTATTCCTAGGTATTTTATTATTTTTGATGCAATGGTAAATGGGATTGTTTCCTTAATTTCTTTTTCCAGTAGTTCATTGTTAATGTATAGAAATGCAACGGATTTCTGTATATTGATTTCATATCCTGCGACTTTACCAAATTCAATGATGAGCTCTAGTAGTTTTCTGGTGGCATCTTTAGGATTTTCTATCCTAAAGTCATACATCACCATGTCATCTGCAAATAGTGATAGTTCTTCCTTTCCAATTTAGATTCCTTTTATTTCTTTTTTCTTATCTGATTACTGTGGCTAGGACTTCCAAAACTATGTTAAATAGAAGTGGTGAGAGTGGGCATCCTTGTCTTGATCCTGATCTTAGAGGAAACACTTTCAATTTTTCACCATTGAGTATGATGTGGGCTTATCATATATGGCCTTTATTATGTTGAGGTATCTTCCCTCTATACCCACTTTGTGGAGAGTTTTTGTCATAAATGTATGTTGAATTTTGTCAAAAGCTTTTTCTGCATTATTGAGATGAGCATATGATCTTTATTCTTCAATTTGTTAATGTGGTGTAGCACATTGATTGCTTTGCAGATATTGAACCAGAACAAACTTTTTGGCCAACCCAATACATGTAATGTAATCAATTATATATGTGTGTTTAAATCTCATCTTAGTGTTTACTTCATAATTTTCAATTTACTTGGTGTCCCTTTTTACTCTCCTTCTTGGCCTTCTTTTAATCTGTTAAAATGTTTTATTATTCCAATTTTTTCTACTCTTAGCAGTTAGGTATAAATTTGTATTTTCTGTGCTGCATAACAAATTACCACAAACTTAGCACCTTAAAACAACACATATTTACTATCTCACTGTTTCCGTGGGTCGGGCATCTAAGGGTGACCCACCTGGTGCCCCTCAGGACCTCACAGGCTGCAGTCGAGGTGTCAGCTGGGGCTGTGGTCTCACTGGAGGCTTGAGTGGGGAAGACTCCACCTCCAAGTTCATTTGGGTTGTTGGCAGTATCTGTCTACTTGGAGGACTGGGTCCTGGCTTCTCTCTGGCCATTGGCTGGAGGTGCTCTGCAGGCCTGGAGGCCGCCCACAGCTCCCCATAACATGGCCCCTCTGCAGCCAGCTCTCAACACAGCCATTTGCTTCTTTAAGGCCAGCAGGAGAGTCAGTTGCTAAGATGGAATCTTCCAGAATGTAACATAACCATGGGAGTGACAGCCTATCACCTTTGCCTGATTAAAGCTACTTCACAGATTCTACCCACACTCAAGGAGAGGGCTCACACAGGGCATAAGCCACAGGGCATTACCTTAGTGTGTGTCTGCCACAACGTTCTCTTACTAATCTTTAGTAGTTACCCTAGAGTTTACAACATATCTTCGAATTCTCAAGTCTACTATAACTCTCTACTTTTCTGACAATGCAAGAATCTTAGCCCTTTTAACTACACTTACCCTCTTCCAATAGATATGCTATTATTTTGTGTGTGTTTTAGCTCTCATATATCTGTGATGTTGGTGCTACTGTTCTGCACAACTCTTATGTGTATTCTTTCCAATGCACCCTCCCTACCTGCACCTCCATGTCCCATTTGGCTTTGTCTCTTCTGCCTTTTTTCTTTCTCTTTTGTCTTTCTCTTCATTGTTGGTCTGCTGCTACTGAATCCTCCTAAAGTTTTGTTTGTCCAAAGGTGTGTTTATTTTGCAGTAAAAACTGTTTTTTTACCCCTTTGAAGGGGTAAAGAAGATTGTTCTCATTTCATTAGGTTTTGGCAATTATACTATGGTGTGCTCTGGTGTTTGTGTGTGCTTGCTTGTTTTTGTACTCATCCTGCTTGGGGTTCTTCATGCGTATCAAAGCTCTGACTTGATCTCTTGTTTGTTCTGAAAAATTCTCTTTGAACGTTGCTACCATCCTCTCTTTCCCTCATGCCTGCAACTCCCATGACATCGGCGTCAGACCTTTCCTTTTGTCTCTCTGTCTTTAATCTGGATATTTTCATTTGTACTGTATTCCAGGTTACTAATTCTATTTCCAGCTATGTCTATTATGCTGTTAAACTTAGCCATTGAACTCTCAATTTATGTTTTGTATTTTTTTACATTCTAGAATTTCCATTTGGTTCTTTATTATTGTTTCCAGTTCTCTGCCCAAACTTTTCAGTCTTGTCTTTTAATTCCTTGAATATATCACTCATAATTATTTTAAAGTCTATGTCCAAGAACTCCATTATTGGCTGCATCTGGGTCTGTTTCTATTGTTCATCATTTTTCTTGTTTTTCACTCATATCTTGGTTCCTCATTAGCCTGATATTTTTTGGTTGCTGTACATTGCCTATTAAAAATGTTGGAGGTATGCTAAAGTCCTGGACAATGACATCTTCCTCCAGAGGAGACTTATTTAGTTTCTGGTAGGCACCAAGGCCAGAGGCAACTCAGATTACCTTAATCTAGTCAGGGGGTTGAGTGATTTGAAGCTGAGGATTCCGTTCCCACGAGGGTTGCTTTATTTCCCAAAGGATGGAGTTCTTCAGGATTCTTACTCAATAGAATTGCCAGATAAAATACAGGACACTCATTTAAATTTGAATTTCAGATAAACAATAAATCCTTTCTTACTGTATGTCCTCAGGATTATGTTCTGTATTTTTATTAGCTAAACCTGGCAACCCTAAGCCCTTACCCAGTGCTCTGGAATACAGATTTTGTCCCCTTGTTGCTGAGACCTGCAGAAGCCCTGCTCACATTGTGCCCCTGCCCTCCCCCTGGCGCTGTGCTTCTGGTGCTGGTGGCTGCTGCCAGGGGAAGCCTGTCTGCTGGTCTGGGGCCACTCCTGTGCTCTCCTGCCCTGAGCTCACCTCCTTCGTCTTTGCAGTGCCTTCAGACACGTTTTACAGCATATTCATTCTGTCCGTCTTTTCTATTGCTGTCATTGGGAAGACTGGTCCTAACCTCCTTCATTGACATGGCAGAAGCAGAACCACGTGCAGGAACTTCTGGAGCTACTCTTTTCCCTTTGGAATTCTGTGAATACTGATTCATCGACTTCTACATTTGATGCTGCTATAAAAAGTCCTAGGAGAGGGACTTCCCTGGTGGTGCAGTTGTTAAGAATCCACCTGCCAATGCAGGGGACACAGGTTCCAGCCCTGGTCCAGGAAGATCCCACATGCCACGGAGCAACTAAGCCCGTGCGCCACAACTATTGAGCCTGTGCTCTAGAGCCCGCGAGGCACAACTACTGAGCCTGCGTGCCACAACTACTGAAGCCCACATGCCTAGAGTCCGTGCTCCACAATAAGAGAAGCCACCACAATGAGAAGCCCACATGCCACAACGAAGAGTAGCCCCTGCTCGCCACAACTAGAGAAAGCCCGCGCGCAGCAATGAAGACCCCACACAGCCAATAAATAAATAAATAAATTTATCAAAAAAAAAAAAGTCCTAGGAGAGTGTAGTTTGATTTCTTTTCTGCTTGGGTCCTCGAGTAACTTTATATATATATATATATATATATATATATATATATATATATATATATATATATATATAAAATATTTATTTATTTATTTGGCTGTGCCGAGTCTTAGCTGCAGCACGCGGGGTCTTCATTGCTGCATGTGAGATCTTCGTTTCCGCATGTGGGATCTTTTTTAGTTGTGGCAAGCGGGTTCTTAGTTGTGGCATGCCGGATCTAGTTCCCTGACCAGGGATTGAACCCGGGCCCCCTGCATTGGGAGCACAGAGTCTTAACCACTGGACCACCAGGGAAATCCCAAAAACTTTTTTTTTTAAGAGTCAGCAACCTTAAAAACAACCTGCCAGTTGTTTTGTTTCCTGGTATATTCTTTGTCCCTTTTGTCTTAAGATTCATTTCAGGAAAATTTTTTTGTATTTTATCTCTAAATACTTTCCGCATCACTAGTCTCCGCATTCTAGAGACACTAATTATTGTCACGTTTTATCGTCATCATCTGTGTCTCCTCCTTCCGGTTTCCATCTCCTTGCTAGCATTCACTGTGACCCTCCCAAACCCTTCTCTCCTGCCCCGAGCTCCACTCTGCACCACATCGGCTCTATTTTCAGCTGGTCCTGCTTTAGTTGTTGGTCTGCAGAACTGAGTATTGTTTTCCATTTGTCTTCTTTTCTGTGATGACTCTTTTACCTCCTCATTCTGTTTTTCCCATCTTGTCTTTGATCCCTTGTTCTATTGAATTTCTGTTTTTATTAAGTTCCTCCCTAGCTTGCGGTGCTTTTGGACAGCTGGCTTTTCTGCTTGTTTTCTTCCAGCGTCTTCTGAAAGCCGTGTCATCCCTTCCCTATGGCATGTCTGCACCTTCTCGCCTGCCAGTTCTTTCACCGTGAGCATGGCCACTGGGTCTGGCTCTCCTCTGCTTGGAGTCTCAATTACGGAAACATAGGTTGAGCAGTTACTTTCAGGACTCACAGTGTTCTATTATTGGAGTGTTGGAAATCCCTGTGGGGTGTAGCTACCATCACCCCATTTTAGAGAAAGGGACACTGAGGCCCAGAGAGGCTAACTGGTCGCCTCATCACATGGGCAGAGAGTGGCAGGTGGGTGTGGACGTCTCTCCTAGGGCAGGCGTTCGGACCCTCCCTGTAGCCAAGGGCGCTGCTGGGGCGAGGCCGCGTGTGCCGCCAGTGGATCACAGCTCTCAGGGGCCTTGGGCTCCCTATTCTGAGTTCCAGTGGGCTTGTGGGTTGAGACACCCCCACTTCAGCCCAGTCAGCCCCGCCTATGGATGCGGGTGCCTGAATTCGGAAGAGGTCCTTCTGGCTTTCAGAGGGAAGGGGTCTTGTGGGGATCCACAAGGGGCTTCTCTGCCAGAAGCCTTTTTTCTCAGACTTCCTCGGGTTTCCCACCAACATCTCCAGACCATCTTCCCAGGCTGGGGGCTCAGAAGGTATTCGCAGGGTCCCAGCTGTATCTGGGGTGGGGAAGGGCAGGAGACTTTGTGCCGAGACCCAGCTCCTCTCTCCGCTCTCGGCTGCCACTCCTTGTACCTCCTCACTTGCTCTCCGCCGGTGGATAACTCTGGTTTAGTCGTGTTTGTGGATTTTAGAACATTTTTGATCCTTTCGTCAGGTCAGGAGGGAGTGCGCCTGCTCCGCTCGCCTTGTTAACCTGGAGCTCGGGCACACCTGGTGTTGGTCCTGCAGCCGCGTGGACCGCAGCGTGGAGGGGAGCACTGGGATCCATAAGCCCTCTCCCCACTAGCAGGGCCAGCCGCGGAGGACCAAGCAGCCACCACCATCCAGTGAGCCTTCCCGAAGCTCCTGGCGAGAAAGGAGCAGGCCCACGTGATCAGGACCACCAGGACTACCTGGAGCTGATGGAGAAGCTGCAGAGGGAGGTGAGGTCTACAGGGGTGGGTGTCGGAGTGGGGTCAGGACTGCAGAGCTGGGGGCGGAAACTGCAGGGCTGTGGGCGGGGACGCAGGGCTGTGGGCGGGGATGCAGGGTTGTGGGCGGGGACGCAGGGCTAGGGCGGGGGGGACGCAGCGCTGTGGGGGACGCAAGGCTGGGGGCGGGGACGCAGGGCTGGGGGCGGGGAAGGAGGGATCGGGGGCGGGAACTGCAGGGTTGGGGGCGGGGACGCAGGGTTAGGGCGGGGGGACGCAGGGCTGGGGGCGGGGAAGGAGGGCTCGGGGGCGGGAACTGCAGGGCTCCCGGGTCTGGACCGGGGCTGGGGGCTCAGGGCTGGGGCGGTGACCGCATTGGGCCGCCCTTAGGCCTTCGTGGCCCTGTTGCGGCGGGAGCAGGAGGCGGCCCGGCGGCAGTGGGAAGAAGCGGCGGCGGCCGAGCGGCGGCGGCAGGAGGAGCGGCAGCGCGGGGCGCGCCTGCTGGAGGCGGCCTTCGACGGGAACCTGGGCGAGATCCAGGCGATCCTGCGGGAGGTGGGCGGCGGGGCGGCGGGGCGGCGGGGCGGCGGGCCCTGAGCTCGCGGCGCCGCTGACTGCCGCCCGACGCAGGTGGACGCGCTGCTGAACCGCGAGGGCGTGAGCTGCGACGCGGCGCGGGCGGCGCGGCGGCTGCAGCGGCGCCTGGCCCTGGTGGACTTCGAGGACAGCGGCGGCGGGCGGGCAGTCCCTGGCCATCCAGCTGCTAGCCGAGCAGGGCGCCAGTCGCAACAGCAAGGTGGGCGCCGGGCGAGGACTGGGGGCCGCGCCTCGCCCGGGCGGGCCGTGCTCAGTGAGCGCGTCCAGCAGGGCGCCTTCGGCCGGACGCCGCTGTACCGAGCGGCCTTCGGGGCCACCTGGAAGCCGTGGAGGTGCTTCTGAAGCTCGGAGCTGACCCCCGGGTGTATGCGGACGACGGAAGCACCCCCGAGCAGGTGCGCGGGCGTGGGCAGAAGCCCCCGGGGCGCTTGCTCCCTCACCCCCAAAGCTGTCAGGAGCCTGGGGGCCCCGCCCCGGCTGGTCCCGAACCTTCCACGACCCAGAACCACCTGCAAGGCCTTTGCAGGCCCTTCCCTTCCCGAAGTCCTCGCTATGAGCCTTACCGGGCACATGCGATCAAGACCACAGCTCCCGGTTTCTGGGGGCCTCCTGTGGCCGGGGTTCTACTCACGTCCCTGGACCCTCAGCCCACCTTGGAAGCAGTGTTACCATGGGAGGTGGAGAAACAGACTGGCTCCTCGGGAGCCAGCGCGGGAGCTCTGGGGCATTGAGGGCAGCACTAGGCCCGCCCACCTGGCCCCTCACTCAGAATTTCCACGTCTCTGAGAAAATTGAGCCCTAGGGCTCGGAGCCATGACCCTGCAAGGCGGCTCGGCCTGGCAGCTCCTCCGTGGCGCCTGGGAACGATGTCAAGGGGCCTTTTCCCAGGTCCTGGGCCAGGCTGGGGACACGGGCGCTTGGCCGCCTCCCCGGCGCAGGAGGCCAGGTCAGATGAGGCTGACCCAGGGCCTGTGGGAGCAGCCGTGGAGCTGGATCACCTAATGCTACGGCCTTAATTTCTTTAAATGAGTCTGGCTGGAATCTCAGGCCCTCGCCCATCTCAGCCGTGTGTCCTTCCACCCCAGCCTGTAGAGCCGAGGTGTTGGCTGGAACATGTGGGACTGGCCCGGGTCTGCTGCTGAGCCCCTGCTTCCACCTGTGGGGTGCCAGGGCCTTTGCCACCTGGGGACCCCGTGTCCCGGGCGCCACCTTCACCCCCAGCTGCCTCCTCAGGGTGCTGCCCCCTTGTCCTGGAAGGCATCCCCTCTGCTCTTCTTGGCTTCTCCTCTTTAATAAGCAACAGGGCAAGTTTTAAAAGACCAGCAGAGCCTTTGGCTTCAAACTCCTCCTGCTTCCTCCTCAAAGGAGCAAAATGTGAGGCTAGGAGGACCAAAGGGCCTGGCCATGGCCTCAGAGGGGCTGGAGCGAGGATGGGGCACAGGGAGGCCCACCTCTCCGCGGGTCGTGTTGGGGCAGGCCCGGGCGGTGGGCACGGGGCATGAAGGCTGGAGGAGCATGCAGGCGGCCTTCTGAGGGGTGCTGAGGAGGATGTCCAGCCCGCCGGTGCCTGAGGGTGGGGCAGGGGGCAGGGGGCACTGAGAGGACAGCACACTGGTGGCGGGGCGGGGTGGGGCGGGAGGCCACTGGCTGCAGGAGGGACAGTCTGGTGCTGGAGCAATTGGACGTCCACAGGCGAAGGAATGAACCTTCACCTAAACCTCACACCCTATAAAAAACGAACTCAAAATGGATTAGGATTTAAATGCAAAATGTAAACTGTAAAACCTTTAGAAGAACACAGGAGAAAATCTTTGGGACCTATGGCTTGGTAAAGGGTTCTTAGACAAAAAGCACAATCAATCGATAAAAGAAAAAAAAAGAAACCCAACAAATTGAACTTCCTAAAAATGTAAAACTTTTGCTCTGCTGAAGCCCCTGTTAACAGGATGAAAAGACAAGCCACAGAGAGGGAGAAAATCCTTGCAGACCACATATCTGACAGAGGACCCATATTTATAACATACAAACAACTCTCAAAACTCAATGGTAAGTGATACGATCCAGTTATAAAGTGAGCAAGGGGCATGGAGAGAAATTTCACTGAAGAGGATATAATGATGCCAATAAACACAAGCTGTTCAACACCATCACACCTGGTAGAAATGCTGAAATGGAAACCACTGAGGAGGGCACAGGGTGCAGAGAAGCCAGATCTCACCCAGTGCTCGTGGGAACGTAAAGGGGTGCAGCTGCCCTGGAGCACAGTGGGGCTGTGTCTTAAGAAACTGCACGTACATTTCCCCTGGGACTCAGCACACACTGCTGGGCCTTCTGTTCCAGCAAGATGAGGACTGTGTCCACATGAAAGTGTGCACACGCATGTTCACAGCAGCTCTGCTTGTAACGGCCCCAAACTGGAAGCAGCCTGGATGTTCTGCAGTAGGTGAAAGGTTAAGCCCACTCAGGCCAGTCCACACCTCAGAACACTCCTCAGCTGTGAGAAGGAAGGAACTAGTGATACAGCAACACCTGGACGGGTCTCAAGGGCCTTTTGCCAAGTGAAAAAAGAGCGCATCTCACGGGGTTACATACTGTCTGATTCCATTCACATAACATTTTCAAAACGATGAAATTATGGAGACAGGGGCCAGATCAGTGCTTTGCGGGGTGGGAATAGGGGCAGGGAAGGAAAGGGGAGAGAGGTGATGTGACTAGAAGTGGTGACACAGAGGAGCGTTGTGGTGATGGAACAGGTCGCATCTTGACTGTGGTGGCGGGTACACAAATCTACACATACGATAAAACTGCATGTAACTGTAGACATACAAAGGGATACATGTAAAATTGTTGAAACAAAGTAAGCGGGGTCTGTGGATTGTACTATGTCCATATCCTGCTTTGTATATTGCACTATAGTTGTATAAGATGCCATCACTGGGGAAAACTTGTTAAGGGTACGTGCAAATTCCTGTAACTCTGTAATTGTTTGCAAATAAAAGTTTAATAAAATTACCAGTCATGCAAGGAAACAGGAAAATATAACCCATAGTGAAGAGCAAAATCAATCAAAACTGACTCAGAAATGACACAGATCACAGAATAAGTGGACAAGGGCATTAAAACTTACAGCTGTATCTCACACAGCACACCTCTACATCCATCTGTCTCTATTTTTTTGTACATACTCCTAAACTTCTGAAAACTGCAGTGTTGGAGGTGAAAAACACACTGGATGTGATTAATGGCTGATTAGACATTGAAAGAAAAATTAGTTAATTAGAAGACATAGAAATAGAAATTACCCAAAATGAAACACAGAAAGAAGGTTGAAAAAACATGAACAGAGATTTCTGCTTCTAGGATGGAGTAAATGCAACCTGATTTATCCTTCCACCTGAAATACGACAACAAAACCCAGACAGAATACATGAAACAATGGTTTTCAAGACACTGGGCATCAGGGAACAATCAGTGATCCCCAAGAGGCTGGAAATAAACTACGTGAGCCCTTTGATTGCCCAGCTAACCACCTTGAGAGCACTTCCAGGCTGTGGTGCAGGAAGGGGGAATCCAGGCAGAGCCTGGTCAATTCCCTGAGTTAAGGAGACAGGGTTCAGAGTCCAGGGATTCCAAGGCAGTCAGACTGCAAGTGCCAGAGAGAAGAGAGCTGCAAAGGGAAACCGTTTCAGAAATAATGCCATTTGCAGCAACATGGATGGACCTAGAGATTGTCACAGAGTGAAGTAAGTCAGACAGAGAAAGACAAATATATGATATCGCTTATATGTGGAATCTAAAAAAATAGTACAAATGAACTTATTTACAAAACAGAAATAGAGTCACAGATGTATTCAACGAACTTCTTATGGTTACCAGCGGGGAAATGGGGGGAGGAATAAAGTGGGAGATTGGGATGGACATATACACACTACTATATATAAAATAGATAACTAATAAGGACCTGCTGTATAGCACAGGGAACTCTACTCAATACTCTGTAATGGACTATATGGAAAAAGAATCTAGAAAAGAGTGGTTATATGTATATGTATAACTGATGTACTTTGCTATACACATAAAACTAACACAACATTGTAAATCAACTATACTCCAATAAAATTAAAAAAAAAAAAAAAAGATAAAGAGCATTCCAGAGGTGTGTAGGGACCCCTTTGGGGATTCAGGTGAGTACTCAATGGCTCATGTGTGTGACGGAATGTCTCAAGGTTGGGGACAGAGCCATCTGTCAGGAGGGAAGGAAGCAGTGCCTAGCCTTTTCCCACCAGCCCAAGCAGGAAACTTCACAATCCATGTGGCACTGGGTAGGGCACTTAGAAGGACCTTGCCTCAGAGGAATAATTAGTCCTAGAGTAAATGCCGCTCTGGTACAGCCTCACCTTAAAGCAAGACCCAAAGGATAAAACTTTCCAAGTAATTTAACTGTATCCCAAGACAAAATTCAAGAATACATATAGAGATACAAAATATACAGCTCCTAACAAGGCAAAATGTACATTGTCTGGCATCCAATTAAATATTACCAGACATACAAAGATGTATACAAATATGACCATAACGAGAAACTCAACCAATCAAGACAAACCCAGAACTGATGTGGATATTAGAATTAACATAAAAGACATTTAAACAGCTATTATAACTGTTTTCCAGATGCTTGAAAAATTGAATAGAGACATGGAAGGTATAAACAACTTAAATTCTAGAGGTAAAAATGACAGTGTCTGAGACGAAAAACAAACAAAAAACTATGGATGGGATTAATGTCAGATTAGACAGAACAGAGGTAAAGATTAGTGAATTTGAAGGCTAAACAATAGAAACTACTCCAAATAAAACTACACAGAGAAAAAGGAATTCCTCCAAACAAAAAGAGGATCAACGAGCTGTGGGACAATTTCAAGAGGCCTCATATATATGTAACTGGAGTCTCCAAAGGAGAGAAGAAAGAAAGGATGGACTTCCCTGGTGGTGCTGTGGTTAAGAATCTGCCTGCCAATGCAGCGGACATGGGTTCGAGCTCTGGTCCGGGAAGATCCCACATGCCGTGGAACAACCAAGCCTATGCACCACAACTACTGAGCCTGCACTCTAGAGCCTGTGAACCACAACTACTGAGCCCATGCACCACAACTACTGAAGCCTGTGCGCCTAGAGCCCGTGCTCCGCAGCAAGAGAAACCACCGCAATGAGAAGCCCGTGCACCGCAATGAAGACCCAATGCAGCTGAAAATAAATAAATTTATTTTTTTAAAAAAGGAAACAGAAAAAAATATATATTTGAAGAAATAATAACCTTAAGGTTTCCAAATTTGATGAAAAGTATAAACCACATTCCCAAAATCTCAACAAACATCAAATTTCAGCAAGAAGCAGGAAGAAAAATCAGGCTAAGGCACAATTTGATAAAATTTCTCAAAGCCAGTGATAAAGAGAAAATCTTAAGAGCAGCCAGAGGAAAAAAAGACATGTTACAGACAGAAGAACAAAGATAAGGATTATGGCAGATTTCCTGTTGGAAACAATGCAAGTGAGGAGACAGTGGAGAGCACCTTTAATGGTACTGAAGGGGGAAAAAAATCTTGTCAACCTTGAGTTCTATATATATCTTGTCAACCTTGAGTTCTATGCATATATCTTTCATAACTGAAGGCAAAATAAAGACATACCTTTCCAGACATACAAAAGCTGAATCAATCACCAGCAGACTCACACTATAAGAAATGTTAATGGAAGCCCTACCGATAGAAGGAAAGGGATGCCAGATGTAAATATGGATCCACTCAAAAGACGTGAGGACCACTAGAAAGGGTAACTACCTAAGTAAATATATGAGATAGGGACTTATTACTTAAATTTATTGAAAAGGTAATTGAAGAAACAAAAATAATGGCAATATGTCATGGGATTTTATAACACATGTAGATACACATACTGAAAACTGCACAAATTATAGTTGTTTGGCTCAAATGTGTGACAAAAATGTTATAAAGGTTGGCAGGGGGAAATGGAAATATACTATGGAAGGTTCTTATACTATATGTGAAGTGGTACAATATCATCTGAAAGTAGATTGTAATAAGTTATAGGTGTATATGTACTGTAAACCCTAAAGTAAGCACTAAATATCAACAGTTACAGTTAATAAGATAATAAAGGAGATACAATGGAATTCTAAAAAATATGCAATCAGAAAGGAGGCAAAAAAAGAAGAAAAGGAAAATAAAGAACAGGGACTTCCCTGGTGGTCCAGTGGTTAAGACTCCACACTCCCAGTGCAGGGGGCCCCAGATTGATCCGTGGTCAGGGAACTAGATCCTGCATGCCACAGCTAAAAGATCCCACATGCCACAACTAAAGATCCTGCATGCCACAGCTAAAAGATCCCACATGCCACAACTAAAGATCCTGCATGCTACAACTAAAGATCCTGCATGCTGCAACTAAAGATCCTGCATGCCACAACAGAGATCCCGAACGTGGCAACGAAGATCCCACGTGCTGCAACTAAGACCTGGCACAGCCAAATAAATAAATAAATAAATAAATAAAGAAAAGAAAAGAAAAGAAAAAAAGAACAGATGGAACCAGTAGAAAACAATAGCAAAGGGTAATTTTTAACTCAACTATATCAATAATCTCATTAAATGTAGATGGTCTAAACACCCCAATTAAAAGGCAGAGATTGTCATTCGGATTTAAAAAGTCCAACTATAGGGACTTACTCGGTGGTCCAGTGGTAAAGAATCCACCTTCCAGTGCAGGGGATGCAGGTTCCATCCCTGGTTGGGGAACTAAGATCCCACAGGCCGCAGGGCAACTAAGCCCGCGCGCCTCAACAAGAGAGCCTGCAGAGCCGCAAACTACAGAGCCCATGCACCTTGGAGCCTGCATGCCACAACTAGAGAGAGAAAACCTGCAGGCCACAACTAGAGGGAAGCCCGAGTGCTGCAGCAAAGAGCCCACGCACCACAACGAAAAAGATCCCACGTGCCTCAATGAAAGATCCTGCGTGCTGCAACTAAGACCCGACGCAGCCAAAAAAAATAAAGATAAATTTTTTAAAAATCCAACTATATTCTGCCTATAAGAAACAAACTTAAAATATGGGACTTCCCTGGCGGTCCAGCAGTTAAGACTCTGTGCTTCCACTGCAGGGGGCATGGGTTCGATCCCTGGTCGGAGAACTAAGATCCCACGTGCCGTGCAATGTGGCCAAAAAGTAAAAAAAAAAATAAAATAGATACAGATAGGTGAAAATTAAAAGGATAGAACAAATATGCCAGTATAATACTAAATATAAGAAAGCTGAAATGACTATATTAACATCTGAAAAAGTAGACTTCAGAACAAAGAATATTACTGAGAATAAAAGAATCATTTCATAAGGACAAAGGGATCAGTTCATCAAGAGGACGTAAGAATCCTAAATGTTTTTGCAGCTACTAACAGAGCTTCCAAATACATGAAGCAAAAACTGATAGAACTACAAAGAGAACTAACCCCACAATGATAGTAGCAGATTTCAACATCCCTATCTCAATAATTGGTGAAACAAGTAGACAGAAAAATCAGTAATGATGTAGAAGAATTAAATAACTATCAATCATTATCTGTCCCTCCCTCCATCATCCCTTTATCGTTCATCTACCCATCTATCATTGTTTTCATAAGTTTATCCATTGAATACAATCTTTTTTCCCAGTACTTGACTTACTGTTTCATCAGTTCACACATTTTCTCATTAACTTATGAATCATTTATTGATAAACTTGCCAGTCTATCCCCTCATTACTGTATCCACTTTAGCCTTACTACCATCTTAAGTCATCCTCGTATATTCATTTATTTAACTACTGTTAATTCACACATCTCTTCATCCGTGCATTCATACACACATTTCATGCTGTTTACTTGAGAAAAAATTTCGAGAAAGCAGGGACTATGTTAGTTCACTCCACAGTTGTATTCTCCAATGTCATACATTTTGGTTGTCACATGAAAGGCACTCAAAAGTTGTGAATGATTGAACTCACCCATCAATTCATCTATCCATTTGCTCAACCAACCATCTACTTATCTAAGTTATTCATCCATTAAATCCCTTCATCTATTAATTTTTCATGTATCAATTCATATTTCATCCATTCATTCAATTAATCCAAGAATCCTTCATTCTTTTATCATTTAATTCATTCATCAACTTATTCATCTACTCATTATTTGTCCATTCATTAACTCATTCATAAATTCACCCATTACATTATTATTGTATCTGTTCACTCATTTAGTTTTCCATTTATTCCAGTTCTTCTACTTGCAAACTAACCTTTGGCAGGTTTTTAAACTTATTTGAATATCAGCTTCCATATATTCATAAATGGGGCTAATAACAGTTCCTATATTTTGAAGACGAATGAGACAATGAATGGAATTCTTTAGCACAATTCCTGGCACACAGTGCTCAATAAATGGTAGCTGTTATTCTTTTAAGTAGGTATTCACAGTTCCTTAAGTTAATAATTCATGGACCCATTCCTATGTTCACTCTTCCATTCATTTATCTGCTCCATCCATCCATTCCTCTCTCATCCTTGATTTTACACATCTTTGAACTTTCCTTTCTAAAATACAAACCACATACTGAACATTGTACAAATCAAAGTTGTGTGGCTCGATTAAATGACAAAGGAAATACTCCTTGGATTAACCTCCTGAGTCAAGAAATAAAATATTGGAGAACCCTATCCCTCCCTGCTGAGAACCCTGCTTCCTGTGGCCCCTTTATCACTCCGGGGTGGGGGGACTTCAGAGGAACAGGAGTGGTGAGATTTGGGATAAGTGTGGCCCCAAGGGCTGTGTCCTGCAGAGTGAGGTCTGTAGGGAGACCGCGAAGGCAGGGACCTGCATGCACTGGACACAAGCAGGGAGCCCCGGGGGCCGGTGGCAGGGGTGTGGAGGGAGGAGGGCAGGAGAGGAAGGTGGAGGCCTGTGTGGTCTTGGCAGGGGGACTGCAAGGACCTCGGGGGCTTGGCTTTGGGGGGCGCGGCACCATGATGGTCAGCGCTTCGGGGCTCATCCCTGGCCAGCTGTGAGGGCCACATTTCTGTGAGTCGGTGTCCTTTTCTCTGAAGTGGGAGTGTAACAGCATCTCCCCAGGTCAGGCAGGACACAGAACACACCCTGGGCTTTTGACCACTGTCCTCTGTCGCTAGGTGGCCTTGCTGGACGCGGTGGTCAGCATGCTGCAGTGCTGGGACCCGAGCCTCACAGATGCCATGCTCCGGAACATGGAGGCCCAGCGGCAGCGCCGGGGCCAGGAGACCAAGCAGGACAGGGGGGCGGAGGCCAAGTGGTGCTGAAGAGGGGGGTGGGGGTGGGGGGAGGCGGCCAGGAGCTCCTCTGACCCGCCTCCCCCCACCCCAACATGAACCTCAAAGTGCAACAGCTGCCCAAGGAGCAGCAAGTGTCACCAACACGTGTGCAGCCAGCCCCCCGGAAGGAGCCGGTGGGAGGAGGGAGAGCTGGGTGCTGAGAGGCGCCCCTCGAGCCCCCAACCTTGTCCGGAGGGCTTCAGCCGGCCCCGCCCCCCCCCCCCCCCCCAACCAGCAGCAGGCCTACCGCGAGCTCAACCCGAGGATCGAGGATCGAGGATCGAGGATCGAGGATCGAGGAGCACAACAAGGGTTAACGGAGGGGCGCGGGCATGGCTGAGCTCACTCGGCAGGTTGGCTACTCCCCCTCGGCCCAGACTCCCAAACCCGGGGTGTCACCTTCCCGAAGCCGCGTGGCGGGGGCGGGGCGGCCCCCCTCCCAGCCCCTTCCTTAGGGGTCCCGGCTGCGCCCGGCAGGCGGGGGTGGGGGTCCGGCCTTGCCCTGAGCGGAGCGTAGGGCCCCTCCTCCAGGCCGTCAAGGACGCGGAGGCCCGAGTGGACAGGCTCCGGTAGGAGTCCCAAAAGGCGGAGGAGACCCCGGCCCTGGCCAGGCCGGAGTGCGGGGGGCGGGCCCAGGAGGGTGGGCGGGGCTCGGGCTGGGGGCCAGAGGGGCCCGGGGAGGGGGATCGGGCGCCGAGCCCTCTGGTTGGCCCCCCACTTACATCCCCACAGGGGAGGAGTAGGCGCCCGGGCTGAAGTGTCAGGTCACCGAGCTCCACGACGTGCTGTTGAAGGACGTGGGTGATGGCATCCGCGCTGACGGCAGGTCATTGGTCCCGGCCGGCGAGGGGCGAAGGGTGAGCCGAGGCTTCGGGCCGACGGCGGTGACCTAGCGGCCACCCCCAGGTGGCCTCTTGTCATCGACCCTTCGGGCCAGGCGGCCACCTTCCTGCGCTACCAGGACACCAACTATGTGGACACCGTGAACCCAGACCACCTGAGGCCGGAGAGGATCAGGCTGGCGCTGCTGGGGGCGCTCGGGTGAGGCTGGCGGAAGGCGGGGCGCCCCGGCCCTCCCCGCCCCCGCCTCCCGCCCTCCCGCCCTCCCCGCAGGTTCGGGAAGCCGCGGGTGTCCGACCTGCGTGAAGTGGACCTGTTCTCGGCGGCGCAGCGGCAGCTGGAGGCGGTGCAGCTGGGCCTGCGCAGGAGCTGCTGGGCCTCGGGCTGCTGGAGCGGGAGAGGAACCTGTCGCCGACCGACCGGCCCGAGTACAGCCCCAGCCAGTGCCAGGAGGCGCGCCTGGGGCACTTCCGCCTCTTCTCCGGCACCAAGGTTCGGTGGCCGCTGCGCCCCAGGGCGCCGGGTCCGCGAACGTGCACGCGTCCGCATCAGGGCTCTGGGCGTGCGCCGTGCAGGGGAGGGGGCCGGCCGGGAGCCCCAGCTGGGGTACCCCGGCCGGCGGGCCCAATCAGTTCCTCCCGCTGTGAGGCAGTGCACAGTCGGGGCGACGTGGGAGCTCGTGGTCCCCGCACCGGCCCCACATTTGGAGGAGCAGAAGGGGTGGGCGTTGGTTGTGCCGGCGGGTGGACAGACAGACAGACTAGAGGTAAAACGTAGTCAATTTTATTCTCCTTAAACCACAAAATAGAGTCTTTGGTTGTACAAACATCACTAGTTACAGTCTCGCCAGGAGGTCCCGGCTGGGGAGGGGGCAGTTAGCGGCCAGAACTCCTGAGGGGACCTCTTTAAAATGCTAATGGCCAGGTTAAAAGACTCGAGGCAAGGGTGGTGTTGGAGCTGGCAGGGCCCCCACCCCAAGTCGGGGGAGGTACCCTGACCCTCTAGGAGGGCACCGGGCCCAGGCCCCGGCGCCCCGGCCGGACGGCGCGGCGGCTGCTGCACAGGGCCACCTCCTCGGGGCCCGCGGCGCCTGGAGAAGGCCTGCCCAGAAGCACCATGGCCACCTCTCCATCCTCCTCTGGCAGACCTGGCCGACGGGGGCAGGGAGTGAGCTGATGGGCCCTGGGCACCCTGGGAGCACCCGGGGCCGCGCCTGCCGACTCACCAGGGCTCGGAGACGGTTCCAAGGACCTCAGCTCCTCAGCAAAATCTGGGGACTGTCATGGGGAGAAGGGCTGCTCAGGGCTCCGCCCCGGACCTGCCTGAAACCACCCACCTGAGCCTGGGTGGGTCCCTGTTGAGCCCTGGCTGGAGGATGGGGGGTGGGCCACAGAGAGACAGGGAGGGTGCCAGAGGAGGGGACAGGGCTGGGTGACAGGCACAGCAGAAAGGTGGCAGGAGCTGGTTGGGCTGTCTTGCAGAAGGGCCAGGAGGGCCCGGTACCTGCATGTCAAAGACAGGTCTGGAAGAGGGGAGGGCTGCAAACACCCTGTAGTCAAACTTCCTCCCAGACAAGGCCTTGAAAGGACAGCGTGCGGAGAGAGGTACAGAGCGTAAGAAGAAAGAGGGGTGGCGGAGTCTGGATCCCTGCCCCCCACCAGGGGAGGAGTGCAGGGAAGGGTGACAGCCATTGGTTCCTCACCAAGCGTCCCGGGGAGGTGCCGGTCTGGAGGCCGAGGTCTGGAGGGACAAGAAGTGGACGTCGGGAGAGGTCCGCGCCGCAGGCTGAGCCCCCCCCCTCCCCACGACGCACAGACCTTCCAAGGGGGTGGGTGACGGGGTGGGCGCGGGCGAGGGGGCCTCGGCCAGGCGCTCCAGAGGCCCCCGCTTGCTTCGGCCCTCCTGAGACTTGCTGAGGACCATCTGTGCGCGGAGGGCGTCCTGTTCCAGAGACTTCATCCTGCGGGCAGGGGAGCGGAGGGCGGGCTGGGCAGGGTCGGAGGGCGGGGGAGGGGAGGGGAGGGGGCAGGGCGGGGCGGGAGAAGCGCGGGGCGGGGCCTCACCTGGCCGCCCTCCACAGCGCGCGCTTCTCGGCCTCCAGGGCGCGGCGCTCCGCCGGGGACAGGGTCCGCTCAGGCGCCGCCGGCAGCTCCGGGCTCTGCACGCGCAGCCGCTCCTGGTGGCGCCGCTCGGCCTTGGCCGTCCGCACCGGAGCGCCGCCTCCCTGCGGCGGGGGGGACGCGGGGCCAAGCCTGGGCCGGGCGACAGGAGAGCCGGGTGGAGGGGCGCCGCGCGGGCGGAGAGCGGGGAGGGGGCGACGCTGGGGGGCGGCCCCTCCCCCCGCTCACCCTGCGGCGGGGCCCCGGCCGGCCCAGGGCAGCTCCTCCTCGGGCTCCTCGTCCTCGGGGGCCTCGCCTTCCGTGCGCCCCGCGTCCGCCGCGTCCCCCGCCGCCTCGCGCAGCATCTGCGTCCTCTTCTGTTGCAGCTTTCGGGCTTGGGGGGGGGGGTAGGGGAGGGGCGGGTCAGGCCGCGAGCCGGTGCTCCCCTCCCCGAGCCCCCCCCCCCGACCCAGTCGGCTGCTCACCTTCCTCCTCCTGCATCTTCCGCAGGTCGTCGGCACCCACCAGCGACACGCGCTTAGGGGGACCCCCCGTGTGGGGCACCCGCACCTCCAGCTCGAAGTACTTCTGCCGCTCGCGGAAGGACAGCTGCTCCGGGGAGGCCGTGGGCCCAGGCGTGGGGGGCTGGGGAGAGCGCGCCCTGAGAGCCGGTCCCTCGGGTCTCGCACCCCGGCAGGAACACGCAGCAGGGGACCGGTGGGCCGCCCACCACCTACCTGGGCAGGGGCCTCCAGGGGCGGGTGCAGGCCGGGCACGGCAGCGAAGGTCCTATACGCCTGCTTCACGTTGGCGGGCAGCTCGTCAGGGGAGGGCGGGGAGGGCGGGGAGGGGGGCTGGCGGACGGGGCACAGTGAGCTGTGTGGTGGCAGCTGTCCCGGCTGCAGCCACCACCCGTCCCACCACCAGCTGTCCTTGCTGACTGCCTCCCCTCCCGCCCCCCCAACCCCCCCCCGCCCCACCCACCCACCCCCCGCCCCCAGGGGTCAGGGCACTCACGGATTGGGGATCACCTCTGCCCCTGAGGGCTGGGGAGCCCCTTGGCCAGGCCTGAGCCACTGGCTGGATCACCCCAGGCTTTGTCTGCAAAGGGCAGATGCAGGGGCCAGAAAGAGGAATCGGTTCAGGTGAGGGGATGTGAGGATGGGGGGGAGGGCGGGGAAAAAAGAGAGATGGAGCCAAGGTGGGCGGCTGGGTGGGTGTCCAGGGTGTGAGGCCAACACTCACCCATCTGCCGTGTCGGGAAGGGGCAGAGGCTGGGAGCTGGGCTCCAAGCTGGCACTTCCAGTGCCCACCCCGACCCTGCCACCAGGCGAGAGGGGGGGTGCCCACGGCCTGGCCCTCCCCATACAGCAGAACCGGGGAGCCTCTGCAAGCAGGTGGGGGTGGGGGCAGGGCCAAGCTGGCCCCCAGGGGCTCCCAGACGGGAGGACGGATGGGGGTGAGGCCGCCCTGACCACCCACAGCCCATCTGCCCAGGGAAGCCACAGGAGCTCCCCAGCCCCACGCCACCCAGCTCTGCCAGGAAGGGGCCCACAGGTTGTGTCCTCAAGAGTGACGGATGGCAGCTGGGGGGAGGCGCTGTCCCCTGGCAACCCCCTTCCCAGAGGAGGGGGCTCTGCAGGCAGCACCCCTCTGGAGTCCTCCACCCTCCCACCCCGTGTGCACTCACCTGCTGGTGGCCAGGGGAACAGGGGGCCTCAGTCATCTTCCCGCCGCTTGCCCCAGACGGCACCTGGAGGAGCCGAGTGGTGGGTGGGATGAGGGCTGGGCAGGGCTGGGGCCCCACAAGGAGGACCTGGGGGGTGGGGTGCTTGCTTTGGTAGCAGAGGCTGGTCCTCAGCTCCCTGACCTGACCAGCCCAGGGAACATCCCGAGACAGGCGGGCTTTCCCCACAGCGGGGCCACCCACCCTCCCCATGAGCCGCAGAGATCCATGAGCCAGGGAGGCCCCGACTGCTGCCAGCCGCCCCTGCAGCTGTGCCCCTTCTTGGTCAGAGGACACTGGGCTCCCACCCATCCTGGGGACTTCCTGCTCTTGCCTGTTTGTGGCCAAGGGAGGGAGGGTCTTCACAAAGCCCCTGAGCGGGCTCCCTCAGCCCCCAGGCCCCACCCGGCCTCTCACCCAGCGCAGCCTCCCCACTGCAACTCCTGGAGCCTCCTCCCGACCACTCACGGTCGGTCCTGCGGGGTCTCCCAGCAGCAGCTGGTGGGGCACACCCTCCGGGAGGGGTTATTTCTAGCTTTTGGGAGAGGAATGAGAAGCACAGGCCTCCCGTCCGGCGTCCCCACCCCCAGCTGGGAGCGCTGGGCCTCCTCGCCAGCCACGGTCTCCGGGGCTCCGGCAGCTGCTCCAGCCCATCCTCCCCACCGTGGCTGGGGCCCGATCCCACCCTGACCACTCCGGTGGCCTCAAGCTGCCCCTGCCCTGCAAGGGTCTCAGGCGGAGGGAAGGAGGTTAAGACGGGGGCAGGACTGACGGACAGGTAAGCAGACAGAGGCCAGGACAGGGGTGTGACAATCAGGGACTGACCCTCTGCACATTGCCGGCGCTGGGTGTGGCGGCCAGGGCACGGCAGTCCAGCTTCAGGCTCTCCAGGGTCCGACCCTGGGGAGCAGAGTGGACACAGGGCTACCAGGGGCTGTGCCTGCCGCCGAGTGTGGGACGCGCAGCTGCGAGGGGGGCGGGGTGGGCAGCCAGAGCTCGGAGCCACGGGCCCGCGTGCGGAGAAGCCCACCGTGCAGGGCAGGGACAACCCGGACACTCACCACGGCCTCCGGCCCCCTCTGTGGGGTCTGTCCAGGCAGCTCCTTCTCCTGTGAGCAGAGACAGTGGTCAGCACTGACGGCCTTAGGCTCCCGAGCCCTGGGGCTGCTGGCTGCAGGCGGTTCTGACCTTGCCGGGGCCCTCGGGGCTCAGCTCCCGGTCGATGGAGGAGATGCTTTCCAGGCTGTTCCGGCGGCCAATGCCCGCTGCAAAGGGGTTGGCGATGACGCCTGGGGACACCTGCGGGAGGAGCGGGCTGAGTGACCACACGTACCTGAGGTGGCCTCTGGGGGCGGGCTCTGTGAGCAGCGCCGCCGCCCACTCAGGACGCCATGCCATCATCCTGTCTGTGACTCGGGGCACCCACAGGTCACGTCTGTACACTGCGTGCACCAGAGGATGTTCTGATTGCGGGGCAGGATTCCCAGGCGGTGACGCTGGGCCATGGGGTGGAAAAGGCTGGCCACGTAACAATCAGCCCGGGGAGCAAAGAACCGACGACAAGATGGCGGGGGTGGGGCGTGGAGCAGCAACGTGGCTGACGGCACAGAGAGGGACTGAGGCGGAAGTCCAGGCGGCAAGGAGGCCAACACTGGTTCTCACACCAGAAAAGTCTGTTCGAATATGGAAGAGCTGATCCGTGGTGTTGACTGGAATGAGTGATAAAGGCATGATGTGAACACACGCTTTTCCAGAACTACAGAGATAATCGCGGATGCAAACGTGCCTACATTCACAGGTGTGATTCCAGCCACTGAGAGGTCCTGAGACCATGACACCCCGACAGCCGTGGGCATGCCCAGGGCCCAGATTCTGGCTTCTAAGTATCACTTTCCACTAAAGGAGCCAGTGCTCCTGGGTGGGAAAGTATGAAATGACCCCAGACATCTTGTGCCAGAAAGTAAGCTGCTTAAAGGAAGGTGGGTCATGCTAACAGGGCCAGGGCCAGCCAGAAGCCTCTCTCATCAGCCAAGTCTGGGGTGGCTTGAGCAGCAAAATCAACAGCAGTAGTGACAAACTATCACCTGTGAAGTAAAATGGAAACTGGCAAATCTATGCTAAGGAAGAAGGGAAAACCCCTCGTCAGGGCAGGAAGCCGCCCAATACATGTGGAAGGAACAACGGGGACGGCGCACGAGCTACCACCAGGGACCGAGGCATGGACAGCAGCGGGGCTGATCCTTGGGGGGAGCCCAGCGAAGAGGAGGGCAGTTACACAGTCTCACAGCACCTCCCCACAAAGCACCTGTTAATTTCAAGGGGAAAGAGTCACTTTGCGGTGAAGCAACCCGGAGACGCCCCCGTGGAGAGGGTCACTGACGGGACACCACCATCCATGCGTCCTGGTGGGAGGCCCTTGAAGACAGTGTCACCTCTGTGATAACCCTGCCAAAAAGGCATCCACTGAAGCCCGTCCTGAGGAAACACTGGACAGACCCACAGCGAGGGCTGTTCCACACAGTGGTGGCCTGTGCTCGTCCGAAGTTCAAGGCCAGAGTCAGGGAGACGTGAGCAGGCGTGGCAACCAGACACCCGCATGCCCCCGACCGTGGCCTTTGGCGTTGCCCCAAGACCGCTGGTGGGACGCACATGGGGCCTCTGAGTGAGTGTTCTTGACGCTTTCCTACAACTTTAGAATTATTTTATATACTTGCTTATATCTTTCAGAAATAAAGAATGGCAGGAGAAAGCAACACTAAGGCAGATGATGGCCTGTGGGGCGGAGACGGGACTGATTCCTCAAGGTGCGTGTCCGTAGTTTTGGCTTTGGGGCCACATAAGACTTATAATAAGAAACATCTTTTAAAGTCATCTCTAAAAACGGAAAACAAGTAAGCCTAACTGTATGTCAAGTTGGCAGTAGAACAATTCAGAGAATTATTTAAAGTGACTTAAACACACAGTATTTTGACTGTGCCTCCTCGGTGGGTAAACCCTAAGGACATGAAGAAATTTAAGATGCTATTAATGGGGACTTCCCTGGCGGTCCAGTGGTTGGGACTCCATGCTCCTAATGCAGGGGGCCCAGGTTCCACCCCTGGTCAGGGAACTAGATCCCGCATGCTGCAACTAAGAGCCTGCGTTCCACAACGAAGATCCCACATGCAACTGCAACTGAGACCCGGTGTAGCCAAATAAATTAAAAAAAAAAAAAAAAAAAAAAAAGATGCTATTAATGGTTTCATTATTAGTAATAATATTGATATTGCTTTTTGAAATTATAATTATGGTAATGTTATTTAATTTACTGAAACAGTTTTTAAGATGAGAAAAATACAAATATAAAATCAAAAAAGTCAAAACGCTGTAACCTTAAATATGAATTGAAAGTAACAGTACAAATTCATGATTTTTCTCCTTCCAAAAATACCCACTTCCCAGGATTCATGTGCCGCAGAGGCCCAGAAGCAATGACAGCTCAGAGCCACAAGCACCAGGCCAGTGACAGCTCTGAACCCCACGCCCAGGGCTGGGGCAGGAAATACATGGACACCTGGTCACACCAGAGAGCAGGACGCTAACGAACGACAGGTGTCACACTCAAAGGACACGGGAGCCACACTGCCCAACGAGGACGGCACACCGAGAATACACAGACCCTAAAAACAAAGACAGAAAAACACCTCTGTAGCCATCTTTGGGGTTTTCCAAGGCACCAGCTTGTTATTTAAAAAATCAACAAATGAAAGGAAAGAATCAAAGTATTTATCACACCTCTCCTGTATAAAATCTTATTTTAGGATTAAAAAAATAGCTGATAAAGAAAATTTCTTCCTTACAGAAAGGTCAGTAGAATAACTAAAAGCAACAGATGTAGAAGGAGTAACTGAAGCATTCTTCCTTAGAGCAGTAATCGAGGAAATACTGAAAAAGAAAGGCAGTCTTGATCAAAATCCTAAAGCTGGTTACTTGAAAAGTCTGTTCAAATACACAGGACTTTGGTGAGTATGATGAAAAGGAAGAGGCAACAGAAATCAGATCAAAAAGGTGACAGGACCACAGAAGAGAAGAGGCGGAGGAGAGAGAACATCCCCGACCTTGCGCCAACGTGCTGAGCACTACAGCGAGGAGGCGTCCTGGAAAGCGCACAGCGGCCCCCGAGGCCCTCCAGCCGGAGACCGGCCACCAGGGCTGTCCGCTGTACAGGAGCCCCCAGGGGCTGCGGCCCACGAGCAAGACAGGCAGGTACTGACGACAGTCCGCCCCACACCGTGCAGAGCGCCGCGGAGGAGGGGCAGGGCGCGGGCTGACGCGAAGGTGGGTCTGCAGAATCCAATCAAAGTTCGGGGAAATGGCTGCAAACTCTGATTCCTACGGGGGTCGAACGGGTCAATGCAGATGAGTCAGGTGGGCCGAGGTTAAGAGAAATGGGGGTGGGGGGACGAATGGTGTAACCCCTTTTCCTTTCAAGCACCAAGCCAGCCAGAGGAAACCTGTGCGCTGAGCCTCAACCCCAGTTGGCACAGGGCTGTAAAAACCATCAATGAAGGGACTTCAGAAAACTCAACACCCACTTCAGAGAATAATTCTTACAGGTTATAAATGGAAACAGCCCTCCATATTAAAAAAAGAATGTTATATAAACTACAGCCTGGAAGTCGGCACAAGGGAAGGCCACTGGCCACCACCACCACCGGGTCCCGGGGGGACGGAGGGGCCTGACCTCCCAGGAAAAGGGGACCCCGCAGCCACCAATCGGGCCGCACGCAGGGCTTCCGCTAGGGGATGAAAGAAAGTCACTGACGAGAATAAGGAAACGAGCAACCTATGAATGTGCTTGGGGAAAACTTACACAGTCAGAGATCAAAGCTAATCCCTGAGTCCCAACCTAACTTTTGTCAGGGAACTTGGCAGGTCCATTTAGGAAACACATGAAAACAGACTAAAACTTTTCAAAAGAAGAAAAAAAAAGTGGGTGACTTCACCGGTTAGGTCTTGAAACACAGTCTAAAGTGGCTATACTGAGGACAGCAGCATTGGCCCAAGAGCGCGTCCGGCTCCCCAGGGCCCCATCCTGGGCCACAGGAATGCGGATCTGACCCACAAGGAAGTCAGATTTCCCCAAATCAGTGGGAGAATGACAGACGTTTTAGTGCATACCATTGGGACAAAAGATCCATTTGCTTGAAAAGCAATTCCAGGTGGATTACAGAGCTGTATGTTTTCTAAAAAAGTGCTTTGACAATCTTGCAACAGAGAAGGTTTTCCTAAGCAAAAACCAAACCCAGAGCTCATAGAGAAGTTTGGAAGACTTAATTCATAGAAGTCTCCATTTCTGTAACCCCAGAGAGGCCATTCCTCAACAGCAAAAGACAAAACCACTCATGCCCTATGTAATAAAAGACTGAAACTTACAACACAAAGGAGAAACTGCAAGTTACAGGAGTTACATGAATTAGTGACTAAAGACAAACTCCCAAAAGGAAAAGGACGAGAAAACGAGATGGCACTGCCTGCCAGATCCCACAGAAACAGAAGCTGGTGCTGCCTGAGGCTGGGAGGGGGTGGGAGACAGGGCAAGCCTGTGGCCTCTGGCCCAGCACCCACTCTTCCAGGACTCTCTCCTGCAGAAACTCCCCCCCGAAGCATAAAGATGGGCTCCTGGGCGCTCTGGCTGGTAACACAGCACAGATACAGCAACACTGGAGAGAAGGCCAGATGCAGGAAGTCAAAGAACAACCAGCAGAACACAGTGAAGGCCCCCTGTAAAGTCTGGAACACACCAGCCCCTACCCTTTACCATGAAGCTGTATTTATTCTCTTTCTTTGTACAAAAAGCTTTAAAATAAGTAAACGTATGGACTAAAACACTTAAATACACGTTTTAATTAAGTAAATGGAAGGCAAAGCCTTCTCTGGAAACCTGAGAGAGACTGCTCCCCAGAAACGACAGGGTTCCAGTGACTACACAAGAGATGTGGGCACGGAAGCCAGCAGAGGGCAGCCCCAGAACCCCGGGAGTGGGGCCTCCAGCCCAGCATCCAGCCCTGGAGCAAAGCACACGAATGCAGAGTCCTTCCCCGTTCAGGAGACAACACCCAGCATGAGGGTGACCCCTCCCCGGCAGCGCAGGGAAAGTGGGGCAGTAAGTCACCAGCCCAAAGATCCGCTGCAGGCCAGGCCAAGGTGACTGCCCCATCGCAGAGGCTGTGCCAGCAAGGGCACCCTCAGGGTGGAGCTGGCAGCCACTGCAGGTGACGAGCCTTCGGAGGCCCGGGCGGGCATCAGCTTATGCCGGGGGCCCGGGGACAGACGTGGAGAAAACAAAACAGAAAAGAGCAGGGCAGGACAGCGGGACCCTCCCGAGCAGAGGGGACGCTGAGGCTCGGAAGCCAGGCCTGTCCAGGACACAGACCGGGCCAGGCACCAGGCCTCCAGAGCCCAGACACTCTCCAGGGGGCTAGGAGGGAGGACAGCTGGGTTCCGCCACAGGCCCACCTGGGATGGGGGGATCCTGGGCGCCGAGCTCCCTGCTGAGGCGCTGCCAGGAAGAGCAGGACGGCGCCTGGGCCAGCAGGATGGGGTCCTGTGCGAGTCTGCAGGGAGGCCGTGTGCCCGGCTCTGCGCCATCCTGCCCTGGCCCAGCGGCCACACGGTACAGGTACTGCTCACCTGGAGGCAGGTGACTCAGCCTTTTCTTTCAAGACACGACCAGGCCGTCTGTGCACATGCTTCGTCCAACCTGGGCCAGAGCCTCCACAGGCCATGAGCGGTGGCCAAGACCAGGGCCCGGCACCGCCCTGGTCACCCCTGGGGCTGACTCACGATGGCCGAGCGCTTCCCAGGCTTGGAGGCGGAAAGGGTCAGCTCTCCCGGGCCGCACAGGGTCAGGTCACCGGGACCCCTCCAGGGAAGGACCCAGTCCCCGTGGCAGAGCACCGGCCGGGCGGGGGCACTGACCTCGGGGGCGCTGGTGTCGAAGCCATCACAGACAAGCACAGTCAGGGTGTCGCCCACGCTGCGTAGCAGCTGCACGGCTTCGCCGTGCGTCAGGCCCAGCAAGCTCTGCTGGTTCACCTCCAGCAGCCGCAGCCCCACCCGCAGGCGGCCATCTCGCCCGGCTGCTCCTGTGGGGCTCACCTGTGGGGAGACCCGGCCCCAGAGCTCAGGACCAGCCCATGCCGGGGCCCCCTTCTGCCCCGAGGAACGCAGTGGCGCGGGGCCGACGAGGCGGGGCGCTCACCTTGGAGATGAAGATGCCCTCGTCCGTGGGGTCACAGGGGTTCCCTGCGTGGCCCTTGGCGCCCCCACGGACGCTGATGCCCAGCTTCTCTCCAGGGCCCTTCTGGATACAGAGCTCCCGCATGCCCGGGGGCGGCGGGTCCCTCCGCACGAGCAGGACCAGCTCCAGGCAGGGCCGCAGCAGGGCGCTGACCGCTTCCTGGTGGGTGGCGTCCCGCACATCCTGCCCGTTCACTCCCAGGATGCGGTCCCCAACCCGCAGGCCACTGCGTGCAGCCAGGCCCCGGGGGAGCACCTGTTGGGGGAGGGTGGCGCGCAGTGGGCTGGGGCTCTGGCTGCCCCGTGCTTGGGCTGGGCCCCCTGTGCACAGAGATGCCTGCGGGATCCGCTCTACCTTAGAGATGAACACGCCGGGCTCCTGGACACCAAATGGGTGGCTGGAGTGGTCGGAGCCCCCGACAATGCTGAGCCCCAGGGGGCCCCCAGCTCTCGGCAGACAGATCTCCTGGGGACATGGAGGGGTGGGAGGGGTGGCTGGAACAGGCCTGGCAAAGTACCAAAGGGGCGCTTTCCAAGCCCAGAGAGTGTGTGGCATCAGGGCGCTCCACTGCAGGGAGGCCGTTTTGCGGTGCACAAGAGACCACAGGAGGAGGAGACCCGCTACTGAACGATGCCCCGGTGTCCTGGAGCCACAGAGGGTGTTAAGTACTTGCTTTCCCACCGGTGCGGCTAGCACCCCATACCTAAAGCCGTGTGGACGTGGAGGAGGGGGCCGGGGGGTGGTTAAGGGTGGGGACTGGGGTCTCACCTCCACTGGGTACGGCCCCTCCAGGGCAGCGGCCAGCAAACTGGGGGCCAGCCTTAGCGGCCCGGGCTCCCCAGGGGTGGCAGTGGCCACGGTGGTGGTGGTAGCAGCAGGGGGTGGGGGGGAGTGTGGTGGAGGACCGGGGGCAAGTGGCCCCCCGGCCTCCCGTTCCAGCAGCAGGGCGATGGTGGGAGAGGCAGCGGTCAGCAGGGAGACAGCGTGGTCGTGCCTGGCCTCCGTCATGTCCACCCCGTTGATCTGCAAGAGTGTGGCCAGTCAGGGGGCCCCATGGGGTGAGTGAGGCAGCTGGGTAATGGGAGGGCCCCTCTGCCCCCACTCACGGAGAGGACGCGATCGCCGACCTGCAGGGTGCCCGCCCGGTGGGCGGCGCCCCCCTCTGCAATGCGGGAGATGAAGATACCCTGCAGGAGGGAGGGAAGGAGAGCGCTTCACCGCGGGCTGGCCTGGCCCTGCCCCCAGCACCCCTCCCGGGCCCCGCCCACCCGCCTCACCGGGTCTCCAGCCCGGTAGGGTGTGGAGCCTTTCCCCCCAGCGATGCTGAAGCCCAAGCCCTTCTCGCTGCGCACGAGGCAGGCCACGTGGCGCTGGCGGAGGGGCCCGGGGGGCTCAGGCTGGAGCAGGGGCAGGCGCAGGCCGCCTCCCCACCGCTCCCGGGGGCTGTAGTCGTCCTCAGGCCGCAGAGGCGTGACGGTGACCGCGTTCTCGGGCTCCACCATACGCTCCCGCCACAGCCGCATGTGCACCGTGGTGCCCGCCCCACGCAGCGCCTCCACGGCCTGCTGGTGCTCGGCGTCCTGCAAGGCCACGCCGTTCACCTGCAGGCCACAGCGCTCGTCAGGGCAGGCCCCTCTACGGGTGGGCAGGCAGAGCAGGGGACAGGCCACAAGGCAAGTGGTGGGCCGTCACTGCCCCTGCTTGTGGGCACTGGCTATCTACGAGCCCACCACCTGTGCAAGCCCAGGGCCAGGGCGCCAGCAGGCCGAGAAGAGCAGGCGGAGGCCCCTCCTGCTGGTCCACACCTGGCTTCCCAGATCTGGAAACCCCTGCCACGTTCTCATCTGAGCAATCCCACAGCCAAGCGTGCCCGTGGTTTCTGGGCTTCTGGCCCCTTGCCTCCACCCTGACCCTGACTCAGGCTCTCCCAGACATCGGGGTACAGCAGTTCCTCCATAAAATTCGGGTGTAGGAGCAGCCCCGCCTGGCCCTGCAGCCTTCTGTCCACTGGCCCCCCTGCCCCGTGGGCCGGGCACGCTGCCCCCAGACCCTGCCCTGTCGTGGCAGCTGTGAGCACCGGCACGTGGCCTCCCATGATGAGCTCACCTGCCAGGGCTGGGTGGCCAGGTGCACAGGCAGGGGCTCCAGGGCAGGAACCAACCCGCCACCCAGACGTGTTAGAAGTCTGAGCCCCTCCTAGACCAGCCCTCAGGAGCGGATTCCTCCTTGAGATCTCTGCTCCTGGCATGGCCAGAGCCCCACCCCACCAGGCCTCCCGCCCAGATGGGGGTCTCTGCCTCAGGGGCTGGCATCTGGGCCCCCTGAAGCTCTGGCTAATGAGCTGCACGCCTCACCAGGGGTCCTGTGCTTGGGGCTCTCAGGAGAAGAGCTGGCTGCGGGAGAAGCAGCCGAGTACCCGACAGCCAGGATGTGAGGCCCCGAGAGCCCAGTACTTCACTCAGACAGGGGCCGGGGGCTGCCAACTCACCTCGAGGAGCTTGTCGCCTACTCGGACCCCAGCCTGAGCCGCAGGGCCCTCCTCAGATACCCGGGAGATGAATATGCCCTGGAGAATAAATAAGAACTGAGCCCGAGAGCATAGGCAGAGACCACGGAGGGGCCTCCACCCTGCCGTTCTGGGGGAGGGGCCCTTGGCAGCTTTGCGAGGCCCAGAGGCCCCCCAATCTGGGCTGCAGAGACGCCCAAGGGTGCGGGAGAAGCAGAAGTGGGCCTGGGGTGGTCAGAGGGGCTGGGCGCGGGCCGTCGCGAGGTCCCGGGTGTCAGGGAGCGAGAAGGTGCCGGTCAAAAGCTTCCAGACAATTTTGACCCCATGCCTAGCACAGCGGCAACTAGCGAAAGGCGGCGAGGCTGAAGAAGACTGCGGGCAGACGGGGCAGCTCCGACCTCCAGATCCCCGTTCGTTCTCTGGGGGACGGGGACCCCAGAGTCCTCAGGACCACCAAGCGGCGCAAGCAGGACGGAGTGGGCAGGGCAGCAGCGGCTCCTCACCTCGTCGTCGCCCTTGTAGGGGGTGGAGCCCTTGCCGCCCGCGATGCTGATGCCCAGGCCCCCCGTCTGCCGCACAATGGTGAGCGTCAGCTGGAAGCAGAACAGACACACGGTGTCCAAACAGGCCCGAGGGAGCGGGGCTGCCGGTGGACTCAGCGGGAGGCGGGGAGGGCCCAGTCCCCTCCGGCCACCGACCACCTCTCCCAGGGCTGGCTCGGGCCACAGAGGAGCTGGACGGGGCGGGTGATGCCGGGGCTTGAGGGAGTACAACCCGGAGAGAGCCCTCGCCTGAGGGTGACGAGGCTGCCTAACAGTGCCAGGGCCGGGGTGCCGCAGGCAGGGAGGTGGCAGACGCCCAGCACCCCCCCGAGATCGGCCACCCTCACCTGGAGGCCAGCGCCCTGTCCCCCCCATCTGTGCCAGAGGGCCGTCAGGCGCCCCAGGCCCTGGCTCTGAGGTGGCAGGAGGAGGCCTGCGCAGGAGCGGGGGAAGGAGACGCAGAGCCCGCAGCCCGGGAAGCGAGGCCAGCGGCAGCCTGGGGTACAGAGCACAGAGCGGCAAGCGAGTACAGACCTCTTCTTCCTCAACGCGAGCGGGCTCTATCAGCAGGTTATTGGCCTGGTCGAACGACACCCCCTGTCAGGACAGGACCAGCAAGGGCACGCAGGTCAGCCCCGCCCAGCCCCGCCACCACCTCGCCCGGCCCCACTGCGAGCAGGAAAGAGAGAAAAGACCACACCAAGCTCCCACAGCCTGAGTGCCGGGCCCTTCCTGCCTGTGCCTGTGCCTGTGCCTGGCGCTGCCCCCAGGCGCGGGGTCCCCTCCAGTCTGGAGGCCTGGCTGCTTCTGCCAACCTGCCAAACGGGGTCACAGGGGGGCACCACCGCGGGCTGAGCCTAGGCCTGGCTGTCCCGGTTTTGACTGTCCAAGGCCCCCTCAGCTGTCACGGCATCGTGCCGCCGTGCTCAGGGCACAATCACTGACGCCGCAGACACAGGGGCGCTGCGGCAGAGGGGCAGCCCACGGAGGAGACCGGACCCCAGGAGCCCCGTGAGAGCCACCTGAGGACCAGGACAAGGAGGCGGGTGAGGGCCCCACGGCTGGCCTGAAGGCCAGCCCTCAGGAGAGCCAGGGAAGGCAGAGGAGCCCGGGCAGAGAAGGAGTGGCCGCCAGAGCCCTGGGATGGGGCTGCGAGGCCAGCAGGGAGCTCTGGGTGGAGTCAGCAGCCAGCCTGGGGAGGAGGGCGGGCAGGTGGGGACAGGCACCTCCCTCACCAGCTGGTTTCAAGACACGGGCCTCGAGTGTCACCTGAGATCCCGCCAGCGCGGACTGAGGGGCCTGGCCGGCCCGGCTTGGGCTGGCGCATGGGGTTAGACCCACCTTGACAGAGGGTGCAGAGGCCACGGCCTCCTCCCTCTCCTCCTCCTCCTCCTCGTCCGCCTCCTCGGCTCCTGCCGCTGCTTCCTCCTCCTCCTCGTCTTCCTCTTCCTCCTCCTCCTCGGCTCGAGGAGCCCAGGGCACGTGGGGGCCATTGTGCCAGCCCCCAGACCCTACTGGGCCCTCACTATCTGGCTGTGTCCCCTGCAGCAGGGCCACCACGGCCTCGGGCTGGGGCAGCTTGGAGATCTTGAAGTGCTTCTTGTAGTGGGGCGTGTCCTTGCGGATAAGCCTCTGTCTCTCACCCGGCAGGGGCCAGGGGGCCTCCAGCTGCCCCTCCTCGCTCTCGCCATCCTCCCTGGGCAGGAGCAGCGTGTCCTCCGCGAAGCGCACTGTGGGCTGCGAGAGGCCGAGCGAGAGGACGTCTTGTCTGGCCCAACCCCACTCGGGCCCAGGGAAGGTGGCAGCAGACAGGGGCTCTGAGAGACTCCCCGCCGCTCGGATCAGAGAAGGATGGGGATCGGGCCGCCAGGAGGCTCTGCCCACCCCGTGCACTGTGCTCTCAGCAGCCTGATGCTGGGGTTCCCGTCAGGGCCACGATAAAGGTCCCTCGGGGGTCTGAGAACAACCCAAAAGGGGGATGTGAGGCGGTGACGGATGTGGGAGGGCAGGGCCCATGCCAAACTTGGCCATGGGGTGGAGGCCCTCATCCCCAGGCCCTCACCCCTGCCTGGGGTAGCATGGCTCCTGCTGGGCTCCACGTAGGCAAGAGCACACCTGCGGGGCCCACCTGCACCTTGACTGGTCCTGACAGCAACCTGCTCGGCAAGGAGGAGGGGCGGGGGGGGGGCGGGGGGGGGGCGGGGGGGGGGCGGGGGGGCAGGCCCACCCCTGGGCAAGCCGTCTCCAAGGCCAGTCTCACCTCCTCATAGATCTCCTCTACGACCTCCTCCTGGGTGGTTGGCGTGGATTCCTGCTGGCTCGGCCCCTCCACCTCGGCCAGCGGGCCCTCGGGCTCACCCTGGGAGGCTGTGCTGGCAGACAGGTGCGAGTCCGCACTCAGGGCAGACTCGGTGCTCAGCCTCTTCTCCTGTGGCGGGGTCAGGTGGTGGGTCAGGCCGCCTACCGGGGGACTCCACAGTGCAGGCCACTCACCCCGGGGCTCCCTGCTGCCTGACCACCGCACCTCGTGGGCCCCCCTCCCAGCTGCCCCTACCCTGCAGGGAGTGGAGTCTGTGCTCAGCCCTCTGGGGTGCCCACTGTCCCACCCCCAGGGAAGCCAAGCTCCACCAAACAGCTACGGGCACACAAAGCCACTGTTCTGTGTTGCGGACCCTCGAAGGTCTTGCGAGTACCCACGATGACACCAGCACGGGGAAGGGCAGGCACCCCCACGTGAGCGCGCCTCTGCAGACGAGCTGCGGCAGCTTCCCGGGGTGAAGGCTCTGTGTCACAGACACAGGCCCTGCCACTTGTCCCGCAGGCACCAGCTGCCCTGCTGTACCCCAGGGGCCCTGAAGCCTCCCCTGACCCTGCTACCAAAACTCCTGAATGAGTGGAGTTAGGCCTGCCTGGTTCTGGCCCCAGCCCCCTTCACAAAAGCTGACAACACAGGCGCCCAAGAAAGACGCCACAGGGAATGGGCCCACTACTCGGTCCCCTCTGCCAAGGACCCAGCTGCCTCTGGCTCCTCTCTTGTAGCTGCCCGCGCGTCCACGCCACACGACCCCCCGTGTCTGCCCGGCAGGTGGCCTGCTCTGCGGGAGGGCGTGGGCGCTTGGCCCTGAGCCGCCCCACTGCAACCTGGAGCCTCTCCTGGCCGGTTCCCCATGCCCACACCGGGACCCGGAACCCTGCACCCAGCCTGGGGCTCCCGAGCAGGAGAGCCCGTAAGGCGGGCATCCCTCCCGCGCCCCGCGGGTCCCCCCAGGCACCTCCTCCGAGGGCGGGGGTGAGGGTGAGCGCTGTGCGGAGTCGGGCCTGCAGGAGGCGGCTTCGCTTCGACGCTCCACACCCCTCTTCATCACCTTGAGCTCGCTGGGGTGAGGCGTAGCCCGACGCTGCAGGCCCTGCAGTGGGCACAGGGGTGAGGGGCGGGGCGGGGCCGGGGTCAGGTGGGGGTGGGGAGGAGGGAGCCCCCCGGGGACCCCACCCCCCCCATACCCGTTTCTCGGCAGCGGCTTCCTCTGCGTCCTCGTCGCCCGCGGGGGCCTCCAGGAACTGGATGACGCTGACGCGGCTGAGCGGGGCGTCACCCCAGCTCTCCGAAGGGCTGCTCCGCGGCCCCGGGTCCTCTGCGGAAGCGCGCATCAAGGGGAAGCCCCGCCCCGCCCCGCCCGAGGCCACGCCCCATCCCGCCCCCCAGCAACCTACCGAGGCTGGGCAGGGGCTGCTGGGGCAGCAGGTAGCAGGTGAGCACCTTCTCGCCGGTCTGGGCATCGTCCTCAGTCTGGAACCGAAGCATGGGCTGCGCCTGGTTCTCCGCCAGCCACAGGGCCTTCAGGTTGAGGTGCGTGAGTGCGAACGGCAGACTCTGCAGACTGGGGGCCGGGGGCACGGTTAGCTCCGGGTGGGGGAGGTGGGGGGGCACAGCGGGCACGGTCAGCTCAGTGGGAGCCAGGCCGGGCGGGCACGGGGGCTACTCACCGGTTCCCGGCCACATCCAGCACATGCAGCTCGGCCGTGTGGGCGAGCTCCGGCGGCAGGACAGCCAGGCGGTTGTCCCTCAAAGAGAGGACGCTGAGTGCCACGCAGCCCCCAATCTCAGGCGGCAGTGCCTCCAGGCGGTTCCGGTCCACGTTGAGGTTGGTCAGCTTGCTCAGCTTCCCCAAGGAGCGGGGCAGGGCCTGGCCGGGAGGAGGGAGGGTCAGAGATAGCAGAAGCCCCCAGGTAGCGTGAGGAGGGAGATGCATGCTCTCGGGGGGCGGTCTCTGCCCCTGCTCTGGGGCCCCGACCCCTCCAGCCGCTGGTCTCCCGCCACTCTGCACGCCTCCAGACGTCCCCCCCTCTGCATCCCATGCTAACTCTGAAACCAGCCACCAGCGGGGCTGGGCCCCACCGTCAGCAGGTTCTCCGTGAGGATCAGCTCTGACAAGTTCTCACAGTCCCCAATGGCCTCCGTCACCTCGCAGAGGCGATTCTGGTCTACCTTCAAGATGGACAGCTGCTTCAGCTGACCTGGCGTTAGGGAAACACGGTGACGGGGCTGAGTGAGGCAGGGAGCCCAGCCACCCCCACGACTGAAACAGCCTGCCCCTCACCCTGCCTCCTGTGCCTCGAGAACACTGAGAGCTCACCCCCCAACCCTTGCCATCCTGCTGCCAGCCTGACCACGCCCACCAGCTCCCACGCACCCGCTGCCCCCGACCTGCCATCGTGCCCTCACGAGCTCACCATCCCCACTTGCCACCACAAACTGCCTCGGCTCCTCAGGAACAGCACCAGCCATCCCACTCCGGCCTCAGGCCAGTCTCCCCCTCCTCAGGGCTGTGTCCCAGGACCCAGCAAAATCAGGGTCCTTACCCCAGGACCCCTCTCTAGACCTGGGTTCACCACCAGCCACACCCCTCCCAGCACTAACCAATGCCGTCAGGAAGCCGCTGCAGCAAGTTCTGGGAGAGCAGCAGGTCGGTGAGCAGCACCAGCCCCCCGAGTTCCGCAGGCAGCTCCTCCAGCCGGTTCTCTGACACATCCAGGCACACCAGGCGCCGCAGATTCCCGAGTTCCTGGAGGGAGGTGCAGAGAGTCAGGGGACGGACAAGCGTGAAGCGGGCGCAGCCACACCCTCACTCACCGGGGGCAGGGCCGACAGCTGGTTCCGGTCCAGCCACAGCTCACGCAGGTTGGGCAGGGCCCCCAGGGTGTCAGGCTGCAAGAAGAGACAGGGACAGAGTGATGGCCAAGGCTCACTTACCCTGCCTGGCCCCGCCCCACCCACGACAGCCCCGCCCTCTCCACACCAGCACTTCCAGATCGTTGCCTCCCAGATCCAGCTGTTCCAGCTTGACCAGGAAAGACAAGGACCTGCAGAGAAAACAGAGCAAGTTCTGTCGTGGCCACACGGCCCGTGGTCCCTGGGGCCAAGAGGCCTAGGCCGGCCGCTGGCAGGGCCAAGCCCACTCACGCAGGCAAGGACTTGAGCAAATTCTCCCGGAGCTCCAAGGTCACCAGGTTGGCGAGACTGAAAAAGATCAGGGCGGGGCGTGAGAAAGGCAGGACGGTGGGGAGAGGTGCAGGAACAGGGCTCTACTGAGCCCCCCCACCCCCCAAGAATGCACTCACTTGCCCACGTCCCCAGGTAGCGCCTGCAAGGACACATCATTCAGGGCCAGATGAGCCAGGCTGCGCAGCTGAGTGAAACCTTCGGGGAGCCTAAGTGGAGCAAGGGGTCCTCAGATGCCCAGGCAGAGGCTGCAGGACCTCCCAAGCCCCACTACCACCCCTGCCACGGGCACCACCCACCTAGACAAAGGATTCCCACTGAAATCTGCAATCTCCAGGGCTTTGCAGAACTTGATGCTCTCGGGGATCTCAGGGATGTCTGTAAGGAAAGAGGGGTCACCATGGAGAGATGCCCACAGCCTCCAGGAGCTCAAAGCCCTTCCTGCCACCCTCAGATTCCACCCCAGACCCGCCCCAGGCTCCACACCATTCCGAGACACGTCCAGCTCCACCAGTTGCATGAAGTTGGCCACCTCAGGGGGCAACCGCTGGATCTCGTTGTCACTCAGGCCCAGCTTGCGCAGGTTCAGCAGCCGAAAAAAGGGCTGTGGGCAAGGGGGTAGGGTCAGGGGTGATGGGCCCTGTAGCAGAAGACCCCTCCCTGCTCCAGGCCACACAGGAACCCCGGGTCCTGTCCCATCACCCTGGTCCGCAGTGAGAAATGCAAGGAAACAAAAACAGATACACACACATCTTCCCGCACTTCTGACTCGTGTCACCTCACAGTCATCCCCCCCCCCCCCATACAACGCCGCCACGTGACTTACCTTACGCGTTCAAGTCTTAGCTGGAAAGTCACTTTTTTTTTCTGACCTGATGAGTCCCTGTTCCCTGTGTTCCCTCAAGGCTCCACCCACCACCTGAATCGCCTCTTCCACCCACCCAGCAAGTGGGCCCTCCAAGGCCTGTGGTGGTTTCTGCTACTGCACCCCAGCAACCACCTCAGCCTGAGCCCGCGACAAGAATTTGGCAACTACCAAAACAAAGTATAATGAAAATAGGAGAGGGCCACAGATACGGGCCGCATGCATGCAGGGGCTGCAGGCAACGTGTGGTGGGACCTGGAGATGACCGTGAGGAGCCCTGGTCCAAGCCCAGAGTGGAGCCACACCCTTTGTGGCACGCAGCCCCCAAGCATTAGGCCACTTTGCACCCCATCTCCAAAACGGAAATCCTTTTGTGGCCTGCTTCCTTTAACCTCCTCTCCCAAGTGGCCTTAAGAGAAGAAAAATAAGTTGTCCAGAAGGAACAAGGCAGCGGGAAGTAGACGCACTACAGACCTGCCAGGAACAAGCACCTCAAGACGACTGCCCCCGACCCCACCCCAGCACCCAGGAGGCAGAGAAGAGCAGTCCGGACAGAAAGCTGGCCTCCCCACCTCCAGAGCAGTCCAGCAAGTTCCTATCCGTCAGTCACGCCGGGTTCACCTTCCACCCTGATGCACTCCAACCCCATCCACCTTCCCCCACGGCTTTCAATCTGCAGCTCCTCCTCTAGGCTGTGACCATCCCCGCCCCCAGGCAGGCACCTGATGACCGCTGCCACCTGGTGCCAGCGCCGGCGGTGGGTGAGGAGGGTGGGGCTGGCCGGGGTGGGGCTCTGGCCAGTAAGAACCATCAGGGCCGACTGGAGACTGCGGTGTCCCGCCCGGGCCAGCGCCTGCTGAGGGCTCAGAGGAGCGGGCTGTCGCAGCCAGGCCGACCCCGCCGACCCGGTGCGAGGGCTGGGCCGGCGGCAGGTCCAGCGGCCACTCACCTTGGGCAGCTCACGCAGCTGGTTGGCGTCGAGGAGCAGCTCCTCCAGGCTGCGGCTGTAGCGGTAGATCTCCTCGGGCACGGCCTGCAGCGAGCAGTGCCGCTTGTCCACCGACTCCACGTGCCGGTTGCAGCGCCACAACGGGATGCACTTGAGCATGGTGCGGGCGGGCGCGGGCTCAGGCGGCGGGCGGGGGGCGGGGCTCGGCCCGCATGAGCGCCGGGCCGGCCCGGGCGGGGGAGGAGCCGGGGGCGGCCCGGGGCGGCGGCGGCGGCGGCGCTGGGCCCGGCCCGCGCTCGGAACGCTCGGACCGCGGCGGCCTGGGCGGGGGGCGCGGCCCGGCCGACGCTCAGACTCTCAGGAGGCGGCGGCGGCCCCGCATCCCGCCCGGCCCACTTGACCCGACCCGTCCGCTTGCCCGCCGCTGTGCCGCAGCCGGAACCGCCGCCACTACCCGCCGGACTGCCCCGCCGACAACCGCCGGCAGCCGCGCAGCCCGCCGGGAAGCCGAGGCCCGCCCTCGCCGCTCCTCGCCGCCCCGAACTGCAACCCCCACAAGGCCTCGCGGCGCCGGTGCCTTCGAAGACTCGTAGCGGCACCACGCACGGTCTGTCGGGAAGCTCGGTTCCCTCCCCCTGGCGCAAGGCATGGTGGGAGCTGAAGTCCGTTCAAAGCCTGAGCTCCCGCACGCCAGCGCCCCAACCGTTCCCGGGACCGAGGCTTCCTGCCGCCCCTCCCGCCCGCCAGGCCCCCTCCCCGGGCTTGGCTTCAAGACCCCACGATCCTGCCCGCCGCCTCTCTCACAGGGACGTGGGCTCCCGGAGGGTAGGGCGCCGGGCCAAGGCGGCGCTCATTTGCCTGACAGACTAAACGTGTCCCGGGACTTCAGGGGCTCTGGGCCAGCCTTCTCGCAGCACTGCCTGCGCAGGTGACAGTGAAGCCCCACAGAGCAGGAAAGCCACCCCCACGTTCCTCCGCGGCCCCATGCGGGCACCAAGTAACCAAGCAGCCCCTGCTGACCCCGGCGAATGCCCTCCTCCCGGCACTCAGGTCTCGGCCGTCAAGGCCCAGTGCCTCCGCACGGCCCGGGTGCTTGCCCTGAGCCGCGCCCGCGCCCGCGCCCCAACGGGAGCCAATAAGCACAAGACCACTGTCAGACGGGAACGTTCAGGGCCAGCAGCATCTGCACCTTTATCCACAGGCTGGGCGGCTGGGCCCAAGATACCACCGAATCACTCTATAAAACCCAGAGGAAACAAGGAGAAAGTGCAAGTCCAGGGAGTGGGTCTAAGGTCACGCGGAGAGGTCACTGTTATCAAAACGCTCCTGGTCATACACTTCAGCCACCACCTTGCGGCCAGCAAACCAGCGCCCATTGAGGGCCTGGATGGCCTTGTGAGTCTCTGAGGCTACGGAAAACTCCACAAAAATCTTGACAATGATCTCCGCATCCTCCTCCTCGCCCTGCTTCTCCTGGTAGATGATGACACGGTTGACAGCACCAAACTTGCCACACTCCTCGGTCACCTCCCCCTCCAGGTCGTCATCGATGTCCTTGGGGTCCACCATGTTGCGCAGAACCATCACTGTGGACTGTGGGGGGGGGACAGCTGAGAGCTGTGGCTGGCTGGCCCGCCCCGCCCCGCCCCGCCCCGCCCCACCGGTCCCAGCTGCCCACCTCCTGCTTGCGGAGCAGCTTCTGCATCACCATGTGGCGGGCGCTGCTGCCAGAGATGCTCATGTGCTCCTGCTCGCTCAGCATCTCTGGCCGCTCCGACTCGGGAAACAGCTCCTCCTCCTCCTTCTCTTTCTTGGGCTCCAGGAGACCGAGTGTCGGAGGGCTGGCCAGGATGGGGTTGACCACTCCCACAGAGGGGATGGTGACCGGAATGGGAGGCCGGGCCGGGGTCACACCTGCAGCAAACCCACCAGGTCCAGCAGTCACTCCCCCTACCTCCACCATTCCCAGGAAGGAGCACAGCACCGCTGAGCATGGCTGAACTGCCCGGGGCACAGGGGACTAAGGAAGCTCATTAAGGGCAGCTGAAGGCATCAAGCCCAGAGGAGGGGGCAGGGGAAGGAGGGAAACCTCGACCCACCCAGGCTCACCTGTGATAACTCCCGGGGCCTGGGCGGCCATGACAGCCTGGGGTAGCGCCCCCAGGGGCTGGGCCAGAGTCAGGGCAGGGGACACCAGTCCAGGTGTGGCTAGAGTACCCAGTACCGCTGCTCCAGCCACTGCTTCCTGCAACCAAGGCCACTGTGCTTAGTCCCCGGTCTGGCTGCCTCCACTCAAGACCAAAGAGCCAGTCCGCACAGGATCAGGGGGGCCTGGTGCCCACCACCAAACCCACACAATTCCACCAGCCCTTACCTGAGCCGTAATCTTGGCTGTGGCTGCAGCTGCGGCCACAGCAGCAGCAGGCGGGAGGCCTCCAGGTGTGGCAGGTGTAAGCAGGGGCATAGGGGGTGTGACAGCCTTGCCCACCCGCAAGTACTGGCCACCCAGGTCAAAAAGGTTCATGGAAGACACGGCATCCTGGGACGACTGGGCCTTCTCATATTCTGCAGAGCAGGAGCGGCAGTGAGGGCCAGCCACGGTGTCGGGTGGGCTTCACCACCACCCCGCCTCCCCAAGCTCACCAATGAAGCCATAGCCCTTGTGCTTGCCAGTCGTGGGGTCCCGAGCCAGTGTGCAAGATTTGATCTTGCCGAAGGCCTCAAACACACTCTTGATGTCGTCGTCCGAGAGGTCCTGGTGCACAGAAGCCACGTAGATGCGGTTGAAGGCTCGCGCCTCCTCGGCCAGCTGGTCTATGATAGGCTGGGCCTGCCCTATGTTGCTGGGTCTGCCCACCTGGGGGAGAGGCAGGGATGAAGAGTGCCTAGTCAGCCCAGGCCGGGTCGCTGCAGGCTCCTGGAGGGGCTGCTCTGCATCTCGGGGGCACTGAGCACAGAGCACACCCGTGCCACACGCTGACCCCAAGGTCCACACCCGGCCTCACCTTGATGTTCCTGCCTCCCAGCATCACAGAGTTCATCTGCTCCAAGGCCAGCTGGGCGGCCTCTGGGACCTCGTACTCCACAAATGCAAAGCCCTGGACGCAGGAACACGCTGTTAGGCCTGGAGAGCCCGGGGGTGGGGCAAGGCAGGGCAGATGGAACCTCACCTTGTGCTTCATGGTGACGGAGTCCCAGGACATGTCAATGCTCTTGATGGGTCCAAAGGGGGCAAAGGCCTGGCGAATGGTGTCCTCCCCCAGCTCGTAGTAGATGGAGCCCACGTAGACCCGGCACATGATGGCCAGTGCCCGCTGTCGCTGAGCTGCCATCTGGAGCAGGACACAAGGGGAGAGAGAGCCACTGGCTTGTGAGGGGGTGCTGGGAGGCTAGGCAGCCCGTGCCCCTCCTGGTCCACCCCCCCGGCTCCGCTTGGGGAGGGCGCCCCGCACGGCAGCGTGGCGCAGGCTCAGCCCCTGCAGTCCGGGTGGTGGGGTCGGCAGGACCCCACCCCCAGGAAGGAAAGGCAGGCCTGGAGGCAGGAACCGGACGCACCCCGGCCCACCCAGGTCCCGGGCAGACTGACAGCGAAGCTGACAGGTGGTCGCAAGGCAGGGCCGCAAGCCCTCCAGTCTGGGGCCGGGCACCCGGGTGGGCTGAGAGGTCCTCCCAGGGTCCTGGCCGTGCACTCCGACAGAGAGGGAAGCGGGAGCCGCCAGGCTGCAGGGACCCACTGGTGTGGAGGCGAGAGAGGGGACAGAAGACAGGGCAGCTACCGCCCAGAAGAGCCCCCGGGGAGGAGGTGAGGAGCCCCGACGGGGCTCCCCGGAGAGAAGACGACCAGCAGCCGCTCGCGCAGGGCCCCAGGGCCTGAACCCTCACAAAAAAGGGCTGCTACTCCCCGGGAACAGCAAGAGGTGGCAGAGCCGCCGAAAGGAGAAGCCCCTGGGCTCTGCTTGGGCAGACACACCGCCTCCGCGCTGGGGCGAGCCTGGCAGTTGTGCCGGGGGACCTCCCCATTCCCGCAAGGAGACAGCTCCCCCCCTGCCACCTCACATATGACATGCCTGGTAGGGAGGGTCCTAGCGCCACACGCCATGGGCCACTGGGAGGAGCTGGGCCCAGGGAGGAGACCACAGGCCCAGGGCAGGCAAAGGAGACGGGGCCCTGGCTCTAGCCCCTCAACAGGGGAGCCCCACACCTTCACGAGGTTCCCCATAACCAGAGGCCAGCTTCTTTTAGATACATCAACTGGCCTAGAACAGGCCGGGCCCCCCGTCCCTCAGAAAGGGGCCTACAAATGAGGTCCACATCTCCCCCAGACTAGAATTCCCCCCCCAAATGGGACTCCCCTCCTCAAACTATGCTCTCAACAAACAGGCCTCAGGCTCCCTGCTGAGACCAAGGACCCCCCCCCCCAAAAAAAAGTAGAATTATGTCCCCTCTCGCACCAGGCGCCCCAGACATGAAACCAGCTGCCCCTCAGGTCAAAGTTCTCCAAGATAGGAGCACGTCTCCTCTTCAGTGCGGGCTCCGCAACAGCAGGTGTGCCAAGAGCCCTCTCCCTGACCTGTCCCCACAGACAGACGCTTCCTAGAGAGGACACAGCGACTGTCCGGCCCCCGAGCTCAGGACTGCGTCTCCCCTGCGAGAGCGGCACGCCCAGGGATGACCCCCAGAGAAGGCCGCGTTTCCCCCTCAGACTCCCCAGAGGGGCCTGGCCTCCTCCTCAGCCTGCCTCTGGGCGATGGAGGGGCTTCTCCTTCCCAGACTCCTGCTGACAGCAGCCAGGGCCACGGCCACCGCCTCTGCCTGCTCCCCGGCCGCGTGGCCTCCGCCCCCTGCTGACAGCCAGGCCCGAGGCCTGGTCCTTGTCCTTCCCTCTCTCATTCGCTTGGGTCCCCCCAGCCCCCCACTCCATCCATCCGTCCTCCCTCCAGGGTTTGATGGGGCCATGAGTTAAGAGCCTTCTCTCCTCGGGGGCCTGACCCCAAGCCAGGAGCCCGAGCAGCCTGGAGACCGGCGGAGCTGGAGGCCCGGCGGTGCACCCCGTGCGTGCAGGCGGCATGGGTACAGGCGGGCCTGGCGTGGGCAGCTACCCTCCTGGCCGGCTGCCCTCCGCAGTTACCTGGCCGGTTAGTTTTAAGGCGGGCCCTCAGAGCAGATGTAGGCCTCCCCACGGGCGGTCCCGGGGTGGGTGCCCCCCACACCACTGGCCCCGCCACGCCTGGCGCTCTGTTGCGCTCGTCCCGAGCTGGCGGGCAGGGCCGGCTACGGGGAGCAAGGTCCCCAGCACGCAGGCCGCACTGCCCCCCTCTAGCCCTGACTAAGGACATGAGCCCCGGAAGAAGTGAGCATGTCTATTGACCGATTGCAAAGGTGAGAGAGGATCTCCAAAGCCCATTGTCACTGCTGCCATCTGAAAGACAGTAAAGACAGAGTTCAGTCTGTTGGAGCCGAGCAGTCTCCGCTCTCGTCACACCTCACGCAGACAGCGGCAAGGCCCGGAGTCCCCGCCCTGCCAGGAGGCCCGCCTGCCTTCCCACACTGCCGGCCAAGCGGCCAGCCGCCGGCACCTGCCCAGGGGGGCCTCAGAGCCCCAGGTGCCCCGCCCCGCAGCCTGGCTGGCGGGGCAGAAGGAAGGGGGGGAGGAGGAGAAGGAGGAGGAGGAGGAGGAGGAGGGGGGGGGGAGGGGAGGGGGAGGGGAGGAACGGATGGAGCACAGTGAAGAGCCAGGGCGTCTCCTGGCAGCGTGAACATCTGAGGGGGAGGGGGCGGGGGGCAGGGGGCGGTGGGGGGGGGCTCGAGGCCCAGGCACCTGTCAGCCTCACCCTGTCCTCTTCCCCAAAGCCGAGGCAGCCTCTGGCCACAGGCCTAGAGCAGGGCCCCGTGGAGGCGTCCCCAGCCTGTCCTCTCAGTCCTGGGCCCCAAGCCGAGGACTGAACTCCGTGCAGGGGGCCCTGACTGCTCTCATCCGAGGCCATGGGGGCGGGGAGGAACATTCCTAGGGGCTGCAACACCAGCCACGCCGCCTGGGGGCACACGGGCTCAGGGCCACAGTCTGAAGTCCAAGAAGAGGAGCCGATTCGGGAAGGGCGGCAGGGCGCAGAGGAGGGTTGGGCGGGGGCCGTGGGCTCTCAACAGGTGGGTCAGGCTGGGCCACTCGTGCCTCAGGGAGGAACCTGGGTGTCCCAAGGAGTCCTTGAGAAACCGAGCAGCACGCCACCCTGCGGGGACAGCCGCAGGCACGAGAGGAGGAAGAGAAGGCGGCGGCGGGGGCGGGGGGGGGCAGCTCACCTGCAGGTTGGTGAGCTGCTGCTGCTGGTGGGCGATGGTCTGCTTCACCAGCACGCTCTTGATGCTCTGCTCCATGGCGTACTTCTTGGCCTGCGGGAGAAGGTGCTGAGGGGCGCGGGGGCGCCCGGCCCGCGGGCAGCCGGGCCTTCCCCCGCCCAGCGGCCTCCCCTTCCGCAGCGCCCCGGGGAGGACGCGCACGCTTACCTTCTGGAGGGCCTCTTGCTGCTCAGGCGTCAGGGGAGGCAGTCCCAGCTTCGCGGCTGTGCTCTGCCCGTTCTCCATCTTGATGGAGTCTGTCCCCTGGTGATGGGGAGCAGGGAGATCATTAAGAACGAGTTCAAGACCTCCCTCCCACGGCCCCAGGAGCCCACCCCGCCTTCTGCCCCGACAGCCGCACGTGGCCTGCAGCTCAGCCCGCTCCCAGGGCCAGACAGGTCCTCACACAGACTGTCTCCCGCCTGGCCTGGACGTGGGTCTGCCCACCTGACATCCCTATGCCTGTCCCAGGCCGGTCTCCTCCAGGACCCACCGGGAGGACACACACCGAGGCAGACAGACACCTTGGGGCCCTTGGGCAACCCAGAGCAGCTGCAGGACCCAGGCGTGCAGGAGTCACCAAGACAGGTAGCAAGTAGTAAGAAGGGCCCAGCCCTCATGGCGAGCCTGACCCCAGAACCCCCGTGCCATGCTGCACAAGAGAGCCGGCCTCAGCTGTCCTCTAAGACAAGGGGAGGGGCCAGGGCTCTCTGGAGGTCCTGGGACTCCTCGCTCCCAGACTGCCTGACACCCACACTTTCTCGGGGCCCCAGCCGTGGCCACAGACTCGGCTTCCCTGCTCGGGACGAGAGCCAGGGGCCACTCGAAGAGCAAGTATGGGCAGGGGCTCCCTCCCAGCACAGCTCCAGGCGGTAACCCAGCCCCGCACGCTGTGCACACTGCCCGGAGAGCCCGGAGTTGTTCTCGAGGCCACCGCAGCCCCGAGGAGGGCTCCAACCCGCCTCCACCAAACTCCTCCCTGGGCTGTGCGTAGCACCCTGGCAAGAGAAGCCAGAAGCAGGCCAGCCACAGGGGGACAGAAGCGGACACCCACCAGCACCCTAGGCGAGCACAGGGACGAGGAGACGCTTTGGTGGCGGTGGCGGTGTCCCAGCCTGCTGCAGACCACAGTGGATGCTACTACGATTGTTTACATGCCCTCTATCAAAACTCATTTCTAAGCTGTTCGCAGGGGGAACAAAACAGTTGTGTAAGCTGGAAGAGAAGCACGGCCACCAGACCCAGAAGAGCATGTGTGTCGGGAGTTAGAACACACCTGCCTATCCACCAGTTGCTGGGTGGCCAGCAACCGCTCCAGAGGGGGTATTCTGCAGCCCCCAGCATGAAGCCTCGGGAGGGACAGCAGAGAAGAGAGGCAGGTCGCCAGCACAGGAGTGACGAGCAAGGACAGAGGTACAAAGGGGGCAGGAAGGGGCTGGATGACCCAACCCCCAAGAACCACCACCCTGACCAGCTGGAGTGCGGGGTTTCCAGCACAGGGTCAAAGGGCAGGAAGCCCTGGAAGCCCCTCCCCTGGCGACCGAGTCTGGCCCCTGCGACGCTGTCCTCCTTCCCGCTGGCTCCAAGCCCAGTTCTCCATAGTGGGAGAGAGGCCCGAGAGCCTGGGGCTGTGACTCCAGAGCAGGCTGTCACCATGGTAACCAATGCTACCCCCTTTCAGCCCCTTAGAAACTTTTCAATCTCCTCTTTGTCTTGATAAACAAAAAGCCCTTCTCCTACCAACCAATGGCTGGCTAGATAGCCAGCCAGGGTCCGGGAGGGCTGGCTAGAGGGGCCCACCAGCTTCAGTCCCCGTAACTTCCTAGGGTCCAGGCTGCGTGCCATGGCCCTCCCCCGAGCGTGCTGGGGGCCCAGCCGAACAGCCCCCCAACCCTCTGGACGCAGGCGCTGCCGTGGAGAAGCGTGAAGAAACTTCTTACTCGGCTCCCCCTCCCACACTCCCACCGGCTCGGCGACCAGAACTGGCCAGATCTCCCACGCCTACCCTGAAGCCCTGCCCGAGGCCCCCAGACTTGTACTTTGACTTACACATGGTTCTGCTTTCACGTTTTACTTAAATCAGAGATCTGAAGTGAAACTCTGTATCTCTGGCTCTTAAGAATACTCTGCACGTTCTGGAACAACACGTTTGCCCTTCTGTATGACCCCGACGGTGAAGGGCTCCCACCGGCTGAGGTTCACACCCCACCTGACCACAGCCACCATCTGCCTGGTGTCTGAAGACACATGAGGCTTCAACCCACCACAGAAGCAGGGAGGACGCCAAGTAGAGGCAGGGAGGAGGAGGCTAGAGCCAGGCTGGAGGCTGGGTGGCGAGAGGGCAGGACAGGCATCTCTGCCCAGAAGGCAGAGAAGAGTCCCTCGGGCTCCTCCCGCCCCACCCCCTGCCAGGTCTCTCTGGGCCCAGGGACGAGAAGGCAGGCGGGCGGGCGGGCGGGCGGGCGGGCGGGCAGGCGGGCCTGAGGGCGAGGATGCTTAAGGTCAGTACCTGTGAAGGTTTCCATTTGTCTCCCGCTGCCACCACTGCCGCCGCCGCCGCCGCCGCCGCCGGCTCGGACCCCCCTCCTTGCTGGCCATTGACCTGCTGCAGGCAGGAAGGAGACGATGTGACGGACATTCACAAGACCCAGCCACCCGGGCCCTCTCTCGTCTTTCCTGGTTAAGAGCTGAGCTCCGCACGGACCAGGAAGGGAGGCGGGCAGGGGCCCAGGAAGGAGCCAGCTGTGACATGGCCCCTGAACACTCCTGACACTGCCTCACTGCACCTCACCCTGCCCACTCCTCCAGCACACCTGCAGCTGCCCAGAGCCCAGCACAAGGGGCTGGCCTGGCAGAAACCAGAGCAGAATCTGGGGCAGCCCCGAGCTGGCAACGAGTCCCCAGAAAGAGACACGGCAGAGAGCTGAGCCGTGCTCCTGCCCCAGGCCAACAAAAGGCAGGAGTGGGTCGAGAGCTGCCCTCTGGCCACACAGCTGAGGTCCTAAAGATCACTTCCTTTCCTACTGGCAGGCTGGGCCAGGCCGCGCAGGACAAGACGACAAGGAGCACAGATGGCCGTCTCCCTCCTGAGGCAAACAGAGGCACCTCTTTAGCACCCTGTACACATGCCTGGGCCAGCCCACAGCTCAGCACCAGCCCCAATGCCTTCAACAGTCTCTGGCCAAGCCCCTGGGGCAGGTCCCAGGCCCCTCCTGAAGACAGCTCTGAGGAGGGCTGCCCTCTGAGTGGCAGGGCCGGGCAGGGGGTCTGCATGTGTAAGTGTAAGCCTCCCTCCCCCAGCAAACTGTCCACGGCTGTCTAACTCAGGGCAGATGAGAGCTTGGCCACGCCTAGAGGGGCCGAGAAGCACTGCCGTGCAGAGCCAGCCCAATGGAAGGAGAAGCTCCCGACCAGGCTTAGAAGGGTGGCAGGTCAAGGGCAGAAGGTGGGCAACGTCACAGGGGTGAGGGTCTTAGTGGAAGGGCCCTGAGACTTCCCCACCTTCTCAGATGCCGCACAGCAGGAACCCGCTCCCAGATCAAGGACGAGACCCACAGATATCTTGAACACAGGCGACAGCCATGCCCACCCTCGAGGGTCCGTGCACAAACAAAGCCAAAGGCTAGGCCGACCTGGCCAGAGCATGTCTCAGGAGTTCCAGCCTCAAAGGAGAGACAGCAGCACAAACCTGACTGCACTAGAGACGTGGCCAGTGGGCACAGAAGCTGTGGCCGACCCAGCCCTGCTGCCTCCCTGGAACCCCTCTGAACTCGGCACCACTGCTGCTTAGAAACTGTGCCCCAGAGAGAGACAAAGGAAAGGGGGGACCTGCTGACACAGGCCCCACCCAGTGGGTACATGGCATCTGGGGACAGGGTTAGAGTCTGGCTTTGCCCCAAGTTCCCTGGCAGCCCCCAGAACACACCCAGAGCAGAGGCTGCCTCTTAAGACCCACAGCAAGAGATCACTTAGGTCTGGGGATACAATCCAACCTTTAGAACCCTGTGAGCAGAGTCAACTTGAGGGCACACTTATAAACCACTCCCCCAAATTACTGTAATAGCCAACACAGGAACCAGGACAGGGCTGAGATCAGAGCACAGCTCAGAAGAGACTTCCCAGGAAAATTCAGTTCACCAGGAACTCTAGGAAGCACATCCTACCCCATTCATGGCAGAAACAAAGTTTCCAGTCCCACGGAGCTTAGGGTTCTGTTCTAAGCAGATGCTAAGAGAGCTTAAAGGAAACTGTCATTTATCATTACAGCCAGTCCCATGCTGTCATCCTCTGGCAATGAATGCAGCACGCCCTGCGCTCACAAAGCCCCCCACCCCGCCCCCACCAGGCAGCAGTGCCTTGAGGGGTGCGAATCCCCCTCTGGCAGGTGTGTGTGTATGGTGGGGTGGGGTGCAGTGCTGCCCCATGATTCTGGGACCCAAACCCCAGCACTGCCAGTGATCAACAGCCCAGGGCAAAAGGATTATTTCCACTAGAAAAAAAAAAAAGTTACATAATTACTTAACATCTCCAGGCTTCAGGCTCTTCAGGCCTGTCTCCTGGGGCTGGCAGGAAGATTCAGTGAGTGGTTCCATATAAAGTACTTAAGGCAATCCATCTGCACATGGCAAGCAATCCATAGGTTTCAATGACCATCAGTATTATTACAACATCCAGAGCCAAGTCACCACAGCAGGGCCACTGCAGGACACTGCCTTCCTTCCGCTCAGTCCCCTTCACATGGTGCCATGCTGTCCACTGCATGGCCAGGCTCTGTGCAGGGCACTGCAGATGCAGCAAAACAAGACAAGAGACATACCAACCAGCACCCACGTGAGATTATTTCTGCAGTTAACAAGTGCTAAGAAGAACACCAAGCACAGGGCGGGAAGAGAGGGGCCATGAGGCACACTGGGCCGTAGCATCCAGGGAAAAGGCCTCTCTGTGAACTGACATGCAGGCTGGGACCCACAGAAGGAGAAAAAAAGCAACTGTGCCCCGGGGAGGGGAGAGGGTCCCAGCGCTCCTGCCAGAGGGAACCCAAGGATGATGGTCCCAAGTGGGAGTGAGTCCGAGTGTCAGAGGAAGGGGCTACGGCCCGTTTCTGCAGCCTCCAGGTGGAAGGCACTCCCAAGTCAGAAGAGGCACTGCTGTATCTTCCCGGGTCCTTCCCCACGAGATCACTGTGCCACTCCACTCCGCCTCGCGCAAGAGCTGAAGCCACAGCTTAGGACAGCAAAGCAGCACAGCTCAGCACGCATGGACCGGAAGACGGAGACCAGGCTCTCAATACGCCCCAAATACGCCCCAAAAGGACCGCAGGCCAACAGGTAACCCTTCCAGAGACCTACCCATTCAAAAGGTAGGAAGAGGAAGGTGCTGGACCACAAGCTGGACTTCACTCCCACAAGCTGATGAGGTAAGCCTGGGCCTTTACGGTTCACAGGCACCTCTTAACATACATATAGTAACCTCTTGAAAGGAGTCAGACGGCCAGTGAAGACCCTTATCGAAAACCTCAGCTTACAGGGTTTAGACTCAGTGCCCCCACCCACCTCTACTATGACACCACCTGTGTCTGGCCCTGTGCCACAGCAGAGCTGAGTCCCCCTGAGCAAGGCTGGGGCATGGCGTTGACACAGGTCTGTGGACGCTCGGGGACATGACTCTCACTGGCCTCTCCTGCTCCTGCACCTTCCCAGGAGTTCTGGTGGCCTCCAAGCCTCCACCTTCACCTCTTTTCTCTCTAACGTCCCTCTCACAAAAGTAGTTGCTCTCATGGCTTCAACAGGAAGCAGGACATGGCAGAAAGAGGACAGTGAAGCTAGCTAGGCCTGAGAATCACACACTGGGCCCCCCTCATAGCCTGGGGCCTCTCTCTCACTAGGGGTCAGTTTCTTCCCCAGTGTGACAGGTTCGGTCCCCTCTCTGGGCATCAGCCCCCAGCTGAGAGCATGGCCAAGGCAGTCTAAGTACACCCCCTGACCCTCAGACATCTCCCCTATCAGTCCAGCCTTCTTAGACAGACCTCACCACATCAGTCTGAGTACAGGTCGGGGGAGAGTGGCAGGTAAAGAAAGGGATGCAACGTGTGAAGGGTCCCGGAGGGGAGTCAGTCGCACACGCCTGGGAGGAAGAAGAGTGAAGGGAGACTTCACCACGGAAGTGCTGTGTGAGGAGCGGTTGTCCATCTATGCTAACTGCTCCACGTGGCTGACGGAGGCGAGCACTAAGCAGGGCAGGAGGGGTTCCTTCCTTTAGGTGCCCGCACCCCCCTAGCACTTCAGGCACCCTGGGTGGGTACTGGTCTCCAGTGCCCACCAGACCCCGGAAAAGGGCAAGACTGCCTCTGGTTCCCCACTGTTCCCCCAAGTCCTCGCACAGCGCTTGGGACAATGTGATTGCTCAGGAAACATGCAATGAGAGACCCCGTCTTCCCTTCCTGAGTGGGGATAGCAGGACGGAGTCCCTGTTGGCTGGAAACCTCTTCCCCGCTGAGCATCAGCGGAGAGCAAATTCACAGCTGTGTACTCAAGAAGCCAAGGCCTCCCTCCTCACCGGGCCCGATCGCTTCCTACAGGCCCCCGCACGCCCAGCGGCCCCTTTCACACTAGCGGGAGAAGAAACGCCACGGTTCCCAGGAGCCCCGCCTTCAAGTCGGGGACACAGGCGCACCCCATCGACAGAAAGGGATGACCGCCGCCAGGGCCCGACCGGCCTCACCGCGAAGGGACCCGGCTCGGCGCGCGGCACGGCCCCCAGCTGCGCCCCGGCTCCCCACCGCGCCAGGCCCTACCGCGCCGGCCGCCGGAAGCTGCAATCTGCGGGCCGGAAGCTGCGGCCGCAGGCCGGCCCCCGCCTCGCGCCCGCCCCGCCCCCGCCTCGCGCGACCAAAGGACGCGGGAGCTCGCGCGGGGCCCCGGAGCGACCGCCACATCCCCGGGGGACCCTCGGCGCCCTGGCCGGGCCGACAACCCGCTCTCGCCATCTGAGCGGCGGCCCGCGGTCACGGGGTGCTCACTTACTAGAGCTATGGTCGCCGTCGCCATCTTGCGCCCGTCGCGGCCGCCGCGCGCGCGCGCCACACGCTTCGGCTCCTTCCGCGGTCTCGCGCGATCTGGGTGCCGGCGGAGGAACTCTCAAGAGGACGGAACTCTCGCGATTAAGACCCTTTCCCCCGGCAACGTGGAAGGAAAAAGGAGTGCGCTTCCGGTGAGGGGAGAAACAGTTAACGCTCCGGGAGGGGCGGACAGAAGGGGCGGGGCCGGGGGCGTGTTGGGGGCGCGCGCGCTGCCGCCCGGCCTCCGCTCGCCGCCAGCCCCGCCCTCCGCCGGCCTCTGTGCGTCCCAGTCCACCGCTCGCTTCGTCCTTTGCCGCCCTCCGGCCTCTGGTCGGTTTTCTACCTGCTTTGCAGGAAAACCCGAGGCAGGGCACAGACGGCCCGATCCTCTCCAGGGCTGCGGTTGAAAGCAGTGACAAAGAATCGCTGTATTTCGGACTCAGATTTCGAGATGCATCTTTGCGTCATAACATCTCTGAATGCGCCTACCAGTGCATGGTGTGCTGTCACCTAATGGCCGCATTTTCTCTTTCCTACTGACCCATGAAACACTGCATCTTTTGCGCTGATGGCGTCGTAGAGTCACTGACATACAGTCGGTAGAACTGCAACCCAAGAGACAGGCTTCTGAACCAATCCCGTGGGAAGGGTATGCACTCAGAGTCCCCTTAGTTCTGAACTGTTTCTTAAAGGCTCCTGGTGTCCATCCCTGGTGCTGAACTACCCTGGACGCTTGCTGCATGCCCACCCGGTCCCAAGACCCTCACTCAGTGAGGCTCAGGCCCTGAGGTTGTCAGCTTAGCAACTTCAGCCTGCCTGAGGCAGCAAGGTGTCTTCCCCAACTAGGCAGTCTCTTCTCCATCCTGGGAGAGTTTGACATGAAATACAGACACCCCTGGTTAAACCCAACAATATTTGCCTCATTTCCCTTCCCTCTAAAATGATAGGAAAAGGATTTTATAAAGGAAGCAACCCATGAAGACAAAGGGGTGGAATGTTGTGGAGCTGAAGAAAGGTGGACAGCGGCAGCTGCTTTCGCATCTTGGAGGTCGGGGTCCAGGAGATCGTTCACGCAAGTGCAACTGTGAAAAGGAAGAGAGACTCCAGGGCTCAGCCCCTACCGGCTGTGGCTGGGAGGTGAGCTCCAGCAGAGGCGCTCTCCGTTGGGTTGGCCGTCGGGGGCAGGGTCCTGTTCTGAAAGTGGGGGAATACGTGAGATTCCCGCCTTTCTGCCACCTCCACCCCTGGCTCCGAGTCCGGCCCCAAGCATGTGGCACCCACAATCCTCAGAGAGAAGAGCTCATCTCTGCAGTAGCTCCCAACACAGAAGAAAAGCCTGGCAGTTGGGAGGTGGTCAGGAGAATGGCCTGGCTCGATCCTTGATCTCAAAGCTCACCAGGCAATAAGCCCCAGCCACTAAGATTAAATGCAACTGGGCAACCCAGGATCACCAGACAGCTGAGGGAGAGGAAAAAACAAAAAAGCAAAAGGAAAAGGGACTCAGAAGGAACACAGCCAATAAAGCGAGCAGAAGAAGGAGGAAAAAAGCAAAGCTAAAACCGTGTCCTCAGGGAGATTAGAGAGGCTGTTGCATCCGAAAACATGAACAAGAGGCCATAAAGAAAGAACATTCAGCAAACGAGAAAGAGCACTTATAAATGAAAAGCGTGAGAGGAAAACGAACAGTTAAACAGAAAGGTTGAAAGATAAAGCTGTAATTTTCCAGAATGTATGACAACAACAAAACCATATAGCTAGAAAGCAGACAATGGAGTCACTGTCACACTTGTCAGCGCTCCCCAGTGCTAGAGCTGGCCGGGCGCCTTAGAGGCCTCCATAACAGAGGGGGTGGATAAAGGGGTGGATGGGCTGGGGCTTGCCACCACCATTGTGGGGGGCAAAAGCACCACCCCCTGGTGGCAGCTTCCCCTGTGAAAATCTGGCATTGCTGCGTTCAGAGTGCTTGTGTGCTGGCCACTGTTCTCGTTACTTTTCACAGTTAACTTGTGCGATCTCACAACCACCCCATGAAGTGGGGACCATTATTATCCCCATCTTTACAGGTGAGAAAGTGGAGTCACAGACCACTGTCACACAGCAGGAAGCAGCAGAATGGCTCCAGAGCCTATGCCCTTAACCAGCACATATTGCACCTGTCAAAAAATAAGTCCAACATCTAAGTAAGCATACCAGAAAAGGAGAGGGGAGAAATCACCAGAAAAGCAAAGAAAATTTCCTAGAACTGAAGGGTTGGGATCTCTGGACAATAGATGAAAGAGGTCATAAACAACAAGGTCCAGGGACTTCCCTGGTGGCACAGTGGGTAAGGCTCTGTGCTCCCAATGCAGGGGGCCCGGGTTCAATCCCTGGTCAGGGAGCTAGAGCCTGCATGCATGCTGCAACTAAGAGTTCGCATGCCACAAGTAAGGAGCCCTTGAGCTGCAGCTAACACCTGGCGCAACCAAATAAATAAATGAATATTTAAAAAACAAAACAACAAGGTCCTACTGTATAGCACAGAGAACTATATTCAATATACTATGATAAACCATAATGGAAATTGCTGTACAGCAGTAATTAACACAACATTGTAAATCAACTAACTTCAATTAAAAATAACAAAATAAAAGAAAGAGGTCTACATCAGGACACATCATTGAGAATTTCCAAAGCACTTGGGTAAAGAGAAGATCCAGAGAGAGAGAGAGAAGAAATCACAAAGGGTCAGAACTCAGAAAAGCATGGGAGTTCTTGGGACTGGAAGAAAATGACAGAATACCCTCAAAGTCCTGGCAAGAAGTAATCTTCCACCAGCCCAACACTGTCCCTAGCTGCACGAACAAGCAGATGTGAGAGTAGTGAGGGCAAACAGGAACGACTCCGTGACTCTCCATGCATCCTCGCTCAGGACGTTCCTCCTCAAACAGACGGTGAATGAAGGAAGAAGAAAGCATGGGTTCCAGAGACCAGAGGAGGGAGGTGCTGGTGAAGGCGTAGCCCATGCTGACAGCTGGGTCACAAACCCAAGAACAAGTAGCCTGGGGCAGAGAGTGGGCAGGCTGGGGGCTCCAGGAAAAGATGACACAGCAGCCAGCTCTGCAACAAATCTCAAGACAGAGTAGGTTCACACTTCTGCGGGTGAATCTAGGGAGGAATGAATGAGACATGTAGAAAACTAAGCCCCCCAAAAGGCAATGATTAACTCCAGGGGAAACAAAAAGTTGTGCAAGAAAGCAAATATAATCCTAGGACACCTTGTTCTCTGCTGAGACCTGTGGGAATGAAGCGGTAATACTACCCATCACACGGGGATGACGCTGGGTCAGGGGATTGAGGCCAGTGGTCCCCTTCCCCCCAGAGGACACCAGCAGGTGACATGTGATGTCAAAAACCAATACAAAGACAGTAAAACCATGCGTTCGATTTTGTGAAACATGCATTTTAAATGCCTGAAGAAACAGCTAAGGTGACATGAATTTGGAAAGGGTCAGGGTTAGAGACAGTATTTATTATTTATTATTGGCCTAAAAAAATTCCACTTTTAAAATAATGTGTATATAACTTTGAAAAGATAAAAGTTAAAATGAAAACCTCAATATAGGCATTAAATGAAGCAATGATAGTATTGATCCTTTTGAGTTCAGTTTAATCACTGGTACAATCTGTTATGCATTGGACACTCAAACTGTTTAAGATGATGCAGAATCAGACAGCATCAGCGTTTCCAACTAGATGTGTAAGTTATTTTAGATAGTAATTTTAAATTGAAAGGTGTGAGAACTTGAATAATTTTGTAAAGAGTATTGGAATGTTTAAGATAACTTGAGATTCACCGTATTGGTGCATTTATTTCATTTGATACATCTTGGTAAGGTGTTTTGGTTTAGGGTTTTGGCTAGGGTGATGTGGTAGGTGGGATAATGACACCCACCCCCTGCCCCTTGCAAAGATGTCCGTGTCCCAACCCCCAGAACCTGTGAATATTACTTTACTTGGTGAAAGGTATTTTGCACATGTGATTAGGATGAAGGACCTTGAGATGGGGAGATCATCCTGGATTATCCGGGTGGACCCAACCTAGTCACACGAAGCTTTCCCGGCTGCAGAAAACCAGACACACAGTTCATGAGACAGACTCCCCCCGAAGTTTCTGACTTTGAACACAGAGGACGGGGCCGTGAGCCAATGGAGGTGGCTGCCTCTAGAAGCTGAGAGTGGCCTTCAGTTTACAGCAGGCAAGGAAGTGGGGACCTCGGCCCCATCACTGCGAGGAAATGAATCCGTGCCCTGTGCCCAGCGCCGCGCCTGACACCTGCAGGCCAACAACCTGAAGAAGCAGGAAATGGATTCTGCCCTAGAACCTCCAGAAAGACACGCAGTCTTGTTAACACCTTGATTTTAGTCTGGTGGGATCTGTGCCAGACTTCTGAGCTACAGAACTATCTAAGTGTGCTGGTTTAAGCCACTGAGTTTGTGGTAAACCCTGACAACAGCAACAGAGAACTAACACAGTGGTGAGCTTTTCTTGTTTGACATTTGAGATGCTTAGAAACCTGAATGTGCTAAATTTATACATGCAGTCTAAAATCTTTAAGAGTGATCAACTACATTTGAAAATGAAGGGAGGTGGTCCAAGTGAACGGAGGCTAGGGTTATGGGGGGTAGGGGTGGAGGAGACAGGGAGCCGGGGCTGGTAGCCTTAGGACCCAGGAAGGCAGCTGCCACAGGAGGAGGTAAGAGAGGTAGCAGGAGGGGTGGTGAGCTTGGGAGGAGCAGGGAGGGTGCCTGACCCTGACCACTCGAGGCCAGGGAACAAGGACAGAAAATAGCCCTTTGGAGGGTCTGCACTGGCCGGGGGGCGGGGGGCGAGAGCCACATGGAGCTGCAGGGCCGTGGCCCTGCCCACTGCCCAGCACCACGCCTGACACCTGCCCGTGGTTTACCATGGGTTTAAGGCGGCGATTCCGGTTCCTTGTGTGGCTCTGCGGCAGCAACTTGGAATGGAGCGCTTCCCTGGGCACACATCCGTCCAGGGCCGCCCCCCGCCCCTCCGGCCCCCAGCACTGTGCCGCGTTTCCCTGCAGGGCAGCCCCTCATGACCAGACAGCGTCGGGGGTGGAAGTGAAGGGTACGGGAGGGATGCTGAGTTGTGGAAGCTGGCCGATGGGGGGGGGGGATCCTGACCCTAAGGACATGCGGGGCCTAACCAGCCCCCCAGCCCCAGCCCTGGCTCCCTCGCCCCTGACGGGCCTGACCCCACCACCCTCAGCCCCACCGCAGGGTTGCTGGGAGCTGTGGAAGGGGGAGGGTCCTCACTAGCAGGCACACAGGCCGAGGGGGCCCTGGTCCCCCACCCAGACGCTGGGGCCAATGCCGAGCTTCCCCACGGGAGCCACCAGGTCTGGTTCCGGGGGGCTGGGGAGCTGGAGCGCTGAGGAGGGATCAGGGTCACGGCTGAGCTCCACGGTACTTGAGGAAGGTGCTGTCCAGGAAGGCGGCCAGCTTCGGCCGATCGTCCTGCAGGGCGGGAGGAAGGCATGGGGGATGGTGGGGCGCGGCCCACCCTGCGGCCCTCCCAGGCTGGCCGTACCCGGCTGCGCACCTCACCTCGTGGACAAAGCCGTAGTGCACCAGCTCGGCGGCCAGGTCCTGGGCACTGTCGGCTGCGGCAGGGGCGTGGGGACCGGGCGTGAGGCTGCAGCGCCGCCCGCCCGTGCCCGCCCCGCGCCTGCCCAGGGTCCCGCCCGGCGGCCTACTTGGGAGCAGGTCGTAGGTGAGCTGCCGGTGCAGCCTGTCCTCCAGCACCAGGAGCAGCGTGAGCTGGGGAGGCGGGAGGGCGAGGTGGGCTCGGGAGTCGGCCCCGCCCCTCCCGCGCTCCCACGCCTCTGTGGGCAGCGCCCCCCCCTCACATGCCAGCGCGCCTGGTCCTCGCTTCTCTCCAGGTTACACTGCATCTGGATCACCTGGGGGAAGGGGGAGGCCAAGGTCACCCACGAAGGCTGGAACTCAGCAACTGGGCAGCAAAAGCAGATGCTGTGTCGAAGGGGCCCAGACACAAAGGGGTCGTAAAGACCGGAAATGAGGACGGTCTCCAAGGGGAGCCTAGGAAGCACATCTCACTGCTAGGAGCCTGGCGAGTTGAGGGAAACTTCCAGAGTAGACATTGAAGCTGGGTACTGAAGGATGAATAGGAGTTTTCACAGGTGAAGAGAACACCTGAACAAAGAGAGAGCTGTGGGAAGGGGGTGGGGGAGGAGCGAGGTGTGCAGGGATATGACAGCAGAAGCACAGGATGCCAGCAAAACCAGGCCTCAGCGTGCCGGGCAGGGGGGGGTTGGGGGCGTGCGCTGAGGACCCCCAGCTGTGGCTATTAGAACATAAATTCTGGTTGGGAAGCCGGGGAAGGCGGCCAGGCTGGGGGCTGGTGCAGCATCCAAGTGGGGAACAGAGGGGGCCCAGATCAGGGAGGTAACCATGGAGACACACCCAAGGCCAAAGCCAGAGGCTCTGGAGCCCAGTGGGTGTGGACAAGGAAAGGGAGAGGGTGGCCGGGGAGGCCCCTGGCCAGTGGGGAGCCTAGCAGGAGGAGGGGACGGGGGAAACACAGGGCCTGGGGGCCTTGGCGGAAACACCAGGTCACAGATGTCAGCAAATCAGCAAGCCAAGGAGGTGGGATCCGAGAGGCAGCGTGTATGGGACAGGGGCCTGCAGGGGTCTTCCCCTGTGGAGCCTCTGGGAAAGGGGGTATCCCAGCTTGTACGACTGCCCCCCAAGCCCCACAAAGGGGGTCAGCCAGGACCTGGTCTCTCCTGGCAGCCTGGAGGAGAGCCGGGCTGGGGGACTTGAAACCCCTGATAAGGGCACCCGTCTGGGCAGTGGGCAGGCCTGTGGAGGCTAGAGGCTTACCTTTCTGGTCTCTGAGTCAAAGGGTTCTGGCGTCGGGGTCTTGGCCTTTGGGGCTTCCTCGGGGGGTGGGGCCAGCACACGGGGCAGCCCCAGGGGCCGAGCAGCAGCGAAGTTCATCAGTGGGTAGATCCCATTTCTAGGGACACAGTGCGGGGTGGTGGCAGCTGAGGGCTCAGGCCTGACAGTCGCCCACTCCCCAGCCTCACTCCAGCCCTCACCTGACATCCTCCAGGAACTTGTCAAGCTCCAAGCAGGAGACCTCTGAGTACCTAGTATGGGTGTGAAGAGAACATGAGGGTGGCGGTCCTGCCGGAGGGGAGGGCTGGGGGGGCGTGGCCGGGAGGAGAGGGGAGGCTTCTGGGCTGCAGGCCGCTCACCGCCACTGCAACGGGGGCCGGGGCGGCCGGGGGATCTCTGCCAGGACCGTGTGCGGGTCCGTCGCCTTGGCCTTCTCCTCCACCATGTTCTCAGGCATGAGGTCTGCGGGCCGTGGGAGCACACAGGGCAGTGGGCCCTGAAGCACGAGCTCCTGCGGGGCCTCCTTCTGCATCCCGACCCCAGGCCCTGGCCCACCCCCAGGCCGGCCTGCCCCTCACACTGGTGCTGGATGAAGCAGTGAGCGGCCAGGAGCTTCAGCGAGTGCACCTCAAACAGCACACGGTGGAAGAGGAGGCTGTGGGCGGAGGGCCGGCGGGCAGGGTCCCGGGCCAGGCAGGAGAGGATGAACTCCTGGGGTGTGGAGAGGGGGCTGCAGTCGGTGGAGCCCCTCCACTCTGGCCCCACTGTGTGAGGAGAAGGGGCCCCTGCAGGGCCCAACCCCGTGGGAGCCTTCGTGGAGCAACGTGCACAGAGTGGAGGCAGCCCGTTAGCAGCCAAGCCAGGACCTGATTCTTCAAACAGGGCAGCTGAGTCTGCCCCGGGCCCAGAACCGCCCGTGCTCTACTTCCAGCTCCCCTCACAAAAATCGTGGCGGGTTGGCACTGTCGTCCCCAATTCACAGGTGAAGCTGCACTGCTCGGGGAGGACACCAGCCCCCGCCTCGCAGCCCTGGGGCTGGGCAGAGTGCTGAAAGATCAGCGCGGGCCTCGAGGTCAGTGCAGCCCAGCCAGAGCCCGCCTACCTACAGCCTGCCCCTCTTCTGGTTGCCTCAGGTCAGGCCCGATTCCGGAGATGACCTTGAAGTGTCCCTGCCCTGCCCCACATCCATGCCCTCCACTGCCTCTCCGGTCCATCCTGGCTCCACCTCCTCGTCAGTCCTGTCCAGGCCCCGTCACTTCCCTCCCCCATCCCCAGAGGTCATGCGCTGAAGCCAGACAGTCGCCAGACTCTGGCCAGAGAGATTGTGGCTGCAGCTTCCGTCCGTCCACATGCCCTTTGCCGGCTCCCCACCCACCTTGCCCCCAACGCAGGCTAGGACCGCGTCCTTTCTAACTGGTCTCCTGAAGGCTTACAGGCGGGGATGTGGAATCGGGCAGACCTGGACGCAAACATCGGCTCCACCACTCGCTCTAAAGCCTCTCTAAACCTGTTTCTTTATAAAATAGGCATAAAAATTGTGTCCACACGGGAAGTATCTCTCCGGTCTCTCTGTGCTGAGAATGTGCCCTTAGAGCCTTCACGTCTGCAACTCAACATGCACGCCCAGTAAGGCCCTCCTTGCGGGGGTGGTGGGGTGGAGGCTTGCGCAGCGGGCCTGGCCCTGACCTGCTGCACCTCCAGGCCTGCCCAAAGCACCGCACCGGCCCTCCTTGGAACACTGAGAGCCAGCCGGTAGGGGCAGGGCCAGCTGCTTACCCGCATGTTGGGGTCACTCAGAGAATGCCTGGCGCGAGCGATGGCCTCCTCTGTGACCCGGGTGTCCCCGTTGGCCTGGATCTCCAGCACAGCCATCTGGGGGGCAGGGCAAGGTCAGGCATGGGGAAGGGACAGTACAGGTGGGATGGGAGGAGTTAGCTGGGAGGAGCCCAGAGACCACGGGGTTAGTACCTCCAGTGCACACATCCCAAAAGAGAAGATGTCCACGGCAGTGCCATCGGCAACCTCTGAAAGAGGAGAGCAGGTCAGGGCAGGTAAGGCGGATGCCAGGGGTGAGGGGGGACCTCCCAGACTCACCTCCGTACTCTGGCGGGAAGAAGTGCAGGTTCCGAGGTTCCTCCCGCTCAGCACGGATGGGGCTTCGAAGATCGTCTGGGAGCGCTATGGCGAGAGCGCGGGATGAGCAGACCGGACCTCTCTCCCACGCTCCGTCCCCCCAGGGTCCCCACTCACCATTGGAGAAGATCCGGTGCCACACTGAGCCGGTCACCGCGGGGAGAAAGAGCAGGCGTCAGCGTGATGGGGCACTGGGCGTCGTCCACCCCCGGCCCAGACAGGTCCCCCAGCCCCGCCCCCCGCCCCTGCCCAGCCCCGCTCCGCCAGCACCAGAGCCGATCTTGATGAGGCCGTTGTGCTGTATGAAGATGGTGTCGCTGGTCAGGTTCCCGTGGATGATGGGGGGACTGCAGGTGTGCAGAAAGCTGGGGAGGAGGAGAGAGCAGGCGGAGCTGGGTCAGGGGTGCCAGGGAGGTGGGGGCGCCGAGGGCAGGTGCTCGGGCAAGCCCAGGCCCTCACCTGAGCGCGGACAGGATCTGCGTGCACCAGCGCTTCCAGGCCTGGCGGCGGACGGACTCCGTGGGATGAGCGCAGGAAAGGCAGCTGGGCCCGAGGTGCCCCGGCCCAGCCCCGCTCCTGTGCCCAGGGCCGCCCAGCACCCCCTCACCACCTCTGTCCCCAGTGCACCCCGACCCCACCCTGTCCCTGACGCTGACCCAGCCCACTCCCTGTACCCTGGCATTCATGGCCTTGTGGTTCTTCTTGGTCTTTTTGAGGAACTGCTTGAGGCTGCCCGATGACACGTACTCTGTGATGAAGATGACCTGCAAGGCGGCAGGCTCACGGGCTCCACCAACGGTGGGTGCCCACAGCCGCCCCACCCACTGGCGGCCCCCTCCCCGTGGTGTGCCCAGGGCTCACCCGTGCTCGGGCCTCCGAGGCGTCCAGCCAGTACTTGTGCAGCTTGACAATGTTGGGGTGGTCCACCAGCACCAGCTGCTCAAACATGATCTGGATCTTCTCCTGGGAAGGGGGGGCGGTCACCAGGCTGGGGAGGGGTGGGCGGGGTGGGGGGCAGCAGGCCTTACCTCGTGGGCCGAAAAGGCCTTCCTGTCAGCGAAGTGCAGCTCGTTCCACACCACCTCCACCCCCTCCTCCGTGTCCATGGCCAGGAAGGTGCTCTGGACCCCGGGCATGTTCCCCTGGTTCACCTGGGGGCGGGGGGGGGGCGGCACGAGTGAGCTGGTGCGTGGGGGAGAGGAAGAGGGTGCGGGCTAGGTCTCCGCTCACCTCCCTTCCAGCAGCCCGAGCATGTGAGGCAGGCGCTGGCCTGCTCTGGGGGGAAGCTGGGCACCCAGGAGCAGAGGCTTGGTATCCTGGGCTGGGCTGAGGGGATCTGGGTCATGCTCCGGGTGTTTTTGAGGCTGGTCCCCAGAGGACTAACAGCTGGTCCCAGAGGCATGGGGAGGTGGTCTCGGGAGGAGACTTAGGGAATTGGGGGTTCCTCACCAGGGCGTGGGCGCCAGGCTAAAGGAGTGCAAGGGCCCGTCGAGAAGGGGGCCGCCTGCGCGACGCTTCGGAGAGGTTTCCGGCTTTCTGGCTCCCCGAGAGTCCGCACGGCCCCGCGTGGTCTCACGGGCCCCTCCGCCGGAGGTGGGTGGCGACCCGCCCCTCCCCGCCGTGCCCACCTGCTCCCGCCGCTTCTGCCAGCGGCCGCACGGGCTCTCTTCCAGGATGTCGCTCTCGTCCTCACTCTCGTCCTCCCGCTCCCGCTCCCGGCCCCGCCTCGGCACCGGCTCCGGGGCCGCCATGGCTCAGCGGGTCCAGGCCACCGCCCTCCGCGCTATCCGCCGCCCAGCGCCGCCGCCGCCGCTCCCCTCCCGTCCTGGCCCCGCGCCCAGACGCCCAGCTGGGAGCGGAGCCGCGCCGCCACCACCTCGAGCCCCTACTCGGGCTCCGGGAACTGGGAGGCGCGGGCGCGCGGCCAGCCGGGGGGTGGAGCCCGCCTGCCCCGCCGGAGCCGCCTCCCCTGGCCGGAGCCCGAGCGGAGATTCCCCGTAGAAGGTAGAGCCCTTGCGGCGCCCGGCGGAGACCCCACCTGTCCCCCGTCCAGGGGCCCACCGCGTGGAGCCCCACCCCGGCCGAGACCCCGCCCACGATCCCCGCCCATACCCACGAAGGCCCCGCCTCGCGGACCCCGCCCCGTCAGATGCCCCGCCCTCCCCGTCTAGGGCCCCGCCCCGAGGCCCCGCCCCTCCCAAGGCCCCCTCCCAAGGCCCCCCTCCCGGCGGAGCTGCCTGGTCCCAGCCAGGCTCCTCCCGGGACTCGCTGCTCTCGGCTGCCCCGGCACCAGCTTGAGGCGAGCGGCCCGGGCACAGGGGTTTGCGTGGCGGCCCAGAGCCGGGTCCGTCGGGGCCTCCCCGGGCGCGCAGAGGCCCGCGCCGACCGGCCCTGCCCAGCCCTGGGAGCCTCTGGTACTTACTTCCTGCACCGATTCCCCACCACACTCCTGCCACACACATCCTGAAACCCGGCCCAGTCCCCGGGCGCCCGCGTTGGGGTGAACCCAGCGTGGAGCGGGCCGGGCGCAGCCCGCTCGGCCCGGGGATCACCGCGAGGGTCTGGGGGAAGGCCAGGGATGGGCGTCGGGGAGGCCAGCTCTCCCGGCACGTCCCCCCTTCCCTAAGGAACACGTGGGAGGGTCCCCGAAGGAGACAAAAATACGCAAGCAGGTGGACTTTAATTAGTGACCACAGACCTCCCACTGGCCTGCAATTCGGTGTTTCCCCTTCACGTCCACACACCCACCTTCCCACATTCCGGGATGGCCTTCTCTCCGCTTTCTGCTGATGGCTCTTCAGGAACAGTGGAGCCATCAGAAGGGAGCCCCGACCCCAGAGGCCCCCCACACTCTCCAGCCATGTCAACAGGGGATGTGCTTTAGAATTCTTGTCTAAAACCCCCTTTATCCCAAACCCCCACTACCTTTCAATAGTCTCCTCCCGCTCACACCTGCTGAGCCCTCACCCTCCCTTCACTATGTCTTTCTGGAGAGAAAAGTAGTGGACACGTGTGTGCCTTCTCTCAAACTTAAACCACAACCCTGACCTCCTGCTCCTCCCCCCGGGTTCAAAGGCCTTCAGCCTGTTGGTCTCTCGGAGTCCCCTGCACACCTCTCTTCCTCCCAACCTTCTGCATAGACATAACTCCACTGCCGTCATCCTGGTAGACCAGCATAGCCCCCGCACTCCCCACTCCACCCACCTCAGGCGATCCTGTGAAACCATCACTCACACTGCTCGGAACGCTCTGTGTCGCAAAGGAGGGACCAGCAAGACTTGGCCCTCTGTCACCTGCCCCAGCCAGACACTGTGCAATGAGTGTCTGAAGTTCCAGGCTCATCCGAGCGTCTGATACCTGAACTGCAGTGTAAGCAGAGACCATTCTGGATACGACTGTATGCCAACCTAGGTTGTCAATGCTTATCTCCCGTGATTAACCTCATATCTACAATAAGGATAAAGAGTTCTCTGGATGAACCTTCAAAAAACTGAAATCAAAGTAAAAAGCTTTGTTGACATACTAACAATTCTTTGTACGTTGGAAAGGCCATACCTCCAGAACAAAGCTGGTGACGCAAACCAAGGGGGTCATACCAACTGGGAGAGCTGCACCAGGGGACAGAATCAGCCTCTGCCCCCTCAAAGCACAGCCATAGGATGGAAAATAATGGCAGGTGGACCTCAAACTGAGACCCAAAAGGCACTTACTACAGCGAGAAATTGATGGGAAATGGTTTACTCAACAAACAGGAGAAAAATCGATAACTGAAAAGAACGGATTTAATTAAAATGGGAATATAACAAATTGATGCATACACTTCAGTGTGATAGGCTAAGGAAACAAAGGAAAGTCCTTCACTCTAAATGCATCAGAGTCTATCAGAAATGGCCACTTGTGAAATTTTAATTGAAAATTCACAACTGATAACACCAAGGGTGAAAAGAAAAAAATCATAAAGGACAATGCCTTTCCTTTAATGCAATGAGGAACCAGAAGCAAAAAAGGATGGAAGAGAGTAGAATGTCACTGTACACGTAAGTTGAACACATTGCACACAGATACTGGCACACTAAAAAGTGTTTAAAAATATTGTCATATGTTTTTCAGGGTTGGAAAAAACAACCAATTAGAAAGAATACCCACTCACTTTCCAGACAGAGAAGAAACAAGAGGCCTGTTTCTGGGTCAGGAGTAGCCCTCTGGAGCAGCTGCACGTAGGTGAAGTTCTCGTGTGTGTTGGGGTTGAAGAAGCCCTTGGTGTTGTCGCTGGGGTCCTCCAGGATGCGGTTCATTCCCTTGTTGAAGTAGCCGTGCCGGTAGGCCACGTCCACGGGCAGGCGGCGGCTGTGCATGGGGTCGATGACGCTGCCCGTGGCGATCTGGGCCTCCAGCAGGCGGATACCATGCTCCCGGACGATGAGGTCCTTCTTCACGGCCTGGAAGAGGGAGATCTGCTCCCCGGTGTAGGGGTCGGTGTAGCCGGTGACGCTGCGCTTGGCTGACAGCAGCTTCTGGTAGGTTTCACTGCTGAACATCCCGGCTGCAAACGCCTCCTGCACAGTCAGCTTCCGGTTCTCCACGGGGTTGATGACGAAGCCGGTGGCTGCCTGTGCCTCCAGCAGCACCAGGGCTGTGCCTGGCCTCAGGATGACCTTCCACATGGCCTGGTAGATGCTCTTCTCCTGGCGCCTGGGCTCGTCCTTGGCGGGCACCAGCATGCCCGCGATGCAGCTGGTGCCCTCCAGGTAGCGCTTTACCCCCTGGCATTTTTGGCGTCCTCCACGGTGGCCCGCCCTCCCTCCGGTCCTCCTCGGTGATGATGCCTGATTGGAAGAGTTCAGAGGCTGTGATCTGCCTCCTGACCCCTCTGAACCATAACTGTCTATTGCTCTTTTCCTTCTCATCAGTTGTCTCGAAAATAACTTTTACTACCTTCTCTAGTGCATGTGCCGTGTCCCTCTTGTATTTTACTACTAACTCACGTTTTTTGTCCTCTGTCAAGTATTCTGAGTTCAGCAGTTCCCAGACCGATGGTCTCTGGCCCTTGAACGTTCCCACTGTGACATCCACCCGCTCGGCTTTGAGGGCCCTTCTGGTTGCCTTGTTGATGAAGTTGGAGTCCCGTCTGCCGCTGACCCTGGGGACCAGGGCCCAGTCCGTGCCCTCTTCCCGGTGGCCCGTCTCCTGCAGCTCCTGGTAAGTCCCCTTCTCCTGCGTGTTGGGATCCACAAACCTTTTATGCATGCACTTCTGCTCCTCAGCGAGTGGGTACGTGTTCTGGTCCAGACAGCTGCGTTTGTAGGCCGTGTCCAGCGGAAGCCGGTGGTGGTGCAGCGGGTCCACGATGCCCCCGTGGCCACCTGCACCTCGAGCAGTCTGAGTGCCAAGTTCCGTTTCAATAGCTTTTTCTTCATCGCCTGGAACGAGATTGTGTGTCCTGTGGCCGGATCTGCGTAGCCTTTGGCAGCCTTCTCAGCGTTCAGGAGCCTTTCCTGCAGCTCTTCGCCCACCAGGCCGGCAGCCATGGCCTCGTCCACAGAGAGCCTCTGGTGGCCATGGGGGTCCAGCATGAACCCCGTGGCCACCTGAGCCTCCAGCAGCTGGGCCGCAAACCCCGCGGGGATGAGTCCTTTCCTGCTGGCCTCGTAGATGCTCATCACCTCCTGGGTGGAGGGTGTGGCCACCCCTGCAATACAGCCGCTGCCTTCCGGCTGTAGGTCTTCACGTGCTGCAGTTGCTGGAAGCCCTGCCCCTCAGCCACCCCCGCTGTGCAGTGTATCCAGTGTCTTCTTACCGATGATTCCCGAGTTGACTAGCTCTGCAGCTCTCACCCCCCCTCCAATGGCTGCCACCTTGATGACCTGGTTTCGCTTTTCTGTTTCTTTGACTGTCATGGGGATGATCTCCAGCAACTGCTCTAGGCTGAGTTCCGGGCTCTGTACTCCTGGACAAGCCCTCTCTTCCTTTTCTCTGTGAAGTATGGAGAGGACAGCAGGTCCCAGAAGGAAACCCTCTGATCGGCAAACCTCCCCACGTGCATTCTGGTAGTTTTGGATTGCAGGGCTTGCCTTGTGGCTTCATCGACATACATGTAGGTTTCTCCTTTCTTTACAACTTGCAGCACGTAGAGCCCTGTGTTGGGGTCGCGCACACAGCACTCCAGCAGCTGCAGGTTGGGGTCAAAGAAGCCCTTGGTGTCGTCGCTCGGGTCCTCCAGGACGTGGTTCATCTCCTCATCAAAGTAGCCGCGCCGGTAGGCCACGTCCATGGGCAGGCAGCGGCTGTGCACGGGGTCGATGACGCCGCCCGTGGCGATCTGGGCCTCCAGCAGGCAGATGCCGTGCTCCCGGACGATGAGGTCCTTCTTCATGGCCTGGAAGAGAGAGAGATCTGCTCCCCGGTGTAGGGGTCGGTGTAGCCGGTGACGGTGCGCTCAGCCGACAGCAGCCTCGCGAACACGTTGGGCCCAATGACACCAGCCCTCAGTGCCTCCTCCACCGAATACCCCTCGTTTTCTTTCAGTGATGAAGCCAGTGGCTGCTTGCGCCTCCAGGAGGGTGAGGGCCGTGCCAGGCCTGAGAAGCCCCTTCCTACAAGCCTCGTGGATGCTGAGGGGCTCCTGGGAGCTGGGCAGCAGCAAGCCGGCGATGCAGCCGGTGCCTCGCAAGTACCTCTGCACTGAGGCCAGGCTGCCCATGTCCTGGGCCGTGGTCCGGCCTCGTTCCAGCTGCTCGTACACGCCCTGGTTGATGATCTCCGCTCTCTGCAGCTCTCCTGGAGTCACGGGGATCCTCATCCAGCAAAGGTGGTCCTGGCAGTGGCTGCAGCCTGCTCGTGGGCGGCCCTCAGCGCAGCCGCCAGCTCCTCTGCCAAGAGGGCCCCGTCCTTGTGCTGCTGGCTCAGTGTCACCCTCTGCTCCATGGGGACGGCCTCGGAGAACAGCAGCTCCCAGAGCGACACGGGCCGGCCCTGGAACGTGCCCATGGAGACGGTGGCCACGGCGGCTCTCAGGCCTGCTGGGTGCTGTGCTCAGTGAACGGGGGCCCCTGTGGCTCCTCTCCAGGGCTCCCCACTGAGCTGGGCAGGAAGGCCAGTCCCGTCTCTGGGTCGGTGACACAGTGGGCCAGCAGCTGCCCATAGCTGAGGCTCTCCTGCATGCCGGGGTCCGAGAAGCCAGCCGCCTGCGAGAGATGCTGCCGAGTCTCTGTCCGGGCAGCCGACGTGCAGGGTGGCCTCCACGGGCAGCCGGAGCCTGCGGGCAGGACACACTAGCCCGCCCGTGGCCAGCTGGGCAACCAGGAGCCTCAGCGCCAGAGGCCGGTCCACCAGCTCCCTCTTCATGGCCTGGAATAGGGGGATTCGGGTGCCACTGAAGGGGTCATGATACCCCGTCACCACCTGCTCTGCTGCCAGGAGCTGCCTGTGGAGCTCTGGTCCAAACAGGCCTGCCCTGACCGCCTCGTCCACCCACAGCTGTCGGCCGGTGGCTGGGTCCACCAGCATGCAGGTGGCATCCTGAGCCTCCAGGACCGGAAGCGTGGCGCCCATGGGGAGCAGGTGCTCGGCCGTGGCCTGGAAGAAGCTCTTCTTGTGCCCTGCAGGCAGCAGGACGACCCCTGCCACACCGCCGGTGCCCTGCAGGTGGCGCTGCACCTCGGTGCGTGCACCCACATCCGGCACCGCCAGCCTGCCCTCCCGCAGGCCTCGGGCCGTCTCCCCGTCCAGGACCCCAGCCTCCAGCAGCTCGGCCAGGCTCAGTGCCCCACTCAGCGTACGGAAAGTGACCTTGAGGGGCAGCAGGCCCAGCCCCGTGCTGGGGGCCCGCACACACCTGCCTAGCAGCTCCCGGTACGGCAGCTGCTCCAGCGTGTTGGGGTCCAGGAAGCCTGGGGCACTTGAGCCGGGCCCAAGCTCCAACAGCCCACACCATGTCTCCTGGGCCAAGAGGCTTTGCTGGCAGGCCAGCTCAGGGGCCACGCGCACGCCCTGGATGGGGTCCACCAGGCCCCCCGTGGCCAGCTGGGCCTCCGCAGCTCCAGCCCAGTGCCCTGTCCACAACCTCCTTCCCTACGGCCTGGAAGAGGGCCAGCTTCCCACCCCCCAGAGGGTCAGGGTACCCGGTGACGGCGCGCTCAGCAGCCAGCAGCTTCTTCTTCCGCTCCAGGCCCACCAGGCCTGCCGCAGGGCCTCAGACACGAGGAGCAGCTGGCCCTGCCCGGGGTCCGTGCGGCCCCCGGTGGCCGCCTGGGCCTCCAGCAGAGCCAGCCCGAGCCCAAAGGGCAGGAGACCCTGCCTCACGACAGCGCAGAGACGCTGGGCCTGGCCCGAGGCCTCCACGTACACCCCGCGATGCTCCTGGCCTGCGTGGACGTGGCTGCCTTGGCCCGGGGCCCGGACGGGGTGGGGGTGCCGGTGCCCAGCACGGCCGTCACGGTCTCGGGGACGACAGCCGTCTCAGTGCCACTGGTGACCAGGAGGTGGAGAGGAGAGGCGTGGCTGCTCATCGCGCAGAACGTGCTCAGCCGGGGTCCGCTGTGCTCCCTGTGGGGACGGAGAGACTCTGTGAGGGGCCCGAGACGGCCCAGGCGGGTGGGAGGGCAGACACGGCCAGGTCAACCCCGCACCCTGGACCCACCTCCAGTGCGGCCGGCCCTCCTGGGGGAGGGGTGTCACATACAGCTTCGGTCCCTCCCCTTGCCCTGCGGCTCCCAGGAGGGACCATGTGAGCACAGGGACCCCACGGTAGCCTTGGGGGGTGCGGGCTCTGTTTTCTCCTATAGGCCATCCTCTGGCCTCCATCTCAACCCCGCACCCTCGCCCCTCCCCCCAGGGTCCTGGTGCAGAGGCTCGGCCTCCACCCACCCTTGGCCTCAGTACCCACGCCGACGACCGGCCCTCCTTCTGGCCCCCCAAAGGCCCCGTCCCTACCCTGCCCTTGGGCGGTCTCCATGTATTCGTGTTCTTCTCCCTCCCCCTTCCCAGTGACCCCTCCAAATCCTCCCCCATCTTAACCCACTGCTGCCCTGGCCTCTGCTCCCTCCTGGCTCCCCACCGGGCTTCAGCCAGATCCCTGCCCTCTGTCCTAAGTCTCCCACCTCAGCCCGGCTGTGTCCCCCTCTGCCCACCCTGGCCCCGTGTCCTCTGGGCCATGGCCTCTGGAAATAGGGTCTTTGCAGATGTAATTAAATTAAGGTTAAGGTGAGGTCACACTGGTGTAGAGAGGCCCTTATTCCAACACGACTGTGTCCTCACAGGAAGACAGACAGGGCAGGACGCCCAGCCAACAGAAGCAGACTGGAGGCATGCAGCTTCAGGCCCCAAAACCCAGCATCGCCACCAAACGCCAGAAGCACTGATTCCAGATTCTGGCCCCTCAACTGTGGAAGAATAAGGGTCTGTTGTTTGAAGCCTCCCGGGCTGCGGTAACTGTTCCCTCCCAGCCCCAGGAGCCAGTCCACGTCCTGGTTCCACACCTGTCCTCGCCTCCCGCAGCTCCCCAAAGCCTCACACGGGGTCTCAGGAGAAGGCTCGGCCCCACGCGCCCTCGCCCCCGCTCCGCAGCTCTTGCTGAGGTGACCTCGGACTCCAACTGCCAAACCCCACAAACGTATTTCCGATTTGACCTCCCGACCTCTGGGTCACGGGGCATGGGGGACCCTCCTCCCTGGTGACATTTCCCCGTTCAGCCGGAGAGCTCCCCTGACGGCAGCTGGAGCCCAGCCTGTCCTGGGGTCGCGGACCCGCGTGTCCAGCTGCCTCCCGGACACCTATGCCCAGCGGCCTCGCAAGGAGCCTCAAGTTCCATGGTGCCCCCAGAGGTGCTGGCTGTGAGCAGCTCTCCGTCACCCGCTCTGCAGAGCCTGAACCCTAAATCCCCCCACGGCCCCTCTCTCCCCATAGCTGGGCCCAAGAGGTGCTCCTTTGTGCCTGCTGAGACCCCTGGGCAAAATCCTGTTGCCCCCTTTCCCTGCCCGGATGCTGGGCCCAGACCCCCGGGGGCGCCTGCAGCTGGTCTGCTGCTCAGAGTCTCGGAGTGCGTGCCAGGCCCGGGCAGACGTGGAGGTGGTGGCTTGGCGCTCACCCACTCCCGCCCCCACCCCCGGCCAGGTTCCAGGAAGCATGGCACTTGTTCAGCTTTCCCGAAGCGAGCAGGCCATGCAGTGCGGGCGCACAGGGCACATCATCAGGCCTTTGAGAAGATGGGAAGAGGACATGGGGTGGGGAGAGAGGAGCGTTGTTAAGATCCAGGCCTTGGCAAAGAACACAAAAGGCTTTGTTCGAGTGACCAGCTGGACGCCTGAGCGGGGTTCCAGGACTCGGTGTGACCATGGTGGACGCAAGGCTGCCCTGATCTCCTTCTAGGGGTGGCTGAGACCGCACCACCAGCCAGCTTGTCTCCCTGCCATCTGCTTCCTCCCCTCCTTCCCCAGGAGCCTTCCCGAGGCCACTCCCTGAAACCGTGTCAGCCTCCGCTTCCGCGAGCTGACCTGGACGCGTGCTGTGCTGCCCGCCTGCCCAGTGACCAGCCTGCTTCCTTTGTATGGTGTGCCTCGTCCCAGGACGGCCTTCAGAGGGTTTGTGAGCCAGAGGAAGCCTCAGGTAACAGGGCTACCGGGGTGGTTGGAGCAGTGAGCCGATCACCTGAAGTCTGGCAGGGGACCAGGGTGGGAAAGAAAAAAGGCACTTCGCTACCCAGAAAAGGCGGGAGGGCTTTCTGGGCCACAGGGTCAGGAGCAGCCGGGGGGACCCTGCAGGCTGTGCTGTGCCGGGCCGGGGAGCCCAGCAAGGAAAACCAGAGGAGCAGGACAGACTCCTGAGCAGGAGGCTCAAGTTTCCTGCACAGAAGGGATTCGTGGGAGGGAGGGTGCTGGGGCCCTGAGGGCCATTGTGGGGGGAGGGCGTGAGGGGCTGGGAGAGGCCCTGTGCCTGCAGGTCTGCCTGACGCAGCTGGGTAACCGTGGCTGGGCCATGGCCTGTTTGGTCAGCAGCGACCTTGGGCCTGGTATGAGCCTCCCTGGTCCCTGACCAGGCAGGACATGAAGAGGGGCCTGGGAGTGGGTGCCTTGAGTCTGAAGTGGGGACCTTGGGGAAGCAGCTGGACAGAGGGGTCTGGAGCTCGGGAGAGACAGACCAGGGCATGTGAGGGGTGTCCAGGGCCTGGGGAGTGGGAGACACAGACGAGCCCAATCGCACAGAAGCCAAAAGACAGGTGTCCCAGAGAGGCGGCTACCAGCAGAAGTGGCAGTGGCATGTGGCCAGAGGGGAGGGTGGCCTCGTGGCTGGGGGGAGGGGCCGAACGGATTTCCCAGGACTGGAAAGGGGCTCTGAGAGGAGGCCCCTCCTGCGGCTTCCTGGGAGCAGCCCCACTTCAGGTGGCCCAAGGGGACAAGCGGTGGGAGGGCAATTCCTGAGGAGGGTGGGTCCACATCCCTGGGAGGGGGCGTCACCTATCAGTACCCTGAAGGGCAGCCCGCACACGCCAGGCTGGTCTGGGGGTTGCGGAGGGGCCTCTCTGGCTGTCCATCTGAGCCAAATCAGAACAGAACCGGATGGCCAGGCTGCCTCAGGCTCACACATGGAGGCAGTGACCTTGGCCTTTGGCCCACTTTGAGCAGCTGCAGAAAGATCCCGCCCGCCCGCACTGGGTGCAGACTGCAGAGGTCAAGGCCACACAGAAGCTGGGCACGATGGGCGGCTAAGGGAGAGAGCAGAGTCACGCAGGCTGGAACCCGTGGCAGAGCCCCTCCCGCCTCTACCTCCCAAGGGTCTCGAGATGGCCCCACGCAGGGGTCCCTGGTGCCCATCCACCCCCGACGGCAGGTAGCTCCCTCCGTCGGTAAGCACTGGCCTCCCTCACCCCAGCACCGGGCCAGGAGCCGTCCCACCCTCTCAATTTGTCAGCCTAATTGCCTCGCGCCCTGGGCGCTCGGACCGGCTCCAGCTGCAAAGCAGCGGGCGGGGCAGTTAGGAATCGGACCTGCACGGCCCCACCCAGGCGCGCACCAGTCCTGCCCCGAAACCGCTGGGCAGGCGAGACCCCTGCCACGTCTCCCACGCCCGTGCGGGGAGCCAGGCTCGGGGGCGACTGCCAGGACTCCCGCGCACCAGGGCTAGTCGGGAGGGAACCGGGCCTCAGCGCCCCGCTCGCCCGGAGCGGAGCCCAGAACTCCGGGCCACCTCCGGGCGCGTGGCGCCCCCGCCCCAGCCTCTGCAGGCCCCGGGCCGAGAGCCCCCGTAGGTGTCTCGGCTTCGCTCGGCGGCCGCCCCGCCCGCGCCGGCCTGGCTCTCCCACCTGCCCGCACGGTGCCCGCAGCACTCCGTCCGCAGTCCCTCCGTCCGCCGCTGTGCCTGCGACCGGCGCCTCCCGGTTTAAACCCGCTCAGGCCCCTCCTCTCGGCGGCCCCGCCCAGGTCTGGGGGCGGCACGTGGTGCTTCCGACGGCTGCGGGCGCCCTGAAGCCGGGAGGGGCGCGGGCGCGGGACCGGGAAGCCCACGCGGGGCCGGGTCGACGCCCCCGCGCGCGCCCCTCGGCCGCACGGTCTGTGAACACCCCTAGGCGGGGAGGAGGGCGGCTGCCGAGGAGCAAGGTCCTCTCGCTCCTACCCAGCCCCTTTCGTCAGCTCCCCCAGAGTCACCGCGAAGGAACGCGGTCGGCCGCAGGGAGCAGGGTGCGTCCCGCGCCGCCCTGACGGCCTTTGAACGGAGTTTGCAAGGTAAATGCGGCCCCGCCAGCCGCGCGAGCAGTTTCGCTTTACAAACGTGACTTTATTGCACGAGGGGGGCCATGGGGCCGCTGGTGCAGGCGTTGACCTCGACCCAGGTGCCCCTCTTGTCCGGTGTCCTTGGTCGTCCCGGCCTTGCTCGCCGCCTCGGGGCCGGCTGCCTGCGCTGCTGCTCGGTCCTGGGGCTGCCGGTCCAGGCTGTCCTCAGAGGCTGCCTCCATGACCGAGTGGCTTCCCTGCCTTGACCGTGGAAGAGATGGGGTCTCTGTCCCCAGCAGGCTTCCAGTGTGTCTGGAAGGGATGACCAGGCCTTGCCCCATGGGTTCAGCACCTCCACCTGGGATCGGAGCAGGTGTTCTGTCCACCGGGAGGACCTGGGCCCCTTCTCAGACGCCCGTCCCAGCACCCACCTTCCGGGGCCGGGGACTCCTGGAGGTGCTGAGGGAGAAGGCCCAGAGCCTGGCAGGCTGGGGCCACAGCCCAGGACGGGAACCACTCGTGGATCTTCTGGCTGGTCCTCCCCTTTGCTGCCCAGAGGTCCCAGATGGACGGGGTGGGGCAGGTGCCCCTTGACCCCCAGGGTCAGGACCCAAGGCCTGTCCTCCTCTGTCCCCAGTCCCGGCCCTGAGGACTTAGTCTTTCCCCTTCCCCAGGCCTCACCTCTTTCCGGGTCGTTCTCGACCAGATACTCATCCAGGGCCACCCAGCCACCTCCAACACGGACCATGAGGGCACCACGAGACACCTGCGCAGGCACAGGGGCTGGGGGGCCGGGCTTCCAGGGTAGAGGGTGCCAGGGTTGGCTCCCGTGGCTCTGTCCTCACTCCCACCCCCCAGGCCCACGCCCACACCTGCTCACCAAGGCTTCCTGGACCCTGGGCCGACCTTTGGCCGCCTGTGTCCTTGTCCCTGTCTGCGTACCCCACACTGGCTATGCTATGTGGCTGCTGCTGGCCGCTGGAGAGGCCTGACCCGATAGAGTAGTGAGCTCCGGCCTGGGCCCCTATCCCCCCAAGGCGTGTCAGGCCAGCTGCCTTCGTCCCGTCCCTGCTCACCAAACGCCAGGACACCGCCCACGAGGTCCCGCTGGGAAACGTGCCCGAGCTGGCTGCGGCTTGTGGCCGGGAGTGCAGCCCGGAGCCTCTTCTCCGCGGGGCCCAGGCACTGCCCGCAGCACTGCTGCCAGGCCACGAGACCCAGGTGTGGGCCAGCTCCTCGCTGTGGGAAGGAGGCGTGAGGCTGCCCAGGCCTGGGTCTCTCTGTGCCCAGGGGTGGGCAGCATGCCTGCCTGTGCCTCACCTGCAGGCGTGGGCAGGCTGCGTGTGGCCGCCCCGCCCCAGCCGCGCCCACTGGTCCTCATGCCTCCGGCTACTCGCCCTGTGGCTCTAGCTCCCTGTGGTGACCTCCAGCTCAGATCTTCCAGGAGCCCTCCCGGGGGGCAAGCCTGGGTGACTGTCCTGCTCCCGAGGCCCTTGGGCTGTCCCTGGCCAGCCAGAGCTGGTGCCTTCCTTGGAGCTCTGGTTACCACTGTTCTATGAATAACTGCTCTAGGGACCGCATATAAGTGGAATCATGCCATGTTCGTCCTCTTGTGTCCAGCTTATTTCACATAGCGTAGTAACTTTAAACTTCATCCAGGCTGTATCATACATCAGGATTTCATTCTTTTTAAAGGCTGCCCAATATTCCATTGTATGTATATACCCAATGTTGTTTATGCTTTCATCTGTTGGTGGATACTTGGGTTGCTTCGTCTTTCCTTTCTGAAAGCTTACCCTCACTCATGTTGCATGTCAGGGGCTGGCTGAGGCTCCGCTCTGCCACCTTCACTTCAGGACCCAGGCTGATGAAATTACCATTATCTGGAATATCGCTGGTCCTCCTGGCTTAAGGAGTGAGAACTTGGGAAGGTCTTATACTGGCAGCTAAATGCTCTGGTGTGAAGGGGCCACGTGCCACTTCCTCTCATACCCCACTGGCCAGCACTGGTCACATGGTCCCCCTGACCACAACGGGTGGCAATGCAGTCCTCCTGTGCAGTGGATGGCGTAGCGCTGGTGAACAGTACTCGTGACCACACAGCCCCTCATTCAAAACCATCACACTTATCCCACCTGTCATGATTTAGTCATTCAGTTTTGTAGTTCATCCTCTAAATCAGCGGTCCCCAACTTTTTGGCACCAGGGACCGGTCTTGTGGAAGACAGTTTTTCCACGGATGCGGGGATGGAGGGGGAAGAATGGTTCAGGGGGTAATGCGAGCGATGGGGGGCATGGGGAGTGGCCGATGAAGCGTCACTCGCGTGCCCGCTACCCGTCCGCGGCCTGGGGCTTGGGGACCCCTACTCTAAATAATGAGTAGCATTGTTTGACACTGATGGTTGCTTTCCTCTTAAGTGACCTGGCGTCACGCTATGACAGTTTCCTATGATTTCTGCCGAGTGAAAACTATTGACTTTATCTCATGTGTGCAGTTGTTTGGATGCTCTTCTGACCCCTAGATAGTGCCTCGCCCAAAGCTGAACCTACTACAGGCATAGCCCAGAGATCACCTACAAGGTAACATTTCTGCCATTGAACAACTTGGGGTTTAATACCTGAACTTCATAGAACATGTGTATCACTCAGTTCTCTTTCTAGCAATATTTATACAGGAACATTTTATATTCACATCACCCCAAATCAATAAACGAACTTTAATCAAACAGTGTGCAGGGGAAATCTTGAATGAAACCTCAGATACGACGGCTAGATGATCATCACCACCTGAGGGTGTGTGCAAAGCTCGGGGATCAGCAAGTGTCCGTGTGCGTGGTGGGATGGGGTGGGGCGAAAAGAAGCCACGTCCCTGCGGGTGGACTTGTTAGCGTCCGTGTTCGTCGCTGTGTTTGGGAAGCAGTGTGTCTAGCACTTCACACTCACTTATATGTATGTGTACTGACTGGCTTTTAGTTGCATTATAATTTTTCCCACGTAGATGTCCAATTGATATTTTTGTGGAGAATGTCTAATTCTTGGGAATATTCTCTGCCATTAAAGGGAAGAGGCCTGTGTGTGATCAGTCAGTCACAGTACACGGCCTGAATTTTTTTCATATAATGTCTATTCCATAGCATAGCTTATCTTTTTCAAACTCTAAAAAACTTTTCACACTCGTTATTATTAGTGATGTGCAAATCACATTCTCACGTTTACTAAGATTGTGGATAAATGCTTTGTCCCCATCCTCACTCATCAGTTCATTTTTTTCATGCCAAAAGAGGTTGAAATCAAAGCAAAATACATAATATTTTTTTTAATATTATTTTAGAATTAGATTTTTTTTTTTTTTTTTTTTTTGGCTGTGTTGGGTCTTCGTTTCTGTGCGAGGGCTTTCTCCAGTTGCGGAGAGTGGGCCTCTCACTGTCGCGGCCTCTCCCGTTGCGGAGCACAGGCTCCAGACGCGCAGGCTCAGTAGGTGTGGCTCACGGGGCTAGTTGCTCCGCGGCATGTGGGATCCTCCCAGACCAGGGCTCGAACTCGTGTCCCCTGCATTGGCAGGCAGATTCTTAACCACTGCGCCACCAGGGAAGCCCAATACATAATCTTTTGAGTGTCATATATTATAAAGAAGCCAGGCTCTAGATTTTTAAAAATGTCACCTTTTGGAAGAATACATGTTTAATAAGTTTCCAAAAACGTCCTACCTGTGGCTGCTGCTTTGGAGATTAGAAATCTGTATTTGCGGAGGACAGGTTTCAAGACCAGTGTCCCGTGTTTGATATTCCCAGTGGGGGATTTCCTTGACGACGCTTGCTGGTCGGTCCTCCAGCTGAGCAGCCCCTGCCTGTTAAGAAGCACAGGTTGCTCCGGACGACGTCAGAGCGTCGGCCCCTTCAGCGACTGGACTGTTTCTTCCTCAGGCGTTGGTGTGGAGCCTTCCAGACCAAACACCACACTCCCTTTCTCTGTCAGAAAGCTGGGGTAAATTGTGTATGTTTGTATAACTGAAACACTTTGCTGTATACTTTAAACTAACACAACATTGTAAATCAACTATATTTCAATATATATATTCTTAAGTAACATAGGATGGTAACTGAAAGAGAAAGATTAAAAAAGAGAAAGCTGGAGTAAAATACTACTTTTTGTTCGAACAAGACACTTTGCTGCCATCTGCTGGAAAACTCTCATAATAAATATCCACTTTTGCCACCAATTGTTGGAGGCCATGAAGCCATAACTGAAATATGTTACAACGAGAATGAGAAGCGCTCGTCTGAATCAAGAAGGTGCCGGTGGTGCCTCCTTAGAGCGGACGTTCTCGCGGTCAGGGAGCCCGTAAGTCTCCCCACTCCTCCCGCCTGGCCTGGACCAATCATGAAGAAAGAAGGAGTCGGACCAAGGAGGACCAGACAGAGTGAAACCAGCACCCAGATGTAGACACCGCCACGCCCTGGTTCCCCGACGGGCCGCGAAGGCAGTCCGAGGGTGGGAAGCGCCGCCGCAGAGAGGGCCAGGGCAAACCTGTGTTTGCACCGTCTCTGTCCAGTGGCCTCAGGTCAGGCCATCGGAGAAGCCCCTGTCCTCTCCAGGATGCGGGGGGGCATCCCAGCCTCTGCTCTCCTTCTCCCCTCGGCTGTGGTCCCTCAGGGTGCGGCTGCCCCTGGGGGGGGAGCAGGCGCTCAGGACCCCAACCCATCAGCCCACTCCCCTCTTTGCAGGGCCCTTGTCCAGCACCAGTCACGGCCCCTCGGTGCCCCCTGGGAACCCCCCGGCTCTGAAATGTCTCAGGGTGGGACACGGGTGAAATCAGCTGGGATTCTGGCAGGTCTGCTCGTGGTCTGGGCTCCCGTCAGGAGGCTCAGGGTGGTAACTGTCCCATGCAGACGTTCCCGCCTGCTACCCGTCCGTGCTCACTGGCCGGAGTGTCTCTGCAGAGAGAAACTCCTGTCTCCTACTGTTGGGTTACCCAGTGTCCCTGTTTGTGTAGCAAAAACAGGATAAATGCTTGATTCTTTTTTTTTTTTTTTCAATTTAATAATTCTCCAAATCTTGGATACCTAAGTCGTTTCCAATTTTTCACAATTATTCCCTTCTTTCCTTTTTTTGCTATTGAGGTAAAATACAAATGCCATAATAGTTATCACCTGAACCATTTCTTGAAGAGTACAGTTATGTGGCGTTAGGTGCATTCATGACCATAGCCCTTCATCTTGTAAACAGAAACAGTATCCATGGAGCCATAACTCTCCCCCGCCCCCAGCCCTGGCACCACCCTTCTACTTTCCGTCTCTATAATTTTGACGACTCCAGGTGCCTCATACGAGTGGAATCCTGCAGTCTTGTCTTTCTGTGACTGGCTGACTTCACTGAGCATAATGTCGTCCAGTTTCATCCATGGTGGTAGCACATGTCTTAACTGCCTTCCTTTTTAAGGCTGAATAATGTCCCGTCGTATGTACAGACCACAGTTTGCTTATTCACACATCCATACGTGGACACTTGGGTTGCTCCCATGTTTTAGCTATTCTGAATAATGCTGCATTGAACATGGGTGTACAAACATCTATTTGAGTCCTTGCTTTCAATTGTTTTGTGTATACACCCAGAAGTGGAATTGCCGGATCATATGGTAATTATATTTTTAACTTTTTGAGGACCCTCCATACTGTTTTCCACAGCAGTTGTACCATTTTACATCCCCACCAACAGGGCACAAGGGTTCCATTACTCCACATCCTCACCAGCACTTGTTATTTTCTGTTTTTCTCATAGTAGCCGTCCAGGTGGATGTGGGGAGGTACCTCGTAGTTTTGATTTGCATATCCCTAATGGTTAGTGGTGTTGAGCATATTTTTGTGTACTTATCGGCCATTTGAATATCTTCTTTGGAGAAATGTCTGTTCAAGTCCTTTGCCCATTATTGAGTTGGGTTGTTTGTTTTGTTGTTGTTTTTAGGAATTCTCTATATATTCTGAATAATAATCAGGTATATGATTTGCAAATGTTTTGTCCCATTCTGCGGGTTGCCTTTTTACTCTGAGGACAGTGTCTTTGGATAAACAAAATTTTCAAATTTTCATAAAGTCTTATTTGTCTTTTTTCTTCTTTTGTTGCCTGTGCCTTTGGTGTCATACCTGAGAAGTCAGTGCCAAATCAAAAGTCATGCATTTTTTTATTCGATGATTTATTCTAAGGGTTTTATAGTTTTAGGTCTTAAAATTAAATCTTTGAACCACTTTGAGTTAATTTTTGTATACGGTGTGAGGTAAGCATCCAACTTCCTTCCTTGCATGTGGACACCCAGTTTTCCCAGGGCTGTTTGTTGAAAAGACTGTCCACTCCTCACACAGGGGGTGTGTGAAACTGCCTCCTGCCTGGAGGCCTCCCCTGCCCCATGCCAGGCCCTCTGCCAGCAGCGTGCGTGGTCCCCAAAGGGCTCAGCCTGGACCCACAGGCTCAGCTTCATGCCAGGGAGCCGCACTGCCTCGGTCCCTGGAGGATGGACCCTCATGTGTGCCAGGGGCTCTGGCCCCGTCTGGCTGCACCTCAGTCCATTCCTAGACTGAAGAGGGCCCAGCAGCCTGACCAGGAGGTGCCTGCTGGCAGCACGAGTGTGACAGTCACTGGGTTTCCAGAACTTCTGGGCACCCCTGTGCTCCCTGACTGGGGTCAGCTGTTTTGACAATAAAATCTGTAATATTACGTGGTCACCCAGGGACCTTGCAGAACCAGGCTAATAAACAGCAGACAGACCCCTTAGAAACAGGGGAAAGAGAAACCCGTTCTGCCATAACAGTGTGGGTGAAGAATATCCCCTGACATACCAGTAAACAGAGGATGTTGCGGCCACCCACACCCTGCCACGGTGCGTCCTGAGGAGACTCAGGATGAGAAAGCACAGGATACAGCCCCCAGGTAGCTGAGGTGTACGTCCAAGGAATTTCAGTGAGCCAGACTCTTGCATCTTCCCATACATAGAAAAGCGCTAAATTCCTTAACCTGAGATGTCTGGTTTTCTTTAATGAACAGTAATCTTTTGATGTGCTGACTACCTGATCTTTGTTGCAGAAACTGCTGTGTATCTCGGCCCCTCCGTGACCTCTTTGGAGCAGAACCTCAGAGCCATCTGAGAGGCTGTCCTCCGGGCGCAAGCCCTCGGTTTTGTCTGCCAGAGAAAACATGGTTCTCAGCTTTTTCATGGTTCTCAGTTGTGCACTCTTTTCAGTCAACAGCGGTATCAGCAGTTCCCAGCCCAGGTCGGCCTGAGGCCACCCAGGCCCCAGCCCGAGGCCTTCCCGCCCACATCTTTGTCAATGACCCCTTTGTTACACCACGCTCGTCACCTCCCCTGTTTCATGTCAGGACTCCCGACCACAGACACACTGTGTCTCCACTCTTTTAAGGGTCAATTTTAACATGAATATTTAACAAAGTGCAGAATCAATCAAAATCCACATCCTCGTCCTGAAACACACTAAGGCATTAAAATGTTTTAGACCAGGCGTGCCTTCTATTTTACAAGTTAGTCATGTCTGATATTTGAAATCCACCTTTTCTTTCTCGTTTTAACCTCTACTTATCACAGTACGTGAATATCTCACCCGTTGGAAGTAACTTGGGTTACGTGGTGTGAAATAAAACTCATATTTTCTGGCAAGACAAGAAAATTGTAAACAAAAAGTCTCTGCCCTTTGGCCCCCTCTCCCCCCACCGTGAATCATGTATCTACATTGCGCACCGACCAGAACTCCCCAGAGGCAGAAATACCTGCTCGACCGTGAAGAGGACATTCTCCCAGCATCAGCAAGACGACTCCTGAAAGATAACATTCCTCCTCCATCTGGTAGGGGGCACATGACCCACCAGCATGACGCTTAGACCTGGATTGTGTAAACTGTCAGTAATACCTCATTTGATGTGCAGCCCTCTGTCTCAAAAAATTTATATAAACTGTGTCTTGACTTCTAACCAGGGAACAGTTCTCAGAGTTTTCTGAGATGTTCTTTCTGGGTTATAATCCTCAGATTTGGCTCAAATAAAATTTTCCATTTCTTTCTCAGATCGACTGATTAATTTTTCATCGATAGTGGTTTACTTCCAACTTTACCCTCTGTCCAAGAATGCCGCAAATTGGCCATGTCTCCTTGGGCACGTGTGAGATTTCTCATTGTAAAGACCTATTTGTGAAAAAGCCAGATCACAGGGGTTGATTTTAAATAGGTTTTGGCTGATGGGTTCCCCAGGCCCTCCTGAGTCTCCTCGACCCCCTCCAACCCTTCAGCCCCAGGCATCCAATGAGCTGCTTTCCATCACTCTAGGTTACTGTGCATTGCCCAGAACTTTATATAAATGGGATCAAACAATGTGTGTGTGCTCTTTTGTTGTCTGGGTTCTTTCATTCAGCATAATTATTTTGAGATTCATCCATGGCGTTGCAGCCATCAGTAGCTCACTTCTTTTTATCGCTGAGCTGTTTTACATGGTGTGGTTAGACCACAATTGGTTTATCCACCAACTAGTTGATAAACATCCGGTTACCCTCCAGTTTTTGGCTATTACAAATAAAGCTGCTATGACTAGCCAAGTCTCTGCATGGACACATTGCTCTCTGCTGGGTAAATACCTAGGACTGTGGCTGAACCATTTTACCTTCCCAACAGCTTCATCTAAGAGCTCCCGTGGTTCCACATCTTCACCAACACTTGATGTGGTCAGTGCTTTTATTTTAGGTGTTCTAGTGGGTGTGTAATGTTCTCTCATGATAGTTTTAATTTTTATTCCCTGATGACTAGTGAAGTTGAGCATCTTTCCATGGGCCATTCACCATCCTTATATCTTCATCGGTGAAGTGTCTGTTCAAAACTTTTGCCCATTTTCAAGCTGGTCTGTTTTCTTTTACTGAGTATTGAGAGTTCTTGGCTTGTGGGATCTTAGTTCCCCGATCAGGAATCGAACCCAGGCCCTCGACAGTGAAAGCACAGACTCCTAACCACTGGACTGCCGGGGAATTCCCATAAATTCTTAATTTTGATGAAATCTAACTTATCAATTTTTTCTTCTATTGATCATGCTTTTAGTGTTAGGTCTAAGAAATCTTTGCTTAACTTAAAAATCACAAATACTTTTCTCATTTATTTTGTTTTAGATTTTTATGGTTTTAAGATTCCAATTTGATCCATTCTGAGTTCATTTTTGTAACAGTGTGAGGTTCATTTTCTACATAGAGATATCCAGTGGTTCCAGCATCATTTGTTGAAAGATTACCCTTGCTGCACTGAATTACTTTTGTGCTTTTATTTCAAATCAAATGACAATACATGCATGGTTCTATTTCTGGACTTCATTGATCTATGTTGACATCAATACCACATTGTCTTGATTACTATATATTTACAGTAAGTCTTCAAGTCAGAGAGTATAAGTCCTTCAAATTTGCTTTTCCTTTTCAAGGTTGTTTTGGTCATTCTTGGTCCTTTGCTTTCTCATAATAATTTTAAAATTAGCTTGTCAGTTTCTTTAAAAAAAGGAACTGCTGGGATTTTGACGGAGCTGCATTGACTCTATAGTTTGATTTGGAGAGAAATATCTCAACAATATTGAGTTTTCCCATCTATGAACAAGGTCTATCTCTCCATCAATTTAGTTGTTTAATTTCTCTCAGCAATGTTTTGTAGTTTTCAGTGTTCAAGTCTTACACATCGTTTGTCAGAATTACTCCTATTTCATGCTTTTGATGCTATTTTTAAATGATCTTTTAAATTTCCATTTCTAATTGTTCATTATTACAATACAGAAGTACAATTGATTTTTGTATCTTGATCTTATATCCCACAGTCTTGCTAAACTCATTTACTAATTCTAGCAGCTTTTTTGTAGAGTCTCTGAGATTTTCTACGTAGACAATCATGTCACTGGTGAATAAAACCAGTTTTACTTCTTCCTTTCCAATATGGATGTCTTTTATTTATTTATTATTATTTTCCCCTTACTGACACTGGCTAGAACCTCTAGTACAATGTTGCCTTGTTCCTCATCTTTGGGGAAAAGCATTCAGTCTTTCACCATTAAATATGATATTAGCTGTGGGTATTTCCTAGATGCCTTTTTTCCCGTTAAGGAAGTTCCTTCCTCTTCAATTTTCTGGGAGAGTTTGTATAGAATTGGTATTATTTTTTTCCGTAAATGTTTGGTAGAATTTCCCAGTGAAGCCATCTGTGACTGGGGCTTGTTTTGTGGGAAGGATTTTAAACCACAAGTTCAATTTCTTTCACAGATACAGAGCTATACAGGTTATCTATTTCTTGGGTGAGCTTTAGTAGTTTTTACCTTTTAAGAAAGTTGTGTCTTTCATCTAGGTTGTTGAATTTATTGATACAAACTTGTTCATAACATTCCGTTTTCATGTTTTTAATATCTGTGGTGATGTCACTTCTCTCATTCCTGATATTGGTAATTTTTATCTGCTCTCTTTTTTTCCTGGTTAGTTTTTCTAGATATTTAGTAATTTTATTGTCTAAAAAAAATAGCTTTCGGTGTCATTGATTTTTCCCTATTCCTTATTATTTTTCTGTTTTCCATTTCATTGATTCCTGCTCTGATCTTTGTTATTTCTGTTCTTCTTCTTACTATGAGTTTCATTTCCTCTTTTTTTTTTTCTAGTTCCATAAGATAGTAGCTGAGGTCATTGCTTTGAGACCTTTCTTCTTTTCTAATATAGGTGCTTAATGCTATAAATTCCCTTTTTTTTCATTTTAATTTTATTGGAGTATAATTGATTTACAATGTTGTGTTAGTTTCAGGTGTACAGCAAAGTGATTCAGTTATACATATACATACATTTATTCTTTTTTTGGGGGGGGCGGGAACACTGCACAGCTTGTGAGATCTTAGTTCCCTGACCAGGGATTGAACCCGGGCCCTTGGCAGTGAGAGTGCAGAGTCCTAACCACTGGACCACAAGGGAAGTCCCTATTCATTCTTTTTTAGATTCTTTTCTCATATAGGTTAGCCCAGAATATTGAGTACAGTTCCCTGTGCTATACAGTAGGTCCTTGTTGATTATCTATCTTATATATAGTAGTGTGTGTATGTTCGTCCCAGGCTCCTGATTTATCCCTCCCCCCACGCCATGTTTCCCCTTTGGTAACCATAAGTTTGTTTTCAACATCTGTAAGTTTGTTTTTGTTTTTATTTTGTTTTTGTATTTTTTAAATAAAATTTATTTATTTATTATTATTATTATTTTTTGACTGTGTTGGGTCTTCGTTTCTGTGCGAGGGCTTTCTCTAGTTGTGGCGAGCGGGGTCCACTCTTCATCGCGGTGCACGGGCCTCTCACTGTCGCGGCCTCTCTTGTTGGGGAGAACAGGCTCCAGACGCGCAGGCTCAGTAGTTGTGGCTCACGGGCCCAGTTGCTCCGTGGCATGTGGGATCTCCCCAGACCAGGGCTCGAACCCGTGTCCCCTGCATTGGCAGGCAGATTCTCAACCACCGCGCCACCAGGGAAGCCCCTTGTTTTTGTTTTGTAAGTAAGTTCATTGGTTTCATTTTTAAAAATTAGAATCCACGTATGAGTGATATCATATGATATTTGTCTTTCTCTGTCTGACTTACCTCACTTAGTATGATCATCTCTAGGTCCATCTGTGTTGCTGCAAATGGCATTATTTCATTCTTTTTTATGGCTGAGTAGTATTCCATTGTATATATGTACCACATCTTCTTTATCCATTCATCCGTTGATGGACACTTAGGTTGCTTCCAATTCTTGGCTATTGCAAATAGTGCTGCAGTGAACATTGGGGTGCATGTATCCTTTCAAATTAGAGTTTTCTCTGGATACATGTCCAGGAGTGGGATTTTATGCACCATATTACTATAAGATGTTAATAGGAGAAACTGAGTATGGAGTGTATGGGAACTTTCTGTATTTTCACTATTTTTCTGTAACTCTTGAACTATTCTAAAATTTAAAGTTTATTTTTAAATGGCATTCATGTGCATATTTGTTATAATGCAGATTGTGATTCGGTGGACCTGTGCCAGGCCCCAGGATCCTGCATTTCCAAAAGATCCAGGATGCATGGACCACACTTTAAGAAGATTCCACTTTTGCTAATGAGTTTAAATGTCATCCTTTTGTAGGTAATCTGTTTTTTCTCTCTAACCGCTTTAAAATTTTTTCTCAGGGACTTCCCTGGTGGTCCAGTGGTTAGGACTCTGTGCTTTCGCTGCTGTGGCCCAGGTTCAGTCGCTGGTCGAGGAACTAAGATCCCGAAAGCCAAGCAGTGCAGCCAGAAAAATAATCATAATAAAATAAAATTTTTTATCTTTGTCTTTGGTTTTCTATAATTTTGCTACAGTGTGTTTTGATATGGATACTTCATTTGCCACGATTGGATTTTATTGTGCTTCTTGGATATAACGATTCATCAATTTGGAAAATAATTATCACCTATTATTTCTTCAAAAATTATCTCCCTATTTCCTTCAGGATCTTCTTCTAGAACTACAGTTAGACCAATGTTAGAGTATTTTGTTATATGCTGTCTGTTAACCTCTTTCATATCTCCCTGTGTCTCTGGAATGAATTCTGAGTAACTTATTCAGATCTGTCTTCCAATTTACTATTCTTCAACTGTGTCTAATCCACTGCTGAATCAATCCACTGAGTTTTAAACATTATTATATGGCTTATTCCTGGAAGTTCAACTAAATTCCTTTACAATCTTCTTGAGTTTTTTAGATGGAGTCTCATTTCTCATATTATAAATTCTTTCACTTCATGATCATTTTCAACAAACTTACTATATATTCTTTATTGAATAATTCCAATGTCCTAAGTCCCTTGGGTTCTAATTCTGCTTTTGTTTATGCTGACTTATTCATAATGGTTTGTTTTCATTTGCCTTGTAATTTTGAATTGTGAGATCGTGTTTGAAAGACTGGGTTTTATCTCTGGGAATCCTGCGAGGCCTTGCGGGCAAGACCCCCAGAGAAGGTTGTGTTCGCTCACGCCAGGAACAGCCACAGCCCACCTGGGGCCACGCGGGCTTAGTTTCTCCACGTGGGCTTCCCCAGAACGTACAGGCAGAAGACCCGAGGTGACAAATGTCCAGTGGAAACTTTTTTTTGCATCCAGGGAGGTTCCTTCTGTCAGCATCTGCCTGTGCTGGGGTGTCGCTAGTGCACGTGCTCACTAAGCAGAGCCCACTGGGGACACAGGTGTCGTGTAGTACCTGCCTGTGCAGCCCAGGCCCTCGTTCTTGCTGCTGAGGATCTGCTGGAGCCCCAGGTTTTGGGTTCCTAGGGTCGGCAGGCTCCTCAGGGAAGTGTCAGCCCCCACGCTGAGGTTCTGCTTCATTTTTCACCCCGGAGGATTTCCTTTTCTTTCTTGTGACCTCAGGTACCTGAGAAGGTGTTTGTTAGTTTTCACCTGGGAGATTTACAGTGGGAGGGTTTTCCGGGGCGTCTGGGTCTGTCGTGCTGCTGCCGCTGCGCAGGTGTCGTCGTTCCAGCAGGTGCAGTTGGTGATCCACTCAGAGCCCATCGGGGGGGGGGGGTGGGTGTGCCCATCCCCAGCTGCTGTGGACTCACGCCAGCACCCTCAGCGAGAGGTGCCCTGGGATGACCGAGCTGCCCGGCTAACAGGTGCCTGGGAGCCGCCTGCCCCCACCCAGGGCAGCCCGTAGTCCACGGCTGGAGGGGCGATAGCAGCCTAGACCCCTTGTCGCTGGAGAAACAGCCCTCTGAGGTGAAACTCACAGTCCCGAGACCCCACGGATCAGGCCACGCGTGGTGGGCTTCGCCGAAGCCACGCCTTCGCCCAGTGCTTTTCTCCCACCCTCTCCCGAGAGCACACGCCCCATCAACCAGGTGCACCTGGACCACCGTCGTGGGCTCTGCTTCTGGGGAACTGATCTGAGGCAGGTGGTGCCGGGCGTGGCCCCCGGAAGCATCCTCCACAGCGGGGTTTGGGGTTGGACGCCCACGGCTCACCTCCGGCAGCGGTGCACGTTGTTAGTCCCAGCACCTAGAGCAGGACTGGTGCTCAGACCGTATGTGGTGAAACGTGCCGCGTATGGTGGGGGGAGGGCACAGGTACCATGGCAGGGGCGTGGCCCAAACCGTGTGCCCCGAATCCACGTGCTGCAGGGCTGACTCCTGGACCTCAGGATGGGACTGTGTCTGGAGGTGGCATCTTTAAAGAGGTGATCAAGGTACATGAGGTCACGAGGGTGGCCCCAACCCAATCCCACAGGTGTCCTCACAAGAAGAGGAGGTCGGGACATAGACACGCACAGAGGACGGCCCCATGAGGACACAGAGAGAAGACGGCCGTCCACATGCCAAGGAGAGAGGCCTCAGGAGGAACCAGCCCTGCTGCCTTTTTTTGTTTGGCTGCTCTGCGCCGCTTGTGGGATCTTAGTTCCCCGACCAGGGATCGAACCCGGGCCCTCAGCAGTGAGAGCGTGGAGTCCTAACCACTGGACCACCAGGGAATTCCCATCCCTGCTGACAAGTTGATCGCAGACTTCGGCTTCCAGAACCGAGAAGAAGTACATTTCTGTCATTTAAAAGCCCCTATCCTGTGGTATTTGTTGCGGCAGCCCTGGCAGCAAGAATGTGATGCGGGGTCTCCGGCGAGGCCCCGAAGGACAGCCCCAGCTCTGAAGTGAGGACAGAGCACGTGCGGACCCCACAGAGCTGTTCCTAGAGTGCTCCTGGGGCTGGGAGGCTGCACAACTGACCACAGGACGTGGGTGACCGGGCGACCACAGCTCCCGTCAGGAGCTGGTGCCCTGAGACCCACCGACACACAGTTGGCGGGCTGGGCGAGGGCTTAGGGTAAGGGGGAGTGGACACCAGGCTCTGGCTCACGCAGAGCCAGAGGGCTACACGAGCAGGGGGCCCACACCCTCATGTCCCGCACTGCTGCCAGACCACAGCCTTGCAGAGGGTCCCCACGAGGGCACGGAGGAGGAGGCCTGGCCGGGTGCGCCGTGGCCCGCGTGGTGTGTCGGGCTGCACGCAGGCACAGCCCCACTCGGGGCTGCCGACAGCGGCCGGGGAAACCCTGGCTGGAGCTTCTGCGGTGCGCTGGGTGGCCCCCGGAGTGGAGAGGACAGCGGCTCCCGGGCGGCCAGGAGGAGTGGCCTGGCTGGCTGCGCAGGGCCTGAGAGCAGCAGGAGTGCCAGACGGGAAGGAGGTGCTGCGGGGACGTGGGAGTGAGGTCTTGCCTCACGTGCTGACGTCTGCTGGGAGCGCCATGAGGAGCCGCTGAGCCACCCACGGACTTGACCAGCACATGGGCTCACAACCGGGGTGGCCCCGTAAGCACGGGCTGGCGACACGTCCCCTCCCAGCCTGGCCCGAGGCCAACCAGCAACAAGAGGGAGATGGACCACTTCAGCTCGGCTGCCTTTGCCTCTCAGTCTCCCTATGGGTTCCTGCAAAACATCACCTTGGACCTCAGACCCCTCTTCCGGCAAGGGGGTACCGCAGGGGTCCAGGCCTACAGGACACCACACCCTCCAGAAGCTGCTGGCCTGGCAGAATGTTGGACGGCCTCATAAGGAAGTAGCTGACACCCTGAGGGACTGCAGCACCGTCCTTCCGGATGGGGGCGTGAGCTTGAGTCAATGACCCCAGAAGGCGGCCCACCAGGCCTGGGAACCCAGGAGTGGAAGCAGAAGCGGCCCACCCCCAACGGGCTCAGGGACCTGCTGGGGCGCAGGCGCTTCTCGTCCCTGCAACTTCAGGCTGTGAGACCCTCGCGGTCCTGGTCGGCGAAGGAAAGCACGGCCACCCGGGGCGTGGCGGGAGCGTCCCACTCAACTCACAGCCACGGCTACCACCTGGCCAGGCGGCTCCTCGTTGCAGTAGACCAGCAGGCCAGGCGGGCACCATCCTGGCCGGGAGGACCCTGACCACCCACGGAGGCAGGGCTGCTGCCCCGGGCACCTCGGTATTTCCACGCCCAGGTTTAACTGCAAGTGCGCAAGAGAGCAGAGCCCAACAAGGGCTCGGTAACCAGGACTTTAGACCCCCAAGGATGAGGGGCCACCCCCTGGGGCAAAGCAGGGAGATGGCATCGGTCAGGGCCTCACGGCCTCAGAGCCAGTGGCTCACCGGGGCTGTGGTTTGCCCCACTCACCCTCTTCCACCGGCCGCCGCTCAGGCTCGTGACCGCATCCTTCTCTGGAGGGTTACCCTTGGCCGACACAGACCAACTTACCCAGGGGTCACGCTGCCTCTTCCACACAGTCAACAACCGACTGAAGGGCACGTAAGACCCCCGTCTCAGACGTAAGCGCCAATCGCAAACCCAGCCTGAGGGGCTGGACCGAGGGACAGGTCACCACCTGGACTGAGCAGGCCCCAGCTGGCCCGGCCTCCACCCCGCCCTATGCTCTGGATCACTCAGCCTGGGTTTCTCTGAGGGGTGCAGTCCCCGGCCAGCATCTTCACGAGGCCCCGCTCTTCTGCCCCAGGCCAGGACACAGTGGCCAAGCTCAGAGCCTGGGGCTGCAGCACCCCCTTAGCCCAACACACAAGCTGACCTCAGGACAAAGAGTGAGACAGGACCCGCGGGAAGGTTGGAATTGCTTTTATTGGGGCGAGCGCCGCAGGCCCGCCGTGGTCGGGTTAGTGTTCTGTCCTCAGAGGCAGCCGAAGCCTGGGCCTCCACCCGCCACCTACCTGGGTTAGTGGGACATGCAAAGCTCAGTCGGAGAGCGGAGGCGGAGGCGGAAGCCACCAGGGCCCGGGGCTGGATGGGACCGGACTGGTGGCACCGGGCTGGGCTGCCTTGTCCCCAGGCCCAACACAGGGGTTGAGGCGCCCTGGGAGAGGCAGGCAGGCAGGCAGCACCCAGGGTGGGGTTCCACAGGTTCCAGGGGACACTGGGCCCACGGAGGGGAAGAGGCCTGCAGAAGCCCAGTCACGCCCGGCCGGCACGCCCGAGAGCTGGGCAGTGGTGAGCCTTTCACCAGGAGGGTCTGTCTCCCGCCCCAGGTCTGGGTCGTTGGGGCCTGGGGTGCGAAGGGGGACACAGAAGGCACTTACTAGGGAGCTGAGGCTGAAAGGCTGAAGCCAAAGGCGTGGGGTCTCGGGCGCAGGTGGGGGGCTGGGAATGGAGCCGGGAACAGGCTGGGGCCTGGCCCGGGCCAGCTGGGTCTGCAGACTGGACCCTCATCTTCCCATGGGGAAGGGGCTTCCCTGGGCAGCCTAGAAGAGATGGCTGACCCAGGACTCCCTCCCTCCCTCCCCAGCAAGGCCCACCGAGCAAGCAGGTCAGTCCCGGAAACAGGAGAAAACGCTGGCGCTGAGGGCCCTGCTACTGGCGGGGCCGATGCCCGTTGCCCGAGCAGATGGCTGGGGGTTGGGTGGGGCCGGCCTACAGGGCTGGGGGAACCTCGCCCAGATGGAACCCCCCTGGGGAGATGAGAGGGCTGAGTTGGGGGCCCAGCTCTGGACCCTCCAAGGCACCTGGCTGTGGTGAGTGGCAGGTAAAGAGGAGCAGGGAGACCTGGGGGGGAGGCGGGCGAGGTGGTCAGTGGGGCTGGACTGGCCCCGGCCCCCGAGAGACAAGCCGTCTGGACAACAGATATATATTAACATGTTAGTCTGCACTTTTTGGTTAAACTTTAGGCACCGCTTGGGAGAAAGACACCTTGAAACATTAAAGACCCCAGCGCCTGGGCGGGGAGTCTGGCCACATGCAGAGCGGGAGGCGGGGTGCAGGAAGGGGTCAGGCTGCCGCTGACTCGGGGCCCCCCGGGGAGGGCGCGGGCCCCGAGACGTAGCGGCGGCCATAGCCCGAGGAGGAGTAGGACGAGGAAGAGAAGGTCATGGAGAAGCCCGAGGTGGTGGCGTCGAAGCTGCCGCGACGGGACCCAGCCCGGGAGCCGGTGCGCGAGCTGGAGCGTGAGCCGGCCGCGGAGCCAGAGCCACTGACGCTGTAGGGGCTGTAGTAGCCCTTGCTGGACTGGGCGGCAGCCTCCAGCAGCCGCAGGCCCGTGCCCTCCTCCACCATGCTGCGGTCCAGCGCATCCTTGTAGGAGATCTTGAGCTTGGTCTTGGGGCAGGTGAGGTACTTGGAGTAGGCGCTAACGTCGCGCAGCTTCTGGGCGGTGCGGGCATCCACGGTGCCACGCTGCAGGGCCTCGTCCAGGGCCACGCGGCCTGGCGTGTCGGGCTCGATCAGGCCGCCCGTCAGGTACTGCACCTCCAGGAAGCGCTGCCCCGCCTCGTAGTAGAGCCAGCCCTTCTTCAGGGCCTGGGCGGCCGACATCTTGGTCTTGGTGCGAGGGTCCTCGAAGCCGCAGAAGGCCTTCTGGGCCAGATTGATGCGGTCCACCATGATCTTGTCCACCAGGCCCTTGTTGACGGCGTCGGTGACGGGGAAGCGCTCGCCGGTGCTGGGGTCGATGATGCCCCCGGTGCAGGCCTGCGCCTCCAGCAAACGCTGCCCGGTGATGTTGTCCACCAGGTTGCGGTGCATGGCCTCCGTGATGGACACCTTCTCCAGCGTCTCCGTGTCCAGGATGCCAGCCACGGGGCCCGTCTCCTCGGTGGGGTCGGACCAGGAGGCCAGCTGGGTCCTGGAGACGGCGGGGCTGACAGGGTAGGAAGAGGAGGACCCCACGGAGGACGAGCGTGAGCGGAAGCCGCCGGCGTTGCCCGAGAGCATGTCGGCGAACTCGGTGATGGAGAGCGTGCCGGCGCGGTACTGGTCCAGCGCCGAGCGGTCAATGAGGCTCTTGGCGATGGCCTCGTCGATGTCGTACTGGCGGCCCGAGCGGCGGTCGATGATCATGGACTTGACCACGCCGTCCGAGGAGGAGATGGTGATCTCCTCCCACTCGCACTCCTGCTCGGACAGCTCCAGGTAGGTCTGGTGGTCGATAAGGCCCTTGCGGTAAGCCTCGTACACCGACATCTCCTTGCCCGTCTCCGGGTCCACGATGACCACACGCCGCTTGCGCACTGAGGACTTAGAGGACGTCTTCCGCTCCCGCTTCTTCTCCTTCAGCGGCAGGAGCCTCAGCCCCGTCTGGGGGTCAGTGACGCAGCGCTCCATCAGCTGCAGGTAGGTGAGGTTCTCCTCCGTGTTGGGGTCAAAGAAGCCCTTGGTGTCGTCCGAGGGGTCGGTCAGGATCTCATTCATCTCCTCGTCAAAGAGGCCGCGCTGGTAGGCCACGTCCACGGGCAGGCGGTGGCTCTCCTCGGGGTCGATGATGCCGCCCGTGGCGATCTGGGCCTCCAGCAGCCGGATGCCGTGGTCCTTCAGGATCAGACCCTTCTTCATGGCCTGGAAGAGGGAGATGAGCTTCCCGGAGTAGGGGTCCTTGTAGCCAGTAACAGCACGCTCGGCTGACAGCAGCTTGTCCTTAAACTCGGGACCCACAATGCCCATGCGCACAGCCTCCTCCACGGTTAGCTTGAGCCCCTTGATGGGGTCGATGACATAGCCGGTGGCCGCCTGCGCCTCCAGGAGCTCGAAGGCCGTGCCAGGGCGGATGATGCCCTTCTTCATGGCCTGGTACACCGACAGCCGCTCCTTGGTGGCGTCGACGAGGACGCCGGCGATGCTGCTTGTGCCCTCGAGGAACCTCTGCAGGCTCTTGGAGACCTCCTCGACGGAGGTCAGGCCCTCCTGCAGCCGCAGCGCCGTGGCCTCGTCCATGACCTGCGAGCGCACCAGCTCCTCCACCGTGATCTGCTTGCGCAGGCCGCGGAAGGTCAGCTTGCGGGCGTCCGCGAGCGGCAGGAGGAGCAGGCCGCTGGCCTCGTCGCGGCGGCACCGCCGGAGCAGCTGCGTGTAGCTGAGGCGCTCGTCCGTGGAGGGGTCCACGTAGCTGCGCACCTCGCTGGGCTCTGACAGCTGGTCATGCGTGTCCTTGTCGAGGTAGCCGCGCTGGTAGGCCACGTCCAGCGGGAGGTGGAAGCCTAGGCGCGGGTCGACGATGCCGCCCGTGGCCAGCTGAGCGTCCAGCAGCCGCAGGGCCTCCTCGGTGGGGATCAGGTCCTTCTTCATGGCCTGGAAGAGCGAGATGGTCTGCTCCGTGTAGGGGTCACGGTAGCCGGTCACGGCCCGCTCAGCCGACAGCAGCCGGTCGTGCAGCTCGGGGCCCACCAGGCCCTTCCGCACGGCCTCATCCACGGCCAGCCGCTCGCCCTTCACCGGGTCCAGCAGGAAGCCCGTGGCCGCTTGTGCCTCTAGCAGCTGGCGGGCCACCTCAGCACTCAGCTGCCCCTTCTTGAGGGCCTGGTAGATGGTCAGCGTCTGCCTGGAGCCGGGCCTGTAGATGCCGGCCACACAGCCCGTGCCGTAGAGATAGCGCCAGGCAGACTCGGCCTCCAGCACCTCTTGGAGGCTCCTGGTGCCCTCCCGGAGCAGGCTGTAGGACTCGCGGGAGATGACCCTGGCCTCGTACAGGTCCTCGGCGGTGAGGCGGCGGCCGACGTAATCGTAGGAAGCCACGTTCTGCTGGCGGGTTATCTCGGTCTTCTCGATGATCTCGATGATAATGATGATCATACGCTCCTTGGTCACGCGGCCGGCCTGGAAGTCGGCCATCAGCTGGGCCCGCTGCTCCTGACTGATCAGGTCCGACTGCATCACCTCCCACAGGGACATGGTGGAGCCACTGTGGCCACCGCTCCCAGGGATGTCGATCTGTGTCTCCTCGAAGGCCCTCCGGGTCTCCTCCTCGGTGTACACCCGCGTGGTCTCGACCACCTCTGCCTTCTCTGCCCCTCTCAGCGGCAGGAGCCGCAGGCCCGTCTCGGGGTCCTCCACGCAGCGCTCCAGCAGCTGCAGGTAGGTGAGGTTCTCGTGCGTGTTGGGGTCGAAGAAGCCCTTGGTGTCGTCGCTCGGGTCCTGCAGGACGCGGTTCATCTCCTCGTCGAAGTAGCCGCGCTGGTAGGCCACGTCCACGGGCACGCGGTGGCTGTGCACGGGGTCGATGATGCCGCCCGTGGCGATCTGGGCCTCCAGCAGGCGGATGCCGTGCTCCCTGAGAACCAGGCCCTTTTTCATGGCCTGGAAGAGGGAGATGGTGCTGCCTGAGTAGGGGTCCCTGTAGCCCGTCACGGCCTTCTCAGCCGACAGCAGCTTCTCATGCAGCTCAGGGCCCACGACACCGGCCTTCACGGCCTCATGCACATACAGACGCTGGTTCCGCACAGGGTCCACCAGAAAGCCAGTGGCTGCCTGGGCCTCAAGCAGGAGAGTGGCTGTGCTGGGCCTGAGCAGGCCGCGTCGCATGGCCTCGTAGATGGTCACCTTCTCCTTGGAGTCCTCCAGGTAGATGCCAGCAAGGCAGCCGCTGCCCTGGAGGAGTGTCCGCACCGAGTCCAGCTCCGAAAGGTCCTTGACCGATGTCTTGCCGTCCTTGAGCTGCTCATACTGGATACTGTCAAGGACCCCGGCGGCCAGGAGCTCACTGGCCGGCACAGGGGCTCGGAGGCCACTGAAAGAGAGCCTCTCCCGCCGCACGGTCTCTACTTCCTCCACGATGGTGATGACGATCTTGATGATCTTCTCCACGGTGACCTTGCCCGTGCGGAACTGCCGCAGCAGTTCCTGCCGCTGCTCGGCCGTGAAGTACTCGGAGCTGATGAGCTCCCACACCGTCACCGTCCTGCCCTGGAAGCTGCCCACGGGGACCTCGACGGTGGCCTTCTGGAAGGCCTCATGGGCCTGGAGCTCGGAGTAGAGCTCCTGCTGCCGGGCCCGGGCAGCCTCCTCCGAGAGCGGCAGCAGGCTCAGCCCCGTCAGCGGGTCGGGGCGGCACTGCTGCTGGAGGTGGCTGTAAGTGACTGGCTGCCACGTGTGGGGTTCACGGTAGGTCTTGGCGCTGTCCTCGGGTGCTGAAAGGGCGGCGCTGGTCTCCTTATCCAGGTAGCCCCGGGCACAGGCGACGTCCAGGGGCACACGGTGGCTCTTGCTGGGGTCCACGATGCCACCTGTGGACAGCTGGGCGTCCAGCAGACGCAGGCCCTGCTCCCTGGGGATGAGGCCCTTCTTCAGGGCCTGGAACAGGGACACGCTCTGCCCTGAGTACGGGTCCTTGTAGCCTGTCACAGCCTTCTCGGCCGACAGCAGCTTCTCGTGTAGCTCGGGCCCCACGAGGCCGGCGCGCACCGCCTCGTCCACAGTCAGCCGTGCGCTGGTGGTGGGGTCGATGATGTGCCCGGTGCCGGCCTGGGCCTCCAGCAGGGCCACAGCCGCCTCTGGCTGCAGCAGATCTTTCCTCAGGGCCTCGTAGATGCTCAGCTTCTGCCCTGCCTCCTCCAGCCACACACCCGCGATGATGCCGGAGCCCCGCAGGGCCCGCCGCACGGCTTCCACCTCGGCCACCTCCTGCACGGAGCGCTCGCCCCGCTGCAGCTGGCAGAAAAGCTCCCGGTCGATGACCCTGCCCTCGAGCAGCTCAGCAGCAGGGACCAGGGCACGCAGGCCCTCAAAGCAAAGCTGGCCCTTCTGCTCGCGCTCCTCGACCACAGTGATGACGATCTTGATGATCTTCTCCACGGTGACCTTGCCCGTGCGGAACTGCCGCAGCAGGTCCCGCCGCTGCTCGGCCGTGAAGTACTCGGAGTTGATGAGCTCCCAGATGGTCACCATCCTGCCCTGGAACTTGCCGAACGGCGCGGACACGGTGGCCTTCTCAAACACGTCCCGGGCCTCCGAGTCAGTGTACACCAGCTCACCACCCCTGGCAGCCTGATCTGTGAGCGGCAGCAGCCGCAGGCCCGTCTCGGGGTCCTCCACGCAGCGCTCCAGCAGCTGCAGGTAGGTGAGGTTCTCGTGCGTGTTGGGGTCGAAGAAGCCCTTGGTGTCGTCGCTCGGGTCCTGCAGGACGCGGTTCATCTCCTCGTCGAAGTAGCCGCGCTGGTAGGCCACGTCCACGGGCAGGCGGTGGCTGTGCACGGGGTCGATGATGCCGCCCGTGGCGATCTGGGCCTCCAGCAGGCGGATGCCGTGCTCCCGGACGATGAGGTCCTTCTTCATGGCCTGGAAGAGGGAGATCTGCTCCCCGGTGTAGGGGTCCTTGTAGCCAGTGACGGCGCGCTCGGCCGACAGCAGCTTGTGATGCAGCTCAGGGCCCACGATGCCCTCCTTCACGGCCTCGTTGACGGCCAGCCGCCTGTTCCGTACGGGGTCCAGCAGGAAGCCTGAGGCCGCCTGGGCCTCAAGCAGGATGAGGGCTGTGCCCGGGCTCAGCAGTTGCCTCCTCAGGGCCGCGTAGATGGTCAGCTTCTCGTCAGCAGGCTTCAGCAGCAACCCGGCAATGCTGCTGCGGCCCTGCAGGTAGTGGCGCACGTCCTCCCGCTGGGCGAGCTCAGCCACGGTGGTGCGGCCCTGCGCCAGCTGCTGGAGCTCCTCTGCGCTCAGGACGCCCACCTCCTGCAGCCGCTGGGCTGGCACCTTCCGCCGCAGGCCGTCGAAGGCGTGCTCCGGCTCTGCCGCCGCGGCCGGGCCATCGGCCACGTCCTGGCCATTGGGCAGGGCTCTGGCGGCCGCGGCCTGAGAGGGGGCGATCTCCTCCGAGCGTGCCAGCGCAGCCCGGCGCTCCTCCTCCAGGTGCTGCAGCCGCTCACGCAGCCTCTGGTTCTCCTCCGCCAGCAGCTTCTCCTGCTGCTGCTGCTGCTGCGCCAGGCGCTGCAGCTCCTCCTGCTGGCGCCGCACGCCCTCCTCGGCCTCGTGCTGCCGCCGCCGGGCCTCCTCCATGCTGGCCACCAGCTGCTGCTTCTCCTGCTGCATCTGCTGCTGCTGCCGCTGCTGCTCCTCACGCAGCGCCTGCGCCTTGGCCACCTCGTCCTGGAAGAGCTGCTCCAGCTTGGCCTTCTCCTGCTCGATGCAGCGCTCGCGCTGCAGCAGGCTGTCCTTCTCGGAGAGGAAGCTCTGCTGCAGGGCCTGGGTCTCCTGCAGCAGCTGCTCCTGCCGCACCGTCTGCATCTGCGAAGGGGGAAGGGGGCGGTCAGGGGCAGGAGGGCCCCCGGGAGCACCTGGCTGAGAGCAGACCCCGCCCCAGCTCCCTGCCCGCGCGCGGGGAGATACCTCCTCAGACTTGAGCTGCAGCAACTGAGCCTCCTGCTTGAGCTTGTCCTTCTCGTGCTCCAGCTCCGCGATGGCCTCCCGCAGGCGCTCGGCATCCTGGTCACTTTGCTGCCGCTGGGTCTCGAGCGTCTGCACCAGCGTCACCTTCTCCTGCGTGGCGAGCTCCGTGCGGTACAGCCTCTCGCCTATGTCCTCCGCCTGCTTCCGGAAGCGCCGGGCGTCCTCCTCCGCCCGAGCCTGAGCCCGGCTCATCTCGGCCACACGCAGCCTGAGCCGCTCCGCCTCGGCACTCATCTCCAGCTGCCGCTGCCGCTCCGTCTCCAGAGTCTTCTGGAAGCCCTGCGTCTCCTGTGCCAGCTGCTGTGCCATCTGTTCCTTGTCCTCCTGCAGCCGCCGGGCCTGCTCCTGGGCGAGCTCCTTCTGCTGCTGCAGCAGCTCTGCCTCCGCCTTGAGCCGCGTGGCCTCTTGCACCGCCTGCATCTTCTCCTTGAGCATCTTCTCTGCCAGAGTCCGCTGCTGAGCCAGGTCTTCCTCCGCCAGCTGCCGCAGCCGCGCTGCCTCCTGGGCCGCCACGCTCAGCCGCGCGGCCTCCTCCGCCACCTGCTTCATCTTCTCCGCCTCCTCCTGCAGGAGGCGCTGCGCGCTGTCCTTGTCGCGCAGAACGAGCGCGCGGTTCTCCGCCTCGATGCGGGCCTTGAGCTTGCCCAGCTCCTCCATCTGCACGCGCAAGGAGAACAGCTCTTCCTCCACCTGGCCGCGCTGCCGGGCCGCCTCCGTCACCTCCGCCTTCAGTCGCTGCAGCTCCTCATCCAGGATGCTCTTCTGGTGGTCGGTCTCCTCCAGCTGCAGCCGCAGAGCCGTCAGCTCCTGCTCCACCTGCGCCTTCTGCCGCAGCGCCTGCTCCGCGAACTGCTTGTGCTTCTCCATCTCAGCGTCGGCCGCCTGCTTCTGCCGCAAGGCCGCCTGCTCGGCCTGCGCCCGCCGCGCCGCCTCCTGCTCGGCCTCCTTGCGCAGCTTCTCCGCGGCAGCCTGCGCCTGCGCCTGCGCCTGCGCCTGCTCCTCCGCCGACTGCTTCAGCCGCTCCGCCTCCTCCACCTGCCGCCGGGACTGCGCCGCCTCGCGCTCCGCCCGCTCCCGCGCCGCCTCCGCCTCCTCTGCCGCCCGCCGGGCCGCCTCGGCCTCGCTGCGCAGACGCTCTAGCACGCTCTGCTCTTGCTGGAGCGTCTGCTGCAGCTCCTGCTCCTTCTGCTGCACCGCGAACGCGTGCGCCTTCTCCTCCGCCTGCAGCCGCTTCTGGGCGGCCTCCTGGGCCAGCTGCAGCTGCCGAGCCGACTCCTGCTCCGCTCGCTCGCGCAGGCGCCGTGCCTCCTCCACCTTGGCCTTGAGCCGCTCCACCTCCTCCAGCGCGGCCTTCCGTTGCCGCGCGGCCTCCTCCTCAGCCGCCAGGCTCTTCTGCACTCGCTCCTCGGCCTCGCGGCGCCGCCGCTCCTCCTCTGCCGCCAGCTGCCGCTGCCGGGCGGCCTCCTGCTCCGCCTGCTCCTTGCTGCGCAGCGTGTCCTCGGCGGTGCCACGGATCCGCCCCAGCTCCAGCTCCAGCTCCGCCTTGCCGGCGGCCGCCTTCTCAAAGCTGCCCTTGAGCGCCAGGATCTCCTCCTCCACCTGCCGCCGCTGTCTCAGCGTGTCCTCCACCAGCCCCTTCTGCCGCTCCAGCTCGCTCTCCGATGCCTTGCGCAGCTGCGCCAGCCGCGCCTCGATGTCGGCCTTGTGCTGGGCCGCCTGCTCCTCCAGAAGCCGCCGCTGGAAGGCCTCGTCTTCTGCCAGCCGCCGCAGGCGCTCGTTCTCCGCCTCCTTCTCCTTGAGCGCGATCTCCGCCTCCGTCTTGAGCCGCGTGGCCTCGCTGATGGCGGCCAGCTTCTCGGCCAGCACCCGCTCTGCCTCCGCCCGCTGCCGCACCGCGTCCTCCTCGGCCAGCTGCCGCTGCCGCTTGGCCTCCTCCGCCAGGGCACGCAGGCGGGCTGCCTCCTCCGCCAGCTCACGGAACCGGCCGGCCTCGGCTTCCAGCCGCTGCTTGGACTTCTCGCTGGTGGAGCGTGACTCCTCCTCGGCCCGCGCCTTGCTGGCCAGCAGCACCTCCATCTCAGCCCGTACCTTGGCCAGCTCGGCCTCCAGCTCCCGGCGCTTCTGCGTGGCCGCGGCCGCCTCCCGCTGCAGCCGCGCCAGCTCCTCCTCGAGCAGCTGCCGCTGCTGCTCCCCCTGCTCCGTCTCGGCCCGCAGCCGGATCAGCTCCTGCTCCGCGGCCAGGCGCTGCTGCGCGGTGCCCTCCGCCAGCTGCCGCTGCTTCTCCAGCTCCTGCTCAGCCAGCTCGCGCTGCCGCACGGCCTGCTCCTCCGCCTTGCCGCGCCGCCGCGCCTCCCGCTCCGCCTCCTCCTTCTGCTTCTCCGCCTCGGCCTGCGTCAGGCTCTTCTGCTGCGCCACCTCCTCCGCCTGCAGCCGCAGCCGCAGCGCCTCGTTGGCCTTCAGCTGCCAACGCTCCAGCTCCCGCTCGGCCTCCGCGCGGGCGCGCTCGGCCTCGGCCTGCTGCTGTGCCCGCCGCGTGGCCTCCTCCCGCAGCTGCACCACGGCCACGTGCTCTTCCTTGAGGGTGCGCTCCAGCTGCGCCGTCTTCTCGGCGAAGGAGGCGTGCTCGCTCTGCAGCTCTGCCTCGGCGCTGCGCTGCGCCGTCTCCAGGGCCACCTGCACTTGGCGTGCCCGCTCTGCCTCTGCCTGCCGCAGGCGCCGCTCTGCCTCCTCTGCCTGCAGCCGCAGCTCCTCCAGCGCCTGCAGGGCCCGCTGCTTCTCGCGAGCCGCCTCAGCCTCCGCCTGCACGCGCAGGGCCAGCTCGGCCTCCGCCTGCCGCTTGCGCTGGGTCTCATCTTGCACCTGCCGCCGCAGGCGCTCCGCCTCCTCCTGGGCCTGCCGCTTCTGCGCCTCAGCCTCTTCCGCCCGCGCACGCAGTGCCTGCAGCTCACCCTCCGCCCCGCCGCGCTGGCGCTCGGTGGCCTCCAGCTGGAGGCGCACCACGCGGATTTCCTCTTCGATCCGCAGCCGGCTGCGCTCGGCCGCCTCCACCTGCCGGGCCTTGGCCTGGATCTCCGCCTCCGAGCTCTGCCGCAGGTGCTGCAGCTCCTCCTGGATGCTGCGCTTCTGCTCCTGCGCCTCCACCGCCACCTCCTCCCGGCGCGCCACCTCCTCCTGCATGCGCCGCTGGAGCCCCTGGGCCTCGCGCTCTGCCTGCGCCTTCGCCTGTGCGTGCGCCTCGGCCAGCTGCCGCTGCTTCTCCAGCGCGGCCTCCACCTCAGCCAGTCGCTCCCGCTCCTCTGCCCGCTGCTGCTCAGCCAGCCTCTGCGGCCGCAGCAGAGAGAGGGAGAAAACCGGAGAGAGAGGGGTGAGCACGGAGCGGGTGCTCCCAGCACGCGACACGGTGCCACCACAGCTCACCCTGACAGCGCGGTGCAGGGGTTGGGAGGGGACAGAGGTCCCGGCCCAGCCGAGGGAGGCTGCATGCACCCACCCAGGGCACTTGGGGCAGCGAGCGCAGCCTGGCCCCAGAGTGCTCACCAGCCCGGGGAAGGAGACCCAGGTGTTCTCCCCTCTTCCCGCAGACAGGCGACGGAGACACACAGACAGGAAGAGAGAGAGAGAGTGCAAAGCAGGAGGCTCGCAGGGCCTGGGAGCCGCGCCCACCACGCAGCCCTGCCTGAGCACCGCTGAATGCCCGGCGGCCTGGCTCTGGCCATGGGGCCCCTCTCCCTGACCCGGCAGGGTGGGGTGGCCAGCGTGGGACATCAGTGCAGATCTGAGCCAGCTCGGAAGGGGGACTCGATGGCCTGCGGTGCTGAGCAGAGAGGAAGCTGCAGGTAGGCCAGACGGAGGGGTCACCCAGGAGGCAGGAGGAACAAGACGGGGTAGGCACCCTTCCTCACCCAAGCACTTCGGGGCACCCCTCCCCAGCCCCCATGACCCAACAGCCCAAAGTTCTTCCAGAGCAAGTGGCCAAGTAAAGAGGCCAATGCAGAGTCCCGAGGAGGCACACACACAAGGGAGCTGGTGGGACGCCTGGTGGGGGGAAGTGCCAACACAGAAGAGAAAGAGAAGGTGCCAGCCACCACGGGGAGAGGAGCAGTGCAGCATCGGGCCAAGGTGGGCTGGGCCGCAGGTGAGGCGAGCCTGGGGACAGGCCGTGCTGCGGGGAGCTGCAGGGGGAGGGGCGCCGGCAGCACCAGGCAGGAGGGAGTGGGGAGAGCTCAGGCAGGCTCCTAGGGGCCACATCTGGGGCAACGTGGGCAGCAGGATGGCCTCCCCACCCGGGCGGGTCATACCTCCTCCTCCTCCATACGCCGCAGAGTCTCACTGATGAACCTGACGTACTGGCTCGTGAGCGTGCTCAGCTCACTGTAGCGGGTACGCAGATCCACGTACTGGGGGGCGGGAGGGAGGAGGCACCCAGAGTCAGCCCTGCCCCTGCTGACTCAGGCTCAGCCCACCCACCAGCCCTGCCCCTCGTCAGCCTCACCTCCTGGATGATGCTCTCGGACCCCGACTGGACCTTGGGCTTCTTGGCTGGCGAGGCCACCGGCTCCAGCTGTGCCTTGTACGTGACTAGCTGAAGCTCATAGTCCTGCAGGGACACACCGGTTGGCCACCAGCTCTGCCCTCCCCACCCTGCCCCTGAACCTGCCCACAGGCTCTCCCCAGCACGGCCTGGTCTGGGGGGCCCCCCTGAGGTCCCAGGCCCACCACCTGCATGTCTCCCCTGGGATGCGAGGCCGCAAAGGCCTCACCTTGATGGCGTTGATGTACTGCTTCGCGAACCTCTGGCACTCCTCCACCTTCTCCTCGTGGCGCTCGATATCTTCCAGCAGCGCCTGGGAGAGCAGGGTGGTCAGCAGCCAGAGGGTGCAGCACCCCCCCTGCCCCGCTCCTGCCCGCCTGGCCGGGGCCCACCTTCTCCTGCCGCAGCTGCTCTCGCACGGCCTGGCTGTTGGCCAGTGGCACGGCCTGGATCTGCTCCTGCCGCTGCTTGGTGTCCCGCAGCCAGGCGCCCAGCGGGTCCGCGCTCTCACGGTAATAACGCAGCTGGCGGCCCAGCTGCTCGAGCTCGCGCTGCCGCACGTCGGTCTGGGCCAGCACGGCCTGCCAGCGCTCCAGCAGCAGGGTGACCCGCTCACGCCAGCGCTCCACCTCCACGTCCCGCTCGCCGTGTCGCTGTTGCAGCCGCTCGCCCACCTCCTGCGCCCCCCGCAGCTCGTCCCGCAGGGCATCGAACACGGGCTGCTGCGCCTCCGCCTGGGCCCGAAGCTTCTGTTGGGTCAGAGAAGAGGGTGCCACTGCAGCCCGAGGCCCCTGCCGCTGGCCCCGGCGTCTCTGGGCCCTCACAGCAGGGCGCGGGCCTGTGGCAGTACCTTCAGCGCAGCCTTGGTGGCCTCAAGCTCTGGGAGGGTGGCGGGCACAGCCTGGGCCTCCTTGAGCTGCTCCTCGTGGGCCCTGAGCACCTCCTCGGCCTCCTGTGTGCTGCGGATCACCAGGCTGATGGTCTTGAGCCTGCGGGAGAGCAGGGCCCAGAGCGGGGCTGGCGTGGGCTGGAGGGAGCAGCCCGGCCACCACGGTGGAACCCCAGACCTGGTGGCCAGCTGACCCCTGTGGTCACGGGCTTCAGGGAGAGAGAGGTGTAGGCAGAAGGTGGCTGGGGACCTCGGACCCGGGGATGCTCCAGCCTGAGGCCTGGAGGGAGGTTGTACTGGCCAAGGGAGCCCCCGTCAGCCTTCCAGCCCCCGGACTGGGTGAGGGGGACGCCATGTGCCTGACAGGGACGCTCCTCATGAACAGCACGTGGGGCGCGTGCAGAAAGGCTGGGTAAGAGACAGAAACCAAGACCAGGGCCTTGGAGGGTGGATCACGTTGGGACTGAGAGTGGAGGAGCGGAGGGTTATCACGAAGCTTCCGAAAGCGATCTTTGAGCCACGTGAGTGTACACCCTGAAATGAACCGTGAGGGAAAAAGAGGTACCCGTGTCTGGGGGCGGGGGGCAAGGAGGAGGCAGGGGCCCTGGTGAGGACTCCGCGTTCCCCGGGAGGCACTGGGGTGGAAGGGCCTGTGGGAGAGGGGATTGGGACCCTCTCAGCACCCTGGCTCTCTGCTGTCTCATCCACTGCCCACCCTGCCTGCTCTCCGCAGGACCTCATCCCCACCTTCTGCCAAGAAACCCCTCCCCCAAGGTTGCCAGTGCCCCCAGGTGCCCGGTCCTGACCTACCCCGCGATGCGCCCCGGCCCCTCACCTCTGCCCACACACCTTCCACATCGGTGACCCTCCCCTACCACCCTCCCGCGGGTGGGGGGGCCCTAAGTCCTCCTCCAATAGCCCCCTCAACCCCTCTCACCCCACATCCAGTCATCAGGGAGCCCTACTTCCAAGGCACACCAGGACTGAACCCCTCCGGCCACCTCTGCAACCCCCACCCTGGTCCACACCGGCCATCCCCTGGCCACACCCCACAGCGGACCCCACCTCGTTGGCACCGTTGCCCTGCCACACTCCCCAAGACGCCCCTTCGGTCACAGCCCCCCGGCCGCTGTCAGGTGCACTCACTTCTCCAGGTAAATGGCGGACAGGCTGCGGACCTGCTCCAACTTGCCCAGGGTCAGCTCCAGCTCTGAACGCAGAGTGGGGGCAGCGGGTGACGGCTCGGGCAGGGCCAGGACCTTCTCGGCCTCGGCAGAGAGCCGGGCAACCCCCTTGCCCAGCCCGTCCACCTCAGCCTGCGCTTTCTACGAGAGACGGAGCAGGAGGTGAGCTGAGCCCGCGAGCCCAGCGCACGGCCCGCGTGGAAGGCCGGGGGTGGGGTGCAGTAGGGGGCGGGGGTGGGGGGGTGGACGGGGCCTGCCTGCTGCTCGGTGATGCGCTGGGCGCACTCCCGCGCGGGCTCCTTGTCCAGCGGCAGCCGCAGGCGGTGCACGGTGCGTGTCTCGCAGGCCTCCAGCTGCAGCCGGATGTCCTTGAGCTCTGAGATGCAGCGCTGACAGCGGGACTCCTCCTGCTCGCCTGAGGACACGTCCTGCTCACAGGCTGCCCCGGCCACGCCCTCCCGCCACCACACACACACACCACTGCCTCCCTGCCGCCCCCCCCCCACCCTCCGGGCGGCACCTGCCTACCCTGCTCCAGGCTCTGCAGCAGCTGCTGGTAGTGGCGGCTGCAGGAGCCGTACTCGCGCTCAGCCTGTAGCCGGTCCTCAGGCCCGAAGCCACCAGCGTCCTGGCTGTCCCGCAGGAAGGCCTGGTAGTGCAGCTCCAGGCTTCGCAGGGCTTGGCGCTGCTCCTCTGGCTTCAGTGTGCGGAACTGCAGACGGCACGAGGGCTGAGCACGGCCGCAGGAAGGCCCCTGCCGCCCGGCACCACCCAGAGCGCCCAGCGGGGCAGTCGTACCGTGGCCAGGGACCAGGAGCGGATGAGCTGCGTGTCGCGGCCGAGGCTCTGCCACGCCAGCAGGCTCTTCATTTCCGTGTGCAGCTGGTGCCACAACGCCACCAAGGCCTGGTGCTGGGCCTCCAGCCTGGCAGGTCGGGGGCACAGTCAGAGGTGTCTGGGGACCTGCCCGACACCACCCTCTCCAGCTGCATACCCAGGACCACGCACCTGGCGATGGCCTCCTGAGCCTCCTGGTTGGGCGGGGGCACAAGGAAGCACACGGAGGGCATGGCGGCCTCGCTGCAGGAGCCGCCCAGCACCTTCCAGTAGAACGGCTGTGCAGGGCCTACCATCTGGCACTCGTCACCCTTGTGCACGGTCACCTGAAGCAGTCAGAGCATCGCAGCGTGGCCCCACCCACACCCACGCCCCACCCTGCCCGGCCCACCCTGCCCGGCCCAGCCCTTACCTCCACCTGCTTGTAGTCGCACACGGCCCGCAGCGGCACGCGGCCCCGCATGGGGTGCGCTGGGCTGCGGGGCTTCAGCTGCACGATGGCCTTGGCCCGCTTGGCCAGGCCTGAGAGGTGTCCCCTGTACTCGCTTAGCTGCTCCTTCTCGTCCTGCCGAGGAGGGGCAGCTCAGAGACCAGCATCCGGTGTCGGACACCGAGCGCCCGGACGAGGGTCTGTGAGGACCCACCTGCCCACCCCGGGAAATGCACGAGCACCCCTGGACCCCCGCAACGCCCTGAGATCAGGTGTCCTTCCAACTGCCCCCAGGATGCTGCGGGGCTGGGCACTCAGCCAGGACAGGCGCCCGGTCCCACCGACACTCCTTCCTTCCCAGTCAGGACCGAACGGCCTTCCCTGGCCCCCGTCACACGTGGCGTCCTTCAGCGGAGGGCCCCACAGCGTCCTCTCCCCTCTGCCCTCCCCTGTCCTGCTGTGGAAGGTGGCCCCCCTCCTCCCACCCAGCCGCTCCGAGGGACGGGGGACCGTCCAAGGCTGCAGGTAAGAGTCCACGCGGGAGCTGCCTGCACCTCTCCCGCCCCCTCCCCGGCCGATGCTGCCGCTGAGGGGGCCTCCTGGACCCCAGGCTTCGCTGACCCCCGCTCTTGACCGCAGGAGCGCCAGGCGGCAGGGCCTACCGGCCCCCTCTCTCCTCCATCACTCCCTGCCCCAGGGCACCTGGCAGCCCACTCAGCTGCCTCTGTGTCCTCCACAGCCCTCCCGACTGCGCCTGCCCCGGACTGTCAGGCCCGAGATGCTGACGGACCTGCCCGTGGTGACACGGCTGGCAACAGAGCAGCTGACTCAGGCCTCTGCTCCCTCCAGGGGCTCTGTGGGTGGGGGGGCTCGTACCAGCTCTGGCCAGCCACCTGCCCCCAGGCCAGGACCCTGCCGCTCAGCTCTCGGTTCACCCATACCCCCGCCCCACTGTGCTGACCTCCAGCCCCTGTCGTGCCTCCTGACCCCTGCTGGCACCTCTAGTCACCACTCTCCGCCTCCAGAGGAACCTCTCCAGAGCACCGATGTAGCCCAGACACCGGGCCAGCCTCTCCCTGTGCTCCCCTGGCCCTGGACCCTGCCACCTCAATGCCTGCCGTTGCCTGCGCCCCTCCAGCCCCGCAGGCCAAGAGGCCGGGCCTCAGCGTCTGCCTCTAGCCGGGCTGCACGGCCCTGGGCCTGGCGGGGGCCCGGGCGGTCGGCTCACCTGGGCGTCCTGCAGCAGGTCCTCGAGCCGCGTGGCGGTGATAGAACGGTCACAGGTGTACTTCCGGCGCAGCGTCTCCTGCAGCTTCCGCAGCTGCTCCTCAGCCTCCCGCACGTCTGAGAAGAACTGGGGCGGCAGAAATGGGTCACGCTAGGCCAGCAGCCCAGAGCCCCCAGCCACAGCTGCCCCAGTACGGGCCGGAGGGGCTGGGCCCAACAACCGGGGAGGATTCTGACGCGAGGTCAGCGGGACAGCGCGTGGGGTTGGTTATCCACGTCTGCATGGACACGGGGAGGGGCCCCAGATCTGCAGCGGTGGTCGAGGGGCTCCTCGAGGTCACTGCAGCGGAGGCGGGGGCTGGGGAGCCCAGTTCTCACCTGGAAGTAGGCGGTGTTCTCCTTCAGGTGCGCCTCGATACAACAGCACAGCTGCAGCATCCAGCTCCACTGGGTCTGCAGGGCCGCCTGGAAGGACTGCAGCACAGCACGTGGCCCCGTCCGGCCCTGCCCCACCACAGGGGCCCGGGGGGATCCCCCCAGCCCTGCCCCACCACACCAGGGGGGCCCAGGGGGGTCCCCGCATCCCCACCCCACCTCCGCTGTGGGCCGGGCAGGGTGGTCTTCCCGAAGCAGGCGGTCGCCGGTGCTCTGGATCTCTTTGATTTTCTTTTCCTTTAGCTCTAGCTCATGCATCAGGGCCTGACACGGAGGCAAGGGGTCTCAGGGGCGGTGCCAGGGCCACGTCGGGGTCCACCCGTCTCCCGCCAAGCACCACCCGGGGCCTGGAGCTGGACCCGAACTGGGGAGGGCAATCGTGGGAGGGGAGGGCCCGGAGGCCGGCCACCTGCCTCACCGAGTAGCCCTCCTTCTTGGCGGCCATGTTGGTGTTGCGGTCACTCCAGTCGAAGCCCACCTCCTCCTCCTCCCTGTCACTCAGCCACATCAGCTCCTTGGTGGCGGCGGCCACAAAGCCATGCAGGCTCTCCAGGGACCGGAGGCGGGCCTTGGAGGAGCTCTGTGAGCAGGCAGGCGGGGAGTGTGTCAGCCCCACGCCCCCCTCCCCCACCCCCACCCCCACCCCCACCCCCACCCCGGCTCCCAGTCGGCCGCCACTCACGAGCAGCTTGGCGTACTGCAGGTCCAGCCGACCCAGGCAGTCTTGGTAGGCGCCCCGGGTGGCCGGGGAGAGCTGGCCCTGTGGGAGATGAGGAGGGGTGAGGCCTGCGGTGGCCGGGACCTGGCCTGCGCCCAATGCCCGCCCCCGCCCACCTCGTCAGTGTGCCCGCCGCCCGCAACCCCCCCCACTCACCTCGTCGGTGCGCGCCCGCTCGATCTTGGTCCGGAACTCCTCGACCGACTGGTGCAGGCCTCGGTGGCTGCCCAGCTGCGCCTCCACGCTGGGCAGGTCCACGCCCCACTCGGCGCTGTCCAGCCGGCGCTGGTTCTCCTCCACCCAGGCCAGCAGGTCCTGCAGGTAGCGCAGGGTGGAGTCCTCGAGCTCGGGGCGCCTCGGCGCGCTCCGCAGACGCAGGTTGTACTCGGTGCGGATGGCCACCAGACGCTCGTGCAGGCGGTACACCCTGTGGGCGGGGCAGGGGTCAGGAGGGGTCAGCGGAACTGGGGTGCCCTCCCCAGGCCCTGGGGGTGGGGGGGGCCTGGCCCACCTGCGGTACATCTGCTCGCCCTGCGGGTGCCGCCCATCCTTGAGAGTCTGCACGTCGTTGAAGAGCATCCGGATCATGCCGTCTGCCTTGTCCAGGTCCCGCTCCACCTCGCCCGCCCGCTGTGGTGCCTTGCCTGAGGCCAGCAGCCGGACATCCTGCAAGGTGGTGGCCCTGACTCAGAGCCTGGCCACCCCGCCTCCCGCCTGCCTGCATGGGGCTCCCCCGCTGCCGCCGGGTCCACCCCCATCCTTTCCCTTTCCTCCCCATCCACCACGGTACGTCCTTCTGATGTTTCTGGCCAAACCCCCCAGCCCCCACCTCTCTGGGGGACCCAGGACCGGGTCCAAAGGCCTCCGCTAGGGCCCAGGAGCCAGACGGTTCGTGGTCTTGCCCTCCAGCTCCCACCCCTGGAAAGTTCTCCCCAAGAGACCCCTGTCCAGGCCCACACAGTCCTGCCCCTCTGGGCCCCGTGGGTCTGGGTCCCTCCAGACTGCAGCGGCTCAGGGCGGGCCTGGTGCCCAGAAGCCAGCTCTGCCCAAAGCTCGCAGTCAGAGTCGGCTCCACACCCAGAGGGAGGAGCGCTCAGGGCCCGCCTCCCTCCCCCAAGCCTCCCCGCCCAGGCCCACCCTCGTCCCCGCCCCTCACCGACTGCAGCAGGGCGTCGGCCTGGTTCAACTGCTCTTCACACAACCCGGCCTCCATCTGCAGTTTGCTCACGACACGCTGAAGACGCTCTAGTCTGCGGCCCAGAGCAGCCACGGGACCCGCGGTGAGTGGTGTCAGCCCACCAGGCTCCCCACCGCAGGGCGCAGCTCCCCTCCTGCTCCTGGCCTGCCCGCCAGCCTGCGGCCCACAGCTGAGCTGGCCCCGAGTGTGGGTTTCCCAGCCTCGGGGGAGGGGGGATTTCCTCCCCAGGCAGTGACTCACCCTCGGGGTGGCTTCCTTGCCACCGCAGGGCCCCACCCGCCCACCAGCTGCCTCGTCCACCCCAGCGCCCACCCACCTCTCAAACTCGCTGCGGAGCTGCTTCTCCCGCTCCAGAATGGCCACGTGCAGCTTGCCCCACTCCTTCTCCACGTCCAGCGGGTGGTAGCCGGGGGGCACCTTGAGCTGTCCAGCTTGCACCGCCCCCTGTGGGCAGGGGCCTAGCTCAGGCCGGGGCCAGCAGAGGCTTGGGGGTCACCCGGGCCCCCGGCCCACCCGACCTGGAACAGCCCTGGTCCCAGCTCCGTGGTAAGGCCGGGCCAAGCCTGCTGGAGGGGACCCCACAGGCCCCGGGCTCCCGGGCAGCTCCGCTCCCCTCCCTCCGGGACCCCCCTCACCTCCAAGGACTGGTAGATGCCCTTGGACCGGTTCTTGTCCGCCTCCTTGGCTGGAAGCTCCGTCTCCTTAAACTTCAAGAACTGGCACCACAGGATCTGGGGACGAGAGGTGTCAGTAGCCAAACCTGGGGCCCCACAGCGGGCACAGGACCCTGGCTAGGCAGGGAAGCCCACCTCAATCTCTTCAAAGCCGGAGGGGAAGCGGCGCTCCTCGAAGCCAGCCGTGTGCGCCCGTATCCACTGCAGCAGCAGCAGCACCAGCTCCCGGTACTCCTGCCAGCGCAGCTGCAGCTCCTGGGGAGGGGGCGACGGGCCGTCAGGGGCCCGCCTACCCCCGCCCGCCCGCCCGGGGCCTGCCGGCCGGCACTCACGTTAGCCTTCACCCCGTCCTGCACGTCGGGCACCCGGGGCATGGCGTCGTACAAGGATGAGACGTAGGTGATGATGGACTTCTCGTCGGGCTGAGGGACGTCCACGTCTGCAGGGGAGGAGGGTCAGAGGGGCCCCGGCGAGAGGCAGGGGAGGAGAGAGTGAGGCAGGGGCCGCGGCACGTACCCTCAGGGTCCAGGAGCCTTGTCACCCCCAGGTCCCGCTCCGCCACGGAGAAGGCCTGGTCCAGGTTCTCCAGGTTGGTCTGACGATACACCTTGTTCATGTCGATGAGCGTAGGCCTATGGGCAAAGGGGCGGGTGGGGCAGGCAGGCGGGAACACAGGAGCAGCCAGGCCCACCGGGCAGGTCAGCGCACAGACACGCCCCCCACAGGCCCCCCAGAGACACAGAACCCCCAGCACACCCTCGTCCTGAAAAACACCCCCACCCCACTAGCATCCAGTCCCGCCCACCCAGGCAGCCCACCTGCAAGTGCTGTGCACATTGGGCCCTGCCCCCAGGAGCTCAAGGGGCCTACGGTGGGCACAGGCACAGGGTGGGGTGCCGGTCAGCCTGGGCCCTCCGCAGGGCCGACCCCACACAGGCCCCTTCTGGGGTGTCCACGTGGGGCCAGCGCTCACGGCTGTGAAAACCAGCAGCCTGCTGTCCTCTGGCCTCGAGGAAGCCAGCACGGCCTCAGGAAGGGCCCAGGAGGAGGCGGGAAGGGCGTGCGTAGGGCTGGGCCTACTCGCCTGCACCCTCCCAGGGAGGCGGGCTGGCGCTGGTGCGCCCGTCCCCGTGGGCGGCAGGTGCCTCTTGCCATAGTCTTCACCCCCACTCGTTTGAAGTTGCCCAGCTGAGGGGCTGCAGGGACGCCCCCGACCCACAGTGCCCTCCCTGCCCCGGGCCGCGTACTTGTGCCGGTGGATAATGGCGTTGAAGAGGCGGCCATCTCGCCAGCTGGTGGTGAAGTTGTCACAGCGCAGGCCCTGGCAGCCCTCTACCATGCGCTGGGACCACAGCAGCAGCTTCTCCTTGGCTGTCATGTCCTCCGACTGCCCGCTCACCTGGATGTCTGAGATCTGCCCCACACAGCGGGCGGGAGACGGGAGCTCAGCCACGGCCAGCGACCTGCCCGGCGCCCAGTCAAGGTGCACGGGAGCTGCCAGGCCAGCTGAGGCAGGCTGGGGCCGCAGGGACCCGCCACACCTCAGTGTCACAAGCCGAGGCCACTCTAGGCGGCAGCTGCCACAGAATGTCAGGCCCCCAGCCCCTGCCATTGCCACATGGTGGGTGCCCTGGGCTCCCTCCTCCTGGGGCACACCCTGCACCCCGCAAGGCAGGGATGGATCAGTTGGTGGATGGTGGGTGCATGGAGCTCACCCAAAAGTCCCAGGCCTAGAAAAGGCTGTCACGAGGGGCAGGGGGCGGGGCAGGGGGCGGGGCAGGGCCTCCCTGGCTGCAGGCCAGGGTTAGGTCCCGGGGACTGAGCATGCGAGGCCACAGTACCGGGCCAGGCCCTGCACTCGGTCCAATGCTTCAGGCCTGGGTCTGCCAGCCTGTCTGCTCCCCCGCCTGCCTGGCCCTAGTTATCTGTCTGTCTGTCGGCCTGCCCGCCTGTGTGACTCAGCTGCTGTTCCAGCCAGGCTCTGCCTGCCCAGCTCTCAGATTTGCAGCTTCCTGTGCGGCCGGGCAGGCAGTGGGTGAGTCAGCCCGTGCAGCGGGTGCTTCTCTAGAACCTTCCCTGGGGCAGGAGGCCACACCAAGAGTAGAGAATGCATTCCTCTGCAGGGAGGCTCTGCGGGGCCTGCCCAGTCAGGGCCAGAGGGCACGGGATAGGCAGGCCTTGGAGAGAGGCCTGGGCCTTCAGGCCACGGAGCTAGCACAGGGCTAGCACAGGGCGGTGGCACGGGCTGGCAGGAAGGCTCCAAGTGCCAGGATGCTGAGGGCCCAGCTCCCAGGCCGCACAACTAGCCGGGTGCCAGGCCAGCCCCGGAGACTCCAGGGGCGGCAGAGGGTCAGTGGGCGGCCACGCTACCTGGAAGTGCAGGATGATGGTCCAGATCAGGCCGAGGGTCAGCTTGGGGTTGCCATCGGCAATATCATCGTTCCTGATGTTCACCAGCTTCACCTACGAGCAAGCTGCCCTCAGTCATGCCCCTGAGATGGCCGGAAAAGGGGGCCGGGGCCTGCGGCCAGGTGGGCAGCATTACCTGGCGGTGCCGGAGATAGTCCAGGGCGATCTGAACGTTCTGCAGCTTGTGGAAGCGCATCCTGCCCTTCTCCCGCGGCTGGGAGGGGAAGCGGGGCCGGTCAGCGGCCCCAGACCCCGGTCACAGCCCGTCCTGTGGCTGCGGCGTCTGCCCACCCTCAGAACCCCCAAGGCATCTACAGTGAGGGTCTTCCCCAGTGGGGCAGCAGCCCTTCCCTGACCCGGGTCCACCCGCCCCAGCTGGGAAGGGGGGGCCGCTGGCCCAGGGGCCAGGCCCAGCAGGGACCAGGCTGCGGGAAGGAAGGAGGGGGAGGGGAGGAGACAATAGCCAGGAAGCCACGGGTGGAGGGCAGTGGCTTTGGGGGAGGGGTCCTCCTGCCCGGTGGTGGCAGCCCCGGCGGGTCTCAGGCCCGGCCCCAGGCAGTGCGGCAGGCAGGATGGCAGGCAGCTGGATGCAGGGCCATTTGCCAGCCCAAGTGCCATCGGCCCCGGCTGAGCTGGGCTCCTGGTCTCAGGGAGCCCACGTGCCGCCGTGGCCAGCGGGCACAACCACTCACCAGGCGCGAGCTCCTGATTACGTCCCGCTCTCTTGGCTGCCCGGCCAGAGCAGGGCAAAGGGTAAAGGGCAGAGGTCAAAGTTCAGAGTCCAAGCAGCAGAGAAACCAAAGCAGAGCAGAGCGTGAGGTTACGGTGTCAAGGCTCCGGCACGGAGGACAGCAGGGCTGTGCGCCGCGGCACAGGGGTGGGGCCGCTCCCGGGCCCGGCCCGACACTCCAGACCAGGAGGCGCAGTGGGGGGCGAGGCCAGGCTGGACACGGAGAGGGCACGGGGAAAGACCCCAGGAGGGAACGCAGGCGGGGCCTCGGAGGGGGCAGGCGGGAGGGCGCACGTACCAGGCTGTCCCCTGAGAGCACCTCCAGGAGGGAGATGAGGTTGTGGCCATCACGGAGGTCTTCATACAGGTCACTGATGTGCCTCTGTGCCTGCAGGAACAGAGGGCTGGGCTGGCCGCAGGTCCCCAGAACCACCAACAGGCCCAGAGGGCATGAGGCAGAGGCCCACAGAAGACACCCACCCCCGAGGAGGCACCTACCTCTGCCCTCCAGTGCTACACAGAGAGACCAGGAGAGGCGAAGAGGAGGAGGAGGAGGAGGAGGAGGAGGAGGAGGAGATGGGAGGCAGGAGCGAGCGAGGGGAGGAAGCAGAGAGAAAAGGACAGGTTTCAGAAGTGGGAGGTGAGTTCCCAGGGCGGAGAGGGTTGGCCCCGAGCGGCTGGGTGGCAGGAGGGGCGCGGGCCCTTGTTCAGGCTGGAGGGCCAGGGGCGCGCTCCTTCACCCCCACCTGCAGTCTCCTCAGCCCCTGCGACCATGCGCACGCAAACGCAGGCACTCCTGCACACACACCCACGTGTGCGCAAGCCACCAACCTTGATGAGGTGCTTGTTGACCCACTTGGTGAAGGTTTTCTTCTGCACACGGTCCCGCTCATCTGGGAGAGACAAGGCCAGGTTACCTGGGGCCTGGGAGAAGCCCTGCGAGCCCCCAGGAGGTGACCACCATGCAGATACAGTGGCTGGCGCCTGAAGAGGGCCTCAGCCTCACAAGGCGACCCAGCCTCCCCGCCCCTGCCCAACGACGCCCTCCTCAGCCCTGGACAGGAGGGGAGGGGCCAGGCACACGGTGCCCACTGCTGGATCTCCCTACTGTCTCCCCCTGAAGCTGGGAGGGTCTGGAGCCGCAACACACAGGTCCCGGCCTGCCCCTCCACCCCACAGGCTGCCTCCCAGGGCCCCGGGCTGGGCAGGGATGCGGCGAGGGGGAAGCTCTGTCCTCCCCACGGGGCAGTGGGCCTTTCCCAGGACACAGAGAGCTGTCCCCCCACACACTGCCCGACACCCGAGGCCCACAGGCCACTGCCGGCCTCTCTGTGCTAGGCGCGGGTGGCTGCCCCCCCCCCGCCCCCGACCCCGGCAGCTCTGCACCCGGGCCAGAACACAGCACGCTCCCCGTGGCGCCAGCCACCTGTCTCAGAGTCTGTCCCCCACCCCACCCAGTGCCACGTTTCCCACGGCAGGAACTGGGCCCTTCCTGCCCCACGCCTGCCCTGCCGAGCGAGGAGTGCCCGCTACCTTTCTTGCCCTCTGAAGCCCTGAGCACAGCCAGGTAGAGGTTGTCCTCCGAGCTGGTTCTCTTGTGATCCAGGCCCTTGGGCTCGGGCACTCGGAGCCGGTTCTGAGACATGATGCCGCGCCCACCCCTTCGGCGCTCTGTCCCTCAGTCCCCAGGTGCTGTGCACAGGCGGCGGCACACAGCCGCGAAGGCGAAGGCGCTCGCTCAGTGGCTCAGCTCAGCTCAGCTCGGAGCGCAGTCGGTGAGGCCGCTCCCTGCCCGCAGTACTCCCCAGCTGCTGTCCCCGCCCCCGGAGCCCCACCCCGCCCTGCACACCCCCCAGAGAGGGAGTGTCCCTGCGGGAAGGAGGAAGGCGGCCCCTCCCCCATGGCCACACCCACAGCCCGACAGAAACAGGAAACCCTGGGGTTTCCTCACCCACCCTGCCTGCTGCAGCCCCTGGCGGGACCCGGGGGTACAAGGGGACCTGGCACCTCGCCGGGATCATAGGGAACCACACGCCTTCCTCATGGCCACTCTAAAGGAGGGCCCCCCACAGGGAGGGTACCTGAGTGTGGCTGGGCCCAGGGAGCCCACGGGTCACACCTCTTGGGCAAGCACCGGCTCAGGGCTGCCGAGCCCAGGGCTACCCCCATGCCTGCCCACACTACCTGCTGGAGGGGCTCTAAGGAGGGACCCCCAAGCTGAGTGACACCTGGCTTGGGGGGGCCAAGTGCCCGTGCCTTCCTTGCAGCCCCCCTAAATCATCCCTTCTCATAGACCTACGTGCCCTCTGTGGGGTGGGAGCCAGGCTCCACTGTGCCCCTGGCTCCAGGGCCACTATGGTCCAGTGCCAGGTGGGCCCTTCCCGAGCTGCCCACCAGGCACGTCCTGGAGCAGTGCCCCATCTGAAGGCAGAGTACACAGCAGGGCGGGAGGGGGCACATAGCCGAGCGCTGACTCACCGGGCAGGACTGCCCAGCCCTGAGCCACAGGAACTCTGCCCCACGGTCGGCGGGGGGAGGGGGGGCCTGGGGCCAGAGGGGAGCACGGGGCGGGGGGCGGCAGCCAGTGAGTCAGGGATGGGGAGGGGACCCCCCCCCCCGCACGGTGACTCACAGGAAAGGAAGCTGCACCTGGGGGCAGTGGGGGCAGGACGGGTGGGGGGCAGTTTGCAGTTGGGCGGGGTGCACAGATAGCAGCTATTTGGGCTGTAAAGGTGGGAGGACAAAGGGCACGGGGGTGCCACCTGAGCCTGCTTCCTCTGGTCTCGCACACAGCTGCCCCTGGAAGCGTGGGGACTGCCCAGGCTGCCCGACCACCTCAGGAAAGAATGCACCGCCCCGACCACAGAATTTTCCAGTCAGATGTGATGCGATCCAGCTGTCAGCGCTGCCCCCCCATGCCCACAGCACCTCCAGCCTCGGCTCCAGGGAAAGCTCACCCCACCCCGCCCCCGCTTGCCCTTCTGTAACCACGGGAGGGCGCCCAAACCCCATGGGGTAGGGGGTGCCCAAGCCAGGTGGAGCTGCTTACACACCACCCCCGGCCCTAGGGGCACAGCCAGACTTCCGGGGCTCTGCCGAATGTCACATCCCTCCCCACCTTGGAGAGGCCCCTCAGGCCCCAAGCCCAGACTCTGAATCTGCTCTACACGCCCCGCAGCCTTCTGTGCAGGGCCTGGAGAGGCCACGCAGACATCAGCTCTTCACCCTCCAGAGGCGCTCCAGAATCCCAAATCTGACCCCACGCTGGCCAGCGCTCCCAGGACAGGGTCACCGAGAACGTCTCACACCCACTGCCCCTCCCCAGGTTTGGATCCTGCAGAAACGCCTTCTTCAGAGAGCCGCTTGTCCTAGCCCAACTTCAAAAAGCCTGTACTGAGCACCTGCTGTATGCAGGCTCGGGGCTAGCCCAGCAGTAACAGGGAGGTGGGTCTCTGCCTGCAGGGGTAGGGGTGTCATTCTGGGGAGGGGCACACAAACGAGGCCCCTGGGAATGAGTCAGGAGCTGGAGCAGGGAATCCAGGACAAGCAGGACCCACAGGACTTGGTGAGCCCCCAGCCCAGGCCCCAGCCCCAGCTCCTTCTCCAGATTTCTCTCTGCCACCAAGGGGCCTCCAAGGATGCTGTCTCACCGTCTGGGATGGGGTTCCACCTCCTCCTCCCAAGCCTGGCTCCAGCGCCCGGCCCCCCTGGACGCCCTCCTGCCCTGAGCTCCCCCCCAGGGTCTCAGAGCTTGTCCTCTCCCCCCTCCACAGCCCCTCCCTCCAGCCCTGCCTGCTAGCCCCTCGCCCCTAGCTGTAGATGCTTCCTCCCCTGTCCATCTTATTCGGGCCCTCAAACCCAGAGACAACCCCTCCCAGGCCGGCCCTGCCCCTCCTGACTCCCCACAGGCCAGGCTGCAGCACATCTCAGCCGGCCCTCCACAGGACATTCCCCAGCACTGGTGCGCCTGCACATCTGCCTGACCCCTGTCCTGTCCACCAGCCCAGCGTCCCCTAGAGCTGCCCATGGCCTCTGAAGAGTATCGATGCCTCCTTCTACAGATATGGAAACTAAGGCTGGAAGCCCCCACGACTAGCGAAGCCGTTCCTGGGACAGGAAGCTTGCAGACGGAGAAGGGTACCTCGGCCTAGGAGAGGCGGGAGGCAGAGGGCCTGCAGCCCCGCCCCCAGCTCCTCCCTCTCCCCTCACGCGCCCCACTGCCAACTGCCTGGTGCCCAGAAGCCGAGGCCCAGGCCCAAGCCGCCCCGCCCACCTCCCCCTCCCCCTTCTCCAGAGGGAACAAAGGGGCAGAGGGGACCTCACTCCGCCTTCCTCCCCAGGTGTTTCCGGAACTGAGCCTGCGGGTGGGGCTGCACTTGGGCTGGGCAGCACCCAGTGGAGATGACAAAGAGACAGAGGCAGGTGCCCCCCCTGCACCACCACCCTCCAGCCGCACGCACCCACCTACGCAGCACAGCTGCCCGTAGAGGTAGCCCCTGCGGGCCTGCTCGCAGCCCCCATCCAGCCAGCACGGCCGTTCCAGCACAACCTCCTTCTGCGCGGCAAGAGCGACTCCCGCCCCCTGTGTGCCGGGCGCAGCCATGAGCTTGGGCGCCCTGGGGACAGCAAACAGGACAGTACAGCGTCTGCTTCCCAGCCCACCCGTGAGGCCGGGGCCGCCAGCTCTTCTCTCCACACCCTCCCCCGCCTCGGCGGCGGGCCAGACGCTGAGAATCTGCCCCTGGCGGGCGCCCCGCCCAATGTGAGCCTGGAAGCCGCGCCCCTACGTGGAGGGAGAGGACCCGGCTAGGCCTGGGGGACTGGGGGCAGGGGGAGGCTGCCCTCGAGGACAAAGAGGCCTGGGAACTCCCTAAGATAACTGTTCCCGGGATGACGCTCCCTGCAGGATTCGAGGGAGAGGCTGGGGGCAGTGCGAGGAGCAGGGAGCTGAGAACAGCTGAGAACACAGCAGGAGCACCGCAGCCTCGAGGGGCACCGAGGGCAGCAGGGACCGGGAGCGGCCAGGACAGCGGCCGGAGGGGAGCCCCTTCCCCACGTGGGGACGGTGCACAGAAGCAGGCTGAGGGAGGGGGGGGCCAAACCACAGCAAGGAAGTCCCGGCCCGAGTGTTCGTTTTATTGACCGTCCCTGCAGCTGAGTCACCAGCTGCTCCCCAGCCCCCAAAGCCACGCCTAGAAGCCCCATCCGGACTCAGACCTAGGGCCCAGCGGGCCCAGCACCCTTGCCAGGGGCCAGCCCTGGCCACCCCACTGAGGGCAAGCCTCCACACTCCAGGCTGTGCCCAGTGCAGACCGGCAGGCCCCCGCTGGGGCAGTCCCTCTGGCCAGAACCCCAGTCCCCATGCCCCCGCCCCCCAGCTCATTCACTTGAGTGGAGGCCCCACCCTCCTGGGCTGCACGCAGCTGCTGCCAAGGGCTACAGCCCAGAGCGGGTGACCTGGAGCAGGGGGAGGGCAGAGCACAGCCAGGCTGCCGGTCCCAGGCGCTCCTAGGCCCCGGCCAAGGGCGCTCAGGCACCTGCCTCACCTCCGTGCAGGGGCAGGGAGGCTCTGCCCAAGCCCAACCCCACCTCAGTCCTGGGCGGGAGCTCTCCCAAGACCTGCCCCAGGACACCCGACCTGCACCTGCCAGCTGCGGTTTCACCTGTGCTCACCCTGTCCCTGACTGCTAGGGAGGGGCCTCCCTTCCGGACTGGACGCTCCTGCACTGCCCCTGCCGCCCACTCCCCACCTGTCCAGAGCCCCCCTCGCCCAGCAGGGGGCTCCAGGCTAATGAAGCCACAGAGCCCCGGCCCTGCCCAGAGAAGCAGGGTAGGAGGCGGAGGCGACACCGCTTCTGACCACGTGCCGGTGCTGCTTCCCCCGGGACGGAAGGGGAGGGCGTAGGGAAACGCAGGGGCGGGAGGGAGGCGGCCCCTTGCCTGCCCCGCCCTCAGCCCCCTGACGGGGTGGCGGCTGGTGACTGCAGCCCGGGCAGTAGCCACCAGCGGCCTTACCTTGCTCATCCTGCACCCGCCGGCGCCCCCTGTGCCAGTGCCACACAGCGGCCAGGGTGACAACGTGGCCCACAACCACCAGGGAAGGGAACAGGCTGCCCGAGGGCTCCATGGCTCTGGAGAGCAGAGCAGGCGGAATCGCCCTTCGGAAGGACTGCTCGAGGTCGGGCAGCCCCCTCCCTTCCCCGAGCGGAGAGGACGGCGGGGGGTGCCCCGGGACCAGGGACCGCCCCCTGCAGGACCGCCCTACCGCCGGCCGCCTGGCGCCCAGAGACTAGCCCCGGCGCTGCTGCTGCTCCTGCTGCTGCTGCACCAACTGTGCTGCCGCCAGCCCCCTCCCTCCCCCTCCCGCCAGCCCCCTCCCTCCCCCTCCCGCCAGCCCCCCTCGCTCCCCCTCCCTCCCTCCCCCTCCCCCTCCCCCTCCCTCCCCTCCCGGCCGCTCCGCGCTCCCCACCCTCCCACGGCGGCGCCGGCTCAGCTGTCCCAGCGCAGCTATCACGTAGTCACGCTCAAGGTTAGCGGGAGCCTTAACCCCTGCCCACCCTCGGCCACACCCGCCAGGAGGAGGGGCCTGCGGGGAAGCCAGGCCGAGCGGCAGCCCCCCCCAGCCTGGGCCCTGCGCGGCCTCAGTGCAGTCCTGCCCCCACCCCCACCGGGCGGGCGACCGTGGTGCCCGAGTACCCCACTCTGCCTCCGAGGGTACCCTCTGGTGGCAGCTGCCAGCGCCCCAGCCCTCGCTGGCCTCCCAGGCTGGCAGCTGACCCAACCACCCTCAAAGACAAGCGGCCAGAGCCCCGACGCCCCTACCCCACCACAGGGCAACAGACAGGGCGTGGGGGAGGGGCCCAGGTGCCGGCCTGGAGAGCAGACCGTGCACAGAGGTAAGGACAGAGCCTCCCACCCGCGGCCCCAGCCGGGCTTTCAAAGGCTGCCCCACCTACCCGGCACAATCTTCATTGGGGACAGCGGCGGGAGCCCACGGGTCCGACAGGGAGTGGGTGCGGGGTGTGGGGAGGGTCACAGGCCCCTCGGAGGCAGCAGTGAGCCCGGCAGTGGCGGTGGTGCCGCTGACAGCAGCAGTGCCTGTGTCCGTGGGGGAGGGGAGGGGTGGGCAGGGGGCCCGGGGGGATATAAATATCCAAGGAGGGCCAGCGAGGCCCGTCATGTGTCCAGACTTAGAACATGACGTGCAGAGCGAGGGCACCTGGGCCCAGAGCCTCGCTGGAGCCCAGGCTGACTGCGCGGCGCCACCCGACGCTCCCCCCAGGCTCCCACGGGCGATTCTAATAATAAGAAGCCTCCTGGAACAGGCCGAGCACTGGCACGTGGGCCTTGGGGGCTCTCGTCCCCCTTGAATGGGGCACAGCCCCGCCCTGCCGGCCTCGTGGGGTAGGGACAGCAGTGGGGGAGCACTGGGAAAGGCCACACAGGCAAGGGCTCCCCCCACCCCCCTGCACAAGTCACAGGACGCAACACCTGGCCCAGAGGGACGGGACGGCCTCCCCAAGGTGACATCTCAGGCCAAATCAGGCTGGGCCACGTGAGCGCCCGCCCCCCAGCTCGGGCCGTGCCTCCCCACCCCAGGACAGTCCCAGTGTCTACGCTGACCCCACCCAGACCCCAGCAGCGGCGGGTCTGCAGAACGCTTGGGGCTGAGGTACCGGCCCACATCACATCCTGGACTGACCCAGGCCTCAGCGCGCTCAGGAAACAGGACGTGGGGGTCACGGTCCTTCCCCTCTCCTCCCAGCAGCCTGGACCCCTCAGGCCCGAGGAGACAGAGCACTGGGGTTTGTACCCCATTTTGTAGCGCTCCCCCTGTGTCCAGCACCATTCTATTCCAATCCTCAGAGAAAGCTACGGAGTAAGCCCGGTGTATTACTGCATCGTACAGATGAGGAAACCGAGGCACAGAAAGGGTGAGGGGCTCACCCTCGGTCACACAAGGCTGTGATGTCAGCCCCGGCGGTCTGCCTGGAGTGCGTGGTCAGCCTGCAGCAAAGCACAGCAAACCACACTTGGCCTCTGGCCGCCGGGGTAGGGGCCCCCTGGTCCACGTGGGGAGGCCAGGGGCAACGAGAAGAGGGCCGGAGGGGTGAAGGGGTGGAGGGCCAGGCCACCCAAGCCTCCTGCCCATCAACCCCGTGCTTCCGAAACTCACTTCTGAAGGAAACTGGCCTGCAGCGGCCAGCTCTGGAGGCTGGGACTGGGACCGAGCTTCTCAGAGGAGTCAACGGCCGGGGGAGAACCAGCTCCCAGAGGCAAGGGTGTCCCTCCCTCGAGGGTGGCAGGCAGCACCCCCCGCCCCCCCAGGGACCTGGGGCAGGACCTGCAGCTCCCAGAGCCTCCATCCCACACCACACACCCCCGGGCACCTCTGAGAGGGAGCCGTGCTCATCCCCGAGTCCCGAGTCCCAAGTCCCCGAGTCCCAAGTCCCGAGTCCTGCCCCTCCAGGGCCCAAGCCCCAGGCTGGAGGGGAGAGGCCTGCAGCCGCCGCCCAGCCCTGCCCTACCTTGGCCCAGCTGAATCAGCTCGTCCATGCTGTACCTGTCCATGGCTGCCACCACGGGCCAGGCCGCTCCAAGAGCCGGCAGACAGGAAAGGAAGGGAAGGCAGGAAGGAGGGAAAGGATGGGAGGCAGAGGGCAGGCTCGCTGGAGCCCTGGCCTCCCCACCCAGCCCTGGGAGCCGTGGCTCCTCCTCACGGCCACCCCTTAGTCAGCAAGCCCAGGAGAGCCGAAGCCCAGCGGATCAACAGGTCGGACCAGCCTGCCTGCAATCCCTGAGCCCTCAGGCAGGGCCGGAGGGGCCACCGGTCTCCCTCCTGTGCCTGCCCGGCCCACCCCGCAGCCTCCCCCTTGCTGCACAGGCCCCACCAGCCTGCACCTCCCCGGCCCCTCCTGGACCCTCCCCGCCATGTCCCCCATGACCAGCTCAGGCGCAGCCACGGCAGCCTCCAGCCCTGACAAAGGTGACATCTCTTCCCCGAGTCCCAGCCTCTGCGCTCCTCCCCGGGCGCTGGCCTGCCCAGCCACCGCAGGACCCAGTAAAAGACAAATCTAATCCTGCTGTACCCTGCTTAGAAAACCTGCCAGAGTTCTGCAGATTTCTCCGAAGACAGCCCAGACACAAAGCTGGAGACTCACGGAGGGCTGGCTGGGGCACCACGCGCCGTGAAAAGGAGCATGGCAGCTCTGGGCGCTGACTCTGTGTCCCCTGCGTGGGGGACAAGCCGCGTGGGAAAGCCAGGTGCACAGCGGGGTCAGAAGAAGCAAGACCCCGAAGGCCACCTGCGTCTGCCGTGTAAGATGCTGTTGGAGCACAGGTGCTGAGGGCGTTCAGATGGTACCTGTTCTCTACAGAAGTTTCAGTTCACTCTGAATTTTAAGCCACGCCGAGCATTACCACTTGAAACATAAACGAAATTCATATATAAAAATCCATTCCACGAGTTTTCTATCACACAAAGTAACCCCAAATTCCTCGCCCTCCCGCCACCTGGTCTCCCTCTGTCCCTCCTTCCGCCAGGCGGCTCTTGGCCAAGCGTGGTCCTCATCAGCCAGGGCTCAGCTCAGGGCAACTCCACACAGGGGCCCTCCCTGCTAGCTCTTCATCCAGCCCATCCCCAGCCGCTGGGGGCTCCCAGCCCGGGACTCGGCCTGGGTCTGGCTGGTAAGTGGCTGAACAAGCGAGTGGACACCTTCCCACTCGGACGAGCAGACCAGCAGGGCGCGGGTGGGCGGGTGGCCTCAGGGTGGGGACCGTGGCGCGGCAGGCACAGCTGACTGCCCCGCGGCGTCCGTCACTCCCCAGCCGGGGCTGGACGTGCACACGCAGCCCACCTGACCAAGGCCACTCTGGTGAGCAGGGCGGCTGGCCCCAGGGGCTGTTGACCTGGTCCTTCTGCAAGCTGACTGGAGGGCGAGGCTGTGAGGAAGGAAGGCGGCCGTGTGGCTCATCACTTGATAATTTTTAAAACTCTGGGAAGTGGATGGTTCTAAATGTCATCAGAACCTTCCTAGCCGGAGTGTGGAGCATCAGAACCCCTGCAGACCAGGAGGTAGCCCCGTGCCACACCCAGCACCCAAGGCGCCCTAGGCGTCCTCCTGTACCCAGAGTGGCACTCAGATCCCATGCTAGGCCTGAGGGACCAAGGGGAAGGGGAGCCCACACCCGCCGGCCCTGACTCAGCCTGGAGCTGGAGCTCATTTCCTGTTGGAAACTCTGAGCTGCCACCGGCGACTGCGGCCCGGAAGGGAAGACTGAGTCACCTCCGTCAGGGCTGGGGGGTCCCCCCACCCCCCCACCCCCACTCTGCCCACTGCAGCCACACCCAGCCCCCCCTCCTGGCCCACGGCCAACTGCCCGCCCAGCCACCCTGCCCAGCCACCCTGCCCAGCCACCCTGCCCAGCCCAGCCAGGCCACAGACAGGGAAGGAAGGAGCGAAGGGGAGGGAGGGGCTTGCGCTCACCACACCCCCGACCCAAGAAGGGGGAGAAGGCTTGTCCACCAGCCACTGAGCAGGGTAGGGGCAGCAGCGAGGCGAAGGTTGGGGGAGAAGGCCCAGGCTGAGAGCCGGCCACCGGGTGCTTGGTCACAGCTGACCAAGTACCCAACGAAGCACTACTGTCTCTTTGTGGGTGTCACTGTCACCCCATTGACAGGAGCTGGAGAGGCCGTGTGGTGAGCCCGAGGCTGCCCCTCTGCCCACAGCCTCACTGATCCTCCCAGATGGGCTCCCACCCCTAGGCCCGAGTTAGCGGGTCCAACCCAGACCAGGCCAGGGCCGGCGCTTCCGCTCAGCACCTGGGCCTGCGCCTGGGTCCCCAGACCACAGTCATTTACCTGGCAAACTCCTACCCACCCTGCTAGCCTCACCCCAGGCCCCCTGTCCATCCCTCAGAAACCAAGTTCCTCCTCAGGTAGTGAGACACAGAGACGGAAGCAGGTGCGGGCTGCCCCACCTCAACGCCAAGGCCAATGAGCTCCAGAAGCGCATGTGTGAGCCTCGAGCTGCACGGGACCCTCTGCCCACCTGGGTCCTGCAGCACAGGTGCTTAGGGACAGAGGGATGCCACAGAGCAGGGACACAGCAAGGGCTTGCTGGCCACCTCTGGGACAAGAGGACCTGTTCCATCCTCTGAGACCTGGCTCCCGCTGGGAAGGATCTGCCTAGACCCCAGGCTGGGCCCTGCACCCGCCATGCCTTGGCCTCAGGCCCAGCGGCAGATGTTCCTACCTAGGGTCTGCTCTTCTCGCCCCAACCCAGGGCTGCCCGCTAGGCCATCACCAACCCCAAGCCGACCAAGCAGCCAGTCACAATATCACATCTGTGCCACACAACCACGGGGGCAGCTGTCACCCCCACTGGACAAACTCAAGGCTCAGAAAGGTCAGGTAGTCACCCACACTGTTGGAGAGAAGCTACACCGCTGTCCCATCCCAGCACCTCCTCTGCATGCCCCCACCTCCTGCAGAGAGGGCCTCAGGGCAGACAAGTCGCCAGGGTGGGGGGGGGGGGCGAGCAGGGCCCAGGACAAGGGCAAGCTGGGGAGAGGGCTGAGGGTGCCAGCCAGGGCTGTGTTAACAGCTGGTCCTGCCAGTCCAAGAACCACAAGCCCCACCCCTAGCTCCGGGGTGTGCCTGGGGATGGGCTGGCAGTAACCTACCGGCTCCTCCTTGGCCTACCCACCCCAAGATCCTCAAGCCAGGAGGAGGAGCCCTGTGGGTCCACTGACCAGAGCGCGCAGGCGGAAACGGCGCCACCTGCTGGCGGGAGCAAAGCTTTTGCACACTCGCTGCCCACCCCAGCCCACCAGGCCCAGGCCCCGGCCCCAGCACCTCCTCCCATCCCCCACCCTGGGGCCAGGACACAGCTACCTGCGGCTGGGGCAGGCTCCGGGCCAGGCCTCGCCAGGGTCCCTGGGGTGGTGGCGGGCACCACAGGGGGCTCAGGTGCCCCCTCCTCAGGCTCCTTCCGGCGGTAGACCCACCGCTCCTCACGGGTAGGGTCCTCGGCTGGCAGCGGCCCCCGCTTGGGCGGGCAGCCCAGGGGACCCTGCACGGCCTGCACGTGGGGGGTGCGGCGGGCAGGCATCACCATGGCGACAGGGCGGCGCACCCGCTGCAAAGAGGCGGGCACGATCTCCGGCGGCAGGTGCAGGTACTGGCGCAGGTGGGCAATGCCCTCGTTGGTGAGGTACCAGTAAAAGTGGCGCCAGGCGAAGGTCTCCCGCACCAGGCCCCGTGCCCGAAGGGAGGCCATGGCGCGCGTGACCTGAAGGTTGGTGACACCGGGCACGTGGGGATGCAGGCTGCGGGGCCGCCGGTCCTTCTTGGCCACCATCACACCCTCGCGGAAGAGCACCTCGTAAATGGTACGCAGCTGGTCCAGCGGCATGAGCATGCCGGCCACCATGGCTGCCGGAGCCGGTGAGTCGAGGGCGGCGGGCGGGGCACAGGGAGGAGGTCCAGGAGACGCCCTCGGCACAAGGTGCAACCGGGGCCGAGGGGCAGGCAGGCCGTGGCGCTGAGCTCGAGGGCGCGGGCTCCGGGCTTGTGGCTCGCGGCGCCTGGCTCTCTGGCTCCGTGCGATTCCTGCCGATACTGCGGCCTGCCCACCGCTTGCGCGAGCCTCCCGCCTGCCCGCCCTTCAGGACGCCCAGGCCGGCCCCCTCTGACTCAGCGGCAAGGGCGGCCCCTCCCACCCTCAGCTAACAGGGCCCCTCGCAGAGTGGGGGGCACCTCGCAGCAGCGGCCATCCCCAAGGCAGGTCCCCTCCCCTCCCAGGCCCGCGGCTCCACGTCAGAAATTACATCAGTTTCTAAACACTTCCTTCAGGGTTCCTAAGATTAGCGGGAGGGTGGACGGGAGTGGCTGTGGACCCAGAATCTAAAAGGCTGGCAGAAGGGAAGCCGGAGCCGAGACGGCAGGAGGGTCCTCAGGCCGGGGACCCAACTCAGGGTTGTGGTCTCAGAGCCTCAGGGATTCACAAGGGCCTGAAGAGGAGGGCTGGGCCGTCTGGGCAGGGGGTCCTCTAGGTCTAAGGGAGGAGAGCTGAGGTCTTGTGGGGACTCAAGGGCTGAGGGGAGAGCTGGGGTCTTGGGGGGGCAGAGGTCTGAGGGGAATGGCAGGGGCAGCTGCTGCAGCACATGGACAGGCTGTAGGCACCACTGGCTGCTGTCCATCAAGCGGGCAAAGGGACAGAGCGTCCACCTCCAAGTGTCAGACCCAGAGCGGCCACCCTCTTTAACCCTTGCCATGCCAGGCCAGATCAAGGGTGGGCCAGGAACAGGGAGTCGGCTCAGAGTCCAAGCACTGTCCGCAGGGCACAGGGTAGGGGCTCTGAGTGGCCTCCATCCACCACCGCCCCAGGCCAGCTGTTGGAGGCCAGAAGCTCTCAGCTGCCACAGGGACCCAAAGCCACCCGCGGCCCAGCGCCCCTGCCGCCAGGAGACACCCCACCCTTGGCAGCCTGAGTGCCTCCTTTGAGCCAGCTGGACAGATGAGGGGAGAGTAGCACCAGGCTAGAAGAGGGTCGGGGGCCCCAGTGAAAGGGGGACCAGCAGCAGGGGGGGGGAAGGGGCTGTGTGCTCCATGCCAACACCCTGCAGCCTGGCCCGGCCACGCCCAGCAGTCACCCCTAAGCCCTCACAGCTGAGGCTCCAACCACGGACATCGCGCGCCTCCCCATTCCACCCAATACCCCGCTCTCCCACTTGGTGCTGCACCACTCACACCTGGACCTGCGCTTTCTCCCCTCCCCCAAGCGGACACACCTATTCCCAGCACTGCTAACTCGGGAACTGTTTATAAATAGGGCGGAGGGGGGGGGGATCCCGAGGTGGGAGGCTCCCGCGGGCAGGAGGCCAACAGGCGGCGCGTGGGGGCGGGTTTATGAGGCCGTTGCCATGGCAGTGTAGAGCCGGCTCCCAACACACACACACACACACACACACACACACACACACACACACACACACACACACACACACACACACACACACACACACACACACACACACACACACACACACACTTACTTGTGGCAGAGGAAAGTGCAGGCACGGCCAACTGTTCCCACAGCCCGGCCCGCCAGCTCTGCGGCGCCGCTCTCCCTCCGCTGGCGGGAAGGGGGCCAGCCCCGCGGGACACCGGCCGGGGAGGGCGGGACGCCGGCTCGGGGAGGACGCCCAGCAGGCGCTGGAGTGGGCAACGGCCACGCCCCCTCAGCCTAGCGGCGCCTGCGGACCCTGCCGGGCACCACGGCTGTGGCTTCGGGAACCAACACCAGCTGTGGTTTCAGGCCAGCACTCAGGCCAGTGGCCCGGCCCGGCCCTGTGCCCACGGAAGACCCACTCCTGGCCTGACCCTCAGCCCTCCCCCGGACCTCCTGCGCTCCCCCTGCCCCACCCCGATCTCCCGTGCACTCCCCTTGCCCACCCCACAGCCCCACTCTGACCGCATCTCCCTCCTAACCACCCCATACGTCCACCGCACATTTCTCTGGTTTGATTCCCCGACCTAACCCCCCAACCCCCAAGCCTCCTACCAAACCGACCCCACAGCATGCCCCCTCCCAAAATGATTCCAAGCCACACACAAAGCCCCCAGACCTAAGGTCTCTCCTCCTTCCACACAGACTTGCACGGGTCTTTGGCCAAGCCCCTCAGCCCCGTCACAACCCACGCCATCCCCACAGGAGAGGGCAGCAGTTTGGGACGCTGAAGAAAGGGGGGGCGGGCGGGGCACGAAGGGGAATCCTCCTCCCTCCCACCAGCCCCGCCCTCGGGGGTTGAGGGGAGGAGCAGGCAGGAGCCTAGAACGAGACGTCCTGGTCTGGCCCGCGGTGCCAGCCTCGGCACGCCTCCCTCTACCCCATCCCCCCACCCCCGCGACCCCCAGGTCCCAGGGCTGAGAGAACACCCCTTTCTGCCCTGCCCCCACGCTGCGGGAACCGCAGCCGCAGTTGCTGATTCAGCACAGGAAGGACCGGGGCGGACAGACAGGGCGGCCCCCTCCACCCCACTCCAGGCCCCTCCGGATCTCCAGGGCAACCAGTCGGGGTCCTTGGGCAGCCCCCAGAACCCCCCCCATTCCGGAACAAAGAACCGCAGTGTGGACTTGCCCGGGGCCAGCCCGCCTGGCGCCTCCCCCGCCAGTGATCGATCCCCAAGGCCCTGCCCTGTCCCCTTCGACGCTGGGGGGCAGGCCGACAAGCGGGGCGGGGATTCGGCCGAGTTCGGGAGGAGAGAGAAGTGCGGATCCGAGAGGTGGCGGAGGCCGGCTCCCACCTCCGCCCCGCCCCCGCCGCCGCAGTAGCCCGCCCCGCCCCCCCGACACTCGCTGCAGGGTTGCAGGGCTGCAGGGCTGCGGGGCTGCGGCTGGAGTCACCCCCGCCAGCTCCGGGCGGACCTCGCACCAGGTGGAGTCCCGGCAGGACACGGACATGGGGTCTCCTGCGGCTCCGGCTCCCCACTCACAAAGCTGCTCCCAAGGCGGCAGACCCCGACCGCTGCCCTGTGGGGGCTGCACCCAGCCAGAGGTCACTGCCTGATCCACACTCCCCACCCCCCGGCTCGGTCCCCAAGCCCGGCCCGCACCTTTGAGGGAGCTGATCTCATGCTGGATGGCTCTCGAGGGGTCCATGTCTCCGCCAGGGCTGAGGGCGGCGCGCGGGCCGCCACGCAGAGTCCAGCCCCGCACTGCACTGCCCAGGCCAGAGCCGCAGCCTGGGGGAGGAGCCGGGAGGCGCGGGGCGGGGCTTGCCAGCCGGGGCGGAGCCTCAACTAATCAATGCGCAGTGCAAGGCCGGCCCGAGCTTGCTCCCGTCTACACCGCCCCCACCCTTCCAGACCCCTGCTCCGGGTCAGGTGGCCCCGGTAACTCCAGCCGGACTGCCAGGCCATCAGGCTGGATCCAGGCGTGCTTGGACGGCCCACCCCACCCCCCCAGTCCCCGGGCCTCTGCCGCTGACCACCCTCAGAGTGCCGTCCTAGCCGCTCCTGCACGTGGCTTTCCTGGCCTCGAAGTCATGGCCACTCACTCCCTGCAGGAGACACCCACCGGTCTGGACCTCCTGGCGACCTCCCCAGCCAGCACCCTGGGTGAGGAGGGAAGGTAGATCCCACCGGGGCAGAGGCTGGAGGCTCCTTCATCACCACCATTCACTTCCCCCCCCTTCCATGCCCTCCGCCTTCTCCCCTCAGCTGGGGGCCCTCCTCCACCCACACGTGCCTCTGGGTCACCTCACCCGGTCCTGTGACACTCTGACTCCCAAGGTGACACATTCAGCCTCTGCCTCTCCAACTCAGCAAATACCCACAAGGTTTGTCTTGGGAAGTTCCTGTCTTCCCGGCTCTGCGGATGTAGCACCATCTACCACCCAGCAGCTCAGGCCAACACCCTAGGGTCCTCACCCCCACGGGTCAGCCCCACAGGTCCTGGTGGCTCCACCTTCCAGGCTGTCCACCTGCCACCAACTGTCCGGCCCAGCAGTCTCCTCGCACCACCACCCCTACTGCTGACAGGATCAGCCTCCTGGACACTGTCACTGCCTGCCCCCTGGGGAGAATGTCAGCGCTGGCACTGCCGGGGTGGGGTCAGCTCTGCCCCCCTCACGGTGCCGCAGGAAGCCGTAAACAAACGCACAAGCCTTGCCCACACCTCGGGCATGCGCACGCGCGGCTTCAACGTAAACCCCAGGACTGGGCCCTCCCGCCCCACCCTGGTCCTCTGTGCTGGGCTGTGGGGGACAGACACAGCCTTCGTCTCCTGCCAGGCCCGCATCCAGATTCTTCCTCCATCCTCACCCCAAGGCCCCTCCTGGCCCCGTGGGGCCCACACCTTGCCCAGCCAGGCCGCTGCCTTTAGGCGACCACTCTTCCTGCAGGCAGGCCCACCGCGTGTCGGGTCAGGACTGGGGCGAGCGCGTGATGATGGCAGAGCTGGGAAGCCGGCGGTGCCCACAGGTACTGGCTGATGAGCAAAGAAGCGGGTGCGGCCCTATACTGGCTCAAGGCCTGATGTTCTAGGATCCCTCACAACCCCATCCCTGCCCCTCTCAGGACTCAGCCAGTGCGGGGCACAGGCAGGTCTCAGGAAAAAACAGCGGCAGACCTGGGGTAAACAGGAATACGAGAAATTAATAGAGGATTTTGTGATTCCTTACACCTGAATTCCTATTACTTTTTTATTAGCCACGTCCAGATGAACCTAAATCCAAACTGTAACTGAAGAGTACTTCCTAACTAAATCTCAAATGAAACTGATAGATACTTAAACAGAACTAAAAACTATAGGAAAAGTCACCCACACACAAAATTAGTGCTGGTTCTAGTTTTAAAACTGCATATAATTGAGAGTTCCCTGGCGGTCCAGTGATTAGGACTCAGCGCTTTCGCGGGCCAGGGTTCAATCCCTGATTGGGGAACCAAGATCCCACAAGCCACCCGACACGGCCAAAAAAACAAACAAAACTGCGTATAATTGAATTTTATAAGATTATAATTTTAAGCTACTGAAAAGATGAGGGGAGAAAGCAAGTAATGGGGTAACACAAGGATCAGGTGCAATTAGGTGGCTTTTCCTAACTTTTCAGAACCATGGGGACAGAGAAGGAATGTCCCAGGCCCTTAACTGCCCCCTCAAGTCACGCTGCCCACCCGAGAGTGGCCACTGCAGTCACCAGCAGCCACTTGCAAACAAGGGCTCGCAGAGAAGGGGTGGCAGCCAGAAGGCCCAGTGAAGAGGCCTTCGGCCTGCCCCTGCCCAGTCTGCCCCAAACGGCAGCCACATGGTGTGGCCTGGGAAGTGGGCTGTGGCCACGGCCCCTGGATAGAGTCCACGGGACACACTGAGCCCATTCCTTGGTTTCTTCCCAGAGGAAGGGGCAGCTAAAGTGGGGCCGTGGAAAGACAGGCTGCAGCTAGCCAACAAAGGATGCGGACGCACATACGAAGGCCCCAGGTCAAGAGAAGAGGAGTCTGGCCAACCCCACAGAACGTGTGCGTGGAGGGCGCCTGGACACAGAGCTGTAGGCGGGGTTCCCCTGGGCCAGGGAGGCCCCTCGGACTGCGGCGGACAAGGGCCTGGGGGCAAGAGATGGGGGCAGCGTGGCTCTGGTGGGTGAGATGCAACGGCCCTGGCCCTCCCGACAGTCCTCAGCTTTCACGGCCTCACTGCCCAGGAGATCTAGTCCCAGGGTCCTCAAGAAAGCAGGCTGTCTGACCCGGCACGGCTTCCCCACGCCCAGCTGGGGCCCTGGCAGGTCGCCTGCACCAGGGACTCGCATCATGCAAGGCCAAACGCTCTTAAAGCTTTACTGCAAATTCCAGGAGGCAGCTTACACCCCTGTGGTCCCTGCAACCCAAGCTGAGCCCCTACGCCACAGCCAGGCCCCCTCCTTCCCAGCCCCTCTGTCTGGGACAAAGCACCCCGCCTCACAAGCCTCCTGAGACGCTGGCAGGTGTGGCCCCAGGCCACACCACCTGCCGTCCAGACCACCCCCCTGCTCCCAAGGCCCTGTCTGCCCCCCAGTCCATGTTCCTCACCAGGGCTCCCCAGCTTCACGCCTGTGCCCAGCCCCGGGCAGCCTGCCCTAGCGGGGCTCACTAGTGACTGGTGGGTAGGTGATCCTGTGCAGGGGTGACATGTGACAGCTGTCGGCCCTGCCGGCAGACACCTTCCACACAGGGTCCCCCATCATCACCCAGTGAGACCCCGCTACGGACTGTGCCTGTTCCCTGCAGTGGGAACAGGGGGCCATCTCACCTGCACCACCGGGCCTCACCCCACAGCCGTCGCCTGGCATTGGCCTTGACCTCTGGGGAAGCTACCAGGCTGGGCAGGAGGAGAACGCTCCTCCACGTGGGCAGCCACTGGGTGATGAAGGCGGGAGCTCAGCTAGACCAGCCACCCCGTGCGGCTCCACCCCGCAGGGCCGGGTCCACAGCACTGCGGTGGGTGCCGCCAGGGCCCCAGGGGTCCTGGTGATGGCCCAGGAGGCATAGAGGGTCCCCGTTTGGGCCCCACCCAGCTCTCTCTCCCTGTAGCCCAGTTCAAAAATTGCACCGTTACCAGGTGTCCGCCAGAGACCTCGGGCAGGGATCCTGGGTCCCACCCCCATGTTCCATCCATCAGGAGGTCCCATCATTCTGCCCCCCCCAGATATCTCTCAAACCTGTCCTCTTCCCACTGTCTCCACCGCCACCCTCCTCCCCTTGGAGACAGCCCTGGCCTCCTCGCTGCCTTCCACCTCCAGGCGCTCAGCGGCCACAGCCCCGCTGCCACACCTGCTCCATCTCAGGGCTACAGAGAAGCTCCCGATCCTGTCCTGCCCTGTGTCGTCCTGCTGCACAGACCCCTCTGTGGTTTCCTCCAGCAGGGACAGTGGGGACAGTGCTCTCACACAGGGACGCCTGTCTCAGCACCCCTGCACCCCAGGCCTGGTCAGAGGCGTTCATGCAGGGAAACCAAGCAGTGGATGCTTGCAGTTCAAGGATAAGGTACTTCCCAGGAACGCTATTAATAGAGGTTTACTTCATTAATAGATTAAAGGAGAAAACCTGTATATTGATCTCAAAACTGCTGATAACTCATTTGATAAAAACTCACCAATATTTCTGATTTTTACAAAGTGACCCAGTAAACTGGGAAAGGAGGTCCAGGCACCCTCAGTATCTGAGGGGGATTGATTCCAGGACCCCAGCCAACACCAAAATCCTCGGATGCTCAAGTCCCTTATAAAAACTGGAATAGTATTTGCATATAACCTAATACAGTGCAAATGCTATGTAAATAGGTGTAAACAGAATGTAGGGACTTCCCTGGTGGTGCAGTGAATCCACCTGCCAATGCAGGGGACATGGGTTCAAGCCCTGGTCCAGGAAGATCCCACATGCCACGGAGCAACTAAGCCCATGCGCCACAACTACTGAGCCTGCATGCCACAACTACTGAAGCCCGTGCACCTAGAGCCCGTGCTCCGCAAAAGAGAAGCCACAGCAATGAGAAACCTGCGCACCACAACGAAGAATAGCACCCGCTCGCCGCAACTAGAGAAAGCCCGCGCAGCAACAAAGACACAACGCAGCCAAAAATAAATAAATAAATTTATTAAAAAAAAAAAAAAACAATGTAAATGTAAATAGCTGTCTTTGAGCACCCACAGCAAATTCAAGTTTTGCTTTTTGGAACTTTCTGGAATCCACCCCCCCCAATAGTACTTCTTTTTTTAAAAATTATTTATTTATTTATTTATTTACTTGGCTGCACCAGGTCTTAGTCGCAGCATGCGGGATCTAGTTCCTTGACCAGGGATCGAACCCTGGCCCCCTACATTGGGAGCACGGAATCTTAACCACTGGACCACCAGGGAAGTCCCACCTCAGTAGTACTTTTGATCTATTACGTAAATCCCCAGTTGCAGAACCGTGGATGGGGAGGGCTGGCTGTATATCGTTAACATGAGAACAGACGTCCCTCCAAATCTGACCGTGACACCGCCCCAGGGGCCTCCCCCATCGGAAGTACTGGGAGCAGGAGCAGCGGGGCTGAAAGGCTCAGCATGGTGGCCGGGACACCCCCAAAGCCACGCCGACAGGCGGCCAGGGCAAGCCTCCAGGCTCAGCCGCGGGCAAGGCTGGCCCAGGGCGTGTGAGGGGGAAGAACCCAGGCTCCGGATGCAGAGCACTGACAAGCATTGAGTCTGCACCTCCTCAGCACCTGAACCAGTGCCACTGACCACCCACCAGAAGCAACAACGGCGCTCACTAGAGTGGCCGACTTTCAACACCCTGCTAAAGACCCAAGAGATTTCTTACAGGTCAATAATAACGAGTTGGAAAAAGAGGGTGGGAAAAACCTTCATTCACAGTGCAGGATATAAACTACTCTGGAACAAGATAAATAAAAATCAGTCAGAACTTAAGTTCAGAAAGCCCCACAAGCACAAAGCAAGAACCAGACCCATGGGGAGACTCACATTCCCAATGCAGAGGTCCGACCTCGCAGGACCACCTTGCCCTGAGCTAGAACTGCGCTTCTGACCCACCCCTGCACCCCACCGCCGGCCCCGCCGGCCCCGCCAGCCCTGCCAGCCCTGCGCCGACTCTTTCTTTTTTCTAAAATTAATTAATTAATTTATTTATTTATTTTTGGCTGCGTTGGGTCTTTGTTGCTGCGCGCGGGCTTTCTCTAGTTGCGGCGAGCGGGGGCTGCTCTTGGTTGCGGTGCGTGGGCTTCTCATTGCGGTGGCTTCTCTTGTTGCGGAGCACGGGCTCTACGCGCACGGGTTCAGTAGTTGTGGCACACGGGCTTAGTTGCTCTGTGGCATGTGGGATCTTCGCGGACCAGAGCTCGAACCCGTGTTCCCTGCATTGGCAGGCGGATTCTTAACCACTGCGCCACCAGGGAAGCCCCGCCGCCCCGCCTCTTAATAATTGCCTCCTTCAGACACTCACATGATTTTATATCTGATTGGCGAGGTTCTGTTGTCTGTTTGAAACCCTGTCACTGGGTGCTGGGCAGGTGTAGGGAGCGAGCCCTTTCGGGCGCCGCTGTAATACCTAGCAAACACCTTAGGAACTTCTTAAAAATATTCCCCAGACGCAAACATGGGCCATACAGGGAAAAGTCTCCCCCCAGATTGTCCCCTCTCCACCCCACACACAGTGTGGAAATCACCGTCAGGACTGGCTTCCTCTTTATCCCTCCGAAATTTCTTTATGTGGAAAGTCACGTAAATATAAACATGATCCTTGGTTTTCCCCCTTTTAACACCAAAAGTGACACCTCGGGACTTCCCTGGTGGCACAGTGGTTAAGAATCCGCCTGCCATTGCAGGGGACACGGGTTTGAGCCTTGATCCGGGAAGATCCCACATGCTGAGGAGCAACTATGCCCGTGTGCCAGAACTACTGAAGCCTGCATACCTAGAGCCCGTGCTCCGCAACAAGAGAAGCCACTGCAATGAGAAGCTCTTGCACAGCAACAAAGAGTAGCCCCAACTAGAGAAAGCCTGATCACAGCAACAAAGACCCAACGCAGCCAAAAATAAATAAATGAATAAATAAATAAATTAATTAATTAAAAAAATTTAAAAAAAGTGACACCTCACCGGCACCATCTGACCCCACACCCGGGAGGTCTCCCGCTGCACCCCTGCCTCCGCCCTCCCTCAGGGCGCTGGCTGCCATCCTTGGCTCTCACACACACACTGCGCTCTTAGGCCTGATAGACATTTTCATTGGCCTGGTTTCCACCGGTTCACTAATGCAATCCAGAAATTCTGGGTTTCTGGATTTTTACCAATCTGATAGGTGAAAACATGGCACCCTGGTGTAGCTAGAGCTTAAATTTTGCATACTGCTTGACCCAGAAATTCTATTTCTAACAATAGCCATAGACACACAATGATCCAGCCACAAAGCTCTTCTATGTAGCAGTTTACAACACCAAAAAAACCCACAAAACGAAACAAAACTAAACCTAATGTTCCATGGGAAGAGATTAAATTGGATATGATTACCATATAAAAGAATATTATATTATAAATTGATGTCATAGAAAGATGTATTTGTTGTAACATTAAGTAAAAAGAAGTTACACGTGCCTAAAATACTTAATATTTGATTATAAAGTTATAAATAAATTAAATTATACTATAAAATACTGTGCACATTTTTTTAAAACAAGCATAGGGACTTCCCTGGTGGTGCAGTGGTTAAGACTCCATGCTCCCAATGCAGGGGGCCCAGGTTCAATCCCTGGTCAGGGAACTAGATCCCACATGCATGCCGCAACTAAGAGTTCACATGCCGCAACTAAGAGTTCACATGCCACAACTAAGGAGCTGGCAAGCCGCAACTATGGAGCCGGCGAGCCACAACTAAGGAGCCCTCCTGCTGCAACTAAGGAGCCCTCGAGCTACAACCAAAGAGCTGGCAAGCTGCAACTAAGGAGCCGGTGAGCCACAACTAAGGAGCCCGCCTGCCACAACTAAGGAGCCTGCCTGCCGCAACTAAGACCCAGCACATCCTAAATAAATATTTTTTTAAAAAATAAAAAAAAATAAAACAACAAGCATAAAACAAAAAGATGTGGAGGTTTTACAAAACACCAATCAACCACCGCAGGGCAGCTTGAGGGGAAAGCACTGAACGGTGGCCCCTGGAAGATATGTTCACATCTAAATCCCTGGGACCCGTGACTGTGACCTTATTGGGAAATAGGGTCTTTGCAGATGTGATTAAGTTAAGGATGTCACGATGAGATCACCCTGGATTATCTGGGTGGGACCTAAATCTAATGACAAGTGTCCTTATAAGAGACAGAAGAGAGATAAACAGAGGAGAAGCCATGTGAAGATGGGGCAGAGACTGGAATGGTGCAGCCACAAACCGAGGAACACCAACAGCCACCAAAAGCTGGAAGGGGCAGGAAGGGTCTTCTCTAGAGCCTTCACAGAAACTACGGCCATGCCAACACCTTGATTTTGGCCTTCTGGCCTCCAGAAGTATGAGAGAATAAACTTCTGTTGTTTTAGACCACCTGTTTGTGGTCATTTGTTACGGCAGACACAGGAAACTAATGAAGATATTTTTACCAGGAGTGACAAATATTTAAAAGCATGGCACTGGTTTTGGAATTGGGTAATGGACAGAGGCTGGAGAATTTTGAGGAGCATGATAGAAAAAGCCTAGATTGCCTTGAACAGGCTGTTGGAAGAAATATGGATGTTAAAGATGCTGCTGGTGATGACTTAGAAGGAAATGAGGCACATATTGCCAGAAGCTGGAGGAAAGGTGATCCCGATTAAACAGTGCAAAAAATGTGGCTGAACTGTGTTCCACTGTTGGGTGGAAAGCAGAACTTATAAGTGATGAACTTGGATCTTTAGCTGAGGAGATTTCAAAGCAAAGTGTGGAGGGTGTGACCTGGTTTTAACCTGTTCCTTACGGTAAAGTGCAGGAGGAAAGACGTAAACTGTGGAAGGAACTGTTAAGCAAAAAAAGAACCAGCACTGGTGATTGGGAAACTCACGGCCTGTTCAGATTGCAGAAGATGCTAATGTGGGGAGACTCACTGTTAGGAGAGAGTGCTCTGGAGAGAAAGACAAGGATGCAACTGGACAATCTTCCTCTGAAGAGATTTGATCTCTGACTCACAGATGCATTCAAACCTCGCATCACAAGCTGGGGATAGAGAGGGTCATCCAGGAAAGCTCTGTGGAGAAGCCTCTAACCTGATGGCATGGATCCCTGTGTCATACACGGGAGACCCACAAGGTGTATGAGAATGTTGTATCAGCAGAAACACTGCCAGCTTGGATGCAAGAGGATAGAGACAGGATGAAAGGAAGGAAAGCTGTTGGAATTCTGGGATACTGCAGGCAGGAAATGGGGTGACAGAGCTACTCAGCTTCAAACATATGCTGCCCGGCAAGAAAAAGGAAAAATGACTCCAAGGGCAGAGCCTTGGGCCCAGAGGGTGGAGCCATGGGCACAGAGGCAGAGGCCGGCAGAGCTGAAGGTGTACAGAGCAAAGCATCAAGCCCCAGAGGAGTATTCTCAGGCCTTCAAACCTATTGAACTTGCCCTGCTGGATTTCAAACTTGCTTGGGACTCCTTTATTCTTTTCTCTTTGTTACCCCTTTATTCTTTTCCCTTTCTCCCTTTGAGAAAGGGGATGTCTGCTCTATGCCTGTCCCACCATTGTACTTTGGAAGTATACAACATGCATTCTAGTTTCACTGGTCCACAAATGGAGAGCAATTTTGCCCCAGGGTGGACCATACCCAGAACCTTACCCATACCTGATTTAGAGAATTTAGATGAGACTGGGCTTTTGAGCTGATGAGATTTTGGACTGAGGGTTGCTGCTGTAAGACTTTTGGGGATGCTGGGCTGGGGCAAATGCACGTTGCATGTGACAGACATGAATTTTAGGAGGCCAGAGGGCAGATTGCAGTGGGCTGAATGGTAGCTCTGAAAATACATGTCTACCTCCAAATCCCTAGAACCCGGGAAAGTTACCTCTTTTGGAAACAGGGTCTTTGTAGTTGTAACTTAGTGAAGAATATTGAGCTGAGAATCATCCTGGACTGTGAGGAAGGCCCTCAAATGCAGTCAGAAGCGTCCTCACCAGAGACAGAAGAGAAGACGCAGGGGAGAGGCGTGTTGAAGATGGAGGCCTATTCTGCAGTGATGCAGCCGCAAACCAAGGAACCTGACAGCCACGGGAAGCCAGGAGGGGCAGGGCGGAATCTGCCCTGAAGCCTCGGCCCTGCTGACACCTTGATTTTAGACTTCTGGCTCCTAAACTGTGAGAGAATACATTTCTGCTGTTTTAAGCCACCCAGAGTGTGGCAAGTGGGGGCTATTCGCATTCTGAAAACATCCATGAGATCCTGTGGTAATAACAACAGTGAAGCTCAGTCGTGCCCCTTGAGGCTTAACCCTGTGCCTGTTCTATAAGCTTCCCACGTAGCCATTCATTTAATAAGAAAGGAGAAGAAAGGTACATTTCAAAAGTTCAAAATACACACTCACTTGAAAGACAAAACAAGACCCGAATAAAGGCCATAGAAGCCATCCACCCAGCCAGAGGCACCTGGTGCAGACACCTCTTTCTGGCTTGCTGCCAACGGCCTCACACCCGCACCCTCCAGCCTTGTGCCCCCGCTCCCCAACCGTGCCTGCCATGGAAGGCCTCCCAAACCCCACCGCCCCGGGCGCCCATGCAGCCCCCAGCCCACCTGACCCACCAGCCTGCCTGAGATCACCCAGACTCCAGGGCGGCCACACCGGACGTCCTTCTAGGGCCTTCCTTTCCTGCAGCGCTGGCCCCGGACCTGCCCCTACCTCAGGAACCAGCGTGGGTAGCAGATGTCCCCCCATCCTCTTCCTGACCCCAGGGCAGCAGGAAAGGAAAGGTCCCTGCCAAGAGCTGACCACCCAGCTGGGAAGACCCTTCCGCAGCTAAACCATGACCCGAGCTCCCCCAGAGGAGGATGGGAGGAAGGGACAGGGGAGGAAGCCCTGCAGGCCGTGCCCTGAGTCCTCCAAGTGGGCACCCGCCTCCCATCACCTGAGAAGGGGTTCCTGACTCCCCCTCCACCCAGCCACCATCACCTGGGGCCACCACCAGATGACCCAGCCCATGGCCCCTCTTAGGTCCCCGACCTCACCACCCACAGCCCCTGCAGGCAGCCACAGCACCAGCTCGCCCAGCCCTGCATCTCCCTGTCCAGTGTGGGCCTGCTTCTGGCCACTGCCCTTGGCCCCATGCCGGGCGGGGGCACCCGGCTCCCCACCTGCATCATCGCTCTCCAGCCTCATCGCACCTGTTCCCAAGGTGCCCAGATCCTGCCGCCAACCCCCGCCCTGCTGCCGGCTCCCCTCAGGTCTCACTGGGGAAACTGAGGCCAGGTGGCAACATCGCCCACACCTTCCCAGCCCCACACCTTCCCATCGCCACCTTCCCTCCCCCACGCCTTCCCTCCCCTACGCCTCCCCTCCCCCACGCCTCCCCCCCCCACGCCTCCCCCTCCCCCACGCCTTCCCCTCCCCCACGCCTTTCCTCCCCCAGGCCTTCCCGTCCCCACACCTTCCCATCCCCCACACCTTCTCAGCCCCACACCTGTAGAAGCCTCTATCCCTTCTGAAACACAGGGCCCTGAGTGGCAAGGGGCTGTCACGCCCACACCCAGCATGTGCGGTTGGGCAAATGAGAGGGGTCACACAGCACTCGGGCCACCCAGGCCCCCGCCAGCCAGTGTTCTGCCCAGGCTGCATTCTGCTGACAGCTCGGCCTCCGTGTCACTGCCCCGTCCTGGATGGCGGCCTCCCTCTCACACACTGCTGGACCCCTCACCGTTTCCACCTCCCTTCTCAATTCCTACACACCCCTTGGCACCCCCAATCTGACCACGCCCCCAAACAGGTCTCCCTAAGGTCCCGATATCCCTTATGACCACGCCAGGCGCTCTAAGGGCAGCCGGCTCCTGGTTCATCGCTCCTTCCCTTTCACTGGGCTGCCCAGACCACCCCCTGGGGAAGGCTCCCCCTCTGCCCCAGGCTCTTCCCCTCCACCGCGAGGGCCCCAAGCACAGTGCCCAGCCGGGTCCCCCCAGCAACTCGAGTCTTCACATGTTGCCCAGCTCAACGATCATCTGTTTATTTGCCCCCAAGCTAAGCTCCTGTTCTTCCACCGCCCCTGCTGCAGAGGCGCCACTCCACACCCCCACCCCCACCCCCCACACCCCCCGCTGCTCCCCACCCCCACCTCCACTCCCACCCTATGGCAGCCCAGTCTGGGGTCTGGGTTTCTGCAGGGGTTCAGCTCGGGGTCCACTTTCCCTCCCATTCACCTGCTCATTTTCAAACCACATAACGAGGTGCAACAGGACACAAACCCTGCCCTCAGGAAGCTGGGTTACGTGGGAGAGAAGATATTTAAAATCCTCTTTGTTGGGCTTCTCTGGTGGTGCAGTGGTTAAGAATCTGCCTGCCAATGCAGGGAACACGGGTTCGAGCCCTGGTCCGGGAAGATCCCACATGTCGCGCAGCAACTAAGCCCGTGCGCCACAACTACTGAGCCTGCGCTCTAGAGCCCGTGCGCCACAACTACTGAGCCCATGTGCCACAACTACTGAAGCCTGCGCGCCTAGAGCCTGCGCTCTGCAACAAGAGAAGCCACCGCAGTGAGAAGCCTGCGCACCACAATGAAGAGTAGTCCCCACTCACCGCAACTAGAGAAAGCCCGCATGCAGCAATGAAGACCCAATGCAGCTATAAATAAATAAATAAATTTATAAAAAAAAAGTAACAAACTGAAAGAAAAATTAGAAACACTGATAACACACAAGGAAGTTAATAGTCATAATAAATAAAGAACTCTTATAATTCAAAACAAAACACCTTACAGAGAAATGAACAATGCTTTTCAATACAAAGAGTGAAAAACTATGAAATGATGATCACTTAGTCAAAGAATGCAAATTAAAACAAATTAGAATTTTCTCATCAATCAATTGGCAAGGGATTGGAACTAGTCTGCCTTGTATCTGCTGGCTCTACGCCAGAGGACAATTTAGAAATAACAATCATTTTTAATGATAAGCCCACATGTTCATGTAAAGGAACCAGATAAATAAGCGGAGGTACTTCCATGCAATGGAACACTTAGTACCCATTAAAAAGCATGAGGGTGCCAAGACCATTCAATGGGGAAAGAATAATCTTTTCAACAAATGGTGAAGGAACAACTGGGTATCCTCGTGCAAAAGAATAAAGTTGGGGTAATTATGTGGCAGTCCAGTGGTTAGGACTAAGCACTCTCACTGCTGGGGGTCCCGGGTCCGATCCCTGGTTGGGGAACTAAGATCCAGCAAGCCTCAAGGCACAGTTAAAAAAAAAAAAAAAAGAATAAAGTTGGACCCCTACCTCACACCATACTCAAAAATTAATTCAAAATAGATCAAAGACCTAAATGTAAGAGCTAAAACTATAAAACTCTTGGAAGAAAACATCGCCATAAATCTTCATGACTTTGGAATAGGCAATAGTGCTTAGATATGACACCAAAAGCACAAGCAACCAAGAAAAAAATAGGTAAGTTGGACTCACCATTAAAATCTTTTGTGTTCCAAAGGACACCATCAAAAAAATAAAAAGACAACCCATAGAATCAGAAAATATTTTTGCAAATCATCTATCTGATAAGGGACTTATATCTAGAATACATGAAGAACACTTACAACTCAATAATAAAAAGCTAAAAACCCAATTTAAAAATGGACAAAGCCTCTGGATAGACATTTCTGGAAAGAAGATATAGAAATAACCAATATGCAAAAGAAAAGGTGCTCAACATCATTAGTCATCAGGAAATGCAAATCAAAATCAAGAGAGACCACTTCACACCCACTAGGACTAAAGGTCTATAATCAAAAAGGCAGATAATAAGTGCTGGTGAGGATGTGAAGAGGTTGGAAGCTTCATACACTGCTCATGGGATCACAGAATGGTGTAGCTGCTGTGGAAAGCAATGTGAGAGTTCTTCAAACAGTTAAATATAGAATTATCACATGTTCCAGCAATTCCACTCCTTGGTATATACCCAAGGGAGATGAAAACATACATCCACACAAAAACTGGCACACAAGTGTGCCTAGCAGCACACTCATAATAGCCAAAAGGTGGAAACAACACAAATAGCCACCAACCTATCCGGAAGAGATAAACAAAATGTAGTTTATCCATACCATGGAATGTTACTCCATAAAAACGAATGAAGAACCAGTACACACTGCGACATGGATAAAACATTATGCTACGTGAAAGAAGCCAGACACAAGATTGTATGATTCCATTTATATGAAATACCCAATATAGGCAACTCCATAGAGACCTACAGCAGATCAGTGTTTGCCGGGGTCTGGGGAGTGTAAATGCTCTGAAGTGGATGGTGCTGACCATTTCACAAGTCTATTAATACACTAAAACCCGCTGAATTCTTTCCCTCCCTCCCTCTCTTTCCCTCTCTCCCTCTCTCTCTCTCATATACACACACACACAATGGTCACCCCAGCCAGCGAGACTAGGGGCCCAAGGTGTGACTTTCACCATTTTTCTTCATATACTTCCACAGTGCTTGTTTGTTTGTTTTTAACACATTTTGCTTTTTTTTTTTTTTTTTTTTAATATTTACTTCTTTATTTGCCTGCACTGGGTCTTAGTTGAGGCATGCGGGGTCTCTAGTTGGGGCATGCGAACTCTTAGCTGCAGCATGTGGGATCTAGTTCCCTGACCAGGGATTGAACCTGGGCCCCCTGCACTGGGAGTGCAGAGTCCTAGCCACTGGACCATCAGGGAAGTCCCAGCACATTTTGCTTTTGACCATAAACACAGACCAAAAGCCCTCTTCAAAGAGCCCCAAATAACTGCCAGCCTCCGATCCTACCAGTTGAGCTCTGGCCACCAAAGATGACACCCAACGCTCTCATCCACTCACCCATGCAAGCACCCTGCAAGTGCTGGCTGAGGGCCTGGGGCTGGTGCCAGGGACACAGACAACCAAGCTCAGAGTCCAGGACGGGAGACGGTGGGACACGTGAGGAGGATGTCAGGCGCAATGGCACCAGGCAGGCCCAGGGCCTGACAGGGAGGTGGGGGAACCCTTCCAGCTGAGCCTTAAAGAAAGCACGTGCCCTGCAGATGCGCTGACACTCCCCAACCCCGCCCGCCTCTCCAGCCCCACCTTCTCTAGACCAACGCAGGCCTTCCAGGTGGGTGCCTCCTGCAGGCTCCCTACCCCAACCCTGCCTGGAGCACCTGCCCCCCCAAACCCCCACCCCCGCCAACATTCCTCCCCTCTGCCCTCCCCTCTCCACACCCACTGCCCCTCCCTCAAGCCCTCCCCTCCCCACCCCCATCCACACTGACTCTGCTCCCAGCCCTGATGACACAACCTTGAAGTCTCTACACAAGCTGCCCAGACCCTCCGGGCCGGCACTCCCTACGCCCTGCCCTGTACTTCATGCCCTGTCCGCCTGGACAGGCCTTTGGCCCCGCGCGCAAAGAGCTGCCTCGGAAGCTTGGGGGGCTCCTTCCCCACGCACCCTTCCCCCGCACCCGAATTCTCGCCCCCGCCCCCAGCCCTGCCCGTGCACCAGGACCACAGGCCCCTCCGGGCTCCCCCGGGCGGCCCCGCCTCCGTAACTGTCGCAGGCCAGGCTCTGGAGACCCCCGCCAGCCCACAGGGAGCTCTCCAGCCACAGGCCCAGGTGGCCTCAGCCCCGCAGGAATTTGTCCTGGAGCGAAGGTAGGGAGGACAGGGAGGGGCAAGGGGTTCAGGCAGACAGGAAGTGGAGATTGTTCTGGAAGGAGCAGGGCCCGGTGGGGAGGACTGGGGATTTCCGGAGGGAGAGCTGGGGAGTGACACCTCCACTGCTGTGGGGTGGGGGGACGTAAAGGTGAGGGGCGAAGAAGCTGGATTTTGGAGGCAGACGGGCAAGTGCATCTCACGAGCGAGAGCAGGGCAAAGGTGGGGCTGGGGGCGAGTGCCGGTGCGGGGAAGAAGTCAGGAGGCAGAAGCTAGAGCCCTTCGTGGGCCCAGCGGCGGGCCAGGAGTGGGTGTGCAGAGCCGGGCAGGGGTCCCCGAGGGCAGAGCCTGCTAGTGCCTGCTGCGCCCCCCCCCCAGCCCCCAGCAGGCACCCGACGGCGGCGGGATCGGGGGCTTCGCCCTGCTCCCTCACCAGGGGCGGCCTCCTCTCCGGGGCAGCACGGGCCAGGGCCTCAGGCCTCCAGTAGGCCCAAGGGGCTCACAGGATCAGGCCGCGGCCCATAGCCTGACCGCTTCTGCTCCTCTGGGCCACCCCTGGGCCTTGGCACTGGCCCCAGCCCAGCCACAGGCACAGCCCCGCCCCCCCATTCCCTTGCCTCAAGCCAGGAGGGGAGGTGACTCGGGGTGCCCCAGAAGCCTTCCCTCCCCTCGGCCCCGCTCGGCAGTCCCCGGCACCTACGCTCCCACTTCGCCACTCTCAGCCGCCCTCGGGCCAGTGCCACACGCTAGGGGGGCTTCACCGTGGCAGTGGCCGGTCCACTTTGGGCACGTGCCCCAGCACCTGCAGGCAGGAACCAGGCGAGCCCGAGAGGGGGCACGGGCCACGGCAGCCCTGTGTGCCCTCACAGCAGCCCTGGAAGCCCGCAGGGTCCTGTGAGGACTCACTCCTGAGAGGTGGGCTGGCCTCCCGGGAGCAGAGAGACACCGCTCCTCAGGCCGGGATGCTTCAGCTTGATGCCCTGACAGCCCCTGGAACCACACACGGCCCTGCGACGTGATCTGACCGAGGAAGATGCTGGAACAAAGCACTAGTTATTCTGTGTAGGTGTCCCCACTTTCACTAGAGTGGCCAGTTCATAAACAGTTCCGTGCTGGGGTTTGCCAGGAGAGCTGTGGCCCAGTGGGCAGCTGCTTCCTTGCCCTGGACCTGTCCAGATGGACCCTCCCAGGCCAGGCCAGCACTCCAGAGACATACCCTCCCTCCCTGCAGGTGCGGCGGTCAGGCTCAGGAGCCCACTGTCACGAGTGTCTCTACCGGGCCCCAGCGAACTGGTCACAGAGGCAATGGATCGGCGACCACAGTGCTGACAAGGAGAAGCTGACAAGGAGAAGCACACAGCACATCCACCCGCCCGGGACCCACGAAAGCTGTGAGGAGGACTGCCTGGCAGAGGCGAGCCCTGGGCCCTGTGAAACCTCCCCTGCTTGCCTGGGCGAGGTCAGTGGATGGACAGCGGCTGCCCAGGCTCCAGGCAAGGTCCCAGCAGAACCTCTCTCCCTGACCTGCCCTTGGGGGCAGAGCCAGCCGAACCAGCCATGTGGAGCTGGGACCTGCTCTGGGTCAGCTCTGCCCAGGGCCCCACCTCGACCCTCTCTAAGCCTCTGCGGGCCAGGAGCCAGGGCTGTGTCCACGCCTGCTCAGAGCCCAGCGCCCCAGGCAGCTGGGCTGTGGGCAGCTGACAGCAGTAAGGCGTGGGCAGGTCCAGAGGCCCCAGCGGGTGTGGAGCAGGGCCAGGGGGGTCTGCCAAAGCCACAGAGTGGCTCCTCTAAAGAGGAGGAGGGGGCTGCCCTGACTTCCCCAGCCCACAGCTGCTCCCCAGGGGACAGTAAAGGGGCGTAACAGGAGTCCCTGCCAAGGCGGGTGGCGGCCTAGGTGCTCACCCACTGGGGGAGGTGAGGAAAGGCAGAAACTATGCAACCCACTGCCAGGCAGTGGCACCCGCACCCCTGGGGGAAGCACCTAGCTGAGAGGCAGGGGACAGCTCTGCCTTGACCCACGTGTCTGCTGTGCACAGACTCCGGACACAGGACATTGGCCAGGGCGGGGCGGCCCACCCCACCCCACCCACCCACCCGCGCCACACGATGCCCTATTAAGGACATGACTATGGGGCTCCGCCGAGCGCGCTGCCTCTTCCTCGGGCGCCGGCGGCCGCGCGGGTCGAGCGAGGCTGGCAGCGGCGGGCGGGGCTGGGCTGGGCTCCGATCGGGACGACTACCGCGGACGAGGTGTCAGAGGCCGGACTGTCCGGCCGGAGGACCTGTCAGGGCCGGCCAGACGGCAGGCAGCCCGCAGGGAGGCGGGGGCGCCGTACCTTTGTACTTCTCCCGCACCTCCTCGTAGGCCTGGATGAAGTCCTGCTCGTCGGGCGGCGGACCGGGCGGCAGCAGGGCGGCCATGCCAGCGGCAGGCGCGGGACACGGCGGGGCGCTGCGGCGCAGAGCGGGCCTCCTGCCCCCGGCGGCCACTCGGTCCCTGCGGCCGCGCGCGCCTCTTAAAGGGGCCGCCCCCGCCCCGCCCCGCACCCAGGATGCCCCACGGGCGGGCGGGGCCCGGGGGAGAGGCGGCAGCGCGCCCGGGCGCCTCCCGGCGTCGGCTCGGCAGCCGCAGCGGAGCGGGCTGGCAGGCTCCGAGTCTACGTCCCGCGCCCGTCCCGGCGGGCGCACACCCGCTCCCCGCCCCAGTCGCCAGCCCGCCGACAGCCCGAGTTCTCCGCGCCCGGCCCTGCAGGGGCCCCCTCCCTCCCCAGCCGCGAGCTCTCCGCCACCCTGCCAGACCCAGCGACCTCACCTGGCCGCCCCCCCCCACTTCTTCTCCAACCGCCGCTACCTAGGATCCTTCTATTGCCACCTGGGAGGTAGAGTGGGTATCTTCAATATGAAACCCTTACACACAAAAACTTAACTACGAATAAAAGGACTGAAATTTACAGAAGAAAAAATGGTTAAAAAAAGACAAATTCTTTGCCACCCATCAGATTGGCAATCCCCCATCTCCCAGTGTTGAGAAATGCCCTCTCCAGAATGCCCCCGGCAATGTTCCTCTAACTGGAAATGCCGCAAACCCTGTGGCCAGAAGCCCCACTTCCAGCGCTCAGGGCCAAGAGGGTCACCAGGCACGCACACTAAGAGCGCCCCCAGGGGCTGATAGTGAAGAGGGTCCAGGGCTGCGGGAGGACATTCAGGGTTCACTTTCATGTGAGTGAAAAAGAGCCTCGTCCTTTAACATCCGGATGTGACATGTGAAAAGGACTGGCGGTCCCGTGCCATGTCCACACTGGCCCCCGGGGGTGGGGCAGACGGTGAGGTTTCCCTTCACGCTGTCCTGCTCCCCTGCGTCCCCACAAGCTCTTGCTTGTGCTTCCACCCACAAAGTTCCTCGCTGCCCACGCCACCATCCTCGCCCAGCACTGGGCTTCCAGGCCTCTTCCCACGCACCTCGGTCCACCCTCCCGGTCTCCTGCAGGGCCAGCCCGTCCCCCAGACCCTCATCATCATTCTGTCCTAGCCGACGGGACAGGGTCAGTAGTCCACAGACAGATCCAGAGACCCTCAGCTGGCTCCTCCCTTCCCAGCACGCCCTGCCCAATAGCCTCAAGCCCTAGGTCACCTACTTCCCAAAGGGAGGAGCCATCGTCCAGCTGCCAGCCCAACACTGTCAGGGGCCTCGCACTGGGCCTTCCCCATCCTCCCGCAAGAATGGCAGCTACTAGAGGGCACGGCCAGACTCTGGCTCAGGGAGGGGCTGGGGCTCTCGCCAAACAGGTGGCCCCTCCTTTCCTGCTCCTATATGCTTCTACCCACCCCACCCCCATGGTGGCAGCCAAGACCAGGGGCCTCGAAAGCAGCTTTGCCCCAGGATCCCAAGAAAGTGTCATCATCACATCTGGGCACTGGACCCTTGTCCTGAGACCAATGATGGTGCCACCTCAGCAAGCTCAACCTCAGGCCTCATGCAGCTGACTGGGTGGAGCCAGCAGGTGGCGCTGTGCTGTATGCAATCACCTGGGACAGGAGAGGCCCCCTCTGACCCGCAGATCACCCTCAGGTCTCTCATCCCAGTCCTATACCTGTACAGAGCACACAGCACGTGCTCAGTCAACAAGCAAATGTTTATGAATTTGACAGACGAAGCTCTTCAGCGTCGTTACCTGCAATGCGGATGACTGCCCGCTCGGCAGGGTCCAAGACACTCCCATTCCCCCCAGGGCCACCTCCGCTTAGCCGGCTCCGCTGTGTTTTCTCCAGGTTCCAGGGCAGTGTGTCCCCAGGGCTGGGCGATCCGCTGCCTCCGTTGGAGCCATCCTCAACCACTGCCCGAACCTCGTGGTCCTCGCCCGACATGGCCTCCTGGAGAGGGAGGGGGATGTCACACCACCGTGTATGGGGGGGATACTGCATACTGACCCACCACATTCTTAACCTAAACATGGACCCCACCCCATCCACTCTGTCATCTGGACACGGACACCCACACCACTCCTATGTCCCGCTTCATCTACATACTGAACCCCGACCCTCTCAACCCAGACACGGACAACCCTTTGCAGCCATCCACAGCTGGCCTCACCCCCTCCAGCTCATTCCTCCAATACCCACACGGTGACCCCCCCACACCAAGACATTGACCTCACTCCCTCCAGTCTATCACTGGGACACTGATACCCCCCACCCCCCAACATTCACTGCCACTCCCTTCTCTTAGTCACCCAAACACTGACCCCTCCACGCTGTCACCCAGGGGTTCACCCAATCAGAGGACACTGATGCCCCCCTCCACCCCGTCACTCGGACACTGGCCTCCGATCCCTCCATCCCAAACCTGGACTCCATCTCCTCTACTCCTCGAGTTAGCAAGCAAGCCAGGCCATGAGGAACCACTAGCTGCTGCCCCTCCCCTCAGCGGCCTTCAGGGAAGGACCCAGACCCCGCACCTCGCACACTGGCTCTACCTCCAAGCTGCCTGAGCCAATAGCGCTCCCCGTCGCCTTACCCCACCCCAGCCCCAGCGCAGTCCCACCTCGGTCTCCGCAGTGAAGGCCTATAAATAGCCGGAGCCGCATCAGCGTGGGCCGCGGGAGCTCTGCTGCGGCAAGGCTGGGTGGCAGCCTGGGCTGCCCCTCCAGCGGCCCACCCTGCGCGGCACGCACACCGCACCGCGGAGCTGCCTAAGGGCACCCACACCCGCGCGTGCACGCCCCTCAGCTCCCGGGCCCCACAAGCGCTGGCGTGCAGGAGGTGAATGGGGCTCTGTCCCGGCGGGGCCGGGCTGGCGCAGGGGCACAATGTGGGCTCTGTGCCTCCGCCCCTAGGCTAAGGGCTGGGGAGGAGACGGCGGGCACCGAGCTGGGGGCCACCCTGCCCCGCCCCCTACAGCCCGTCCGCAGGGCGCCTCCGCTCCAGCCCCCCGCCCGGCGCCCCGCCGCCAGCCGCACCACCCCAGTCTCCTTTCCTGCCCACACCCCGGGCACCGCCCGTCCAGTTCCGCAGTCTCCGCGCGCGGAGGTGGCGTCCTCCCGAGGGAGGATGGGCCGCGTCGCAGCCTCTGGTTCCGCGATGCCTGCGGAGGGAGAGCCCCTACCCCACCCCGCGGCTCCCACCCGCCGCGCGCCTCTCTGTCCCGGCCCCGGTCTTACGTGCCCGGTGGCTCAGCTCCGCTGGGCTCGGCCAGTGTGGCCGGACGGCTGGTGCCGGGAGAGCTGCGCAGGCTGCGCGGGCGGGGCGAGTCCGGAGCTCCGCCCCGGCCGCGAACCGAGCGCCGCCCGTGCGGCCCCTGCGCTCGAGTGCGCGCGGGGCAGGAGCGCGAGCGCGAGCGCGGCTTCTCCCGGGTACCGTTCCCCGCGCGCACCCCCACCGCCCGGCACGGCCCCGTCCCCGCGCGCAGAGGGCGGGTCGGTCGGCAAGGAGACGTCGTTAGGGGAGCGGAGCGTGCGTGACACTAAGGCGACGCGGGGTCGCTCGGGTGCGGGCCGGGTCTGGCCTCGGCCGGCTGCCCAGGGCTGCCCCAAAGCACCAGCGGACTCTGCGCCCCGGCCCCCGCCCCTAGCCACCCCCCAAACAGGTCGGACCCGAAGCTCCAGCAGGTCCCCCCGCCTGGTTTCACGTACACATTTATTTAAACAACACAGTCGCGCTCGGGCGAGGGCCGGCCCCCCTCCTCCTGGGCTCTGCTGACCCCTGGTGGTTGGGCCAGCCCGAGGGTGGGGGGGGCGGGGAACCCTGCCCAAGCCCTCCTCGTTCCGCCGCCCGTATGGGCACCACTGCAGGAGGCAGGGGCGCCCCCGGGGGCAGCTCGGGCGGGGAAGGGTGCGGTGGGGCTGTGCGGAGCGGGGAGCCTGGGGAGCAGGAGGCCAGCGGCTGGGCCGAGGGGGCGGGGCCTCTAAGGTTAGGTGGCTGGGGAGTTGCTCAAGAGCCCAGGGGGGTCTCCAGGGGGAGACCGAGACATGTGCTTGCAAGTGATGACGTGGGTGGGCAGCGCCTGGGTGTCGTGAAAGATGACGAAGATGCTGGGCCGGGGGAGGCAGTCCACCGCGCTGTCGTAGCGCAGGAGCGCGTGGCCGGGGGGCCGCGGGGGGGGTGCCCGCAGCCCGCGGCGGCCCTGCCCGTAGTCGCCGGTCAGCACCCGCGCCACGAACACCGCCTTGTGGCCCTCGGCGTCGGGGGGCGAGTAGCGGTCCAGCACCGACAGGGAGGCGCGCTTGGCGAAGTACACGCCCTGTCCGTAGAGCGTGCCTGCGGCGGGGGGAGGGAGGCACGGGGGTCAGGGTGGTTACGGTGGGCAGAGACCGCGCCCCTTCAGGGCCCCAGGCCTCACCGTTGCGGCCGCAGAAGCTGCGGTTGAAGCCGTGCGCGCAGATGTCTGGGACGGTGGCCACCGACGTGCCGTGGTACAGGACCTGCTCGGCCGGCCGCCGGTCACAGCACTGCTCCAGGCGCTCCCGGTGCAGTTCGTACTGCTGCTGCAGCAGCGGGTGCAACACACGCTCCACCTGCGGGCGGCCTTAGTCAGAGCCAGGCTATTGTATCCCCTGGGCCACAGGGCAGGGCTGAGCCCGGAAATCAAGAGCCCTCTCCTGGAGGAGTTCAGGGCCTGGGGAGACCTCACAGCTCCTGTCATGCTCTGCCCAGTAGCAGACATTAGGCGGACGTTCGCCACCTCCACCGAGCCCCAAGTGGCATTGGAGGGCTTCCAGGGGGGTCTGCAGGTAGGCAACCCATCCACTCACCAGAACCCTGCACCCACAGCCAGGCCTCTGCAGAGAAAAGCTGAGCCCCCCGCCTGCATTGCCCGCAGGACTTCACTCCCAACGCCAGGAGATGCCCCGGACCTCTCAGTGATGGGAGACCAAGGTGACCAACCCAGTAGTCAACCGAAGAGGAGCCAGCTCAGGGACCCAAAAAGTTTCTAAAGAAATTCTAACTAGTCACTTCAGAGGGATGCAAATGAATATTATATCCAGGAAACAAGACTACCTACTGTGAAAAAGAAACAGTCTGAAAATTAGAGAGTTCTTACATTGAGAATGGAATTGCTGAACTGCATCCAGTGGGTGTGGATAATAATAAGATGATGAAGATGGAGTTCAGGAAGGGACTCAGAGTGCAGAGCTAAAGAAAAGAGTTGGGAACTGTGAGAGGACAGATGAGGGAGGGGGGAGGAGCTCTAAGATCTGAGTCGCAGGAACTCCACAAGAAGACACCCAACAGGTGATGGGAGCAAGTGAGGACTTAATGGAAGACAGTTTGAGCTGAAGCCAGCATCTTCAGATGGAAAGGATCTTGCCATAAAATGCCAAAGACAATGTGGAAAGGCACCTACCTGCTGGGAAAACTTCAACCTTCAAAGTGAAAGAAAAGTCTACAAGCGTCCAGACGCACGCGTGCACACACACACACGCACACCCCAAAGTCGACATACAGACATGGAAAAAAACCTCACGTTTTCATACTGGGGTCCTCACCAGCGATACTGGATGCTAAGAGACCATAGAAGGATTTTTTTTTTTCTTGCCTTTCCAAGAACAAAAAATTTTAAGGAGGAAAGAAAAAGAGTTAAGTCTTTCAAAGATCTGAAGGAAAACATATTTTGATCTTGAACCCTTATCCAGCCAAACTATTAATGGTGAGGACAAAATAAGGACAGATTAAGGTATGCAAGAACCAGCTGTGCTTAAGTTAACAGAAATGTCTTAATAAACACATAGCATCTTTTGTTTGAAAAAAATACCAATATCAAACTATAGTTGCAAATTACTTCTAATTGCAAAAGGCAAAATCCATTTAAAAGTTCAAAATGTTGACTACTCACTCAAGGAGATACTTTTACTACACAGAAAAGGAATCTATGCAAGAAGGTGACAGGGTCACCAAGAGTAAGCCAGCAGCCAAGCACCACAGAGAAAAAGAAAGAAAGTAAACAAAATCAAGAGCCATTAGTTGGGCTTCCCTGGTGGCACAGTGCTTAAGAATCCGCCTGCCAGTGCAGGGGACACGGGTTCAAGCCCTGGTCCGGGAAGATCCCACATGCCGCGGAGCAACTAAGCCCGTGCGCCACAGCTACTGAGCCTGCGCTCTAGAGCCCGCCAGCCACAACTACTGAAGCCCACATGCCACAACTACTGAAGCCTGCAGGCCTAGAGCCTGTGCTCCGCAACAAGAGAAGCCACCTCAATGAAAAGCCCGTGCACTGCAACGAAGAGTAGCCCCAGCTCACTGCAACTAGAGAAAGCCCGCACACAGCAACGAAGGCCCAATGCAGCCTAAAAAATAAATAAATAAAATAAGTCTATCAAAAAAAAAAAGAGCCATTAGTCCTTGAATCCTAGAATATTCTCTTTCATGCAACATGGTTTAAATAACTAGGTTTTTCATTTCCCCCTTTCCTCTCTGGTCCAGTGGTAAATATTTTTTCATGGTCATTATGTATCGATCAACCTATGGCCCGAGCATGGAGCTTCATGCTTGGAATAGAAGCATGCCATGCAGAATAGAAGATGACGTTTGTTTGTCAACCTTGCCAACTTCAAAGTAATGTCACTGGCCAAACTGTGAGATGGAAGAGGGAGGAGGAGGTGAAAGGGGGGAAGGGAAGCCCATTCTCCTGATCTTCCGTGCAGGGAGGCAAGAAACAGTCTCTAAAATCGTTAAGTGGAAAAAAGACTCAAGTGTACCACGTAAAGTCACAAAGGTCCTGCTAGAAGAATCAAGCGCACGTGACTAACAGAGCCTCGGGAGGAGCACGGGGCGTGAGTGCAGGGCGTTCTCCTCTCGCCAAGTGCAGAAGTGACAGCTGCTAAGTCCACCCAGAGTTACAGGGGTCATCCCCAGGAAAGCGGTGGTGGCGGTGCTGGTGGCGGACTGCGCCTGGTCTGGGAAAGGCCTGAGGTTCTGCGCATCTGACCAGATCCGGGTTGCTACTGCTGCTCACCGCCCCCTGCCCCCAGGCCCACCCACCCACAAGTCGGCGCGTCAACAGTCCAGAGGGCCACCTGGCTTCACCCGCGCCGTGAGCCCAGCTCTCACCTCCCAGTCACTCTCCGCCCCTGCCTGGCACACGGCCCCTCCTCAGTCCTTCCTTCTGGCCCTGCAGGCGCTCTGGCCCTCGCTGCCTCCAGCGCCCCGCCTCCGAGCCCCTCCTTCTCAGTCTCTGCTTCCCACCTGCCTGGGTGGCCAGGGCTCCTGGGGCTCCCAGAGCTTCATTCGGGTCCCCCACCCGTGGTGCCCAGCCCTTTCCGCAACCCAACCATGCTCAGAGTTGCCACATTCAACAAGTGAAAACGTACGAAGAGGCTGCCTCGCCGCAGCCAGCCCTCTTCCTGCTGGAGCAGACCCCTTGGGAGGCAGACGGGCCCCAGAACAGCACCCGGAACAACTGCTGGAATGAGTCATCCGCACAGTAGCCACGAGATGGCATCACCACCCCATGCTCTAGAGGAGGAAACTGTGGAGGCATCGGGCTGGAACCGGCGAAGTGGGGACCTGTGCTGGGACCCCCTAAGCTCTACAGCCTTCTGCCTCCCGGGCCGCACACTCGTGAACACCCTTCGGGCAGGGAACGGGGCTGCAGAGCCCTGCTGCTCCCCTGCCCCCGACAGCTTTCAGCCTGCTGGGCAGCTTCTGGCCAGCCGATCCTGACGTAGGCAAGAGTGATAGCCCACAGGCTCTGCAAGGCAAAAATGGTGCCAGGAGCCCAGGAGGCCAGGGGCTGGCAAGGCAGGGCGTGGACTCACCCGGACAACATGGATCCTGCCATGGGCAGCGTCCAGTGTGTCGTAGAAGGCCTGCACTACCGTCTGGAACTCACTGCTGCTCTCGGCCACGCACTCCAGCCTGCCCAAGGGCTCCCTCGGCCTCTGCTGTGGCACTGACACACAGAGAGAAAGGGGGTGCGGGCCATACCTGGGGCACCGGTCCACCCTGCCCTCCCCCGCGCGGGCTGCAGACTCACGAGTGGGGCCCGAAGCCGCCAAGGGAAAGGCCAAGCTCTGATCCCGGGGGCCAGCCTGCAGCGCTGCTAAGTGGCGGGCTGCACGGGTGGGCTGGGTCCCAAAGCCACGGAGGACGGTGCGGTCACCACGAAGGGCAACACTCACGCCGTGGCGCCGCTCCAGGCGGGCGCACAGCTCCGCGGGCAGCACGCAGCCCTGGGGCCCCACCGTCTCCTCCCGGAGGTGCACCTCCAAGGCCGCCTCTAGGGCCTGGTCCAGCTCATCCATATCCTGCTCAAAGGCCGCATGCACCTCCAGCTGGGCCCAGCTACCAGGCCCCCCACCCCGGAGCTCCTGTTCTTCCTGCAGCGGGGGCGGCTCCAGCAGGGAGAGGGCCAGGGCCCGCTGCAGGGTCACAGCCTCCTCCCGCTCGGCCGCCTGGCCCTGTGGCTCCAGTGACCGGTAGAGAGCCAGCTGCAGCTCGGCCTCCTCCTCCAGCCGCCCGGGCGCCCCGGTGCTGGGGGCCACGGGCCCCTCCCCAGCCCTGGGAGTCTTCTCCTCCTCCGGCTGCCCCTCAGGCTCCTCCTCCCCCAGCTCCAGGGGCAGCCAGTCTTCCCCGTCCAGGCCCTCCAGGGCGGCCAGCAGCTCTCGGACCTCCTCTGGGGACAGGGAGAGGCACTGGGTCAGGGGTCAAGTCCAGCCAGAATGGGGCTGAGGAGAGGACTAGTCAGGGGACGCGTGGAAGGTGGAGGGGGGTTAGAGGGTATATGGTCACAGGGCAGAGCAGCAGAGGGTGAGGTCAAGAAAGGGCCGCAGGATGTGCCAGGGTCCCCAGGGAGCCCTACCTAGGCTCATATTCTCCTGGTCACCGTCCATATTGTCTGGAGGCCACAGGGTGTGGGAGTGGCCAGGGAGGGCCTGTAGGGCCTCAGTGGGGTCCACCTGTTGGGAAAGAATGCCAGTACCCCCTGGACACATACCCCTCCCAGGCCTCTGAGCAAGGGTGGAGGAGGTACGGGGGACTGAGGTGTGAAAGAGGGGAGGGGAGCGGAGGGGAGGGCTCCATGTCTACCTCTCCCGGGTCTGTGTCCAGGGCAGCCCTGGCCAGACGCTCTGTCCCAAAGACGCACTGGAACTGAGCCTCCAGCCCCCGCAGAAGGCGCTGCCCCTCTGGGCTCAGCAGGAACCTGGCGCTGCCTGGGTGCTTCAGGCTCAGCACGTGACAGCTAACGCTGCCCAGCAGACTTTGCAGAAACTCCTCGGTTGCCTGGCATGGGGCGAGGGCTCCGCAGAGCTGCAGGACCATGGGGCAGGGTGAGGAGGAGCAGTTGGCAGGTTTAGGGCACAGGAAAGGCAGCCAGAGCCCCCAGTAGTAGAGGTGAGGAATCCTCAGGGGTCGCGTACCCGAAATCCAGTCATATCTGATCCCTCGAGCGGGAAGAGGGCGACGTCTCCCAGGCCAGCAAGAAGGTCCTCATGATAGAGTTGAATGAAGCGCATTGCTCCCAGCTCCATCGGCAGCACTGTCTCCACCAGGCCCTCCTGCCCTGGGGACCCCACAGGGCCCAGGCTCATCGACGCCACCTGCTCCAGAGACTCCACGGCGATCTCCCCTGGGCCTGGAGACCCCGTAGGCCCTGGGCTCACCAGCCCCTCCTGTTCTGAAGACCCCACGGGCCCTGAGCTGACTGGCCTGGCCTGTCCCAGCGAGGACCTGTCCCAGAGAGGACCTGTCCTCAGAGAGGCTCCTGTTTGCCCCGGTGCCTCCTCAGAGCCCAATGTCACATTCCCTGCACAATTCTGTGCCCTTGCTGGCCCTCCAGCCTCCAGGAGAGCAGGCTTGGGGGCCCCAGGCCCCAACTCGGCCAAGCGGTTCCCTCCACTGGTGTGCTCGCTGAGCTCCTCGGGCTCCAGGACATCGTAGTGCGGGACAAGGCTCAGCTCTGAACCCTGCAGCTGGTGGGCCCGCTGCAGCACCCGTTCGGCCACTTGGAGGAAGGGAAAGGACAGAAGTCGTCAGGGCTCCGAGGCATAGGGAGGGTGGGCTGCCCTGTCCAGCCCCACTCACCCTGCCACTGCTGGAAGGAAGCGATGGTGCCCAGGTGCCCTGGCAGGCTGCGCACGCCCTCCAGGGGCCCCCCGCCACTGCGGCGCTCATTCTCCAGGTACAGCTCCAGCAGCAGCAGGTCTGCAGGGGGGCTGCCCCCCGTGACACGCACCGCCCGGGCCTGGGGCACCCAGGCCAGGGAGACCTCGGCCCCCTCCAGGCTCAGGGCCTGGGCGTGCTCTTCCAGGACGCGGGCTTCTGTGGGGAGGGTGCAAGTCAGCGCGGGGCATCTCCCCTGAAAGGCACGCCCGCCCCAATCCCGCCTCTCACCTGCCTCTGAAAGGGGCTTGGGCAGCTGCACCAGGGCCCGGTCTGGTCGGGGACTGGCCAGGGCACGGCACGGCTGCACCGGCTGCCCGGCGGCACAAAGCAGGGCTTGGACGTACTGCTCCAGGCGCCGGGGTCCCGTGCCAGCAGACAGCCCCTGGAGCAGCAGGCGCGCAGGGGCGCGTGGTGGGGCTGGCCGCAGGCTCAGCCGAGCGCCGTGCAGAATGTGCTCCTCCTGGGCCAAGACCCTCGCTGCATCTGCAGGCAGGGGGAGGGGTGTCAGGGCCGGCGGCCGATGGGGGCCCAGGCTGCCCCTTTGCGTGGGTCCCCTCACCTGCAGCCTCCTGGAAGGTGAGGATGCCCCCGCGGCCAAGTCTCTGCCAACTCGACACCGGGCCACCCCCAGAGCTTCGAGGGTTCTCGAAGTAGAGTGTGAGCAGCTCGTCTGGGACGTCGGGGGGCAGGCCTCTGAGTTCCACTGCTGCCCTCAGCTCTGCCTCTTCCTCGTCCGTCATCACAGCCTGGGCCGGAGGAGCAGGTGGGGTAGCAGCCCACAGCCCCGCCTCACCCCTCGCAGGCCCCTGGGCAGCGTTCCCTGGCACCCCCCTCACTGTGGGGCTGGCCCACATCCCGCACTCACGCTCCCCCGGCTGCCTGGGCCGCCGCAGCCCAGGCCTTCCGCCGGACTCCTTCCCCTTCGCCCTGAAGCCGAAGGGCTGGGAAAAGAAAACAAAAGTGAAACCGTCGGAGGGAGGGAGGGGCCCGCAGTGCTGGGGCCGAGTGGCTGCCTCTCAGGTGCTTCCCTTCTCAGGCCCCTCCTGCAGAACTTTCCAGCCCCACCCCCAGCTCCTCAGCCCTCTGCCCAGCCCACCCGCCCCATCTGTCTGACCTCAGCCCAGCGGCTGGCAGGGTGGGGGGAGTGTCCGCTCGCGGTCCTCCACTCCCACCGGCCCTTCCCTGTGAACCTCACGGCCCTCCCTAGTAAATCCACACGGGGGACTCGAATCATCGCCCTCCACTCAAGACCTCAAGCCTCCGTGTTACCCTCCCCCACTGCACGAGCACCTTGGGGCCCTGGCCGGCCCGGCTAAGGCTGGCTTTCAACTCTCCCCAGCAACCTGGGCAACGGCACCGCACTCACCCTTAAACAACATACAGGTGACCGACCTCCCACCCCGCAAGGGTGGGTCCGCAGCTCCCACTCCTGATCTATGAGAGCTTCCATCCCAGCACAGCCTTCCTTCCCGCCCCCACCGCACCCCCCCACCCCCGCCTCCCCAGCCTACGCTGTCCTCAGAGGTGGCGGCGGCGGCACCAAGGCTGACCCCAGAAGGGGCTGATGCTGTGCTCACGGGCCTTGCTGCAGCGCATCCCCGTGACAGAGGGGACAGAGGGGAGGCAGAGCCTCATGCTCGGCTGCACCTTTACAATCCACAATCCCTCTCGCCGCCGAGTACCCCCCTTGCCTGTGCTCCATTGGCTTCCAGCCTCTCAGAGAGTTGTGCCCCCCACTGCTCTCCATCTCGCACCTCCCACTTATCCCTCAGCCACTAAAACCCAGCCTCTGCCCCTGCTACTTCTCCAAGGAATTGAGGACCTGTCCAGTCTGTGCCCCGAGCTGTACACCCAGCACACTGGCTGCCCCCACCCTGATCTGAGCCTCCATCATCTCTTGCCTGGGTCACTACTCTGACCTCTTAACTGATCTCTCTCTGCCACTCCTGCCCACTCACACTGTCCATCCTCAACAGAGGGCAGGGTGAGCCTTATAAGTGGCACCGACAGCTGCTACAGCTGGGTCCACAGTAAAGCCAAAGTCCTTTGGAGGACCTGCCAGGCTGGACTGACTGGGCCCCAGTCCCTTCTGCCGCATCCCTCCTGCATCCCCCGTCCGCCGTCATCCAGTGCAGCAGACCCTCCCACCCCAATGCCCTTGCACTGGCCCTTCCCTCTTCCCAGACCAGCCTCTCCTACAGAGCCACCTGGCCACCCCTCCCCCTGATTCACCTTACCAGGTTCTTGGTGGCAGATTCAAGTTGAACCTAAAATTCTTCAAGGAACTGTGACTTGCATGGGCCCATCCTAGGGCCCTGGCCTCAACTTCACATTTGTCATCTTAAATTATTTTTCTTCAAAAAGACCCCTCAAATTGTATGAGCATCTAGTTCTACAAAACCTGAAGTCACCCCTGCCTGCTCTATATTTTCTCCTCTCACAGAACTCATCATCTTCTAACATACTGTATAATTTACTTATTACACCAATCCCTGCTACCACAGGCGGCAGTGTGCTGGAGCAACTCACATCATGACTACATTGTTCAATTTTCAGGAATCTTTGTGAATCAGTTGTTAAACTGGTGGTCGCTTGAAATCAGCCGGGATGGGGTATTTATGTGAAGGACAAGTGCAAAGGTACAGATCAGGGCTTCCCCTCCCTGGGGCCTGCTGTTCAATGACGAACCAGCACACACCAGCTGCACAGGACAGAGCCTCTTCCCAATCACTGCTGGGCCTGGGAGAGGCCACTATCCGAAAGGCCGGAAAGTACAGTAAGATCCCCAGGCCCCAGGTGGAGAGGCACTCCTGCAGAGGGCTCCAGGAGACCACGTTGCAGGGATGTCCCTGGCGGTGGCAGGCAGCACTTCCTCAGGACCGCTGAAGCCGAGGGAATTTAACTTGGCCTCCAGTCCTGGGGCATCTCTAAGCCTCAGCCCCTTAGCAGCGAAACAGGGCTAAGAATGCCACCCTTACAGCTTTGTGGTTCTGTGATAAAGACAAGTAAGGATAACCGGTCTAGTAGGGACCTGGACTGGTTTCATAGAGAGGGTAGAGCATTTAAACAATTAGGCCTCTTGATTTGGAATAGACTTGGATGAAAGGGGAAGCGGAGTTTTAAGGCCAAGGAGGGATGGAGAGTGCTTGTCAGACTTAGCAAATCCCAGATTTAAGAATAAATTTCTCAAAATTCCCTGACCCAAACTGGAGAGGCTAGGTCTCAGCCTCCAGAGGTCTACAGCCCTCACGGCCCAAGGCCACCCCTCAGCGGACAGTACGGGACTCGGGTCTCGGGCCTGGGGCTCGGAAAGAAGCCAGCAGGGCGACCCAGTCGGGCAGGGTCCATCCGGGAGAAGCCCCCGCGTTCCCCGCGGAGCCCAGCCCACGGCCCCGCCCCCGCGCCGCCGGCCCCGCCCCGTCACAAGGCCCCGCTGCGTCTCCCGAGCCGCAGGCGCAGGCCCAGCCCAGCCGGCCGCGGAGCGGGTGCGGGTGCGGGCGCGGGCACAGCGGCCGTCGACCGCGCGGCCGCGCAGCGGACACCCGGCGCCCAGGCCTGAGGCGACTCGCGCGACTGGTGAGTCCCCGGCCCAAGCCCAGCAGCGTGTCTACTCGCTCAGCCGGCCGGCCGCTGCCGCCCCCGCGCGGGCCCTGCGCAGCAGACAGGCGTTGCGGTGGGTCAGTCGGTCGGTCCGGCCGGGCGCGCGGCCCGCGGGGGCCGGGGGGCGGTGGCGGCGGGGCCGGGGAGCCGGAGGGCCCAGGGCGGGCGGGGGCGGCGCACTGCGGCGACAGGCGGACGGGCGGTCCGAGCGCTCCCCGAACGGGCAGGAGGGCCCACCCCGCCCTCGGTGCGGGTTCCGTGGCCGCCACCACCGCCCGCCTCGCCCCCACGTCCGCTTTGTTCCCCCGCACGCCCTCTGGTCGCTTCCATCCCCCACCCCCCCGCAACCCGCTATTCCTGGCGTACCCCGCTGGCAGGCACCCCGGCAGCCGATCCAGGCCTGCTGCCCCCACCCCGGAAGCGAGGGACGCTCGGGCCCTGCTCTTGGAGGGGGGTCAGGGTTCTGGCTGGTCACAGATGGCGTGGGGATTTCCTGGGATAGAAATAGCTCTGGCCCCTTAAAGCTGCTTAAGGGGCGGGATGTGAAGGGGAGGGTCCGGGCACACCCCCGCACCTCCCCGACCGCGCCCCCAGCACCGACCCGCGCTGAGCTCTGACCCGGAGAGGCCAGCAGCGGTGAGACGGCCCCTCCAGTTGCTTGCAGGAAACGGCAGAAGCCCAAAATCCCGAGGCTGCCGAAATCATCCCCTCGTCCATCCCCTCCTCCATCTTTGGGGTCGGCCTGTATTGGCCCCTCCTGAAGCCGCACGCCCAGCCACCCGATACCCACCCGCCTCTCCTGGCCCCCCAGCTCGGGTTCCAGACAGCCCTGGGGCAAAGGTCACGAAACCCCCTCCTTCCGTCCCGTTTCCTGGTAGCAGGTGGAGAGGCCCCTGGCTGGTTCTTGTCACCTCAGGGCTAACTGTTCTCTCTCTGTCCTCTAGGGGGAGACCACAGAACCTGAGGCCATGTCCCATGAAAAGAGTTTCTTGGTGTCCGGGGACAGCTATCCTCCCCCCAACCCTGGATACCCTGGGGGGCCACAGCCCTCCTTGCCTCCCTACCCAGGGGCCCCTTATCCACAGCCCCCATTCCAGCCTTCCCCCTATGGCCAGCCAGGGTATCCCCAGGGCCCCAGCTCCTACCCCCAGGGGGGCTACCCTCAGGGTCCCTACCCCCCAGGAGGCTACCCCCAGGGCCCCTATCCCCCAGGAGGCTACCCTCAGGGCCCCTACCCCCAAGGGGGCTACCCTCAGGGGCCGTATCCACAGAGCCCCTTTCCCCCCAACCCCTATGGACAACCACAGGCCTTCCCGGCACAGGATTCTGGCTGTGAGTAGTGGGGCAGGGGCAGGGGCAGGGGCAGGGGAGGGCAGGGGGAGGGCAGGGGCTCCTGGCACCAGTAAGGGGCGCTGACCCAGCCCGTCCTGCTCCTCAGCACCTCAGCATGGGAACTATCACGAGGAGGGTCCCCCATCTTACTACGACAACCAGGACTTCCCTGCCACCAACTGGGATGACAAGAGCATCCGGCAGGCCTTCATCCGGAAGGTGGGCCACAGGGGCTGGGGAGGGCGTGGGCAGCTGTGCTGGCCGGAGCTCTGAGCCGCCTCCCTCCCCAGGTGTTCCTGGTGCTGACGCTGCAGCTGTCCGTGACTCTGTCCACCGTGGCCGTGTTCACCTTCGTCGGGGAGGTGAAGGGATTTGTCCGGGAGAACGTCTGGACCTACTACGTCTCCTACGCCGTCTTCTTCATCTCCCTCATTGTCCTCAGCTGCTGTGGGGACTTCCGGCGAAAGCACCCCTGGAACCTCGTTGCACTGGTAACCCCCAGACCCTGAGCCCCTGGCCCCCAGGGCCAGGCCTTCACACCCCATGACTCACGCTTCGGAGCGACAGAGGGGGACGGGGGTGGGGGTGGGAGTGCGGCAGCGGCTCCACGTGCTCAAGGCTCCGTCTCCCCTCAGTCGATCCTGACCGTCAGCCTGTCCTACATGGTGGGCATGATCGCCAGCTTCTACAATACTGAGGCGGTCATCATGGCCGTAGGCATCACCACGACCGTCTGCTTCACGGTGGTCATCTTCTCCATGCAGGTAAGGGGCCCCCCAGGGCAGGGCCGCCGGCCCCGGGGGCCCAGAGGCCTTGCGAGGCTGCGGCACGCAGGGCCTCCTGCCCGCCCCTGTGCCCTCAGACCCGCTACGACTTCACCTCGTGCATGGGCGCGCTCCTGGTGAGCGTGGTGGTGCTCGTCGTCTTCGCCGTCCTCTGCATCTTTGTCCGGAACCGCATCCTGGAGATCGTGTACGCCTCGCTCGGCGCTCTGCTCTTCACCTGCGTGAGTGGCGGGGGCGGGCGGCGTGGGTGGGAGGCTGGGCGGGGGGGGTGTCTCTCCACGTGACCGTGCTGCCACCCGCAGTTCCTGGCAGTGGACACCCAGCTGCTGCTGGGGAACAAGCAGCTGTCCCTGAGCCCGGAGGAGTACGTGTTTGCCGCACTGAACCTGTACACGGACATCATCAACATCTTCCTGTACATCCTGACCCTCATCGGCCGTGCCAAGGAGTAGCCCGAGCGCCTGGCACACGCGGGGCCCCACTCAGGTGGCATGGCTGGCCTGGACCCTGTCCCCAGCGTGGCAGTTCCCCTGTACCTCCCCTCTCTCATCCCTGTGCGCAGCCTGGGACAGAGGGAGCCCCTCTCCAACCCTCCTGTGTGTACACTGCAGACACTTCTGTTTGGACCCGCTGTGGCCAGCATGGCCCCTTCTAGCCCTCCCGCCCTGCCAAAGGGCAGTGGGGCCGGGTTTCCGTGCCACCTCCTGCCCACTCAGTGTTGCATGAGCCCTGTCTGCCAGCCCACCCCAGGTCTGGGGGCAACACCAGGTCCCAGGGGAGAGGGATGGAGCCAAGAGGTGAGGGTGCACGTCTCCCCTCCTGTCCCAGCTCCCCCGCCTGGCATAAAGTATCCCTTTCCCCTCCCCAGCCCCACACTGGAGTGCTGCCCTCGGGGGACCTGCGGGGTGTGAGGGTCTCGTCCCTATGCTGGGCCCTGAGGGCAGAGAGGACGGGTATGTTTCAGGGGAGGAGGATGCCTTCCTCTCATTCTGCTGTCTTTAAAATTACAATAAATGGGACCTGCCGCGCTCTGTGTTCCCTTCGTCACTCTCTCGTCACTGCCACTTCCTCCACAAGGTGGGGAGGGGTCTGGGCACTGCCAGAGTGAGGCAGTGAGCAGGACCGGCGTCAACGGTGGGGCTTGGCTCGGGGTGGAGGTGGTGGAGGTTAACGACAGCAGCTAATCTTCCTCTCGCCGCGCTTCCACCTCCGTTGCTGCAATCTTCCCAGCCACGTCAGGAGCTGTATGCCGGGATTCGCAGCTGACAGACGGGGACCCCAAGGCTCCCGGTGGTTACGCGTGGTGCCTGGGTCACACGACGTCTGCCACTCGTGCCTGGGAACTGCACGGCATGATGGGGCGGGGGCCGCGACACCCTCATCATCTCGCCTCGGGCCTGATGGGCAGCGGCACAGGTCACTGACCGCCCCCAGGCAGGCCTGTCCTGCTCCTCTGGCTCTGAAGGGCCCCCAGGGAGCCCATCAGTGGGCACCTGACGCGCGGCCCAGGCCTGGCTCAGATGAAGGCCCTCCGCACCCCTCCCCCCTCCCCCTGAGAAACCTGCACACCGGAGCCCCCAGGGGAGAGCTGGCTGGAGACTCTGAGGGCCCCCGGCCTGCCCCTGGCACCTTCCGCAGCTCTCCAGGCCCCACCCTCCCGTGGCCCTCAGCCTCAGCTGGTCCTGCGTGTCCTCCCCTGTGGCTCTTGCTGTGCCAACTCCAGAGCCCGCCCCACCCACCCCTGGCCCTGGGATGTGCACTCGGAGGTCAGCCAGCTGTCCTTATCCTCATCCTCCCACACAGGGGTCCCTCCGCTGCCCGGGGCTCAGTCGCTCTGAGCACCTCCCTGCCCTGAGCTCTCCTGAGCTCCTAGCCCCCCAGTGGACACTCCTGACTGTGGCCTTCCCCCACAGGGCCCGCTATCCAGGGCTCTCCCACCTCCTACCCGCCAGCCCATCAACCCACTCCTTTAACTGGCGCCGGCGCCCCAGCATCTCTGAAGGGACCCCACACTGCGAGCCAGTGCCCGCGGGCACCTCGGCTGTGGCCTGCCCCGTACCTGCTGCTCCTGCGTGAGCTCCGTCGGCGTCCACCCGACCCCCGGGCCGGAAACGGGTCTGTCCTCTCTGCCCTCGCTCATCCTGCCCCACCCTCCTCGTGCTCACCTGTCAGCTCACCTCCACCAAGCCTCTGCCCAGCTGCCAGGTGTGCTTCCAACACACTGATCACACCACCCGCCTGATGGTTGCCAGCGGGATGAAGTCCACCTTCCCTGATGGCTGCTCGAGTTGGCCTTCCGCTGTCCCCGAGCTCCTCAACCCAAGGCCTGACCTTGCTCGGCCTGAGCCACAAGTGGGCCCCACTTCCCCAGGCCCAACGCACACCGCCTTCCCAGCCACCTGGGCCCTTCCTGGAGACCACCTCACGCTACACGGCTACCCTTAGTCACTCTGCTTTGTTCGCCTGCCGAGCACCGGGCAGGCGACGCGGCTCCCCTTCCCCACCTCTCCTCGAGCAGGTGCGGCTCCTCATCCAAGGTACCCTGCCTGCAGGCGCTCCAAGCGCACGGGAACCTGCTCCGTGGTAGCTCACAGACCCGTGAGGATTTCACGCAGGGGAGAAAACACGGAGCAGTCATGTGGTTGAAGAAAACACCAGTAGAAGCAAGAGAAGCAGCTCAGGACAAATGCCAAGCGAAATGTGCAGGGACAGTGTTTTCTCAGGGAATTCAAGGGGGACAAACTCTTGGCTGAGCTAATCCTTGGGGGAGGCTCCCTGGGGACAACAAGGGGCTGGAGGTGTGGGCCAGGGCGGGGCCGGGAAGCTGGGGGACGCACGCAGAGCAGAGGCCGCCGTGGGAGGGAAGGCCAGGGCTGCACATGGGTGAGGGCTTGGACCTGTCCTGCCGGTGAAGGGGACTCTGGCAGGAGCCACAGCTGGCTATGGGTTCAGGAAGATGCGTCCGGCAAGAGAATGTCCAGGAGAAGGGGTGGGTGCCAACAGAAGAAAGCAGGGAGGAAGCAGATGAGATGTGCAGATAGGAGCAGATCAGATGGGGCTTGGGGCTGGGGCAGCTGGCAGTGCCACAGAGGGCTCAGGATGGGCCCGGTCGAGGCGGGCAGGGCATCTCTGCCAGTGGAGTTTGGCCTGCTGTCTGCTGTGTCCCCCTGGGAAGGAGGAAAGGGGCAGCTTGTGATTTGACCGGGTGGATGAGTGTGTAGAAGGAGCCACAGCAGTAGTGAGGTCAGCAGGGGAGATTGTTCAGATGAGGAAAGAAACAGCCCCCAACATCCAGGAGCTGCCCTGGTCCTATCAGCGAGGTCCTGGTGTCGTAGGGGCCAGCCTGGCACACTCAGATACAGGCCCTGGTGGTCTCCTGTTTAGAATATGCAGTTTCACATGCAGATCTGCATCAGGCAAGGCCCCTCTGTGCCGGATTGGGTCAAGAGGAGAGGACTCTTCTGTAATCATGTCTGAACACAGACCAGAGGCAGGCATTGTCCAAGCCATAAAGAAGACCTACTGCGTGCATCCTGTCCTGCCTAATCTGAGCAGCCGCTGGCTCTTCAGAATGGACAGCTTTAGCCGGGCCCTAGTCCGTCCCCCTTCCAAAGAAGAGGTGTTGAGATACCCAGTCACAGGATGACTCCCCTTCCGGACAGCATGGAATCCCAAGCAAAGCACTGCTTCTTTAAGCCCACCCCAATTCACCCAAACAAGCCAAGTCCCACAGGAAGTCCTTCCAATCCCCCTTCCTGTGGTCCCCCCCACCTTGCCGCAGTGAGCAGTAAGCCTGACCTGTTCAGCCACAGGTTGTCCAGTGGGCTTCCTCTGGAGCCTTGACACAGCTCGCTATACTAAGGCCACTATATGAGGTGGACTAATTTATTCTTCAATCGAAAATGTTTATTTACATGAGTAATCATTAAGTCCATTCTTGTTTTCAAGATTAAACGACACATGACTTCCCTGGTAGAACAGTGGTTAAAAATCCGCCTGCCAATGCAGGGGATACGGGTTCAAGCCCTGGGCCAGGAAGATCCCACATGCCGTGAAGCAACTAAGCCCATGCGCCACAACTACTGAGCCTGCGCTCTAGAGACCGTGAGCCACAACTGCTGAGCTCACGTGCTGCAAGTACTGAAGCCCGCGCGCCTAGAGCCCGTGCTCCACAAAAAAGAAAAGCCACCGCAATGAGAAGCCCGCGCACCACAACAAAGAGTAGCCCCCGCTCACCACAACTAGAGAAAGCCCACACGCAGCAACGAAGACCCAACGCAGCCAAAAATAAATAAAATAAAATAAATAAATTTATAAAGAAAAAAAAGTTTAAACGACACAAGGTCTCCGTCACATTCCCTGCCCTGCAAAAAAGCAACACCATCACTGGTGCCTGCTGAAAACCACGGTGAGAGGCCAGCCCAGGACCCCAGCTCACTCAGCACGCCCACAGATGCCTTGTGCCACCTGCCCTGCTCACCAGGGCTACTGTCGGCATCTCAGAGCTGGACGTGCCTTCAGGACGGGGACTGTGACCTGTGCCTTTTAACACCCAGGCCAGCATCCAGTCCAGAGTGGGTGTGCCATTGGTGTCGACTGTGGAATGAGCGGATGAACTCTACGTGGCACGAGCCGCACAGGCACCAACTGCCCCAAGAGCGGGGCAGAGAACGCTGCAGACTTCTGGACTCTGGCTCAGCATCAGCATCAGCAGGAGGCACTTCAGGAGTGCAGGCAGCAAAACTGAAAGCCCAGGACATGCATGGAGGCCCACTTGGGGGAGCCAGGTGGAGGAAAGAGGATGTGGGAGAGTTGAGGGGTCGAGGTCGGGTGTGACAGCTGTGAATGTAAAGCTCGAGTCTGAACTCTTTCTCAGGCAGTGACAAGCCACTGGAGTTTTCCAGGGAAGAGCCCAGAAGTGGTTTGAATAAAGGCAGGAAAATCGGCGAGGACCACAGTGATGGGGCGGCAGGGAGGGCCGGGCCTGGGGAGCAGAGGGCGCTTGGGAGGGGAGGCATGGGTGCAGGCCTGGTCCCGGGGCTGTAGCTCCCAAGGCGGCCCTTCCCCATCGGGGCCTAGACGCTGCACCCCGGGCAGCAGCATGGCTTGGCCCGTCTGCCGCCAAACGTTCTGTGTTCCTGAGCGTCTTCTTCGTCTCAGGCTTGTCAGGCACTGGAGACCTTTCAGAACGCCCCAGATGCAAACAACACCCACCACAAACACACACACACATGCACACCCACAACTTCTCAACTCCCACCTTCACTGCTAAAAAAGGCCTCTTCTCCCCGTGGGCCCTCATCCCCCGGGACCCAGTTCACAAGGTCACCCACATGTCCACCCCCGCAAACCTTCGGGCTCTTATGCAGCAACTTCCTCCTTTGAAACCTGCACCCTCTCCTCTCCTTCATCCCACTCCGGTCTGCTTTTCGCTGGTATCCAGCAGCTTCCTGGATATGGGAGGGCTCTAGCACCAGGTTCAGAATCCTCCTCTCCACTGCAACTGCTATGACGACCCTGGGGCATTTTGGGTGGTATCTTCCAAGTGCCTCTCTCACCTATGCCCTTCTCTCGAGTCAAGGCCATGACCACCTCTGAGCAGACCCAAACCATCCTCAGCACCACAGACAAAGAGATGATGGCATGTCCCTGCTTAAATACCTTCAGAGGACTTCCCATCAGGATGGCGGACTGACTGACCCGGGATCCTGACTCCTACTCTTAACACATAAAACTGCCAGATAAAATACTTTTAAACTTTTAAATAACTGAGCCGGAAAGCAAAAATAAATGTGAAGGGAGACCCTGCGGCTGTGAGAGAAGAGTTACAGCTATGGGATTTAGAGAGGTTGTGCTGAGGAAACAAGAATTAGCATTTAGGACCTACCAGGGGAAGGAGCCTTGGCGAAACTGCAGGCTCTCAACTATCAGGGAGGCTTAAGAACCGCCTTACCAAAGCCATAACCCGGACTTGCCTCAGCTCTGCCCCAAGGGCTGAACGTAATTGGCCCCACTTTATCTGCGGACTCTATCTTCCTGTAAGAAGATAACATCACCCAGAACCTCTACAGTCTTTTAATACACAAACTGTCAGTTAGAAATTGCTAGGCATTTCAAAAGACAGAACTATATGACTGAAAACCAAGAGGAAAAATGAGATGACAGAAACAGACCTAAAAGTGACTCAAAGATGGGAGATAGCAAAAAAGGACTTTAAAATAAATATGATTGATATGTTAAGCAAAATGCAGGGGGAAATGGAGAAACATGGAAGATAATATGGAGATTTCCCAGCGAACTGAATTCTATAAAAAGAATCAAACTGAGCATCTTGAATGGAAAAATACAATTAACTGAAACTAAAAATTCAATAGATGGGTTTAAGAGCCAATTAGCCAAGTCAGAAGAAAGGATCAGTGAACTGAAAGGTCAATAGAAAATATCCAAACTTACAAAGGGAAAAAAAGAATGGATAGAGGAAATAGTAGAATAGGTGGGAGATAAGTAAAAAATACACATATGTAGAGTCCCAGAGGAGAAGAGAGAAAGAATGGAGAAGTAATGTCTGAAGAGATAGCTCCTGAAAATTTCCCCAAGCAATAGGACATCAACCCACAATCTACCAAAACTGACACAAAAAGAAGGTTATGCTTACGTCTAAAATTTTCCAATTTTTTAAGAGCCCACTGTCATGAATTGAATTGTGTCCCCTAAAAATTCAAATGTTGAAGTCCCAATCCCCAGTACCTCATTATGTGACCTTACTTGGAAATGAGGTCATTGCAGATATAATTAATTAAGATATGGTCATACTTCCTCATACTAGGACACAAAGCAAGCCTCAACAAATTTAAGAGGATAGAAATTATTTCAAGCATCTTTTCTGACCCCAACAGCATGAAACTAGAAATCAACCATAGAAAGAGAAACAAGAAATAAACGATTACATGGAGACTAAACAACATGCTACTAAAAAACCAATGGGTCAATGATGAAATCAAAGAAGAAATTAAAAAATACCTTGAGACAAATGACAATGAAAACACAACCATACAAAATCTATGGGATGCAGCAAAAGCAGTCCTTAGAGGGAAGCTCATTGCAATATAGGCCTTCCTCAAAAAACAGGAAAAATCTCAAATAAACAACCTAACCTACCACCTAAAAGAATTAGAAAAACAGAAACAAATAAAAGTCAGCAGAAGGAAGGAAATAATAACAATCAGAGAGGAAATAAATAAAATAGAGATTTAAGAAACAACAGAAAAAAATCAATAACATCAAGAACTGGTTCTTTGAAAGGGTAAACAAAATTTACAAACCTCTGGCCAGGCTCACCAAGAAGAAAAGAGAGAGGACCCAAATAAACACAATAAGAAATGAAGGAGGAGAAATAACAACCAATACTGCAGAAATACAAAAAAAATAAGAGAATACTATGAGCAATTATATGCCAACAAATTGGACAACCTAGAAGAAATGAACAAGTTTCTAGAAGCATACATCCCATGAAAACTGAATCAAGAAGAAATAGATCATTTGAACAGACCAATCACTAGAAGTGAAATAGAATCTGTAATTTAAAAAAACCAAGAAACAAAAAACTCCCTGCAAATAAAAGTCCAGGACCACATGGTTCACTGGGGAATTCTACCAAACATACAAAGAAGAACTTATACCTATCTTTCTCAAACTATTCCAAAAGATTGAAGAGGAAGGAACATTCCCAAAGTCATTCTATGAAGCCACCATCACCCTGATACTAAAACCAAAGACATTACCAAAATTATAGGCCAATATCTTTGATGAATATAGATGCAAAAATTCTCAACAAAATATTAGCAAACTGAATCCAACAACACATAAAGAAGATCATACACCACGATCAAGATGGATTCATCCCAGGGTCACAAGGATGGTTCAACATACGCAAATCAATCAATGTGATACACCACATCAACAAAAGAAAAGACAAAAACCACATGATCATCTCAATAGATGCAGAAAAAGCTTCTGATAGAATTCAACATCGATTAATGGTAGAAACTCTTACCAAAGTGGGTATACAGTAAGTCTCCTACATACGAATGAGTTCCATTCCGAGAGCGCCTTCTTAAGTCCAATTTGTTTGTAAGTCCAACAAAGTTAGCCTAGGTACCCAACTAACACAATTGGCTATATAGTACTGTACTGTAATAGGTTTATAATACTTTTCACACAAATAATGCATTAAAAAACAAACAAAAAATAAAGAAAACATTTTTAATCTTACAGTACAGTACCTTGAAAAGTACAGTAGTACAGTACAACAGCTGGCATACAGGGGCTGGCATCAAGTGAACAGGCAAGAAGAGTTACTGACTGGAGGAGGGAGAGGAGGTGGGAGATGGTCGAGCCGAAGGATCGTCAGCAATAGGAGATGGAAGGCAAGCTGCAATTTCACTCACACCTGACGTTGATGGCACAGGCTCTGGTTCCTTGCTGGATTCAATTCTATCTACCCTCTTGAAAAAACGATCCAGTGATCCAGCTCTTTTTTTCTCATCATAGATGACATGGTAGACATGCAATGACTGGATTGCATTCTGAACGGCTGCTACAACCTTCGTGTACCATTCTACGTTTGGGTGCTGTGCCTCAAAAACTAACAGTGTCTCCTCAAATAAAGAAAATGCCCTTGCCATTTCCTGCATCGTGAATCTCTTTAGTTCTTCAGTTACTTCTTCTTCCTCTTGTCACTCCACCCTCTCAATTATTTTCACTTTCGTTTCCATCGTTATCGCTTGGCACTTCATAGCAGTACCAGCTACACACTGTCGTTTTTACGGTTGCTTCCAGACATCCTGGGCTTGAAATAAAGCTACTGTACTACTATAATCTATACAGTACTGTACAGTAAAGTGCACAAAAGCACAACCATTTGTAGAGGATGCACACGCGTGACAAAGTATGCCAAACACGTGAACTAACTTACGTGACTGGACCTGTGAATGCACGTTCGCATCTTTGAAAGTTCACAACTTGAAGGTTTGTATGTAGGAGACTTACTGTACAGGGAACATATCTCAACATAATAAAAGCTATTTATGACAAACCCACAGCCAACATAATACTCAATGGCGAAAAGCTGAAAGCCTTCCTGCCAAAATCTGGAACAAGACAAGGATGCCCACTCTCACCACTTCTATTCAACATAGTATTAGAAGTCATAGCAACAGCAATCAGACAAGAAAAAGAAATAAAAGGTATCCAAATTGGAAGGGAAGAGGTAAAATTGTCATTATATGCAGATGACATGACACTATATATAGAAAACCCTAAAGACTCCACGCAAAAACTACTAGAACTGATAAACAAATTCAGCAAGGTAGCAGGATACAAGATTAACATACAGAAATCTATTGTATTCCTTATACTAACAATGAAATATCAGAAAGAGAAAGTAAAAAAGCAATCACTTTAAAAATCCCATAAAAAAAAAAAAAAACCTTAGGAATAAACCTGACCAAGGAGGCAAAAGACTTATATGCTGAGAACTATAAATCACTGATAAAGGAAACTGAAGATGATTCAAAGAAATGGGAAGATATCCCATGTTCTTGGACTGGAAGAATTAATATTGTTAAAATGGCCATACTACTCAAAGCAATCTACAGATTTAATGTGATCCCTATCAAATTACCCATGACATTTTTCACAGAACTAGAAAAACAATCCTAAAATTTATATGGAACCATAAAAGACCCAGAATTGCCAAAGCAATCCTGAGGAAAAAGAACAAAGCAGGAGGCATAAGCCTCCCAGGCTTCAGACCATACTACAAAGCAACAGTGATCAAAACAGAGTGGTATTGGGACAAAAACAGATGTATGGATCAATGGAACAGAATAGACAGCCCAGAAAGAAACACACACACCTACAGTCAATTAATCTTAGAGAAAGGAGGCAAGAATACACAATGGGAAAAAGACAGTCTCTTCAGCAAGTGGTGCTGGGAAAGCTGGACAGCTGTATGTAAATCAATGAAGTTAGAACAGTCCCTCACACCATACACAAAAATAAACTCAAAATGGCTTAAAGACTTAAATATAAGACATGACGCCATAAAACTCCTAGAAGAGAACATAGGCAAAACGTTATCTGACATAAATCATAGTAATGTTTTCTTAGGTCAGTCTCCTAAGGCCAAATAAATAAAAGCAAAAATAAACAAATGGGACCTAATCAAACTTATAAGCTTCTGCACAGCATAGGAAACCATAAACAAAACAAAAAGACAACCTACGGCACGGGAGAAAACATTTGCAAATGATGCGACCGACAAGGGCTTAACTTCCAAAATATACAAACAGCTCATACAACTCAAACAATCCGGTCAAAAAATGGGCAGAAGATCTAAATAGACATTTATCCAAAGAGGACATATAGGGGGCTTCCCTGGTGGCGCAGTGATTAAGAATCCACCTGCCAGTGCAGGGGACATGGGTTTGAGCCCTGGTCCGGGAAGATCCCACGTGCCGAGGAGCAGCTAAGCCTGTGCGCCACAACTACTGAGCCTGTGCTCTAGAGCCCTCGAGCCACAACTACTGAGCTGGCCTGCCACAACTACTGAAGCCCATGCACCTAAAGCCCATGCTCCGCAACAAGAGAAGCCACCACAGTGAGAAGCCTGCACACCCCAGAGAAGAGTAGCCCCCGCTCGCCACAACTAGAGACAGCCTACGCACAGCAACGAAGACCCAACGCAGCCAAAAATAAATAAATAAAAAATAAATAAATTTCTAAAAAAAAAAAACACTTAAAAAAAAAGAAGACATATAGATGGCCAGTAGGCACAGGAAAAGATGCTCAACATTGCTAATTATTAGAGAAATGCAAATCAAAACTCCAGTGAGGTATCATCTCACACCAGTCAGAATGGCCATCATTAAAAAGTCTACAAACAATAAATGCTGGAAAGGGTGTGGAGAATAGGGAACCTTCCTACACTGTTGATGGGACTGTAAATTGGTGCAGTGACTATGGAAAACAGTACGGGAAGTTCCTTAAAAAACTAAAAACAGGGGCTTCCCTTGTGGCGCAGTGGTTGAGAGTCTGCCTGCTAATGCAGGGGACGCGGGTTCGCGCCCTGGTCTGGGAGGATCCCACGTGCCGCGGAGTGGCTGGGCCCGTGAGCCACAATTGCTGAGCCTGCGCGTCTGGAGCCTGTGCTCCGCAGCGGGAGAGGCCACGATAGTGAGAGGCCCACGCACCGCGATGAAGAGTGGCCCCCGCTTGCCGCAGCTAGAGAAGGCCCTAGCACAGAAACGAAGACCCAACATGGCAATCAATCAATCAATCAATCAATCAATAAAAAAATAAATCTTTAAAAAAAAAAAATGTGAAAGCTTTAAAAAAAAAAAAAAAAAACAAAAAACTAAAAACAGAGTTATCATACGATCCAGCAATCCCACTCTTGGGCATATATCCAGAGAAAACTCTAATTCGAAAAGATACATGCACCCCAACATTCATAGCAGCACTATTCACAATAGCCAAGACATGGAAGCAACCTGTGTCCACTGACAGATGAATGGATAAAGAAGATGTGATACACTTATACAGTGGAATATCGCTCAGCCATAAAAAAGAATGAAATAATGTCATTTGTAGCAACATGGGTGGACCTAGAGATTATCATTCTAAGTGAAGTCAGACAGAGAACGACAAATACCATATGATATCACTTATATGTGGAATCTAAAATATGACACAAATGAACTTATCTACAAAACAGAAACAGACTCACAGACATAGAGGACAGACTTGTGGTTGCCAAGTGGTGGTGGGGGGAGGGATAGGCTGGGAGTTTGGGGTTGGTAGATGCAAACTATTACATTTAGAATGGATAAATAGGGCTTCCTTGGTGGCACAGTGGTTAAGAATCCGCCTGCCAATGCGGGGCACATGGGTTCGAGCCCTGGCCCAGGAAGGTCTCACATGCCGCGGAGGAACTAAGCCCGTGCGCCACAACTACTGAGCCTGTGCTCTAGAGGCCGCAAGCCACAGCTACTACTGAGCTCACGTGCCACAACTACTTAAGTCTGCACGCGTAGAAGCCGCAACAAGAGAAGCCACTGCAATGAGAAGCCTGTGCACCGCAATGAAGAGTAGCCCCCGCTCGCTGCAACTAGAGAAAGCCCGTGTGCAGCAATGAAGACCCAACGCAGCCCAAAATAAAAATAAATTAATTAATTAATTTTTTTAAATGCTTAGGGATTATGGCAGAGGCTCCCTAAGACCACTCCCAGGTTTGACAATTCAGGGGATTCAGCATATACTCCTGCTTACAGCTACGATTTATTACAGAGAAAGGATATAAAGCAAGATCAGCACAGAAAATAGACTCGGGGGCAAAATGTGAAGGCAACCCGGCACAAGCTTTCAAGAGGCTTTTCCCTGTGGAGTCACACAGGACGAACGTAATTCCTTGAGCAATGAGTTGGGACCACACACGTGCAATGTTGTCTGTCAAAGAAGATTATTAGAGACTCAGCACCCAAGGTTCTCATAGGGGGCTGATCATACAGGCACCCTCTGCCTAGCAGGTACCAAAATTCCAGACTCTCAGAAGGAACTCAGAAGCTCAGCATAAGCCACGTTGTTTGAACCAACAGTTTAGGCACAGTGAGCCACTCTTATCAGTTTATCAGTTCTGAGAATTATGGGAACTCTCCCGAAATCAAATGTCCAGATGACAACCAAGGCCAAGCAGACTTTTCCTTTTTTTTTTGAAGAAATATGGACTTTAATGAAGATTCTTTCCCTTTGGTATAAGTGAGACCTGTGAAAACGTCCAAACAAAAAGAAAAGAAAAAAAAGGAGGTGAGGATTTCGATAGTCCACGCTCCCTTATCCACAAGGCCTAAGGACAGAGCAGGGCCGGCACCCCTGTAGCTGCGGCAGGACCCGCCTGGAGAAGGGAGTCAGTAACTGCAGGTTTTAAGTGTCCTGCCCGCCCACCCGCCCCGTGTGGAACTAACACTCATTCAGCCAAACTTCTGCCTCCCAGCCTTGCGTGGGAGGTCCAAGTTTCTCTAGTCCTAGCTCACACTCGAACTCTCTCGGCCTCTGTCTCTCAGAAAAGATAACACTACCGGCAAAGGCCGGGGTGAGGAAAATGCCGATAGTTGTAAAAGGGCTTTGAAAAGTCAAAAAGGTGACGTATAAATCGATTACTATCATTTTGTGCTCAGGAATAAGCTATGGAAAACAAATTAGGAAAGTAAATCTACAGCCCTAAAATATATGCATATAAAATTAAAAATAAATGCAGTTCCAAATCTACTGATGGTATCTGGGAATTGTCTACTGATTTAGAGTCTCAATGCCCCGGTTCCCACCTCCACTAAATCCACCTAGGAGGACACTTCAGTCATCCCCTCACCACCCCAGCAGGGGGAGGCAGGGCAGAGGCTACTGGGGGAAGGGCTATACTTTGGCTCTAGAGTATAGCATGCATGCAACATGGGAGGGGTGGGCTCACCAAATGTATACATAGACCCCCTGGGGTGAGGGGCCCCACCCAGGAGGCACTGAGCAAGGGAGGGGTCCATCTCCCCGCTGGCTGGGAGGGGCTCTGAGGCAATCTCTAAGGGTTGCATACCCAGGGGAGAGGGGGCAGCTGCCACTCCTGCCTCTGTTCCAGGCAGACCTTTCTAAGGACAGCAGTCTCAGGCCTGCTGTGTTAACTCTTTTCTTCACAGTGATAAACTTAACCAATATGTACAATGCCTGTCTACTGAAAACTACAAAACACTTCTGAGAGAAATTTTAAAAGACCTAAATAAATAGAGGGATGTACCAAATTCGTGCCTCAGACTCAACAGTGATGGCAATTCTTTACAAATTGATCTAGAAGTTCAACACAATCCCAGTCAAAATCCTAGCAGGCTTTATCGTAGACATTGACAAACACCTTAAATTTATATGGAGAGAAGCCGGTTGGAGCCTGCGACGTCGTGCAGTTGTCTATTCTTCAATCACTATGTCAAGTGACACAGATGTTTCTCTTTCTTCATATGATGAAGATCAGGGATCTAAACTTATCCGAAAAGCTAGAGAGGCACCATGTGTCCCCATTGGAACGGCAGGTTTTGCAGCAATCGTTGCATATGGATTATATAAATGGAAGAGCAGGGGCGATACTAAAATGTCTGTTCACCTGATCCACATGCGCGTGGCGGCCCAAGGCTTTGTTGTGGGAGCAATGACTCTTGGTATGGGCTCTTCCATGTAGCAAGAATTCTGGGCAAAACCTAAACCTTAGAAGAGGAGATGCTGTCTTGGTCTTGGTGGTGCTTGCTTTAGTTAGACATCTCATATTGAGGTTATGTGTTTATGTTGAAAATAAATTCTGTGGGTCGGACAGTAACATGGTAATTTTAATATTGGCTTCCTTTCTTGCAGGCTTGATTTGCCTAGTGCCTAGTTCACTAGCTAGGTCATTCAGGGGAGTCAGATTAGCACAAAAACATGTCACTTTTAAATGCACTTGATAGTGGTACAATGTCCACCTTCTTAAACTCTTCTGATAAAATTAGTTGTAAAGAGGACAACATGCCAAACCTGAAAATGCTCCCAGTTGCTGCAGAATATCATATGCTTTTGATGTAATGTAGGAATCCTATTTACCCCAGTTAATTTAACTCTTTCTGACTGCCTTGTGGACTGAGTACTGTTTTTAAGGTCTGCTTGGCTCTTGAAGAACCCTTTCAGAATAGTGCACGGAATACAACATTATAAACCTCCCAGCAACTATGTGTGTGTTTTTAAACCAAACCTAAAGAGCTGGTAACAGCTGCTTTGAAGTAGTATCTGTTTCAGAATCATAGTTGTAAACATGAGAATAACTTAACTGTAGATCCCCATTTAGCTCTTTTGTAATTGCAGAATTATAGTTTGCTGCTGTTATATCAGAATAATTTTTAAATGGCATTTTGAAATAGACCTGTGTATTTTAAGTGCTAATGCAAAGGTAAATGAAAAATCCTTTAAAAAAAATTTATATGGAAATGCAAAAGAATTAGAAAAGCCAAAAGAATGTTGAAAAAGAAGAAAAAAGTTGGAAGACCTGATTTCAAAATTTACTCTAAGGCTGTAATAATCAAGACAGTGTGATACTGTCCTAAGGAGGGACATATAGATCAGTGGAACAGAATAGAGAATCCAGAAATAGACCCACACATATTTCTTTTAAAAATGGTAATGGGCGGCTTCCCTGGTGGCGCAGTGGTTGAGAATCTGCCTGCCAATGCAGGGGACATGGGTTTGAGCCCTGGTCTGGAAAGATCCCACATGCCGCGGAGCAACTGGACCCGTGAGCCACAATTACTGAGCCTGCACGTCTGGAGCCTGTGCTCCGCAACAAGAGAGGCCGCGACAGTGAGAGGCCCACACACCGTGATGAAGAGTGGCCCCCACTCGCCGCAACTAGAGAAAGCCCTCGCACAGAAACGAAGACCAACACAGCCAAAAATAATAAATAAATAAATAATTTTTTAATAAAATGGTAATGGAAAAATTAGATATCAATATTAAAGAAAAACAACCTCAACCCTTACCTCATGTCATACACAAAAATTAACTTGAAATGGATCATAGACCTAAACGTAAAAACTAAAATTACAAAAACTTCTAGATGAAAATGTAGGTGAATATCTTCATGGCTCTAGAGCAGGCAGATTTCTTAGATAGGACACAAAAAGCACAGACCATTTAACAAATTTTTTTCGATAAACTTAAAACCTTTTGCTCTTCAAAAGGAAATGCCCTGGTGGCGCAGTGGTTAAGACTCCACACTCCCAATGCAGGGGGCCCAGGTTCGATCGCTGGTCTGGGAACTAGATCCCACATGCATGCCGCAACTAAGGAGCCCGTCTGCCACAACTAAGGAGCCCTCAAACCCCAAATAAGGAGCCCGCTTGCTGCAACTAAGACCCAACGCAACCAAATAAATAAGTAAATAAATAAATAAAAAGGAAATGAAAAGACAAGCCACAACTTGGAGAAAATATTTGCAATACATATATTTGGCAAAGGATTTGCATCCAGACATACAAGTGCTTTTACAACTTCATAATTAGAAGACACGCAACCTAAGTTTTTAAAATGGGCAAAAGATTTCAGGAACCTCATAAAAGAAGATATACAAATGGCCAGTAAGCACATGAATTACTTTCAAAATCATTAGCCATCAAGGACATGCAAATTAAAACCACAATGAGATACCACTCTACATTCACTAGAATAGCTAAAATTTAAAGATTTACATTGACATACTGGCAAGGATGTAGAGCAACTGGAACTCTCATTTACTGCTGGTGAAAAAGTAAAATGGTATAACCACTTTGGAAAACAATCTGGCAGTTTATAATACATATTTACTATATGGCCTAGCAGTTCTACTCCTAGATTTTTAACAAAGATTTATACGCAAGTGTTCATAGCAGCTTTATTCATAATAACCAAAAATGGGAATGACTGAAATGTCCATCGACGGGTGAAGGAATAAACTAATTGTGATAGTCATGTAACAGAATACTACTTAGCCATAAAAAAGGAACAAACTAGTAATACACACAACTACAAGGGCAGATCTCAAAAACACCATGCCGAACAAACGAAAGCAAACACAAAAGAATATATACTGTATGATTACCACTCCAGAGAAGACTAATCTATTAGGACCAGGGATGGGAGGTGGGAATTGCTAGGAAGAGGCACAGGGAAACTTCGGGGTAATAGAAAAATTCTATACCTTGCTGCAGTGGTGCTCACATGGTATACAGGTTCATCAAAACTCATCAGATTGTTTGCTTAAAATGGGTACATTTTATTGCATGAGAATTACACCTTGATAAAGTTGAATTTTTTAATGAATGTAGGCAAAAGTATAACAAAACCCCTTCCTCTTCTGCTTGAGAATTTGCCCTTTGGTTAATTCTCTAGCTATGTTTCCCTGGTAACCAGATAAAGGTAGAGTGTCAACGAGTGAACTAGGCAACACTGCATATGGTAACAATCACCCCTATTGGAAGATGCATGTGGGCAGGGAGGAACTAGAAATGAACTGTGAATGCATGAGAGAAGCAATAACTCTGAGCTTCCTGGAGGACAGTGATTCTTGAAGCAGAGCATGGCTCTTGTGGAGACCCTGGAAGCTACACCTATGCAATTGTCGCAAGATGTATGGCTCCTGTGAGGCGTAAGGTTTGGAAGCCCTGCCCAGCGTGAATCTCATCCCCTTGCGTGTGGGCTGTCACCTGTGGGTCCAAAGATGTAGCCTTGATGGCTATATAAATCGCTCCATGATTCCTTCAGAAAAAGAAGATGTAGCTCCCCTGCTGGCCAGCTGTATTTCCTGCATGTCTCAGCAGATGGTTGCCAAGGGTGGCCCTTGGTCATCTTACAGATGGGGCTGGGTGTTTAGTAGACTAAGAAGATCCCCCGATGGACACTGCAGTGTGTATCTCACGGAAGAGTAAGACAAATGGCCATGAAACGTATGATGGATGACCTGTTAACCTCATAAATTATCAAGGGGGGATTCCCCAGTGGTGCAGTGGTTGGGAGTCCGCCTGCCAATGCAGGGGACACGGGTTCGAGCCCTGGTCCGGGAAGATCCCACAGACCGCGGAACAACTGGGCCCGTGCGCCACAACTACTGAAGCCCGCGCACCTAGAGCCCGTGCTCCACAACAAGAGAAGCCACCGCAATGAGAAGCTGGCGCCCTGCAACGAAGAGTAGCCCCCGCTCGCTGCAACTAGAGAAAGCCCGCGCGCAGCAACGAAGACCCAACGCAGCCAAAAATAAATTAAATGAATTTATAAATTATCAAGGGGATGCAAGTCTAGTCCTAAAGCAGTGGCTGGCACTGGCTGAATGAAATCAAGACTACAATGAGATACCAGCTAATATCCATCCAATGGGAAAAAAATCAAGAATTCTGACAATATCAAGTGTTGGAGAAGATATATAGCAACAGGATCACTTGACGCTTTGCTGGTGAGCAAGTCAATTAGCAAATCAATTTGACATTATCTTGTGAAGTTGGAAATTTACATTTCTACAACCCAGAATTCTACTCCTAGGTATGCCCAACATAAATTTTTGCACTTGTATGCCTGGGGACACGTATAAGAATGTTCACAGTGTCTTTGTTCATATTAGCGAAAACCTGTAAGCAACCCAGACGTCCACAGACAAGATTATGGATGTATAAACTGTGGTACATGCACAGAAGGGAAGAGTGTCCAACAGTCAAAATGAAAGAATGGCAGCTACATGGAACAATATTGTAACAATTTTGTTCTCTGACCACAAGGTAACAAAATTTTAAATTAACAACAAGATTAAAAATGTACGTTTGGAAACTAAAATACTCTTTGTTGGCTGCCCATTGAAGATGCAGTGTTTCTCATAGAGCCACTCCTGCGTTTGGGCAGAAAAAATGTGGTGCTGGACTGCCCTGTGCAGCGCAGGAGGGCTTAGCATTTTTGGTACTGACACCCCACCGTCCGTATGACACGAGAAAGCCCACACGCACTTCCAAATGGACAGCCCCCTTGGGTGACAACCACTGCCTGCCCCTCCACCCACCACCCAGCACCCAGGATAAAGTCCAGGCTCTCTGATGGGGCCTCAGGGCCCTGATGATTGCCTGGCCTCCCCCTCTCTTGTCCCTGCTCTGTACACTTCAGCTGCCCCAAACACCCTCGACTCCGGGTCTTTGTACCTTCCCCTCCCTGTCCCCACTGGACATTCCTCTAACCTGGCTGGCTCCTTCCAGGGGTTAGATCTTCAGAAGTCATTCCCCTGGGACGCGCCCCTGACCCCCAGCCAGGGCTAGATGCCCTTTGCCTCGGCTTCCCCAGCAAAGCCCTCGCCCACTGTGTGGTCGCTGTCTGTTTGTCGATCTGTGTGCCCCACTTACTGTAATTCTCTGTAATGCTTGTGGTGCCACCATGGCCACCTGGATACCCAGCACGGTGCATGGCACACAACTGGTGCTCAATAAATCTAGTCCCTGTTGAATTGCCTTGTGTGTCAAAGAGCACACAGCACTGCCCGAGTCCAATGTGGAGGTAATGTGGGAATGGGAGGGCTCCCTCGAGGCGCAGGTGACGCAGGAAGAAAAAGGATTAGCCCCCCCCATGGGTGATTCCCTCGAGGGGCCTCGGGGAGCGTCCGGGCCACCCGGAAGTGCACTCCATCCCCCGCACTGTGTCGGTGGGCGAGACACCTCCCCGCTGACTGTGCCCTGCTCTCACTTCCCTCTGAATTTGCCATTTCTGACATCGTCTCCAAGTGTCTGTCTGTCATCCGTCGCCACTTCTGCCGGCGCAGGCCCTTCAACGTGCTTCTTGGAAGGTCCCACTCACCGGGTCTCTGCTAACCCTTCTTTTCCTTCATTCTCCCCACTTCCGTGCTGCCGGCAGCAGTCACCCAGCCCTCCCCAGCCCTCCCCTGCTTCTCAGCCGCTGAGTGCCGGAGCCTGCGGCACTGCATGCTCACTTCCCCGCAGGATTTCACCCTCCTTCCCCAACAGCGAGCTCACCTCCTGACGGCAGGCTCCCAAACCAAGGCCCACTGAGGCTCCCCGCAGCCCAGGTGCTCTGGGAATGGACCAGACCAGCCTCCCACTTAGGGACCTCACCGTTTGGGGCACTGACCGTCCCACCACTGCGTCCTGGCCACACACCTCTCACCCTGCTCCTCCTGTCCGGCCAGGTGCAAACTGGCAAGCCCTCAAGCCCTTCACCCCTCCCACCCCACCCTGCTTCCCTCCCGCCTCCTAGGCCTGTCTGCCCTCCCTCCCCCAGGTGCACAGGGCCTGCTCCACGCCACTTGTTCCACCACTTCGCGCCCTGGCTCAGCCCCCTCTGACGGGCCTTTCCCAGCCCATCCTGAGGCAGTCCGAGGTTGGAGGACAGTCACAGGGCAAGGTGGCCTGGTGTCCTCCCAGGGACACTTCATGGACCTCGGCGTGACCAAGCAGCCCTGCTACCAGCCTGTCCTCCACTCTCCCCAGTCCTGGCTCTCCGCCTCACCCTGCTCTCAGCACAGGGTCAAACAGCGGCTGACGCCTAGAGAGCGGTGGGTATGAGCTTACACACCTCCTGTCACATGGCTCCCCAGTCACCTGCTCTGCCTACATCCCGTGTACAGGCCCCATGCGCGCCACCGGCCCCCTCCCCTGGTTCACGCTGTCCTGCCCCCCAGTCTTCTGGCTCTTCTTCCACGTGGCCCGCCAATTCCTGCCTCAGGACCTTTGCTCTGCCCCTCATCCCAGCTCTCAGCCACGATGTCCCCTCAGAGGCCCTGTAGTCCTCCCTGGCCACCCACCCCCCATCCCACCACCTGCTCTGATGCCTCTGTGGCCCTTGCTCGATGCGCCTCTGCTGGAGCAGCACCCCCGGTCTCGTCCACACCACGTGCCCAGAGCTTGGCATGCATCTGCACACAGACAGACGTGCCCGAGTCCTCGGGTGCCGAATGGACACATGAACATTCGGGAGGCTTCACCGATGAGGAGCCCGTGGCTCTCGGAGGTTCAGTAACTACCAGAGTCCAGCGGCAGCTCAGGTGTGTCCGAGCAGCACTAGGAAAGCCACAAGGCTTTTGAGGAAAATGAGGCTAGAGGCACAGTACTCAAAACGGCACCAGTGAAACATTTAAGAAGTCTCAACAACCTAATAAAAGCGATAGCACAGTGTTACATATGTTACATGGTTAAGAAACACCAAAAATACTACAATAAATATGGCATTTACCTTGAAGAAGACCTGAAGCCAGTTTATAGAAGTGGCGGGGGAAGGGCCGTGGCTTGTGGGTTACTGTGAAGCGAGTCGTCTGAAAGCGGATGGGAGGTTGGGACACGGATGTGGCGAGGCGCGGCTCAGCACAGGGAGGTGCAGTGAGCTGCGGCGCTGGCAGGTGTCCGAGGTGTGCGCGCTTTGCACGGTCCTATGTTGTTGTGGTCCATTCATCTGGGTGCGGTTTTTGCTTTCTGTTTTCACCCATTTCTCATAAACAAAACTGCACGTAAACAAACGGAATTTGCCTTATGTTCAAATTGTTCCTAAATATATCAACCATGTTGAAACAAATTCACATTTTCAAAACAAGCATTTTAGCAAACTGTATTTTTTTAGGATTCCCTCCTATAACCAGAGTTTTCAGTAACACGACAAATTAAAAGACTGCACCAGAGAAGGGTACTCATCTACGTCATAAATTGTAGCACGAAATTCCTCAAGCTGGGGCTCAAGGACCCAGACTGGCCGAAGAGGGGTTCTGGGGTCAGAGTCTCCCACCTGCGGGACGTCAGCCTAAACACTGTGCTGCAAGACACTAGAAAGAGAGGATCGTCACGGGGAGTCTAAGCGTTGGTCAGCCCAAGCAGGTGTCCATCATCACCAGCAAGCAAATGAGCTTAGCTCTAGAGAGTCCTCGGGTCACAAACCCAGGGCACAAACGGCAGATTCTAAGGAGACTGGGTTGGGGAACGTCTTTACTTCTGATCTGCTGAAGAAGGGAGGAGACAAGAGACACTTTCCTAGGACCAGGCAGAAAAGGCTGGCCAAATATGTCACAGGAAGAAGTGGGGGCAACTCTGCCCCCCTGATCCAACCGGAGCTCAGAGCCCCACCCAGGGCTCACTTGCAGGCATGGGGACCGGGGCGGCCTCAGGGCCAAGGGCAGGAAGGCCTGAGTGGCTGCTGATGGGGGTGGCCAATGCCCCCAGGTTGGGCTCTAATCCTGTGCCAATCCCAATATCTGACATGCAGCTTGGTGACCTTATCAGGCCAACCTAGCGTGTGCCTGCTGGCCTTGAGCTGCTCCCCTTCTAGCAGCTCTCCCTCTGCCAGCCCTGAGCGTGGGCAGATGGGACCCCAAGTGTCGGAAGTCTGTCACTACAACCAGGTGCTGAGCGCCACGGGCAGGCCCCTATCGGACCTCAGCTCTCACCCTCAGGGTCATCTGACCTTCAAGACAAACCCACTCCCCAGATGACACAGCCCAGCCTGCCGTGACCTCACAGTCCCTCTCCCACCGCTCTCCAGATTCAGGCCTAAAACCAGGCCCCTCTGTCCCCTGCCACTTCCCTCTGTGTGCACAGAGATTCCTGATGAAAATCCCTCGTGAAGGTTCTATTCGGATTGGGCTGCGCTGAGAGCTGGGAAGGCAGGTCTGCCCTCGGCCGCAGCGCCGGCAAGGGTCTGACACAGAGGCACCGGGAGCCGGAGCCGGGGGCAGGCAGGCTGTTGTGGCAGGCGGGGTGGCAGAGCGCCCGGCTCACGGGAGACGTGTGAGGACCAGGGAAGCGTGCAGTGGAGGGGCCGGCATCATCAGGCGTGAAGTCGGCGTGCGCTTTGAGGAGCTGCAGGTACGGAGGGAAGGGGGCCTGCAGGGACGTCTGGACCCTACCTGGAGCCGAGGAGCAGGGGCAGTGGCAGGGCCAGGCGGGGCCCATGCACTTGCCCTGCGGGGTTCACCCAGAGCCCGTGAAGCGCTGGGAGTGGACTCAAGGACCCAACAGAGACGAGAGTCCTGCAGCCCTGGGGTCACAGGTCATGCAATCACGTGAACGGGTGGTTAAAGCTCCTCCCTTCACTCCAAAGCCTCCGAGCCTTAACGTCCCACCGGGGGGAAAATCCAAAACCCCTGTGTGACCTCCACACGCCGCCCTCTGCCTCTCTGACTCGGTTGCCACCTCTCTCTCCGTGGCTCATTCCCCTCCATCTCATAGGCCTCCTGGATGGTCTTCAAAAGTGTGGCAGGCCTGCTCGTGTGCCCAGGGCCTTTGCACTGGCTGGCCCTCTATCTAGAAGGCTTGCCCCTCAACATCCTCATTTCTTGTCCTGCCCCCGCCTCGAGTCCCCTCCCAAGTGTCGCCTTGTCAGGGACGCCCTCCGACCACTCTGTACTGAAGGGCTTCGCCTCCGCTTGCTCGCCCTTTAGCCGCGTTACGCCTCCCCACGGCCTGCATCACCACCACCCTCGTCATCCTTCTCTCTGTCGACTGCCCATGGTCCCGCCGGGACATCAGCTCCGAGGCAGCAGGCCTTTGCTGTGTTCCCTGCACCAGGGAGAGATGGCGTCGGTGGCTGCCGTGGAGCAAACGACCAAACGTACGGTCCTTACAGAAGCCACGAGAGCGCATCGCAAGCCCACATGGAAGAGGGGGAGACTGAGGCATCAGAGGGCCACGTGTCCTCTGGCCTAACCCTAGCCCTCACTGGCAGGGCGGTCCTTGGCTCGGGCCCATCAGATCTCAGGCCCCCCCCACCTCCACGCCCCTCTGTGCCCCCGACCCAGACTTTGAGAACACCCTCCAGTCAAGGAATGGGGCTGGGGAGCCTGGGGTTCCCGCCAACAGCTTCCAGCCTGCCCTGCCCTGGGCAGCTCCTGGCCATAGAAATGGAGCCAGAGAGGGCAGAGGTTCCTTGTTTGTTCCCTGCTGTCCCCCGCAACGGGGCCTGGCAGGCTTTCAAGATCTCTGGGCTGATGAGAAAACGCATTTAGCTCTCCCTCTGTGCCAGACGTTGCCTCGCTATTTTACACACATTACCTCATCTAAGCCTCACAACAACAGTAGAAGAAGGGAGCGTTATTACCCCACTTGACAGACAAAGGAACAGAGGCACAGAGGATGCGGGCTGCCCCGGGCCCACACAGCAAAGCTGGAGACCAGACGCGTGACCCCTCTGATGCTGCTGAAGGGGAACCCTGAGGGGGTCTCCCAAGCTGGGGCGTGAAGTGGGAGCAGGAATCAACTGAGGGTCAGGGTAGGGGGCACACGGGTCTGACGTGGGGCCTGTGGAGCCTGGGGCCCTGAACCCCAACCACACATGCCCAGCAGCCCTGGCTCCTAGCCCCCTCCCCTCTCTCGGGCTGACCAGTCCTCCTCCTCCTTGCTGCCCTCCAGATAACACTTCTCAAAAAGCCAAGAGGGCCCTGCTACCAACACGGAGACGTGGCCAAGGCTCCAGAGCCTGGCAGAGCCCTCCTGGCCTCTGCCCTGGCCTCTAGTCCCCGAGCCCTTCACGAGGGGTGATGAACAAGCCCCGGGGTTGGTGACCAAGGTCTCACTCCTAGAACATTCCGCCTCTAGCCGAGACCTGGACAGTCCTTCCTCTGAGGCTGCTCTTCCCGACTCTGGCTGGCAGGGCCCCAGGTAGGTGAGCAGGTGCCCCTGCTGCCCCCAGGGCCGGCTGCCTTCCCACGGCCCTCCAGACTCAGGGAGGGCACAGCCGGCCCCTCAGAAACCCAGAGGCACGTCCTCCTCAGACACTCAGAAGGCCAACTAGCACCTGGCCTGTTTCTACCGCTAGCCAATGCGTCTTCTCCAGCTTCACGGTGGGAATTCTTTCAGAAAAGAGAAGAAAAGGTTGAATAAAGATGCACTGACTGATACATTTCTTGAGCACCTACTGTGTGCCAGGGCCTGTACTGGGCTCTGGGATGCAGAGTGTGCTGTGGTCCTTGTCCTCTCCAGGACACCACCCTGAGTCCTCCCTCTGAGTGGAGCCTGGATCCAGCAGTGGGTCAGAATGACCCCTTGGCAGCTGTGCAGAGAGGCTGCAGCAGAAAGGGTGAGGCTGGACGCAGGAAGAGCAGGCCAGAGACCAGGCAGCCCGCCCCGAGCCCCAACCTTGACAGCCGGGAAGACGCAGGAAGCATGGGCCAGTCGTGGGGACCTGGAAAGCCCAGGCACTTGGCATGGCTGTGTCTCGGTGCCCCCCCACCCCCGTAGGAGGAAGTGACTGTACATCCGCCTGGGGTGGCGGGTGCTGGGACTGTCACAGCAGCGCCTGGAGGGTGCCGGCCGACTCCGTGGGAGCGCAGACTGGGCAAAGCCCCCCAGGAGCTCCTTGCCAGCACCAGGATGTGACTGCGAGCCCGCAGACCCTGAGGTTAAACAGGACTGAAATGATCACAGGGCCGGTGTTGCGAGAATATGCGTTAGCCACATGCAGACTGGCCCCTCCTCAGGAGGGGACGGGAAGTAAAACGGGGTGTGGAGAGAGGGCTCCAGGTTGAAGGTCCCTGTTCTTCAGCAACTTAGTGCCTTGAGAAGATGGCTTTAAAACGAAGTTTGCTAAACCTACAAAGAATCCCAAGCCAAGACAGGAGCAAAGATCCCTGAAGGCCTTGCCAAGTTGGCACGCCGAGCTGAATCTAATGAGGCAAATCTGAATGGGGACAAACTGTGCAAAAGCCAGTGACCCGAGACCAGACGGGGGGGTCTGACTCAGCATAAGCAAGTGGGAAAACACTGAAGGTCTGTCTGCAGTGAATCCCTGATGAGCCCGCGGGGAATGCAAAGCCAGAGTAGAGGCGTGGAGGTTCCCGTCACTCCTGCAGCCCTGGCCTCCCTGTAGCAGGACCTGAGAACCATTCCACAGTGACACTGGCCAGGAGCTCAGACGGAAGAGCAGGACAGAAGACATCGAGGGGTGGCCCCATGCGTGCACACCCCAAACTCTTGCCCCCAAACACATGATCCAAATTAACGCGGGTCAATTTTTGGATGAATTCCTTGCTCGCCAGATTTTTGCTACTCTCAATCCCAAGCTCAAACCTAACAGATTTGGATACCAAAGGACACTGTCTATGTGATATAACAGCAAAAAAAAAAAAAAAAAAGATGAGAAAATTAAAGAGAGCAAACGAAGCCTGAGGAGGGTGCGTACAGGGAACGGGCAGGAGGCTGCAGCTCTGCGCCTGCGGGAGCCGGGCCTTCTGAGGAGAGGCTGGTGGCAGCAGAGGTGCAGTGATCTGCAGCCAGGCAGTGGGGACAGCATCTGGCCCGGCCCCGGGCTTCCAGAGCCGGAAGGGGCTGGGGAGCCCGCAGCTGCACCCCGCCCTCCGCACCACCTCCTCCTGGGAGCTGTGGTGCCCCCATCTCCTCGAGACCTTCCCACTCACTTCTCACACTCAGGAACCCGGCATTGGCCAAATGGCTCCAGCCAAACAGCCCTCCCTAAGTCCCCAGCAACTTCCAAGTCCCTAAGGCCGATGCACACTTTGCCCTCCTGTCATCTGGCCTCTCGGCGCCATTCTATTCCCTCAGCCTGTGGCTGTGCCAGCCCAGCCCCCTCGGGCTCCTCATCGTGTCCCTGTGGCATTTCCGTCCTGTGTTCTCTGCAGGCTTGTCCTGCTCTTCAAGGCCCAGGAGGCCTAAAGCCTATTGTCTTTCGTGACTTACTGGTTCCTGGGTGACCTCACCCACCGCTGTGGCTTCATCTGCCGTCTAGAAGCTGATGACCCCAAGTGGTATCTTGCCAGTCCACGCAGCGGGCTCTCCCCGGGGACCCGAGCGGTAGCCACTGCCTCCTTGAACTCTCTCCTCAGAGGCTTCATGGCACCCGCTCTCAGCAGCGCATCCAAACCTGACTCAGGGTCTTTGCTCTAAACTTGGTCTTGCTTCCTGCTGGGCTGGGGTCACCAGCAGCTGTGAGGCTGTCCCTGCTGACGCCCGTGCCCAAGCCCAGGCCACCGGGTGCCCGCTGAACTTCCCTCCACCTCCTCGGCACCACTGCGTCCAAGGCACCCGCGCCGCTTGCTTGTGTGACTGTGGCGGCCTCCTTACTGCGCTCCATTCAGCGGCTCTTTCTGTCCAATCCATCCAATCCATTCGCACCCTTCTTAAAGCCCTTCAAGGGCTTCCCAAGGCCTTTAGGATGAAGATTAGTATGAGCCCTGCAGCCGCCAGGCCCCATCACAGCCTGGGCCCTCTGTCCTCCGCGCCCCGCGCCCCGCCCCTGGGTCCATCACACGGGCCATCACCTGGGGCCTCTGCACGGGCTGTTCTTCTGGCTGGCAGCTCTTCTCCCACCGGAGACTCCTCCTTCGTGTCACCTCAGCCATCACTTCCTCAGGGAAGGCTGCCCTGAGCTGACTGGGTCTACCCTGCCCGCCGCACCCTCTCCCGGCACCACGCACAGCATTCATCACGGTGGTAATTCGACTTTTATGTGTGATTGTTCGATTCACGGCTGCTCCCCACTGTACTTGATATGGCCGATACGGCAGGGACAATGCCTGATTACGACTAGGATTGAACCCCCAGTTCCCAGCACAGAACCCCCAATTCCTAGCACAACGCCTGCCATATGGTTGGTTCTCAATATATATATTTTTGGAGGAAAGCAGCACTGGTACAATGGGAAATACAGATGGTGTATCAGTCAGTGTTCTTGTATATTAAGAGATTTATTTTAAGGAATTGGCTCACACAATTGTGGGAAATAGCACGTCCGAAGTCTGTGGAGCAGACCAGGAGACTGGAAACTCAGGCAGAATTTCTAGGACAGCGTTGAGGCACAATTCCTTCTTCCCTGGAAAACGTCAGTTTTCTATTCTTAAGGCTTTCAAATGATTGTATGAAGACCACCCACATGACTGAGAATAATCTGCTTTACTTAAAGTCAACCTTCAGAGCAATGGCTACGCTAGTTTTTGACCAAATGCCTGGGCAGCACCATAGCCCAGCCAAGCTGACACAGAAAATGTAACCATCACAGATGGCAAGGAGGGCATCAACCCAAGGAGAGGCCAACAGCGAGGTAAGACTGGACAGTGGAAGAGGACTGAGAGGGCCGCGACAAGCTTGTTTTCACATGCTGGAGGAAAACCCAGCAGAGATGTTCTATGAAGAGCAGAGGGTGTGGAGAGGGGATTTCCTCCACTGAAGAAATCTCAGCCCTGGTCCCCAGGGCCAGAGTGACTCAGCCAGGATTACAGTCTGGGGCGTCAGAGGAAGGTGAGGGCAGGCCCCCCATTGTGAGGTCCAGGTAGAATGCTCGACTCAGACTGGCCCCAGCCCTGGCTGATCTTCGACTCCATCCTCACCCCCACCCTCCTGCCAGGAGGGTGCCCTCTGCCTTATACCAGGACGTCACCACCCTCTCCTGTTCAAGAGCAGATGCCCGCAGAGCCAGTGGAGGTCACAAGGACATGGCCTCACTCAACTCCCAAGGTCAGGCCTGCGAATTTCTCTGTGTAGACGGCTCTAAAAAGGGGGCGTGCGATAAGGACTCAGAGATGTGAGTTCTCGGAACCTGATGAGGAATGCAGTCTTGGGTTCTTGAAGGACTACAGTCAGGAAAATTCAAGAAGCCAGAGAATAGTGGGCACAGAGGGGGCACCGCTGGGGAATTTGGAATAGGGGAACCTGAGTCATCAGAGATGGAAACTCCAAGCTATAGGGAGCCGATTGCTTAGACAAGGGAGCCCCTGGGCCAGCAGCCAGAGAAAGGCTCTGAGCACCTGGGGTCAGAAGAAGGCATAGCCCAGTGTCCCGCTGTCCAAGATGTTAGTCCCCAGGAGAAGGCTGACAGCTAAATCCAGGTGTGCCCAAGATCCCAAGGAAAGGGCACCCTCTCCAGGAAGGCAGGTGATGACCCTTCATTCAGCAGATGTTCACTGGTTACCTACCTACACGGCACCCGGCCCTTTGCTGGATGCTGGCGAGTCGCACAATCCTTGCCCGGGATGTGAAGTGAGTGAAACAGCGCTAGAGAGCTAACTGCACAGAGCCAGGTAAGGGCTGTGATGGAGGACACGCCTGCGGGGAAGCCTAGAGGGCGGCGGTTGGGAAGCTCCACAGAGGAAAGCCGGCTGGACAGAGAAGGGGTGGGAATGTTCCAGGCTGAAGCAGGGCCTGCGCTGAGAGCTGAGCCTGGTAGAGCAGAGAGGCCTGGAGGAGGTGCAGCCTCTGACCTCACAATACCCAGGCCCACGGGCCAGCCTTGCAACTTGCAGACTCTGGTGCCCTCTTCCAGCCCGGGCGAGGCCCCGGGCCCTGGGCAGCCTCCAGGTGCAGCGCCCTGCTGAGGGCCGCACCCTTCCCGCTGCCCTGGGGCATGTCTCTACTCACCAATTATGAGGGGCTTCGGCATCAGATCGAGAGGCTGGTGCGGGAAAACGAGGAACTGAAGAAGCTGGTGTGGCTCATTCGGGAGAATCACGAGCTCAAGTCGGCGATCAAGATGCAGGCGGGTGGCCTGGGCATCAGCGGGTTCAGCAGCAGGCTGGGCGAGGCAGCGACCGGCCCTCCTCAACACCAGGGTAACTGCAAGAGGCCTGAGTTCAAGAAAAGCGGGGAGGGAAGGGTGAGACTGCACCCGAGAGGAGAGACTCTGTGCTGGGGTCTCGGGAAATCGTGGAGAGAAGGGCGGAGATAGCAACAAACACCGGGTGAGGGGAGGGCGAGGACATAGGACAACCAGGATAAAAGGACAAAACTAGGCACCAGCCCCATTCACCTGATGGCAGGAGTCCCTGCCCACCCACGCACGCCTCCCCTCAGGTGAACTTCCAAGCAGCTCCACAGACTGAGAATTTCCCAGCCCTGGAATCCAAAGGTGCTGCCCCACTGGACCCAATACGGCACCCATCCTCAGCTTCCCCCCCATCCCCCCCTCAGCACCCTCAGCCCCCTGCCCCGTCCCTCTCCACTCAGAGGTGGCCAGAAGGCAATTGACCGCCGGAGTCTAGAAACCAAGGAGAGAAACCAGGACTGAAGCTTGAGGTTTGAAATCATTAGTGTGTGACAGCCCTGGGGCTGGAGAGGAGGTATGGGGCAGGGTGAGACAGAAGAGTGGGCAAAGAAGTTAGAGGCGTTCACACAGAAGCTGGCCAGGACCAGCGCTCCCCAAGCCACCACATTCTGGCACAGAACTCCAGGGAGTACAAGAGTCCTAAAATCAAACCTGACCTTCCAGGTTGTTACAAAGGTTTATTTGTCAGGTAAGCAGATAGAACATAATTTAACAGTTCGTTAGCTTGACTGATAACTTTTAACTGACATATCATATGTAAGCCTCCACTTGTGCTCTTGGCCAGGGTGAACCTGGGAGAAGGAAATTCAGTCTTGGAGGAAGAGAACAAGTTGTACTTTGGACAAACTGACTCTAAGACAAACTGACTCTAAGACGTTCTCACGACATCCACCTGGAGCATCCAGGAGGCAGTGGAGGTATGAGCCTGAGGCTCAAAGGAGAGGTCAGGGCTAGAGAGAAAAGATCGAAGAGTCATTGATAACTGAAGCCGCAGGAAGGGTGAGACGATCTGGAAAGAGAGAGGAACAGTGAGAAGAGACTGGGGACAAGTCCTGAGTCAAGACAGGCAGAGAAGCTGGCAAAGGGGCACTCAGAGAGACAAGGGACACCTCAAAAGTGTAATGTCACAGAAGCCGAGGCAGCTTCGAAGGGGACAGAGTGTCAGCAAAATAAAGGCTGCCTGAGAGGTCGAGCAAGCAAAGTGCTAATGACCTGGCGTTAGTAACCTTGGCTAGAGCAGCTTCAACCCGACTGTAAGTAGGAAAGGCCCGCGGAGTGAGGTGAAGAGTGAGTGAGAAAATGGAGAGAATAGATGGCTGACACTTCGTTCATGAAGTAGGGCTTGGAGGGGGGCACTAGCTGGAGAGGAGCTTGGCATCCAGAGCTGCCTTTCCTGATGGCAGAGACCTGAGTTTATTTCTATGGAAAGGGAAGATACGAAAGAGAAAAGGAATACTTTATAGAGCAGAGGCTGCCTTGACTGAAGGAAGAACATCTCCTCCACTGTCTGGGAAAGGAAGGAGGAAGGAAGGGTGAGTGAGAATGCCAGGTGGGAAGCTAAAAAAACTCCAGAACCATGGCTTCAGTTTTCTCTGGAAAAACGTCATGCTCTGAGAGTCAGGGTGGAGAGAGAAAGACGGGGAAAGTCTGAAATAGAGTGAAGATGGCAGGAGGAACTGAGAGGGGAACCGGGGAGGTGTGTAACGGGCCCAAATGAAGCCGGCATGTGTGGACCATGAAGGCAGCAGCCACCAACCGTCTCCAGCAGCATTTGGCTGGCGGGGGTGGGGACCGACATGGGGAAGGCAGGCAGGGGGAGCTAAGGGCCAGTCAGCAAGAGCCTGGGCACATCGAAGAAGGAAGTGGACGCCAGCCGGGCTGTCACATGAGAAGAAAATACAGAGGCCAGCGTACCAGAGACCTGGAGAGGCTGGCAGTGATGGCAGACGGCACACCTCTGTGGTCAGAGCGGGTGACCTGCGCGGCAGGAAATCAGCAAACATTGGCTGTTGGCTGGATTCATTTCACAGGGGAGAAAGGCCATGAGGTTCAGGCGCTGGCCCTGTGAACACGGCAGGTGGCAGGTGGAGCCAGGATGGCTTAGGGCTGTAGGGCCTCCTGTTCCTGAGGGCTCAGGGACTCACTCGGGCCGTGCCGGGAAGTCTCGCAGCCGGAAGATGCGTGGGGAGTCGGGGCAGTTGGGGCAGAGAGGAAAGGAGGGCTGCGCTGAGGGCTCAAGCCACTAAAACAGGGACCGCCCCCCACGCTGGCTCCTCCCTGCAGAGGCGGCCAGGCTGGGAAAGGCTGTCAGGGCAGGTGGGCAGCAGGGCTTCTGTTGCCCTTTCTGCTGGGCACCCTCCCCCGCTGCCCCCTCCTTCCTCACCGAAGCCCACCCCCTCCCAGGCCGCCAGCCCTGCTGCCCGCTCTGTCTCCTCTTGGGGGCTGCAGGCTGGTGGAAGCTTCCTTAGGCGGGGAGCAGCCTTCTTCCTCTTTTCCGAAGGGCTTTTGCCAGCCCTGCGCCTCACCGCCTCCCTCCCCCTCCCCCCAATCCCAGAGCCTTCATTACCCCAGGGTCTGTTACCCCATCAGGGCCTCCTTCCTCCCCTCAGGAACTGTCCCCGCCTCAGGACCCATCCTCCCCCAAGTCCCAACCCCCACCCCGGACCCTACACCCCACCCCAGGGATTGACCCTAAGCCCCCTGGATCCATCCCTCGTGGGACCCCAGCCCTCCCTCAGGACTTGCCTTCCTCTTAGGACCCTGCTCCCCCCTCAGAACCCACCCCCCCGGGGACCCCATCCCCCCTCAAGACCCACCTTCCTTTTGGGACCCCTGTCCACCCTCAGAACCCACCCCCTCACAACCCTCCCCCCTCAGGACCCCATCCCGCCCTGCCTTTCTTTTAAGACCCTTGTCCCCCGTCGGAACCCGCCCCCATTACCCCCTCAGGACCCACCTTCCTTCTGGGACCTCTGTCCCCCCTCAGAACCCGCCCCCACCTCAGGGCCAGTCCCCTCCTCAGGACCTGTCACCATCCCCCCTCTCTTTCTCACCTCCCGCCGCCCCAGACCTCTTGGAACCCTGGGTTCTAGCGGCCTTTGCTCACCCGTCTCGCCTCCTCGAGCCCCCCCTTAAGCAACACCTTCCCGCCCAGACCCTCAGGCCCCGCCCCTCAGGGCAGCCCCGTTACGCTAGCTCCGCCCCTTGAGCGGCGCCGCAACTCTGGCCCCGCCCCTACGCTCGGGCTCCGCCCCGTCAGGGCCCTTCCTGGCGCCCCGCCTCCTCCGACCGCCAGGTTCGACCCCCGCCACATTGACTGTCCATCGCCTTCGTCCCCGCGTGGACCGGGGGGTCTCGGTGGCCGGGCCGCCCTTGCCCGGGTGTGGGCCCGGCCTGTCCCTCGCGGGGCCGACGTCCTCGCGGAGGGAGGGTTCCGAGGCCGGAGGGGCCACGGGCGGTGGGCAGGCCCGGGAGGGACCGCTGGGGAGGCTCTGCAGCCCGGAGCCCGAGGGCCGGCCAGGGAGAAGGCGCGAGGGCGCGGCCGAGTGCAGGACAGTGTGGCGGCCACGTCCTGACCGACGCGACGAGGGACGGGAGACCAGAGTGGGGCCCCTCCAGAGTCCCGCCCTCGGCCTCGGCGGGAAGGATGGAGCTGCCCCTGTGAGGAGCAGGCGGGAGGAAATCACAAGTTCACTTAAACGGTTAAAACATTGTAAACTGCATTTGTAGATCTAAGACATTTGCTTTTCTTTTTAGCTTCAGTAGTCTGATGTAACAAACAAACCTTCCTGGACCCAAATAATTCTTATGCATAAAGTAAACATATAGGGCTTCCCTGGTGGCGCAGTGGTTAAGAATCCGCCTGCCAATGCAGGGGACACCGGTTCGAGCCCTGGTCTGGGAAGATCGCACATGCCGCGGAGCAACTAAGCCGGTGCGCCACAACTACTGAGCCTGCGCTCTAGAGCCTGTGAGCCACAACTACTGAAGCCCGCGCGCCTAGAGTCCATGCTCCACAAGAGAAGCCACCACACGGAAGAGTGGCCCCCACTCACTGCAACTAGCCGAAGCCCACGCGCAGCAACGAAGACCCAACGCAGCCAAAAAATAATTAATTAATTATTTTAAAAAGCTAAAAAAACCCCATATAGATGCAGTGAATCTAAGTTCTCTTTTAAGTTTCTAATACTGTATGTAGTAAAGTACGTAGGAACATTTCAACTCATAAATCTAAATCAGCAAAATATAAATTATAAGGTTAAAACAATCACTTGCACATTTTGCATTACAATACAAAGCTATAGGACTGAAATCTCAAACCGAGGCTCGACCTGGGGCTCCTGTTGGCTCAGAACACTCCTGTTCATGAGAATTCCCTGGAGGTCCAGTGGTTGGGCTGTGGCTCGCGGGCTCTAGAGCGCAGGCTCAGTAGTTGTGGCGAACGTGCTTAGTTGCTCCGTGTCACGTGGGATCTTCCTGGACCAGGGCTCAAACCTGTGTCCCCTTCATTGGCAGATGGATTCTTAACCACTGCACCACCAGGGAAGCCCTGAATCTCTTTTTAATTAACAACTTTATTAAGATATAATTCAAATACCATAAATTCGCTCCTTTAAAGTGTACAATTTTACGTTTTTTGGTATATTCACAGATATGTACAAACACCACCGCAATCAATTTTAGAACTCTTTCATCACCCCCAAAACAAACCCTCTAGCAATCACACTCCTACTGCCCAACCCTCCTCAACTCTAAGCAACCACTAATGTACTTTCTATTTTTATGTATTCGTTTGTTCTGGACAGTCCATATAATTGGATTCATATATAAGTGGCTTTTGTGGCTGGCTTCTTTCATTTAGCATAATGTCTTCAAGGTTTATCCATGCTGTAGATGAGTCAGTGCGTGTACGCGGGATGTGGGGAAGGTTGTTTTTATGGCTGAATAATATTCTGTTAACGGATTACCACATTTTGTTTATCCATTCATTGGTTCTTGGACTTTTGTTTCCTCCTTTCAGCTATTATGAATAATGATGCCATAAGCATTCATGTATCAGTTTTTGTGTGGATGTATGTTTCTATTTCTCTTGACTATATATCTAGGAGAGGAAGTGCTGCATCATATGCTAACTCTATGTTTACCTGTTTGAGGAGCTGCCAGATTGTTTTCCAGTGGGGCTACACAACCTTACGCTGCCACTGGCAACGTATGAGCATTCCAATTTCTCCACATCCTTGCCAATACTTATTTTTTTATTTTATTTTATTAGCGCATAATTGCTTTACAATGTTGTGTTAGTTTCTGCTGTAGAACAAAGTGAATCAGCTATATATATAAATATATCCCCTCCCTCTTGAGCCTCCCTCCCACCCCTTGCCAATACTTGTTAGCTGACTTTTTGATTATAGCCATCCTAGTGGGTGTGAAGTGGTATATCATTGTGGTGTTGATTTGTATTTCCCTGATGACTAATGAGGCTGAGCAAATTTTAATGTGTTTTTTGGACATTTGTATATCATCTTTGGGAAATGTATGTTCAGACCTTTGGTTCTTTTTTTTTAAAAATTTATTTTTGGCTGCGTTGGGTCATCGCTGCTGTGCACGGGCTTTCTCTAGTTGCAGCGAGCGGGGGTTACTCTTCATTGGGGTACATGGGCTTCTCATTGCAGTGGCTTCTCTTATTGTGGAGCACGAGCTCTAGGCACTCAAGCTTCATTAGTTGTGGCTCGTGGGCTCTATAGCGCAGGCTCAGTAGTTGTGGCCCACGTGCTTAGTTGCTCCGTGGCATGTGGGATCTTCCCAGACCAGGGCTCGAACCTGTGTCCCCTGCATTGGCAGGTGGATTCTTAACCACTGCGCCACCAAGGAAGTCCCTGGTCCATTTTTTAATTGGACTATTTGTCTTTTTTTATTATTGAGTTGTAAGAGTTCTTTATATATTCTGGATATAAGTCCCTCATCAAATATATGATTTGCAAATATTTTCTCCCATTCTGTCTTTTCATTTTCTTGATAGTGTCCTTTGAAACACAGAAACTTTTAATTTTGATGAAATCCAACTTATTGTTTCTTTTGTTGCTCATGGTTTTGATGTCATATCTAAGAATCCACTGCTAAATCCAAGGTCATGGAGATTTATCCCTATGTTTTCTTCTAAGAATTTTATAGTTTTAGCTCTTACATTTTGGCCTTTGATCTGTTTAGTTAACTTTTGTATAAGGTGTGAGGTAAGGATTCAATTTCATTCTTTTGCATGTGGATACCCAGTAGTCTCAGCACAATTTTTTAAAAAGGTTACTCTTTCCCCATTGAGCTTTCTTGGCACCCTTGTCGAAAATCAGTTGACTGTAAATACATGAGTTTGTTTCTGGACTCCCTATTCTACTCCATCGGTCTGTCTGTCTCTCCTTATCCCAGTGCCAAACAGTCTTGATTACTGTCGCTTTGTAGTAAGTATTGAAATCTGAAAGTTAGTTCTCCAACTTTCTTCTTTTTCTTTTCTTGCTTTTTTTTAAATTGAAGTATAGTTGATTTTCAGTGTTGTGTTAATTTCTGGTGTACACTTTGGTGAGAGTTTTCTTTCTTCTTTTTCAATATTGCTTTGGCAATTCTGGGTCCCTTGCAATTCTCTACGAATTTTAGGATTGGCTTGCCAGTTTCTACAAAGATGCCAGCTTGGATTCTGATAGGGAGTTCACTGAATCTGTAGATCACTAGGGGAGTATTGCCATCTTCACAATATTAAGTCTTCCAATCCATAAACACAGGATGTTTTTCCATTTATTTAGATCTTCTTTCATTTCTTTCAACAATGCTTATAGTTTTCAGAGCATAAGTTTTGCATATCTTTTGTTAAATTTATTCCTAAATATTTTACTCTTTTTGATGCTATTAATTTCATTTTTAGATTGTTCATTGCAAGTGTATGGAAATACAATTGATTTTTGTAGACCCCGCCGATGAATCTTGCACTCTTTGTATTCTAAGGACCACGCAACTCCTTCAGATAGTTACCTGTTATCTGATTGAGTTTTGGATCTCACATGGCTGTCTCAGTGGTCACAGTTTATAAGGTCATTATATGGATAATCCTATACTGACCTTTTTTAATCATCAAGTTTTATCTGTGCTCATATATACATCATGTTCTTCATATTTATTGAACACTTTCTGTGGCCCAAGTACTGTTCTAGGCACTGGGAAACAGCAGCAAACAGACAAAGCCCTGCCCTCACGGAGCTTCCATTCTAATTGAGGGAAACAGGACAAACCAATAAGTCAATGGAGAGTATCTTGGAGAGAGATAAGTGCTAAGAAGGAAATAGTCCAGAAGAAGGGGAAGGAACAGGTGGGGTGAAGGAAACTGGTGATTTGGGATGGAAGAGCTCATTGAAGAGGTCACAACTGAAAGGACGGGTGGAAGTACGCGACCAGCTGTGCACACGGGAAGAATGTTCCAGGCAGAAGGAACAGCAACGCAAAGACAGAGGCAAGAGCGTGCCGGAGCACTTGAGGAACAGCAAGGAGGTCCGAGGGGCTGAAGCAGAAGGTGCCAGGGGGAGACCAGGAGGACAAAGACAGAGAGATGACGAGCCAGGCCACGGGGGACACGGAACAGCCTAGCGCTCAGAATGAGACGGTGAGCTAGCTGGTGGGCATTTTAACCAGAGGGGGACATTTTAACTGGAACAGTCTGGCTGATGTTTGAGGGGAAAGGCCAGAAACAGGCGGCAAGCCAGGGGGCTCCTGCAATAATCCAGGGAGGGTAATGTTGGTATGCACCGGAGTTGGGGGGAACACATGTGCTGAATTCTGGATATACGTACTTGAAGGTGTTGCAGACGGATGGGATGCTCGGGGCTCCTGAAAGAGAAGTGTTGAGGCTGCACCATTTGAGGCCTGAGCCACTGAAAGAGCAAAGATGTCGGCTGCCGGCACGCCAGGGCGGCAGAGTCCCCAGCAGAGCCCCGGGAAGAAGGGGGTCAGTTCGCTGGGATGTGAGTCGGAGCGCAGCCGGAGAGGGAGCAGGCTGCGCCGGTCCCGAGCGTCTGAGCTGCATCAGCTCCTGAGAAGAAGCAGACTCTAGGTGGGCCTTGGGGCTGCCCCCAGGGCCAGAGGATGTGGGCCCAGAAGCACCTGGAGGAAGCCGGGTGACCGGGAACCTGGATGCCAAACCAAGACGGGATTTCAACAGGGAGGAACGTCCCGCCGCGTGGACACCACCCGCCACCTGCGAGAAGAGCCCCGTGGAGCGCGCGCTGGGTTCTGCAACGCGGGGTCACCGGCCCCTCGACCGGTGTTTGGGTGGAGGGACGGAGGAGGAGAAAATGGCCTGAGATGGTGAGCTGGTACAACGCCCAGGGACGTCTTCGAGGGACACTGAGGACACCAGTGGAGGTGGGGACATCAGTGAGATGGAAACCAGATCCCCTGGGTCTCAGAGACCATGAACACCTGGCCATGCAGGGACCGTCTTCTCTCCCAAGTCCTGAAGACGCTGCCCGAGTGGTCCTTTCCCATGTCATCCGGACCCTAGGCTCCGCCAAGAGGAGACAGGCTGAGAAGGACAAACGGCCCGGGCGGCTCTCCGTGCCCCGTCGCCCCTCTGTGCCACGCCGGCTGCTCCTTGCCTCATGCTGTTCCTCTCCGTGGGACACTTCCCTTTGGGCCACAGGCTTCACTTGTCTCTTCAATCCTAAAGCAAAAATCCAAAAAAGCCAAAGTAAGAAATCATACAAGACTGGTTGATTTGATTCTGAAATTTTAAGTTATTTGTTTGGGAAAAAATAACGAAACTTAAAACAAAAATAAATGGCAGGACATCCTGGCACACACTGTGCAGGGCAGCGTCAGTGTAACAAGTCCCGGACTTCTCAGGGAATGTCAGGTGTTTCTGAGGGGCCTTAAAGTGGATAGATTTAGCAGTGTGCATTAAGAACCTCTAAAATGTCTGTTTTCAGGGGGAAAGATAATAAAGATTTATATAGTAGAATTTTTGTCACTGGGAAAACTGGAAACAATTGATTCGCCCAACAGCTGAAATAGGCTCAATAAACAATGGCACGTGCACAAGACGGACACCACCGCAGCCACAATAAGCGCTGTTTTCCAAGAACGGTAATGCTGCAGGTAGCCATGGTGCAGGCCCAGTACGAAGAGGCGGGGCACGTAAGGACACGGGCAACATACACAGTCACCACACGTGTGTGCGTGGCCTGGGAGCTAGGAATGGATTTTACCTTTTTAAACAGCTGAGAGAAAATCAAAAGGAGAGTGCTATTTCACGACATGCACTAAGCCCATGAAATTCAAATACCAGCATCCGTAAGTACAGTTTTGTCGCCAAGCATCCACGTGTGTTTGTTTCCGTGCTGTCTGCGGCTGTTTGACAGCAGAGCGGAGCAGCTGCAGCAGAGGCCGGATGGCCAGGAAAGCTGGAGCTCTTTTCACCAGCTCTTTACAGAGGGGTTCGCCAGCCCCTGAGCGACATAAACACGTGGAGAAAGTCTTCAAGCCTTCGCGGAGCTTTGCTATGTGACGGACGGTGGGATAACAGGACCACCAGTGGTTTTCATCTTTTCTGACTTTTCCGTATTTCCATTCTTTCCCTATAATAAGCGTGTACTGCTTTTATTTTTTTTTTAATGTGGACGTTTTCAATCAAACTGCACACTCACAGAAACCTTTCCTGCACCCTCCCTAGGGGCCTTCTCCCCCAAACAGCGGTCACTCGGTCATCCGAGGGCAGTCTCCTCAGGAACCCAAGGGCACACGGGCTCCCAGGCCCCACGCAGAGGAGAAGCAACACCCCCTCCTGCGCCTGCATCCCCGGCGACAGGCAGGCGGGGGCGCTGTACCGGGGCCGGGCACACCCTGGGCTCCACGGGAGGCTCCCAGCAGCTTTGAGCTCTGGCCTCCCTGAGGGTCCGCCACGTGGTGAGGCTCAGCTGTCCCCAAGAGGACGGCAGTCAGGAGGCCCGGGCCCACTCCCCCACCACCTGGGAACAGAGGGGTCCACTTGGCGACCTACGTGTTGCAGACCCTCCTCTCCTCAGCGAGGGGTCAGCGGCTCAAGGCAGTGGGCTTGTCTGAGGGACAGGCAGCGTGGAAGGTCCTGGTGGCTGGGGGGCCGGCGTTTACAGAGGCGATCCTGGGAGGGACCGGGCTCCCTCGGAGGACAGGGATGAGGGGCCAGACCCTCACGTGGGGTCCACTGAGCAGCCCCACAGACGCCCGCCTAGAGGTGAGGCTCAGAGAGAGTCGGTCAGCTCATCAGAGGCGCATGGGCATCTCGGTCCAGGCCCTGCCACGGTGCGGAGAGAGCCTGGGGTCTCAGTGCTTTCTCTGTGTCCCCCAGGTGTCTTCCTGCCCCCGTCCCCGGCAGCAGCAAATGAACCCGTCCTGGAAGAAGTGGGGATTGTGGCTCTGGCGCCCCTGGCCGACGTGCTAAACAGCCCGCAGCCCAGCCCCGCGGCAGGCCCCGTCGTGAGCGCCCTGATGGGCCCTCTCAACACGCTGCTGCCCGGCCCGGGGCCCACCTCACAGAGCGGCCCACTCACCAGCCTCCTGACTGGCCCCCCGAGCAGCCACCTGGCCAGCCCCGTGGCAGTGCCCCCGGCGGGCACACCGGCCAGCTCCCTGGGCCTGCCCTCGACTGGCCCCCTGAATCCAAGCAGCCACCTGGCCAGCCCCGTGGCAGTGCCCCTGGCGGGCACACTGGCCAGCTCCCTGGGCCTGCCCTCGACTGGCTCCCTGGCTCCAAGCAGCCCCCTTACGGCGCCTATAACAGGCTCGGTGGTCCTCTCTCTGAGCAGCCCCCTGCTCCCCTCCACGGCTGCTCCCCTAGGTGTCTCTCAGAACCTTCCGGCCAATCCCATGAGCAATCTGGTGCTGTCGGAGGCCCCAAGGGTGTGGCTGGCAGAGCCGCTCCAAGGATGCCCCTCTGGATCCCATCCCTCAGCGGGTGGGGGACCTGCTGCCACCGCCAAAGGTAACCGGTGCAGGGGGGAGGGGCAGCGGGGGGCCCAGGGGGAGGGGGCTCCTGCCAGGCTAGTAGGCCCTGGCCCTGCCTCGCTCTAATCCTCCTCCTCTCCTTTCTGCCCCTCCCCCACGTCGCTAGTCCCACCCTCCGCTGAGCACCCCCAGCCCGCCCAGGAGCCGGAGCCCCTCAGCATGACATCTGTGGGTGCGCCCATCCAGACCTCCACGCCCGTCGGTCCCACGGGCACACCCGGCCCCGCGACAGCCTTCTCCTATGGCACCCCAGACGCCCGGACACAGCCTGGTGGCCCCCAGGGACAAGCGGTCTCTGCCTCTGTCCCTGCCTCGGCCACCTCCCACAGCATCACCGTCCTCGCCTCTGCCCCCACTCCCACCCCCCAAGCTGCCACCAGCTACAGGCCCTCAAGCACCCCGCACCCCTCCGCCCGCACGCACCGCTCCCCGACCCGGCCCTCGCCCACCCTCCACTGCCCTGCACACAACCCCCACTCCCCACCTCGAGTCTCGTCGTCCCCGGCTTCAGTCAACGACACCCGGGCTCCACGCGTGGCAGAGCCGTTTCGGAAAGGCATCCTGGAGTTGGAGCGGAAGCTAGCCCCCCGGAAGAGCGGCAAGCTCCCTGACAGCTCCCGAGGTCAGCACGAGTCTGGGGTCTCCTCGGCTGCCCTTGGAGACCTCCCAGGCACCCCCTGGGCTGCTGACCACGGTCACTGACCACTCCCTCCACCCCTTGTTGTCCCCAGAGTCGAAGCAGCTGGCCTGGGAGAGGCTGGTGGGGGAGATCGCCTTCCAGCTGGACCGCAGGATCCTGTCCAGCATCTTCCCCGAGCGTGTCCGGCTCTACGGCTTCACGGTCTCCAACATTCCGGAGAAGATCATCCAGGTGTGTTGTGCCTATCTGCCACTCACCGCCTGAGGGCCTGCCCCGCCACCTGCAGGGATGGGGACGGCCTTCTGGGGGCCCCTGCACTCCCGCTAGGCAGAGCGCATCAGAATCTGCGGGCACCCTGGGACGGAGGAAGCACCGCGCTTAGTCCAAGTGGCCAGCAGGTGTCCACGGCACCTGGCAGCAGGAGTCTGTGGTCCCAGCCACACGGGCGGCCTTCCCAGAGGGCAGAGCAGCAGAGGGGCCCCAGCACTGCCAGGCCTGTGAGCTCCCACTTTGCCACTGCAATGGCCTCGGGTCTGCCAGGCCCCGCTCCCACGGGCCCTCCCCAGACTGGCAGAGCTGACGCCTTATGCGTCTCCCTCGCCCTGTCCAAGTCCTCAAGTGTCACTGGGGGGCGCAGGGGAGGCAGGTCTCAGAGCCTCTGAGCAGCGGGCCGCCAGGTGGCCGGGGTCTTCAGGCCGGGCTCGTTCCATGTTCCCAGCATGCCATCCACTGAGGGACACGGAGGGCGGTGTTTCCCAAACACGCTTGGGCGCGTCTCCTCGCCACCACGTGTAGGAGGCACGGAGGAGTGGGATCCGTCGGGGGCTTGGGCTGCGCGGGGGCAGGATGAGCTGGGGCGCCCTTCCCCACCGACACACCCACTCGGGTCGAGCGGGGGAGGGGGGACAGGGGGCGGGTGTCTGCGCCCTGGCCCTTCAGCCGTTTACTCCTCCCTCACGAAGTAGCCCTCGGTGCTCCCGGCCCCTTCCTCTCTGGCCGTCCTTATCCGTGGATAGACTGTGGCTCTGGGTCTGTGAGTGGGCAGGAGTCACGTTCAGTTACAGTGGGCTCATCTGTGTCCCGGTGTGAGCTTGCCTTCTCCTTTTGTTAAGGTGTCCTTTGGTTAGGTTTTTAATTTTGATGAGACCGAAATTATCCACCTTTTTTATCCACCTTTTCCTTTTTTCTTCTTCTTTTTTTTGGCCGCGCCACGCGGCATGCAGAATCTTAGTTTCCCGACTAGGGATGGAACCCGCGTCCCCTGCAGTGGAAGTGCGGAGTCTTAACCACTGGACCGCCAGGGAAGTCCCACGTTTTCCTTTTTTGTTTGTACTCTTCGAGTCCCATTTAAGGCTGGAGCTGCCAGCCCCGCCTCGGTCCCCTCTCCCGGTCCCACGAGTGTGGGCTCCAGGTCTGCAGGTCTGGCCCTGCCCAGGCGACAGCGTCCTAATCCTGGGAGGCCCAGGGAGCCTGGGCGTCTCTCCTTCCAGGTCGTCATCGCTCCTCTTGGCCCTTCGCTCTTCAATATTAACTTTAGGATCAGTCTGTCAAGTTCCAAGAAAAACCTAGTTCAAATTTTTAGTTTTTCATTGGTTTATAGGTTGAACTGGGGAAGTTTCCCATCTTTGCCACGTTGGCTATCCCTGTGTTGCTCGTGTCAGCGGGGCGAACTTTGGCCATGTTGGGTTTTACGACCCTTGACTCTTGTTCTGGACCACCGCCACCACTGCTGTGCCATGAGTGCAGCCTGGCAGCGGCTATTTAAAAATTGGCAGATGACGCGGGAGAAGCACAATATTTATGTCTCTAAAATGCTGCATCCGATATCTAGTTGGCAAAGACTACACTTAATCATAAGTGAAAGTCTAGTTGCCCACATAGAAGTTAGACATCAAACTGTGGCGAGAGGTTTCTGGTTGTTTGAAACTGCTGTTTATTCGGAGGATAAGACACACCTTCCGGGAGGGCGTGGGCTGTGCAAGCCCTCCCCTTCCACGCTGCTCTTCCCCTTGCCTGCGAGTTACTGCTTAGGCCGGAGAATTTAAGCCACGGCACTAAATGGCGACTCTTTAGAGAAGAGGCAGGAAAAGGAAGCAGAATGTACGTAAGACAAATTTTTTGGTATTTAAGGAGGTCGAGGAGCTTGGTGCCCCTGAGCCTGTGCTTCAGCCTTCACCTTGGCGGCCTCTGGGGAGCTGGCGGTTCTCACCACAACACTCATCTGGTCATTCTGCCCATTGGCCACCGTCACCAATTCCACAGCCTCTGGCCCCACTCGCCTTCCATCCAGCACTGACCAGAGCTGCCAGGATCGTACACTTGCTGCCCTTGTTCCCAGGAAGCTGCGCCATTGCAGCCCACCCGCACAGAAGTTGTCTTCAGGATACCCCCCGGCTGGCCTTCTGTAGGGCCCACTGCAGGTTGACTGAGGTCTGGTCCCACCTGAGGATCCTAAAGATGCTTCCTGGTCTCGAGCCATCCTGCCTACTTGGCTGGATCATCTGTTGATTCCTATCTGCATTTAGTTCCACTTTGCCCAGCCTTTTACTTCCCTTCATCAAGGCATCTTGTTTATTTCTCTGCACATTGAACTCCAGTGTTGGTGGTTGCTAGAACCCCTAAATTCTACCTAGATTCACCAAACCAGGTGAAACCTGGTGTCGTCCAACTGGGGTCCTTTGCTTCCCGAATGGTGTACAGCTTTAACGCTGAAAACTGTAATGGAACCCGATATTCGATAAGGACTCGCTGACTTTTTGCATAGAACGTGGCTATCTACTTTTTTGTAAGTTCGCAGACAGTTATGCCACCTTTTAAGCCCAACTGAAAGTTACCCCAGTGCTCATGCCTGTCAGTTCTACCCAAACACAAAGCTCTGCTCCATGGGAGATGCTCTGGCTCCCTTCCTTTCTGCACCCTTGTCCTAGGAGACCCTGAGTCCAGCTGCATCAGTGTGAGGGTGACTGAGGGTGGTACCTCAGTCCTGCCCATGGTCCCCCCTGGATGCTCTCTGGAGTCCAACTCATTGGCCTGCCCAGACATTTTTGATTTCTGTGTAATGATTTGTTATTTAGCTACCTTGCCAAACCCCCTCGCTAGTTCTGATAGCCTGCATATCATTTTGGCTTTCCTCTGTAGACAATCATATCATATAGCACTTAAAAAAATTTTTTTTTTATTTTGGCCGCGCTGGGTCTTAGTTGCGGCACACGGGATCTTTTAGTTGCGGCATGTGGACTTCTTAGTTGCGGCAGTCAAACTCAGTTGCGGCATGCATGTGGGATCTAGTTCCCCGGCCAGGGATCGAACCCGGGCCCCCTGCATTGGGAGCTCAGAGTCTTACCCACTGGACCATCAGGGAAGTCCCATATAGCACTTTTTAAAAGCAGATCGTAAGGCAACCTCATCTTGTTTCTGACTTGATTACAAACACACACTTCTAGTCTTCCGGTTAAGTATGATGTGTGTTCCAGGCTTTTTGCCAGATCTTCTTTCGACAAATCAGTCAGAGTCCTTGGTTGCACATAACAGAATCCACACAAGCTGATATAAGCAGAAAGGGGTTTATTATAAATGTTTAGGCGTTCAGACAGGCTCCAGGAAGGACACCAAATTGGGCTTGCCTGCTATACAGCCAGTAAAAATGCCAGCACAGCAAGGGAGTCTCCTAGTGAACACGCCATTGTCATGCTGCCCCAGGAACAGCATGCAGACACCCAGTCGGATGCCTGCAGTTTGCTACAGCTGCCCCGAAGAACCGGCGCCACAGCCAGTGCACGCTCCAGAGAGCCCAGTCCTTTGCATGCACTGTCTCCTCCAGGAGACAAGGTCCACCCACCTGCACTTGCTGGGCAGAAACCCAGGTCAGAGGGGTACCTAAGCCACAGGGGAGTCTGGGATAGGTGATGTTTAGCGTCCAGCCTCTTAGAGTTCAGGAAGGTGCTGGAACGCACTGGGACAGAAGCCAGGTGAGCCACATTCAGCATCTGCCACATCAGGTGAAGAAGTTCCCTCTTCCTCCTTTGTTCAGAGTTGGGTTTTTTCTTACTCATGAACAAATACTGAGTTTTTTAGAATGCTGTTTCTCTCTCTCACTGAGATGATCACACAGTTTTCTTCCCCCTCCCTTTTCTGGTAACATATTGATACACACGAGAAGATGCTCCGCTCATAAACCACGCCGCATCCCTGTGTTTATAAATGCGCTGGGCTGCTCTGTTTGCTGTTTATGACTTCTGCAGCTTCGCTGCTTTTTTAGAGATCGTGCCAAGTTTCTGTGACAGAAATACATGGCTTCAATAAGCCAGAGGTTTATCTCTCCACAGGGGTGTCGGGCCCTGCTGACCGGCCCCTCGCACACGTCAGGGTCCCCAGGGTCCCCGCGTCCCGGGACTCGGCCTGGGGGGTGGTGCTCGAAGTCCGAGGCTTAGTGACGTCAGGTCCCCCTGCAGGATGGTGGGACACATGGTGGTCTCAGCTGGGCATTTCATTACCTAAAAGAAGGGGGAGGCGGTGCCCTGTTCAGCGGAGGGTGTGGGCTCTGCTCGTCCTGTTGGTCCTTCAGACTATGTTTCCTCACCTCTGCTCTTTATTATTTCTTTCCTTCTCCTTCCTTTAGCTTTGCTTTATTTTTCTTTCTTGGGTTGAGCTCTTAAATCATTTTATTTTACATCTCTTTTGTTTCTACATTTGGGATAAGGAAGTTCCTTCTAGTCAGGGAGATATTCAAAATATTCAGCAACCGGTACCAGGGGAGCACCAGCCAGCGTGGATCCTGTTCCAGGGTCCAGGCAGAGCGGGAGGCTTCTGTTGTTTAAGGCTGGTTGGGAAAAGCCACAGCCTCCTGGCAGCCCCGGCTATGTCCGCCAAGGCTCCAGCCTGACTCTGGTGGCACTCTGGCTGCAGCCCTGCAGGCTAGAGGGGTGGGTGTGGGGCTGTTCAGGTCTGAATATCTCACGAACTGCATTGCATTTCCTCTCTAACCCCTGAGTCAGTCAGGACCACCATCTGAGGGGCGTTTGGCTGCATGTGAGTGTTGGCTTCTAACACACCTGCCCTGTGTTTGGAGAATGAGGGCCGTGCCACACTGATTCTCTGACATTTGCCGCCATTTCCCCTTTCACTGAGCACATGGTCGATGCTGCGTGTGGTCCAGGATGGAAAGACTGCGTGACGAGCACGTGTGCTGGGTCTCGCAGGTGTGAGTCTCTGTGCCTCCCCCCGCCCCCGCCCCCGCCCCCCACCGTATCCCCTCCAACACCAGGTCCTGCGGCTTCGCGCTGTAAAGATTCTTCCCATCCACTCTGATTTTCTCTACGTCCACATCCACATCTACGTTCTCTTCTCCTCCACTCCTACCCCGTGGTCCAAACTGCTGTCACCTTAACTGGTCCACAGCTAGCCTTGTTGCTCCACCTATTCAGGCCTGGCTAGTGTCAAGCATTCAGAATATGCCAAGCAGGCACCAGACACAGGCTCTGCCCTCGGGGAGCTCACTCTCCCCCTCGGAGGCCTTCAGTCGACAAGAAAAGCCGTCAGGAGCTCTGCCTCTCCTTCTTCTCCCCACCCAGACCTGGGCTCACCGGGGCCAACTTCACCGCCCTGGGCGCCCCTCCTTCCCTACTCCTACGCCTGTAGACGTGACCCCCATGCAGCAGAGCTGACCGGCCCGGGTGCTGTGCTCGACGCCCCCGGAGACGTTTCCTTTGTCCTCACAGCAGCGCTGTCGGGCGGTGCTGTGCTTCCTGCGGTCCCAGCGGGGAACACGAGGCTCACACGCAGGGTGGTGGCGGCCGTTGAACCCGACTCTCCCCGGGGGCCCTGCTCTGCACCCGGCGTCCTGGCACCTTCCAAGCCATGCATGCTGCTCCTCAGCCTGGAAGTTTCTTCCCTCCATTGTCCTTGTCCTTCAGGCCTCGGTCCAGCGACCTCTCCCTCCAGGACCCCCTCCCCAGTGGCAGCGCTCACAGTACCATCCCTCTCCTGGGCCGCGTCCTCACTGTAAGCTCTGAGGGCCTTTTGCTCACACGTGAACCGGGAGGGCTCGGAGGAGATGTGCAGAGTGAGGATGGATGGACGGAACCCTTCACCCTCTCTTGCCGGCTTCTGTCCAACCCCTGCCAGCGGTCAGCATGATCGCTTAAAACCACAAAGCCCACCAGGCGTCTCTGGCCCTTTCGGACAGGGCACTCCGCTCGCCCACCCACCCCAGCCCCGTGCTCTGCTCAGGCCTGCAGCTTCTCAGGGGAAGCCTGCGGGGACTGGGGCCGGGGACCCACACCCGCTGCTCCCGTGCTGTGGGGGTGCTCGTCCTGCTCTTCCCCCCTCCCTCCCCCTTGTCGCCCTCCACTCTCACGGGGTCACTTCCTGGGGGCAGCCCTGGCCTTGTCTCTCAGCGTAAATGTGCCCCCGTCGGACCCCTGCTCATGTCTTAAGCTCCATGTGCCCAGCCTGGCACACAGCAGGAGCCCAGCCACGGCCGGGGGTGAGCAGGTGACGGCTGTCGATGCCCCCGCGGGGGCCAAGGCTTAACGCTCTCCACCGGTTTGCTCCCTGGGTCGCCCTGGTGTGAGCAGCCGTGGGTCCGCTTGCTCACCCACAGATGCTGGCTGAGCTCCTGCAGTCTGTCCCACCGGGGCCTGGAAACAGGCAAATGGAAGAAGAAGACTCAGGTGCCCAGGTCAGGAAGACAGGCCTGTCCTAGTGTCACCAGACAGCAAAGGTGCTGAGCCTAGGGCTCGGGGTGCCCCTGCCAGAGGTCAGGGCTCACTTCGGCCGAGCCCAAGCATCAGCCTGGTGCTCTGCTCACATGACCATCCAGGGAGCAGACAGGGCGGCCTTCCTGGAGAAGGCGATGTCTGAGCAGGCTGTCGCGGCATCCCTAGCAGGTTGGGAGCCAGCCTGGTGGACGTCTAGGGAACTGCGGGAAGAGGGCGAGCAGGGCCAGATCCGGGCCTTGCGGCTGCGCCCTGGCCCTGGGAGTTGGAGCAGTGGAAACTGCAGGGGGGCTCTAGCGGGGAAAGACCCTGTCCCACTACGTACACTTCAGACCTTCGTTTTGCAGGCCTGGGGGCAGCGGTACCAGTGACAGATACCTAATTTGCAGGACCCAGTGCACACAAAAACACAGGGCTTCTTGTTCAAAATTATGAAGAACTTCAAGATGGCTACAGCAGAGACTAAGCTGAGGGCCCCAGAAGGCAGTGGAGGGAGGGACTGGGAAGAGGGATTGATGCTGCAGGATGCAGCGGGGAGGTCACAGGTGATGAAGACGTAGGCAAAGACAACCCGGTTGCTGGCAGACCCCGGGTCCAGGCGCTGGGAGCCGGCACCCGGTGGCAGCAGACCCCCAGCGCTGGGACTCAGGGCCCTGGCTCTGGGCCTGGGGTCGTCGGTGCAGCATGAGGGGTGGGAAGGGACTCCCGCAGGGGGGTGTGCAGGCCACGGGGTGCTGAGGAGGCAGCCTGGGGTGCTGGGACGGGGGGCCCGGAGGAAAGACTGAGAGGAGGCAGGGCAGGACCCAGGAGGCGGCGGTGTCTTCTGGGTCGGGCAACCCTGGGGGCTTTGGGAGGCCCCCTCGTCTTTCGTCACCCCCAGCCATGCTCTCTGTCCCCAGTTCCTTGTGGCCCCCACTCAGTCCGAATCCCTGGTGGTGGATGGAGCAGGTGATGGGGCGTCTGGAACCTCTCTGCTCAGGCTCAGCCCACAGGGCTCCCCTCACCCTAGAGCCCACAGGCGTCTCTCTCAGGGCCTCCAGGACACCTCCCTTGAGGACACTCCCTCTGATGGCGATCCTCCCACAACCACGCCCCTGGGCCTCCATCGCCCCTCACCGGCCTGCCTGCTTCTGTGCTGCGGTGGGGCGGGAGGGTCCCTGACGGCTGCTGTCCCCTCAGGCCTCCCTGAAGCCCAGCGACCACAAGCTGGACGAGGAGCTGTGCCAGACCCTCACACAGCGCTACACGAGCATCATGAACCGGCTGCAGAGCCTGGGCTACAACGGGCGGGTGCACCCGGCACTGACCGAGCAGCTGGTGAACGCCTACGGCATCCTGCGGGAGCGGCCCGAGCTGGCTGCGTCCGAGGGCGGCTCCTACACCGTGGATTTCCTGCAGCGTGTGCTGGTGGAGACCGTGCACCCCAGCATGCTCACTGACGCACTGCTGCTGCTCTCCTGCCTCAGCCAGCTGGCGCACGACGACGGCAAGCCCATGTTCATCTGGTGACGCTGGCTCGCCGTGGCCCACACCTGGGCGCACAGCCATTAAAGCTCACCTCAGACGCTGGCCTCTGGGCCTGCGCTGGTACTTCTGGGTGGTGCTGCCTCCTCTGGGGGGCTCGCCAGCGCCCCCTCCCCAGCTCCCCTTCAGTCCTGCCTGCCCTGTGGGTTCATGCCCCTTCCGGGGCCCCTGGAGAGAGCCGCAAGACCAAAGCTCAGCAGCTGTCTTACCAAGGGGGATGTTCCAAAGGCCCCAAAGCTGGCCTGGCAGTGGGAGCACAGGAGCCCCTGAGTCCTGGAGGGGGAAGAGCAGGAAGCAGGAAGGAGCCGAGCTGGCGGGGAAGGGTCGTGGGTGTGCCAGCAGGCCTGGTGATGAGCATGGAACTGAGGCCTGGGCACAGAGCAGGAGGCAGAGGCGGGGTCAAGAGAAGGATGTGGGCCTGGGAGCTCCTCCCTCTGCATGAGGCAGCGACAAGGAGGGTGCGGACAAGTGTTTCTGGAACCTCACTGAGGGCAGGAGGACATTAAAGGGAGGGGAGCCAGGAGGAACCTGGGCACCGGGCAGCCCAGGGAGACGGGGTCCCTGCCAAAGGCACCCGCAGGAAGGGACCGGACTGGGAGAGCCAGAGCTGGCGAGGGCAGATCCCACCTACTGCAGGGGCAGAGCTGAGGAGCACAGGCCGGATGGAAAACCGAACAGAGCAGGGGAGAGCTGGAGTGGGGGTGGGGTGGGATGGGATACCTGGAGGTGACCTGTAGACTCGGAGGGGGAAGCACTCGTGGAGAGTGCGGGGTGCAGAGGGGTGTAGGCCAGGATGCTTGTCCCTTCAGGACGTGCATGAGGAGAGGAGAGCAGTGTGGGGCAGAGCAGAGGGCCTGCCTGAAGAAGGGGAGGAGGTGGTGGGGATGCGGACCCCAGCCAAGGAGGCTCTGGAAGCACCGCTGCCTGCCAGCCTGAGGACCGCAAGTGAACAGAGGAGCCCCTGGGTCTGGGTTCAAACAGGGGAATCATGTCAGCAACCAGCAAGGGGTGCAGAGGAGAGGGGATGTAGGGCGTGCTGGGGTGCTCTGGCCCCAGAGCTCCCCGCCTTCTTGCTCCCCTCACTCCCAGGCCTGCTACTTCAGGAGATGAAGCCAGACCCCTGGGAAAGGCAGGGAAGGCCTCTGCGCACAGATATGTTAGAGAGCTATACATACAGACCTTCTAGCTCTGTCTGCTGAGAAGGCTTAGCAATACGACAAACCCGTAGCAACGAGCACACCCAGCACCAGATCTTGATTTGTAAAGGGGATCAGGGATTTCTGGAAAACTGGGGGCTGGCGGGGGAGAGCAGAAGCCCCTTCTCCTCCATGTCTGTAGGTGTGAAGGGCAGCCCTGGCCCAAACTTCAGGGCAATTTAAGAGACAACCTTAAGAGCTCTAGGAACTGGTTCACAGCTCGAATTAGGAAGGTGGAGGGCAGGGCAGCGCCTGAGCAAGCTCGAGGCAGCTCGGTCCTGGGATGCAACAGAGCGGGTGCAAGAGGGATCCGCCGATGGGGAGCTGGCTTCCACCTGGCTCGCGTGCCCCGGTGGCCCGGCCTGCTGCGCAGAGCCGAACCAACGGCCCTTCCCCCAGCTTGGAAGCTTCTTGGGGAAGGGTCACAGAGCCGCCTCCACTGTGGGCTCTGCCGGGCGCTGAGCCGGTGGCTGGTTAGGCCTCTCCGAGTCCGCCCCTTCCTCGGACTGGGGGAAGCAGGTCGGGGTTGGGTAGATCCCGCAGTCTGGGCAGCGGGAGCGCCGGGGCCATTTCACTCTGACCTGCGGGAGGAGGGAGAGGCGGGTGCAGCGCGCAGCGCGCTCCACTCCCTGTCGTTGCGCCGGCCCGCAATAAAAAGTGTCGCCCTGCACTTGGTGTGGGCTGCACCCAGAAGTTGCTTCCATCAGGAGGGTCTGGGGGTTCTCCCAGCGGCTTTCAGAGGAGGGCGGGGCGAGAAGGATCTGGGGCGGGACCAGGGTCTCTTTCGCTTTCCCTTTTGTTCTCCAACCGCCGCCGAGATTCCGCGCGGGTGAGGAGAGGGCGGCTTCCCGGGTGGCTCCGCCTGTGCCCATACCTCCACGCTCGCGGGGGCTCAGCGCCTTGCCGGCTCCGCGCACAAGTTGTGCCACGTGGCCCTGACCCCTGTGACTCCCCTGCAGCTCCCGGGCACGCACGAACGAGTCGACTCGCACGCTGGAAGCCAGTGAGTCGTCGGAGAGACTTGCTACCAAGAGCCCCGCGCGCCACGCCATCCCCGCCCGACTGGCCCCCGACGCCCTGCGCCCTACGGCCCTCGCCCTTCCCGCACCCTGTGCTGCACGCTCTCCCCGGCCTGGCCCGCGCGCTACTTTTCCCGGCCTACTGGGCCCTGGACCAGCTGCTGGGCTGCTGGGCGCCGGCCGCACGCCCAAGCGACCAGATCTGGCTGAGCGCCGCAGCGGGCGCCGGAGCGGCTCTGCTGCTGCTGCTGCTTCTTGTCGGCCCGCCTCTGGCGCTGCCGGACCTGCTGCTCTGGCTGCTGCTGCAAGCCTGGCGCCGTCCCTTCTGCTACCAGCCCCCTCCGCAGTGCGGGGCGCCCCCCACGCCCTGGCGCCCCCCAGCTGAGCCCGCGCGCAGCTTCAGCTTCTTCAGCGCCAACCTGTGCCTGCTCCCCGACGGGCTGGCGCGCTTCAGCAACTTGCCGCACAGCCAGCGGCGGGCCGAGACCGTGGGCGCCGTGCTGCTCGCCGGCCTGCGGCATTCGCCCTATGGGGCTACCGGCTGCAGTTCGCCAGTGCAGGGGATGCCGTGCGGGGTGCTGATAGGCGCCATGCCAGCGAGTCTGGGCTTCACGTGCCTGCAGGAGCTGTTCGATCTTCGCGCAGAGCGACGCCTGGTGAGCCGCCTGGCACCCAATCTGGGCCCGGTGTCGTACGACGTGGGCACATTCGGCCTGCAGCCCGGGCTACACCTGAAGCTGCTGGGCAGCGGGCTGCTGCTGGCCTCGCGCTACCCGCTGCTACGCGCGGCCTTGCAGTCCTTCCTCACGCACGTCGCGAGGATGCGCTGGCCTCCAAGGGACTACTTTCTGCACAGGTGCCCGCCCACCGGCCGCGGCGCTCCGGCTCCCGGGAGGGGGCGGGGCATGGGGTCGAACGCGCGAAGATCCCCAAGCGCAGCTGGGCATCCCGGACGGGCGCCGCATCGTGGGCTTCCTGCACTCCATACATTTGCATGCGCCGAGCAGTGAGCCCGACTGGCTGCTCGTAGGCTCGTGGGCGGGCCGCCCCCTCTCACTCTCTCTGCGCAGAGTCCCAACCCTTGTCTGCGCCTCCCCTCCCCCCACCGTTTATTCACTGCCCCAGGCGCCGCCAGTCCCTTCGAGTGCCGGTGGGCTCACAGATCGGGACCGGGCGGGGCGGGGGAAGGTGCGGGCGCAGCTGGGTATCCAGGAGGCAGAATGGCACCTCGGACTGAGCCTTCCTTCCCTCCCCGTCCCTCCCCTCCAACCCACCCCGCCCCGCAGAGGACGGGCTCCTGCGCCGCAAACAGCTGACGCTGTTGCTGGACTGGGCCGAGCGGTCCTAGGTTTTGAGCCGCCAAAGTGACGAGGCCGTGGCCTTCAGTGTGCGCCTGGGTGACCTAAACTTCGACACCTGCTCGCTTAGCTGAGAGGAGGCTGCAGCGGGGGGAGCGGGGGGAGCGGGCGGCCCCGCCCACCGAGCGCCGGCCTCTCCGCAGACCACGCGCAGGAGCCGGCGCACCAGCAGTTCAGCCGCTTCCGGGACCCCTGCCGGCTGGGGACGCGCCGGGGCTGGGGGCGGGCGGACCTAGGGCGGGCTCGCGGGCCGAGGCTCCCACTGATACCGCCCTTGCCCGCCCTCCCCAGGAACGCGGCTGAGCACCTCCAATCTCCGCCACTCCGTGGCCTGCTCCGCGGAGATGCTGAGGGGAGTGGCCACCTGGGGGCCAGGCCACGCCCGGAAGGAGGGCTGCCCTGACCTTGCCGACGCCGCCACCCTCCTCAGGGCCTTGGAGCAGGGGGAAGGGCGCCGCCGGCGCCTGGACTACGTCACCTACCGGGGAGGGCCCGGGGGCATTCTGAGCCCAGGAAGTGCCAGAGCTCAGGGTGCTGGGCCTGCTGGCGCTGGGGCGACTCCTCAGCCTGACTCCTGCCCCCAAGAGGTGGAACAGGTGACTTTCAGCACCGCCCTGGCGGGGCTTACGGACCACCTGGCTGTGGGACTTCCAAGCCCTCCTAAGGCAGGTACGGAGGAGACAGGTGCCAGCACGGGTGGAAAGACAGACAGGGACGCAGAACGTGAGCCTGGCCAGCCGCCACTGGAACAGGACGTCTTCAGGGATCTTTATTGTACGGGGCCCTCCCTCACACAGTCTCCTGGGCCCTGCGGTACTCATAGACGCTGCCCCGCTCAGGGAAGGCTTTGGGCTGCAGCAGCGACGCCGGCAGTGGGGCGGGGTCCTCTGGGTCCCCATAGCCCCCGCCGCCTGGTGTGCGGAGACAGAACACATCCTGTGGGGCAGAAGGGAGGTTCAGCCTGGGAGTGGGCTCTGCCTGTCCGCTGCCGCAGCCCCAGCCCCGGTGGGGCAGTGCACCCACAGCAGCCCGCTGGGACCCCAGAGAGCCGGCCTGCGGCCCCCATCCTTCAGGAGCCGGATTAAACTCCGTCTCTAGTTACTTCTGCACTCCATTCACCCTGTGGGATGAGGGCGGCTGGGGGTGGGGGCGGGGATGGGACAGGCCAGGCCGCAATCCTTACCCCGGGGCACACGGGCACCGAGGTCTTCCCACCCAGATTCACTGTCCGGCCGTCCTTCCGGATCAGTAGGTTTAGGCCACGGGTTCCGGGCTCACCCCCTGCAAGGAGAGGCAAGGTGGGGGTGGCCCAGGAGGCAAGGAAGTGAGAGACATGGGGGGTTGGTGGGGGAACAGGGGGGTAGCTGGGACGGGAGGTGGGTGGGGAACTGATGGCCGTGATGGGGGAGACTGGGCTGGGGGGAGAGGGGAAGGGAGCCGCTTACCCATAAGGCCGTAAGGCTGGAAGGCGCGGCGCTCGGTCAGCACCGACAGTAGCGCCTCCTCACGAAAAAGCAGCTCGCGGATAACACCATCGCCGCCCCGGAAGCGGCCGCGTCCCCCAGACCCCAGTCTCAGCTCGAAGCGGCGCAGGATAACTGGGTACCTGCGCGGGGCCAGGGGCTCAGCCCAGCCCGCCCCGCCCCCGCTCCACCCCAGGCCCCGCTCCTCAGCCCCACCCCTTCCTGCACCGCTCACCTGCTCTCCAGGATCTCGGGGTCGGTGATGCGCGTGTTGGTCATGTGGCTGTGCACGCCGCTGCGCCCATGCCAGCCGGGGCCCGCGCCCGCGCCGCCCGCCACCGTCTCGTAGTAGCCCATGTGGGCGTTGCCCAAGGTCACGTTGTTCATGCAGCCCTGGCAGGGGCAAGTGGCCGCTGCGCTGGCTGGGGGTGCGTCCCCTCTCTGCCGGTCGCAGCCCGCAGCCCTCCCCCCGCCCCCCGCCCCCAGCAGCCCCAGAGCTGTGCCCACCGGCCCACCACACCTGGGAAGCTGCGCAGGCCCCGAAGGCCCCCAGGATGACGTCCACCACCCGCTGCGACGTAAGCACGTTGCCGCCCACCACCGCCGCCTCTGGGGACGGGTCCAGGATGGAGCCCTTAGGGATCACAACACGCACCGGTGCCAGGCAGCCCTGTGGGGAGAGGGGCCAGCGCTCAAGAACAGTTGGGAGGTACACCACCCGCTTCCCCCAGGCCCATCAGTCCCTAGGATCAGTTCGACCTTGGGCTGACCTAGCCCCAGGCTCCCTCAGGGTGACATGGGGCTTGGGGTTGACCTGCTGTCCGTGTGCACAGCACACCCTTGCGCACCTGGTTGAGTGGGATGTCGCAGCCGACCAGACAGCGAAGGCAGTAGATGAGCGCAGACAGCGTGATGGCCCGAGGCGCGTTGAGGTTGCCGAACACCTCGGGCCCCGTGCCGCTGAAATCAAACACCGCGCTACCCTGCCCGCCAGAGAGGAGGGGAGAAATCAGCAGCTAGGTGGCCACGGCCCTGATGCCTGGGGAGATCCTTCCTCCCAAGACTGACCTGACTCAGGTTGATCTGCACTCGGAGTCGAATGGGAGAACCGTCGTCCATGTGGTCCTCTGCAGACACCTCCAGGGGCAGGCCTCGGGCCTGCCGGGAGGTTCCAAAGGCCCGAAGCATGTCTCGCACAGCTCGCTCAGCGTTTGCCTGGTAGGAAGTACGTTCAGTAACGGCCACGCCACCTTCCAGGTGGGCCAGGTGCCCCCCACCTCCGTCCACCTGCCTGGGGCAGGCGCAGAGCTGCCCGCTTGCTCCTTCCCCCAGGCCCACCTGAATATGGCTCATGTAGGCCTGCACCACATCCAGACCATACTGCCCAATGAGCTCGCCCACCAGCTGGATGCCCTTCTGGTTGGCTGCCACCTGGGCACGCAGATCTGACAGGTTGTCATGCAGGTTCCGTGTTCCGCTGCAGCCTGGAATCTTGCCTGGTGCCCGCAGGGCTTCAGTTACCGCTGAATGAATGGGATCGCCACTGAGCCACTCTCAAAGTCCCAGGGCCACCTGGTGCCCTGCTCCACACCTGCTGTACTTCTGCTGGGGCACTGCAGGGACCACATGTTGGCCCATCACTGGCTCCCCACTACCCTGCTGGCTCTCCCAGGTCCCTGAAAACCCCCAGCTTCCCCCCATCCGCTACTGAACCTTCTTCCCACACCGCAATCCCCCAGGGCACCCTAGGACGGGACAAGCAGCTTTGACCATGACCATGATCTCATGTGGGCTGGAGGTACCTGGGGCAGGGGGCAGGTTCCCTCAGCAAACTCTCCTCCCTCCTTCATTCCTCCTGCCCTACCTCCCCATCACCTGGCCCACACTCTCCAGCCTTTTCTGGGCCCCCCTCCCCTCTCCCAGCAGGAAAAACCACTTCCCTTAACCCTCCCACACTCACACTGCCCTCAGCCCTTGGGGCCCCGAACTCACCGCCACAGCCAGTCGTTTTGAAAGAGCGCCAGCATGGCTGCCTGTGCGCCCCGCCACCGCCCCCAAAAGATCTGGACAAGGCCTCCACCTCGGGCAAGCAGTGCAGGTTCTGGACCCATGGACCACTCCCTGCTTCGGGAAAGCTCCCCTCCTGAGTCTGGATCAGGGTCCTCTCAGGCTCCCTGGCCACTGGGTCCTCTGCCACATGCCTGCACAGGTCCCTCAGTGATCCCTGCCCTCTGCCCCCACCCCATACTGACCAAGGGAGCAGCCAGGCCTCAGTCACTCTCTTCGTGTTCTCAGCACCCACAGCAGCCCATGGCTCTGCTCCCCCACCTTCCACCCCACCCACATCACCTATTCTCGCTCTGGGATGCCCCCAAGGCTCTCAGACCCCTGCAGCCTCACACCAGCTGACCCTGACCCCCAGGTCCCACTGCAGCTTCTGCCCCACCTTCCTGGCAACTGCAGTGCCAGATCCTTCATCCTACAGCTGCCCAACTCCCACCAGTTACCAACCTCACCTCCAAAACACCCTCGCCGTTGCTTCCCGGTGTGAGGCTCAGCATCATCTGGGGCGAGTGTAGCTGCCCCCACCCCACTCCCCCTGCCTGGCCTGCAGGACCCTCCATGCCCGGGACCCTCCATGCGCCCTGCACGTAGGCAGGGGACTTGCCTGGTGCACAGGCAGCTCAGGCCCAGCTGAAGCCCTTCACAGCTGCCCGGCCGCCCCACTGCCCAGTGACTGACCCAGGCCCAGGAAAGCTCTCCGAGAGCCTGCAGCCCCTGGCCGCTGGTGCTGCCGTGTCTCTGCAGCCCCCAGACCCAGCGCAAACCCAGTGCAAATCATAAACGCCATGAGCAGCCGCCCACCTTAAAATAGGCTCCTCCCCCTCCTGCACCCAATCCCTCGGGTATCCTGGCCAGCTCCCCACCCCCAAACCTTCCAGGCCTTCTTGGGCCCAGGCAGAGCTCAGCTCAGCTGGTCTGATCACCTCTGAGAGGCGATCTGCAACCACCCTGGGGGGTCACCGCCCGGCTCCCTCAGCCTGGAGGCCGGCCTAGGCCAGGGGGGAGGGGGTCAGTGGGGGCTGCATCCCCGTGTCCGGCCCAGCCTGGCTGCAGGAAGCGGCCAGGTGTTTCAGCCCCACCCCAGACCCGTTCCCACTCACCCTCCTCCTGGAAGACACCCGCCTGGACAAGTCTGAAGGACAGAAAGACGGCGCCCTCCTGCTGCAGGGTGGTGGAATGGGGGGGCATGGAGCCCGGTGTGATGCCCCCAATGTCCGCGTGGTGCCCGCGGCTGGCCACGTAGAACACAGGCCGCGTCTGACCCGGCCAAAACACCTAGGGGTGAGGGCAAAGGTCAGGGGCGCCGGCAGCCCTACAACCAAAGGTACCTGGGCAGCGACCCTCACCGGTGTGATGACGGTCAGGTCTGGCAGGTGGCTGCCCCCCGCGCTGGGGTGATTGCTCAGCAGCACGTCGCCGGGATGGAGGTCAGCCCCCAAGTGCTGGATCTGAAGCCAGGAGACGGGTGCAGAGTCGGGAGGGGGCCGGCGCGAGGGGTGGGGGGCAGGGAGAGGGGCCCGCCGAACCTGGAACTGCACCGTCTCCTGCATGGCACCCAGGTGCACGGGGATGTGAGGGGCGTTGGAGACCAGCCCTCCGTCGGGCCCAAAGAGGGCACAGGAGAAGTCCAGGCGCTCCTTGATGTTGGTGGAGATGGCCGTGCGCTGCAGGATGCGGCCCATCTGCTCTGGGGACACAGAGTGACCAGATGCCTGCTGGCCCCACCCCATCCACAGAGCATTCCCGGGGTACGGAGAGGCAGGGCCCACCGCCTTCAAGGCCTCCGAGTCCCGGACCCAGGACCCGAAGCGGGTGATGGTCCACCTAGACACAGTGAGGCCATGGCCAAGCCACATCTTGCTCATGTGAAGGGCACCCCCTTCCTCCCCAGCCCTGCCCGGCGCCCCCATCAACCCTACGCCCTGCTTCGTACGTTAAGAAACTGATGCGCGAGGCACAGGCTTCGGAGCCTGGGTTCACTGTGCAGAGCCCAGATCACACGGTGCTGGGAGGAGAAAAGCGCCCACCCTGCCCAAGGCCTGCAGTGCAGCGGGGCTGTGCCATCCCAGGGCCAGGGCCACACTGCCTGCACCACCGCAGGAGGGCTTCCGCTTCTGCCCCTTCCCCCGGGTCACGCTTTCTCTCTGCACACCCCTGCCGGGCACGCCGCAGGGAGCAGGGCGGGGGAGCAGGATGGTGGAAGCCACTCACCAGCGATGCTCATGAAGCGGTGGGAGAAGATGGACAGGTGGATGGGGTCGAGCTGGGCACCCACCGTGCTGGCGACCTCAGCCCCCACAGAGATGCGGATGTCCCCAGTCTCAGTCACCTCTGCCTGGCAGCCTGGCTCCACCAGGATGGTACTGGGGGCAGGGAGCAGAGGGGCTGCGGGAGCCCGGCCACACACCCCTCCCAACCAGGGACCCCCTGTGCCCAGGCGCAGAAACAGCCCAACCATGAAGGGACCCCAGAGTCCTTCAGACTCCTGCAGCCTGGGCCAGAGAACCCCCCGCCAGGGCCCCACAGGTCACCCCAGCCCCGGCAGCCGTGGCCCCGGCCCTCACCCCACCTGTTGCTGTCAATGATGAGGCAGGGCCCCTGCAGCTTGTGCCCATCGCCCAGCTCGCCCAACAGGTACACGGGGGTCTCCTGGTAGCCCCCCTCGAAGTAGCAACGGGTCATCTGAGGAGGGTGTCAGGTGAGCGAAGTTCCTAGGGCCGGGGCCCTCCCTGCGTCTCACCCTCCACACCTGTCCCCGTGTCCCAGTGGGTGTGGGCGGACGGGCACAGGCAGGGCCACCAACCTTGTCTACCCGGGGAGGCCCACTCTGGGCTTTCGGGACGAACTCGAGGCGAAGGCCACTGTGGCCAGTGCCCCTCACCCGCACGTCGTCCACCACCACTGGCCGCTCAGGGATGGTGAAGCCAAACTCCCTCATGTACCTGCGCACACGGAGGTCCCGGAGAGCCGTCAGGGCGGGCAGCCAGGCCGGCGGACCCCGGCCAGGGCGCCCAAGACGCGGAGCTCACATACCTCTCGACGAAGCCTGCCCCAAAGTCGCCCGCTCTGGGTGAGCAGGCAGTGGCTGGGTGCTGGTGGGCGGACACCATCAGGGCGCAGTCCGTGCCCTGGTAGCGCAGGTGCAGGAAGCTCTCGGTGCTGATCTGGGCCCTGCAACGGTGACAGGCAGGGCACTCGCACAGGGTACCCTTGAGGACACCTAGTCCAGCCCTCCCTGACTGCCGCCGAAGAGGCCCCAAGTGAAGCGGCTAGGAGGCGGCAGGCCCTCCGCCTGGCCCGGCAGCCCCCGGAGCCCCACCTGGGGAAGCCCTGGGCCCGCAGAGCATCCACACACTGCTCCTCCAGGCGGCTCAGCCTCTGGTCCAGCTGCACAAAGGTCTCGGGAGCATAGGGCAGGGAGCAGGGCTCCTGCGCCTCGTGTACCACGTCTGCCAGGGCCAGCCCCAGTGCTGACAGCAGCCCACTATGCCTAGGGGGACAGGGACCGCACAGCGAAAGGGTGGGGTGCCTCCCAAAGTGGCACCCCAGCCCCAGGACACACGCACCACACCCAGACACACCTATGAATGTGCACGGTGTCCATGCCCAGGGCCCGGGCGATGGCGCAAGCGTGCTGCCCACCAGCTCCCCCAAAGCAAGCCAGCACGTGGGCCGAGGGGTCGTGGCCTCGTGCCTGGAGAGCCAGAGGGGGATCAGTGGCCTACCCTGCCCCGCCTGGCCCTCCCCCATCCTGCCCCCCACCCCCGGGCGAGGGCGAAGGCGGCTGTACCTGCGTGAGCGCACGGATGGGCCGGCACATGGCCTCGTTGGCCACACGCACAAACCCCATGGCCACCTCCTCCAGGCTCAGTGGGGAGGCCGGACAAGGCCCGTTGGTCAGGAAGCTGTTGACCTCAGTGGCCACAGTCTCCAGGGCCTTTCGGGACGCCTCCAGGGACAGTGGCTGGTCCTCTCCCGGCCCAAAAATGCAGGGGAAGGAGGCAGGCAGCAGGCGACCCAGGACCAGATTAGCATCCGTCACGGTCACAGGGCCTCCTGGGAGGTGTGCACGGTGTGGGGCTGGAGGTGAGCGCCGGGAGCGGGCAGTGGGGGTGGGGCTGGAGGGGTCGGCTGGGCCTGGGCCATGTGGGAAGGGGATTGGCAGAGCACGTGCCAGCTCTTACCTTTGCGGTAGCAGGCGGGGCCAGGGTGGGCTCCTGCAGACTCTGGCCCCACCACGAAGAGGCCTGACCTTTGGAGAGAGGAACTGGAGGTGGAGGTGGGTTGGGAGGCAGGGCTGGGGGTCCCGCCCAGGTGCGGGATGGGGCTGACCTGAAGAAGAGGCGGGAGCCCCCACCAGCTGCCACGGTGTTGATGTCCAGCTGGGGGGCCTGGAGGGTGACACCAGCTGTGCTGGCCTCGAAGACGTGCTCAAATTCGCCAGCATAGCGGCTCACGTCAGTAGACGTGCCTGGTGGGAGACGGGGTGGTAAGGAGTCATCCCACAGACCTGGATGCCTGACGTTGCCCAGCCTGGCATCTGAGGCTCCCCCGGACCCCACCCTCGGGCCCTCATACCTCCCATGTCAAAGCCGATGACAGGATGGCCACCCTCCACCCGGTAGGTGGTGGCTGAGTAACCAACCACGCCGCCAGCAGGGCCCGAGAGCACAGCGCGGGAGCCACTGAAGGAGTCCACGGGCGCCAGGCCACCATCGGAGCGCATGAACAGCACCTGCACGTCCTGTGGGCGGGCAGGGGGGCAGTGAGGGGCGGGGCGGCGCAGGGCGGGGATGGCCAGGGGCGGGCAGGCGGGGGGGCCTCACCTTGAGCTGACCCTGGAAGCCACGGCGGAAACCCTGCACGTAGCGCTGGATGGTGGGTGTGAGGTAGGCGTCAGCGCAGGCAGTGTGCCCCCGAGGCACGATGCGCACCATGGGCATGGCCTCCGAGGACAGCGACACGTGTGTGAAGCCCAGCTCCCGGGCCAGGGCGCCCACCTGCTGCTCGTGCTGGGCCCACCTACGATGACGTCCGAGTGCCGCTGAGCTACCCGCCCACCCGCTGGCCCACCCGCCGCCCGTGCCCCCAGCCAGCCCACACTCACGTGTATGAGTGCATGAGCACCACGGCCAGGCTGCGGATGCCTCGGGACAGGAGCCCCTCCAGCTTCCCTCGCAGGCCCCCCAGGTCCACAGGCTGCTGCACCTCCAGCAGGTCCCCTGTGCGGCCTGCAGGGAAGCCCGCCGCTGCCCCGTCAAAGGCCCATCTGGGCCTGCTGCCCTGCGCCCCAACACTCGGGCATCCGTACCTTTCACGGGCGTCCCAGCACCCGGCTCCCCTCGATACAGCACCACACGCTCGTCCACTTCCAGCACCTCCTCATACAGCATCTCGGGCATGGGCACGGCCTGAAGGCAGGCAGAGGCTCAGAGGAGGCCCAGGCCTGAGGGTCCCTGCTGGGGCCCTGCATGGGTGGGGCAATGCAAGCGAGGGGATGTGTCCCAACAGGCCAGTCCACAGGCCCAGGAGACACAGTGAGACAGGGTGACACAGTCAGAGCGGGTGGCCCCAGGAAGGCCCACCCAGGGGGCGGCTCTCTGCCCCCAGGCCTCTGAGTGCAGCCAACTGCCCCACCCCCACAAAAGCCGCTCCTTCCCAGAACCCAGCAGTGGGGGTGAGGGTCAGGGTCCAAGACAGGGCGGAGCGGCAGACAGGCACAGGACAGCACGTGACCAGTCAGGGCTAGGGGGACGCAGCGTCCCACTACGAGTGCCCGGAGCCTCCCCTCTATCAGCTGGTGGCCTTGGGCTGGCACTGACCCTTCCAAGGACCGCTCTCCCGGAGGGGCCACGGCACTCCAGGGAAAACGTGCGCTGCAGAGCTGGCCGCCTGCTGGCGTGGATGAACTCACCAGGTCAAAGAGGTCTTCACGGGCCTGGGTGCCCACATGCAGCAGGTCTCGGAAGCCGCGAGTCACCAGCAGTGCCACCCGCTCCCCGCGCCGTTCCAGCAGTGCATTGGTAGCTACCGTGGTGCCCATGCGGATGCTGGCGATGCGACTGGTGTCCAGCGGCCGGTCCCGCGGCAACAGCATGCCCCCCTCCTGGGAACCACGTGGTCAGCCATCAGGCCTCTGGCCCCAAGGTTCCTCCCCACCCCACCACTCTGCCCTGGCCACCTGCTCCAGGATGCGGCGGATGCCCTCGGTGGGTGCGTCCACATAGTTGGCAGGGTCTTCTGAGAGCAGCTTTAAGACCCTCACGTGCCCCCCTGGGCACTGGGCAAAGACATCTGTGAAGGTGCCTCCACGGTCGATGGCAAAATGGAAGCGCCCCTCCGGGCTGCCCATGGTGATGGGGCTGGAGTCCAGCAGCGACTCTTCAGCCGGCAGTCCTGGGAGCACTGGACAGAGGCAGTGGGTCAGCAGGGAGGCCTGGGGGTCATCCACAGGCGGGCAGCCCTGGGCAGAGCTGGGATGGGGAGAAGACAGGGATTCCATGCCCATGAGGGGCCCTGGGTGGAGCCAGAGCTGGGCAAGTCCGGCAGGGCCTAATGACCCCCACTCCCCCGTTCCAGTGCGCAGGCTTGCAAGGGACCCCAGGGCCTGGAGCAGGCCTTTCAAAGGAGGAGGCGTGGTGGGAGCCCTCGGGCTGGGGTTTCTGGGCCCTTAAGTACGAAGAGGCACGTGGGTTGGGGGCAGGTGAGGAAAGGCCCACTTCCCAACGGCTCGACCTTGGAGCAGAGGCCGAGAGGGACACGGGGACGGGGCGGAGCCTGTGCAGACGACGGGGCGGGGCCGGGGCCGGGAGGCGAAGGGGAGCGGGCGGTGGGGGCGAGTGGGGGCCGTGGGTGCGGACAGGGGAGCGGGGAGGATCCTGGCGCGGGACCCACCTGGCCTGTCGGCTCCGGTCGCTCGCCGTCCGTTCGGCCGCACTAGCTCCGGGCCCTGCCCGCGCCCGCCCCCAGCCCGGAAGCGGCGCCCGCCCCGGAGCTAGTGCGACCGGTCCCGGCGCGCCGGGCTCTCCGGTTGCGTCAGGCTCGGGTGGCCCGGAGCCGCCCCCTCCCTCGGCCGCGAGCTGCCCGGAGGACTGCGGGGCGGGGCCGGAGCTGGGCCGCGGGCGGCAGGCGTCTCCATCCTGATCCCCGGCGGGGCGGCGCTGTGCCGGCGCAGCCCCACCCCGCGGCCCGGCCCCCGGGCACCTGGGCTCTGCGGCCGCCCGGCCCTGCGCCGGTCTGGAGCTCGCTGAGCGCGGGCGCCCCGGGTACCCTCCTCCAGGTGCCCCGGGGCAAGCGGAGCCGGCTGCCCAGACGACCTCGGACCGCGCCCCCCAGCGTGCGGCGGTTGTGACGGCCCGGGGTGGGGGGTGGGTGACGCGGGAGGGCAGAACTGAGTGGCCCGGCCGGGGGCGGGGGGCAGGGGGCGCCCTGGAGAAACCCCTCACTCCCCGTGGGCGCGCCAGGCGCTGTGGGCTGGGGGCCCTCCACACCGCCCTCCCAGGCCGACCGCGCGACGCTCGGGCTGATATCGCCGGACACTGTGGTCAGTCTCGGGACCACGGGGCGGGTGGCTGCCCTTCCCCGGCCTGTTTCCCCTGCGAGCTGAAAGCTGCCCGGGTGCCTGCCCAGGCCTCAGGTGGGCTGGAGCTGTGAGGGGCTCCCGCAGAGGAACGGTGGGAGACAGGGGGCTTCCCGAGCAGAGGAACAGCAGGTGAAGGGGCCACCTCACCTCACGGGCCAGGCAGACGGATGGCCAGGCAGGCAGCGACACTGTGCATGCCCTGGCCCCATCCCACCCCAGGCTCTCCCGCTTCCTTGAGCCTTGCTGGCCCTTGAAGCCCGCTTGGTCCCAGGAGGAGAGAGGGAGGTGGGCTGCTGTGAGAGCACAGGGTCTGGGCCGCAACCCAGGCTGCAGCAGGGCTCCCCACGGACTGGTGGCCTCTGGCCGCTTCACATCCTCTGTATGATGGGGGATTAAAGGGCAGCCTCACGGCTCCCTCACTTCAGTCCAGCGCTGCTCTGAGGTCACTCTCTCAGAGATGTCACCTTCTCCCTGCTGCACCCCTAAAAGAGCCCCCCGACTCCATTCCTCGCCCCTTCCTCCACAGCACCTGTCAGCACCTGACAGGACACGGCCCCACGGGAGCAGGGGTTTCTCCCACTTTTCGCTGTCCTGCACGGCTCAGTGAGTGCAGCCTGTGGGTCCCTGAGGAGACCCCCACGGCCCTGGCCCACGCACCTCTTTCAGCATCCTTGAACTTGATGGTTCTGCGCCGGGGCAAGCGGGGGCTGGCGGTCACCTCGGCCAGGAGCCCGGAGCTGCAGAAGCTCAGGCTGCTGCCCCGGTTCCTGAGCACCAGCTTCAGCTCCTGGTTCTCCTGGATGAGCTGCACCAGCCGCCGCAGCTCTTGGTTCTCCTGTGCCAGCCGCTGGATCTCCTGCCGCAGGCCCTCGTAGCTGCTGAGGAGGGACATGCCCGGCAGCGGTGGGCGGCAGCTGCCGGCAGCCGGCGGGCTGGCGAGGGGCAGCGGACTCTGCCATTGTGAGGTCAGCGCTGCCCCTCCCCCCAGGCCTCAGCCGCATTCCAGGGCTTCAGAGCCAGGGCCCAGCGGTTCCCAGCACCTGGAGCAGGGCGAACTTGACCTCTGACCTCTGGCCCCCTGAGGGTTGAATGACTAGAGGAGCCCAGACCTGCCCCAGGCCTGGAGTCCCCCTAGGAAGCCCCTCCTGGAGGACAGAAGCTTCTGCATCCCAGCCTAGGATGGCGGTGTTGCAGGTAGCGGGGTGCGAGATTCAGGCATCCTTCCCCACCCATCTGGCCACCCACTGGCCACCAGCTGCCCGTGCCAGGTTGTGGGGCTGGCTGACTGGGCACAGTCCCAGAGGCGGTCGTGGCCAGCACAGCATCTGAAGGGGTCAGGAGGGTGGATGTTTGAGCTGCCCTGAGGGAGGCGGCATGTCTGGCCCAACAGCAAGGGGGAGCTGGACTGCAGAGACTAAGGTGGGTCAGAGCTTGGGGGCGTGGGGTAAGCCAATGAGCACCTTAGGGCACGGCTGGAGGCAAAGGTGGTCCTGCTGTTGAGGTGGCAGGGAGTGTCATTGTCACATGGAGGACGAGGCACCACATTCAGGGCCACAAGCTCAGGGAATGGTGGCGGGGAGGGCAGGGAGCAGGGAGGCCCCAGGAGACACTGAGGACAGCAGGTTCCTGGGGACAGGGGAGCCACCTCAAGGACAACAATTGGGTTTACACTTAAGATCATATAAAGGACTTCTTTCCTTCACCCAATGTGCCTTCTAATGGGACGGCTCTGTGCAGTTGCCATTATTTTGTGTCATTTTTTCCATTATGATTATTGTTTATTTCACATCATCGTTTCCTTTTTGCGGGTCTGCTGTTTCCAGTTGTTAACCAGTAGTTTTCCTGGGATTTGCATGTCCTTTCCCCACTGCTTCAGGGTGGCACACTGGCAGGAAGTTCTCACCGGTGCTGAGCGTCCGGGGACAGTCCTGAGAGTGGTGTTCCGGGAGACTGGGGAGCAGCCACACTTAATCTCGATGGAAGTGACGTCAATTGTAATAGTTTCCATAAGTGGGAAATAATCCTCATTCAAAGGATTATGAAGTAGAGTGTTTACGACAGAACTAGAGATCTTACCCCCAAACAACGACAGGCTCAGGGCAGTCAACTTCCAACTCAGACACTCTCTGGAGGCCAGAGGGTGGACCGTGGTAGGCAGCATTCTAAGAAGGCCCCCAGGTTTTCCTGCCCTGGCGCACACGCCCTGCATACTTCCAGGACTGTGAGTGCAATGGCTTTTACACCCATGATCGTGTCGTGTCACGTGACACAGCTGAGGTATAAAGGGATATTATCCTGGGCGAACCTGGCTTAATCAGGAGATCCCATATAAGGACAGTTTTCTTCCTGGAGGAAGGATGCAAAGCTCCAGAGAGATTCACGCAAGGGAGATTCTCCACTGCTGGGGGGCCATGAGGCAGGACATGTGGGAAGCCCCTAGGACCTGATATATCATAGCCAAAGTATTGAAAGACAAAAAGAAAACTTCAAAAGTCACAAAATAAAAATAACTCATCACATACAAATAAATACCATAAAATTCACACCTAACTTCTCATCAGAAACAATGAAGGCCAGGAGACAATGGGATGACAAACTCAAATCATTAAAAAACTCAAGCAAGAATCCAATATTTTGGAAAATGATCTTTTGTAAATTAAGGTGAAATAAAGACAGTCCAAAATAAACAAAGAGAGAATCTGTTGTTAGCAGACCTACCTTACAAGAAATACTAAAGAAAGTTCTTCAAGCTGAAAGGAAGTCACATGAAATAGTCATTCAAGTCCAATTGCCCAAATGCAGCCATGCTGCACCCAGACTTGTGACCTACAGAGCTGTGAGTTTACAAGCGGATGTAGTTTTAAGCCACTGCATTTGCAGCAACCTATTACATAGCAGTGGAAACTAACACAGCCTCCTGTGTTGAAGGAAACACAGGAGCCGATTATACAAGTAGCTGGGTTGCAAAGGAAATGGCATGTGCGCTGTCCCGGGGCAGAATCAGCCTTGAGACCTGGGATGGGAACTTTGAGCGGATACACTTGAATCTTAGGCTGCCAAACTCCCATGAGCCCCTTCCCGGCAGAAGCAGCCCCTCCTTCCTCGCTGGAGGAGCGGGGAGTGGCCTCCCCTGGGCACTAGGGGGCCGCCGACCACTGCTGCCACTGCAAGTGCACGTGCTGTCTCCCCTCAACAGGTGCATCCAGTTCTCAGTCCTTGGACTCTGAACTGGCCTTCTGCCTTATTTTGACCGGAAGAGCGTGGTGGAAGTGACAGTGTTCCTGTGCGGAGCCGTGACCTTGAGAAGCCTGGCAGGGGCAGGAGTTCCGGGAGTGACCCTGTCACTCTGGAGATTGTCACTCTGGGCTTGCAGCAGTCATTCGTGGAGGTCTACTACTTCTTAGTAAGAAGAGCGGGACCTGCCCCTCCCCGCCCTGCTCTGCACCATGACAGCTCGTCTCCGAGAGGCTGTGGCCAAGAGCACGGGGCACCCTGTGCTCAGCTCCAGCCGAGGGCAGAGGAAGCTGGGAAAGAGGAGGCCTCCCCCGCAACACCCGCGGGTCGGGGCATCTCTGGGAGGGGCAGGCTCCCACCCGCCCCAGCTCCCCCGGGCCCCGCCCAGCGGTGAGGAGGCGAGGCGGAAGGACTCGTGGCCGAGCAGCTTCCTCGGACGCTGAGTGTGGGGTTGGGGAGGACGGCGGAGACCCTAGTGGTGAGGAATTACTAAGGAGCCCAAACGGAACTTCCCTGGCCGTCCAGTGGTTAAGACTCCCTGCTTCCAATGCAGAGGGCGTGGGTTCAATCCCTGGTCAGGGAGCTAAGATCCCACATGCTGCACTGAGCAGCCAAAAAAAAAAAAAAAAGCTAAAACACGTTACCACAAACCCGAAGGCTTAAAACAACAGACATTTATTCTCTTCCAGTTCTAAGGGCCAGAAGTCCAAACTGAGTCATTTGGGCTAAAATCAAGATGTCAGCCAGGACAGTGCCTTCTGGAGGATCCGGGGGGAACCCGTTCCTTGCTGCAGCCAGCAGTCAGCGCTCCGTGGCTTGTGGCTGCATCACTCCAATCTGCCTCCAAGGTCACCTCTCCTCCTCCTCTGCTTCTGCAGCCGAATACCCCTCTGCTTCTACCTTAAAAGGATACTCATGATTACATGTAGGGCCCACCTGGATACTCTAGGACACTCTCTCCTTCTCAAGACCCTTAGCTTAATCATACCTGCAAAGTTCCTTTTGCCATAGAAGGTGACATTCACAGCCTTTGGGAATTAGGACCTGGCTATTCTTCAGCCTGTTACACTGGCTGGACGTGGGGCAGACTTGAAAGTGTTCCTCAGCCGCTGATTCATCAGCAAAGGGCAGCACGTCACCGGCTTGGGAGCTGAAGCACAGCCTTTGCCCAGCCGGTGGCTGAACCCTAAGCTCTGCGGACTCGGGTGCAACTTCTGGGCAACCAGGCTTAAGTATAAGAAGGGGGAGGGGGCTTCCCTGGTGGCGCAGTGGTTAAGAATCCGCCTGCCAATGCAGGGGACACGGGTTCGAGCCCTGGTCCGGGAAGATCCCACATGCCGCGGAGCAACTAAGCCTGTGAGCCACAGCTACTGAGCCTGCGCTCTAGAGCCCGTGCGCCACAACTACTGAAGCCCACGTGCCTAGAGCCTGTGCTCCGCAACAAGAGAAGCCACCGCAATGAGAAGCCCACGCAGCGCAACGAAGAGTAGCCCCCGCTCGCCGCAACTAGAGAAAGCCCGCGCGCGGCAACGAAGACCCAGCGCAGCCAAAAATAAATAAATAAATAAATTTATTTTTTTAAAAAAAGAAGGGAGGGGGGAGGGGGCCTGAGTAGTGACATCATAAGCTGCACACTGTGGAGGAACAGACTTCACAGAACTGCTGCAGACAAGCCACCGGACTAATTAACAGCAACAGCAACAAGCCCGAGGAGGGGCCAGCTAAACATAACCCAGAGGTACTGCAACAGATCATTTAAAACGTCCAGTTTTCAGCAAAACACCCTGAGACGTGCAGAGAAACAGGACAGGGTGATGGTTGCACAGGAGAGGGACGCAGCAGTCACTGCCCTTGAAGGGCCAGGTTTTGGATTCGTAGACAGAGACATCAAAGCTTCGCTTACACAAAGGCCCATGAAAGGGGTGGCTGCAGTGGCAGGTGGTGGCAGGCCCCTCTGCCACTGCAAATACCCCGCCGGCAGCAGCAGAGACCCACAACCTCACTCGCACCCCTTCCACCTGGAGGGGCAGTTATTTGTTCTGCCCCAAACCAGCCCCTATTCTGGACACGGCTTTGCCCTCCCTGACAGCTCCTCTCCCAGCACCTTCCTCCCAGGCTCGCCAAACGCCTTACCTCCCGCTGGATGCCGCTGCACACCAAGGACCCATCTGAGAGCCAACGGCCCATGGCAATGAGCTCACGACCCCGGGACTCACTGGTCTTCCCAGGTTCCCCATCGGCCTAACAGAATGGAGACAGTCTGTTGAAGGCCCTGCCATGCTTCCAACTGGCTGTTGACCCCTCTTGGGATGGGATGCTTGCTGCTGAGATGCATCTGTGCTGCCTAAGGGGTCTGGGGTCTGGGGACAGATTCACTGCGAAGTCATGAGGCTCAGCTCGGGACTCTTCCAGACCAGGGCCCCAGCAAAGTGTTCACAGGGTTGCACATTTTGTAAAATTTGCAAAAGTACATAATTTAATCACAGTCGGTTAATGCTGTCTCTTCCCACTGCAACCCGCTTTGGTTCATTTCCTCCCCTGCCGCACGGAACGGGGTGGGGGGGCGTCGCGGGCTCCACTCAGGGAGGCTGAGTCGGGAGAGCTTTAGTGTGGTTCTGGGGGAACATTCACTTCCTGCTGTAGTTCAGTTATTGCTCTCATTCTGGTGTAGAAGTGGCTGCTGCCAGGAACACACCCGCCCTCTGTGCTCTGTGTCACTACACATCAAGCTAATGGAATTGGCTAAGGAGTGTCGTCAGTTCGAAAACCATCTAAGTTAGTCACAGACAAGGGCCCCCAAAGGCCCTGAAATCTTAGGGCTCATATGTAAAAGAAATTTGATAGAGGTTTTCTCAAATTTAATAATTCTAAAAATTATTTACACAATATTAGCTAAAGGTGCTGTTACCTGAAAACAACTTTTCTCCTAAGCTGTAAGTTATAAAAATAAACTTTGATGGGACTTCCTTGATGGTCCAGTGGGTAAGACTCTGCACTCCCAGTGCAGGGGGCCCAGGTTCGATCCCTGGTCGGGGAACTAGATCCCGCATGCATGCTGCAACTAAGAAGTCAGCATGCTGCAACTAAGAAGCCCGCATGCTGCAACTGAAAAGATCCCATGTGCCACAACGAAGACCCGGCGCAGCCAAAATAAATAAATAAAAATAAATGTATTAAATAAAGTAAACTTTGATTAAGCATGTTTGTTAGAGGGGAGACTAAATTATCCTCTATATATAGAAGGTGACATCATGAAAGTGTCATCATCTTAAGAGGTGACAGATTTTGCGTCTGAAAAGCACAGGGGAAACATGTTAGGGAAATACGTCAGGAAGTTAATTGATGACATTATGTTTGTTTCCTGTGTTTTGTGATGTTTGTGATATCAGTCGACTTTAAAAATTTGTGTTGCATGTTGGGATTTCTTTCCTCTATTCACTTAATTTTGTATATATGATTTTGTCCTCTGTTTCTTTTTTTTTTTTAATATTTATTTATTTATTAATAAAATTAGTTGCGGCACACGGGATCTTCATTGTGGCATGTGGGATCTTTAGCTGTGGCATGCGGGATCTAGTTCCCTCACCAGGGATTGAACCTGGGCCCCCTGCATTGGGAGCACAGAGTCTTAACCACTGGACCACCAGGGAAACCCCTGTCCTCTGTTTCTTAAAGAGGACCCTGAGACTGCTCTCCTTCAGACGATGTTTGCAAAGTTGTGGCGTCTGGGAACCTAGGTTTCAGAAGGGTTCCTACCGTTCCCCGATAAGAGTGGCTCACTGAACCTAAACTCTTTGTACAAACAAATATGGTTTATGCTAAACTCCTGCTTTCCTCCCAGGACTCTGGGTACATACCAGGCAGGGGTGCCTACATGACCGTGACCAGCCCCCTATGAAAGCCATAGGCCCTGAGTCTCCAGTGAGCTTCCCTGGTGGCCAGCATTTCACGCACATTGCTGCAACTTGTTCCTGGGGGGATGGAGTGTGTCCTGAGCGGTTTCTCAGGGAGAGGACTCTGGAAGCTGGGGCCTGGTTTCCTCTTACTTTGCCCCACCCGTCTTTTCCCTTTGCTGATTTTGATTAACATCCTTTCCCTTGGATCTTGGTCATGAGTACAACTGTATGTGCCGAATTCTATGAGTCCTAGTAAATCACTGAAACCAGGGCTGGTCTTGGGGATCCTCAACACAGCTCCCAAATGTGTATAAGCTTTAGGCCCCCAAACGTGAATCCACCCATGTGTGTACCCTGTGGCTAGAACACAAGGGCCAGAGAACCAAGCGGTTCTCATTCCTGAACAGCCCATCCCCTAAACCAGAGATGCTGCCAGGTTGGAGATCTTAGTTCCTGGGGTGGGGGGACACTTCCACAAGGGGACACAGTAAGGTTTGCACTGATCTGGAAGGAAAAGCCGCCCCCCAGTCACTCTGGGCTCCTTAGGCCCAGAACCAACATTATCCTAATTATCCTGAGCTGCTAGGGCCAACCATGCAATGAGGGCGGGGCACCCGGGGGGCTTCCACCTGCATCAATGGACTACAGCAATCTTGACCTAGTAAGAACTGGGACAGTAAGAGCCCACACTGCCGAGGGAAGAAGGCCTGCTCAGTCCAGCTGAAGAGTCAAGGGTGAGGGGATGGGGGATGGCTAGTGGCAGAGAATGACGGCCATCATTCACGGCCTTCGACCAGGCACAGTGGCAGGGCCTCATGCCCCAGTATTCTAGGAGACCACCGCCTTGGAGGGGACGCTCTGCCTAGGACTTAGGCCCAAGCCCACCACAGTACGTCCATTCCACCTGCTCTTCTCATGGCTTGACGCTGAACTGCTCCTATGGCGGGGGTGGGCATGTCCCCTCCCCTTGAGCCTGGCAGACCTTTGTGACTGCCTTGACCCAGAATTTGGCGAGAGTGCCACTACGTGACTTCTGAGGCTAGGTCTTAGAACACCATGCAGGACTTCCCTGGTGGCGCAGTGGTTAAGAATCCACCTGCCGGGCTTCCCTGGTGGCGCAGTGGTTGGGAGTCCGCCTGCCGATGCAGGGGACACGGGTTCGTGCCCCGGTCCGGGAGGATCCCACATGCCGCGGAGCGGCTAGGCCCGTGAGCCACAACTACTGAGCCTGCGCGTCTGGAGCCTGTGCTCCGCAACGGGAGAGGCCACGACAGTGAGAGGCCCGCGCACTGCGATGAAGAGTGGCCCCCGCTCGCCGCAACTGGAGAAAGCCCTTGCACAGAAACTAAGACCCAACACATCCAAAAAAATAAAAAAATAAAAATAAAAATAAATTTTTTAAAAAATAAAAAAATAAATTAAAAAAAAGAATCCACCTGCCAATGCACGGGACACAGATTCAATCCCTGGTCCAGGAAGATCCCACATGCCGCGGAGCAACAGCTACTGAGCCTGTGCTCTAGAGCCCATGTGCCACAACGGCTGAGCCCACGCGCCTAGAGCCCATGCTCCTTAGCAAGAGAAGCCACCGCAGTGAGAAGCCCGCACACCACAAAAAAGAGTAGCCACAACTAGAGAACGCTAGCACGCAGCAACAAAGACCCAACGCAGCCAAATAAATAAATAAACAAATAGACAAAGGCTATAAAACAGACACAGAGTTTATTAGAAGCACAGCACATGTGGGAGAGTGCACAGAGAAGCAGTTTATTTAAGAGAGAAGCAAAGCAAAGTTACACATCCAGGGAAGAAGATGTGTGGGTGTCCTCCCTAATGAGGAGCGCACCAAAGAGGCAGTTAAATCATTTCTATAGGGGCGGTTTTTCCGGGTCTTTCTTTCCTCTGGCCAACCATCTTGCTTCATTTCCCACAACTGATTGGACCAGGGCCCTCCCCAACATATGCGTGCATCTTTTAGCCAAGATGGATTCCAGCATGAGGGTCTCTGGGAGATTGACAGCACCTATTATGGGATAGTGCCCCCTCCCTTTCTGACCCCTGAAGAGCCTTTCTGTGCATGGGCAGTTGGGGAGGTCTCCTGGACCTCAAGAATGATAGATGTGGTCATCTTGTCTCTTTACTCCAGCAGAGCTCAACTCCTCTCTGCTCCTGCCATTAACTTTTTCCTTGAAAATGTCAGGGGAAGACAAACTCCAATTTACTCAGCTTGACAAATTCCAGCTGCTCAGCCCAGGGGCCCATCTACCTCCTACCTCAATAATATATTTATTTTTTGTTATTTGAAGGCACTAAGGCCATGCATCAAGAGACAGACAGACACACAATCCCATACAATTCCCTTCTGGAAAGGGTGAGGATCTCTTCACTCTCAAATGGAAAAAGGAGGCCCATTTTATTGCATGTGGGAGCTGGATGTAATGGGGGAGCATGAGAGGACCTGAAAGACACTACGTGCAGGCGGTGCTGGGACACAGGCCTGTGCCCTTTCCTAGGCCCCTGTGAATGTCACCTCCTCTTGGTGAGTGTTGTAACCCTGCTGGTTCATCCTTCCACGTTCAAATCTGAAGAATGCAATCTGGCTTCCTAAGCACTGCAGAGGGGCTGAATAATGCAGCTGGTGGGAGTGGGGAGCAGTGGCGAGGGGGATGAACTCCCTGATGGTAACCTTGACCACCGAGAAACAGAGGTACCTGGAAACAGGAGGCAGCTAGGGAGAAAAGCATCTCATTTCTCCCTTCTGTAGACCCCTCAACAGTTCCAGGGGACTTGACCGACACAAGATGTTGGAATACATCAGGCAAAGAAATGCAAGAGTGATTACAGCATGTCAATAACACTCTGCAGGTTGGCAAGGATTATGTAAAAACTGTAACACTTTTTCTTGGTGGGAAAGGAGGGAAAATGTAACCCACACTTACAGCCTTCACCCAGTTAGTCCCTACCCTGGGGTTCCATCTCCCAAGCCCCTGGACACACACCCACTGCCCACAGTGGGGCAGTAGATGGGTAAATTCTGGTACCTCCACCCCATGAGTATCAAGCAAAAAATTAGAGTTCCACAGGATTATCTGGACAGATTTCACTACATATTTTTTAGTGAGAAACAGAAAAGTGTGTATGAAATACCATTTAAAAAAATAACCAGAGTTCCAACAGCCCCTATATATCTGTACAACTGCACATTTGTTGTGACTTGTATGTAATTATGTGAGTGTGGAGAAAAACATAAAACCAGTATTTAAGCTACGGCAGATGCTGGGGGGCGTGGGGTCGTACGGAGTGAAGGAAATTAAAACTGCTCTAAAAAATACAACCACGTGTATGTACAGTATAAACTATGTGGTTTTTTTTTTTTTTAATGGACAATTGTTAAAACTAAACGGTAAAAAACAAGAGAACAGAGAATGTGTCTCAGCTTGGGAAAACGAATGCATTTACGAGCGCGGAAGAACAGAAGCCGTCAGACAAAACGATGCTATCATTCTAGCAGTCGCGGCTCTCACCCGCGAACCTCGAGGAAGACGCCTGGCGTCAAAGAGAAGCAGAGGTGCACCGGATGCGCGGAGTCCGAGCGGGGCTCGGCCGCAGATGGAGAGGGAGAGGCGGAGGCGCGGCAGGGCCGGCGGGTCGCGGGCGCAGTGGGAGGCCCAGGACCCTGGGTCCGGGAGAAGGCGCGCGCCGGCGGCGACCAGGGCGACGCAGGGCGGGTAGGCCCCGAAGGTCGTGGGAACCGCCCCCACGACAAACCCGGGGGGAAACGACATAGGGATTCCACGCCCAGCGGGTCTCCAACCCTGGCAGCCGCGGGACAGTCATCCCAAACGGCCGCAGCCCCACCTCCCCGCGGACCGGAAGTGCGGAAAGTGGCGCCGCCGGGAACCCTGGGAGAACCGTAGTTCTCCGGCACCGGAAATGGGAGGCGGCGCTCCGGAAACCGTAAGACCCCGGAGGTCGGAAGTGGGGCATCCGGACCGCCGGGAACTGTAGTTCTCCAGAGAGCGGAAACGGGGCTAGCGGTCGGGCGGCATGGCGGGGCTGGAGCTCCTTTCGGACCAGGGCTACCGGGTGGACGGGCGGCGCGCCGGGGAGCTGCGTAAGATCCAGGCGCGGATGGGTGTATTCGCGCAGGCCGACGGCTCGGCCTACATCGAGCAGGGCAACACCAAGGCGCTAGCGGTGGTCTACGGGCCTCACGAGGCGAGTGGGCGCGCGCGAGCCGGGCTTCCTCTGGGGCGGGCAGAGAAATCCGGCGGCGGCAACTGCGGGGTGCGCGGGGCCGCCAGGCTGAGCAGAGGCTCGGGAGGTGAGGCCGGCGCGCGCCTCCGTGTGGGGCCGCGGCCAGAGCCCTAACAGTGTGATGCACGATGGTCCCTGCCTTTCTCATCGGCCACTGTCCCCTGCACCCTCCACTCCTCTTTGCTATTCCTAAACCCGCCAGGTGCGCTCCCCCTCGCTCCCTCACCACTCAGCTCTACTCCGACGTCACCCTCCGGTGACACTTTCCCAGATCACCTTACTCACCTGTCAGATTCCCTCCCCTACATCCACACACTTCCCTGCTTTTCTGCACCCGCCTCCTCAGACATCAGTTTAACTTATTTCTCACCGTTTGTCTCCCCACTGGAACAAACTCCGTGAGGACAGGAACTGTAAATAAAGTCGCCTGGGTATATTGCCACCCCAGCGCTGGAGGCGTAAGGCCGAAGGGGAGGAAGAGTAAGCATGACACGCCTGCAGATCAGAAAGGCTGATGGTGGGGAGGATGGGGAGTATTTCCAAATGAGATTGAGGAATTTGTAGAACAGGGAAAAGATTTAGGATTTTGGTCTCATACGTGGTGGGAAGCCTTTAAAGGTAAGTAGTATATGTATTGCCTAGAGAAGGCAGAATCAGACTTGATATTTGTAAACAGACTCTGATACAAACAGAGAGTGGGTTGGGAGAAGATGAGTCAAGGATGGAAACAGGGAGGCCTGTTAGGAGAGAGATGAGATCCAGAGGTGATGGTAGCTTGGGTGGCCCTCCCCCAGGCTATGTTTTGGAGGTAAAGTAGTTGCTTGTTGAGATGCTGCAGATAGAGGGAGGGGAGGGAGGGAGGCCAAGGCTCAGGGCAAGAGCCAGAGGAAGGGGTGGGTAGTGTGAGCTGGGAGGAGTGGGCCTGGCTCACGTGTCCTCCCCCAACCCTCCCCCAGATCCGGGGCTCCCGGGCACGAGCCCTGCCTGACAGGGCCCTGGTGAACTGTCAGTACAGTTCTGCGACCTTCAGCACAGGCGAGCGCAAGCGGCGGCCACATGGGGACCGTAAATCCTGCGAGATGGGCCTGCAGCTGCGTCAAACCTTCGAGGCAGCCGTCCTTACGCAGCTGCATCCACGCTCCCAGATTGATATCTATGTGCAGGTGAACAGACAGCAGCCCTCAACCCAGGGAGGGGAGAGAGGAGGAGGGTGTGTGGGGGGTGGGGGTGGGGATGGGGTCAGCAGCCTAATGGACTGATGCCACTTGGGGGGGGTCCCTGCAGGTGCTGCAGGCAGATGGTGGGACCTACGCGGCTTGCGTGAATGCAGCCACGCTGGCAGTGTTGGATGCAGGGATTCCCATGCGGGACTTTGTGTGTGCCTGCTCAGCTGGCTTTGTGGATGGAACAGCCCTGGCAGACCTCAGCCACGTGGAGGAAGCAGCTGGTGGCCCCCAGCTGGCCCTGGCCCTGCTACCGTCCTCAGGCCAGATTGCACTGCTTGAGATGGATGCCAGGCTGCACGAGGACCACCTGGAGCAGGTGCTAGAGGCTGCTGCCCACGCTGCCCGAGACGTACATACCCTACTGGACCGTGTGGTCCGGCAGCACGTCCAAGAGGCCTCTATCTTGCTGGGGGACTGAGCACATGGCCACCCAGGGCCAGAATAAAACCCACGCACACTCCACTGTACTTTGATCTCTCCCCGCAGCACTTGCATGCCCTCAGAGCCTGGCCTGGTGCTGGCTCCAGGGGTGACTAAGGATGCTCCCCCACACATGAACTGCGTACCCCTTGCAGCCTCAGGAGTCAAAGCCTGAAGAAGGAGGGGATGTCCCTGGGTGAGGAGAGCAGCTTGGGCCAGGAAGGGATCAAGGCAGCTGAGCAGTGAGACATGGCCTGGTGTAACGAGCCAAGCCCTGAGACCGCGGAGTCTGTCATTCTCACCCCGGCACATCCAGGGCCCTGAGCACAAGTGCTGAGGGAGAACTCAGCTGGCTGTGGTATCCCCCGTGGTGATGTAAGGGCCCATATCCCACATCCTCTGGATTATGGCTTAGACTGAATGCTCTCTTTCCCCCGAGGAATCCCCTGGGCCTGTCCTGCTACTTACCTTGGGCTCCAAAAGTACAACAGACACATGATCTAGCCTGGAGTCTTCTCAGCTCTGATCCTTTCTCAGTCAGACACAGACACTGCCTGCTGCCCCACCACTGCCCCTCCCTCTTCAGACTCCCCTTCTCCCACCTCCTGCCCTCAGACCTGCCCGAGCCCCTGCAGCCTACCCAGGGGCTGCTTCTCCTCCAATATCCCAGGCACCTCCTGGCCTGGACAGGGGTGCGCCCCACTTTCTACTTAACACACCCCAGCTCCTTTGACACCCCTTTGGCCAGTAGTATCACGCACCTTCCTCCCTGTGGTCATCTGACCCCAATGACCTCGGTTCTGGGCACACGCTGTGATTCCACTCGGCTGTTTTTGGTGACCGACACCCATATGAAAGGGTCCGCCAATGCCTTGGTCTCTCAGTCCACGGAAGCCCCCTCACTTCCCACCACGGCATTCACACCTGTCACTGCCAGTGGCAGCACCTTCGGGAATCTTCCGGCGTCTATGCTCTGGTCGCCGCTTCCGGATTTCCTCCCACCTGCCCTACTCTGATTCCCCTTCGAGCCGAGCTTTCTCCAGCGGCCCGTCGTCTTCATTGCCCTCCGGCGTTGCACAATGCCGGCGGCCTGCCTGGAGGACGCCCTCCGCAGGCGGGGAAACCCAGACCCGGGTCCCGCTCCCTCCACAGCGGCTCTGCTCTGGGCATGCGCGGCGGCGGTGCGGGGTGACTAGGGGGACGGCGCAGGCGCAGCGGCGTGAGGGCTGTCGGGACCGGAAGTGGGGGCCGGCGTGCAGCCCCGGGTCTGACAGGAGAGGCGTGCCCGGCCGGCGGCCGTACCTGACAGCGGGAGCGCGGTCCCGGAGCCGCCCGGCCCTGGGATGGGCCTCCTGTCGGACCCGGTGCGCCGGCGCGCGCTTGCCCGCCTCGTGCTGCGCCTCAACGCGCCGCTCTGGTGAGGGCGGGGCCCGGGGGGCGGGGAAGGGGGCCCCCCCCCTCCGGCAGCGCGTGCCGGTCTCCTCCGGCATCACTCGGGGCCTCAGGCCTGGGGCTCAGCTCTCCCGTCCGGCGTCCCAGGTACCGGGACTCTGGGTCCAGGTCCCAGAATCCGCCCGCAGACATGCCTCCTCCACCCCTAGTGCAGAGGTAGAGGCTGCGGGCCGGGGTGCCACGGCCCGCTAACGCTCTGGTGGTCCCTCCGTCCCTCTCCCCGCAGCGTGCTGAGCTACGTGGCGGGCATCGCCTGGTTCCTGGCGCTGGCTTTCCCGCCGCTGACCCAGCGCACTTACATGTCGGAGAACGCCATGGGCTCCACCATGGTGGAGGAGCAGTTTGCGGGCGGAGACCGTGCCCGAAGCTTTGCCCGGGACTTCGCTGCCCACCGCAGGAAGTCGGGGTGAGCGACAGAGCCGTGGGTATGGGGGAAGCAATGCCAGTCAAGGCCAGAGAGCTCCGCTCAGAAGCTCTTTTTGTGTTTCCAGGGCTCTGCCAGTAGCTTGGCTGGAGCGGACGATGCGGTCAGTGGGGCTGGAGGTCTACACACAGAGTTTCTCCCGGAAACTGCCCTTTCCAGATGAGACTCACGAGCGCTATGTACTGGGGGGTGGGGGGGTTAGGAGGGTGGGAGGGGGTGTGCCTGCGACCAAAAAGCACTTTAAGGGGGTGGCCTTGGGGCCAGGAAGCTCATTGGGGGCGGGGGGTGTCTTGGGGCCAGGAAGCTCATTGGGGGCGGGGGGTGTCTTGGGGCCAGAGAAGTCACTGGTGGGCGTTCTAGGGCTGAAAGCGAGGGGTTTCAGCCATCTAGAGTGGGGCCGTGCTGAGGCTGCCCCAATACCGCATGCAGATGGTGTCGGGCATCAACGTGTACGGCATCCTTCGGGCACCGCGCGCTGCCAGCACTGAGTCCCTGGTGCTCACCGTGCCCTGTGGCCCTGAGTCTACCAACAGCCAGGCTGTGGGGCTGATGCTGGCACTTGCTGCCCACTTCCGGGGTGAGGCTCAGGGGCTACTGCTGGCAAGGGAGGGTTTGGCCACCGCCTCAGGCTTTGCTGACCCTGCTTTTGGTCTTTAGGGCAGATTTACTGGGCCAAAGACATCATCTTCTTGGTGACAGAACACGACCTTCTGGGCTCTGAGGCTTGGCTTGAAGCCTACCACGACGTCAATGTCACTGGTGGGTGTTCTTGCCCTGCCCTGGCCCCCACAGGGCCACGGTCCTCACCAGCCCCGTATTGGCAGCTCATTCACCTGCTTCTACAGGTATGCAGTCATCCCCTCTGCAGGGCCGGGCTGGGGCCATCCAGGCGGCCGTGGCCCTGGAGCTGAGCAGTGATGTGGTCACTAGCCTCGACGTGGCTGTGGAGGGACTCAACGGACAGCTGCCCAACCTGGACCTGCTCAGCCTCTTCCAGACCTTCTGCCAGAAAGGGGGGCTCCTGTGCACGTTGCAGGGCAAGGTAGGGCCACCTGCCTGGGGAGCACGGGGCCTGTGTGCAGGGTTTGTCTGACCTTGTCTCAACCTCTCTAAGCTGCAGGCCCAGGACTGGCCGTCAGTGGACGGGCCGCTGCAGGGTGTGCAAACGCTGCTGCTCATGGTTCTGCAGCAGGCCTCTGGCCACCCCCACGGCGCCCACGGCCTCTTCCTGCGCTACCGCGTGGAAGCCCTAACACTCCGTGGCATCAATAGCTTCCGCCAGTATAAGTATGACCTGGTGGCAGTAGGCAAGTAAGTGTCTTCTGGTCTCCCCTTTGCATACTCGGGGCGGGGTTGTGGGTGCCTGGGGGTGTCTGGCCAGCCGTGACCCCAGCCCACGCCCGGCAGGGCTCTGGAGGGCATGTTCCGCAAACTCAACCACCTCCTGGAGCGCCTGCACCAGTCCTTCTTCTTCTACCTGCTCCCTGCGCTCTCCCGCTTCGTCTCCATCGGCCTCTACATGCCTGCCGCCGGCTTTTTGCTCCTGGTCCTCGGTCTCAAGATATCCTCTGCTGCCCGCTGTCCGTTTGTGGCCAGCCTCAGGTCCCCCCCACTCTAGGCTGGGGAGAGCTCTCCAACCTCGGGGCGGGGGAGTGGGAGTGAGCCCTGGGTCCCCCACTGGGCAGAGCCCATCACACCCCTCGTCAGGGTCCTTGACTCAGCCACGCTCTGGAACTGTGGATGCAGCTGCATGAGGCTGGAGTGGGTCCTGAGCAGGCTGGGGGGACCTCTGGGTCCAGTCCTCCCCTCCCTGCAACACAGGTGACGGGCCCCCCCTCCTGCTGTTGGGGCCCCGGGTGGTGGTTACTGCTGCCGCTCAGTCTCAGCTGGTGGAGGGATGGTGAGGATCCCTGGGACGCCCCTGGCCCGGGATCTGTCTCCAAGTGCCCGTGTGCCCTGCAGCGCGTGGGGCTGGCCTCGCTCGTGGCTCCCTTGCTGATCGCCCAGGCTGTGGGCCTGGCCCTCTACGCCCTCCCAGTGCTGGGTCATCGCGTGGCTGCCCAGCACTTCCCCGTGGCCGAGGCGGAGGCCGCGGTGCTGACGCTGCTGGCCGTCTATGCAGCCGGCCTGGCCCTTCCACACGGCGCCCACGGGTGAGGAGCTGGGCGGGATGGGCACGGGCAGGGTGCACCCTGGACACGCAGGCGGCTGCCCCTGAGCCCCTTGCCTTGCAGGGTGGCGAGCACACAGGCCCCGGACAGGAGCTGGATGGCGCTGAAGCTGGTGGCCCTGATCTACCTGGCACTACAGCTGGCCTGCATCACCCTCACCAACTTCTCCCTGGGCTTTCTGCTGGCTGCCACCATGGTGCCCGGCGCTGCACTCACCAAGCCCTCCGGGCCCCGGTATGTTCTGGTCAGTCCCCACCACAGAGCCCGCCGTGGCGTGCCCACCCCGTCCAGGGCCTCTGCCCCTCGCCACAGACTCCCCCTCACGCGTCAGTCCTCCTCCTCCCCCACCTCAGAGGCCCCCTTGACCTTGCTTCTCCACCCAGGCCGCTGTGTGCTGCCCTGCTGGTGCTGACAAGCCCAGCAGCCACACTCCTGGGCGGCCTGTTCCTGTGGCAGCAGCTGCAGGAGGCACCGCTTTCCCCGGCCGAGGGCTGGCGGCTCTTCCTGGCCGCGCTGGCTCAGGGCGTGCTGGAACACCACACCTACGGTGCCCTGCTCTTCCCGCTGCTGGCGCTGGGCCTCTACCCCTGCTGGCTGCTCTTCTGGAATGTGCTCTTCTGGAAGTGATGAAGGCAGGTGGGAATCCCCCACACGTCCCACGTTCTTTCTTTCCTGGGAAATAAACAGTTCTGTTTAGCTGCCCTTCGGGCTCCTGGTCACATTGTCTGCTGTGTATGTGGGGCCCCGGGGCCTGTAGCAAGAGGCTCTGGCTGCAGGGTTAGACACCCTGCTCAGCCCCTTCTGGTCCACTTCCTGATGGCAGGAGGGAGGGCCGCAGCTGCATCAGCCTTGGGAAGAGGTCCTTGGATGGATGCTCGGGGTGTGGAAGTGGCACAGGCAGGCCTGGCCGCAGCCCCAGGTGCGCTCGCCCAGCCTCGGAGGTCTCTGCGCGTCGTGGTCCAGCGCTGTGCGAGAGGAGACGCAACAGGCAGGGCTGGGGGCCTGACAGGAGCTGAGACACCCAGAGACCACACAGCACAGTCTTCAGCGCTGGAGCTGAGAGGGCGAAGGAGCTGGAGCTGGCTCCCTCCAGAGGAGGAGAATGGCGCCCCAGCCAAGGCCAGAACCTTGTGTGGGCTTGGGATGGAGCAGGAGGAGCCCCCGGCCCGGCTTCCTGGGTGCCAAACCAGCCCAGGCCGGGTGCCCACCCAGCACCACCCAGAGCAGACAGGCCACGGAACAGGGACCACCTGAGCCCCGGGGGTTGGGGGGGGTCACTGATGGGCTGGTACACAGAGAGGTCACTGGTTGTACCAAGACCCCTGAAAGGGACTGGGGTGTCCAGTGTCCATTTGGGAGGGGAGAAAAGCAAAGTGTAGCCCTCTGGTGATGCCACGGCCACATGTGGCTAAGAGACCTCACGGGAGGGCCAAGGTGGCCCTGCCAGCGCCCCACAGGGCAGCGAGGCCGGTACCACCTCCTGCAGGCCTCAGAGCTGGAAGGGAGGCAGAGATGCAGTGCCTGGAGCATCAGCTCAGGACCAGCCTCCCTCCCTTCGGGACCGCGTCCCGGGACGGGGTGGCCGGAAAGTCTCAGGCAGGAAGCTTCGCCCCCGGCCCCCGCCCAGGCCCGCCTCTGTGGTGGGGCTCATCTTCCTGGGGGGCTCCCCTCAACAGCTGGGGCTCCCTGACTCCACAGTGGGGGGCAGCACCTGGAGGGGTTCACTTTGGGGCCTCTTACTGCTGAAGGGCACGTGTGCTCTGTGTCCAGAGTGTTAGGGATGGGGTGGGGCAAGGGTGCTGGAGGCCCACCGTGACTAGCAGCCTGTCTTTGGTCTGCTTGTCTTCTAGGCATTTTGAGGCCAGAGGAGGACTTGCAGCCCCACACCCTGCACCCCCAGAAGTGCCTCCAGACTGGCCTCTCTCGGAAGCCTCCCCTGATAAGGCAGGCACCGCCTGCCTGTGGCTTCCCATCTTCCAAGGCGCATAGAGGTCTCTGCTCTGCTGTGGTCTCCTGTCGTCTCTGTCTTTGTGGACTGGCGTCTAATACAAAATCCCTTTCACACATTTTACCTGCACTTTGGCGCCAGTCAGTCATTTTTAACTGGACTTAGGCAGCCACTTAAAACGCAAATCATGAAAATACCTTACATCATGAAACATACAAGTGGGGACAAAAGCTATCCGATCATCAGTTGTTTTGGGCTTACCCACACACAAGAGGTGGAGGGGAGCCTTGGGAGTTTTGAAGCTGATATGTCGGGGAAGCGGAATTTCTGCTCTGATTTTCATTGATGTCGCTTGTGCAATACATTTTAAAACGAAAGGAAACGTCAGGCTGTAAAGGTACAGATGAGATGTACAGGGGGTGAGTATAAGGCCCCGCAGGCTTTACTCTGAGGGTGCTTGCTGCTGGCCCCCATGTCCCTTCTCCTTAGTCATGGCACCCTACTTTTGACATGAGCACAGGCACACTGCCAGACTCTGTGCAGCTTGGTGTGGTCGTGTGACGGCTGTGGCCCACAGGACCTGAGCAGAAGCTTCGAGGGTGAATTCCATGCAGAGACTTCAAACAGAGGATGGCCCTCTGAGCCACTTCTCTCTCCTGCCCGGGGCCATGTGGAACCAGAAGCACGTCTGGGACGTGAGCTCCAGCCCAGGCTTGGGGTGGAGATGAGGAGGGGCTCCCTGACCCTCCAAAGCCCTTGCTAAACTGGGGTTAGCCGTCGCCCAGGGTTGCTAAACTGGGCTTCATTTGCAAGAAAGAAACAAACTTCTACTGTCCTTAAGTCGTTGTTATTGGAGTTTTCTGACACCTCAGTCTAGTTCATGCAAGAGGGACTATTGCTGAGCCCAGCTCACATGGGGCTCTCAGGCGGTGAGCAGCCGGGTGCATCTAGAAGTGTGTGTGTCTATTGTGTTGGTAGTAAGTGCTCATTCCTTGGTCGCTTGCCTCCCATGCCCCAGAAGAGCAGCTCTATGGCACAGGCTTTGTCTTTCTTCCTGCCTCTTTTCCAGCACAGAGCCAGGGACGTGGTGGAATATTCATACGTATTTCTTGAATGAAAGAAGGAAAGAATCAGAGGGAGCCCTTCTGGAGGTCCAGAAGGAAGTCCAGGGAGCAGACCTTTTGGCTTCCACAGGGACTCCTGTCTTATGGTATGGGGTGAGGGCCCGGGAGTTTAGGGTGCAAGACTGGGGAGGTCCTGAGCCAGGCAGGACCCACCTCAGGACACCCAGCAGCTTCCTCACGACCCGACCCTCTGCAGACGTCCTCCTGCAATTGGCTGGCTGTCCCAGGTTTCCTCTGTGCTTCTCTCAGACCCTTTGCCAAGTCACCCCATGCCACCTCGGGCTTCAAGGTGGGGCTCCAGGGCTGCCCTGGGGGCCTTTCTCTGTGAGCCGCCCCTGCAGGCTCCAGCTGCCCTCATGCCTGCCCTCAGATCCTGTCTTTCCTCTAGACCTCTGCCCTGAGGCCACGTCCTGTCACCTCCGCCTCCTGGCTGTGCCATGGTCACCTTTAAGTCATCTCTTCCCAACCTGAACACCTCCCACCCCGCGTGCATCTCCTCCCCTGGTGCCCTCACCCAATCCTGGCCCTGCGGTCCACCTTGTCTCTCTTCAGGAGATGCCTATCGCCTCCAGGATAAAATCAAGCTTCCTTACCTTGGTCTCCAAGGCCTGCCTGGCCAACTCCTGCCTTGTTCTTCAGAACATTTTTATTGCCCCCCAGAAGGAACCCTGTACCCCACTTCCCCCTCCCCTTCCAGCCCCTGGCACCGTTAACCTACTTTCTGCCGCTATAGATTTGCCGAATCTGGACTTTCAAATGAATGGATTCATGCAGTACAGTAGTACCCCTTACCTTCAGGGCTTGTGTTCCAAGACTCCCAGGGGATGCCTGAAACCCTGGATAGTACTGAATCCTATCTGTTCGTGTCTTCCACCCACAAACTTAATGCTTTTTCCATTTTAACCAAATTCTTATCATGCACTGCGGCCATAACTTTTGCAGTTTTTGAGGTGCACCAGCAAAACTAGCACGAATTTCTTTTTCCTTCACAGTTTCACGGATAGAAGATTGGTTCCTAGCGTAGATCTTAGCAACCTCAGCATACAATTTTTTTCCGTTCCTTATTAAGTTGAGGACTTTCACCTTTTCGCTTAAAGGAAGCACTTCACTTCACTTAAAGGCTTCTCTTTGGTGTACCTGAATCACAAGCATCCCTACTCTTGCACTCTGAAGCCATTCTTAAGTAAAATAAGGGTCACTAAATGTAAAACAGCTAGCTAGTGGGAAGCAGCCGCATTGCACAGGGAGATCAGCTCCGTGCTGTGTGACCACCTAGAGGGGTGGGATAGGGAGTGTGGGAGGGTGACGCAAGGGGGAAGGGATATGGGGATATATGTGTGCGTATAGCTGATTTACTTTGTTATACAGCAGAAACTGACACAACATTGTAAAGCAATTATACTCCAATAAAGATGTGAAAAAACAAATAAATAAAATAAAAGGGTCACTTAGACACTGTGATGCCTCCGCAGTTGATCTGATGACCCAGATGGCTACTAAGTGACTAATGGGCAGGATATACTGGACAAAGGGATCATTTGTGTCCCAGGCAAGACAGAGGGGCGGGTGCAAGATTTCATCACTCTACTCAGTATGGGAAGTATTAACATGTGAGCAATATTAAGACTTCCAACCTGTGAACACAGGATGTCCTTACATTTATTTAGGTCTTCTTTAATTTCTTTCAGTAATGTTTTATAATTTTCAGTGTACAAAGGTTGTTAAATTTATGCTTAAGTATTTAATTTTTTCTTTTAATTTATTTTTGGCTGCATTGGGTCTTCGTTGCTGCACGCAGGCTTTCTCTAGTTGTAGCGAGCGGGGACTACTCTTTGTTGTGGTGCGTGGGCTGCTCATTGCGGTGGCTTCTCTTGTTGTGGAGCACGGGCTCTAGGCGCACGGGGTTCAGTAGTTGCAGCACGCGGAACTGCAGATACAGAGGGCTGACTGTAGAGTTATAGGTGGATTTTCAACTTTGCAGAGGGTCGGGCGCCCCTAACCCCTGCGTTGTTCAAGGGTCAGCTGTGAAACAGTAGTTGTGGCTTGCGGGCTTAGTTGCTCCGCAGCGTGTGGGATCTTCCCAGACCAGGGATCGAACCCATGTCCCCTGCATTGGCAGGCGGATTCTTAACCACTGCGCCACCAGGGAAGTCCCCTAAGTATTTAATTTTTTGATGCTATTGTAAATATAATTAGTTTCTTAATTTCATTTTCAGTTTGTTCATTGCTGGTGTATAGAAACACAACTGATTTCTGTATATTGATCTTCAATCAAACTTGATGAACTCATCCATTACCTCTAATATCAATAGTTTGTGTGTTCCTTAGGATTTCACAGTTGACCCTTGAACAATGCAGGGGTTAGGGGCGCCGACCCTCTGCAAAGTTGAAAATCCACCTATAACACTACAGTCAGCCCTCCGTATCTGCAGTTCCGAATCTTCAGATTCAACCAACTGCAGATGGTGTAGTACTGTAGTGTGTATTTAGCAAAAAAATCTGAGTATGAGTGGACCTGCGCAGTTCAAACCCATGTTGTTCATGGGTCAATTGTATGTAATTCATGTTATCTGCAAATATAATTTCATTTCTTCCTTTCAAATTTAGATGCTTTTTATTTCATATTCCTGCCTAATTGCCCTGGATAGACCCTCCTATATAATGCTGAATAGAAGTGGCAAGAACCAACATCCTTCTCTTCCTTCTAATCTTACTAGGAAAGCTTTCAGTCTTGCACCATTGAGTATATTAGCCATGAGGTTTTCATAGATGTCCTTTATCAGGTTGAGGAAGTTACCCTGTATTCCTGCTTTTTTGAGGTTTTTATCACGAAAATGTGTTGGATTTTTTTTCAAAAGCTTTTTCTGTGTCTATTGTAATGATAAAATGTGGTCCTTTTCCCTTTATTACTATTATGTGTTATATTGAGTGTTTTTTTATACATTGATTGATGTTTGCATTGATTTATCTTTACATTACTGAGATAAATCCCACCGGGAAAAAGATGTACTGCATTTTTCAAGCATTGGGTTGAGTTTGCTAATATTTTGTTGAGGATTTTTGTATCTATATTCATATAGGATATTGGCCTGTAGCTTTCTTTCTTATGATATTTTGTCTAGTTTTAGTGTCAGGGTAATACTGATCTCAAATAATGAGTTGGGAAGTATTCCCTCATCTTCTATTTTTTGGAAGAGTTTGTGAAGTATTGGAGTTAAGTCTTCCTTAATTTTGGTAGAATTCGCCAGTGAAGCCATCTCATCCTGGGCTTTTCTTTCTGGGAAGTTTTTGTTGTTGTTGTTGTTATTATTTAATTACTAGTTCAGTTTCTTGTTATTGGTCTATTTAGATTTTCTACTTCTTCTTGAGTCAGTTTTGGCAGTTTGTGTCTTTCTAGGAATCTGGCCATTTCATATAGGTCATCTAATTTGGGGGCATAAATTATTTATGGTGTTCCCTTATAATCATTTTTATTTCAGTAAGGTTGGTAGTAATGTCACTTTTTTCATTTCTAATTTTAGCAATTTGAGTCTTCTCTTTTTATCGTAGTGAGTCAAGCTACAGGTGTGTCATTTTTGTTGATCTTTTTAAAGAATCAACTTTTAGTTTATTTTCTCTGTTGTTTTTCTATTCTCTATTTCAATTGTTTCTGCTCTAATCTTTATTATTTCCTTCCTTCTGCTTACTTTGGGTTTAGATTGTCTACTTTTTGTAGTTTTTAAAGTTAGAATGTTAGGTTATTTATTTAAGATCTTATTATTTTTTTAAAGCTCTAAATTTCCCTCTTAGCAGCTCTCTTGATGGTGCTAAGTTTTAGTATGTTGTGTTTTTGTTTTTATTCATCTCAGAGTATTTTCTAATTTTCCCTGTGATTTCTTTTTTTTTTAATTTAATTTTTACTTTTGGCTGTGTTGGGTCTTCATTGCTGCACACGGGCTTTTCTCTAGTTGTTGTGAGCAGGGGCTACTCTTCATTGCAGTGCGCGGCTTCTCATTGCCTTGGCTTTTCTTGTTGCAGAGCACAGGCTCTAGGCGCGTGGGCTTCAGTAGTTGTGACCCATGGGCTCTAGAGCACAGGCTCAGTAGTTGTGGCTCACAGGCTTAGTTGCTCTGCAGCATGTGGAATCTTCCTGGGCCAGGGATCGAACCCATGTCCTCTGCATTGGCAGGCAGATTCTAAACCACTGAGCCACCAGGGAAGTCCCTCCCTGTTATTTCTTCTTTGACTAATTGTTTATTTTGGAGTATGTCATTTAATTTTCACATACTTATGAATTTCCCTACTCTCCTTCTGTTATTGATTTCTAATTTCATTCTGTTGTAGTCAGAAAACATACTTTGTATGCTTTTACTACTCTTAAATTTATTGAGACTTGTTTTATTGCCTAACATATGATCTATCCTGAAGAGTATTCCATGTGCACTTGGGAAGAATATGTACTCTTCTGTTGTTGGAGTGTTTCATTGCTGCCCATTACGTCTAGTTGGCTTATTGTGTTGTTCAAGTCTTCTCTTTCCCTGCTGATATTCTGTCTAGCTGTTCTATCCATTACTGAAAGTGGGGTACTGAAGTCTCCAACTCTTATGTTAAATTTTCTATTTCTCCTTTCAATTCTGTCCAGTTTTGCTTCATGTATTTTGGGGCTCTGTTAGGCAAATATATCTTTATAGCTGTCATTTCTTCTTGATGAATTGATCCTTTTTTCATTATAAAATGTCCTTCTTTAACTCTAATATAAACATTTGTCATAAAGTTTATATTGTCTGATATTAGTATAGCCCCTCCAGCTCTGTTTTGGTTACTGTTGGTGTGGTGTCCTTTTTTCCAAATTTTACTTTCTATTTGTGTCTTTGAATATAAAGTGTGTTTCTTATAGGCATTATATAGTTGGATCATGACTTTAAAAAGAAAAATCCACTGTGCCAATCTCTGCCCTTTAACTGGAGACTTTAATCCATTTACATTTAATGTAATTAATGATACAGTACAATTTATATCTGCTCTCTTGATATTTGCTCTCTATGTTTCTTATATCTTTTTCCCTCCCAATTTCTTCATTATTGTCTTTGTGTGTGTGTGTGTTATTTTCCAGTGTACAACTTTAATTCCTTTGTTATTTCTTTGACTATATTTTTTGAGTTATTTTCTTAGTGGTTACCCTTGGGATTACAACTGACATCTTAATTTGTTAACAATCTGATTTAGATTAACATTACATTAATTTTAACTGTATTAAAAGATGTTGCTCCTGTATAGCTGTTTCCCCCTTATTTATTGCCACGTATTCCACCTCATATATTCTGTGTCTATACCCATAGATTTTTTTTTTTTTTGGCCCCACCACACAGCTTATGAGATCCTAGTTGTGGCACATGGGCTTAGTTGCCCCGTGGCAAGTGAGATCTTCCTGGACCAGGGCTTGAACCCATGTCCCCTGAATTGGCAGGCAGATCCTTAACCACTGCGCCACCAAGGAAGTCCCTGCCCCCTTGTTTTGAGAGATGATTTTGCCAGATATAGAATTCGTGGTTGGCAAGTTTATTCTTTCAGCACTTGGAATATGTCATACCACTGCCTTCTGGCCTCCATGGCTTCTGGTATGAAATCTTCTGTTAATTTTATTGAGGACCACTTATATGTGATGAGTCACTTCTCTCTTGCTGCTTTCAAGATTCCTTTTCTTTGCTTTTCAACAATGTATAATGTGTACAGGTGTGGACCTCTTTTACTTCATCCTGCTTGGAGTTTTTTAACTTCCTGGATGTGTAGATCCATGTTTTTCATCAAATTTGGAAAGTTTTCAGTCACAATTTCTTCAAATATTCTTTTTGCCCCTCTTTCTCCTCTGCTCCTGAGAATTATGTATAGGTTGGTATGCTTAATGGTGTCCCACAGGTCTCTGAGGCTCTGTTAATTTTTCTCTCTCTCTATTTTTTTTTTCTGTTTTGCAGACCAGACAATCTCAACTGACCTAACTACAAGTTTGCTAATCCCTTCTTCTACCTGCTCAAATCTGCAGTAGAACCCCATAAGTAAAAATTTTCAATTCCATTATTGTACATTTCAACTCCATAATTTCCATTTGGAGCCTGTTTATAATTTTTTTTTACTGACAGTCTCTATTTGATGAGATATTATTCTCATACTTTCCTCTAGTTCTTTAGACATAATGGTTTCCTTTAGCTCTTTGAACATATTTTAAAATTTAATTTAGTTTTTTATTAAAATGTTTTATTACTTTTAAATTTTTATTGGAGTATAGTTGATTTACAATATTGTGTTAGTTTCTGCTGCACAGCAAAGTGAATCAGTTACACATATACACATATCCACTCTTTTTTAGATTCTTTTCCCATATAGGTCATTACAGAGTATTGAATAGAGTTCTCTGTGCTATACAGTAGGTCCTCAGTCCTCATTAATTATCTATTTTATACATAGTAGTATGTATATGTCAATTTCAATCTTCCAATTTATCCCCCCCAAACATATTTAAATAGTTAAGATTCCCCAGGGATAGTTTCTATTGATTGGTTCTTTTTTTCCCTATTTATAGGCCAGACCTTCTTGTTTCTTTGGATGTCTCATAATTTTTTGTCGAAAACTAGACATTTTAAATGATATAATGTGGCATTTCTGGAAATCAGATTCCAGGTTTTGTTGCTGTTGCTGCTATGGTAGTTGTATTTGTGTATTGGCTTTTCTGAACTAATTCTGTCAAGTCTATTATTTGTCATGGGTAGCCACTGAAGTCTCTACCTGGTTAGCTTAGTGGTCAGATAAATGATTGGACAGAAATTTCCTTACGTGTCTGGAACCAATAAATCTCTGTCATTCCCAAGTGGCTCTGTGTGTATGTGGGACATGCTTTCGGAATTCAGCCAGGCAGTTTACAACTCTACTTTAGGCTTCACCTGTGCACAGAGACTCAAGGTCAGCCAGAAGTGAGCACTTAGGGCTTTTTCAGGTCTTTCATGAGTATATGCACAGCCCTACTTATGTTTTTGACCATCTGTATTCCGGAAATTTGTAGGGCTTTTCAACGCCCCTGTGGACAATGTAATCCCCAGTTCTTCCTTTTAAGCTTTTTGGTTAGTCTGTTATTTGCCCCAGCTGTTCTCCATTGCTTCAGGGAGATTACAGCTTTGAAACTACAACACTTGCCCGTAATTGCCTTCAACAGCCTCGGGGAATAGGCTACTAGCACTGGGCAAGTTGAGTGGGCTCGGCAAGAGGGGCCTTCCAGGGGGTCATCTGACTGGTTAAATAATATCACTGCTTTGCAGTGAGGGTGTTCTGCCACCGCGCCAGGTCTGGAAATGTTGCTGGACGAAAGCGTGCGATGGCTTCGAAAAGCGGTGGATCCCGGGTTGGGGGCGTCCGGGCGTGGGGGGCGCAGCACCGCTGAGCCCCGGAGACCAGCGGCGGGATCAGGGAAACCAGGGTTGTTGGGAGTTGTCACGGCAACAGAGAGACGCAACGAGGACCCGCCCAACCGCTGGTTTCCACGACGTCCGGAGAAGCGCGGCGAGGCGGTGCGCGGCCCTGACGGACAGAGCCCCGCCTCGCCCCCGCCCCGCCCCCCTCCCTCACTCCCCGGTTCTCGCGAGATTTAAGCTCTTTTGGCGGCGCAGAGGCCCACGGTAGCGGTGGCCGCGCTGAAGGGGGCTAATATGGCGGCAGCGGCGGTGGCTTCGCTTCGCGGGTTGGTGCTGGGCCCGCGGGGCGCGGGGCTGCCGGGCGCGCGGGCCCGGGGTCTGCTGAGCGGTGCGCGGCCCGGGCAGCTCCCACTGCGGACACCCCAGGTGAGAGCTGGTCCTAACCCTGGCCGCCGCGCGGCCCCGCAGCCCAGTGAAGGTCACTGCTGGGAGGCTCCGGGCGCGGGCCAGGCAGCGCGAGAGCAGCCTCCGCACCCGGGCCCCCGCCCCGGCCGGACCCCCGCTGCCTGCCGACCTTGGGAGCAGGGCTGGGCTCCCACCCCTCCGAGCAGCACAGGCACCTGGTGCCGAGCGTGGGGGGCGGCGGGGCGGGCTCGCTGCCGGCTCGGGACTGGGCGCTTCCCCGGGGGGCGCGCCCAGGCCCGCTCCCGCTGCGGCCTTCCAGACTGGGCCCGCGTCCTAAAGTGACCTCAGCCTGATCTCGGCCAGCTGCTTGTGACCTTGGCCTGCCCCAGCACCCTTGCTCACTTCGGCCCGATTCCTGGCCCAGGATCTAAGAACACGCCTCACAAACTCCCCCCTTCAGGGCCGAATTCCGGTCAAGGGGTCCGCAGCGGGGAGGGTGGGGAGGGCAGTGGCGCGGGAGGTGGCCGGTGCTGGGTGCCTGAGTTGGGAGAGGTAGGCGCTGAGAGTCAGATCCCCAGGTAGGGCTGGGTGGTGTTCTGGCAGGCGCTGAGCGGGACTCTTGCAGGCAGTGTCCCTGTCGTCGAAGTCTGGCCCGTCCCGGGGCCGGAAAGTGATTCTGTCAGCGCTGGGCATGCTGGCGGCAGGGGGTGCAGGGCTGGCTGTGGCTCTGCATTCTGCGGTGAGTGCCAGTGACCTGGAGTTGCACCCCCCCAGCTATCCGTGGTCCCACCGCGGCCTCCTCTCCTCCCTGGACCACACCAGGTGTGTGGCCGGCTGGGGGAGTTTCTGGGTGGGCCGGGTGGGGTGGAATCCTCGGCGCCCTTAACCCTTTCTATGTCTCTAGCATCCGGAGGGGTTTCCAGGTGTACAAGCAGGTGTGCTCCTCCTGCCACAGCATGGACTACGTGGCTTACCGCCACCTGGTGGGCGTGTGCTACACAGAGGATGAAGCTAAGGCGCTGGCTGAGGAGGTGGGGACGTGGGGACGCGGAGGACCCCACAGATGGGGGCTCCTGCTGTGCTGGACAGCAGGGTTGTGATGGGGCTCTTGGTGGCAGGTGGAGGTTCAGGACGGCCCCAACGAGAACGGGGAGATGTTCATGCGGCCGGGTAAGCTGTCTGACTACTTCCCCAAACCATACCCCAACCCTGAGGCTGCGCGAGCGGCCAACAACGGAGCACTGCCCCCTGACCTCAGCTACGTCGTGCGAGCTAGGTACTGGCCTGCGGTGGGGGGGTGGGTGCTGGGGGAGGAAGGGCTGCCTCATGCCAGGGGCTGAGGAGACCCCGATCTGGTCCCAGGCACGGTGGTGAGGACTACGTCTTCTCCCTACTCACGGGCTACTGTGAGCCACCCACTGGGGTGCCGCTGCGAGAAGGCCTCTACTTCAACCCCTATTTTCCCGGCCAGGCCATTGGCATGGCGCCTCCCATCTACAACGAAGTCCTGGAGTTTGACGACGGTGAGAGGCCCCCACGCTGGGGGTGGGCAAGCTGGGTCCTACTTTCCCCACTGCCAGGGATGCGCTCCTTGTGTTCTTGGCCCAAGAGTGCCTGCACCTTCCTCGGCTGGGACACTGTCTGTCTGTTTCTGAGGAGGCTCATGGGCAGCCTTGAGGCCATCTGTGTGCTGGGTGGTGGTAGGGGTGGGTCCCATCCCTTTTGAAGCTGTGGGCAGGAACCCGTCTCTGCCCCATGGTGGAGGATGGTCTTTGGGCTACCCCACATTGGGCAGGGACACCCACGGGCAGCTCGTACCACTTGTCCTTGGCCCAGGCACCCCAGCTACCATGTCCCAGGTAGCCAAGGATGTGTGTACCTTCCTGCGCTGGACATCTGAACCAGAACACGACCATCGCAAACGCATGGGGCTCAAGGTGAAAGGGCTGGGCGGAGGGGCACAGTGGGCCTGGGGGAGGGGCTGGGAGCTGGGCAGGGGTCCTTTCCGCCTCCCTCCTCTGAGCCTGCCTCCTCCCCAGATGTTGATGATGATGGGCTTGCTTTTGCCCCTGGTTTATGCCATGAAGCGGCATAAGTGGTCAGTCCTGAAGAGCCGGAAGCTGGCGTATCGGCCACCTAAGTGACCCTGTGCAGTGTCTGCTTGCTGTCCTGCCTGAATGGGTCCTCAAGCCAAGGAGCCACCCTGGGCCTGTTCAGGTCCCAGCTGGCCCTCCTGGCCAAGCCCCTCTTCCTCTGGGACAAGGGGGGAAGGGGCAGGAGACGGGGTTCCAGCTCCAGATCGTTCAGCGCCCATCATGGAAATAAATTAAGTTTCTCAACATACCCATTTGAGCGACTGTGTGATGGGAACACAGGTTTGCAGAGGACTCTGGGACTAAGACCCTTGCCCCCAGGGCCCCCAGGGGCGTCCAGTGCAGCGTGGCCAACATTGTCCTGCGTGCTGGGAGTCCAGTCAGCCCTGAACGTGGGACAGGAAGCGGAGACCTAGCTATTAGAGGAAGTGGCAGCACTGACTGGAGCGGAGAACCTGGTTACGGGTGGAAAGGGCTTCGCTTGGCTGGACACAGCCCAGGGGCCCAGGGCCCTGCTGCAGTAACCCACCCGTGTCCATGTATTGAACCACTTGGCCTTCATCCTGAAGGCGGCAGAGAGCCCTGTGTAGCATTTCAACCAGGGAGAGGCTGGCCTAAAGTAGGAGCTGCAGGAGCTGTTCCTGGGGCTCAGGGGCAGGCAGGGCTGGGCGGTGGCCGGGAGAGGAGGGGCAGCGCTCAACCTCTCCAAGGAAGCAGAGAGGTAGGCGGAGGCCACCCGGAAGGTGCTTCTGGTCTCTTGGCTGGGCAGCTGGAGGCGCTGTTGACTCAAGGGTCACGGTCTTTGTGAGGGGACGGTACCTCCTCGCAGTCTACAGGGCGGCTGGGAGTGGGTTCAGGCCACACGGCCAGACAGTGGCCAGGCTCACACAGCCGTGGACCTGTCAGTGGCAGGAGGCCCATGGCCGTGTTTTCTTAGTAGTAGCCCTGGGCCCTGGCTCAGGGCTCTTATCTTGAGCTGTTTTTGTTCCCAAGCAGGGAATGTAAGAGGCAGCCTGGCGGGAATAGCCCAGAGGAGTGGGGACCAGCGTGGGGAGGGCAAGAGCAGAGAGGAGAAAGGCAGAGGGAGGGTGTGTACCTGAAAGGCTCTGGTTGGAAAACGAGGACCAGTCAGCTGAGGGCTGGGTGGGGCTCAGAGGGCCCAGCCCAGTGGTCAGCAGGCAGGGGGTGTCCTAAGCACCCTTGGGGCCTGGGAGATTTCAGGGGACTTGCGTCCCAAGTATGCTCTTCAGTAGCCAGCTGGGCCCAGCTGGGGAGCCGCCACCCCTGCCTCTCTGCCAAGTTTCATCTGAGTGGGGCTGTGCCCTGCTCTCCATTCTGCCAGCAGCCCAGTCTGCACAAGGGCACAGTGAAGGGGCACCCAGCTGGCTCACAAGTGTATTTAATGACTCCAGCTCACAGCCCCTCCCCAGCAACCCCGGCTTTGTCCCCAGCGAGCGGTCAGTCAGCGGAGGCTCCCTGAGAGGCTCAGGAGGAGGTCCGGGGGCCTTGGGCCTGGAAGAGAAGGGCCATCCTCTCTTCTTGTGACCTGGGGGCAGGGGGAGAAGACGGGTCGCTCTGCTTGTTTTGCCCCCCTGCCCCCATCCCCTCCCCTGCCTCTGCCTCTGCCCCTGGTACCTTTGGTAGCTGCTGGGTGGAGGCTGTGGGAAGGGGGTCCCAAGCACAGGGCCTCTGGGTGCTGCACATCTCACAGCCGGGTCGGCTTGGGGCATTGATGAAGGTGCAGGAAGGGCAGGGCCAGCCGGGCTGGGGAGGTGAGGACACAGTCACTGCTTACCCATTCCTTCGATGCCCACAGCCTCCTAAGCCCTCCCTGCCCAGTCCCTTGCCCACCTGAAGGGGGTTGGGCAGGCTGGAGCCAGCTGGCTGAGGGGCTTGGGGCAGCCCCAGTGACTGAGGAAACAGGCGGCCTAGTTCCCCATCCATCTTCTGGGGGCGCTGAGGATTGCGTCCTGCCATAGAGGGGATGAGACTCAGGACCATGTCAGGCTGCACCCCACCGTCCTCATCCCACTGCAATCAAGGACTGACCTGGGGCCTCTCGAGGGGCTGAGAGCAGGTAGAGGAAAGCAGGGTCCCCATCCCGCCGGACCCCATAGAAAGCAAGGCTGTATTCGGGGACACACAGGCACCTCCCGATGACCCAGCGCTGCACAGCCGGCGGGAAGCCAAACTCCGAGAATACCTGGGACCAGAGTGTCGGAATGTCACCCAGGTCCCCCCAGCAGGGTCCCCAGACCCCGTGCTCACCTGCTCCTGGAGGGCCGCGATGGTGGAGTGGGGGTGGGCTGGCAGCGAGACGTGGGCGGAGGATGCAGCGTCTTCAACTGTAACCTGCAGCCTGGGCCAGAATGTAGGTCAGCGGTAAGGACCGGGGACCGGAGAGGTCTGGGAGGTCAGGGAGAGACAGAAGTCCCAGGCCTTACCTGATGGGGCCAGGAGGGAAGCAGGCCTCCTGGAGCTGGATGCTGAGGGCCACGTGATGCTGGGCCAGGATGGCTGCTGCTTGGGCTGCCCGCTTCTCATCCCCACTCTCTATGGCCCGGGTCAGGTGCCCTGCTAGGTCCTCTGCAGGGGAGAGAGGGCCGTCACAGCCCCCCGCGGGCTGCCCCCCCAGCCCCTCCAGCCCCCTGCCTTTACCTTTCTCCATCAAGTCTCCAGGGCGCCAAGGAAGATCCACCTTGGGCTGGGGGGCCTTGGTTGCAGGCACTTCAAGGAGACTGGGCGGGGAAACAGGGCACGTTTCTGAGCCTAGGGCTGGGGTCTGGCTGTCACTGCCTAGGAGGGAAGATGTGGGGTGGGCTGGTGGTCTCCTGAGATCTAGCCCCCAGCTGAGTACTCACCCAGGCCTCTGCTCTCTGACCTCAGGTTTCCGGTACCTTCGTCTCCTCCCTCCTCACCTCAGCCCCTGCCTGGGCCCCACCTTGGCCACACTTCAAGCCAGGCCTTTTCCCCAGCCTTGGCCCTTGCAAACCCCAGAGGTCCCGGCTGACTCCACTCAGAGCTGCACTTGGCTCTTCCTTGGGCTCTGGAGTCCTTTTGGTCCCTTCTGCTGACCAGTCCCACCCGTGCCCCTCCTCCACAGAGGCATACTCAAGGCATGCATACTCTTGCCTTGGGGCTTTTGTACCTGCTGCTCCCAGGCCACATCATTCACCCCATGATCTTTAAATTTCACTCAAGGGTCACCTTAATGAGGATTTCCCTGCCACCCTATTTTAAATTGCAAACCCTTCCCTTCCAGCGCTCCCATCCTTTCCACCATCTCACAGAATTTATTTTACTTATTTTATACGTCTCTCTTCTCTGGAAATGCCAGCTCCAAGAGAGCAGAGATTTAAAGTTTTATTCATGCTAAATCTCTAAGACCTTAAAAGAGTGCTTACTACAGGTGCTGAACACACATTTGGTGAACCAACGGACAAACCAATGAACGAAAGAAAAAGGCCTTTCTTTCTCTGCAGATGCTGTTGTCTGGACCTCTCTTCCATCTCAGTGTGTGGTTTTCTTCTCATCCCTCTGACAGCTGTTCTGATGCATCTGTGGACTCTCCCTGATGCACTGTGTGTGTCTGCCTTCCAGACCCTCTTCTCTTCCCACTTCTCTCTCCTGGTGACCTTGGTTGACCTTTTCTACCCCCAACCTTTACCTCTTTAGAGCCCCAGCTCCAGTCCAGATCCACCTCCCTCCCTTCACTCCCACATGTTTAAGAACTTGACCACCTCTATGCCCTCCCAAAAAGGCCCTCTATCTGGGAGCTCCCCAGTGTCTGTTCCTTGCAGCTTTCTGTCTCAACCACTCACTCTTCCATTTAAACCTCAAGGAAATCAGCCAATTCCATCTCTTAAGCATCTCTGGAAACATCCTTCCTCTCTCCGGCCCTATCTGCACCACCCACACGAATGCAGGTCTCAACCAGTCTTCAGTAGCTCTAATCTGAGCCTGTCACTCTCGCACTGAATACCTTCCCATAGCTTTCCACAGAGTCCGTCTTCTCACCCAGGTCCTGAGGGCCTGCGTGCTCTGCCCCTCCACACTTGTCTGGCACTCCAGGCTCCAGCTCTTCGGTCTCTGTTCCTTTTCTCTACTTCCTCCCTCCTGGGAGTCCTCCCAGAACCCCAGCAGTGGGTAAGGTGGGCTCAGCTTTCCCCACTACTCCCCCCATCCAGACCTGGGGGGTGGGGCTACCCCTGTTCTCTCGCAGAACTAACACTGCCCCAGTCACAGTGAACCTTCACGCCAGGGCACTGACCATTCTGTCCTTCCACGGTGGCACCTCGGACCAGGGCTGCCCACCGCTGAGCTTCCTGAGGGTTGGCGAAGTGCAGGCTGAGAGTCCCAGGCCCTCCCGGTGGAGGCTGCAGCTCATGCTGGCTGGGGCCTCGGACGGTGTAGGAGACGGACTCCAGGGGCCACTCCAAACTGATCTGAGGAAGGGGAGAGTCCGGGCTCAGTGCCTCCCCCCAGCACATGCTGCATGAAGATCAAAGGAACACGAGGTAACATTTGTAGACCACTTACACTGTCCTAAGCCCTTTACACGTATTACCTTATGAAACCCTCACACTAGTCCTACGAAGGGAGGTACCAGCATTATCCCCATTTTACACACGAGGAAACAGAAGCAAAGAAAAGGTAACTGCTCAAGAGCACGCAGCTGGCGAATGGAAGGGCATGGCCTCGGGTTCAGCGGCCAGGCCGCGCGCCCCCGCCGCCCCCACTCACCGCCCCGGGCCCCGCGCCAAGCAGCTCCAGCCGGAAGCGCCCTGGTCGCTCGGGGTCCGCACTCAGCTGCAGCCTCCGCAGCTGCGCCTCTGCGTCCGGCCCCGCGCCCAGCGGCCTCACCGCGGCGTGCACGGCCAGGAGCACCGCGGCCGAGCCGGAGTCCGAGGCCGCAGCCGCGCCGCCCGCCGGCGGGGCCATCTCCGATCCGGTCCCGGCCCGGCCCCACGAGCCCGCTTCCGTGGCCTCGGGCCGCTGAGCGCCTCCACCGGCCGGAAACTGGAGCCGCGAGCCTGGGGTTCCGGACGCCGCCCTAGCGTTGGAGCCGTCTGACCCTCCCGCTTCGCCCACGATGGACATGGCCAGAGGGTCTTCGGACTCCGGCGGGCGAGGCTGGGCTTGGAGGCCTGTACTCTGGGCAAAGCGTCAGGGACTGAAGCACCGGCCACGACTGGAAGGCCCTAGAGGCTCGGGTGGGAGCTGCAGCCCAGCGGCCCTTGTCGACCCCCGCGTCCGGCGGGAGCCGGACGCGCCCCCAGGCTCCTTCTGGGCCGCCGCCCGCCTCTCGCCGCCCACCGAACACTCTGTTACCCCCTCCAGCCCACACCTCGATAGTCCGCTACTCCCTCCGGGGAACCCGGACAGCACCCGGGGCGGAGCCGGCGAGGGGCCGCGACCAATGAGCGCCAGGGAGGAAGGCGGGTTCGCACGGCCGAGAAGATGACGGACAGGCGCCACAGCCAGTAGGAGTGGAAGACAGGACTGAGCGGCGGGTACTGTCCCCAATTGCTCTGCGAGCTCCCGGTCCCGGCGGCTGGAGCGGGCCATTCAGACGCGTGGGGCCGGACCTGGCGGACGCTTGTTGTTGTCCGGCCCGGGGAGGTAGAGGTCGTTTGCTCGCTTGCTCGGGCCTTCTGTGGCGGTCGGCGGGCAGGTCGGTCGCGATAGTCGGGCGCCGTGCACGGGCGAGGCTATGTCGCGGTGGCAGCCCGGATGGGCCGGCGGGGCCGGGAGTAACGGGACGTCGCTGCGGAGCTTCTTTCCCCGGATACAGTGCGGCCCGAGCGGAGGCCGCGGCGCCGCACTGCGGTCCTGAGGCTTCCGCGCTGCCCGGGGCCTGCACTGCCTTCTCACCCGCACCGACGCCAATCGACCTGACCCTGCCTGGTCCGGCCCGGCCCGATTGAGCGCAGAGTAAGCAGGTAGGTAGGTGTACGCCCTGTGCCCGGCGCCGACTCGGGCCCTCCAGAACTACAACCCCCAGCAGGCTTCGCGCTGGAGCGCACGCGCGCCTCCCAAGGCGCACGGCTTCCTGGGACTTGTAGTTCGCGCGGCTTGGCTGGGGTTCCCCTTAGACTCGGCGGACGCTGCAGCGCCCTAGCTGCCCGGTTGACAGGCCCTTCGGGGGTCGCGGGGCCTCCCTCCGCTCCCTGTCGTACTTTCGGAGAAAAACGGAGGAGCTCACTAGAAAGCAGCCTGTAGAACAGGAAAGAGCGCCGCGTCCAGGTGACGGCAGGGCCGAGCCCCGGGTTCCCTGGTTCCTAACTGGGTGCGGGTTCTTAGCCGGGCTGAGGATCCCGGCCGGAGGGGCACTACAGGAGTCACGTCCCTGCGCGGGCTCACGGGGCCCCCCTTGGTGGGTAGGGCTCTTGTGTCGGGACGGGGGGTGTTGAGGGAGAGACTAACCCAGCAGCCCCGGGGTTAGCAGGATCCCCGGTGGGTCCCCCAGCCTGGCCCAAGAACTCCTGTGAGGTGCAAGAGGTGTGGCTGATCTGGGGCCTGGACATGCCGCTCTCATCACCTCTCCCGCCAGTGCTCAAGGCCTGGGAGCAGGCTGCAGGAGGGACCCAGGTTGTTTACAGCGGCGCCACTTACTGGGAGGAGGGCTGAAGGTGGAGCCCCAAGGGCCAGGCACCCATGGACTGACCTCCATCCTCAGGCAGCACTAGCCCTTCGGAGCACAGGACCTCCTCCCCGAGGACATGAAGCTGTTGGAGAACTCCAGCTTCGAGGCCATCAACTCGCAGCTGACCGTGGAGACAGGAGATGCCCACATCATTGGCAGGTGAGGCCGGGGCTCTGGGGCTGGCGTCTCAGAGGTCACTCTGCCCTGTCTCTGGGTTGAGCCTGAGGCGGGTGGCATCTTCATGGTCCTGCCTGCGTCTCTAGGATTGAGAGCTACTCGTGTAAGATGGCGGGCGACGACAAGCACATGTTCAAGCAGTTCTGCCAGGAGGGCCAGCCACATGTCCTGGAGGCACTGTCCCCACCCCAGACCTCGGGCCTCAGCCCCAGCAGGTGAGCCGGGCAGGGCCTGCCCACTGTGGACTGGCAAGCGGGGCAGTGCCAGGCTGACGCTTCTCTCTGTGCAGACTGAGTAAGAGCCAAGGCGGCGAGGATGAGGGCCCTCTCAGCGACAAGTGCAGCCGCAAGACCCTCTTCTACCTGATTGCCACGCTCAACGAGTCCTTCCGGCCGGACTATGACTTCAGCACAGCCCGGAGCCACGAGTTCAGCCGGGAGCCCAGCCTCAGCTGGGTGAGGGTCGGGTCGGGGAAGGGACCTGCAGGCCCACAACCATCCCCAGTGTCCTCCCTAACTTACTGGGGCTCGGCCCAGTTCACGCCTGCTGTCCTGGGTCCTAGTCAGCCCTGACTGTGACCATCCTAGGTGGTGAACGCAGTCAACTGCAGTCTGTTCTCGGCTGTCCGCGAGGACTTCAAGGCCCTGAAGCCGCAGCTGTGGAACGCCGTGGATGAGGAGATCTGCTTGGCTGAGTGCGACATCTACAGGTGAGCTGGCATCCCTGCAGGTGGGTCCTGGGTCTGTGTGGCACTTGGGACCTCACACCACATCTCGCCCCGCACTCCCCAGCTATAACCCAGACTTGGACTCAGACCCCTTTGGGGAAGATGGCAGCCTCTGGTCCTTCAACTACTTCTTCTACAACAAGCGGCTGAAACGGATTGTGTTTTTCAGCTGCCGCTCTATCAGGTTGGCTGGCACCTGTCCACCTCCCTTCCTTTACCTCCCTGTTTGGCCCACATACCGTTTCCCCAGCTTGGCCCACCCCATTCCTAACTTTGTTCTCCCCGGACACCCTCCCTGGGGTTAGCAGCAGGCTGGGGGTAGGCGGTTTTAAGACTGGTCCCTCCCACCCCCAGTGGATCCACCTACACTCCCTCGGAGGCAGGCAATGAGCTGGACATGGAGCTCGGGGAAGAGGAGGAGGAGGAGGAGGAAGAGAGTGGAGGTGGAGGCCGCGAGGGCGGCCCCGAGGAGACCAGCACCATGGAAGAGGACAGGTGTGTGACGGTTGCAGCGGCCTCCCTCCCTGGAGCCTGGGGTGTGCAGGGCAGGGTGGGGCCCCCTCTCCCTGGTCTCCTGAGTGTGGGCTCCTCAGAACTCACCATGTGCCACCCTTTGCCCAGGGTCCCGGTGATCTGTATGTGAAGAGGCGGAACAGAGGCCCTAGCTTCACCCAGCTTCAAACAGTGCCTGGACCTGCCCACCTGAGGGGCCCCAGGGCCTCCACAGCTGCTGGCCAGATCCTGGCGCTGCCACAGCACCAGCGCCACTCCAGGCCACACCTGCCTAGCCCTTTGGCTGTAGCCTGTGGATGTCCCCTCAGCCCCACAGACTCCCGCTGCCCACGCTGTGGCTGGACTGGACAGCAACGGCACAGGGCCTGGTGGGAAGAGCCACTGCCCCGCCCAAACGAACTGACACGGGCAGGGACAGCTGGACCACAGAGTTTATTTTTGTATTTTGTGCAGGGTCAGGCCTGGACCTGCACACTCCAGCCCAAAGGGCCGGAGACCCAGCAGGCGGTCCCCAGGGGTCATCCGCCCACCTGTACTCCCCACCTTGCCCATCGGGCAGCGTGCACTGAGTGTCACTTTGCTGCAGCTGGTTTGCTTCCAATAAAAGTTTCTGTGACTCAGTGTGGACCGAGGCTCACGAGGTGTGAGGGCGGGGGCCTGCGTCGGGGGCGGGGCCTGCGTCGGGCGGGGCCTGTTGCGTCCGGTATCCTAGCAACGGTCCTAGCGGGCTGTTGAGCCGCCTGGACCCCGCAGCTCCTGAAATGGAGCCAGAAGTGTTGGATGCAAGCAACCCCTTTACCGTAGAAGGCGACCACCTGATTCCAGACCTGGACCTGTATGATGCCGACATCTACGACGTCCCGGACCCGGGACTGCTCAACGAAGAGGATGGTGAGGTGGCCGGGCCTCGACCCCCAGACGGCCCGCTTGGCCGCAGGCCTCACTCAAGCTGCTGGTTCTGTCCTCTGGGAATGCAGCACTCCCCGGGCAGTCCCCTAACCTGGCAGGGCCCTCAGGAGGGGCCTTGGCTGCCCATGACCTCCAGGGTTAGGGGCCCAAGGCCACAGTGACAGGGCTTCCGCTGCCGGTTCGCAGAGTCATCGTTTAAGGAGCCGGCCCCACGGCTTTTTACCGGCAACTCTCGGTGGCAGAACGTGACCCCGAGCACCCGTGCCCGCCAGCTGTGGCTGCTCCTGCGTACAGGCCTCCAGACTTTTGTGGAAAAGGTGCGGCTTGCCCATGGCATCTGTCTCAAGGCCTCTTTCCGGCCTGGCTCTTCCCCTAGGGGTCCCCTGCAGGACCCCAGCCCGGATCCTCTTGGCTCCCCTAGGTGGGTGCTGCCTACAACCCCTTCCCCCGCCCCAACCGCTGGTCCCGGTCCGCAGGAAAAGAGAGCTGAGCTGCGCGTGGCGCGCTTGACGCACGGGCTAGAGCCGCTGCGCCGCCTGGAGGTGGCAGCCGGGCTGTGTTCGGTGGCACAGGACCCCGTGGGCAGACGCTTCGTGGTGCTGGACGGTGCGGGCCGCCTGCACGTGCGCAGAGAGGATGGCTGGGCGCAAGAGAAGCTGCTGGCTCCGGTCGCGCTTACAGGGCTGGTGGCAGTGCTGGGCGAGCTGGGCACTGTGGGCCGCTTTGTGGGCTGGGGCCCAGCGGGGCTGGCCATCCTAAGGTCCGACCTCAGCCTGCTGTGGCAGAGTAAGCCAGTGGAGCGCAGGGTGCCGGGCCACGAGCCAGTCTGCTGCCTGCCGGTGCCCGACCCCGGGCTGCTGCTGGTGGCGGAGGCGGGCGGAAGCCTGGCGCTCTGGAAGTTCCGTGCAGGGGGTCGCTGCCTGGTTCCCCATGGGTCCCCTCTGCGGCTGCCGCCAAGCCTCTCGGGTGCGCTTGCGCGCCTGGCTCTGGGGCCTCGGCATCCCCCTCACGTCCCACGCTGCTGCGCAGCCTACGGCTCGGCCGTGCTCACCTTTGATCTGCACACCTGGGCTCTCACAGATGTGCGTCAGGATCTGCACAAAACGTGAGGAGGGGCCCAGGGGCTGGTGGGAGAGGGGAGAATCATGAGGTAAGTCCGCGACAGAAATCCGGTCGTGGCAGGGGTGCCGGCGCGTGCACACACACACACACACACACACACACACGCACATACACACTGCAGTCCTGAGTCCACGGGCCTCCCTCTCACCCCTCAGCACCATCTCCGACCTGGCGTACTGTAGAGAGGTGGGGGCCATGGTGACAGCTTCCCGGGACAGCACGGTGAAGGTGTGGGAGGCTGACTGGCAGATCCGGATGGTGTTCGTGGGACACACAGGTGCGCCGTGCCACGGTGGCTATTGAGGCCTGGTCTCCCCTCACCCTGGGCACAGCCCTGCCTTCGAGAGCTCCGGGCACAGGATCTCCACGGGCTCCTGGCCAAGCTTCTCCGCCCTGGTCATGACCCTGACCGACGGCTCCCCTTCCCTCAGTCCCTGGTGTGCAGGAGTGACCCGCGCCCCTCCCGCAGGCCCGGTGACTGCGGTGGCCGTTCTCCCGAACACTGCCCTTGTGCTGTCGGCCTCGCAAGACGGGACGCTGCGCACGTGGGACCTGCAGGCAGCGGCACAGGTGGGTGAGGTGGCGCTGAGCCGCTGGGGCCCGAGCATGCCGTCGGAGACCGTGAGCCATCTGCTGGCTCCCGCCGGCCCCGGCTGGCCCTTGCTCTCCTTGCGCGCCCACAGCGTGGAGCTGTGGCGCATGCGGGAGCTCTATTCGCCATTGGCCCAGCTGTCGGCGCCGGTGCTCCACCTGCAGGTGGCGCCGGCGCTGCCCTCGCCCACGGCCCCGCAAGCGCAGCTGCCCACGCGCCTCGTGTGCGCCTGCGCCGACGGCTCGGTCTACCTGGTGTCGGTCTCCGGCGGACGCACCGTGAGCGTGCTTCTGCTGGAGCCCGAGGACTGCGCGGCCGCCGTGGCCTACTGCCTGCCCCGCGAGGTGCTGTGGCTGCTGACGCGCGCCGGGCACCTGCTCTGCGCCAACGCAGCATGCTGCCCCATGCGCGTGCTGCACCGCCTGTGCCCGCCGCCGCCCCCGGCGCCCCGGCCCTGCTGCCTGCACCTCTACAGCCACCTCACGGACCCCGGTAGTGCGTTCGCCACCTGGGAGATAGTGCGCCAGTACAAGGGCGAGCTGTGCCGCAGTGACGTGGCCTGGGCCTGGAAGGACAAGAACCGGTTGGTGCCGGAGCCAGCCAGGGCTGGGCAAGGCGGCCGAGCCCACACCAACAGGCTGTGGTCACCCATAGGTACCTGCTCGTGGTGGGGCACACTGATGGCACTCTGTCCGTACTCGAGTTGTGCTCCTCGAAGACGGTCTTCCGTACGGAGGCGCACGGCCCAGGCCCCGTCACCGCCATTGCGTCCACCTGGAACAGCATCGTGTCCTCGGGTGGGTACCTCTCCCTCCACGGCCGGCCTGGGAACCCCTTCCCTCCCCAAAGGCCCCACCGTGGCTCCCGCCCCCACAGGGGCAGACTTGACCGTGAAGATGTGGCGCGTCTTCCCGTATGCCGAGGAGAGCCTGAGCCTCCTGCGCACCTTCTCCTGCTGCCACCCGGCGGTGGTGCTCTGCGCCCTCGGGAATCGCATCACCGTGGGCTTCGAGGACCGGAACAGCGCCACCTATGGCTTGGTGCAGTTTGGCCTGGGCAACAGCCCACGCTTTGATCACCGGCCCCAGGACGACCCCACGGACCACATCACCGGTGAGCGCGCAGGGCAGAGGTGAAGTCCGGGCCACCAGATGGCTCTGGCCCCTGACCCTGAGTCCTCGCCCCCCAGGCCTGTGCTGCTGTCCCACGCTCAAGCTGCACGCCTGCTCCAGCCTGGACGGCACTATCTGCATCTGGGCCGCGGAGAACCGCCTGCTGCGGTGGGCTGGGGGTAGGGGAGCGGTGGGGGCTTGCCTCTGCTGCTGCCTCCGTGTTCTGTTCCGAGGAGCAGGGCCGGACTGTCGGTCTGAACAACTCTCCAGGCTCCTGCAGCTGAACGGTGCCCCTCAGGCCCTGAGCTTCTGTAGTAACAGTGGGGACCTGGCGCTGGCCCTGGGCTCCTGCCTCTGCCTGGTGGCCCACAGGCTCTACCTGCCCACGTCTTACCTGATTAAGGTGTGCACTGAGCACAGGTAGGCGGGGTGGGGCTGTGGTGGGCAGACAAGCCGCCGAGGCCAGGGCTCCAGGCTCCCTTCCCCTGCTCAGAAGCTGTGCCAGGATGCCCCTGACGTGGTGGATGCCCCTGCACTGCCGCTGACCAGCCAGGAGTCGCTGACCTCAGCCCAGCTGCAGAGGCTCGCCAGCCTGCGTGGGGTGGCCAGCCTCAGGTCTGCCGGCAGGCCCAGCCGAGCCGTCCCGGAGGCCCCGGCCTGGCTCCCCTGGGTCAGGGCCTGGCCGAGCGCTCCCAGGCCCCTTGGCCACCCACCGCAAGCCCGTCCCAGTCCCGGCCTTCCCACTCCTGGCTGTTCGTGGTTCCCCACCAGGGGCCTGGCCACCACCCCTGGGTCCCTGTCTCAGCCTCTGCCCTGTCCCACTGGTAATGCCACCCAGCGTCCCACCCGTGTCCCTCCCTGTCTGCAGCGCAGCCTCGTCCTTCATCCATCGCCAGGCGGCCACACCTCAGCAGCCAGTGGTGGAGAAGGTGGGGTGGCTCCTGACCCCCTCTCCACTGCAGTGCCCCAGCCCTGCCCCCCGACCCCGGCTCAGGCCCTTCCCCTTCAGTCCCTGGGGCAGGCCTGGGATCCCTGTGCTTGTCTAGGGGCACGCAGCAAGGCTCAAGGAAGAATGCGCTGACCCCTGACCCTCACCCCAGGACTTGGAAGCCTTCATTGCCCGGGACCAAGACCTTCAGCAGCTGAAACTGGGGCTGGTGGGCCCTGCCGCCCGGCCCCCACCCTCCTGGCGGCAGTGCCAGGAGGCCTTTGACAACTACCTCCGTCTGATTTACGGTCCTGGTCTGCTGGTGAGTGTGGGGCCTCCCCAGTCCCTCCCTCCACCCGGGGCCGCTGACACTGCCCGTCTGCCCTGCCCTCCCTGCCAGGGCAAGCATTCCGGAGGAGAGTCCCAGCGGCGGAGCACCGAGGCCCTGACGGTGGAGAGACAGACCTGGGGCGTGTGCGCCCTGCCCACAGATGTCCCCGATTTCGGGGGCATTGAAGCTTCGCCACCACAGGACCTTGGGACCCTGGGCCAGCGCTTTGCCCGCCCTCTCCGAGTCCCCTTGCCTCCCCCCACCACCCACCGGAGGTTGCCCAGCAGAGCATCCCAGGTGAGGCTTACCACCACTCCCACCCCTCTGCCTTCACCTCATGGTTCCTGCCCCACCCCCTGACTCCTCCTTCCACCCCAGCTGCTGGCCCGCTCCTCCCCGAGCCACGAACTGGGCCTTAGTTTGCACCTGCAGCTGCAGTTGGAGCGGCTCCATGGGGAGAAGCTTGTGGCCCCGGATCCACTGTCCTCCCACCTGCAGCGCAGGGTGAGGGGCCCAGGCGGGTGGAGGCTGCCGCCCGAAGGCATTACTGCAGGGACACTGGAGTCCAAACTTGGCTCTGAGCCCTGTCCCATCCCCAGATCCCCCTGCTGCTGAAGAGGCGGCCCCAGGAGCGTTCCTCCAACCTCAGGGGCTTCTTCCCTGCCGCTGTTCAACCCTATAAGGTGAGAGCCCCTCGCTGTCCTGAGGCCCTTCCCTCCCCGGGGGGGCCCTTCTTATGCACCCCACCTTCCCTTTGCTGTAAGCCTTTGTGCCCAACTCTGGCCCAAGGGCCAGGCCCACCTGCGCCCCTCACCCCTGGGCCCAGTTTTGCTGCGGCTGCTCTCTGTGTGCCCTGACCCCTCGCTCCCTGGGAACTGGCTGCCAGAGGGCCAGGGACTTCAGAGCAGGAGCCAGGCAAAGCCAGAGCCTCTGCCAGCGCTCGCTCCCGCAGCCGCTCCCTGGCGCAAGGGTTGGGAGGCTGGGGCCTCTGTGAACTTTGGGAGACCAGAGTCCCCTCCCGTGAGGGGAGCAGAGTCAGTGCGAGCCAGCCTTCCCACTCTCTCCCCCTCCAGATGCCCAGACAGGCCCAGCCCCTTCTCCCCACACATCTGGCACTCTTACCTTCCCAGGTGGGTAACGGAGCCTTCCAGCTGCTACTCCATCTACCCAAGCCACCAATAGCCCCCCTCGAGCTCCTATTGTCCCCCCTTTTTTTTTTTTGGCCGCGCTGTGCGGCTTGTGGAATCTTAGCTCCCCGACCGGGGATTGAACCCCGGCCAGCAGCGAAAGCACGGAGTCCTAACCAGTGGACCGCCAGGGAAGTCCCTCCTACTGCCCCCTTCTTATCAGCGTCTCTGCTCCAGGACCGGGGGCTGAGTCCTGTGGAGACCATGTGGGTGTCAGGGCTCCCCAAAGGCCAGCTGTTACCCAGATTTCCCTCCTCAGTTACCACAGCTGATGCCACACTCACTGCCTGCCCTTCGGCCTGATTTCTAGAGATTCTCTCTTCTTGTCTGTGTGTCGTGGGCAGGGCGTGTGAGCCCAACTCAGCTCTTGGACATCGGGCGGGCAGAGCTGGGCTGGTGGCCGGGGTGCCCTGCCAGCGTGGTCTCTGGGGCAGGTGGAGTCCAGGCCCTCAACCTGCCCCGCTGTGCTCCACCTGCAGTACTGGCAGCGGCCCATCCGCTTCCCGGGCTGCGTGCCCAACTCCGTGGTGCTGCAGCAGATGTGGCAGCCTGTGGAGGTCAGCGGCCTCGGAGCCCTAGGCCCGCTCGGGCGCCGCTGCGAGAGCAAGGCAAGGGGCGGGGCGGGGCGGGGCTGGGCGGGGTCTGCGGGGGGCGGGGCCGGCTCCAAGCCGCGCCCGTGGCCACGGCCTCGCTCTCCACTTCGCAGCCAGGCGGGAGCCAGGACGACCTGTGGCTGCCGCGGCAGCGCGCCAAGCGGCGGGAGAAGCTGATCCAGTCGTTGGGAGAGGAGGGGGAGGAGGATCTGGACGGGGCCTCGGATTCGCTGGGCCCCCACAGGCAGCTCTCTGACCAGCTGCTGGAGTCCGAGGAGCAGGAGGCGCAGGTGGGCGTCCGGGGCTGGGCTGGGCAGCGGCGCAGGAGCTGCGTGGGGAGGGCAGGGTCTGCAGCTGCTGCCGCTGCCCCTAGAGCCCCGAGTGTCTCATCCCGAAGCCCATGGGCTCCCGCGAGGACACCGCCAGGGCCGAGACCGGTCTTCACTGCCCCCAGTTCCACTATGGGCACTCGCTCTGGGAAGAGCGCTACGGGCATCTGCCTAGGTTCCTGCATTTTTTCGTCGGCCAGAACTGGTTCAAAAAGCTCTTCCCCATCTTCACTCTGCAGGTTCGGGGGAGTTTTGGAAGCACAGGCTCAGGTATGGGAGGGGGAGGCTGGAGCGCCCGGGTGCGGCGCAGGGGGCCAGGCCTCAGCACCAGATCCCTGCAGGCATACCCCGAGGTGGGCACGGTGGAGGGCCTGGCCTTGCTGTTCATGGACCTGCTGGACGAGGCCTCTTGGGCAGACCGCGTGCACATTCTGCACGCGCTGCTGAGGCTGCTGCCCGACGTCAGCAGAGACCTCTGTAGCCGGCTGCAGGGCATCCTCCTGCGCTTGCTCAACCTGGACCGGCCCCCCAGCCTCCAGGTGAGCCCCTAGTCCCGCGAGCGGCCCCGCCCCGCCCCAGGCCTCGGGCCGCAGTGTCGCTCCCCCTGCGCTCAGGACGGGATGCAGAAGCGGTTTGTGATGCTGGCGCTGCAGCTGCTCCTGGCCTGCTCCCTGGAGTCCCGCGAGGTGGTGCTGGAGCTCCTGTGCTACTTCCTTTACTCGCCAGCCTCCTGCCGGTGAGTCCTGCTCCCTTCCCCTCCCCCCTCCCCGCTGCTGCCGGGGAGGCCGCCCAGGAGCCTCCCACACCTGTCCCAGGCCGGAGCTCAGGAAGCTGCTGGATGGACTCGGCCTTCAGGACCCGCAGGGCTTCCTGTTCAAGGAGATGATGACCTGGGTCCAGGGCCCGGACCTCGACTCCAAGGCCGCACTGCGCAAGCGCTGCTGCCAGAAGCTGGAGGAAATGATCTGGCAGCTGAAGGTCTGGGCGGGCGGGCGCGGGAGTGGGGGCGGGGCGGGGCGGGGCGGGGGCGGGCCACCTGCCCGCAGAGCCTCTCGCCTTCTCCCCAGGCTTTTCCCAAGTGCAGAGCGGAGAGCCAGGTGAGGCCAGCAGTCTCCTTGCCCCGCTCTGGCTCTGCGCCTCTTCCATCCTCCCCCATCTCTCACCCCTTCCCCATCTCCTGGGATCTTCCTGCGCCTCCCCAGGAGGGAGTCTGGGGTGGGGTCTCAGGCTTGGAGCCAAGGGCAGCACCTCTCCGGCCTCCACTGGCCAACTCCCCAGCAGATGGAAACTGTGCCGCCGCCGGTAGCCAAGTTGTCAGAGATGCTGCCCGAGGTCTCAGAGACCTCAGCACTTCACCCTCCTTCGAAGGAGGCCCTGTCGCAGATTTCCATGGTCTCTGGGGCAACTGTTCATATCTCTGTGATGCCCTCAAGCATCTCCCGGACGCCCTCACCGGTGGTCTCACCCGGAGAGCCGGACTCGGCCGCCCTGGAGTCACAGGCCCAGCAGACGCTCGCACAGATGCGCTTTGGGCGGACCCGACGTGCACTGTCTGAAACACTGACGCACTTCTGCCCCTTGCCTGAGGCCCACTTGCGATCCTCCGCGCCAGCCGCACTGCCTGATGAGCTGCTGCCTCTGGAGCAGACGAACTGGTCACAGTCAAAAATGCTGGACCTGGGGCCCATCGACGCACTCAACTTCTTCTGCGAGAAGCAGCGGGCTCGGCAGCAGGGCCCCCTGCAGGAGGAGCCCAAGACCCTGCCCCCTTGCCCGCCCCCACGGAGGCCCAGCATGGTGGTGCCACAGCCCCGGGAACCCCGGTGAGCACGCCACGGGTCCCTGGAAGAGGCTGGGGCAGAGCCTGTGTGGAACAGCTGAGGCGTGGGCTCAGCCAAACCTGCCTCCTTACCCTCCAGGCACTACTCCATCCTCCGGCTTCAGGAGGCCAAGGTCCAGAGGTCTCCAATGAAACTGAGGGGTGAGTAGGGGCAGGGGTAGAAATCGGACCCTGACGTCCACCCCACCCCAGTTCCCGCGGAGCATTCACCCCACCCCAAGGTCTCACTATACTGCTGGCCCCCAGGCCGAATGCTGTCCCGGCTCTGGGCGGGCCGCACCCTGGATGGCGCCATCCGGATGCTGAAGCTGCCACTGCCCCGGGTGGAACTGCAGCCTTTCCCCCCAGACTGGCCCAGGCCTGCCCATCCGCTGTCCCCGCAGCTCCTGCAGCCTGCCCTGCAACGCTATTTTCTGCCAGATGACACGGACCCTGACAGCTACAGCTGACCTGGCTGGTGACCCTGGCCTGACCCTGCCTCCCCCTCTTCCCTCCAGCATGGAGTCAGGACATGGCTCTCCAGCCGGCTGTTCACCCCAGCCAAGGCCCAGGGCTGGAATAAAGTCCAGAGGCCACGGCCAGCACACTGGATGCCACCTTCACCTTTGGGGGCCACTGATGTGGGCAGGGGGGGGGGTCTGGCTGGTGTGTCACGAACCTGCTGGTGGCCAGCTGCATGTGTGAGGCAGGAGCTGGGGGACCGGTGGGGTCTGGGATGGGACAGGGTCTGGGCTCGGGTCAGCACGTGGTGGGGCAGTGTTCTCGGTGGGGGAGGGCCTGTCTGCCCAGAGAGGGAACCCGCCGCATGGGCGTGGCCCTGCTCAGGCACTCAGCCACGGTGCTCAGTTAATTACTGGGGTCAGGAGGGGAGGGGGAGACTAACGGGTGGGCCGGGGAGAGGGGAGGGTCTGGGTGGTCGCAGGTGTGTGTGGGAGAACTTGCAGTCATTTGATGCAGGTGAAACCAGGAGTCCGACGGAGCTTTGCTACCTTTAGGCTGGAAAGGAGAAAAATTAATGAAGAGGCCCCGTGTGCTTTATCCAAGAAGCAGTAAAGGGGCAGTGTTCTTTGGACCTTTCAACCTAAAAGTCACCGGGAGATTGACCTTGTCTGTGAAGCACAGGGTCTCGGGGCCTCGGCCTTCTTCTGAACTGCCATGACCTCAAAGGGCACTGACCCAACCACACGTGGAGCCCACGTGCGCGCTGGCTATTAGGAAGGCTTTTGTGACGGGCCTGTTCTAGCTTTCTATAGCCTGCTGCTGGGTTGCCTGAGCAGCGATTTCTTTCCTGTATTTTCAGCCTCTGACTTTAGACATTTCTGCTCAATGGCTTTGTGGTTAAAATTGGTCTCCCACACCTTTCCCACAGCCCCTAACCTGTGCAGGGGCTCTTGTTACAGGGCTGCTGCGTGGTCAGCTCTTTCCTAGGCCAAGGAGGGCCAGAAGTGCCAGGTCCAGATAACTGAAAGACTTGACATTTTTATAAAAGGAACTGCACCTGCTAAAACAAGGACCGTGAGGCCCGTAGTAGTCTGCACCTACTGGTGTTTCTATGTTTCGAATTACAGAAGCAATAAATGCTTTAAAAAATACAGACATGGGAATTCCCTGGCAGTCCAGTGGTTAGGACTCCACGCTTTTACTGCCGAGGGTTCAGGTTCGATCCCTGGTTGGGGAACTAAGATTCCGCAAGCCATGCGGTGCGGCCAAAAAAAAACACTAACATACAAACATGAGAAAGTAGGGCAAAAGTTTAAACAGGTCAAAATCCCCACTAATCATAAAGGAAAACACTAATATATTTATTAATACATATTAATATATAACTATTTTAAAATTAGGAAATATATTAATCAAAATATACCATTAAGAGAGTAAAAAGTCAGGCCACAGAGTGGGAGAACATATTTGAAATACATGTAACTAAAAATGGCTTATCTCCAAAATATATAAAGAAGTTCTACAAATTAATAACAATAAAAAAAAATCACACAACCCAATTAAGTGTACAAAAAGCTAGAATGGGATTTCCACTATAGATGTTGAAATACCAAATATATATATAGCAAACATAAATATATATATTTTTCCACTTCCTGACTGTGTGACATTAAGCAAGTTATCTAAGTTCTCTAAGCCTCAGTTTCCAATCTATGAAATGTGGATAATAACGCTATGATACCTCACAGGACTGCTGTGAGGATTAAGTGAATTGTTATATCTAAAGCACTTAGGAACAGTGCTGAGCACAGCATAGGTAGATAGAAAACAAAGCCGGAACCCTTCCTCACATCATTTATGAGAGTAATTTTCAGATGAGTTGAAGATTGGAATGTAGAAAATAAAACTATAAATATATCAGAAGGTAATTTAGAAAAATAATTAACTTAGAAAACTCAGAAAAGACATATATTTGCTGATTTAAAAAAAAATTTTATGGCAAAGGACACCATAAAATTAAAGACAAAACTCAAAGCAGATCATACATGTAAATGTAAAATTATAAAAATTTAGGAAGAAAACATAAATCCTTTGGACCTAGCAATTGACGAAGAAGAGTCTTAGACATAACGCCCAAGGCACCATATGTAAAAGAAAACAAATCAATAAATTGGACTTTATCAAATTTTAAGGAAAGGCCTTGTTAATAAGATGAAAAGACAATCTACATACAGACTGGGAGAAAAATATCTGCAGATGACATATCCACAAAGGACACATACCCAGAATATATAGGCAACTCTCAAAATTAACTGTAAAAACCAAACAATCTCATTAGACAACAGGCAAAAGAAACAAAACAGACATTTCACCCAAGAGGAGATGAAGATGGCAAATGAGCACATGAGAAGATGCTCACATCACCATCCATTAGGCAGTGTAAATTAAGAGTGGCTCAAATTTAAAAAGTGACGCCACCAAATGCTGGAGAAGATGTGGAGCAACTGGATCTGTGTACGATGCTGGCGGGAATGTAAATGGTCCAGACACTGGAAAGCAATTTGGCAATTTCTTGAAAACCAGGACTCAGCAATCATACTGCTGGGCATTTATCCCAGAGAAATGAGGACTTATGTCCACACAAAACCATACTATGCACCAATGTTTATAGCAGCTTTATTTGTAACAGCCCCAAACTGGCAATGACACAAAGGTCCTTCAACAGGTGAATGGCTAATCAAACTGTGGCACAGACACACCATGGAATACTTCTCAGCAATAAAAATAAATTATTAACACAACAACCTGGATGAATCTCCAGATAATTATGCTGAGTGAAAAAAGCCAATCTCAAAACATTCCATTTAAATAACATTCTTGAGGTGACAAAATTATAGAGGTGAAGAACAGATTAGTGGTTGCCTGGAGTTAAGGATGGGCAGGAGAAGGCAGAGCAGGAGGGAGATCTTTGTGGTGATGAAACTATTCTCTACTTTGACTGTGATATTGGTTACACGAATCTACACAGGGGATAAAGAGGCATGGAAGGACTTCCCTGGTGGTCCAGTGGTAAAGAATCCGCCTTACAATGCGGGGAACGTGGGTTTGACCCCTGGTCAGGGAACTAAGATCCCACATGCCGCAGGGCAGCTAAGCCCGTGCACCACAACTACTGAGCTCGCGCGCCTCAACTAGAGCCCGCGTGCCGCAAACTACAGAGCCCGTGCACCCTGGAGCCTGCGTGCCACAACTAGAGAAAACCCACATGCCACAACTAGAGAGAAGCCAGCACACCACAACGAACAGCCCGTGTGCCACGATAAAAGGGCCCGCGTGCTGCAACTAAGACCCGATGCAGCCAAAAATAAATAAAATAATTAAATAATAAATCTTAAAAAAAAAAAAGAGGCACGGATCTACACACACAATTTCATTCTGACACTGTATTATAGCCTCATAAGAGTAACCACTGAAGAACCTGTAACAGGCAGCTTTGTAGAGACAGAAAATAGCCATGAGGTCACTGCGGGGGGGTTGAGAGGTTAGAGTTTCTGCTGCAGGGGGTGAAAATGTTTTGGAAATACACAGTGGGCATGCTGGCAGAGTGTTGTGGGTGTGATTAATGCCACTAATTATACACTTAAAAATAATTAAATGGGGGAATTCCCTGTTGGTCCAGTGGTTAGGACTTGGCGCTCTCACTGCCGAGGGCAAGGGTTCAATCCCTGGTTGGGGAACTAAGATCCCACAAGCTGCGCAGCGCAGCCAAAAAAATGGTCAATTTTGTTACATGTATTTTACAACCATTTACAACAGTTAATGTAACACACCAGAAACCACTGAACTTAAATGGATGATCTGTACTGTATGTGGATTATATCTCAATATGTTACCAAACGGAACCTGGGTCTGCTCGCCTGATGCACAGCGAAGCCAATCTGCTGACACCGGGCTGTAGTGAAGGAGGATACAGCGTTTATTGCAGGCGCCAATCAAGAAGAACTGGCAGCTCATATTCAAAAGACCTGAACTCCCCAGTGGCTTTCAGGGAATGGCTTTTAAAGACAGTGCGAGGGAGAGGGTCATTGGTTTCGTGATCATCTCGTGCACAGTTCTCTGGTTGGTTGATGGTGAGGTAACAGGGTACTAGGTATTTCGGAAATCTCAATTATCAGTTTTCTGGGGTCTAAGTGCTGGTGGTCAGCATGCAGTTAACTTCTTCCACCTGCTGGGGGCTTTAGTATCTGCAAAATCACTCAAGGATATGGCTCAGGATATTATCTGTAGCCTTCAAGTAGAACTAAAGGTCCTTGACTTTGTTTTATGGATAAACTATTATTACTTTGTCTAGACTGCTCTCCCGTTTTTGCTACGTTTTCCCACTTCTCTGATTCAATTTGCTCTTTGGAACTCAGGGACGGCCTAGGAGGCTAAAGCTCTTCTACAAACAAGAGGTGGGGGATGTGGCGGTGGGAGGGGGTGTCTGTCCCCAGGAAGGCCCTGCAGGGTCCTGTTTGGTTTCAAATAAAGCTATTTTTAAAAACACACAGAAGGGACTTCCCTGGTGGCGCCGTGGTTAAGAATCCGCCTGCCAATGCAGGGGACACGGGTTTGAGCCCTGGTCCCGGAAGATCCCACATGCCGCGTTGCAGCTAAGCCTGTGCACCACAACTACTGAGCCTGCGCTCTAGAGCCCACAAGCCACAACTACTGAGCCCACGTGCCACAACTACTGAAGCCCGCGTGCCTAGAGCCCATGCTCTGCAACAAGAGAAGCCACCACAATGAGAAACCCATGCACCACAACAAAGAGTAGCCCCCGCTCGCCACAACTAGAGAAAGCCCGCGCGCAGCAACGAAGACCCAATGCAGCCAAAAATAAATAAAAATAAAATTAAAAAAAGAAAAACCACAGAAGGGCTTCCCTGGTGGCACAGTGGTTAAGAATCTTTCTGCCAATACAAGGAACACAGGTTCCAGCCCTGGTCTGGGAAGATCCCACATGCCGCGGAGCCACTAAGCCCATGCGCCACAACTACTGAGCCTGAGCTCTAGAGCCCGCAAGCCACAACTACTGAGCCCACGTCCCACAACTACTGAAGCCTGTGTGCCTAGAGCCCGTGTTCCGCAACAAGAGAAGCCACCGCAATGAGAAGGCTGCACACCGCAACAAAGAGTAGCCCCTGCTCACCACAACTAGAGAAAGCTCGTGCACAGCAACAAAGACCCAATGCAGCCAAAAATAAATAAATAAATAAATTTTAAAAATAAATAAATAAATAAAAACACATGGGAGCCTCCTTAAAGGGGCTTCCACTGACCAAACTGAGGATCAAAATAATGACAGTAAAGTATTATATTTCTTTGAATAAACTAGGAATCCATGAGACTTCATTGACATAAATAGGTAAAGAGAAAGCTTTTTTCCCTACAATAAATGATAAAATTAGAAAATAGCCATTTGGTAACCATCACGGTAATAACTAATTCAGAGAAAAAAACAATACATGCAAAAACTAGGGAGTGAAAGGTGGATGAGGAATGGAGTGCTAACATAGCCTCAAAGTATCCCCCCATAAAATACTTATTAAATACAAAAAGAAAAAGAGTAACCTGACAGGGAAGAAGCTTGGGCCACTCGACCTTAATTAAGTCATCAAAATAAGCCTCTCCCGCGCTGAGACAAACTGACATTGTGCCACCTGATCAGACAGGATGAAAAGAACCCAGGATTTCCTCCAGAGCATTCATGCCAAAAATGCACAACCTGAATCTAATCAGGAGACAACCAGACAAATGCAAATCGAGGAACATGCTACACAATAGCTGGCTGGTGGTCTGTGTCAAGGGCATGAAGAGCTGTTCCCACCTGAAGGACACAAGAGGTGAGACAAAGGTCATTACTGGGGTGACCTGGGAATTTGACTGAGGTCTCTGGGTCAAGGCTATATGGGGGTTCTTTGTACAGTTCTTGTACCTTTAACTTTGAAATCACTTCCCAACACTTTGGATCTTTTAACTCACCGTGGGCATATTTAAGGCTCCCTAGCTGGTGATTACTGTAAACACTTCCTTGATCCAGTCAAAGCACGGGCCTGCTCATTAGTCCTCTGCTCACGCCAGTGGGCCCTGAAGGTGCACGTTTTTGTCTCAGTCAAAAGTACCCACCAGAGGGCATCATTTCCCTAGGTTATCCACAATATTCTAATTCCATACCTTGAGGAATTTTCAACTCTTACGGCCTGGCCGGGATCTGTGTGTCCCGAGCATGTGGTTGCCTTGGAGAGGTGGCACGTGCTTGGACTCATCCATCCTCTTCCTCAATTTCCATGGGACTTTCAGGAAAGTTTAGATTGGGATTGAGGCTATGGGTCTCAGGCGGGGCAAATCCCGGCTCTTGGACCTTATGACCTCCTGACTTCAGGGGCGTATTTTTCCCTGTAAGTGGCTCTTCTGGGCATCACTGCCCCTAGAGGCTTCGTCCTAGCCCTTAGTGTGAAACAAAAATAGTATCAATCTATTAAGGGGCTTATAACCTATGTAAAAGTAAAGTACATAACAAATAACCCATGAGTCAGGTAATAAGTGGGGGGAAACCCCTGTATTAGAAAAGAAGAAAGGTCTCAAATCAATGACCTCAGCTTCTACCTCAAGAAACTAGAAAAAGAACAGCAAATTAAACTCAAAGTAAGCAGAAGAAAGGAAACAGTAAGGTCAAAGTAGAAATCAATAAACTTGAAAAAAACAATAAAGAAATGAATCCAAAAGGTGGTTCTTTAAGAAGACCAATAAGGGCTTCCGTGGTGGCACAGTGGTTAAGAATCCGCCTGCCAACGCAGGGGACACGGGTTCAAGCCCTAGCCCGGGAAGATCCCACATGCCGCGGAGCAACTAAGCCTGTGCGCCACAACTACTGAGCCTGCATTCTAGAGCCCGCGAGCCACAACTACTGAAGCCCACGCACCTAGAGCCCATGCTCCGCAACAAGAGAAGCCACTGCAGTGAGAAGCCTGCGCACCGCAACGAAGGGTAGCCCCCGCTCGCCACAACTAGAGAAAGCCTGTGCGCAGCAACAAAGACCCAACTCAGCCAAAAATAAATAAATAAATTTATTTTTTTAAAAAAAAGGTCAGTAAAACTGACAAACCTCTGGCAAGACAAAAGGAGAACGCAAATTACCAATATCAGAGACGAGAGAGCTGACACCCCGACAGATTCTACATTTAGTAAAAGGATAATAAGGGAATATTATGAACAACTTTATAACAATTAACTCAACAATTTAGAAGAAATGGACTAATTCCTTAAAAGACACAAACTACCAAAAGTAGCCCAAGAAGAAAATGACAACCTGAATAGCCATGTTTCTATTACAGGAACTAAATTTGTAATTGAAAAACCTTCCCAGAAAGAAAATTTCAGGCCCAGATGTTCTTTTTTAAATTAATTAATTAATTAATTAATTAATTTAGGCTGTGCAGGGTCTTAGAAGTAGTACTAGTTTTACAAACTCTTCCAGAAAATTCATAAGGAAAGAATACTTTCCCCAATCCTCTGAAGCCAATACTACCCAACTCCAGACAAAGACATCATGAGGAAAGAAAACTACAGACCAATATTCCTCATAGACTGAGATGCAAAAATTCTAAACAAAACTTTCACAAACCGGGACTCCCCTGGTGGCGCAGAAGTTAAGAATACGCCTGCCAATGCAGGGGACACGGGTTCGAGCCCCGGTCCGGGAAGATCCCACATGCTGCAGAGCAACTAAGCCCGTGCGCCACAACTACTGAGCCCGCGCGCCTAGAGCCCGTGCTCCGCAAGGAGAAGCCATCGCAATGAGAAGCCCGCGCACCGGGACGAAGAGTAGCCCCCGCGCGCAGCAACAAAGACCCAACACAGCCAAAAATTAAAAAAAAAAAAAAATTTCGCAAACTGAATACAACCATATATAAAAACGAAAATATATCACGATCAAACGGAGATTATGCCAGGAATACACTAGAAAGTCAATCACTGTAATTGATCCTGCTTTTCCTCCCGCGAAGATGGATGTCTGCCAATAACGGAGGAAGAGGGAATGTAATCGGTCCGCTATCAGCGGCTGGCAGGACCCCCAAGGGACGGTGCCATGCCGGGGCCCAAAGCTTGTCCCTGCACGACCCCTACTACCGCGCAGAACCCGGAATCCCCAGCTTCCGGGCGGCACCCAATCCCACAATCCCCCGGGCCTCGGCGTGGCCCCGCCTCCGCGCGCCGGTCCCGCCCCTTGCGCAGAGTCGGTAGCCTCGGATTGGTCGCCGTGGCTTCCGCTACCCTGGTGGGCGGAGCCGCTGTCCACCTGTAGGCGCATCGCATAGCTGAGCTTGCGTAGCGGAGCATGCCGAGCGGCATGCGGGAGGACGAAGGGGACGTGGGCGGGTCAGCCGGTGGCCTCGCCTCCGTAGGGTCGCCGATGCTGGAGGCCGGCCCGAAGGCGGAGGCGGCGAAGCTGCTGCCCTTCCTGGCGCTCGGGGCGCGGGCTGACCTGCAGGCGGCGGCGGCGCAGCATGTGCTGGCGCTGACCGGCTCGGGGCCCGGCCGCACGCTGCTGGCCGGCCAGGCGGCACTGCTGCGGGCTCTGGTCGAGCTGGCGGTGGCCCCTGCTCCCGCCCCGGCCCGAGACGCCGCTCGCGCGCTAGTCAATCTGTCCGCCGACCCCGGCCTGCACGAGCCGCTGCTGGCGGCCGAGCCCGGACTACCTGCCCGCCTGCTGGGCTGCGCGTTGGACCCACAGTGGCCCTGGGCCGAGGAGGCGGCCGCCGTGCTGGCTAACCTCAGCCGCGAGCCGGTGCCATGTACTGCGCTGATGGCGGCGCTGGCGGCCGCTGAGCCCGGGGAGTCGGGCCTGGAGCGGCTGGTGCGCGCGCTGTGCACTCCCGGCTACAACGCCCGCGCGCCCCTGCACTACTTGGGGCCAGTGCTCTCCAACCTCAGCCAGCGTCCTGCGACGCGCGCTTTCCTGCTGGACCCCGACAGGTGAAGCCCAGGGCGCTCGCGGGGAGGGGGTGGAAGTGAGCAGGGACGGCACTGAGTGGTCTTTCCCTCCAGGTGCGTGGTCCAGCGGCTGCTGCCCCTTACCCAATACCCGGACTCCTCGGTGCGCAGGGGCGGGGTGGTGGGGACACTGCGAAACTGCTGCTTCGAGCACCGTGAGTGGTGGTGGAGAAGTTGTCGTGTCGGGGAATGGGAGGAATAGACTGGACCCCGGGACCCCTCTGGACTGGCCTCCATTCCTGTTTCTCCCCAGGACACCATGAGTGGTTGCTTGGGCCTGAGGTGGACATTCTCCCCTTCTTGCTACTGCCCCTGGCTGGGCCTGAGGACTTCTCCGAGGAGGAGATGGAGCGTGAGTGGCTTGGGTCGAGCCTCAGGGTTGGTCTGGCAGGAGGGGAGGCCAGTGGGGGGAGAGGCAGAAGGAGGTGTCCAGATCAGGGCCCCTCTGAAACCTTCTAGCAGGGAGTTGCTGAGCACAGATGGGCCTTACAATGGCAGGGTCTTGCCTAGCAGTCCAGGTGCCAGCATAGGGACCCAGTGAATTCACCCCTAGGGCTGCCCGTTGACCTGCAATACCTGCCACAAGACAAGCAGCGAGATCCTGATGCCGACATCCGCAAGATGCTCATTGAGGCCATCATGCTGGTGAGCAGGAGTACTGCTACATTAACGTCACCCCCCACACACACACACACTTATATATTGGCACACTGATGTCTGGATAACCTCTGCCCTCTCCCAGCTGACGGCCACGGCACCTGGTCGGAAGCAGGTGAGGGACCAGGGAGCCTACTTGATCCTGCGCGAGCTGCACAACTGGGAGCCAGAGCCCGATGTGCGGGTGACTTGTGAGAAACTCATCCAGGTGGGTGCAGGGTTGGGGGAGTGGTGGATGTCCACAGCGTGCCAGCCAGCTGCTCACCTGTTTCCCCTGCCTCTGCCCTGCTGGCAGGTTCTTATTGGGGATGAGCCAGAGCATGGCATGGAAAACCTGCTGGAGGTGCAAGTACCTGAGGATGTTGAGCGACAGCTGCAGCAGCAGGACCGCCAGGAGCAGGAACAGTGCGAGCGGGTGCAGCAGGCGCTGGAGCTGGCCCCAGAGACACAGGCAGAGGTAGCCGCACCCACCTGAGGCCTGTGAAGCCTGCCACCAGCTCCGGGCCCACCTTTGCTCGCCATCCGTCCAGGCCTCCCCGACCAGGTCTGCCTGCAGCCGCCGGCAGGCCTCTGGGTCCCCTTGCTCTGAGGGTGTGCCCTGCTGAGAAGCAGAGCTGTTCTTAAGCGCCAGGTCTTTGCTGAGGGTTGAGGGCACCTCCCTGTGCCCTGTTGGCTCCAGCAAGAATGCTGGTTGCTCAGAGGAGGACTGTTCAGCCAGAGCTGGCCCAACCCTGTGACTTGCTCAGGTATCTCCAGGGGGATGGCCAGCAGGGCTGGACAGAAAAACACTGCAAGCCCGAGGGGCTAGCTGGAGCTTCCCAGTCCCAAGGGTGCTACAGGGGTCTGGGCATAGGGGGGCACCCAGGTGCTTGCAGTGCCCCTTGGTACCAGTCCCACACCAGGCCCCTCCATCCTGGGGCCCTGCCTGAGACCCAGCCTCAAAGGGCTCACCTACTGAGATTTTCACCAGCCACACCCTGTCCTCGGAGCACTTGCTGGGTGTCGCCTCCCCTTCATGCTCCCCACCTTTCCACCTGTGCCCAAACCTACCCTCAGTTCTTTGCACGCTCCTCAAGTCCCGTTTCCCAGTCTTGGACTGACCTGATGCCCTCGCTCTCCCCCACTAGCTAGGCCCTCTCCCTGGTCGGCTTGCCTGAGCCTCAGCTCCCCAGAACCTCTCGCCTACCAAGCTGAGAGCCTCCCTGATGTGCCTGCAGCCTTGCCCTTGGCTCAAGTCTTTCCCCTGACCACCCTCCAAAGCTGGAGGCAGCTTCACTGGCGCGCCCATCAAGGCTGGCTTCTTCATGGGTGCCGGGTGTCTCCCTCCTCTGCGGTCTCCTCTCTATTCCCCCGCTCCCCCCAAACAAATTAAAGCTCTGGCCTGGAGGTATGTGGACTGTTTTCCAGATGCCCCAAGGCCCGCGGCCCTCTTCCTGCATTGAGAAGCCCACACCGTTGGCTCCACAGAATAAACGCTCTATTTGACCTTGCCCCCACCCTCCCGCCCGCCCTCAGTTAACCAAGTAGTGCCCAGGCACGCTCCGGATGGCAGACACGGAGCAAAGCGACAGCGGACGCCTGGAGGGGCCCACCGCGCAACTGGCCGTCTCCGTGCTCCAGAGTCCCAGCGCGGCAGAGTCGCACCTCGTCTCGGGGGAGACTCCCTGGGCTCGGGCGCCGGACCACAGGCGCTCTCAAGGGGGGGTGCCCTGTTGCTGGGGTCGCCGCAGGTGCAGGAGCGGCCTTGGGGGATCTGAGTCCGCGCTGGGCTGCACGTTGTCTGGGGACGTTGGGAGCTGGGACTCCTCAGGCTTCTCTGCAACCGACCGCAGTGGGAGGGTCACGTGGGGCGCTGAGGAGCCGCCCACCTGCCCACACTGGTGGGCATGCAGCACCTGGAGTGACGCCGCCGAGCACTGTGCGGGAAGAGCGCATGCGCGGCGGACAGCATCCAGTGGTGCGCGGCCACCTGCTGCAGGCGCAGGCGCGCTCGCGGGCGCAGCTGGAGCAGGCCTCGGATCAGGTCCTGGCACTCTGCGGGTGAGGGCTCAAGGATGCGGCCTACAGATGCCACTGCCCCCCCCCCCGCCCCTCTCGCACCCCAGCCCGCGGCCATCACGGCCAACAATGCCGGCAGCTTGGAGGGGTCGTCCCATTCTGTCTTCCCAAACGGCCGGAGGGTGTCCGTGTTTCACACGTAGGGAGACAGGCAGAGAGAGGTGAGGCGGCCTGCCCTGGGCTAGTGCAGGGTTCAAGCTTAGCGGGGCCGCCAACCCATTTCCCCCTCTCCGGACCCAGCTCTCTCTTGCCGCCCACCTGGGTGCGGGCTGGGACGGGGGAGGGACGCAGGGTGGAGGCGCTCACCTGGGGACAGGCCTGGCCGTAAGGTGGGGCCCCGGCGCATCAGGTACAGCATGCGGTGGGGCTGGTGCTCCTTGAAGGGCAGCTTCCCGGTCACCGTGGCGTAGAGGATGACACCTCTGGGGGCATGGGCTTCTCAGGGCGTGCCCCCTCCCCACCCCGCCCCTCCCCGCCCCTCCCTAGGGGTCCTGGAGCCCGTGAGGTGGCGCTCACAGGCTCCACGGGCAGCCTGCCCCCCGCTGTACTTCTTGCTCGTGAGGACCTCCAGGGCTGTGTCGGCCACAAGCCGCAGAAGGTGCTCAGCAGCGAGTTCTATAGCCCCGACCGATTGGCAGAGCCGAAGTCTGCAGGGCGCATACAGGGAGGGCGGGGTGGCGGGTGAGGGGCAGGGTGTAAGAGAGTGGGCTCCTGTGGGATGGCTGTGTGGTGGACATGGGGTGTGAGGGGTGACTGCAAGTGTGGCTCTGGGCGAGGGTGGGGTGTAGGCCTCCTAGGGGGATTGAAGGACAAGGCAGACTGGGGCCAGAAGTCTGGAGCAAGCCAGTGTAGACGCTGGGTGCCTGGCTGGGGCAAGAGTGGGGTATGTGTGACCCGCAGAAGTTGACGACCTCGGTCAGAGTTGGCGCAGGCTGGGGGCAGGGTTGGGGTCTGGGCCGCAGGCTCGCCGCTCAGCTTTAAGAAGCCTCGGTCATCTAGCAGGATGTTCTCACACTTTAGGTCCCTGCGTGGGGAAGCGGAGGTGAGGCTGGGCCTGAGCTCAGGCGGGTCTCTCCATGCGGTGGGTGGGTGGGCTGGGCGGCGCCCTCAACTGCCATGCCTGAGTTGTGGCAGTGCGCCACGGCACTGACCAGCGGCCAGAACAGCCTGCGGGCCCCCTCCTGCTCCAGCCCCGGGCAGCGGTAGTGGTCGGACACGGCATTGATGTGCTCCAGCAGGTCACCACGGGCCGCCAGCTCCAGCACCAAGTAGGCGCGCCAGCTGTTCTGGTAGGTCTCGTAGAGCTGCACCTACTGGATCCCGCCTGCCTGCCATCAGCCCGAGGAGGGGCCATCAGGCACACTGGATTGGGGTCTCAGGATGGGGCTGGGCTCGAGCGGAAGGGTCCCAGGAGGGGAAGGGGGCAGGCCTGCGCTGGGCAGGAGGGGGCCAGGATGTCTTGGGGTCTCTGCCCACCACGTTCAGGTGCTTGTAGGTAGCATTGAGTGACGAGATCTCACGGGGCAGGAACTTGCAGGAGAACTCCACAGAGGCCTCAGCGGTGGAGACCATCTTGATAGCCACCTGCGGGGATGGCGGGTGGCCACCGTGCGAAGCCCACAGCCCCTCGGGGGCGGGATGTGGCAGAACAGGCCCTGTGGCCTTTGTGCACGTTGCTGAACTTGGCCGGGGCAAGGCGCGGTGAGCAGCGTCCTCGGGGGGCAGCTCTGGTCTTCCTGCCCACTCCTGTCCCAGGCACTTAGGTGTTCAAGGGGTCCAGGAACTGGGAGCGATCAGCCTGCCCGAGCTTTGGCCTTTAGGGAGGATGCAGGACCAGGAGGGAGCCAGAGCACCTGGGAAGTGCCTGAATGGGGTCAGGACAGGGGCCTCAGGGCTGGGCTGGAGGGTGAACCACGGATCCCCCACCCCATGGGGAGGAGGCGGCCTGCCTCACCGTGGTGTGGCGCTTGCCCCGCAGGTCAGAGGCCAGCTTGGAGTTGTGCTGTATGCGCTCCTGCATGGCATAGGCCAGGTAGACTTTGGAGAAGGCCCCAGAGCCGATCTTCTTGGAGGAAGGCAGGTAGCCGTTGTCCCTGCATTCGCATACCTGCTCCATGAAGGCTCTCTGGTCCATGAAGGTCTGGCCTGACCTTCTGGAGGTCAGGGCACTGCGGAAGGGGTTGGGGCCATCCAGCTCACCGCAGGGCCTTGGGGATGGGGGACAGGAGGCACGGCTGAGGCCTGACATGTGTTAGCGGGATAGGGGTGATGGGGCTGCAGGAGGCCAGCTGGGACCTGCGCCCCCTCAAGGCTGCAGCCAAGTTTCTGAAGTCTTGCTGAGACTGGGGCAGAGACAGGGGAGGGACCAGGGCTGAGAGCCCGGGGTGGGAGGCTTACACAGCTGCACAACCATGGACTGGCATGGGGGAAGGCAGGCTCTGGGATAGCAGGGGCAGATTCTAGAATGGAAGGTTCTAGAGCTGTACCTGCATTGTGCCCTGGAAGGGGGTGTCCTATCCCCCAGGACTTGCTTGCCCTAAGAACATCTTGCTGGAACCAGCCCTGCCCTGCGTGAGGCCCATTCTCTGGGGTGAGAACCAGAGGCCTTTTTTTGGCGGTGCTGTGAGGCTTGCAGGATCTTATTTCCCTGACCAGGGATTGAACCCAGGCCTTTGGCAGTGAAAGTGCCAAGTCACATCCACTGGCCTGGGGACTTCTCTGGTGGCACAGCAGTTAAGAATCCGCCTGCCAATGCAGGAGACCCCGGTTCAATCCCTGGTCCAGGAAGATCCCACATGCCATGGAGCAACTAAGCCCGTGTGCCATAACTACTGAGCCTGTGTTCTAGAGCCCATGAGCCACAACTACTGAAGCCCACGCGCCTAGAGTCTGTTCCACAATTAGAGAAGCTACCGGAATGAGAAGCCCACACACTGCAGCGAAGTGTAGTCCCTGCTCGCCGCACCTAGAGAAAGCCCACGCACAACAGTGAAGACCCAACGCAGCCAAAAAACAAAAACAAACAAACAAACAAAACACTGGCCAGCCAGAGAATTCCCAAAGCCACCCAACCTTCCTCTGCTGAGGCCTGGAAGCTTCTGCTCAGGCCAAGACCTGCTGCAGAGGCCTTTCCCCCAGAGCTCTCTACACACTTGATGACACGTTCCCAAGCAAGCAAGTAACCCTCGCCCCCGCCTGGGTCCACCTCAAACCCCCAGCTCCAGGAGAGATGAGCCAACACAGTCCCTCCCTTCTCCTGGCCCCTGGCGTCTTCTGTGAGTGCTTTTACCGTGGGGAGTAGCAGCCAGTGTTTCCTGAGTGCCTGCTGTGAGCCAGGTGCTGTTCTAAGCTGCAACTACCAGCTCCCAGAGTCCTGCTCCTGTGCACAGACCACGCCCAACATGCCTGTCCTGCGGTAGGCAGTTCACAGCCAGGATTTCAAATCTGAGCACCACCAAGCAATGCCCCCTTTCCAGACGACACAGCTGAGGCCCAAGTCGTCGTCTCTCTTCTGTGAGCTGGATGGCACAGTGGCTGGGGGCTGCCGTCCTGGCAGTGTCTGTGGACTGGACTTGTCCCCACTGGGATCCAGTCCATGGGGTGCTCCCACTGCAGGAAGAGCCTTAGAATGCTTGGAATTGAACTGCTGCGACACATTTTGTCATCCCTGTCGGACTGTGAGCTGCTTGAGAACAAGGCTGGTGTTTGACATTCCCTTGCTCACCCACAACCCTTGTCTAGCAAACTGCCTGGAGTATAGAAAATATGGACAAACTAACTGGTTTGCTACTGACCTGGGGGTTAGGAAAAGAGAAGCTGCTCCAGGTATTTCAAGGGGAGGGTAACGTTATATTTGTCTTTCTCTTTCTGACTTAACTTCATTTAGCATCATAATCTCTAGGTCCATCCATGTCCCTGCAAATGGCATTATTTCATTCTTTTTTATGGTTGAGTAGTATTCCATTGTATATATGTGCCACATCTTCTTTATCCATTCATCTGTCAGTGGACACTTAGGATGCTTCCATGTCTTGGCTGTTGTAAATAGTGCTGCTGTTAACACTGGGGTGCGTGTATCTTTTCAACTTATAGTTTACTCCAGGTATATGCCCAAGAGTGGGATTGCTGGCTCATATGGCAACTCTATTTTGGATTTTTTGAGGAACCCCCATACTGTTTGCCATAGTGGCTGCACCACTTCACATTCACACCAACAGTGTAGGAGGGTTCCCTTTTCTTCACACCCTCTCCAGCATTTGTTATTTGTAGACTTTTTAATGATGGCCATTCTGACTGGTGTCAGGTGGTACCTTATTATAGTTTTGATTTGCATTTCTCTAATAATTAGCAATGTTGAGTATCTTTTCATGTGCCTATTGGCCATCTGTATGTCTTCTTTGGAGAAACGTCTTCTGTGCATTTTTTAAAAAATAAATTTATTTATTTTATTTATTTTATTTTTGACTGAGTTGGGTCTTCATTGCTGCATGCAGGCTTTCTCTAGTTGTGGTGAGCCGGGGCTACTCTTCGTTGCAGTGCATGGGCTTCTCATTGCAGTGGCTTCTCTTATTGCAGAGCATGGGCTCTAGGCATGCTGGCTTCAGTAGTTGTGGCACGTGGGCTCAGTAGTTGTGGCGCACAGGCTTAGTTGCTCCGCAGCATGTGGGATCTTCCCGGATCAAGGCTCAAACCCGTGTCCCCTGCAATGGCAGGCGGATTCTTAACCACTGTGCCACCAGGGATGTCCCTTCTGTGCATTTTTCGATTGTTTTTTTTTTTTTTATTGAGTTCTATGAGCTGTTTGTATGTTTTGGAAATAAAGCCCTTGTTGGTCGCATCATTTGCAAATATTTTCTCCCATTCCATAGGTTGTCTTTTTGTTTCGTTTATGGTTTCCTTTGCTGTGCTAAAGCTTTTAAGTTTGATTAGGTCCCATTTATTTATTTTTGCTTTTACTTTTATTGCCTTGGAAGACTGACCTAAGAAAACATTGGTACGATTTATGTCAGAGAATGTTTTGCCTATGTTCTCTTCTAGGAGTTTTTTTTTTTTTAGGAGTTTTATTTATTTTTAAATTTTATTTTATTTTTTAATAAATTTATTTATTTATTTAAATTTATTTATTTATTTTTGGCTGCGCTGGGTCTTTGTTGCTGGGCCTGGGCTTTTCTCTAGTTGTGGGGAGCGAGGGCTACTCTTGGTTGTGGTGCGCAGGCTTCTCACTGCGGTGGCTTCTCTTTGTTGCGGAGCACAGGCTCTAGGTGCGTGGGCTTCAGTAGTTGCAGCTCGCGGGCTCAGTAGTTGTGACTCGCGGGCTCTGGAGCGCAGGCTCAGTAGTTGTGGTGCACGGGCTTAGTTGCTCCGCGGCATGTGGGATCTTCCCGGATCAGGGCTCAAACCCGGAACCCGTGTCTCCTGCACTGGCAGGTGGGTTCTTAACCACTGGGCCACCGGGGAAGTCCCTAGCAGTTTCACTGATGCCTGCTCATCTTGATTCCCACGGTCTGTTGGCATACTGGACGTGCGCCTCCAGTTTGCGTGTGTGTACCTGTTTGCGGAGGGTTCCTCGGCCCTGGGGTCTCTGGGGTGTTGGTTGGGTTTTCAGTGTGTGTTCATGTGTGAGAGATATACGGCATGACAGTGCCTGTGTGTGTCCAGGTCAGGCCCACGTGGCGTGTGTACCTGGACAGGTATGTGGTTGTGAGAGGACCGGCTTTGGGCGCACTGACGCGCCGAGCCGGCGTCGCCGATGCCTCTCCCGGTATGTGGGGCGGTGTCTGTGTGCCGAGATCATCGCGGTGTAAACGTCGTACGAGGACACAGCAGAGTGGGAAGGGAAGCCGGGTCCCGCGCCTGCGCAGTGGCCGGCGGCACGCCCTGAGGCCGACAGGGCGGCCCTACTGGCGCCCAAGTCAGGTGTGGCGGTCACGGGGCGGCCGGGGGCGGGGCCTAGCGGGAGGCGGAGTTTGCGCACTCTGACTCTCTGGGGTTCGGGGGGCCGGGTGGAGAGGGCGAGAGGGACGCCCCTCCGACCAGTGAGCGCAGAGGTCGCTTGGGGGCGGAGCCGGGCTGCCGCGCGCCAGGCCACGGTTGGCGGGGGGGGCGGTGGGCTCGCCGCGTGGCCCCGCCCACTCCGGTCAGCGGCAGGCGGGAGGGCGGCGCCCGGGCTGCGGCTGCCGCGGCTCCTCAGGTAAACGGGGTCGGGCCGGGGATCGGGGCTGGCGGCGGTCACTCGGCGAGGCGCCCCTCGGGGAAGCCTGGGCTGCGCACTCTCGGGCCGCCCCTGGGCCAGCCCGCCGCGGGAAACCGAGTCAGGGGGAGCCTCTCCAAGGTCACCGGGCGAGCGCGGAAAGGGTCCCGGGCGTCGCGGGGCCGAGACCACCCCCTTCCCCGGGCTCAGGTGCGCCCAGCCCCGCGCGGAGCCGGATTTGCCGCGTCACAACCCGGAAGAGGGCCCTGGGAGGCGAGCCGCTCACATTCTTCCTCGCAACGGCATGGGGAGCCCGGCCCCCGTGCCCGTCCCCTCCCAGGGTGGGACTCGGGGTACCTGGTCTCTGTGCTCGTCTCCTCCCTGGGGGGCGCTCGGTCCCCAGTCCTAGCGCCTGTCGCCCCGGAGGCGTGTGGTCCACGTCCTTGCTTCCCCGGGGGGGAAAACGGGGTCCTCTCTGTGGGAAGCTAAGCCTAAACCCGAAGAGTCCCAACGCGCAGGGGCCGTTGTATTCGTTCCATTTTCTCTTTGACTGTCGAGCAGGGAGGTACTTTGTCCACAGTCCTGAGGATTACCGGCCATGTAAGGTAGGCGTGAAGCTGGAGGGCTGCAGGAAGTCCCGCTGGCAATCCGGGTGAGAGCTAGGTGGTGCTAGGCCAGGGCTGGCTCCCAGTCCCTGGGCTCTTAGGCCCAGTTTGGGGTTCTGGTTTTCCTGGAGCGCCAGCACAGCTAGGGCCTGAGGTTCCCCTTTGCCGGCCCAGCCGGGGTGGGGGCGGGGCTGACTGGTAAGCTCAAGGGCAGTGAGGCACAAAGGGGTGTGGGGGGCAGAGGGGGCGGGTGTGGGGATGTAAGCGGGGGCGGCTGCCTGGTGGGGGGGCAGGTGGGGTTGGGGTGGAGGCTGGCTTGAGGGGACCACTCTGGAAAGGGATGGTGGTAGAGGTGGGGAAGAAGGTGGTCAGTGAGTCACCGAAGGGTGTGGGGAGGGAGATGGAGGAACAGGAGGGGGTGATGCTGACCTCTGACCCACGTAGCTGAGTGCATGATGACACAGGAAAAGAGGCAGGTGAGGTGGGGGTCGGGGAGAAGTCGGGGTGACGATGGTGTTAGAGCTGTTGAGTGTGCGTGGCGATGGTGGTCCAGATGGAGATGGCCAGCAGGCGCTGGGCCCCAGGAGACCCAAGCGGGAATCATCAGTGTGGGACACTTGAGTGGTGGCATGATTGTGACGTCGTTGCCCCTATGGTCCTGGCAGCCAAAGGGCCTGGGGATGCTGTTGTCAGCAGGGTCAAGTGAGCACGCGTCTCTCGTCTCTCTTTGGTGTCAGAATAGCATCACCTGGAGTTGAGCTGTCTTGGTTACCTTGAAACCGACGTCCACGCTGCGGTGGATTGTTTGGACCTGCGTCTTGCTGTTTCTCACTCCTCCAAGGCTGTTTGCTGCCTGCTGAGGGCCCTCAGTGGATCAGAGGTGGAACCCGTGGGTGCTTGCCTGCTCCCTCGCCTTCACAGCTGTCGCCTGTGCCTGGAAGCAGGTGTCTGTGCTTAGTTCAGACCCAGGGTCCCCCCAGGCCCAGGTGAACAGCCGGGTCGCTGCTGGTCTGTGATCAGCAGCCCCAGACCTCGTGAGCCCCTTCATGGAGCCGAGTTACTTGATCTTCTTGAGGTAGGGCCTCCAGGAAAGCTCCTGCTCAGTGCTCAAGGAATGTTGGCTACTGGGCGTCATGAGAAATGCGCTTTCTCCACTGAGCTGGAGGGCCGCCCAGTTTCGGGGGTGACACTGCCGGGCATGGCTTGTGCTGAGAAACAGTGTTCTCAAGGGACTGTTTCCTGGGTCATCTGCCCCGGTTCTTGTCGGTGACTGTGGAAGTTGATTCCTTCTCTAGCTCCTGTGCTAAGAGGGGAAGACCCTGGGCCTTGTGCATGGGTGGGGGTGGGGTGTTCCCGTGGCCCCCCAGGGCCTCCTGATTTCCCAGTCTCCCCTCACACACCTATCCTCCAGACCAGCTCCTGGCTGCCTCTGGGCTGGGCTGTGTGTGGCCTCCTTGGCCTCCCACACCCACTTCTGAACCCCCTCCGGCTCAGCAAAGTTGGATCAGCACCTCTGTTAGCGTGTGCCAGTTCGTGTGGCAGCCATGATACAAGTGGGCATCTTTCAGGCCAGGGGCTCTGTGGGTGGGGGCAGCACCTGGTGGGCATTACTAAATGCCATTGAATGAATGCTGAGTACAGGTGAGCTAGGAGGAGGGGTGGGAGGGGGAGGAGGGAGCTGCTTCTGCGCTCACCCACAGCGTGTCCAGCATGGGAAGGAGGACCCTGTTGGCCCTGCTCCGTGCCCTGTGCTGGGAGCATCTGGGCAGGTGTGGAGGGCAGTGCAGGAGCCAGTCCTGGCGGGCAGTCCCGCCCCATTGCTGACCAGCTGCTGACAGCACGTCCCTCGCAGACCTGCTTGGCCGTGCAGATTAAAGGAGATGGTGCCTCGTCGGTGCATCCCGTGGGACGCAGGAAGCCTCCCAGACCCTTCCCTGTCTCTGCACCCCCTTCCCCTGCAGCGTGTTCACCTTGATTTGCCATCAGCTCTGTGCTCACAGGTCTGTCTGCTGCACAGACCTCCTGGCCTTGGGGCAGGGGCAGCAGGTGGAAACTCACAAAACCGGTCAGGCCCGGCTCATCCACCAGCCAGGTAGTTTATACTTACTTGGCTACCACCTTTTTCCAGTGCTTGTTTTTTAAAAAGTCTAACCAGATCCCTGATTGACATATGTGTGTTTTCTAACACTCTGTACTCACGGGAGGGCTTCTGTAGACGGATGTCGAGAGGTGGATGATCCCGTCACGCAGTGCGACCATTTGGGCTTGTGGGGGACACTCCACGGGCTCTGCTGGTTGTACGCACCTGTGTGGTGGCCACAGCACTGACAACGTCTGGTGCTGGCGGAGCGCAGCTGTGTGCAGGCCTCACTCCCAGCCGCTCACTCGTGACGTGGGGAGAGCCCAGTGCTGGACTGGCCGTCTGCCTGCCGCCCGCCTTCTTGTTTGTCTTGTTGATGCGGATGAGCTCCTTTGCATGTTAATATTAGACAGATTAGCCTCTTGTCATACCTGTTATGAATGGTTTGACTTGTTTCGTCTTGTATTTACTTTATACTCCACTGAGGATGGGGTGAGTTGTGAGAGTGTAGGGTTGTGGGCATAGGTGTATGGATATGGATATGGTCTTCAATTTATGTATGTTTTTGACTTTCAGAAATTAAAAAATTTTATATAGTCAACTGAACAACATTCATCAAGGTGTGTGGGTTTTTGTGTCTGGCTTAGAAAGTCCTTTCCTACTCCAAGACTATAAAATGTGTACTTGTATTTTCTACTTAGGACTTAACATGTCATTTTTACATGTAACACTTGTATCCATCTAGCATTTATTTTGGGGTAAGGAAAGATGTAGGGAAGACTTATTTTTTTCCCTAAGTGCCCAACTAGCTGTTCCAACACTATTGGCTAATCTGTCTTCATTATTTAAAATCCTCCCTTTCTTTTTCTTCCTTATTGGTGTTTATTTCTGGACTTTCTATACAGTTCTGTTGATTTGTGCACCTCTTCTTAGAACAATAGCATAGTTTTAATTACGGTAGCCTTTTAATACGTTTTAACATAACATAGGACAAATCCTTTTCACATACTTTTCAAAATTTAGTTGGCTACTCTTGTACGTTGATTCTTCCATATGAACTTTGGAACCATTTTATCAAGCACCCTCCAGTAGCCTGAATCACATATTTGTAGATGAAGGAAAATTGACAGTTTTATAATATTGAGTCTTATGGGAGGATTTTGGGTCTTTTCCTTCAATGAACAGCTTTTGTTTGTTTTTTGAAATTGCATGCATACTAAGGATATAAACCACAACTCTTCTCCCCACTCACAGTGTGCTGGAGCAGACTGGCACACACAACTGTCACTGTTTGGAACTGATGCCACAGTCCCCGTAGGAGCCAGGGCTGCAGGAACACTGGGTCACCCGCTGGAGGGGTGCGCTAAGGGACTGGCCCTTGAGGAATGAGTGGGTTTCCCGGGGAGGAGGGGGCAGGGCGGGGCAGGGTGCTTGTAGGGACCAGCAGAAGCAGAGGCGCGAGAGCCGAAGCCCTGGCCCACGGCGTTCAGGTGCTGGACACCTGCAGCGTGAGGGGCGAGAGAGAAGTAGAGAGGGGCTTGGGTCTAGGTTGCGACAGCCCTCGTTGAAGGTGTTGGTTTGATTCTGTGGGCAACAGTGAAGATCAGTGAGAAGCGGTGTGACGTGATGTGACCTGCGTTTGACAAAGGCCAGCACTCAGCGTGGAGGAAGTGGCCAAAGGCAGGGTTAGGTGAGGTGGCCACCAGGGATCAGCTCTCAGAGAAGGAGCAGGGCACCTGCTGCCTGATGTGCAGGGTGGGGGTGGAGTGAGGAGGTTGGGTGGGGCCACTGACGTTGATCATGGCATGTCTGTCACTGAGTGGCGGCCTTAGAGGTGTTCGCCCGTTCAGTTGCCACTCCCTTAGCAGCATATTCAAAGAGCAGTGCTTGGACAATTTCAGTTTATCAAGTTTTTCTTTTATAGATTTTGCTTTTGGTGTCAGTCATGGAGATTTTCTTCTGTTTCTTTCCAGAAGTTTTATAGTTTTAAGTTTCACATTTAGGTCTGTGAGTCATTTGGAGTTTTTGTGTGTGGTGTGAGGTATAGATTGGAGTTTACTTATTGTATGTGGGTGTCCAGTTGTTCAGTACTGTTTGTTGAAAGACTATCTCTTCTCCACTCAGTTGCCTTTGTACCTTTGTACCTTTGTTGAAAACTGGGCATGTAAGTCCTGAAGTCAGGTAGTGTAAGTTCTCCAATTTTGTTTTGGTTTTGTTTTTTCAGAGTTGTCTTGGCTATTCTAGGTCCTTTGCATTTCCATATGAATTTAGAATCAGTCTGTCAATTTCTACAAAAAACATTCTGGGATTTTGATTGGGAATGCCTTCAATCCATAGATCCATTTGCAAAAAATTGATATCCTTGTACCGTATTTCTCTCCATTTATTTAAGTTTTCTTTAATATCTCTCAGCAGGTCCATCTTTTGTCAAATTTATCCCTAAATGTTTCATATAATTTTTGCTCAGTGGCAAATGATGTGGCTTTTTCAATTTTTGTTTATTGTTAGTATATGGAAATACAGTTGCTTTTTTTTTGTTAATTTTTTAAAAATTTATTTATTTTTGGCTGTGTTGGGTCCTCGTTGCTGCGCGTGGGCTTTCTCTAGTTGAGACGAGCGGGGGCTACTCTTCATTACGGTGCGCAGGCTCCTCACTGCGGTGGCTTTTCTTGTTGCGGAGCACGGGCTCTAGGTGCGTGGGCTTCAGTAGTTGTGGCACGTGGGCTCAGTAGTTGTGGCATGTGGGCTCAGTAGTTGTGGCACGTGGGCTCAGTAGTTGTGGCTTGTGGACTCTAGAATGCAGGCTCAGTAGTTGAGGTGCACAGGCTTAATTACTCTGTGACATGTGGGATCTTCCCGGACCAGGGATCAAAGCCGTGTCCCCTGCATTGGCAGGGGGATTCTTAACCACTGCGCCACCAAGGAAGCCCCATACGGTTGCTTTCTTAATGTTAATTTTATATCCTGTGATCTTGCTAGCTGACTTATTGATCTGGTTCCACTTGTAGATTCTGTAGGATTTTCTGCATAGACGGCCACATCATCTGTGAATAAAAACAGTTTTACTTCTTTTTCAATTTGGATGCCTTATATTATTTTTTTCCTTGCCTTGTTGCATAGGCTAAAGCCTGATAGTGAATAGAATGGGTGAGAGCAGACATCCTTGCCTTGTCCCCCATCTTATGGGGATCGCATTTAGTCTTTTACCATTAAGGATGTTCTTATAGGTTTCCCTTAGGTGCTCTTTGTCAGGTTGTGGAAGTTCCCTTCTACTCCTGTTTGTTGATAATTTTTATTATAAGTGGATGTTGGATTGTGGCAAATGCTTTTTCTGCATTTATTGAGATGATTATATGGTTTTTATTTTTTGGTCTGTTAATGTGACTTACATTGGCTGCACTTAAAAATACTCAACTAACCTTGCATTCATAGGATAAACCCAATTTAGTCATGATGTATTATCCTTTTTACATGTTGGATATGATTTGATAAAATATTGTCAAGAAATTTTGTGTCTATGAGGGATATTGGTCTATAGTTTTCATTATTTGTAGTATCTGTGTCTGGTTTTGTTATCAGAGTTATGCTGGCCTCAGAGAATCAGTTGGTAAGTGTTTTTATTTACTTATTTAGTTAGTTAGTTTTGGCTGCATTGAGTCTTCGTTGCTGGGCGTGGGCTTTTCTCTAGTTGCGGAGAGCGGGGGCTACTCTTTGTTGCGGTGCACGGGCTTCTCATTGCAGTGGCTTCTCTTGTTGCAGAGCACGAGCCCTAGGTGCGTGGGCTCAGTAGTTGTGGCTCGCGGGCTCTAGAGCGCAGGCTCAGTAGTGGTGGTGCACGGGCTTAGTTGCTCTGTGGCATGTGGAATCTTCCCGGACCAGGGCTCGAACCCGTGTGCCCTGCATTGGCAGGTGGATTCTTAACCACTGCGCCACCAGGGAAGTCCTGGTAAGAGCTTTTTATTTTCAGTTTTCCTGGAAGAATTTGTGTATAGTTGGTATTGTTTCTTCCTTAAATGTTTGACAGAATTCCCCAGGGGAGTCATCTAGGCCTAGAGTTTTCTCTGTGGGAAGGCTTTTAACTACAAGTTCAATTTCTTTATTAGATATAGGGCTATTTAGGTTATCTGTCTTTTCTTGAGTGAGCTTTGATAGTCTGTCTTTCAAGGAACTTGTCTATTTCTCTTATTTTTTAAATTTTTATAATTTTTTATTGAGGTATAATTGACTTGTCTATTTCTTTTAAGTTGTCCAATTTACTGGCAAAAAGTTATTCAGAATATATTCTTACTATCCTTTTAATATCTATAGAATCTGTAGTGATGTCACTGTTCTCATTCTTAAGATTGGTAATTTGTGTTTTCTCTCTTTTTCCTGATCAGTCAGGCTGGAGGTTATCAAATTTATTGATCTTCTCAAATAACTAGCCTTTGGTACTTTGATTTTTTTTCTATTCTCTGTTTTTATTTCTTTGATTTATATACTGATACTTATTATTTCCTTTTGCTTCTTTTGAGTGTCTAGTTTCTTAAGGTGGAATTTTTTTTTTAATTAATTAATTAATTTATTTATTTGGCTGTGTTGTGTCTTCGTTGCTGCACGTGGGTTTTCTCTAGTTGCGGTGAGCGGGGGCTACTCTTCGTTGCTGCACACAGGCTTCTCATTGCAGTGGCTTCTCTTGTTGTGGAGCACAGGGTCTAGGCACACGGGCTTCAGTAGTTGCAGCACGCGGGCTTAGTAGTTGTGACTCGCTGGCTCTAGAGCGCAGGCTCAGTAGTTGTGGCGCACGGGCTTAGTTGCTCCACGGCATGTGGGATCTTCCCGGACCAGGGCTCGAACTCGTGTCCCCTGCATTGGCAGGCAGATTCTCAACCACTTCGCCACCAGGGGAGTCCCTTAAGGTGGAATTTGATGTTGTTGACCTTAAAACTAAAACAGCCAGTTATTTCACCAGCAAAATATGTTTATTTGGGAATAACAGAGAATTGCAACCATGCTATAGCAAAAACTATAGGCTAGTCCAGCAAACAAAGGAGAGGAAGTTACTTTACAGAGAAAAAGGAGGAATTTGGGAGGGGCTGCTCTGAAGGAAAGTCCCCAGGAGGGAAGGGAGAGTTCAGCATGGTGATGGCTTTCCACTGCCTGAGCAGAGAGGGTTCCCATCTGCTGGGCTTGTTGCTGGGCAAGGAGAGATCTTCCTTCCTCTTGCCGGGGTCCTAAAGTAGAGACATCTTCCTGCTGGGAATGCAAGTCATGACTCTTCCTGTTGGGTCTGTGATTCACCTGGAGTGGTAGTGCACAGGAGCTCCCACTCTGGCCTCCACACTCCCTGCTAAATGAGGTTTCTTTTATTCAAAATCACAAAGTCATTCTTCTTTTCTAATACAGACATTTAGTGCTATACATTTCCCACAAATTTTGATGTCTTCATTTTCATTCACTTCAAAATGCTTTCTAATTTCATTTTTGATTTCTTTTTTGACTCATGCATTATTTTGAAGCATATTAAGTAGTTTCTAAATACTTGGGGATTTCTCAGATAGCTTTCTCTTATTGATTTCAAATTTAACTCCATGTGGTCAGAGAACGTACTTCGTATGACTCGAATTCTTTTAGGTTTATTGAGACTTGTTTTATTGCTCAGAATATGGTCAGTCTTGGTAAATGTTTCATGTGATTTTGGAAAAACTACATATTCTACTGTTAATGAATAGAGTGTTCTATAAATACTACTTAAGTTGGTTGACGGTATTGTTCAGGTCTTCTGTATCTTTAGCGATTTTCTGTACACTTGTTCTAACAATTACAGATAGAGGGGTGCTGAATTTCTACTATATTTTGGATTTGTCTGTTTCTCCTTGCATTTTTATTAGGTTTGATTTTGTGTATTTTGAAGCTCTGTTATTAGGTGCATAAATGTTGAGAATTGTTATGTCTCTGTAATCCACTTTGTCTAATATTAATATAGTCACTCCAGCGTTTTTATGACTAGTTGTCAGCCTTGTTTTTCTTTTCCCATTCTTTTACTTTAGCCTCTTTGTGTTAACATATTCAGTGTTTCCTGTGGTTTCTTGAATATATGAAATGCAATTATAATCTAAATGTCCTTAACTACTAATTCTTTCCTCTGCATCATTTCTGGGTCAGTGTCTATTGATTGATTCATCCTCATTATGGGTTGAGTTTTCTTGCCTGTTTGCATGCCTGGTAATTTTTTTTTTTTAATAAATTTATTTATTTATTTACTTTTGGCTGTGTTGGGTCTGCATTGCTCTGCGCGGGCTTTCTCTAGTTGCAGTGAGTGGGGGCTACTCTTCGTTGCGGTGCATGGGCTTCTCATTGCGGTGGCTTCTCTTGTTGCGGAGCACAGGCTCTAGGCGTGCAGGCTTCGGTAGTTGTGGCATGCAGGCTCAGTAGTTGTGGTGCACCAGCTTAGCTGCTCTGCGGCATGTGGGATCTTCCCGGACCAGGGATCGAACCCGTGTCCCCTGCATTGGCAGGCAGATTCTTAACCACTGCACCACCAGGGAAGTCCCTGCCTGGTAATTTTTGATTGGATGACAGACATTGTAATTTTACTTTGTTAGTGCTAGATGTTTTCGTGTTCCTATTATTATTCTCAAGCTTTGTGCTGGGTTGTGGCTAAGTTATTTGGGAACAGTTTGATCCTTTCAGGTCTTGCTTTTAGCTTTGTTAGGTGAAACCAGAATGGCATTTAGCGTCGGGCTAATTTTACTTTTTTCTTTTCTTTGTCTTTTTTTGGCTGCATGGCACAGCTTGCGGGATCTCACTTCCCGACCAGGGATTGAACCCGGGCCATGTCAGTGAAAGCCTGGAATCCTAACCACTAGGCCATCAAGGAACTCCCTAATTTTACTTCTTTACTGAGCTGAAATCTTTTTTAGTGCCCTTCCCAGAACCCTGTGAGTTGTGATGTTTCCCCCGATTGCTGGGAGCAGGCCCATTCCTGCCTCATTGTGAGCTCCGGGGATTATTTGCTGCTAATCCTTTTGGGTGGCTCTTTTCCAGGCCTTGCGTAATTTCTTCTTCTTTTTTTTTTTTTCCCCAATAAATTTATTTATTTATTTTTGGCTGCATTGGGTCTTCGTTGCTGCGCGCAGCTTTCTCTAGTTGAGGCGAGCGGGGGCTACTCTTCGTTGCAGTGCACGGGCTTCTCATTGTGGTGGCTTCTCTTGTTGCAGAGCTCGGGCTCTAGGCACGTGGGCTTCAGTAGTTGTGGCTCGTGGGCTCTAGAGCACAGGCTCAGTAGTTGTGGTGCACGGGCTTAGTTGCTCCACGGCATGTGGGATCTTCCCGGACCAGGGCTCGAACCCGTGTGCCCTGCATTGGCAGGCGGATTCTTAACCACTGCGCCACCAGGGAAGCCCCCGTAATTTCTTCTTAAACATGGTGCTTGTATTGGTTTTCTATTGCTGTTGTAACAAATTACTACAAACTTAGTGGCTTAAACAACACATATTCATTATCTTAAAGTTCTTAAGGTCAGAAGGCTGACATGGATCTCATGGGGCTAAAATTGGGTTGCTAGGGCTGTGCTCCTTTCTGGGGACTCTGGGGAGGATCTGTTTCCTGCTGTTTCAGATTGTTGGCAGAATTTGGTTCTTTATGCCTGTAGGACCAAAGGCCATGTCTTCTTGCTGACTGTAAGCTGAGGGTTGTTCCCAGCTTCTGTAGGTGCCCACATTCGTTGGCTCAGAGCCTCCTTCCTCCATCTTCAAAGCCAGCCATGGTGGGTTTTCTTCCCATGCTTTGATTTTCTCCCCCTTTTTCCATCTCATCTCTCTGACACAGCTGGGAAAGGTTCTCTGCTTTTAAGAACTTAGGCTGGTCTCACCCACATAATCCAGGGTAATTTCTCCACCTCAAGGTCTGTACCCTTAATCCCATCTGCTAAGTCCCTTTGCCAGATAAGGTAACATATTTACATTCTGGGGATGAGGGCATGGGCATCTTTGGGGACATTATTCTGTTGCCCCTGTGCTGGCCAGTAAGTCAACTGAGTGACCAGGAGACCCTCTGCAGGTCGCTGGACTTCTCTCTAGTACTAGACCTGCAAACTCCAGCAAGACTCAGGCCTCTCAAGATGCTCCCCGTCCTAACTCTGGGCCTTCCTGAGTGTCCTGAGCTGGATGTGCCCTATAGGTGATGAGCTGGAGTGACTCAGGGTTCCCTGCCCTTCGTTTCCTGTTGCCCAACAGCCTGAGAACTATGGCTTCACATGTTTTGTTCAGTTTCTTAGTTGTTTTGGTTGAGATGGCAAACTGGTCCATCCCTCCCAGGTGGGCTGGGGGCTGACGTCTCTTATGCTTGTTTGCGTTTGCTGCTGCTTGAGTCGAGTGAGCACATCTGTCTGCACTTTTGTGAAGGATGTTCCAGCTGGAGCTGGTTAGCCCCTTTTCTCTGAGGCGTGGACATAGCTGTAGCTTTTCACAGGGCAAAGCCTCTGCCCCAGGAACTGGCTGCTTGCCTTGTAAACTCAGACCGGCTCTGGGAACTCAGGATGTGGGTTCCATGTGCGGGGGTGCCTGCCTCTGAGAAGTGTCCTGTGGGCTTTCTGAAGCCCGTGGCCAGTGCACCTCATACCTGCCTGCCAGCTGTGGCACTTTCCGCCTTTCAGCTTTTCAGGGTGTGGGGTTTCTCTGCCACCTTCTTGCTCTGCTGCCAATGGAATATGTGTTTTTATTTCTTGTTTTCCTTGTTATTTTCAGATGCTTTCCAGGAAGAAAGGGGAAACACCTTGCTGATGCCACCGGCTTCAAACCAGTCCTCTCCATCTGCTTTCTGTCTGCCTGGGATTCCTGGAAGCTTCTGGTCTGCTAATTTTATCTTTTCTTGTTTTCTAGTGCTCTTGTGGGTTTGTTCTTTTAAAACATGCATCTTTTCTGTCATTTCACTGAGGTTTTGGTGGGATGGGTGAATGCTTAGGACCAGTGTGCCTTCTTGATCTAGAATTCTCACTTATTTTTTTAAAATTAATTAATTAATTAATTAATTTTTGGTTGCGTTGGGTCTTCGTTGCTGTGCACGGGATTTCTCTAGTTGCAGAGAGCAGGGGCTACTCTTCATTGTGGTGCATGGGCTTCTCATTGCAGTGGCTTCTCTCCTTGCGGAGCACGGGCTCTAGGCGCGCAGGCTAAGTAGTTGCAGCATGCAGGCTCAGTAGTTGTGGCTCATGGGCTCTAGAGCGCAGGCTCAGTAGTTGTGGCGCACGGGCTTAGTTGCTCTGCGGCATGTGGGATCTTCCCAGACCAGGGATCGAATCTGTGTCCCCTGCATTGGCAGGCAGATTCTTAACCACTGCGCCACCAGAGAAGCCCTAGAATTCTCACTCATTTTTAATTCCACCCCCTAACCCCGTCCCCGCATTAGGTGACTTCTCACTGCCCCCTTCCCATGTGGCCACAGCCAAATGAGCATATCCTCCCTGCTCGGGAGCAGGTCAAGGCATCTCTCCTTTGCTACCTCCACCTTCACCCTTTTCTGGATGGGTGGTGACTGGGGAATGAAGGGTGGTGACCAGCAAGTCGAGGACACTAGTGTGAGAAAGCACCGTACAGGTCCTCGGAGAGTGTGCCATAGGGCAGAGCATGTGACCACGTGGTGAAGTGGGGAGCCGCTCGCGTATTTCATGGGCTTTATCCTTTGGGTCCACCTGTTGCAAGCGGCGCTTCGAGGCGTGTGCTGTTTGGATCCCGTGTGCTGTTTGGATGGTTGGTTTCAGGCGCCAGGGAGCCCACCAGATCCCTGTGCTGCCCGCCCAGTCTCTCGGCCAGCAGGAGGCTCATTTAACACCGTGCTAGGATCTCAGGCATGGCAAGTCCCGGCCCCGCAGCCGCCAAGGCAGTTGCTCTCGGCTCTCGGGGAGGGTGTGCCTGCTCCGCACAGACCGCCAGCGACACCAGGCCTGACGTGCACGGGGTGAAGGGAGATGCTGTAGCTGGAGGTGGTTACACACTTGCCCGGGCCACCGTGGGCCAATCAGGACGAGCCCTGACGGGCCGGCCATGCGTCGGCGGGGCTGACAGCTGCTGGGGTGGAGGAGAGCCGGTGACCATTGAGGGGACGGTGCCTCCTGTCCTCCGCACGCCTTTCAGCCAAACTGTGGCAGAGACAGTTCCCCCAGGACGAAATTGTTTAAATCTTGTGTTTTACACAAGCACAGTAACTGCTCGTAAACTGAGGAGGCTTGTGACTTAAATGCTGCACGTCTGGTTGCTCCAGGTTTGAAGAGAGCTGTCCCTGTGCACACCGGGCGAGAGGAAGCCACGGCCGCAGCAATGAGCGAGGCATACGTGAAGAGTGAGTGTGTGGGGCTCCTGGCAGGCCTCCGTGTCATGCCTGCCGGTTTCTGAGTTTGGGACACAGAGGAGCCCGTGGCATTGAGTAAACGTGCTTGGAAGGAATGACGCTTGCACGAACACACTTTCTCTAAGTTTTCATTAAAAAAAAAAAAAAGAAAACAAAGCTCTTGTCTCTGCAGATGCTGATGCAGAGGTCCAGATTTGGCCACAGGCTCAGTCTGGTGTGGGGGACGGCGTTTGCCTGGCACAGAGGGCTTCGTGCTCCGTGTGGGAGGGTCCCTGTGCCTTCGTCCCTTCCTACAAAAGCCCCAGGGCCAGCATCCGCTCTGGCTGGCTACTCTGCCTGCCGCCAGGGCCGGCTGTTTGCTGAGGGCATGGCCCAGGGCGGGGCAGAGGCTGGGAATGGTGTTCCTGCCCCACAGGTTCCATCCCCGGGGTGAGGGTCTGCGAACCGCTGGCAGGCACATGGAGCTCTCGGGGCACTGAGGATGGGGGTCCTGTCCGTGGGGTGGAGGCCTGGATCTGAGCGTGGGGAGTTGCCAGGGTGAGGAGTCAGCGAGAGCAGCTGGTGGGACTGGGGTGCCGCCCGGCAAGCACAGGGCACAGTGTGGGCCAGAGGGCCGCCTGGGGCAGCTTCCGAAGGGGCCCTGAGCCTGCACCGCCTGCCTTTTATAGGAGCTCGGATCCAGCGGGGCCGGAGACGTGGAGCAGACACGGCCTGGGCTGGAAGGTCGAGGTACAGGTGGCCAGAGTGACCTCAGAGCAGGCGGCCAGTGGGTCCCAGAGATCCCGGCCAGCGCAGTGGAGGCTGCAGAGCGGCCAGGCCGGTGCGGCGGTCTCCTCCAGCTCCGGGGCCGAGTCCTCAGAGGCTGAGCGCAGCGGCGGTGGGGTCGGGGCCGGGCCTGACCACGCCACTGGGCTTTGTCACGGCAGGGCTGTTCGCCATTCTGCTGGACGCTGTCACCGACAAGGACCCTCAGGTGCAGGAGCAGGTGTGTGGCGCCCTGTGTGCCCTCGGAGAGTCGCAGCCTGTGGAGGCTCTCCGCGCCTGTGAGGAGCACCTGCGGCTGCACGAGAAGGTATTGCTGCTCCTGCGGGGCGGGGCCTGCGGGATGGGGCGGGGTCTGCGGGGGCCGGCCTTCGGGTTGGGGCCTGAGGGAAGGGGCCTGCGGGGCGGGGCCTGCGGGATGGGGCGGGGTCTGCGGGGGCCGGGCTGCGGGATGGGGCCTGCGGGGCGGGGCCTGTGGGGCGGGGTCTGTGCCAGGGATCTGCCGGCTGGCCGGCTGGGTCGGGAGTGCAGAGCCGTGCTGCTGTGGGTAGAAAATCATACCTGCAAGTCCGACCCTCTTTGCCTCGTGGCCTGTGGGTTGATCCTGTCGTGGAGGGACGGGGTGGTAAGCACTGCAGCGTCCAGCCGCTCACTCGCAGGCCCGGTGCCGCCGTCCCCTTTCGCTGACCCGCTGGAGCCTGGACAGCCGTCCTCGCCAACGAGAGAGGGCAGCTCGCGTCCACCGCGGTAACGGGAACACGTGGACGGGCCTTGGAGAGGGGCTGTGGCTGGGTGGGCGTGCCGACTGGACTCTGAAGAGATGGCTCAAGGCCCGCCGACTACAACAGAAGGGGCTCTGCCAGCTCCCCCTCTCCTGGGTCTTGGCTGCACGGTTCTGTGACGCTCTCGGCTCCCTGCGGTGGGAAGTTATTTCAGTTTTCCCCAGTGCGTGTTTTAGGCTCATTCCTGGGAGTTAGACTTTCGGTCTCAAAAGACCATTTTTCTTTTTGTTTTTGACATTTGATCAGTAAAAGAGGATCCCTATACAATATGAGTTATTTCTCTCTCTCATCTGTCAACTGCCGTTTCCTGGGGGAAATAGCCGAGTCCTGCTGAGTGGCTGCTGGGTGGCTTGTGCTGCGGCTTGATGACCTCTCCTCTCGTGGGGAGGGGCCCCTGCCCCTGCCCCGCTGTCCTAGCTGTTCTGGGCCTTTTACGTGTTCGTGGACTGCTGTTGGGACTGGGGGCAGATAGGACGGGAAGGGCACCCTCATGCTTGGGCACGTGTGTGTCTACCCAGGCTCTTCGGCTCATGGAGCTTCACGGTGGTGCATGCTGGGTGTCAGGACCCTTCTCTTCGTGGCTGAAAGGCTCCATCATCGTGACCTGCTGAATTCAGCGTCTGATTGTTAGACAAAGATTAGGGCTGCCCTGGCTATTTGAGGAAATGGCCGAAGAGTACTAAAGGTGGCTAAAAAGCCTTTGTTATTTTTAATAATTCATAGCAAAATTTAAGTGTGCTTCATACTTGTCATTTTCTAGCTCACTTACGATTTTACCCCTTTTCTAGCCTTTTTAGTTTCTTCAACCAACTTTAAAAACCAACTTCCTTCACAGTGGCCCTTTATAGTAAGCGTGTCTGAAGTTGGAAGCTCTGCCCCTCGCAGTGGAGCCCTTCCTAGTGCCTCTCCACCCCCAGCCACCACCATTGCCTCGTCCACACCGTGCTGCTAGCAGCTTTGTGCCACTCACTCGTGTTTCTTCACAATCAGACTTTATTGGGCTGCATCTTAGCATGTACATTTCGAATCCCCTTGATTCTCTCTCCAAAAAGATGTGGGATAGCAGAAGAAAGGTGTACAGCACTATCGAGTCATCGTAGGTCAGTGCAGCATTTTGAGATGCATGCGATACTTTGTAGATATCAGCTTCTAGAGGCTTCAATGTGCCGGGGGCACTGGGGCATGTTTGCCGCTCCACCAGCTGGTCCTGGTCTGTGTTCCTGGACGGTGGTGGGCCGCACAATTTTAGACAGATCCAGTCTCCTTCCTGTTGACCAAGTCTCAGCATAGGAAAGGTGAACCCAGGGACAAGCAGGCTCCTTCACAAGGGCTGTCAGGCCAGTGGGCAGGGAAGTGATTTGGGGAAGAGAGGCAAGAATAGTTGTCTTAGTCCCCTCTGGCTCCTATGACAAAATGCCACAGACTAGGTGGCTTTTAGACAGCAGACTTGTGTCTCCCACAGTTCTGGAGGCTGGAGGTCTTAAGATCAAGGTGCTGGCAGATTCAGTGCCTGGTGAGCGCTTGCTTCTTGGTTTATAGATGGATGTTTCCTCCCTTTGTCCTCACCTGGCAGAAGGGATGAGGGAGCTCTCTGGGGTCTCTCTCTTTTTTTTTTTTTTTTTAATTTATTTATGGCTGTGTTGGGTCTTCGTTTCTGTGCGAGGGCTTTCTCTAGTTGTGGCAAGCGGGGGCCACTCTTCATCGCGGTGCACGGGCCTCTCACTGTCGCGGCCTCTCCTGTTGCGGAGCACAGGCTCCAGACGCGCAGGCTCAGTAATTGCGGCTCACGGGCCCAGTTGCTCCGCGGCATGTGGGATCTTCCCAGACCAGGGCACGAACCCGTGTCCCCTGCATTGGCAGGCAGATTCTCAACCACTGCGCCACCAGGGAAGCCCTGGGGTCTCTTTTATAGGGGCACAAATTCCATTCATGAGGGCTCCACCCTCGTGGCCTAATCACATCCCAAAGGCCCTGCCTCCTAACGTCGTCCTGCCCGCAGATAGCCTGGTCATCCAGTTCATCCATTTAGTGGACTCAGTCAGTTCTGGGGGTGGGGGAAGGGCAGCAGGGGTGATGGGCTCATTGGCCACCCACCAACACGTCAGAATGGTTGAGCCGGAAATCTCACACACACCTGCCAAGGGCAGGTATCATCAGCAAGCTGCCCCCCCAACCCCGTTCCGTTCCCAGTGTGCTACCTGACAGGGGGCTGTGGCTACATCGTTCTGCATGAGGGCCTGGGCGAAAACCCCGCCCTCAGAGGGAGTGCTCCACATCTTCTTTTGCTGTGGTTACTGTTCTGCTCATTGAACTCTCAAGAGCAACATAAAGTGGAAATAAAATCTTGAAAAATAAGCAGCTGTTGCAACTTTGTAGAAATAGAAAAACCCATCCTAAAATTCATAGGGAATCTCAAGGGATCCTGAATAGCCAAAACATTCCTAAAAAAGAAAAACAAAGCTGGAGGACTCACAATTCCTGATTTCAGAATTTACTAGAAAGCTACAATAACCAAGCCAGTGTGGCACTGGCATAGAGACAGACACATAGACCAATGGAGTAGAATAGAGCCTAGCAATAAACTCTCACATCTATGGTCAAATGATTTTCAACAGGGGTGCCAAGACAATTGAATGCGGAAAGGATAGTCTTTTCAACAAATGATGCTGGGAAAACTGGATATCCATTTGCAAAAGAATGAAGTTGGACCCCTACCTCACATCATACACAAAAATTAACTCAAGGGGTCAGAGACCTAAACGTAAAACCTAAAACTGTAAAACTCTTAGAAGAAAACATAGGACAGAAGCTCCTGGACATTGGACTTAGCAATGATTTCTTGGATATGACACCAAAGGAACAAGCAACCAGAAGAAAAAATAGACGAATTGGACTTCATGAAAATTTTAATAATTTGTACATCAAAAGACACTATCCACAGAGTAAAAAGGCAACCCACAGCATGGGAGAAAATGTTTGCAAATCATATATCCAATAAGGAATTAATATCCAGGATATATAGAGAACTCTGAAAACTGAACAACAAAATACCAAACTACTCAATTCAAAAATGGGCAAAGGACTTGAATAGACATTTCTCCAAAAAAGATATACAAATGGCCAATAAGAACATGAAAAGATGGTCAGCATCACTAATCATTAGGGAAATGCAAGTCAAAACTACAGTGAAATACCACCTCACATCCATCACAATGGATACTATCAAAAAAAGAAAACAAGTGTTGGTGAAAATGTGCAGAAACTGGAAACCTTGTGCAATGGTGGTGGGAGTGTTAAATGGTGCAGTGGCTATGGAAAACATTATGGAGGTTCCTCAAAAAATAAAAATAGAATTATCATATGACCCAGCAGTTCCACTTCTGGGTATATACCCAAAAGATTGAAAGCAGAGTCTCAAAGAGATATTTGCACACCTTTGTTCATAGCAGCATTAATCACATTAGTCAAAAGGTGGAGGCAACCCAAGTGCCCATCAGTGGATGATGGATAAGCCAGATGTGGTCCATCCACACAACGTAATATTCAGCCTTATAAAGGAAGTGAATTCTGGAAATTCCTTGGTGGTCCTGTGGTTAGGACTCAGCCCTGTCACTGCCAAGCGCCCAGGTTCAATCCCTGGTCGGGGAACTAAGATCCCACAGGCCGTGGTGCTGCCAAAAAAAAAAAAAAGGGAATTCTGACACATGCTACAACATGGATGAACCTCTTTTTTTTTTTTTAAATATTTTGATCTAAGGATACATAGGACTTTCAAAAAATAAATTTATTTTATTTTATTTATTGTTTTTGGCTGCGTTGGGTCTTTGTTGCTGTGTGCAGGCTTTCTCTAGTTGTGGCGAGCGGGGGCTACTCTTTGTTGTGGTGTGCGGTCTTCTCATTGCGGTGGCTTCTCTTGTTGCGGAGCATGGGCTCTAGGCACGCGGGCTTCAGTAGTTGTGGCTCGTGGGCTCTAGAGCACAGGCTCAGTAGTTATGGCGCACGGGCTTAGGTGCTCCGCGGCATGTGGGATCTTCCCGGACCAGGGCTTGAACCCGTATCCCCTGCATTGGCAGGCAGATTCCCAACCACTGCGCCACCAGGGAAGCCCCTGGATGAGCCTCCTTGAGGACATTTTGCTCAGTGAAATAAGCCAGTCACAAAAGGACAAATACTGTATACTTCTACTTATATGAAGTGTCTAGAATAGTCAAATTCAGATACAGAAAGTAGAAAGGTGGGTGGCAGGGGCTGGGGGGATGGGAATGGAGAGTTAGGGTTTAATGGGGACAGGGTTTCAGTTTTATAAGATGGAAAGAGCTATGGGGAGGGATGGTGCTGATGGCCACACCACAAGCTGAATGTATTTAATACCACTGCACTGCATGCTTGAGAATGGTTAAGATGGTAAACTTTGTTATGTGTATTTTAACACAATTTAAAAAAGCGAAAAACAGAACAAAACAAACCAGTAGGGCTTCCCCGGTGGCACAGTGGTTGAGAATCCGCCTGCCAATGCAGGGGACACAGGTTCGAGCCCTGGTCTGGGAAGATCCCACATGCCGTGGAGCAACTAAGCCCGTGCACCACAATTACTGAGCCTGCGCTCTAGAGCCCGCGAGCCACGACTACTGAAGCCCGCGCGCCTAGAGCCCGTACTCTGCAACAAGAGAAGCCACCGCAATGAGAAGCCCATGCACCGCAACAAAGAGGAGCCCCCGCTCGCCGCAACTAGAGAAAGCCCGCGCACAACAACGAAGACCCAATGCAGCCAAAGATAAATAAATAAATAAAATTTAAAAACCCAGCAGCTGTGAATGACCCCATCAGTAGGACACTGGTACTTTCCCCAGATATAAGCTGTATGTTTCTACTTGAAATAGAGGGGTTCCTGCCCTCCCCTCTCGCCTGCAGGGCTGAGTGACCGGGTAGTGCGGGCCACCCCCGTGAGGGCTGCCAGCGGCCTCTGCAGGAGGGAGCGTGGTGGGGAACGTCGTTGGCGGGGGGCTCTCGCCCGAGGGTCACGAGCGCCTTTTCTCAGGCCTGAGCAGCTCTGCAGAGTGCAGCCAGCCTGAGTCGCACCCTTTCTTGCCCTCTTTCCTCCTATCACGTGGCCTGGGCACTCCAGCTGCACTGAGGTTGTGCCCCCTGGTCTGCACCCCCTGTCTGGATGCTCCATTCGCGGGGTGAGGGGGGAGGGTCCTCAGGGAGCAGCGGGTCTTGGTCTTTCCTGGCTCCCTGAGTATTTCCTGCCCTCACCGCCGGTCTCCGTGACGCCCGGGACTCCGGCAGGATGAAGCCCTTCCCTTGGCTGGGCTCTGCTCATGTCGCGGGGTTTTCTGTCATCACCGTGACATGCCCTCCACCTGTCACAGCCTCCGCTGTGGTCTGCGTGTCCTCACTGAAGGCGAGGACGACGCGTGCTGGACGGGGGCGCTGCAGGGAGGTGGCTGAGGAGGGGGCTGCGCCAGGACATACGGAGAGCTCCCCAGGAGGCGGGCCACCCAGAGCGATGCTGTCAGGAGACCGGGGCTTTCTCAAGCTCAGGGAGGAGCCGTGAGAGACAAGCAAGTCCTGGTCCTCCCTCCATGGTTCTCTCCTCAGCTGGCGCATCCGTACCGGACGATGATCCTGAGGGTCATGGAGACGGTCGTGTGCAGTCACGTCGGCGAGCTGGACGAGGACGTGGCCAGGGCCAGCATCCTCCTGGCCTCCAGCGAGATGACCAGAGTGAAGGTCTGTGGGGCTGACCAGGCCCCGGCTTGGGAGGGAAGCTGCTTTCCGAGGCCTTTCCTCCCAAGTGCCTTTAGGGTGTGGGTTTGTGCCCGGCTGCCTCGGGCTTGGCCCCTGGGGTCCTGTGCACTGACTGCCCTCCTGGGGTGGGCAGGGTCACCCCACAATCTCCGATGGAAACTGAAACAGAGAGCAAACTTCCCAAACCCTCAGGGCAAACGTAGGGGCAGCGGTGCCCGGTGTGTGGGGGCGCTGGGCTCAGCAGGGAGCCCTGCTCGCAGCAGCACCGCGTCCCGAAGACGGGCAGCCTGTCCCCTGGCGTGACGGAGGGCGGAGTGTCTCGTTTCGCTTCCTGGGCGGTTTCTGCCTCCTCCGGTCTGGGTGCCAGTTCAGATCTTCTGTGGGGGTAGGAGTTGGTCTGTGATTGGCAGCAGGCTGCCAGCAACGTCCTGGTGGCGGTGGGAAAGCGTTTCATCAGCAGCGTGATGGAGGAGATGCTGAGCAAGTTCCAGCCCGGGGTCCTGCCACACCATTTTGTCGTGCAGACGCTCGCCAACCTCTCAGTTTCCAATGGTAGGTGGCGGCCCGGCCCCCTTCGGCCCGTGCTCTCAGCGGTCGTGAGGACCTCTGAAAGCCCGCTGGCCTCGGTTCCTTGTGTCCCAGCAGCTCCACCGTGAGCCCCAGGCTGTGCAGAAGGAGCTCAAGGCATGTGGCCGGGGTGCCCTCTGCCTCCCCTGGGGCACAGGGCCCGAGGGAAGGACAGGCTGGGTGGGGATGGCAGTGGGGCCCCCGTGACGTACCCCTCTTGCAGTGTTCGGCATGGTGCCCTTCCTGACGTCCATCCTGAACACCATGGTGCCCATGCTGAGTGCAGCCAAGCCCGACTCGATGAGGGTGGCGTTCTGCTGTGGTAAGGGGGGGCCTCTGCGGCGGGGGGGGCTCTGCGGGCGGGTGGTGTTCTGCTGTGGTAAGGTGGGGCCTCTGTGGCGGGGGGACCTCTGCGGGCGGGGGGTGTTCTGCTGTGGTAAGGGGGGGCCTCTGCGGGCGGGGGGGCCTCTGCAGGCGGGGGGTGTTCTGCTGTGGTAAGATGGGGCCTCTGCGGGCGGGTGGTGTTCTGCTGTGGTAAGGTGGGGCCTCTGCGGGCGGGTGGGTCTCTGCGGGTGGGTGGGTCTCTGCGGGCGGGGGGGCCTCTGCTGTGGTAAGGTGGGGCCTCTGCGGGCGGGGGGGCCTCTGCGGGCGGGTGGGCCTCTGCGGGGCAGGGGCTGGGCGCAGCCTGTCCACTCCTGGACCTTTTGTCTCCAGTGCCCCTTTGTGGGGCTGCGGGTCCTCCAGGCTGCAGGAGGAGGGCGGGACATTTAGAGGAAGGGTGACTGCAGGCGTGGGCTGGGTGGGCACTGCTGCAGGTAGAGACCTGGCCTCTGCCATCTGACTGCTTTTCTCTGCTGCTGGGGACCCCCCTGCCCAGGACTTTACACTGCAGTCCCTGAGCCCTGGACGCTTGATGCGGGGCGGGAAGAGACTTACCCAAAGCTGCAGCTGCTTCCCATTTCTCTCCCTGCTCCGTGCTGGGAGAGTGACCATTCCATGGGCATCTTGGGACGGGGTATTCACTCTCCCACCTTCTGTGTGCAGCCCTCTGCGTGCCTGGGCAGGGGAACGGTGCCTCGCGGCGTGACTCTTGATGGGAGGGGAGGGCACTCATGTGGGAGGGAAGCAGAGGGTCCTGAAACACGGGGGCTGAGGGGGCCTGGGCCTCTTCTAGCAGCCACCACGTTGCCCTTGTCCTTCAGCTTCCTGGTGACCCTAGTGTCCCCACCAGTCTCAGGAAGACTGCTGGCTGGTACTGAGGGGAGGGAGAGGGAGCGCCTGGGCCATCTGAGGCCCCCACGAGGACAGGACCCTTTTTAATCCGCAGCCCAGCCTGTTAGCAGGTGCTGGGCTTCCACCCCAGGCTGCCAGCTAGGGAGCATGTGGTGAGGGCGTGGCCACACTGGGCAGGGCTCAGGGTTGGGGTTGGGGGCTGGTAGCTAGAGCATTGGTGTTTGGGGAGGGTTCCTAGGGAAGCTGCGTATCTTGCACACACCTGGGGACTTTCCTAGCCGGGGCCTAGAGCTTTGGGCCCCAGCCCTCGCTGTTCACAGTGGCTTTGGGTTCAGGGTTCCCCTGCTTTCAGGGGGCCCTAGGAGGGGCTCCAGCCCCTGCCAGCCCTCCTCACAGCCCCTGCGTTCCCCATTCTCTCCGTTCCCTGCCACGGTCTCTTTGGTGCCTTCCTCTTGCAGGCTCCTCCCACCTGTGTGTGATTGGCAGGCTGCTTGGGCTGAAGGGCAGAAACCCTCCTTGACCTAGTTTTGGCTGAAAAGGGAATTTGTGACAGGATCCCCAAGCAGCTGGGCCGGGAATCACCGCTGAGCTGGGAATGCAGGAGCAGGACACAGAAGGGACCGAGGCAGAGCTGAGGGGCTGGGGCTGTACCTCGGGTGCGCTGCAAACGGGGAGAAGACCAGCCTAGGACAGCCTGCGTCCAGGCCGGTGGGGGAACAAGAAGAGCCCGTGTCGGAGCCGAGGGCTTAGTTACTGGCCCCGGACAGCTCCTCTGGGAAGTACTGGCCTCACTCCGGGAAGCGCGGGGCCCTGCACAGAGAGCTGACCCGCAGTTCTCAAGAGCTCTGGTCCCTGCCCTTCCCAGGCCAAAGGCCCCTGCAGTTCTCACCTTGTTGGTATGTCACGTATGAAGCAAGTGCATGGGCCAAGAGACCTGCCCGCAGGCCGCCCTCCTGCTGAGGTGTGCGCTCCTCACCACAGATAGAACGTTCAGGGTCTGCAGTTGGAGGGAAGAGTGGCCCTGCCTACTGGAGTGGCCTCAGTCGGGCCAGGAGGGTCCACATGAGCCCATTAGTGGCCTGGGTGGGCCACGAGAGGGCTGGGGCCTCCTGTCCTTCCAGACAGCCTCTGGTTCTGGGCAGATGTCTGTGTCCACTGCAGGAAGGCGGCACAAGTGGGCAGCGGCGCTGGGCCAAGAACAGGAGCACGTGCACACTTGAAGGTGCTTGTCCAGTTTGCAGGAGGCTGTGGCCAGGCAGGGGAAGAGTGGGGAGGGAGACCCAGAGACCGTGTTGACATGTCCCAGATAGCAGGGTGCACGGCTGGCCTGGCCACACTGTCCAGCACCAATAGGCGGCCAAAAATCACTGCCCACAAGGAAAGTCTCTGATAGGAAAGGTGGCAGCAGAATAAACAGAAACCGAGACTTGGGGAAAGCAGACAGTTCAGGGAGGAGAAAACAGGCAGGAAAGGAAATCTGGGGTTAATATTCTCAGGGAGTTAAGAGAAGATGCATTCAGGAAACAAGCGTGTTGCTATGAAGAAGCTACGTTCGGAGAATAAAATTAAGCTTTTGGGAATTAAAAACATGATGAAAATGGAAGGCAGAAATGGAAGAGAAAGTTGAGGAAATCCTCCAGAAAATAGAGCAAAAATGCAAATATATGGAAAATAAGAGAGAAAGAAAAGAATTAGCAGGCTAGGCCATGAAGCCAGCATTCGAATAAGACACCCTGGAAAGAACGAACAGAGAGAGTGGAGTGGGGGAGTCGTGCAGTAATCCCCGAACCTGCCCTGGAGCAGGAGCTGTTCCTGATGGAGAGGCCCTCCAAGCACCACACCAGGAAGACTTTGTGGCGGGGTGGGGCAGGGATGGTCCAAGGGGAAGCTGAGGAAATAGGTGTCCTTGCCTTCTCCCGTTCAAGGGAGAGCGTCAGAAAGCTCCAGTGGAAGGCACCCTCTGAGAATCAGAACCCTGCCCAGATGCTACTTGAGCAGGAGGGTAAAGACTCTTTTGGAGAAGCAAGGATCAGGAAGGGTGCGGTCCCCCATGGCGGGGCCAAGGGAGCCCCAGGGTGTGCGGCAAGAGATGTGGAGGTTGCCTTAGTGACTCGTGCCTGGAGAGCCAAGGAGACTCAAACCGCAGGTGGTCGGTTACTCTGGGAAACAAAGCTGCTCATGGAGGGAGTGGGTGGGCTCTGGCAGCGCGGGTCTGGAGGGATGGATGGAAAGGACTGGCCCTGGCCTTGGGGGGAGTAGGTGAGGAACATCGTGGACGCGTTAATTTATCGAGAGATCCAAACCCCATGTTTGCTTCTGGAGAAAGGGAAATTGGGCTGGCAGAGGGTGTATGAGAATTGCTCTTTTACCTTATGCCTGTGTGTATACCTGATGAAAAACTCAAACCTAGTAACAGATTCAAGGGTGGGTTTCTGCTTCTGGCCATATAGTAGCCTGTTATCCTGAAAGACCTTCCCATGCAAAATACCTAGGATCCCTGATCAGTTTGACCAACAGCCTGACTGAACAGCTCAAGGAGGCAAAAGAGGAGGGGGGACGAAGGGGGCGTGGAGGAGCGGGGGGTTGAGAGAGGAGCTGAGGGTTCTCGGGGCACCGGAAGCCTTGGTTTTAGCAGCCATGTGGCGGGTAGGGGACCAGAGCCCACCTCACCAGACCCTCCAGGGGCCCATCCTCAGTGGAAGGGCTGCCCATGACACAGAAACCTTCCCCCAGGAGGTAGTTTTCTTTCAGAATTTCTTTATGTTCTCTCTTGAGCACGTGTGAATATGGCTGCCCTCCTGTAGATGGAGGGTTAGGGTTAGTCTTTCTGCTGGGCTGCAAAGCCCAAGGTAAGAAATTAGCCTTACAAGTGGGCCAGGTTTGAGGTTGTGAGCTGGGGCAAGTAAAGACCCCCGGGGCAGCTGCTGCAGCCCCTGCCTGGGCGCCGGGCTCTGCCCTCGGGATCCCCGGCTGGGAGCCGCCGCCTCTCTGGGCCATTCCGTCCTCATCTCCCCCTCCACTGCCCAGGCCCCATGGCCAGGTCCTGGCCTCCGACTCTCCTTTGTGGCCCCATCGTCTCCCTTGACCCAGGGTCCAGGCCCTGCTGACCACTCACAGGTCTGCACCAAAGCGAGTCCCGCCTGGTGGCCACAGCACAGTCCCTTCCACGGACACAGCCCCCCAGGCCAGCGCTCCCCACTCTCGGCACCCCGCCACCGTGCCCCCAGGTCTTCTTCCTACACGTGTCCTGGGGGGCCCACGCCTGCCCGGCACAGCGGCCCTTGAAAGCGCGTGGCATGCGTCTCTGTGAGGGGAGAGGTGGGCACAGCAGACTGGAGCGGGCCAGGCGTGGTGGCCTGGGGGCATTTTGGGGAGGTTGGTGCCTGTACTGGTTTCCTTGGACCACCTTAACGAAGGACCACAAATTGGGGGGTTAAAACAACAGAAATGTGTTCTCTAAGGCTCAGGAGGCCAGGATTCCGAGAGCAGGGTGTAGGCAGGGCCGTGCGCCCTCTGTGTCTCTGGAGAGAAACCTTCCAGGCCCCCTGGCGTCTGGAGGTGCCCGTGCATCCTGGTGCGTTGGCTCGAGGCTGCAGCAGTGCAGCTGTGCCTCCGTTGTCCCCGCGTGTCTGTCTCTCTTCTTGTGAGGACACGGTCCTGTTGTAGTGGCATCCCCCACACTGTGACCTCATCTTGACTCATTGCATCTGCAAAGACCCTATTTCCGAAAAAGGTCACGTTCTGAGCTTCTGCGAAGCACACGAGTTGGGGGACCCTTCACGCCCGCACAGCGCTTTGGTCCCGAGCTTGGCCGGGTGCTCGGAGGGTGTCTCGCGGGTGGTGTGGCATGTTACAAGGGGCAGGTGTCGCGCAGAGCCTGTGCGGCCATGGGCCGGCCGCCGCTTACCGCTTGGGTCGCCACAGCTCTGCAGCGCTTCAGTGAGAGCACCCTGGAGTACCTGGCCGACCTGGACCAGGCCCCCGACCCCATGGTCAGGAAGGACGCCTTCGCCACTGACATCTTCAGCGCCTACGACATCCTCTTCCACCACTGGCTGCAGAGCCGGGAAGCCAAGGTATGCGCGGCCTGTAGGGACCTGTGCCCTCGCCTAGCTGGCTTTCCTCTCCCACCCCCAGCCTGGAGGTACTGCTCCAGTCACCTGGGCCTCTTCTGCTGTCCTGCGGGTTCTCTGGGGGTGGGGGGGGTAGATCTGTCTACACGTGCCCCTCCCTCCCCCGCCCCGCAGGTCCTCACAGAGTAGGGCTAGTTTTCTGCGGCCCCAGCGCTGGACCTCTCCCCCTGGGCCCACTCCCTCCGCCCCTTTAGGACCCCCGCTCGTGGTAACCCGGGTCTTCGAGTCCGGCTGTGGGGTCCTTGGTGGAGGGCTCTTTGCACACCTCTGCCCCGGGCTGACGGGCGTTGCCGGCCGTTCTGCACGTGAGCGCCTGTCCCTGTGTCCCCCCAGCTGCGGCTCGCTGTGGTGGAGGCCCTGGGGCCCATGAGCCACCTGCTGCCCAGCGAGAAGCTGGAGGAGCAGCTCCCCAAGCTCCTGCCTGGACTCCTCGGCCTCTACAAGAAGCACGCCGAGACCGTCCACGTGTCCAAGGTGCGTTCAGGAGTTTAGCTGCAGGGGGCGCGGGGTCGGGGTGGGAGGCCCCCGAGGCAGTCGGCCTCAGTGGGGGGCGCGGACGGGAGCCGGGAAGCAGGCCCACCTGGCCTCGCCGCGCGCCCCCGTCCCGGCCCTCCCCTGCGAGCGCTAGGGCGGAGGGCTGGGAGACTCCCGCAGCCAGCAGGGGTGGGGCTGGGACAGGAGGAGGCCCTGACGGCCCCTCTCCTCCCTCCTCGAGCAGAGCCTGGGCCAGATCCTCGAGGCGGCCGCGAGCGTGGGCAGCCGCACGCTGGACGTCCAGCTTGACTCGCTCCTGGCTGCCCTGCACGCTCAGGTGGGCTGGGGGCGCGGGGGGGGCTGGGGGCGCGCTGGGGGGGGGCCTGCTGAGGGCTAGGGGGCGGGAGGCGGGGCCGGAGTGCAGGCTTCCCTCGGGGCTAGGCCCCCTGTTGTCTGCCCAGCGCGGGGGCTCGGGCCGCGTGACACAGGACGGCCCCGGTGTGCGGGGACCGGAGCAGGCGGCCAGCAGGCCAGGGGCAGCTCTGGGGCCATCTGCACTGGCCGTGCGTCCCGAGGACCCGGGCTCAGGTGGAGACCCCCTTCAGGGGTCCTGAAGGCTCTGATGGAGAAGGGGCTTCGAGGAGGCTCCTCAGCCGTGCACACCCTGCCCCCCCAGGTCAGATGAGGAGCGTGGAGGTCACGGGGAGCTCTGGTGGGGACATTGCGTCCATGGGACTTTCTGAGTGGGAGAGAAGAGGGGCGGAAAACTAGAGAGAGCGTGGGCAGGCGGCTCTTTGAGAAAGAGAAGCAGGGAGAGTGGACTGACTTCTTTGCTCCCCCACCCCCTGGGGCATCTCTGGGCCTGCTCCACTCCCACACCTGCTGGGATGCCAGCCTGGCCCCCCGGACCCGCTGGCCTGAGCCCTCACCTGCCACACACACGGACGGCTCCCAGCGAGGGCCGGGGGTCTGGCTATGGTAGAGAGATTAAATAGTAATTTTAGTGTGTGAGCAATGGTAATGAACCTGAAAAACTGTATGAAGTGGATAGATTCCTAGAAAAGTCTTAAAAATGTCAAAATTGGCAGAGAAGAAATAGAAAACTTGACTAAACCAAGAAAGAAATGGAAACAACATTCCAAGCCCTTCCTTTCTGAAAGCAAACCCAGGACCCACGTGGTTTGAAGGTTGCGTTCTTCCAAACTTTTGAGGGACAGCTAATTTCCACCCTACACAGGTGGGCTTGGAAATGAGAAAAGGATATCCAGAGCTGCCTGATAGATTCTTTGAGGCTGGTCTTGATTCCAAATCCAAATCAGGACCACACAGAAAAATCTAGGTCTACTACTGTGAGGCTAGATGTGAGGATCGTGTGCTCAGTGAAGGGAATTGCCCTGAACTGTGATCCCAGCACTGCACCCTCAGCACCGTATCCTCAGCACTGCACCCTCAGCAGTGTACCCTCAGCACTGCACCCTCAGCTCTGCTCTCCCAGCACTTCACCCTCAGCACTGTACCCTCAGCACTGCACCCTCAGCACTGCTCTCCCAGCACTGCACCCTCAGCACTGCACCCTCAGCACTGCGCTCCCAGCACTTCACCCTCAGCACTGCTCTCCCAGCACTGCACCCTCAGCACTGTACCCTCAGCACTGCGCTCCCAGCACTTCACCCTCAGCACTGCTCTCCCAGCACTGCACCCTCAGCACTGTACCCTCAGCACTGCTCTCCCAGCACTGTACCCTCAGCACTGCACCCTCAGCACTGCTCTCCCAGCACTGCACCCTCAGCACTGCACCCTCAGCATTGCGCTCCCAGCACTTCACCCTCAGCACTGCTCTCCCAGCACTGCACCCTCAGCACTGCACCCTCAGCACTGCTCTCCCAGCACTGCACCCTCAGCACTGCACCCTCAGCACTGCTCTCCCAGCACTGCACCCTCAGCACTGCGCTCCCAGCACTGCACCCTCAGCACTGCTCTCCCAGCACTGCACCCTCAGCACTGCACCCTCAGCACTGCGCTCCCAGCACTTCACCCTCAGCACTGCTCTCCCAGCACTGCACCCTCAGCACTGCTCTCCCAGCACTGCACCCTCAGCACTGCTCTCCCAGCACTGCACCCTCAGCACTGCACCCTCAGCACTGCTCTCCCAGCACTGCACCCTCAGCACTGCACCCTCAGCACTGCTCTCCCAGTACACGAGGGGTGTAGGGCCCAGCCAGGGGGGCTGCACGGCACTGAGGCCTGTCAGCTCACCTCATCATGGAACGAGATTCCTGAAAATATTCTCTGATACCAATCAATGCAGAAAAAGCTTTTGATAAAGTTCAACACCTATTTGTCGTTAAAGCTCTTAGCAACCAGGATCAGAAAGGAACTTCTCTAACTTGATGAAGTTTAAATACCCAAACCCTCCGCATACATCATAGTGAATGGGAGACAGGTACGTTTCCTCTAGTGTCAGGAGCAGGAAGGAGCCCCACTCTCAGTTTTAATGGGGAAAGGAACAGAAATGGGGGTAACGAGGACAGACCTGTCGTTCCTCTTCTCCCGGCCACCCACCCTCCGTCCCGGTCCCCGCTTTGCCTTTCCCGAGTCCCCGAGCTCCTCTTAATACACTCAGCAACGGGTGGGTTGCCACTCGGGTCTCCCCAGCGAGAAGGCACAGGCGTGGGGGGGAGGGTTTGCTCTGTTCTGTTCCCTGCTGTCCCAGCACCGGTCTGTGTTAACTCGTGAGCACTCAGTAGATGTTTGTTTTATGGATGGTTGATTTATTCATCCAGAAATGCACTCATATATGAACTGAATCGGTTCACAAATACTAGAACTAAGTTCAGCAAGGTTGCCAGTTACAAGACCACCCTGTAAAAATCAGGAGCTTTCTTCTCCATCAGTAGTGACCAACTAGAAAGTACAAAAAAATGATCATTTACAATAGCAACAGAAACTTATCGTAAGGTATCTGGGAATTCACCTAACGAAGAATGCCTAAGATCTCTATGGAGAAAAAGTTTACAACTCTGAAAAAAGTGAGGAAAAAAATGAGAGATGTAGCACAATATCATTTACTTAATATAAAAGTGATTGCATAAAACTGTAAAAACAAACAATGATTATCTATGGGATGGGGGTGGGGTTTAAACGGGAAATATAAATATATAAAAGCTGAAAAGGCAGAAAAAATGTGATATTTCCTTTTCTTAGAGCTTTCCATTCATGTCTTTTGTTTTTCTATTGGTTTTTAGGGGTTTTTTTTCATATTGATCTGTAGCAGTTATTTATAGTCTCATATCATGTATGTATAAATGTTTGTTTCTACTTTGTCCGTTATCTGTGGCTCTGTTTATGGTATTTTTTGCCATGCAAAATTATTTAGTTTTTACACCATCATTTATCCATCTTTTATGTTACAGTTCAGCTTTTGCTATACTTGGAAAAGGCTTTCGAGTTCTGCAATTAATTTTTAGCTTCTCTCATTTTCCCCTATACTTTTACTGTTTAATCCGTCTGGAGTTTATTTTAGGGAAAGAGTGAGAATCTAGTTTTATCTTTTTTCCAGATGACTACCCATTTGCACTAGTTACCTATTGCCCTTTGACCGATCACTCCAAAACTTAGCATGTGAAAACAGCAGCGGTTTACTCTCTCCAAGTCACTGCGGAGTCCTGAGCAGCTCAGGCTCGCGCGTGGTCACGTCACGCATCTTCCGAAGGCTCCCCGGGGGGTGGGGGGTTCTGCTTCCAAGCCGGCTCCCTGCTCCTGGGCTGCTTGAGCATCCTCAGAGCTGGCAGCTGAGTGAGCCCGGGAGCAGGCAGGAAGCCGCGGTGCCTTTTATGGCCAGGTTAGGTCTTTGCAGTGGAAGTGACAAGGAGCACCCTGGGGGCCTGGAGCAGAGCCCAGCCGCCTGGCATTCACCTGGTCCTGCACCGCTGGTCACTTCTCACCTTAGAGCCCTGTGCCCGGAGGCCCTGCGGGTGTCCTTTGTTGTGACCTTGAGGGGTTGAGTGGGTACTGGGGTGCCACCCAGAGCTCAGCCCCCGGTGAGTGTCACCCGCTGAGGTGCAGTGGAGCCCAGAGACACATCTGCCAACAGCCTCTGTTTTTGCTTTTACTAGTGCAGCTTCTTTTTCTTTTACAATTTTGAACGAATGGACTCCAGGTATTTTGGTTTCCAGTGCTTTCTGTATTCTAGAGGTCCGTGGTTTCCAGCCCAGGGTGTCATGCCCAGGAAAGCAGGAAACTGTCTCCTTTCTCATCAAGGAATGTGTCTTGGGAATTTGTTTCCTGGCTGGTGGTGGGAAGGGTGGGGTGTAGAAGGAGCCAGGACTCTTTTCCCTTGAGAGGGCCAACTATAAGCTGTGGGCTGAGGTCCCCAGGGCGCTTCTGGTCACAGGCAAGGGGCTCCTGCACCCAGGTGAGAGAGCGCCTGAGGGACCTGCACCTGCGCGGTGGCTGGGGTGGGGCCTGGGCCCAGCATCTTCAGGGGACCTGTCCCTCCCGCGGCCTTGCTGGGCCCCTGTGACTGTGCCCTCTGTTCCCGGAGCAGGTCTGCGTGCCCGTCGAGTCCTCGAGCCCTCTGGTGGTGAGCAACCAGAAGGAGGTGCTGCGCTGCTTCACGGTGCTGGGTATGAGGCCGCGGCCTGGCTGCTCTGGGGGGCGGGGGGCCCCTTGTCTAGTGTGCTGCCCGCCTGTGTCTCTGGGGAGCATACAGCCAAGGCCTGGCTGGGCCGCAGCCCCGAGCGTCCGGCCTCGCTGGCCGCCGGGCCTTGCTTGTCTTGGAGGTGCAGACAGCCAGCAGGGGGCGAAGGACAGCTCGTTACGAACAGTTTTTGACGAGCGCTTGCCCTACAGCCTGCTGTTCGCCTGACCGCCTGCTGGCCTTCCTGCTGCCCAAGCTGGACACCAGCAACGAGAGGACCCGTGTGGGCACCCTCCAGGTCGTGAGGCACGTCATCAACTCGGCCGGTAAGTGCCCTTGGTGGCGCAGAGATGGAAAAGGCAGACATTGTCCAGCTTTTAGGTGAAAAGGAACATCTTGCTTTGAATTCTTTAAATATTTTCCCCAACTTTCTATTTTGTAAAACTCCAAACTTTTTGCAAAGTTGCAGCAATAGTGCTCATCTGCCCCCCAGCAGGCGTCCGTCACTGACATTTGCCCTGGCCAGCTGGCTGCAGGCAGTGGGGCACAGCGCCCCTGATCTGGGCCCGGCAGCTGCCACGTGCCCGCTGCTGTGGTGGCTCAGGGTCCCGCTGACCTGTCACGCTGTCTGCCGCGGCTGCCGCTCAGTGTGGGGTCTGTGCACAGGCATATGTTGCTTAGTTGTGTCTTAGATGTGGACCTTTGAGAAGAGCTGAGGCCAGTTCTGTAGACAGTCCCTCGATTTCCATGTGTCTGATGGTTTCCTCACAATTGGATGGAAGAATTCAGGTTTCTTGCTTTTAAGGCTAATTTAATCAGCAATAAGCTTGAACAGTTTTCACACTTAAGTCTGTTTTTTTCCGGTGAGTCTTGGTTGCTAAACCGTGGCCATGGCCGTGGGCCACATCAGGCCTGCAGCCTGCTTTTGTACAGCCCGTGAGCCGAGAGTGGTTTTCACATGGCAACGGGTTGTACAAGCAAACAAAGAAGAATGTGACGGAGACCACTTGTGGCCCTGGAAGCCTAAGTGTTCTCTGTCTGACCCTCTGTGGAACAAGCGTGTGGACCAGGTGGCGCCTGTGCACTTGGCAGCTCTCGGGTTTGGGGAGTGAGGGGGCAGCACTTGGTGGGCGGGGCCGGGTCCTGCCGTGAGCCCAGGAGCACGTGGCTGGTGGCCTGCTGGCTCCCTGGGGAAGGGTGTTGCTGGGACAGAGAGCAAGGCCTCTCACCCGCCACAGCGCCCTCGGGAGCCCAGGTGCCTGCGGGCCTCGTCTGGGCCTCGGCCGGGCCTTCGCTTCCTCTCTGATCTGCTGTTCGTGGTCATTAGTGGCGCTGAACGTTTTTAACGCAGTCAGCCTCGCTTGCCTTTCCTTTGTTAATTCTTCTCTCGCGATGATGTTCCAAAGTCACTTCATATCCACTTGTCTTTCATTTTTTCCTTTAAGTTCTTTCTCTGGCCGTAAGTGTAGATACGTATATATGGTTAGGACTCGGTGCTCTCACTGCCCAGGCCCCGGGTTTAATCCCTGCTCAGGGAACTAAGATGCTGCAAGCCACGCAGCGTGGCCAAAAGAAAGACGTGGTACATATAAAAAATGGAATGCTACTCGGCCATAAAAAGAATGAAATAATGCCATTGCAGCAACATGGATGGACCTAGAGATTATCATATTAAGTGAAGTAAGTCAGAAAGAAGAAGACATATGCAATATATCACTTTTATATGGAATCTAAAATATGACACAAATGAACTTATTTACAAAATAGAAACATACAGACAGAAAATAAACTTGTTACCAAAGGGGAAAATTGGGGGGAAGAGATAAATTAGGAGTTTGGGATTAACAGATACATACTACTATATATAAAATAGATAAACAACAAGGTCCTACTGTATAGCACAGGGAACTATACTCAGTATCTTGTCATAAACTATAATGGAAAACAATCTGAAAAAGAATAGATACATAGGGCTTCCCTGGTGGCACAGTGGTTAAGAACCCGCCTGCCGATGCAGGGGACACGGGTTCGAGCCCTGGTCCGGGAAGATCCCACGTGCTGCGGAGCAACTAAGCCCGTGCACCACAACTACTGAGCCTGCGCTCTAGAGGCCGCGAGCCACAACTACTGAAGCCCACACACCTAGAGCCCGTGCTCCACAACAAGAGAAGCCACTGCAATGAGAAGCCCGTGCACCGCAGGGAAGAGTAGCCCCTGATCACCACAGCTAGAGAAAGCCTGCGCGCAGCAACGAACGCAATGCAGTCAAAAAAAAAAAAAAAGATACGTATATGTATAACTGAATCACTTTGCTGAACACCAGCAACACTGTAAGTAAACTCTACTTCAGGAAAAAAGTAAAATTTTTAAAAATTATATATATATACATATTTAAATCTCTCCCTTTTGGGGGGCTTGGCCCTTGGTGGTTTCATTTGCTTGTTTACAATTGTGGTAAAATACACATAACATAAAATTTTCCATGCTCATCGTTGTAGGTGTGCACTCAGCAGCGTTAAGGACATTCACATCGCTGTGCAGCCGCCTCCAGGACCCTTTTCATCCTGCAAACCTGAAACTCTGTCCCCACTAAACAACACTCCCCACATTTCAGTCCCTTTTAAACCGCAGGTTTCCTGTGCTCTTTTCTTTCTCTTGTAATTTATCCGTGGAAGAGCCTAGGCCATTGGACCTGTGGAGTTTCACACGGTCAGCTTGGCGGGCTGTGTTCTTGAGGTGCAGATTGAGGTTTTCTCGTCCGTCTGGATTTCTTGCAAATTGGCAAGAACTCAGACTCCAGTCGAGTCCCTTTGGCAAGGCTGTAGGGGGCACAGTGTGTACCGGGCGGCCTCGGCAGCACTGACGCTCGCCGCCTGGGGCACGGCTGGTGCTGCGCCGGTTCGCTGGGTGCCTTGATGAAGAGATGCTCTTCACCTGCCACTCAGCCACGCAGAAGTGTGGCTCATGTAGGAACTGCAGGCTCAGCTGTTGGCTCCTTTGGTCAGTTTTCAAGATAATACACTGGTCCCCTATCATCTTCTAAAGGTGACCATTGCTCTTTAAAAATATCATAGGGACTCATGAATTCAAACATGTTCGAGAAATTTCAGTTCATTGCAGTTATTACCATTATTTTTTAAATTAATTTTTATTGGAGTATAGTTGATTTACAGTGTCATTTTAGATTCTGCTGTACAGCAAAGTGAATCAGCCGCACGTATCCGTATATCCCCTATTTTTTAGATTATATTCCCATCTAGGTCACCACAGAGCACTGAGTAGAGTTCCCTGTGCTAGACAGTAGGTCCTTATTTGTTATCTATAGTTATTACCATTATTGGAGCTCAAATTGTGTCGTCTCCGGGGAGTGGGGAGACTTCTTCAAGTTCTAAGTCCTTTGATGATGAACTAAGCTCATGGTGTATATTTCTTGCCCCAGCCTCCAGTTCCCCGTGAGAGGTGGGATCAGGACACACCCCTCCCCTGGGGCTGGCCTTGGAATGACAGCGCCATCACTGTGCTCCCAGTCTCTGTTTTCATTAAAAAAAATTTTTTTTGACCACGCCATGTGGCTTGCAGGATCTTAGTTCCCAACCAGGGATCAAACCCGGGCCCTCAGCAGTGAGAGCATGGAGTCCTAACTGCTGGTCCGCCAGGGAGGTCCCTCTTTGTATTTATTTTTATTAATCTCATGACCACTTCTTGATAGTCACTTTTCACCCCCATTTAAATATCTGAATGCGACTTCCCCGGCGGTCCAGTGGTTAGGACTCCGCGCCCTCACTGCCGAGGGTCCAGGTTCGATCCCTGGTCGGGGAACCAAGATCCCACATGCGGCGTGGTGCAGGCCCCCCCCTCAAAAAAATTAAATAAGTATCAGGAAAGGAAGGGTTATACTGCTGGTTCTCAAAGTGGGGTCCTCAGACCGGCAGCGCCAGCTCACCGGGGAATGTGTGAAAAGTGAATGCCTGAGCCCACCCGGGCCTGCAGGTTGGAGTGGGGAGAGGGGACGGCGGCTGGTGGTGCTTAACGAGCCTGCTGTGATTCTGATGCCCCAGGAGACCCCCTGACCCTTGCACTTGAACTGGGATACATGCTCAGCCCGCTCTTTCTCTGCTGCCCTAAACCACCAATCTCCTAGCTTTTTAATTGGGTGAAATAATGTTATTTGCTGAAAAAGGTCATTTCCCCCTCCCGCCCGCCGGAGAGAAATGGGTGGGCTTGTGCGTGTGCGGTCTCCTCCTCCTGCCACGTGGAGGGCCACACTGAGGCCAGAACCCCGGCAATGTGGTCTTGGGCCTTGTGGTGGGGGGCAGACTGAGCCATCTGTCTGTTTCCTGCAGCTGCTCAGATGGAAGTCAAGCAACCCTTTATTCTCTCCTCCATGAAGCTTCCTCTTCTGGATACCAATAGCAAGGTAAGTCAGCGGGCAGCCCTAGCTCCGCCGTGAGCAGCTGCGGGCAGTGTGGCCGCCACTGACCCGGCAGCCACCTCTCAGCCAGGCCAGACCTCAGTGGGCGCGTGCAGGCCTGGGCACCTGCCAAGCTGTGTGTCTGGGACCCCCAGCTTCCTCCTGATGCAGTTAACCAAGTATGAAGTTAGGAAGCGGTCCCCCAAACCACCCTGGGGTTCAATCGTTCTCTAGAAGAACCCCCAAGCGCACAAGAGTCGTCATACCCACGTTATGGTTTATTACACCAAAAAGACGCAGACTAACCTCAGCCACAGAAGAGGCACGAGGGGCAGGCCCAGGAGGCTCCAAAGTCGGACCGCTGTTCTCCTCTCCCTGCGGAGCCGTGGGCAGCCTGGGCTCCCTGGCAGTGCTGTGCCAGCTGCCCCCCAGGGAAGCCCCCAGCCTCGTGTCTGGGGTCTCTGTTGGTCCTCTGTCACGGAGACCTCAGCGTCCAGCCCCTCCTGGCCCGAAGCCCCCACCCTCAACCATCACATGGTTAGGTGATTCAGCGTGGCCGAAGCCTCAGGGAAACGAGGACCCGGGGCTCAGCGGGGACATCCAAGGGCTTGGGGGCGACGCCCAGAGCCGAGGGCAGGGCTGATCCTCCCTCCTCGGGCTCAGCAGCAGCAGGGCCCCTCAGCTGTGTCCTGGGGCTGCCCCAGCCTTTGCGCTCATCCTGGCACCCTGTTCTTGGGACCTTCTGTGAGAGTTTTAGAAGCTACTGAAATGGACCCCAAACCACCTGCATCTGTTTCAGGGCCCCCGTGCCCTGGGTCACCCCCAAGGGGCCACACCGCGTGCCGTCAACAGTGTCCGTGGCCAGACGCACTCAGCCTGAGCGGCCCTCGTGCTCCCACATCGCTCACTCCCTCCAGACCTGTCAGCCCCACGGTCACTCAGGACACACGTGTAGTTGGGGGCACAGGGCAGCGATGTGCGACCTGAGATCCGGGGGCGGAGAGGCGTCACCGGGACACAGGGGAGGGTCCCCAAGGAGGGGCATCGGGCCGCTGTCTGGATGCGGCGTGGGAGCGGGAGGCCCTGGAGGAGGCGCCGCCCCGGGGAGAGGGCGCTGTTTCCGGCTGCGGCGGCACAGCCATTCCTTGGAGCCGCCAGACAGAGTTCTCAAAGGGGCTGGACAGCAGGCTCAGAACTCTCAGGAGTGTTTGGGTGACAAGTGCAGACTCGGGGACCTTGCCCAGAAGGGCAAAACAGGGTCGGGAGATGCCCAAGGAGGCGCCGGCCCGCGTCGGGAGCCAGAGAGCAGCAGGGCTGGTGCCCGGGAGGGGAGGGGCTGGGGGAAAGAGGAGGAAGAGGCCTTCCCCTGGGGATGTGAGCGTGGCCGCAGGCTGGCCTTCGTAGCAGGGGTCTGGGGAGAAGGTGGGGGCAGGTACAGGCGCAGGCAGAGGGAAGGGTGAGATTCCATCGCCCAGCTGGGTCGTCGTGCTGTCCGGCGCTCCTCTGAGGCCCTTGCCGCTCTCCCTCGGTCCGGGCAGGTGAAGCGGGCCGTGGTGCAGGTGATCAGTGCCATGGCCCATCACGGCTACCTGGAGCAGCCTGGAGGCGAGGCCATGATCGAGTACATCGTGCAGCAGTGCGCGCTGCCCCCCGAGGCGGAGGTAAGGGCGCCGCCTCACCCTCCTGCTCCTGGGCCCCTCATTCCCCACCTCCGTCGGGGGCGTTGTCACATGTGCCAGTGATTTGTTGTCTTACCGCTGAGTAGCATTCCGTGGTATGGACGTGCCAGTCTGTTATCCACTCTCTAGAGGAAGGAGACTCTAGTTGTTTGCAGTGTGGCAGTTACGAAAAAAGCCACTGTGACCGTGTGGGTACAGGTTTCTGTGGGAGCATGCGTTTGTACACCTGGGTAAGCACGAATGGAAAGTGTGCATTTAATTTCATAAGAAATTTCCAAACGGTTTTCTGAAGCGGCTGTGCCATCTCATGGCCCCAGCAGCAGCACATGAGAGGCCCTGTGGGCACTTGCAGGCTCGGGTCCGGGCTGTTTGTTTCTCAAGCTGTCCTGACAGGCTGGCATCTCACCAACGACCAATGTTTGCCATCCCCATGTCTTCCTTAAGTGTCTGTTCACAGCTTTTGCCTATTTTTGAGTTGTTTACTTTCTTATTATTGAGTACGGAGTGTTCTTTATATATTTTGGATGCAAGTCCTTTATCAGATTTATGGTTTGTAAATATTTTCTGACAAGTCTGTTGCGTCATACTTATCTTTTTATTTTCTTAACAATGTCTTTCAAAAAGCAGATGTTTTAATATTTTAGAAGTCCACTTTATCAGGTTTTTATTTATAGCTCTTGCTTTTGGTGTTCTAGCTAGTAAATCCTCTCTCAACCAAAGGTCACAAAGATGTTCTCCTGTGTTTTCTTCTAGAAGTTTTAACTTCGAGGTTTTACATATAGATTTGTGATCCATTTTAAGTTAATTTTATTTAATGTGAGGTGTGGTTGTTCAGGCTCATTATTTTGCACGTGGATGTGCAGTTGTCCTAGCACCATCTGCTGAAAAGACTCTTCTTTCCACGTGGATGAGTTGCCTTTGCATCTTTGTCAAAATCAAGTGACTTTGTGGACTCTGTTTTGCTCCACTGGTCTGCGTCTGTCCTTTTGTCGGGACCACACTGTCTTGCCTGAAGCTTTACAGTAAATTCTGGAGCAAAGTAGCATGAGTCCTCTAACTTCAGTCTTCTTTTCTAATTCTTTTGGCTATTATAGTTCCTTCACTTATCCATATACATTTTAGAATCATCTTGTTGATTTCTACAAAAATAAACCTATTAGAATTTTATTTATTTGTTTTTATTTTTGGCTGTGTTGGGTCTTCATTGCTGCACGCGGGCTTTCTCTAGTTGCGGCGAGTGGGGGCTACTCTTCATTGCGGTGCACGGGCTTCTCATTGCAGTGGCTTCTCATTGCAGAGCACGGGCTCTAGGCGCGCGGGCTTCAGTAGTTGTGGCGCGCGGGCTTCAGTAGTTTTGGCGCACGGGCTTAGGAGTTGTGGCTCACAGGCTCTAAAGCGCAGGCTCAGTAGCTGTGGTGCACGGGCTTAGTTGCTTCACGGCATGTGGGATCTTCCCAGACCAGGGCTCGAACCCGTGTCCCCTGCATTGGCAGGCGGATTCTTAACCACTGTGCCACCAGGGAAGCCCACCTACTATAATTTTGACTGGGATTGTGTTGAATCTGTAGACTCTTTGGGAAGAATTGATATCTTTTGATGAATTGATGTTGTCTTCCCATCTATGAAAATGGTGCATTACATTTACTTAGGTCATCTTTGATTTCTTTCGTCAGTACTTCGTAATTTTAAGCATATAGATTCTGCACATATTTTGTTAGATCTGTAACTATGTTTTTAGTGCTATTGTAATAGTATAGTTTTGTTAATTTCAATTTCCAATTGTTCATTGCTAGTGTGTAGAAATACAGTTGATTTTTACATGTTGACCTTGTATCTTGTGTCCTTACTTTTTATAGATTCTTTGAGATCTTCTACATGGAATGTCATGTTTTCCAATAGACAGCTCAATCTTCCTTTCCAATCTGAATGGCTTTTATTTCTTTTTCTGGCCTTATTGCCTTGGTTAGAATCTCCATTACAATGCTGAATACAAGTGATGAGCGCAGACATCCTTGCTTTGTTTCCATTCTAAGGGGAACACATTCAGTCTTTTAATATTAAAGATTCTGCTTTCAATTCTTTTGAATTTGAAATGGACATAAATGATTGCTTTTTAGGTATTGAATTCCTTGCACTGCCAAGATAAATGACACTTGGTCATGATTTATAATGCTTTTAATATATTGCTGGATTTGATTTCCTGATACTTTGTTGAGAGATTTTGCACCTCTTCAAGAGGGTTATTGGCCTATACTTTCCTGTAATGTCTCTCTCTGGTGATCCTTCATTAGGTGAGTTTGGACATGTCCCCTCCTCTTCTAACTTATGGAAGAGTTTGTGAAGATTTGGTATTTTTTCCTTAAATCTTTGGTAGAATCCGTCAGTGGAACTACATAGGCCTGGAGGTTTCTTTGTTGAAAAGCTTTTAACCGTGAATTGTTTCATAGACAAAGAACTATTTAGGTTATCTGTTTTCTTGAGTAAGCTTTGATGGTTTGTCTCTGGGTAAAGGGTCCTAAGGCCACCTGCATGCTTGGTGCTTCACTAGAAGGACTTGTAGGACTCAGAGGTAACTGTACTCGCAGCTAAAATCCATGTGCACGTTTCCTGTGTGCTCCCGGGAGGGGCCACACAGAGCACACTCCCTCCTGCATCAGAGAGATGCAGCCCAGGGAAGCCCATCTGACAGCCCGAGTCAAGCTTGTTACTGGAGGTAGGCATCTTCTGCCACAGCCAGCAAAACGCCAGACTCCCAGGGGAGCCCGTGTTCAGTGCTCAGGCAGCCAAAACAGTCTTACTTCTCACTTAGGGAAGTTTCAAAAGACGAGTTCCCAGATGTAAAATGTTTCAGGTGCTGTGGAAGAGAGTATGGCGGGTCTTCAAACAATTAAAAACAGAGTTACCATATGATCTGGCAATTCCACTTCTGGGTATTTACCCAAAAGAAATGAAAACGGGATCTTGAAGAGATACTTGCACACCCATGTTTGTAGCAGCGTCATTCACGATAGCCAAGAGGTAGAAGCAGCCCAAGTGTCCATCAAGGGATGACTGGGTAAACACAGTCTGCTCTACCTATATAGTAGAATGTCACTCAACCTTAAAAAGGAGGGAGATTTGGACACATGTTACAACATGTGTAAACTTTGATAACTTGCTGATCAAAGTTTTCCCTACCAGTTTTAGCATCAGTTGTTCATTTTCTAACTCCATTAATTTTCTATACTTATTTTTTTGGCCTTTTGTTGTGACAAAGAGCTTTTTGCTATTTTTATGTTCATATATAACATCTCAGTGTGGATTCATGGGTTACTCTTTCATGCATTTCTGTCATTCGTTTTGGTGGTCAAATTGTTCTGAGTTTGGCCTGTGGGAGCCCCTGTGGAGGGGGTTCCTGTGTCCTTGAGGCGAGGCACGTCTCCATCATTTTTTGAGTGAGCCTTTCCTTGTTTTCTGGCACAAGAAGATGTTCCAGGCTCACCTGACCTGTCCTTACCTCTAGCTCTGTGGACACTTTTCAGATGAGCTCTTTTTATCTTTTATTTCTGAGGGGAATTTGTCTCCTTTATCTCTTTAATTTTTTCTTGCTCTCCATTTTTATCTCTCTCATTCCAGCGCTTCTGTTATCTGAATGTTAGCACTTCTTTAATATCTTTCTTTTTCGTTTCCTTGAAGTCTTCAATCTGTTCTTCCAAGTCAGTAATTTCTTTCTTAACAGCAACCATTTCACTATTAATTTCTTGAATCAAATTCTGTATTTAACTGTTATACTCTTTCACATGTTTTTCTTGTTCTTGGTTCATATTACTATTTTCCCACCTATAGTATGTTTTTCAGGTTAAGTTTATGTTCTTGGTCTATGTGTCCTAATAGTTCTGCTTTTGTTGGGCTTTGTATGTGTCCTCAGTGTTTACTATTGGATAGTTTGCAGTTTCTGTGTGGATTCTTTATTAACCCAAAGTTTCTTTTAGGATTTTTAAAGTTTTCTAGGTGATTTGCTTTTCGTGGCTACTGTGGGTTTGTAATTTTATTGCGTTCTCTACATTGAATCTGGCCAGGTTTATTTTTGCTTCTAAGAGTTTGTTGAGATCTTCTTTTTAGCCTAATAGGTGGTCAGACTTTAAAAGTTGTTTGTGTGTATTTGGTATTAAGACTTATCTGTATTTTTAGAGCATGCTTTAAAAATTGCTGTTTAGGCCCTATTAAATACCTCTATTTTTTCTACTCCATCTTTGATTTCTCAGGGAGAGGTGTTAAATGTCTCCTACAGTCATTGCAGTTTTCCCAATTTCTCTTGGTTTTCAGTGTTTGCTGTTTGGTATTTCAGAGCATGAGTTGAAGACTCAGAGTGTTTGGAGAGCAGAGTCCTTTTCCACATGGAAGGTTCCCAGGGAGCCGGGCCCTGGAGCACTGTCTCCTCAGGTCTGAGAGAAGCCACTGGCCCATCGGGTTCCAGAGCTTGTCTCTGTTCTTTGTAGAAAATGCCGTTTTCTCGCCGATTATCAGGTCCACAAAGGGCCTCCGGTTTCTGGGGACATCGGCATTGCCCATCAGGACGGAGTCACGGTTCCCTCTGTTCTGGTGGCTGAACCAAGCCTGCTGAGCCGGCTTCCTTGGGCGATTTTAGTGCAGAGTGAGCTTCCTGCCCGTGACGGGTGACATGGGCGTCCCCTCAGTGAGGGCTGGGCAGGGTCTGTCCTGCTTCGCTCAGGCCGTCTCCTCAGGGCCGGAGCCCACGACGGTGTAACCTGGAGAGCAGAGAGCACACACTCCGCCCTCCCCTCCGGCAGCCTCAGAAGCTGGGCGCCGACAGCGAGGCCCCGGCGGCAGACAGCGTGCGGGCCATCAGTGTCAGCACCCTCTACCTGGTCAGCACCACCGTGGACAGGATGGGCGACGTGAGTGCCGCCCACCCCCTGGGACCCACCGCGCCCCTCCTGAGCCCTCGGCCTGGGGCCTGCTGCCCGCACACCCTGGAGTGGGTGCCTGCAGACCCCGTGCTGCTGCCCCCAGGTCCTCTGGCCGTACCTGCTCGAGTTCCTCGTCCCCGCGCGCTTCACCGGGGCGCTGACCCCGCTCTGCAGGAGCCTCGTGCACCTGGCCCAGAAGAGGCAGGAGGCGGGGGCCCACGCCCTCCTCATTCAGTACAACGGCAACGGTGCGCCCCCGGCCCTGGCCCGGACCCCCAGCCCACCTTGACCCCAGGGCGCGGGCGGCCCTGAGTGTTGCACGTCTGTCTCCCCTGCAGCGACCCTTCCATCTCCCTACGCCATGACCACCAGGCTCCTGGTAAGCAGTGCGCTGGGGGGCGTGCTTTCCCAGAAGCACCACCTCCCCAGGCAGGTGGCCGCTGGGCAGCCGCGCACGCCGGGGTTGTCGGGGAGGAGTGGGCCCTCTCCTTTGTCCCCGTCCTCGCCCTGTCACTGCTGTGAGAAGGACACTGTCTCGCAGTGGGGACTGTCAGGTGCTCCAGGCGGGGTTTTGGGGAGCTGCGTCTCTGGGGGCTTCTTGCCCCACCTGGGTGGCCGTGCTTGGCCTCGTGTGGGGCGTTGGGGCGCTGTGGCCCTGGGCGCCGGTGGAGAACCCGCTTCTGGCTCCTCCAGGCCGTGTCTTCCAGCCCCTACCTGGGGGACGGTCGCGGGGCGGCCTCGCTGCGCCTCCTGAGCGTCCTTCGCCGGGACATCCATCCAGTGCTGGGTCAGCGGTGGGCGACCGCCATCCCCCTGCTGCTGGAGCACCTGGACGGTGAGGCCCAGAGGTGGGCGGCGCCGGTCCTCCTCTGATGCCGTGTTTTCAGCCAGTCGGCACCAAGCCCGGCCAGTGGGGACCAGGGTTTTGAAAGTTGGAAGAAATGGCCTCTGCTGTGGTTCAGGAAAGGGCCTGGACAGTGGGGCTGACAAGATGCTCCCTGCTGGTTGTCACCTGGGAGCACACTGGACGTGGGTGCAGCCCTTCCTTCCGCTGTGCTAGAGTTGACGGGGCCAGGCGGGGGGCGGTGCGGGGGGCGGTGCTCTGAGCACTGCACTCCTGCCTGTGGGCGTGGGTCTGTCTGCTGGGCTGAGCGGATGACTGGTCTGGTCGTTTCAGGATATACGGAGGAAACCCTGTCACGGAAAGAATGGGAGGAGAAGCTGCTGACGGTGAGAGAAGGGAGAGGAGGCGAGAGCGTAGCCTGTCTTGGACCCAGGGGCCTTTTCTGGCCCGGGTGGGGAGAGCTTGGGGCAGCAGATGCTAGGGGAACTGCACCTCCCCAGGGTTGCGATGTTTGCCTTGACCTAGCGGTGTGGCTGGGGGAGGGGCAGAGGGATAGGTGGGTGTCTCTGGGGGTGAGCACTGCCTACTGACCTCACAGATTGTCACCCTGCTGTGACAGAGTCACATTACAGGGGCTTTGAGCTGCTCTGGCCACTGGAGCCTTCTCTCCTCTCCCCTGCTTGGCTCAGAGCTGTCTGTGCCCCCTTGTGGTGCGTGCCTGACCACCCAGAATTTGTTTTGTCTGGGCTCGAAAGTGATCTAGCTATTCAGAGCCATGGCACAGGACCCTGAGGTCCCTGCCTGTGACACCCCCAGGCATTGGGTCCCTCCCCAGCCAGCCCAGTGAAAGGCCGAGCTCCGGCCCCTCATTGGTAGAGCTCCTGCCCGCAGTTCCTTCGGGACACTCTGGCTGTTGTGTCTGACAACACATGGATTTGCCAGCTGAGCCTGGAGATGTGCAAGCAGCTACCCAACTACAACGGGACGCCCCTGGAGAAGGTGCAGGGCGAGGGGGGAACGCCCAGGGAGGAGGTGCAGGGCGAGGGGGGAACGCCCCGGGAGGAGGTGCAGGGCGAGGGGGGAACGCCCCGGGAGGAGGTGCAGGGCGAGGGGGGAACGCCCCAGGAGGAGGTGCAGGGCGAGGGGGGAACGCCCCAGGAGGAGGTGCAGGGGGAGGGGGACCCCCTGCTAGGAGGAGGTGCAGGGCGAGGGGGGAACGCCCCAGGAGGAGGTGCAGGGCGAGGGGGACCCCCTGCTAGGAAGAGGTGTGGGAGGACAACCTGCCGGGGTGTTGTGGGCATGGTCCTCAGTTCCTGTTCCTTGGTTCCGTGTCACTTGCTCCCTGAGCCTGTCTCTGGTGGCCCCTGTGGTCCTGGCAGAGGCTGGGCGAGAAGGCCTGCGAGCCCCCTCGTAGTGGCTGACGGCGGGGCGGTGCAGCGGCTCCGCACCCCCTCCTGCTCCTCACACGCCGCCCAGGACGCCTCTGGTCCTTGCGGTGGTCAGTGTCGTGGGCTCCCGCGTCCGCTGGCAGCGCGGGCACCGCCAGGGGCAGCGCTTTGGTAGTGCTGGGCGTCCCTCTACTCGGGAGCCAGGCACAACCCTGTTCTCTGACTTCGTTGCAGAACTTCCTGTATAAATGCATAGGAACTACCCTGGGTGCTGCTTCAAGTAAGGAGGTGGTGAGAAAACATCTGCAGGAGCTGCTGGAAACCGCCAGATACCAGGAGGAGAGCGAGCGTGAGGTGGCCGCCCCTTCCCCACGGGAGGCCCGGATGCCCGCAGGCTTGCTGGCAGTGGTCACTCTCTGTCCTCTCAGACGTGCAGCCAGCGTGTGTACCTGTGTGTATGTGTGTGTGGTGTGCACAGACGCACTGGATGGTGTGCGCATGCATGTGTACTCCTCTCCGTCCCCGACCTTGCCCAGGTGTGAGTGCACCTGTGTACCTCCCCAGGGCCTTGCCTGTTGCTTTGGGATCTGTGCCAGCTCCCACCTGGATGACACCCTGGCCCAGCTGGAGGACTTTGTAAAGTCAGATGTGTTCAGAAAATCTGCCGGCATTTTCAACATTTTTAAGGTACAAAGGTCAGGCTGACAGCTGAAGGGGAGGTCTGGGGTGGGCCTGGCCTGTGATTTTGTCTTAGCCGTGGTACCCTGCATTTTGAGGTTCTGTGGGGTGGAGGGTTGGTCCTGGCGCCTCCTGGGCTTTGGTGCCTCGCACGTTGGGGGTGGGTCAGGGAGCTGGCATCCGGTCGTGGGCGGGGCTGGCGGATGAGGGCTCCCTCCCAGCTGGCGACTGGGGCAGTGAGAGGGGGCTCTGGGCAGCAGGGATGGGGGCGGCCACCTTCCTCTCCCACCGCCTATCTGTGCGTCCTCTGCCCCCTGGTGGCCAGTGGAGGCTGCGTGCTCGCTGAAGCCCCACTGGGGGCTGGACCCCCGCTGTAGGCCTCCACCCCAGCCCTGCCCCTAGGTTTTCAGTCTCCCTGTGCCTGGGTCAGCCGGTGACAGAATCTCAGGGCTGTGTAGTGTGAACAGGCCCTGAGGACGGAGGGGGGCTCCTGGGCAGCCACCAAGCGAAGGCAGGGACCCCACCTCTGGCCCTTCCCTTGCTCTCAGCCCCCCAGCTCTTCCTCCTGCTTGCCCCTCCCACCTTGGTCCCCTGCTGCGTCCTTTCCCCTCTGCCCCTTGGTCCCCAGCAGGCCCGAGCCTGCCCAGTCCTATCCCGTCCTGCTGTTCCCGACCTTGGGGCTCTCTTCCTCCCGACCGGCTGTGCCCTTGTTCCCACACACGTGGGGCGGAGTGCTCGGCTGCTGGCGGGGTGGGGGGATTGTGTCGCAGAGCCCTGCTGAAGCCTCCGGCCTCTCAGGACCGGAGTGAGAACGAGGTGGAGAAAGTGAAGAGCACGCTGATCCTGTGCTACGGGCACGTGGCAGCGCGGGCCCCCCGCGAGCTGCTGCTGGCCAGGGTGGAGTCGGACATCTTCCGGAACGTGTCCCAGTGCTTCAGCACCAAGGTGGGTGCCCGGCCGTGTCGCGGGGAGGGAGAGAGGGAGGGGTGCCGCCACTGGGGCCTCACGCGCTAACTCATGTCACCTCTGTCGTTCAGGTTCTGGGGATAAAGGTAGAGACCAAGGTACAGTGTGCAGGAGTGGAGTGGGAGCTCTGCTTTCCTCTCGCCTTCGGGCGGGGCCGTGAGCTTCCGGGGCGGCAGCCAGGGGTGCTCACTGGGGCTTCCTGGTCCCAGTCCAAGGGCAGAGCATTCGGGACACCCCTCCGGGGCCTGTCCCCACCGCCTCGGAGCAGAACGGGGGCCCAGGAGCTCCTTCTCTGGCCCAGGCCCCGGACGGCGGGTGGGAAGGAGGGGGAGGTGAGGGCTCGCAGGCTGGGCGCGGGGCCTCGGCCGCAGCCCCTCTCCTGGCTCTGCTCCCTGACGCTCACGGCTGCCCTCTTGGCCAGCGCCGGGGAGGGGTGAGTTCTGCAGCCAGTGACAGTGGCCTCTGGCCTCACTAACGTGTTTCCCTCTGGACTCTGCGGCACTAACCTGGCAGCCCCCTCTGGAGCGGCTGGGTCTCCCCTGAAGGAGCAGCCCCTCCGCCCCGGCTCCCCTGCGCCAGCCGGGCGGCGGGGCTGTGCTGAGGGGGGTCGCTCTGACTGAGTGGGGGGCAGCCCCCCGCTGCCGGGGCTCTTCTTGGGCAGCAGGTTCCCCTCCACCTTGGGAGCACCTCCAGCCACCCCACTGGTGGATGGAGCGGGCGTCTGCCTACGGCGTCTGCCCGGGGCTGTGACCCGGGGCCCCCCAGGCCCAGGCCGGGCACACAGCCGAGGGCCCCGGGTTCCCTCACAGACCCTCCGTGGCCCATGTGGAGGGCTGGCCAAGAGCCCCAGAGTGGAGGGGGGCGTTTCTGGCTTTGGCGGGAAGAGCGGGCCGGTGGTCTGGCCTCGCTGCTGTGGGCAGCCCCCGTCCTGGCTCAGCCCCACGGGCCTAGAGGGAGCGGCTGCCGCCTCGGGCCTTGGTGCCTTCCCGCAGCCCCGCCCCGCGTCCCCGCAGGACCCGGCCCTGAGGCTGTGCCTCGCGCGGAGCGTGTGCATGGCCAGCCAGGCCATCTGCAGCAGCTCCCGCGGCAGCTCGTTCCAGCTGTTGAGGAAGCCGGAGCTGGTGGCTCAGATGATGGTGAGCGCCGGCGGGGCCTGGGCAGGGGCCTGCGTGCCCGAGCGGGCTGAGGGGCGGCGGCTGAGCGGGCGGCTGGCTGGGAGGCAAGCTGGTGCTGTGGCCAAGGGCCATCCGGCGGCTGCTCCCCCAGGAGTTCATCAAGGCCGAGCCCCCGGACTCCCTGAGGACGCCCATTCGGAAGAAGGCCATGCTCGCCTGCACTTACCTGGTGTATCCTTTCCTCCGGCGGCTGGGGGGCCCGGCCGGGGGGCCCCTCTGCGTGAGCGCTGGGCCCTTAACTCGAGGCTCAGCTCCCTGGAGCCGGCGCTGGAGGGGCAGGCGCAGGCGGACCTGATCCACAGCTGCCTGCATGGCGTTATGGCCGTGCTGCCTGAGCCCGAGGGGGTGGACGGCCACCAGGAGGTAAGAGCGTGGCCCCGGCTGCAGGTGCCCGTGCGCGGGTGGCAGGGTCACGGCGGGACCGGCCGCTTCTCTCGTTCCAGCCCCTGTACCTGGACACCGTGCAGGCCCTCAAGGACTTACTGACAAGCCTCCTTCAGCGAAACATGACCCCCCAGGGCCTGCAGGTCATGGTGGAGGTGTGCAGTGGGTGTGCGCTTTCCCGGGGCAGGGGCGCCGTGGGGACAGTGTGGTGCACTATGCAAGGAGGGGGGGCGGTCTGTGAGCGGCGGGGGGACCCCCTCCTGCCTGGGCAGGTATGCAGATGGGTGCGGTTCCCCGACCCAGATGGGGGCCCCGAGCTGGTTCTCCCCTCCCCTCCATCACATGGTGCCGGGATGGAGAGACCCTGAGGTGCCCCAGACATGCACTCCTGACCTTCTGGGGCCATCGCAATGGCAGACTGGCCTGCAGTGGCCTGCGGCATGGCTTCCTGCCCTTGCAGCACCGCAGTGGGCTGGGGCAGGACCAACCCACTCCTAGGAACACCCTGTCCCTCTGTATGCCTGGCTTGTTCTGGGTGGCCATGGCCGTGAGCCAGGCCAGCAGGACGGAGTGACGGGGCAGGGTGCACTGCACAGGGGGCTTGCTCTGACCTGGCACACTGGCCCCCACACCCAGAAGGGTGGCTGTAGGCAGGGCACCTATATGAAGCCCCCCTCTTCCCCAGCACCTGAGCCCATGGATCAAGTCCCCGAGGGGCCACGAGCGGGTGCGGGCGCTTGGCCTGAGCGCCTGCCTGCTGCAGTACTTCCTGAAGCACCTGCACATCAGCGTGAGTACCCAGGTGGCGACCCGCATGGCCACTCCCTTGCCCTGTCCCCATTCCTGGCCCCTCGGCTTGGGCACCACTGCCTGGGGCCCTTGCGTCTCTGAGTGCCAGCACGCTCTCTGCCCTTCGCCCAGCTGCTGCCTGGGCTCATCCCGCATCCCAGCGAGTGCCACCGTCCTCTTTCTGGGCCGTGGACGGAGGACCATGAGGGCCAGGAATTGTCCTCAGGGCTGGCCTTTGTGTCGATCCGATGGGCACCCTCATCCTTGGGAGCGGGAGCATGGGCCGGGACTAACGCGTGATGTGCTCCCCAGAGGAGGGAAAGGGTGACGGGGACCTGGGTGTGAAAGGAGAAAAGGAGGGCGTTTGCGGCAGAAGCAGCAGTTTGGGCAAAGGCAGGGGGACCTGAACCCACGAAATGCTGCGGAAAACGCAAGTATTATTCGGTGGTTGGAGTGGGTGGGAAGGAGCTTGGTCCAAGAACCGCGCAGTTATTATGCATTTTAATATTTGCTAAGAGTAAGCAGCTCCTTTTCACGTTTTCAGAATTTCACAGTTCTTTCAAGGCCATTAATCAGGTGGTTTTAGGGTAGATTGGACACAGTCCTCAAATGCTCCCAGCACGGCTTTATGGGGGCATGCACCCCACATTTTCGTGTGTTGACCAGTAACATCTTTTAATAATGGGCCTTTCCATCCAGGTCCCTCTGGGTCCCTCAGAAGCAGGTTCTGGGTCACAGGTTCTGTTGCTGTTGTCAGCGTGACTTTTTCTCCCACTGTATTTAATAATTTGCTTATTGCTGGTAGGCAGGAAAACTATGGATTATTGGGTATTAAGGAACTGGGTAGTTTATAAGATTCCGTTGTTATTTCTAATGAATTTTTGATTAATTCTCTGTGCTCTTCAGATACAGTCATCATAGTTTACAAATGCCGCGAGTTTGGCCTTTCTCCCCCGATATTGATGCATGTTAGTTCGTGCTGCCGTTAGCAGGAAGGTGAAAGCTGGCGGCAGCCCCAAGCCTTTACGGTCTCACTCTTAAGCGCGATGTTTGATTTGGTTGGCAGTATTTATTTTTCGTCGTGTTCCAGAAGCATCTGTTTGTTTGCTCGCTTAGACGGCTTTTCCCACCCAGGTTCTCCTGTGGCCTGTTTTTCATGTAACCCTGGTCCAACCAGAGTTCACGTTTGTTTGTGATGAGACAGAGCTCTGCCCTCACTAAGAGGAACAGCAGCTGGTGGTCCTCTGTCCGACGCTCCCGCCTTCCCGCCTTCCGGAAGTCCCCTCTGGTGACTCCCAGCAGCCTGGGAGCCTTACACGTCCTTGAGGAGCCTGTGCAGGACAGGGGCGGGGCAGGGTGCTTCCCTGGGGAGGCCTCTCGTGTGGGGGGCTGACAGCCTGCTGGTGGAGCCACGAAGGCCGAGGGCTGTGTGATGGCGGGGGCGGTAGTTGACGTCCCCGTGTCCAGGGCGTAGGAAGCAAGGCCCTTTGCTAAGAGCAGGGTCGGGAAGGCTTAGTATTTGAGGAGAGCAGAAAAGGCTCTGAAAGATGGGACCAGGACCCAATTAGGAGGAGAGGGGTCTCATGCAGCAGCCCCCTTACCTGATGGGGGGTTTGCCTTCTGGGGCGGGGGTTTGCCTTCTGGGGCGGGGACTTCCCATGTGTCTGCTGAGGCAGCAGAGCCTGACCGTCCCTCTGCCTGCACACACCTACTCGCCCAGCCCTCCTCCCCTCTTGGGGACCCGCACTTGGAGGGTGAGGGTCGCCATGCAGGAGGAGGAGCTTGACAAGGGGCCATGCTGGCCAAAGGGATGGACAGGGGCTGCCCTTCTGGTCACACCCCTGCCCATATCTGGGTGCAGGTGGCACCTGCCCACCGCAGCATCTCCTGAGCTCCAGCCCCCATCTCTGGCCATCTGCCCCCCGTGCCCCTACAGCACCCGCACATCTGCCTCTCCAGGCCCTGGTGCCCTTCCACAACCTGGGCCTCCTGCTCGGCCTCTTCTCCCCACGGTGCGCGGACCTACGGCCTGCCACCCGCCAGGAGGCTGTGAGCTGTGTCTACTCCCTGCTCTACCTCCAGCTGGGCTACGAGGGTGAGCCCCTGGCTGGGCAGAGGTGCAGGGGGTGTGGTGAGGGAGCAGAGTCGGGGCCTCCGGAGGCCGGGGAGGCCTCCCCCCAGCCCTGCGCTCCCTCCCGCCTCTGCAGGCTTCTCCCGCGATTACCGGGACGATGCGGTTGAGCAGCTCCTCGCCCTCAGAGACGGCCTGGGGCACCCTGAGCCCTCCATCCTCTTCCACACCTGCCACAGCGTAGCCCAGGTACCTGCCAGGGCCTCTGCGAGGGAAGGAGGGGCCGCACCGTCAGGGCCCAGAGGGCCTCTGCAGCACCTCCTGTCCCCCACGGGCTCCACGGGTGCCGGGCCGGGCTGGGCACGGGACGGGTCTCACTCAGAGAGTTCGGTGTCAGCACCGCCTCCCGCCCCCTCCTGTGCTTGCTGGGTTCCCCCCTCCCTCTGAGGCCCAGCGGGGAGGGTGTGGGCGGGAGCTCAGCTCCTGGCTCCAAAGGGTTGAGAAAGCTGCCCCTAGCCCACCCCGTGAGCCCCCAAGCCAGGGCGGTGCTGTTGTTCCATTTGGTGACTGGAAATGGCCCTCAGGGGTCAGGAGGCTTTCTCTCCTGCCGAAGAAGGAAGGGAAGGGGGTCAACAGGGCCCTTTGTTGGGGGTGGGGGGTGGCGGGCTCAGACACTGGGAAGCAAAGACCCCGCCCTGGGCGAGTCCGGGCAGAGCGGAACTTTATGTTTGGGATCAGACTTCTTGGATATTCAAGCACTTTTATTTCTTCTTTGTACAAAGTTTATCTGCTTTAACTTCTGGTTGCTCTTTCATGTGGAGGGAAGGACAGGGGCTGCAGGGGGAGCTGAGGGTCCATAGAGTCTTGGTGGCCAGGCCGTCCAGGGTAGAACATGCCACCATCTGCCCTTGACTCTCTGTATTCTGGAGAGTTCTAGAGAGGCTGCACCACCAGGGCCACTCCCAGCCCACCCCACTGGGCAGGAGGAGCCTCAGGGAGGGCACACTGACCTGGGCCCTGCAGCTGCCCAGGAACCCCCCTTCCAGGGGCCTGGGCCTGGAGGCCCTGGAGGCTGCCTCCTGGACCCGGCCAGGCTTCAGTCTGGGGATGGGGGCTCCTGTGCATGGGCCACCCCACCCTTGCACCGGCAGGAGCTCCCGAAGTCTTACAGGGCTTGCAAGAGGGTGGGAAAGGCTGGAGGAGGGATTTGAGAGGCGGAAATGTTGTCAGCCCTTCCCCGGAAACTCGAGCCCCTGGGATGTTACGCCTGGAAGGTGTGCTGACCCTGTGCTCTCAGTCTTCCTGACGCAACTGTCCTCCTAGATTATTGGCAAGCGCCTCCCGCCAGATCAACTCATCAGCCTCTTGCTAACCCTGTTTGAGGGCCTGGGAGACCCCGACAAGAACTGCTCCCGAGCCGCTACAGTGATAATCAACTGCCTGCTGAAGGAGCGGGCCAACGTGCTCCTGGAGAAGGTGGGGCCGGGCGAGGCTGGGGCGGGGATTGGCCGGGGTCGGGCATGGGCGTGGCCAGGGCCGGGGCGGGGCTCGTCAGGGGCCGGGTGTGGGCGTGGTCTTGTCTGGGACAGGCCAAGAGTGTGGGTGGGCGGGGCTGGGTAACTTGGGGCGCCCGACCCCACTCCCTCACCCCCAACACCTGCTCCGTTGAGGTTTGGCCCTCAGTGCTCCGCTCCTTTTCCCTGTGGGCCTGATTTGGACAAATCTTTCTCTTCTCTTTGAAGACAGAATTAAGTGAAAGTAACTGCTGAGAACTTAAGAGTAGAAAAGGCAATTGAGAGGGAAATGCCAGTGCCAGGGGCTATCACTTGGCACCGAGCCAGCACTGGCTGAGCTCCCTGGTCACATTGCTGGTGAAGACGCAGGTCCAGAGGGTCCCCAGGTGCCTGCACAGAGGGTTCCGTGGCGGGTCTGGCCCAGAGCAGAGGTGCCCGGGACACTCGGGTGCTGCCTTGCCTATCGCCTCTGAGTCCTCCTGGCCGTGAGCTCACGTGGCTGTCCACGTAGTTCCCAGACATGCATCGGCAGCCACCGTGACAGACGTGCCCAGGTCCTCGTAGGTGTAGGTCTGAGGCAGGCTAAAAGGGTCAGGGGATTTCTAGAATGCGTGTCCGTGAATCCTGGAGAGCCGATGGCCTGGCAGGTAGGGTCCCATGTGCCTAGAGGGAGAGTTAAGCTCCCCATTAAAGTGAAGCATAGCAGTAAAAAAGGGGGTTTGTCCTAAGCGCACGGCCTTGGGGGCTCGCACAGGCAGGAGCAGAGGGCCTTCCGACTCCAGAGTCCCTTATACCCCGCAGACGCCCTGCAGCACAGAGCGCGCCTCGGCACGCACCTTACGTAGAGCGGCCGCGTGTCTGCCCCGCATGGCGGCAGCCTGTGAGCCGGCGCCTCTCCCGGCCTGGCCCGAGCACTGCTCCTTCCCGCTGTGAGGGCCACGTCACTCACCCACCCACCTCCGTGAGCGCTTGGGGAGCTCCCAGTCTGAGCAGCGAGAGTGCTGCCAGAGTGCGGGTCCTTCGGACCTGAGGGTACATTTTGGTTGGAGACACACCCAGGAGAGCGACTGGGGCCTGCAGGAGAGGCCCCCGTGCAGCTGTCCCAGGGCTGTCAGATGGCGCTCCAGGCCGTTCAGCTCCCACCAGCACCGCCTGCAGCTCCCGCATGCCACGCCCCTGCCAACGCCGTTTCTGTCCTTTCCAGTGGGTGTGTAACGGCTTCATGGTCGAGTTTTGTTTGCGTTTCTCTGGTGGCTTATGAAGTGGAACACTTTTGCACATTTCCTGGCTATTCAGACGTCCTCTTCTGTGAGGACCCCAGTCTTACCCATTTTTCTTCTGGATTGTCTGTGCTTTTCTTATTGATTTGCGGAAGTACTTTGTATATTCTGGATACAGGTCCTGTATTGGATGGATATATCACAAATATCATCCCAGGGAGGGTGGGAGGAGCAGGAGTTGCCGGCGGAGGGGCCGCATGCCAAGGCAGCAGTGTGTGGTGTGATGCCTGGAGGGGAACATGTGCCATCGTGGCCACTCCTCCTGGGAGTGGAAGGGGGCTGGGGAAGGAGGAGGGAGGCGCAGGGCACAGCAGTGAGTCCTAGTCGGGGTTTGATGCGCCAAGGTTTGGATCTTATTTTGCATTCAGTGGGGCTTCCAGGTCAGATTGGAGTGGTAGAAAGGTGCCCTGGTGGCTCTGTGTGGGGGGAGGGGACAGACCAGGCCGCAGGCAGTGGCCACTGGTGGTTCTGGTGTGTGTATACACACGGCACATTTTGTTTGCTTTTTCATCTGTGGATGGACACTTGGGTTGCTTTCACCTCTTGGCTACTGTGAATAATGCTGCTATGAACATGGGTGTAATACGTATCTCTTCAAGATCCTGTTTTCTTTTGGGTAAATACCCAGAAGTGGATTTGCAGGATCATATGGTAGTTCTATTTTGAATTTTTTGAGGAACTGCCATACTGTTTTCCTTAGTGGCTGCACCAGTTTACATTTCCACCAACAGCACACAGGGGTTCCAATTTCTCCACATCCTCACCAGTACTTGTTAATACCTGTTTTCTTTTTTTTAATGTTTTATATGTGTATATATATATATATATATATATTTTACATAATGAAAGTTCTTCAGGAATGGACATTTTCCCCTAAGCCTCAGAAGTACAATATGGCATATTATTTTAATTAGCTAAAAGAGGAAATTAACAGACCTCTATAATTATTAATATTGGTAATATTCTTTCATTTAATATTTTTGTATATCAAGTGTCTCTATGTTAACTTGTATTCTGTTTCTCTAATCATGGTTTCCTTTAAATACCTGTTTTTTTTATAGTAGCCACCCTGATGGGTGTGAGGTGGTATGTCATGTTGGTTTTGACTTGCACTTCCCACGTAATTAGTGTCGTTGAGCATCTTTTGATATGCTTGTTGGCCATTTGTATGTCTTCTTTGGAGAAGTTTGCGTCCTTTGCCCATTTTTAAATCAGGTTATTTGATTTTTTTTGTTGTTGTTGAATTGTAGGAGTTCTTTATATATTCTGGATATTAACCCATTATCGGATATATGATTTGCAGATATTTTTCCCATTCCATAGGTTGTCTTTTCACACTCTTGACTGTGTCCTTTGATGCATAAAAGTTTTAAAGTTTGATATAGTTCCACATGCCTGTGTTTGCTTTTGTTGCCTGTGCTTTGGGTGTCACATCCAAGAAATCATTGCCAAGCCTAATGTCCTGAAGATTTCCCCCTGTTTTCTTCCAGGAGTTCCTTAATAGTTTCGGGTCCCACCCGTCCTTGATAAATCCAGGTGCCTCTCCCTGGGCCCAGCACACCGAGCCTGCTGCTGGCCTCTCAGGGAGCTGCTGGGCTGTCTCCTCCTGGCTCAGGCTCCCAGACACACTCAGCACACCCACCCCAGGTGCTGTGTTCCTGACTCACACCTTCAGCCTGTCTGCAACGTGCCACCTCTGTCTCATGTGACATGGCCACTGGCATCAGTACCCATGGGGGCCGTGGCGGGCCACCGTTTTCTTTCCTACCCTGAGAGCCTGGCAGGGGGACCCCCTAGAGACACCTGGACACTGTTGGACTTTGAGTTTGTCTGACACTAAATCAGAAAACGTGGTCCTAGCAAGTGACCCGTGACCGGGCCGAGCCCCTCTGCCAGCAAAGCCAGGCTGGTCAGGTGGAGGGCGGGACGGCATGCCGGGAAAGACCAGAGCCCTCTCAATAAACAGCGGGCATGGGAAGTGAAGCCGCTGCTGCAGAGACGCGCCCGGCAGGCGGTAAACACAGAGGCGCCGCCCAACCCAGCAGTTCCACTCCTAGGCGTGTACCCGGGAGAGGCGGGCCCATGCCCATGGGAACCTGTACGGACACGCGCCTGGCAGCCCAACCATGGCAACAACGCAGACGCCCATCAGTTAGTAGCTGGATCTGTCCGTTCAGTGAAGCACTACTCAGCAGCAGGAAGGGGTGACGGGCTGATTCCTGCCGCAGCGCGGAGGAGCCTGGAAGACACTTGGCAAAGTGAAAGAAACTGGTCACAAAAGGCCCCGTAGAGTGTGATTCCATTTCTCTGAAATGTTCAGAAGAGGCAAATCCAGACACAGAAAGTGGATTCGTGGTTGCCAGGGGTGGGGCGGGGGAACTGGGGAGTGACTGCTCGTGGAAATGAGGTTTCTTTTCAGGTGATGGAAATATTCTAAAATTGATGGCTGCACAACGCTGTGAATATACGAAAAACCACTGACTTGTACACTTAAAATGGGCGAAGTACGTGGTGCGCAATTATAGCTCCGTGAGGCTATTGTGAGGAAACAGTCTAGACCAGGTGTGAGGGAAGGTTAAAGGGCCCCCGCGGGGCTTGCCACCAAGAGGCGCGGGAGCAGGGCTGGTGAAGGTAAGTCTGGAGCAGCCCTGCAGGCCTAGGGTGCGGCCCCGGCTCACCAGTCCTGGGAAGCCTAGAACCCGGTGCCGATGCAGCCCCAGAGCCCGCCACGCCGGAGCACCTGGGCGCTGCCATCACGGTTCGCCAGAAGCAGATTCAAGCTGCTCACAGGCGCCAACGGGTACAGCTGCTGAAAAGAAAAGAATATGCAACAGCAAAGACGACATTAGAGAAGAAGATAGATAAGCCCAGTGAAACAATTAGGAATAAAGCTCTGCCAAGACAAGCCACAGAAAGAGAACCAACATCCAAGAAAGCAAAGTGAGAAAGGGTAAAACATATACATAAGAGATTCGACATACGATGAAGCATATCTACGGGCCACTATGGTCCAATGCACCTGAGAACCTGGGGTGACGGGGACAGGCTTCCGCAGGAAGGCCGCTCTCACCCGCGTCTGTGCAGGAGGCACACAAGTGCCTGAGTCCGCCAGGCCTGCACACCTTCAGGGGACCAGTGCCCCTTGTGGCCAAGAAAGCCCAGGAGCCTGGAGAGGAGCCGTGCCCCTCGCCCCGTTTCAGTGGCAGCCGTGGCCTGGAAGGTCCCAGCGCGTCTGTCTGCGAACGTCGCTGCGCCCACGGCTAACGGGCGGCACTGGCCCAGCGGCTGTGAAGGCTGCTCCAGCAAAGCACCACCTTCCCGCCCAGGTCCCCAGGCAGGAACACGGGGAGGCTATTTAGCGTGGCGGCCTGTCTTGTCAGGGAGACGCAGCTGGGCCGGCCGAGGGTCTGGGCAGGCGGGCGGGGGCAAAGCAAAGAGGTTCAGGTCCTTAGAAGGAGGTGCGGATGCCTGTGAGTTGGGCTATCAACCTTCTGGACTCGAGGTCATAAAAAGAAAACAGCCTCATTATGCTTACAAGTCCTTTGAGAAATGGCGGCGGCAGTGCCTCTCCCTGAGGCCCAGGCAGCACTGGACATGCAGCGCCGCCTCCCCTGCCGGGCGCCACGCCCCGTGCCCCCGCACCGGTCCCTCCCGCTGCTCCTGCGGCCCAGGCCCCCGGGCGGGTTCCTCACCAGCCCTGCCCAGGAGCCCAGGGTTGGCGGAGCCCACGGACTGCCAGCTGCCCGTCCCGGGGACCGTGTCCCTGGGGCCGTGTCCAGTGCTCTGTCATCAGCTTTCACCTTGCACCAGGGTGCTTCCCAGCTGCGCAGCCCACACCGTGGTGGGCGGCACCCCCGTGGCGCGGGGCCCACGATGGCGACCGTGCCCTGGTTGCCCGTCTGCGGCCTCTGCAGCAGCTGCAGCCCATGAAGCCTGCCTGAGGCTGCCGGCCCTCTCCCAGCCCAGCCGTGGCCTCAGTCTGGGCACAGGGCTCCACGCCCCTGTCCCTGTTCCAGCACACTGCACGGGAGGTGGTGTGGGAGCAGCGCAGCCCGCGTGTGTCCTGCCTCCAGGGACAGGCTGGGTCCCCCTGTCAGCCTCAGCGCGCACCCCGGTGGCCTTCCCCTCCCGCCCTGCCCTGCACACGCCTGTGTGTGTCTCAGCGCCTCCTCCCAGCAGGCCCCTCTTGGGTCCCTGTCACTTCCCGTGTGGAATGTGGGATTGCCTCCCTCGGCCCCGAGGGCTCTGGGGTCCTGCTCTCCATCGGGCGCCGGCAGCAGGGAGCTCTGATCTCACAGGACTTCCCTCCCCTCCCCTCGGCCAGCCAGCCTCCCCGGGGCCCCTGCGCCCTGGCCATGGGGGACTGGCCCCTGGTGTGGGTGTGTCCCCGCTGCAGGCCTCACCGCGGCTGCTTGCCCGCCCGCAGGTGCCCGAGATCGTGAGCGTGCTGCGCTCCAAGCTGCAGGAGACCCGCGGGGAGCACGTCCTGCAGGCCGCACAACACAGCGTGTACGTCCTGGCGGCCCGGCACCACGCCGCCGTGGTGTCCAGCCTTCTGGGAAGCCCCCTGCCCTTTGACAGGTACGTGGTGCCCACTAGCCTGCGGGGGTGGACGGGGCTCCAGCCACCTGAGCTCCACGTTCCGGGGTCACTCCCACCCTGGTGTGGTGTTCACGGGCCCCAGCCCCTCTGCGTGGGAGCCTGGAGACCCCGGCCCCAGACTGGGTGGAGACAGGCTCACTCTCATGGGCTGTGCTGGCCAGTCCTCAGGGCTGGTTCTCTGGAGGGCGTCCACCATCATCTGTGAGCAGACCCCTGGGGCCAGGCCCCCTCCTGGGTGGGGGAGATTCGTGGGGGGAAGGGGGGATTCGTGGTTGCCAGGGGCGGGGCAACGTATGGGAGCTCTGATCCGTCCCACACTTGCACCCCAGCCCCTGAGCTGCCATCAGTGACCCTCAAGTTGCCAACCTCGGGCTCTCAGGGCGGGACTTCTCCGCGCCAGGGCCTGTGCCCGGCCCTGTCTGTGCACCGCAGCCCCTGGGGTCCCCTCCCCTCGGTGGCCGTTGCTGTGGCCCCAGCGCTTCCAGAGCTCAGGGCCCGCTGCTCCTGCCTTTGCTGTCCATGGCCCGGGTGGAGGCCGGCACCCATGGCCTCCTGGAGGCCCCCGTGCGGGGAGGCACCACAGCCCTTCCCCGTGGCCACGGCCCGAGTGGCCGGACGCGCCTGCACCTGCCGTCAAGACGCGGGCTCGCGCGGCCTGCTCTGCTCTCACTTAGATGCCGGCGCCGCTCGGGGTCCCCGCTTCCAACGTGTGCGGCTTCTCCCCAGGTCACGTCTGTCAGCGTTTGCCGCCGTCGCCTCTCCTGGCCCGTCACTGTCAGCCTTTCTTTGCCCTCGCAGTTTAGGTGTGTTCCTTTTCCAGGGTAAATAGACGCTCTTGGTTGCTGACGTAGTTGGGGTTAAACCCACTGTCTTATTTTTTGTCTTCTCTGGGTCTTTTTTTTTATCTTCTTCATTGTCCTTTTTAGATTGACAGGGTCTTTTTCACAATTTCATCTTCCAATCAATTAGTTTGGAAGTTGCACACTCTGTGTTCTCCAACGGTGGCCCTGAGAACGACCGCGTGGGCACAGCGTCCCTGGGCAGTGCAGGCCTCTGCAGGGGCGGCCCCCCGCCCTGCCCGTCATTGTCACGGCTGCTCTGTGCAGGCAGCGTGTCTGCCCACGCACCCGCCCCTCGGCTCTGCGTCCCTGCCTTTCACGGGTGCAGCTCACACAGAGGAGCACGCACACTGCCGCAGGCCCTGGGGCCTCAGCCGCGCGCAGAGGGAGACGGGGCAGGCATCCAGCCCCCGCTAGGCTCCGTGCCCGCTCGGTCGAAACTCCCTGAAAGGTCGCCACCGTCTGACGGCTGTTGCCAGAGGTGTGCTTTGCCTGATCTTGAACGTGGTGGCAGTGGCGCCCTCAGGACTTTCTCCTGCTGCTTTTGCTGTCCTCGGGGCGCTGGGCGCTGCTGCCCCTCCTCTCCTGCTGTGCCAGCGCTTTGCGTGTTCATAGGAGCGGGGTCGTCAGGGCGGGGCGGGCACAGTGCGGCCAGGGCCGAATCTGCCCACCACCCGCTGCCTCTGAGCCAACGATGGGCTTTACACTTATAAACGGTTGGGGAAAAGTCAAAAGAATTATATTTCATGTCCGGAAAGTCATATGCAACTGGAATGTCCGTGTCCGTGGCGGCGTTCCGGGAGCGAGCACACCTTCGTTTCCTCGTCCGTGCCCGTGGCTGCCGTCGCCGCGTCACAGCAGAGCTGCCTGGTGTGCACAGACCGGGCGGCGAAGGGCCCTGGCGCCCTCCCACGGGAGTGCACCCTCCAGAGCCCCATGCGGCTCCTGGGGGCGACAAGCCCCACTTCTGTGCGTCTGAACACGCATTTATTCAGCTGTCCTTCTCGGAGGTGGTTTGCCAGAGTCTGGGACTCGAGCTGGGCGCATGCTTTCTTGGAGTCTGAGTAAGAGGACGTGTCCTTTTCTGGCTCCTGTGAGTCCAGGTGGTGCCGAGGTCGCGCGGGACATGCACCAGGCGCCCCTTGTCTATGGCGCTCTGCACCTTTGGGGGGTGGGGGGCGTGGGTGTCCATTCCTCATCCCGCCAGGCGGCTGCCGGGCTTCCTGAGCCTGTGAGCTGGTGTCTGTCATCAGCTCTGACCGGTTTTCAGCCCTCCTCTTCAGACACTCTCTCGAATGTCTGCCAGACCTTTTCGTCCCACCCCCTACATGTCTGGTTCTGAATTTCCGCCGTGATTGTTCTCTGCTGGGTTCTGGGTAACTCCCTCCGTTTATCTTCCAGTTCATTGTTTCTCTCTCCTGCTGTATCCAGGCTGGTGCCAAATATGTCACTGAGTGCAGGGTTAGGTGTCTCAATTCTTTTTTTTTTTTTGTCTTTTTGGCCACACCACGTAGCATGTGGGATCTAGTCCCCCGACCAGGGATCGACCCCGGGCCCCCTGCGTTGGGAGCACGGAGTCTTGGCCACTGGGCCGCCAGGGACGTCCCGGTGTCTCATTTCTAAAGGGCTGTTGGTCGGCTTCCAAATGTGCTCCATTTTTAGAATTTCTGGGTCCGGTTAGCTATCTGGAGGCTGTCACTTCTCTCTGTAAACGTGTGACGCACAGCCGCCTCCCCGTGTCTGAGCACCCGGGGTCTGCAGGCTGCTCGGGCCTCCTGCAGCCTCCGCCTGGCCTCGCTCACATGCCTGCCTGCCTTGGCCACGTGCTGCTCATTGCGGGAAGAGTGACTTGTAGGTGCCCCCGAGGCCCGGGGTGGCGCTGCCCCCTCCAAGGAAGCCCAGTGTCTGCTTCTGGCAGCGCCCAGGGGACGCCTCCTCTCCCTGCCCCCGTACCAGTGAGATCTTCTGCCCTTTATTGCCAGCTCTGCTCACCCCCGGGCCGCCTGATTACAGGCCACTGGGTCAGAGGAAGGGGTGAGTTCGGGTCTGAGGTCAGGGTGCCACTCGTGGCCTGGCTGGAGCTGAGGCTGGTGGCACGACAGGGGCCGACAGTGGCCTCGGGGTGACCATCCTCCTGCCCCGCTCCAGCCACACCTGCACCCTGTGGAGGGCGCTGGCCGTGGAGCCCGGCCTCGCCACACAGGTCCTGGGGCTGCTCCTGGAGAAGATGAGCAGGGACGTGCCGTTCAAGGAGAGCCGGGCCTTCCTGCTGAGCAGCGCACCTGACCGCGTGGCCACCCTGCCGCCCCTTGCGGTGAGTGGGCTCTAGGGCGGCACGCCTGGCCCGTCCTCCCTTCCCCCTGCTGGTCCAGGAGGCTGGTAAGGGGCCGCGTGGCCGCTGCGGGAGGGCCCCTCGGGGGGCCTGGGTGGCACCCCGCAGGCACCTGGCGGCTGACTGGGGCACCGGAGCAGGCGAGCTTGGAGCCCAGGCTTGTAAAGGCCCCGCAGGTGTTGGTCCCCAAGGGAGCGCACTCTGTTTCATCCTGCGGAAAAAAAATAAACCCAGCTTGGCAACGTTTCCACAGTAAAGCAGCTGTGAGAGTTTCCTCCTCCTCCCGCTAAAGCACCGAGAGCAGATGCTGGGAGCCCGTCCCCCGGCGGCCACACTGCCCTGGGCCTGCCTCCTGCCCCCGAGGACCAAGCTGGGCAGGGCTGAGCTCCTCGTCCCGCCCACCCGGCCGCCCCTCAGGCGCCTCCTCCTCCTCCCAGGGCCCAAGACCTCTGGGGACATGGGGTACCTGCTAAGGAAGTGGGGCTTCAGGCTAGTTTGGGTGCTGGGGTGCAGGGTCCAGCCTTCGCTGTGGCCGGCCTCGTTAGACCTGGCCCGGGGCGGGGAGGGCTGAGGCTGAGGTGGCACCGTCCCCAGGCCACCTGTGCGCTGTACGAGGTCGCGTCTGCCCCGGCGTCTGGGCCGGCGGTGCTGGAGCTCTACCCCCAGCTGTTTGCAGCGCTCCTGCTGCGGGTCAGCTGCACCGTGGGTGTCCAGCTGCCCAGGAACCTGCAGGCCAAGGAGAGGAAGAGCGCCAGCTCAGGCCTGGCCTCGCGGAGCCTCGAGCCCTGCAGGTAAGCGGGCCCCACCTGCGCCCCTGGCACCCTCGTCTGTGGGCAGCTGTCCCTGCTGGGAGTGCAGCTTCCCTGGGCTGCAGGAGGGATAGGGACAGTCGGGGCGGGGCTTCCTGGGGACATCAGACGGGTCGCGAACTGCGCCTTCTTTGGGAGGGCGGCGGAGCGTGAGGAATGCTTGGGCACGGCAGGGTCTGCGTGAGCCGCTCTGTGTCCGCGGTCTCAGTCTTCGGCTCCAAGTTCCGGCTCCTCCTACGCTTGACTGGGGCCCCCCACCTTCGGACAGAAGCTCTGCAGCAGCCTCCCTGCCTCCCCTGAGCGGCCTCTCGCCTGGGTTGGCCCCGGCCCCCAGCCCTGTTGGGGAGGGCCCAGCTGCCACACGGGTGATGCCGGGTTGGCTCAGAGCCAGGCCCTTGGTGCCACTGGCCTATGCGGGCACCTTCCCCTTGCCTCTCGTTGGGGTTTGGGGCCCTGGGTCCTGGGGCAGGAGCCTGGGGACGGCGGGGTGGAGCTGTTTCCGCTCCTGGGGACATTCCTGGTCCCCCTGGTGGCTCTTCAGGGCTCCAGACAGCTGTCTGGGGCCACAGGATGAGCAGAGGAAGCTGACGCCCCAGGGCCACCGGAGCCTGAGTGGCTGTCGGCCTGGCCGCCTCCCCGCCCTTCCCCAGTGTCTGGCTGGGGACACCCGAGGGACAGTCAGCTTGCCCCGCCCCACTGCGGGGCCGCCCCACCGCAGAACTGACGCGTCCACTCCAGCGAAGGCCGTGTGTCAGGCCTGGCCTGACTGCGCAGACCCGGTGGAAATGTGAACGGCCCAGCGGACGTGGCCCAAGCAACCCCGGGCCTAGCACACCGGCTCCAGCGCCGTGGTCTGAGCTGTGGGGCCTACAGCACCATGGCCCAACCAGGGGTTCTGGGGGGGCCACCCATGAGCCGGGATGTGTGCAGTGCCGGGCACAGGCCTCGGCTCTGACGGAGGCCACTAGCCAGCAAGTCAGACCCTTGCAAACGCCACCCCCCCAGAAAGCCTGGGCAGTAGGGCGAACAGGCAGGGGAGGCACCTCATCTGAATTGTCGACCTGCTCCTCGGCCAGACCTGCCCCTCACCACTGCCCGTTCGCTGTAGCCAGGTGGCACCTCTTTTGGGCCTTGAGGCCTGGAGCAGGGTGTGGAGCCAGGGGCAGAGCTGCTGGGCCCTAGCTGTGGCCCAGCCCTGCCCACACCGTGCGGGACTCCTTGGCGGGCACCGTGGGCATCTGCCCGGTGACCGCGTGGCTGGAATGGTTTTCTGTGCCTGCGGTCGGTGTGGGCGCCCCACATCCAGGGGCCCCCCAGTGTCTGGGCCTCCGCTGGGATTGCAGAGCTCCTGTGACAGTGGGAGCCACCTTCTAGTGTCTTCCCTGGGGCCGGGACCCAGCTGGGTATAGTCTGTGGACACACAGCCAGGGAGCTTGTCCAGCTGTCGTGGACACCAGACCCCGCCCCCCCCCCCCCACCAGGGACATCCCCACAGCCCTCATTCCACCCCGGGATGACCATGAGGATGGAGCTGGGCCGAGGTGGGGGCAGTGGGTTGTGTGCATACTGCTGGGCTCGGGGGAGTCTACCAGCATCTGCTTCCTGGGCTGCCAGGACCCCTGGACCAGGACCAGTCACGGGGCCTCCAAAAGCACGTCAGATTCCCCCACGCTCACCCCGCCCCTCCCCAGATGTGAGGCCTGTACTGTGCAGCTGGCAAGACCTGGCCCTCACGCTCCAAGCGCCTAGGCCCCCGGCTGCCCCCTGCACTGAGCCATCGAGGTCACAGGAAGACCCCGTGCAGCTGACGCCTGACGGCCCCGTGGAGGGTCCAGCGCACTGCCCTGGGGGTGGGCACGTGCCCTTGGGCCAGGAGCCCCAGGGACGGCTCCTACATTGACGCGCACTCACGTCTGAGGGCCCACGCGGGGCCTGACATGCGAGGCGGTCGATGTCAGGAGAGGGGATCAGCACAGGGGTGGGGGCTGAGGACGCCCTGGGGACCCTGATGTGCTGTCTCTCCGGGCCGCAGGCTGTGGTGTGAGTCTCTGCCAGGTCCAGGCTGGGCCAGCACTGCTGTCCCCAGTCCTGTCTGTGGGGTCCTGCCCCTGCTGCCTGCTCACTGGCAGCCCCGCACCCTCTGCCTGAGCTGGGGAAGGGTTCATCAAATGAGGAGGCCGGACGCGCAATTCCAGCTGGTTTCTGCCTCCTTGGGCCCCTCCTACAGGAGAGAGGGCCAGCTGGGCGTGGCAGACAGAGCTGCCTGGCCCAGGCAGGAGTCAGACCCTGATTTGCCTTTTGAGTTCATTTTTATGAAGGGTTTTCTCCATTTTCTTTTTCGTGTTTTTTTTTTTTTTAATTAAATGAAGGTCTTTAAGGCAGGTGTAAAGAGCAGCTGATTGTTATCCTAAAATTAATCTGAGGGCCTTGCCTGCTCCAGAGGGCCTTGGGGACACTACCTGCAGAGCCCCCAACTGCCCCTCATGGGGGTTGGGGAGACAGGAGCAGTCTGCCTGAGACCAGAGGGTCCACAGTGGTGCCCAGATGAGGGGGAGGGGAGAGCCCAGAGCCTGCGCCCCATAGGATGTTGCTGGTAGGGAGCAGGCTGGGTAGTCCCGGGACGTGTCTGCCGACGGCACAGAGGGAGGGGTGTGGGGGTGTGTGTGTGTATGCACGCGTGCGTGTCTGCGCGTGTGGGGCGCGGAGCTGGGAGCCCTGCCAGCCACAGCCGCACCCGTGTCTCCGCAGCTCCGCAGTGGAAGCGCTGCAGGCCGTGCTGCTCCGCGGCGGCAACGACGATGTGGTGCAACACGTGGAGCTGGAGGGGGGCTGGCAGCTGCTCAGGACCTCGGCCGGGCACGAGGAGGGGGTCACCCGGCTGGCCAGGTGAGCAGGCCGGGCCCGCGCACCCCAGCTCTGGTGCTGGCTGGGCTCTAACAGGCCAGGTCCCGTTCAGGTACCATCCGGGGGCCCCCAGTGGCACCTGGGAGGGGCCCAGCATGAGGAGCAGGTGCGTGGGGGCAGCGGGGAGGCTGTGAAGGCAGCTGTGGTCTCCAGGCGCGGCGGGCTGGGAGGGGCGCATCTGGAGGGGGAGGACGTGCAGGGCCCGGCAGCCGGGTGGGGGGCTCACGGGCTGGAGGGCACAGACAGTGCAGGTTGGGAGGCAGAAGTGCCCCCAGGTCCACATGGGAGTGGGAGGTGCTCGGGGAAGGCCTGAGGCCCCAGCCCTGCCCAGTGTAGCCTCCTTCCCAGCGCCATGGCCAAGTTCGCGGGCCCCCGGCTGCCCCTGATGATGAAGGCGCTCTTCGCCACACAGAGCAGTGTGTACGAGATCCAGAGGGTCAGCTCCACAGCCTTCCTGGCCGAGGTAGGAGCCACGTGCTCTGGATCACGCATAGGGGCCTGGCGGGGCAGCGGGGAGCCCTCCCCCACAGGCAGGCTCAGGCCTCCCCCTGGGAAACCTGCCCCAGGCCATGGCAGCGGGGGCCAGGGTGGGGCTGGGTCAGGAGTTCCGGGGAGGCCAGGAGCCCAGGCTTGGCATACAGGCCTCAGCTGGCCTTTGCCACGCCCACTCCTCAGAGTGACCTGCGACTGGGAGGGCTGCCCAGTGCAGTGGAGGGGAGGGGGCGGGGCGAGCCTGGGGTTAGTGGGGCAAGGGTAGTCAGAGCACCTCTGCCCCCAGCTGCTTAGCAGCAACATGGTGAACGACCTGATGCTCCTGGAGTCCCTGCTGGACAACCTGCTGGCGCGGCAGAAGGACACGTGCGCCCGTGTGCGAAGGCTGGTACTCCGGGGCCTGGCCAACATTGCCTCGGGCTCCCCGGATAAGGTGAGGGGCTGGCCAAGCCCTCTGGGGCCCTGTCCCCGGGAGAGAGACAGCAGAGCTGCAGCCAGTGAGGAGACCCAGGTGGACACGGTGCAGGCGGTGGGCATGGGCATGGAGATGGCACCGGGAGGGTGGGGGGCTGGGCCATTCCACGGCATGACCTGGGCACACAGGTGTGTGTGGCATCCCCAGGTACGGGCCCATGGCCCCCAACTCCTGACGGCCATGATCGGTGGGCTGGACGACGGTGATGACCCGCACAGCCTGGTGGCCCTGGAGGCCATGGTGGGCCTCGCGAGGCTGCTGGACCTGGTGGAGGCCTGGGACCTGCGCGCGGTGCTGCTGCACGTTGCCATCCGCATCCGGCCCTTCTTCGACAGCGTAGGCCCCGCCAGCCCCGCCAGCCCCGCCCCTGGCCATGCCAGCCTGGCTCCTGCCCTTTCCTCTCCAAGCCCCGCGAGCCGTGTCACCACCGCACCCTCGGGGCCGGGCCCCTGGGTCGACGGATGGGCAGTTCTGGGGAGGGCCCCATGGGGTGACACCTGCTGCCCACCACCCCGCCCCAGGAAAAGATGGAGTTCCGTTCTGCGTCCATCCGCCTCTTCGGGCACCTCAACAAAGCCTGCCAGGGGGACTGCGAGGATGTCTTCCTGGAGCAGGTTGTTGGCGGGCTGGCACCCCTGCTGCTGCACCTGCAGGACCCCCAGCCCCCAGTGGCTACTGTGAGTAGCCAGGGGGGATGGGCAGGCCGGGCCAGACTCACTCACTCAGGGACTCAGAGCTCAGCCTGTGCCCTGCAGGCCTGCAGGTTCGCCTTGCGCATGTGCGGCCCCAACCTGGAGTGTGAGGAGCTGGCAGCCATCTTCCAGAAGCACCTGCAGGAGGGCCGGGGCCTGCACTTCGGAGAGTTCCTCAACACCACCTGCAAGCACCTGGTGAGGGGCGGGGCGGCAGGGCAGGGGCGGGGCGGCAGGGCCGGGGCGGGCCCTGAGACTGAGGGCCTCTTGCAGATGCACCACTTCCCCGACCTGCTGGGCCGCCTGCTGAGCACCAGCCTGTTCTACTTCAAGAGCAGCTGGGAGGACATCCGCGCTGCGGCCCCCATGCTCACAGGTGAGGCGGCCCTGGGCCCCCCTCCCGCTGCCCGCCACGCAGACCCTGACCCCGGCCCCGCCCCCACAGGGTTCCTGGTGCTGCACGTGGAGGCTGAGCGCCGGCCGCAGGTGGACCTGGAGCAGCTCCTGGCGGGTGAGCCCCAGTCCTGGGGGCCCCGCCCCCCACGGCGCGCTGGGCCGCGCTGACCCTGTGGGCACCGGGGGGACTAAGTGATTTTCCTGGATTTCAAGGATTTTTTCCCTGTCACTGGTGACCTCATCGTCTCTAGTAATTCACGGAAACTTCTTAACTGTTCCAAAAGAGCTTAAAAAACACTAAAAAAGGAAAAACTATCTTTCCGTTGGCTCCTGAGCCCTCCCGGCAGAGGCCTGTCTTACGAGGGCGGTGGGCGGGCGGCCCCCACGCACAGGGTGGGGTGTGAGCCTCGGGGTCCTGGCCCCCAGGCTCAGCGCGCCAAGAAAGGGGGGTTCAGCCTTAGCCGCAGCTGCTAGCGGGGTGTGGGCGGGACCACGGGCTCAGACTTTTAGTTCTCAGAGGGCCGCAGAGGAGCCCCCAGCAGCGGCTCCCTGTCCCCCAGCGCTCCAGCTCCTGCTCAAGGACCCGGCCCCCGCGGTGCGCGTGAAAGCTGCTGAGACTCTGGGCCGCCTGGTGAAGTTCGCCTGAGGCTCCCGTGGCACCGCTGCCCCTACACGCAATACCGGCCTCGCTGGCCCGAACCGAACCTCTGAGATGGGGCCCTAAGGAGCCCCCTGCCCGAGGGGAGCCCCCGGGCCCACACAGCAAGGGAGGGCTGGGGCCACGAGGGTGGGCAAGTCGCTGTCCCCCCCTTCCCAATAAAGCCATTTGCTGCTCAGCAGGTGCCGCCATGACGTGGCCTCTCCTTCTGGGCAGGTCAGCAGGCCCCCTCCCCCGTTAGGCATCCTGACTCAGAGAAGGTCACGCCAGCAGGAGAAACGCCTCTATTGAGTGTCCTGAGCACACACACAGCCCAGCCCCACCTGCCCCGCCCGGGAAGCAGGGCCACCTAGGTGAAGAGGCAGAGGGTGCCGTCAGCCCCGGCGGAGAAGACCCACGGCTGGGTGGGGTGGAAGGCCACGTCCAGCACCCCCAGGTCCTTGGTCAGGGTGTGCCCCTTGAGCACCTTCACAGGCACCAGCAGCGGGTTCTGCAGCAGGTCGCTGTGGGGAAGGGAGAGGCTCAGGACGTGGGCAGCACAGGCCCCACGGGGTGCGGGCGGGCGGGCGGGCACCGGCACTCACTTGTACACCATCCCGTGGCAGACGATGACACTGCCGTCGTCGGAGCCAGATGCAAAGAGCGGGTACTGGGGGTGGAAGGCCACGGCCCGGAGGGCCTTCTTGTGGTGCCTGAGTTGGGGGGGGACCAGGTTGAGGGGGGCGGGGGGGCAGCGAGTAGGCAGCAGCCCGCCACCCGCCAGCACCTCACCTCAGCACTCTGTACGGCTTGGTGGAGAGGTCCAGGTCAAACCACACCAGCTTGCTGTCGTAGCTGCCACAGATGACGTTGTCGCCTGGCGGAAGAGGCGGTGGTAGGGACCTGGTGGCCCCCTCACCTGCCCCCCCCCAACCAGGGCGGCCCCTCACCTGCCGGGTGCACTGCCAGGCTGGACACCCACTTGCAGTTGGGCGTCAGCTTCTTGGTGAGCTCCTGGCGCAGCAGGTGGTAGAGGCGGACGCTGCGCTGGGAAGCCACGAGCAGAAAGGGCCGCACGGGGTGGAAGGCCACGCACTGCACCTGACCGCGGCCGCGGCGGAAAGGGCTCTGGCTGCGGCGCCGGCTCAACTGGTGGATTAGCACCTGGGTGTGGCCCGGGGTGGCCAGCACCACGGCCATGTAGTCGCCACGACCGTGCCAGGTCACCTGCGTCACTGGCTGCAGGAAGGCGAGGTGGGCTGAGCCGCCCCACCCCGCCCCACCGCCCCGCCCCGCCGCCCCGCCCCCCCCCATAGCCCCCACACCTTGCCGTGGCAGATGCGCAGCCGCAGGCCGCCCCGGCGCTCCTCCTCTGAGGCTTCTAGCCAGTGGGCGGGCTGCGCAGCGGGCTCCGCGGGCGGGGTGAAGGCGCTCAGCAGCTGGTCTGTGCTGCCCACCACCAGCCGGTCCCCCAGGGCCGGGTTCAGCAGCAGCACTGCGTCCTCCCTGCGGCCAGAGCCCGGTGAAGGCCCCCAGGCAGAGGACCGCCCCCACCGGCCCGGGCACCCCGGGCCTCATACTCACACTGCCACGGCCACCAGGCAGACGGTAGGGCAGGGGTTCCAGGCCACACTCTTCACCACGCCCCCCGCGGGCACAGTCCTCACGCAGCGGGCGGAGGCCACCTCCCAGAGCCGCACCGAGCCATCGTCTGAGCCTGGGCACAGCGGATGGGCTCTCAGCACCCGGCCCCCCGCCCAGCCCCCAGGGCAGGGCTGCCCCACCCGAGGCCCACCTGATGCCAGCCACTGGCCACCCGGGGAGACACTGAGGCAGCGGACGAGGTCGCTGTGGCCCCTGTAGACCTGCAAAGAAGGGGCGGTGAGGGACGGAGCCCCGGAGCTGTGCGCTCCCGGCCGCCCCGCCCTGTCTGCTCACCAGGGCCTGGCACGTGGGGAAAGGCTGCAGGTCGCGTGGCCGGGGCAGTCTGGGGATGAGGTCCTCAGGGTCCACGTTCACCTGGGAGAGGAGCACGCGGGGTCAGCTGCGTCCACCCCCCACTCCCCGCCCGGGAGCCCCCCCAGGAGCCCCCCCCCCCAGCCCCCACACACCCTCATCTTGCGCTGCCGTGGGCACAGGTAGAGGTCAAGGCAGCGCTCGAAGCGCTCCTGGATGAAGCGGCCGTACGCGGGCACAGCCCGCAGGTTCGGGAACCGGCGCGGCAGGAAGTTGCGCCTCCTCTCGTCGGGCTCCTGCTGCTCCCAGGCCATGCGCTGTGAAGGCAGGAGTGAGCCCGGAGCGCGGGGCGGGCGGGGGCAGGCAGACCCCAGCCTGCACCAGGCTCACCTCCTCCTCGCTGGGCAGGTACTCGGGAGGTGGGTTGTAGGACTCCGCGTGGCCCGGCAGGGCCAGCTTGGGTGCAGGCACGTGCATTTTGTGGCGGCCCAGCACAGCGTCGGGGTCCTCTTGGGCCCACAGGTCGTAGAAGCTGGGGGTGGAGTCCCGAGGACGGCGAGGCTGAATCCAGCCCATCTTAATGGCGTGCACCATGCGGGAGACCTGCAGAGGCGGCAGGGTCAGGGTGGGGGTGGGGGTGGGGGCGGGGGCGGGTGGCCGGGGGCGGACCGGAGGATGGGGCCCGCACCCACCTTCTCCTTCTCCACCAGGGACGGGATAAAGCTGCGCTTGTCAGCAGGCCGGTTGGTGACCGGGTGGATCATGAGGTCCCCACTGAAGAAGTCCACAGCCGGCTGGGGGGACGAGCAGAGGGGTGTGGGCCCGGGCCCTGCAGGTGCCCCCAGACCCTGGGGCCAGCGGCTGCCCCTTACCTCGTACGGGTTGAAGCTCACATCCCCAAACTGGCCCCTCTGCAGTCGCCGCACCAGGGCCACCTGTTCATCTGTCAGCTGCACGCTGTGCCCTGTCATCCGGTCCTGCACCGTACGCCTAGGGGCTGCCCGTCAGAGCCGAGGCCCCGCCCCACCCCACCCCGCCCCAGCCCACCGGCCCTGTCCCACCCCACAGTCCCCGCCCCACGCCCGCACCAGTAGTCAGGGTTGTCCATCTTGTCCAGAAACTGGTCCAGCTCGTCAGGGGTGCGCAGGGGCTTATAGATGCGCCTGCCGTCCAGGTCGTAGCCCACGTGGGGGAAGTCATCGTACCACTCCAAGGGCACATTGCCCACCGTGTTCCGGATGTCCTGGGGCAGGAGGTCAGCGTATCGGCACTGGACACCCACTGTGCCCACCCGTCCCTCCAAGCCCCCCAAAAGATACAGACGAGGGGGAAAGGTGAGAGCAAAGGGACTGGCTTCAAGGCTAGCCAGGGGCAGCACCCGGGCACCCTGACTCGTGCCTTCTCCCTGGGGTGTGACGTGGCAGGGCGGCCAGCACTGTCCCCCACCACCCCCCTGACCCTCAGAGGCGCCGGAGCTGTACCTTCACATTTTCCACTGAAGTGGTGCCAACCCCAGAGCCTCCCCCCTGGATTCCTTGGCCAGGGCTCTGGGCAGCCACAGGCAAGGGTGACCTCATCGCCCGTGGGCTCCCTCCCCTGGCGGGGGGCCTTAGGCAAAACCGGGTAGCCACGGGCAGGGACTCAGGGAAGACCCCACCAACCCACTACAAAGGGAGGCCGAACCCACCGCATTGTGACCTGCAAGCGTTCAGGGACTCCCCAGCCCCCCAGCCCTGTCCCCCACCCCACCCTCAGCGGGCAGAGCAGCCACATTCCTGGACACACATTCCTGGTCGAGGCCCCTGCCAGCCGCCACCCTCCCTCCACCCAGCACGGAGACTGCTGCCCAGGCGGCCGCTTCCTGCAACAGTAGCCACGGGAGGAGTGGCCCCGATGAGACAGCACGGCCGGGAGCCTGGGAACCCCTCCCCCTTACAGCAGGACAGGACCCTCTGGGAGCTGCCCCTCTGCACCTGCCCCCAACCCCCAACCTGCCGACTTTAGTTCTCCCAGCTTGCCCATCCTCCAGGTGTGCCCTCGTGTCCCTGCCGTTGCTAGGAATGCCCTTCCTTCTCCTGTGACCCCCAAGTCTACACAGCCATCCCTGAATTGGACAGACTGGAGTTGGGGGGTCGGTGGCCCAGACAAAAGGCCCACGGGAGCACTCAGTAGGGGAACGGGGTGCTGGTGGGGGGTTCTCCAGAGCAGGAGCACAGGCAGGAGCCGGTAAAGAGGGCACACACAGCCTGGGCCAGACCTGGAGATTGATGCCAGGAGGGGGCAGGTGCAGGAGAGACAGGCTGTGTCATCAGGCGACCCCAGGCACAAAGCTGAGGGGGGGCGGCCGAGGGAGCTGGGGCTGAACTCCAGCCCCTCAAAGCTGTTCTCTGCCCCCTCCTCCGGGCACAGAAGGCCCCAAGTGTACATGGGAGGGAGAGACAGACAGGGTGTGGCCAGGCGCTGGGGCCAGGGCAGCTGGGTTAACTTGGTCATGCCAAGCGAGAAGGCCCGGGTCATGGGTCCCGCTTGACCCTCCTGCCCCCCGCAAAGAGGGAGGAGAGGAGGCGGCACAGCCCTGGTACCACCCAGAAGGGGGCTCCCACTTCCCCCGCATCCCCCAAAGACAGCAAGATGCTCCAGGCCCCTTCACCGTGGCGCGAGAAGGCAGAGGGACGGAGGGCCCCTGCTCCAAGCGGCCTCCAGGGGCTGGGAGGCGGGGAGGAGGGCGGGTCGGCGCGGGGGAGGGGCCGCCTCGGCTATAAAGGCCCGGCCCGCGGCCCTGCTCCAGCCCGGGACGCACACGTGCGCGCGGCGCCGCAGCCGCCACCGCGGGAGCCCTGAGACCCCGCGCCCCCCTGGCCTGGGCGGCGGCGGCGGCGGCGGCGGCATGCACGGCGCGCGGCGGAGCTGACGGCGGCCGCCGGCCCCATGTCTTTCGCGATGCTGCGCTCGGCACCGCCCGGCCGCTACCTGTACCCCGAGGTGAGCCCGCTGTCGGAGGACGAGGACCGCGGCAGCGAGAGTTCGGGCTCCGACGAGAAGCCCTGCCGCGTGCACGCGGCGCGCTGCGGCCTCCAGGGCGCCCGGAGACGGGCCGGGGGCCGGCGGGCGGGGGGCGGCGGCCCGGGGCCTGGGGGGCGGCCGGGCCGCGAGCCCCGACAGCGGCACACGGCGAACGCGCGCGAGCGGGACCGGACGAACAGCGTGAACACGGCCTTCACGGCGCTGCGCACGCTCATCCCCACCGAGCCGGCCGACCGCAAGCTCTCCAAGATCGAGACCCTGCGCCTGGCCTCCAGCTACATCTCGCACCTGGGCAACGTGTTGCTGGTGGGTGAGGCCTGCGGCGACGGGCAACCCTGCCACTCGGGGCCCGCCTTCTTCCACGCGGCGCGCTCGGGCAGCCCTCCGCCGCCGCCGCCGCCCCCGCCCCCCGCCCGCGACGGCGAGAACGCGCAGCCCAAACAGATCTGCACCTTCTGCCTCAGCAACCAGAGAAAGTTGGTGAGTGTTGGCCGCAGGTCGTCCCCAGAAAGGGAGGCGAGGAGGATGGGGCGCCCCCCACCTCCAAACCACCCGTGCAACCCACACCTGCCTGGCAGAGAGGGCGGGGCCAGAGGCAGGCAGCGCGCCCCAGCAGCACCTGTTAACCCAGGCGCAGCCCGAGCCCAGGGAGGGAGGAGCACGAGGGGGAGGGCGCAGCGGGAGCAGGCGGGGCTGGGCCTTCCCTGGGCGTTCTCCCCACGAGTCCCCTGGACACAGGCTCCCACGGGGACCAGAGCAGGCCACCCAGGGCCAGATGGGGGAAGAGACCAAGGCAGGGCTGGCACCAACTTGGAAGCTAGGGGACCAAACCAGGGTTGGACCAAGCAACTCTGGCCACCCACCCTGCCCCCAGGGGAAGGAGACTCAGGGGCAGTGGGGCAGTAAGGAGACCCCTCTGGGATCCACTTGCTCTGCCACTGGCCTAAGGCTTACCGGGCACCTACCTGCCCTCCCCTGGCCCCTGCCCCTGGGGCTGCCCACTCAGACACCAGTACAGCTGTGGGACCCGCTGGCAGGAGACTTGGGGGCTGGGGGAGAGGCCCCACGCTGGCCGGCTGTGATTTACAGCTCCTGCTGTGCTTGGTGGCACCGGAAAAGCAGGGTGAGCAGGGAGAAAATACGGCGCGGCTTTCCCCAATCCCCATTTCCTCTCCAGACGGCACGCGCGAGCTCCTGGGGCCTGAACATCTGGGAAATTTAATTTTACAATTTCGGCTGTGCAGCAGCGTACTCTCCTCCCCAAGCCGCTTGGGGAAGCTGGGCTGAGCGTGGAAGGGGGGGCGCTTTCAGCACCCACCACCCGAGACAGCACCCAGTGGGGAAGCCCAGAGGTGCAGGCTGGCACTGGTCTCTGCGCGGGCCCTGACACTGCTCTCCCCTCTGCAGAGCAAGGACCGAGACAGAAAGACGGCGATTCGGAGTTAGAGGCGGATGCCGCTGGGCCATCCACGGAGAGCCCCCCTGGACCTGACTCGGGCACAGGCCTCCCTGAGGGCACCCCCCAGGCCAGCCCTGCCCCAGCTGTGAGCGGGGCCGATGGACAGACAGGCGGTGGGACTCGGAGCTGGCCCAGCACTTGCCCAGCCCCACTGGAACTTTCCGTGCTGGCTCCCAACCTGATTTTCTTCTGGTCACTATGTGCTGGCATCTTGTGTCTTTGATATGATAATATAAAGTCTGGAAACTTTGTATAATTAAAAACAAAACAATTATCTTCTAAACACGGACGCACTGTCCTCTCCAGCAGTTCAGAATCCACCCTGAGCCGGAGCCCGAGCCCACCCTCCCACCCCTCAGCGCTCCGTGGGCCAAGGTACCCAGTTCTCGGGGAAGGCCCCCCACTTTCCAGGGCTCAGGGCCGGCGCACCCAGCACCCACGACCAGGGGACTATGGCGTGGGGTCCGAAGGAGACCTGTGAGGGGAGAGGAGAGCGAGGGACAGAGCAGGACACAGGCAGCCCGGGCCTGGGAGCAGTCTCGCCCCACCCCCGCTCCGAGAGCCTGCCAGGTGTCCCGGTGCCCTGAAGGGTCCTCTGTGCTTGTGGCATGCAACTTGCTCGTCGGTCTTCAGGGCCTCGGCACCTCAGCCTCTGCCCACGGAGCCCCACGAAGTGGGCATGTAGGGGAGGGTAAGCGAGGGGCACTGTCTGGCAGAGCGAGTCCCCAGGCCTGAGGGCAAGGACCAGGTGGCAGCTGCCTGTGTGTACCCCTGGGGCCCACCCCTGCCCCCAGCCCTGCCCACCCAACTCCCCCAAAGGCCCCACCTGCCCATGAGGAGGGCAATTCAAGCCTCTCCCCGAGCTGTGCACAGCTGGCGGGCCATTAAAATCTTGCAGGTGACAATTATAGACTAGTGGCGTGAGCTCCACGGGCACAGCAGAGAAGAGAGACGGGGGCGGCTCTGTGCAGGCCACCCCAGCACCCCCAGGCTGGCCAGCAGCCTGACTTCTGGCCAGTGGGCGGGGAATGGCCAAGAGTGCCAGGTGCCGGCCCCGGGCCCTGCTAGCCCTCAGCGCAGGCTCAGGGACCCCGGGAGAGGGCAGGTGCCGAGGCCCACGTGGGCACCCCAACAGGGCAGGGCTAGAGCTGCCCCCTCCTCTGAACAGACGGGCTCCAGGGAACCGAGAAACCGGAAGCGATGGTGTAATTTTGGAGGAAATTCTCAAAGCCAGAGCCATTAAGGACTAGAAGGGGGCTGTGTCCAATCTGATAGAAATATAACAGGATAAAAAGTCACAACGGCAGGTTCCACTCAGAGAGAAACCCAACCCCAAATTTCCTCTCCTTAATCCTGCAAGAGCCTACAGCTGGCCGGCTGAAAGGGGGAAGAGGGCACGCTCGGTCACCCCCGCCCGCCTGCCTGGAGAGCCAGGACCCAGGAGGAACGTGGGGGTCCACCTGGGGGATGAGAAAGGCACCCCTTCCGCCCCCGGGGCACTGAGGACACTGCGAGAACGCAACCCGCGGAGGGGCACGCGGGCAAGCAGGGAGGCCCCCCAGGGTCTCCGGCCTGCCTCCCCTGCTCCCCGGGGCACCAGTGCAGTTCTGTGGGGACGGTCTGTGGCCCACCTGCCGCTCACCCACCGGCCTCACCTCTCCATACCTGGGCTGGGTGGGAGTGCACCCTCCCTCACAAATCCTCCCGAAGACGATGGGCGGCAGGGGGCAGGGGGCAGGGGGCCGCATGCCCTGCACAAAGGCCTGAGAGAAGACTGCGGGGCGAGGGGGACAGGCAGGGCGAGGCCGGAGGGGCATGGGTGTCAGGGACCCTTGGAGCCGGTGCAGGGGAGGGGAAGGGGCTGAGGAAGCCTCAGAGATGCCAAGTCGGTAGGAGAGGACAGGCCGTTGGGACGGTCCCCAGGGGCCGCAGGTCCTGGCACAGGGCGCGCGGGCCAGGCCCTCGGCTGCTGGGCCTGTGACTCCGACAGCGGCTGCAGCTTGGCCAGCCTCGGGCCCGGGCAGTGGGCCCGGTCGCTCCCTGAGCTGCACCGGTAGCAGCAGAGGCTGAGGGCCTGGCCCGCCAGCCAGCAGGAGAGGGAGGGGAGGGGGCAGGGAGGAGCACGCCGTCACCCTCCACCGCTCCAGAAATTCAAACCAGACTGGGGGTGGCGGGCCGGCCCGAGCCCTTGCGGCCCCACGGGAGTCCACTCGGCTACTCACGGCCGCCGCCGGGCCCCCGTCCACCACAAACCCCACTTCCTCCCCAGGACGCCAGCCTCGCCCTCCACCGAGCCTCCGTGTGCCAGTGCCCCACAGAGGCGGCCCGAAAGGAGGGCCCAGCCCGCACCCTGGGCCAGCAGCCGCCTCTGCGGGCCAAGCAGGGCTGGAAATGCTCTGATGGCCATCAGGGCCAGGCTGTCAGCTCCCTGTCCCCAGCCTGGGGAACGAGCTGCTGGCGGCACCACGTGATCCATCGCCAGGCCGCCTGCGCCTGCAGGCCAGCCGGCCCCCACCCTGCGCGGCACCTGCGGGCTGCCAGGAAGCACATGTGACCCCGTGGGGGCGGGAGCCCGCCGACCCCTCCAGGGCCCAGACAGCCCCCAGCCTGCACTCTCCCAGGGGGCCGCCATGCCCCAAGGACGAGCCTTCGGGCGGCAGGGGTCCCCCACCCCCCAGGCTGCACCGGACACAGGCGGCCACCGGCTGATGTGTCGGCTGGGATTTTTCCGCTCTCGCAGAACCCCCCCCTCCCCTCCCCCTCCCCAAAGTGGCTGCAGCTGTCAGGACCGCAGATTGGAACTGCAGGTACGGCGCTGGCCCGCTGCCCACCTCCCTCCCGTGTCTGTCTGAGAGAAAGGAAGCCGGCCCACCTCTGGAATCCTTCACTCTCTCCTCGTTCGCCTCTCCCACCTGTCCCCGGGGAGCGCGGGGTCAGCCGCCCTCGCTCGGGCTCTCTCTTCCCCTTGCCCCTCTCCGATTACAATGCCGGCAGTGTTCCCTCAGCTCCCCCGACACGGACCCCCCCCCCCGCCCCCCGCCTTCCTGAGCCTCCTCTCTCCTGCACTCCATGGCGGGAGGAGGACAGGCCACGTGCCCCAGGCCACCTGCTGCAGCTGAACCCACACAAGGTGCTGGCAGGATGAGTCCTGGTCGATGGGCCCAAGGGGAGAAAGCCAGGTCCCGCTCGGCCTCTTCCTGCCCCAAAGGCCAAAGCCAGCTGAGGGGATCCCGGCAGGGCTCGGGGTCAGGAGCAGGGCCCACCAGCTGTAGCCAGCCAGGCCAGGGTGGGGCGGGCGAGAAACTCGGAACCCCCTTCCCAAACCTTCTCCATCAGACTATCCCTTCCAGTTGCCATCCTCACAAAAGCGCTGCTGGCCCGACCCACCCCTGAGCCATCGGACGTTGTGTGGGCACAGGGCCCCTCCAAGGCCACTCCTTGACCCCTGACCAGTGCCTCCACGGCTGCTGGGGTAGAGGGAAGCAAGTCCACTCCCCGGCCAAGGGGCCCATGGGGGAGGGGGAGAGGGCACCGAGGTTGCTTGCCCCTGCTCCTGGGTCCTCAGATACCCAAGACCCCCCACCCATCTGCCCCTCCCCCTCCTGGGGTTGGCCAGGGTCCAGTGGGCACTCCCACGTGGGACACCCGAATCTCGGCTCCCTGCAGGCAAGGGCTCCCAGAAACTCCTCTGGGAATGCTGGAGGTAGGCACAGGCCTGGGACCCCACTGCTAAGTGCCAAAGGCCCACTCTGCTGCTTCACATCCCAGCCCCAGCCCCTCCAGGACCTCATTCGGGAGGACTCGCCCCGAGCCCCTGCCCATACACGGCCAGCCCCCCACCCCCTGACCCCTGTCCTCAGCAAGACAGCCCCTCAACCACCTTACCTACAGAATTTGCGCCCCACAAGCCTGCCCAGCCAGCCCCGGGTCTACTGCCCCACCTCCAGCCCTAGGGCGACACCCACCCCACCCCCGCCCCGCCCCAGGCCCAGCACCCTCCCTCCCACCCGCCTGCCAGTCCACCTGGGTTCCTGCTGCCTGGGACACTGGCTCCAGTGGGCACAGGGCAGGCCAGGGCCTCTACCTCCCACGTGCCCCAGTGAAAGGCAGGGTGCTGCTGTGAAGGAGCCCCCCCCCGTCACCCGCTGCTGCCGCGGCACAGCTCCTGAGCCCCCAGGCCCTGCTACCCTCCAACACTCTCCGCCGCCCACCCCGCCCTCCCCACGGGGAACCCTGTCTCCCAAGTGTGACAAGTGGACCCAGGGCGGGCGGCGCTGGCGGGAGGGCACCCCCCACACACCCAAACGCAGCGGGCCTGGCTGAGAGGTGGTGCCTGGCACAGGCAGCCAGGGGCGCCCTGAGGTCACAGTCGCCGCACCCACCGCCCCCCACGGCCACCTGCGAGGCCACGGGCCACGGTGTCATCGGGCCCCTCCCAGGCCAGGCGGCCGGGGCGACCCGAGGGGCTGTCGGAGCCTGGCCGCGGGGATGGGGGCCCGCCAGGGAGGCCGGCGGCCCGCGAGGCCGAGACGCACGCTCTGCACAACAGCTCGAAACCCGAGCCGCGGCTGCGCTGCCAGCAGCGAGCGAGCGCCGAGGGCCGAGGGCCGCGCCGGGGGCCGGGGCCGGGGGCGGGGCCCGGAGGAGGCGGCTGCCGCTCAGTAGCCGGGAGGCCATTAGCGGCGCCTGGCGGGAGAGCTGAGAGGACCGCAGCCCGGACGCAGATGCGCCCGCCGCCCGCCCACCCTTGCAGGGCCGGGACCCCGGGGCTCGCAGCCCCGCCCCCACCCCACCCGCCCAAGGCCTCAGCTTCTCCCAGCTTCTCCCAGGCCAGAGACAGGGTGGGGGAACCCCGCTGCTGCGAAGGCCGCCCACCCCCCGCCCCCGCCCCCGCCCCTCCTCCCGGGGCGGCAGCTGGATGAGATCACGTCTGTGGGGGAGGGGTGCAGTGGACTTGTGGGAGAGGGGCTCCCCCCACTCACGGTGGCCAGGACCCCCGCCACGCGTGGCCTGGCAGCACGTCCAGGGGCTGCAGCCCTGTTGCTGCCTGGGATGGGAGCTGGGGGGAAGGTACGGAGAAGGCCAAGGTACGGAAACAGGACCCAGGTCTCCCGAGAAGGAGAACCGTCGCCCACCAGTCAGTGCCTGGGGCGGGGGTCCCCCAAAGCCAGGCCCGGCAGAGGCCAGCGGTCAGAGGGCCTAACCCCCCCCCCCCCCCGCCTGGGACCTCAAGCCCAGGCCTGAGGGGTGGGCAGGACAGGGACTGGGGAGGGGGAGGCTGGGCACTGCCACACCGCAGGTTCTCCCCCGGGAGCACGCCTTGTCAGGACACCACTGCTGGAAGCTGGCCAAGGCCTGAGTGGAGTCCTGGCACCACCGGCCACCTCCAAGGACGCTGCGTGGAGGAGGCGCTGCCCGACACGATGCGACCAAGTGTTCGCGGACGGGGGCCCCTCCCAGGTGCCAACCACCCAGGGCACAGCCCCGGGGTGGGGGAGGCTCCTGTGCCCCTCGCGTGCTCTCGCCCCTTGGGCCCCCGACAGGACGGCTCGCCACCCCACCTCTCAAGCCTCTTCCCTGAAGCCCATCCTGCTTTGCACAGACGGCAGAGATGCGGCGACAAGTGTGTGTGTGTCGGGGGGGGGGCGGGGGGGGGCGGGGGCAGCACTTCTCAGGGAGGAGAGCATCTGTCAGGCCAGCCTGGTCCCTGAAAGCCGAGCTCTGCCGCCCCCTCGAGCCACAGCCGGCTGTGCTGGCAGAAGCACGGCTCCCTGTCACTCAGGCGACATATGGGATAGTCATCGCCGGAGGAAGCAGCCCCCACCCCGGCGGCTCCAGCACAGCCCGGGCTGGGAGGAGCGCCTCCCCGCGGGCGGGCCGAAGCCCCTCCCCCGGCCTCTGCACTCCATTTACAATCATCATCGATTTCTCAAAATACCGAATATAAAAAAGTAGCCGACAGGATGTGGCTGCCGACAGCCAGAGCCCCTGGGAGGGGGGGAGACAGGCCGGGAGCCGCGCTGCACCGGCCCCCCTTCGCCGAGCACGCCCGCTGCTCCGGCCAGGAAACCAATTTATTTTGTTTTGTCTCTGTTCTCTGAACGCACAGAGACCGGATCGGGCGGGCAGCCAAGGCTCCTGCAGCCGCTGCCAAGAGAGCGGAGGATGGGGGTGGAAGCTGTGCAGGGGAGGGGGCGCGTGTCTCCCCAGCCGGGGACAGCCCCTGGCAGGCGGCAGGAAGAACCACCGGGGGGCAGGGACCGCTGTCTCTGCAGGCCCCCCCAGCCCGAGGAGGCACTCACCCGGAGGGCTCACACCAGGGCAGTGGGCATGGGGGCCGCAGCCCCGGCCAGTGGCCAGGACACATCAGGGAGGCGGCGGCGGGGCGAGCAGCGCGGCCACGTCTACCTGGGAGCTCCTCAGCCCCAGCGCCCCCCAGAACCCACGGGCAGCTCTGGGCAGCTGAGCCACAGCAGCCTCTGGCCAGACCGAGCACGCCTGGCCTGGGAGCAAGCTTTCCCCTTGAGAGCGTAAATGTGGGAAGGACGACCAGATTCACTGAGGGCCCCAGCGGCCCAGGCCTCCAGGATGCCAGGGAGGAAAGGGGCAGAGAACCGGGGCTGCCCGTCTCCTGCCCTCAGTGCCCAGTGCAGGTGCCAGCGGGGCCTGTCACTGCACCCTCACCCCCGGGGACCAGCCCAGGCCGGCTGGTGTCGGGGAAGCCTCCCCGGGCCTGTCGGTGCCTGCCAGCCCCGCCGCCCACCCCCCAGGGCCCAGGGGTGGCTGCGAGGTGCCCAGTGCCCTCCCCTCCCCGCGATGACACACACTCCTGCAGTCACGTGTCCCCGACCCTGAAATCGCTCTTCCAGACGGGGACTGGGGCCCCAGGCCAGGACGCCCACTCAGGCCTCGCTGTGGACTGACCCACCTCTGCCCAGGCAGTGCAGCCCACCCTGCGAGCGAGCAGGCCGCGGCCCCAGCCCTACCTCCTCGTCAGAGCTGTCCTCCACATACTCGTCCTCGTCCGGCACGCTCGCCACCTCCATCCTCGGGGAAGGGGTCCCGGCCTGGGAAGGGAAGGGGAGAGCAGTTATGTCAGGACACTGACGCCCTGTGCCTGGGGCAGATCGCGGGTCCAGGACGCCCGCCCCCTCCTGCCAACGCGGAGGCCTAGGTTCCCACACCCCAGTCTCTAAGCGGCTCCAACCTGGTCCCGGCGCCAAGACAAGACTGGGGACACCGCAGGTCTAAGTGGGCCTTTCAGGGAGGGGGGTCCCACCCAGGGTCATCCTCTGTCAAGGGCTGGACCCATCATAACGTCCAAGCTCCGGGGGAGGACCCCAGGGAGGGGCTGACACCTGGAAAAGGAGCACTTAGCCACCCCCGCACTCCTTAATGAAAAAAACGGCTGCCGGGCTCCTGGCCCAAAGGCCCAGCCGAGCCCAGAGCCAGCCTGGGGTCAGGGGGCAAGGCGCCTCAGCAGCCGCAGGTGAGGGCTGGTCCCCCGAGGGGAAGGCCATGGTACTCGCTCTTGGCCACCGGCAGAGGGGCCACAGCCGACCCACTCCCAGGGCCAGACCCTTGCCCCGAGGAGGCCACATTCAGCGCAGCTGGCCAAGGGCCCGGAGAGGCACCCACACTCTCAGAATGCCAGGAGGCCCCGGCCCCAGGCTGAGCCCGCCCACCGGGCCAGTGAGTGGTGCCACTGGGCATTCACACCCCAACCCGGAAACCAGATTCTCCCCTTGCGGGGCGGGGGGACCTGGTGTACCGGAACTGGGATTGATGGGGAGAACAGCCCGTCTCTCCCCCCGACTCCAGAGGCAGTAAAGTGTAGCAGGGGCCCCCCACCCCAAGCACAGGCGCCCCGCCCAGAGCCCCGTTCCCCCTGCCCGGGCAAGAGCCAAAGGCCCGCAAGGCAGCTCTCCCTCCCGCCTGTTTTTCCCTCGGTGTAAGGAGGGTGGGAGAGTAACTTTTTTTCCAGGCCAGGAAAAGGCGAGATTCGGTTTCCACGTCTCTCCCACCCCTTGCTCCCCGAGCTGTGCGCTGCGGGAGCCCTGCCCGCTGAAAGTGGGTCAGCACTGCCTGGGGGCGGGGGCAAGCGGGGGGCGCAGAGGGCCAGCCTGGGGCCCAAACCTTTCCTGCCGTCCTCACCCATAGCAGCAACCAGCGGACACACCTGCCCCAGGCCCTGGGCTGGCAGGACCCCAGTCCAGGCCACTTGCAAGTCTCTCAACAGCCCCCTGATGCCAGCCCGTGGCTGACGGGCCACTGGTTGCAGCAGGGTCGGCAGTGCAGGCCATGGTGCTCCAAGGCTGCCAACCGCCAGCCAGTCTGATGACCCCCACCAGGCACCGGACCCCGGGAGCCCCGCACCACCTGCACGACAGGCCACCATCCCGGGGCCCTGGCCAGCCCCAGTGATGCCTGGGGAGCCAGACACAGGCGGGACCTCAGCGAGGGGAGGGGACACCCAGCAGCGGGGCTGTGAGTTCCTGGGCAAAGGAGCTGGACGCCGGCAAGGAGGGCCCTCCCTCACGGCACCAGGGCTCTGAAGCCACATCCTCCCTCCAGAGGTGACGCTGCAAGGCAGACGGTGGCCACCAGGGGGCTGCCGTGATGCGGGGCGTGGCCCAGCTCCTGGGACCAGGAGGACCTAACAAACCCCGCCCCTTCAAAGTCTAGAGGCACTGTAGCTGGGCAGTGGCCACCGGAAAAAAGGGAGAACTTGCACAGCGCCGTCCTCTCTCTCCTCTTTCTCACGCGGCCCAGCCCCGGCCCTCGACATCCTCAGGCACAGGCACCAGCTGGCAAGGGGCTGCCCAGAGCCACCAGCGCCCACCCCAAGACGGGCTCAACACCACGTGCTGCGGGCTCCCAAACGTGCCCATGTGGATGGCTGGGGGCCCACAGGCAGGACCAGATGGAAGTGGGGTTCTGTAGGCAAATGTCCCAGACCAGGGGACCGAGGGAGGCAGGACGGGCCTCTCCTGGGAGGGGCTGCAGCCTCGCATCCTGACCGGCAGCCCCACAGCCAGGCTGCCGCTGCACGGCTTGCTCTTGGAGCCCCGAGTCCCGAGAGAGGGCACAGGCAGGCAGAGGTGAGCTGCCCAGTGAGAGCCAGCCACTCAGGTCACCCCAACCAGACGTGTGAGTGAACCCCAGAACACGGGGTGTGATCCGAGGGACCACCCTCCGAGGGCAGAACATACCAGAAACCTGGGGAGGGTACAGGAGAAGCTGATGTGCTTCACAGCTGAGGGGGGCTGTGGGATCTCCCAAACCCACTGATCATGTCACCCTAGATGCAAAACCACCCACCTGCCCTGAACTCTGATCCCCAGAAATAAGAGTGTCTGACACTGGGTCACGGCCGGGGCTCTCTGGGACAGGCCCGGGCACGTCCTGCCTGAGGTGGCCTCCACTGAGTGGGCCCGCTCCCTCCCCAGGAGCCAACGCCCAGACCCCACAGTGCACAGGCCTGGGACTCACAGCCACCACCGGTCTCCTGGCAGCCCTGCCCACCACTCCCCAGAGCTGAGCTGAGACCCAGATGGGCTCCTCCTGCCCAAGGGTTTGCGGTAAGCTCCGTGCACAGACGGTACAGGCAGGACTCTTAAGTTATCTGGGAGATGCTGGTTGCACATTAGGCATCGCTCCTAGGTCTTTTGTTACATTCTTGAACGTGGCAAGCAGATTGAACTAGTGAAGATGGGAACTTCTGTACAAAAGAATAAGAAAACAAAATACGGGAAAACCCACACAAATGAGAAAGGACCAAACCAAACAGGACAAGCAGGAAAAAAACAGATCTAAGCAAGCACAAAAAGGAAGAAATGGCCGTCAGCACCTAAATCCACTCAAGGTGAGAAATCAAGAGGAGGCCCAGCAACGCGAGACCTATGGGACCGGAAAAGCCCGCCCAAAAGCACCACCAAGTGCTACTGGGGGGACACAGGGAAGCAAGAGGCCCTGGGTGACTGGGGTGCCCGGCGGCAGGAGCCACCACCTGAGGGTGGAAACAGGAGGGGTATGGGCGGCCAGTGGGGGAGCGGGAGCGGGGCTCGGGGCTCCTCTCCAGCTTGCTCGCAGGGCTTCCTGGTGTGACACGGGACCACCCACGGGCTGCGGCAGGTGAAGGCGGGTCGGCAGACCCTCGAGAGGGCCCTGAACTAGCGGAACCCCCAGCGTGGTAGGAAAGCCCTGCAGTAGCCGCAGGATGAGAGGAACAGGCTGACTCGGGGGGCCCCGATGCACAGCATGACGGGGCTGTCACGGGGGGCCACTCCTGGGTGTCTCGTGTGGCCAGGCTTGGGGGGAGACAGGAGAACACACAGGAAGCACTGACCGGCCTGTTTGTGAACAGGAGACGTGGAGAATCGCTGGCTCCACCAGGCGGAGCGGTGGATGGCTTTGGAGGAATGGGTGGAAGAAAAGGGGAGGTCGGGGCATTTCCACCAGGAGTCAGGAGTACACCCACCTCTTCAATTCCCTCTCTTGGTCTGGACGAATTCCAACCCGTACTGAGGTCCCCGCTTTAGAAGAAAATACTCCAACACCCCTCAGCTAAAGCACGAAGAAGCCAGAGACGTGAGTGCCCAGGCCAAGCAGGTTCCGGGGAAGCTGGCAGGGCTCCAGGACGACCCACAGGAGATGCGGATGGGCCCCAAGAGCCTGCGCATGCACGGGGAGCGGAGCCCAGCGGAGCACGGAAGGGAGGGCCCGAGGGCCTGGCTGCCAGTGGGGGACACCTGGGGAGGGTGCAGAGCCACAGGCAGCCTCACCCCCTCTGAGGACGCCCCCACCCAGGTGGCCTGGGCCGACTTCCTCAGACAGAGGGCTCAGAGGGCACCCCGGAGGGCCAAGGGCCAGGGGCGAGGACAGCTCCCCGCCCTCTGGAGAGGGTGGGCGTGGAGTCTCTCCTGAGCTGCAGCTCGGCACCCGCTGAGCCGGCCGCCAGCAGACCCAGGACGGCGGCACAGGTACCTCCGCGGAGCAGCACGAGCCCAGCGGCTCGCGGGGCACAGGTGGTCAGCCTCGAGATGCCTGTACGCAGTACCTCCCCTAGAGAATTTCAACTAAAAATTCTTTTTATTAAAAAAAGTTATTTAACTTTTAAAAATCATTCCTAAAATTTTGTTTATAAAAGAGGGTAAAAATCCTATTCTAAAGGAAAAAACTTAAGCATGTGGATCCTTAATTTTAAAAGAGGAGGAAAAGATCCAGGAAGATAATTTAACCATGAACTGTGCTCACCAAGGAGACTGAAGGCAGCGAATGGAAACGTCCTTTACTGAACAGTGTTGATCTAAGATTTAACTTTTTGTCAAGGAGGGAATATTTTGTAAATTTAAAAAGTTAAGGGACTTCCCTGGTGGTCCAGTGGTAAAGAATCCGCCTTCCAATGAAGGGGACGCAGGTCCGATCCCCGGTCAGGGAACTAAGATCCCACGTGCTGCGGGGCAACTAAGCCCACGTGCTGCAAACCACAGAGCCCAGTGCTCTGGAGCCCACGCGCCACAACTAGAGAGAGAAAACCCGCACGGCACAACTAGAGAGAAGCCTGTGCGCCACAACGAAAGAGCCCGTGTGCCGCAACTAAGACCCCATGCAGCCAAAAATAAAATAACTAACTAACTAAATAAATAAATAAATAAATCATGAATCTTTAAAAAAAAAAAGTTAAAAAGGAGAAAAACATCTGCCCATAAGCCCACAAACCACAGGCAAGGCAGTCTGTGGACCATCTTCTCTTTGTGCACCAGCGCTACAATTAAAGCTTGAATGGGTGAGGGTTTAAATCTGATTTAAAATCTTTTCTTCCTAGGAAATAGATCAAATAAGTGCAGCTTTTGGTTTCCATCACGGTCCTAACCTCCAGAACACCACGGCCATTGAAAGTATAAATAGTTACAAGAGCGTTTTTAGGATGGTCTGAACAACCAGTGTTGTGCTTTAGCTAAATTAAGCGTTTCTGTCATTTTCCTCACTTAAGAGCGGGGTTTGCCTTTCCCCATCGTCACAGCAACAGGCAGGACGGCAAAGCCTCACGCGGCAGCCAGCTGGCTCCTGCGCCCCCGAGACCAGGCCAGGTGGATGGAGCTCCACTCACTCCCGTAAGTGCGGGGCCACCAGCTCCCCCCCAGGCAGGCCCCTGCAAACAAATCCCACCTTGGGCTTTGCCCCTAGGAAACCCAGCCTACAGCTGAGTCTAGCAAAGTGGCCCGAGCCTCAAGAGAAGTGACATGAGAATCACTGGGGTGGGGGGGGGGCCCAGGCAGGTAGATTTTTGGGGTTCCTATGAACAGAGCACATGACTATGCTTGAAAACTGGTGCCCTAGAGCTCAGAGCACCTCAGCTCCAAGTAAGCGTCCTACCCAGCCCCCACCAGCAACAGCCACCCCCCTCCCCCGTCCCGCTGCACCAGAGGAGGGACAAGGGCCTTGGGGTTCCCAAGGAACGGGAGAAAGTACTGCCCCCAGAGAGCCCGATGCCTGGCAGGCACTTTGCTGGCCATGGTCATCCAGGGGGAGAGCCCACTAGGAGGCTCCTTGCTTACCCACCTGCTGCCTGGGGGTCTTCTCCGTACTGCTGTGCTGCTCAGCGCCGCTGGCCCCATCCTCCTCCTCAGCCACAGTGTCAGCCTCACTACTGTCACTGCCGGAATCTTCCAGGCCTGAGAACACACTCTCCTCGCTGTCGGAGAGGCCAGGATCGCTGCCAGGCCCGAGGCTGGGAGCAGGAGCGCCGAGGAGAGAAGGCTAAAAGAAGCACGGCGTCAATGAGCCCACAGCCCACCCACCAGGCACCGTGCGCTGACCCACAGCTCTGTGTGGCCAGCCTCCAAGGCTACAGCCCTCAGGCCACAAGCCTCCACCTCCACCAAAACCACCCACCCAACCCAGGCCTCCCTCACCACCCACCTCCGCCAGCAGGCCGCGTGCCCTCGGAAGAGACATTCAACTCCTAGCATCTCACAAGGGAAGGACTTTTCAAGGAGCTCAGTTCCCATCACATCACCCACACCGGCCCCCTATCCTCCACACCCCACCCTGGCACTCACAGCCCCACAGCTATGAGGGCACTAGGGCGGGGTCTGGGGCAGGCAGAGGACCACAACCTGAGGGGCTTTTCCCACCTGAAGCAGAAGACTCTGTATCCAACCAGATTGGGACCGACAGTTGATCAGTAAATTGTAAAGGTTGGTTGAAAAGACATAAAAACTACACAAGCTTTACTTAAAAGCAAGTGTTTCCATTCACCCCCTCAAGGGGTAGGACCAGAGCTTCCTCCGAGCAGAGCTCTGCTGACCAGACACTACCCGGTCCCTAAGTCTACAGGACACAGTGCACAGTGTGTGGACCTTTTAGAAGTGGAACAAGAACTTGCAGACTTCTAACAAGCATTTATTTGAATGGAGAATTCGCTGCTTTTCAATTGTTAACAAGTCTCTCACCTAATTGGACAGCCTGCACTCACCAATTTCTTGGCAGCACTCAACTCAGCTTCCACAGAAACGACTCTGACACCCACTAACTACTCCAACACTTAGTAAGCCACACAATTGAAACAGCAAATGAAAATGGCATAAATGATTTGGGCACAAGCACAAATGGCTGCTGATGGGTACAGAGCCAAGAGGACTTGTCGCAAGTTGAGCGCGCAGCCTGGCAACCCAGCAACGTGGAGTCCCGGCGCAGAGAGGCGCGACTGTACAAGCCTTCGGCGGCTTTCTACCACGGAGATTTGATGACACCCCACAACCCAGGTGGGGTCCAGCTGGAAAGCAGGAGTGGCCATAAGTCCAGTTGAAACGATGCGTCCAGTGCAGCAGGCACTGCCTTACTATTCTCGTACCCTCTTTTACAATGTATGCGACGTATTAGTAACGTATCAACAGGCAAGTAGTTACTGCACGCTCAAACCCCTTTAACGCAGGAAGCACAATTCAAAGGGCTAGGGAGGCTGCCGCACAGGATGCCAGCTCTCCTTCCTAGCTCTCTCCGGCCCAGACGTTCTTCCAACCGCAGAACAGCCCAGCCCCGCACAGGCTACCCCTCGCGCAGGGGGTGCTCCCTGCCCAGGACGCCCCCACAAGGCCACCGCTAGCAGAGGACAGGCGACCCTCCTCTCCGCTTTCCCCGGCCTGGCTCCCCGGGGCCGGCGGCCGAGGAGCCGCCACGTGCGGCCCAGATGCACCTCCCCGTCCCACTCGCGCAGCCCGCGGTCACCTCCTCCGGCTCCGGCTCCGGCTCCGGCAGCCGCTTCCCCTGCAGCGCCCTCGCCGCCGCCGCCTCGCGCCCCACGCCCCGCGTGCCCGCCATGCTCCAGGCCAGCCCCGACCCGCGCCGCCACTTCCGGCAGCGACACGACCGCGTGGGCCTGGGGGCGGGGCCCGCAGGGTCAGAGGGCGCGGGGCGGCCCCTGGGTGGGGCGGGGCCGGCGTGCGCGCGCCGTGGGGACGCGGGCGGGCGGCGCCGGCGGGAGCGTGCCCGTCGCAAGATGGCGGCGGCCATGCTAGGGCTTGGGGCCGTGTGTGCGCAGCGAGCGGCGGCGGCGCGGCCCGCGCGGGAGGCGCGGCGGCGGCGCTAGCCCGGCCCTCAGCCCCTCCTCGCGATCGCCACCTCCGTTTCTCCCGCCTCGCCCGCTATGGATCTGCCCGTGGGCCCGGGCGCGGCGGGGCCCAGCAACGTCCCGGCCTTCCTGACCAAGCTGTGGACCCTCGTGAGCGACCCGGACACGGACGCGCTTATCTGCTGGAGCCCGGTGAGGGGCTGGGCGCGCCGGCCCGGGGCTTTTGGGGGCGGGCAGCAGGGCGTCGGGAAAGAGCGTCCGAGGCCGCCCCTCGTCGCTCCTGCCGCGCGCTCCCCTGGGCTGGGCAGGAAGGGCCTCTCCTCCTCGGTCTCGCGCCGACTATGTGCGGGACAACTGCGGAAGCGCGTCTGGCCTTAGGGCAGCGCCCAGTTTCGCTGGCGAGCGTTGTGCCCAGGTGGCCCCCGTAGCTTCTCAGATGAGTTACCAGGGTGGTGGGGTCAGCAGCCTTCGGGAAGAAATCAGGACTTGGCGCAGGAATTGGAGAGCGTTACTCTAGTGGAAAAGGAAAAGGAGCGAAAACAGAAAGCAAAACGTCATAAAGTTCCGGTGGGTCTCGAGCCCGTGTCCGGAGACCAGAGCTGGGTTTCCCAAGAGCGACTTTGTTTTTCGTTCCTCTCGGGACGTCTTCATTCGCGTCCCTGCCTCCAGTTGCCTGGCAGCAGGCTCGTTTCCGTGGTCTGACCTTGCAGACCGGACAATTCAGGCTTGCAGAGGTACAGCAGAGACTGTCTGGAGTTGCGGCTGAGAATCTGCCGTTCACGTCCGGACTGTGACGTCGTGTCCGGGGAAGGCCGGAGCCATAAGCTCAGGCCCGGCAGATGGGTGGCCTCGGCCGCCCTGGGCTGCGGAGCCTCTGGGCGCCTCCAGACATGCTTGCTCTCTTGAGGGCCCAGACGCTGGCTTTCTCAGACTCTCCTAAGTACTCCTCTTTCACAGCCTTAAGCCCTTAGGAACGAAGAACAGTCAGGGCTGAAGCGAGCCCTGAACTGGAGGCTGGGTCCTCTCGTTCCTGGGTTGTCTGTTTGCTGAAGTTCTGCCTCAAGACGGGGAGAGGGAGTAAAGAGACTAGAAATCCTGCAGCGTCCTTGTGGGGGACACTTTGTGTTGGTCCCAGTCACACATCCATGTGGCACTCCCCATTCCCACTGCTTGTTTCCGTAATGGTGGGCAGCATTCCCGAAGAGGGGGCCGTGCTTTCCTGCAGGCTGTCCTGTTACTACCATCCCTTCGTGGCAGGACTTGAACTTTGCTGAGCCAAGGAAATGACCCCATGCTTCTGTCATTATCCTTCCTTCTTTCTCTTTCCCCTTTCCCTTAACTCCCAGGCAGCACTCTTACCCGGTTTGGGGAGGGGCATCAGAGATCTTTTGGGATGTTCCGAGCTTAGTCCTACTGGGGTGATCGCCCCACCTCTTGACCTGCTTACTGCTTCTGCTTAAAGATCATGAGGCAGCGGGTGAAGCCCCACGAGCGAGCTCTCCAGGTCCCACTGCCTGTGCTCTGGGCAAGGCCTTGGAGCAGGAAAGCGGGAACCATCAAGCCTGAGACAGCCTCGCTCACAGTGGCTGCACCACCCGCCGGCCCTGCTGGCACTTTCTCCCCGGGGGGTGGAGGGGTGCTGGCTGGAGCCTGTGCATTTGAGCCCCCCTGGTCTGTCCACAGGCCGAGCAGGGCGTGCTTGGTGCAGGAGGCAGTGGGCGGGCTGGCACTGCCAGGCAGGACAGAAACGGAGCCCTTTGCTGGGTTGGGCAGGGGCTGCAGAGCTGCCCAGCCCTGAGAAAGGAGACAGCCCCCTGCCTCAGTGATGCCCACACAAGCCCCGGGCCTCTGTCAGAAAGTCCTCATGGAGACTTCTGCAGACTTGCAGCCCAAAGTCCAACTTCCAGAGACCTTGGAAGGTTCTGGCGTCTGTGCTCTCGGTGCCTTCCCCCTTGTGCTGGAAGTTTTCTCCCCATTCTGCCAAGAGGACCCTGCGTTTGACCCGGGGGACCAGGGAAAGGCGGTAGTGGGGTGGCTGACCCTCAAGGCTGAGTAATAGGGGGGGTGGGGGTTGGTTTCCAGCCCCAGAAACTCTGGCCGGGGGGCCAGTCCGGCAGTGTCGTGCGTCCTCAGCACAGCCCAGGGGACGGCCAGCAGGTCGCTGCCCGGAGAGTCGTGTTGGCTTCGCCCCCTTCCAGACCCCTTGCCAGTTACCGATGCGCTTGGGGTGGAGCCACTGCCGAAGAGGCCGGGGCTGCCCTGCGGGGCCCGAGGCCCCGCTGCCCTCGGGAGGGAAGCTGGCGAGCGCAGCGGCTCTCCTGACCCCACTCCCACGGGACAGGGTGGGGGGAGGGAGCGCGTAGGTGAAGGAGGCTCGTCTTTCTAGGCTGCGGGCGCTTCGAGTCCCTAAGAGCGAGGGCCTCCTTCGCCTAGGATGGCCCGTGTGAGCACCGGCAGTCAGAGGGTCAGAGGGTCCCCCTGGAGAGCAGTGCCTGCAGTCAGGTCGCCAGCTCCCTGTGGGACCCTTCGAGGAGGGTCCTGGTCGCACCTGGCCACTCTGAGCTGGCCGAGGACCGTTTTCGGGGCTCCCGCGACAGGCAGGGCTGCTCCTCCTCCTGGCCCGGGAGCCATGTGGGCCCCAGCAGGCCCTCCGGCCCGCCCTCGGGGATGGGCAGTGGCCCCGAAAGGCCGGAGGCGCACCCGGTGCAGGCTGTGAGGGGCGCTGGCGGCCTGGAGGCTCCTGGTGCCCCCTGCACCTGCCAAACAGGACATGGCCGTCCCTATCCAGTCCCTGGGCGCAGCGGGAGGCCCAGCCCCTTGGGTATCGGTTCCCCTCCTTCCACAGCCCCACGTGGAGGTGACAGCCGGCCTTTTAGAGACACAGGAACTGAGTCCCAGAGACATCAGGAAACAGACGAAGAGCTGGGGGACGGCTGAGCAGGACCCGAAGTCCACGGTCTCTCGCTCACCTCTGGAGCCAGAGGCGTCCAGCTCTGGCTCACGCCTGCCCTCGCCACACTCCACGTCTCCCGGGTAGAGGGCAGCACGAGGCCTCCACCTGTGGGGTCCGGGCTCCGGCTCCACCCCACCTGCTTCCTTGCTTGCTTTTTTTTTTTTTTTTAAATAAATAAATTTATTTATTTATTTATTTATTTTTGGCTGCCTTGGGTCTTCGTTGCTGCGTGCGGGCTTTCTCTAGTTGTGGCGAGCGGGGGCTACTCTTTGTTGTGGTGCACGGGCTTCTCATTGTCGTGGCTTCTCTTGTTAGGGAGCACAGGCTCTAGGCACACGGGCTCAGTAGTTGTGCACGGGCTTAGTTGCTCCGCGGCATGTGGGATCTTCCTGGACCAGGGCTCGAACTTGTGTCCCCTGCATCGGCAGGTGGATTCTTAACCACTGCGCCGCCAGGGAAGCCCCTACCTGCTTTCTTAGCTTGACCTCAGCCCCACTTGGACTGACCAGTACTTGGTCCTCATAGAATTGTAGTTTGTATTTTTACACGAGAGTCCCCCCTTTCCCCTTCTGTAGAGATGTATAGGTATATGTATAGATGGATGGATGGATGGACGAGTCGGGCAGAGATCTATAAACGGCGGGCTATGTGTGTGGCCTCCTGTCTACTTCCTCCCTCCGCGGTCCTGGGGTGGGCGAGGGGTGGTGAGGAGGGGCACAGGGGTCTCAGAAGGGGCTGGAGGGAGGGTAGATGGGCACAGCACGCCTGAGCCTGAGCCTGCCTGGCTCCACTGGGCCGTGTGTGCTCAGAATTCTTTATTAAAGGACCGGGGAGGGGTCAGCAGGGTCCACAGGACCCACCCTGGAATGAGCGGTCAGCTCCCATCAGATATCACAGGCGCCGGGCTAAAGACCCCAGAGCCTGCACCTTTGGCTGCAGGGTTTCCTTGAGATCTGCAGGGCTAGCAGAGGCTGGCCTCGCAGGCCGTGGAAGGAGGGAGGCCGGCTCCCTGAATGCTTCCCGATCCTGGAGGTGCTGGCAGCTGCCCCACAGTCTCCTGCCACTGGGAGGCCCCGGCAGTTACTGAGTCAGCAGTCACCCGTGTGCAGATGTTCAGCTGGGCCTGGAGACCCGAGCATGGGGCCAGCGGCTGGACATGAGCGGGGATGCTTTGGTCCTGGGGCCTGTGCTGCGACCCTGAGCAGAAATAAGAAAATGACGTGAAGACAGTGCAGATGGTCCTCTTCTCGGTTGCGGACAAGACGAGGGCCGGGGAGGGGACCGAAAGCGAGCTCCCCTCTGCACCCCGCCTTGTGCCTCCCGTGTCCTCCCGCCAGGCTGCGTTTCTCTGCTGCCACGTCCACGCGGCTCTAGTGGTCACACTGCACATGGGTGCCAGCCGCACGCCCACTGCTCCCGGAGCACATCACACGCACCAGTCTCTTGGGCTGGGGGACTAAAACGGGCCTTTTCTTCTGGGAATATACTTGAAAAGTACAGGTAGGCCTCTCATGGAATTACCATGGATGTTAATCCTGTTGAGTTGTGGGTGCTTTGAGAAAATATTCAAAGACAGAGATCCTCCCTCTGTAAAAATGTACTTACGTGCAAAACTTTGTATACGTTTCAGGTTGTTCACAGTTGTGTAGGAAATAGGGCCACAGTCTCTGAATTTACAGTAAGACTTGATATTTACTAAGAACTGCATCTCAGGGGCAAGGGCACTGCTCGCCAGCCAGCAGCTGGGCAACATCTTCTCCCCGGTCCTGCCGTATTTCCCGTCACTGGTTTCCGTTATATCCAAGGGTAAGCCAAGACTTCCTGCAAGAATTGCACGTGGTCAGCAGAGGAGGAGGAGACATCGGGTTCTGCAATGGACTCACCAGAAGGCCTTCTCAGACTTCTAACAGACCTTAAGGTCAGGCTGGCAGGACACATTCAACATGGACTCAACCCACCAACAGTGTTCAGGATTGTTAAACAGGAGGGACAGGTGAGCCCTCCAGGTGCCTAGGCTTTCTATCTGGAGGCAGCGTTCAGACTCCGAGAGCCTGGCCTTTGGAGAAGCTGAGACAGCCAGAATTTGCAAGGCCTGGTACCAGAGAGGAGGAGCCGCACGTGAGCCCCTGTGGATCTTGGTCGAGTGCTGCTTCGCCCGTCCGTGTGGGGAGCCTGGGAAGCCGCCCGAGAACTTCCAGGGAAGGAGCAGCCACTGAGGAGCCGTGTGGTGCGCGACCTCCAGGCTCACCTAGAGTTGGCCGAGTCATCGATTCCTCACAGCCAGAGCGGAGAGACCACTCTAACATACAGAGCCCTGCACGGACCTCAGAACAGCCACGGCTTGAACGTGGGGCTGGATTAGCCCCAGAGAAAAAGGCTACCCAAATACGGTGTAAACGAGCTTAAAAACAAGCCTTAAAAGGATCTGGCTGATCCTTTCCTGCAGAACTGAGGGTGCAGTACTCTTGAAAGGAAGACAACTAAACTCAGACACAATGTAGTAAAATTCTTCGTGTCCAGGATCTAGTCAAAACTAATAGATGATCCACTTGGCATGAGAATGTGACCTGTAACAAAGAAGAGAAAAGTCATAGTAACAGATCCAGGTGTGATGGAAGTGGTGAGCAAGGACATTAAAAGAGTTATTAAAATGCTCTGTGTGCTCAAAGAAGTAGAGAGAAAACATTAAGACAGAGAAATGGAAGATATAAAAAGGAAGGAAATTGAACAAAATATCTCTGGAACAAGTGTCCCATGCAGAAGAATTCCAAATTATTTCTGTTGACTCCCTTCAAAGAGGTAACACATAATTCCCACCCTTCAGTGTTGGCTGCACACAGACTTCCTTCTGAGGAGTACAGGAGCGGGTGAGGGGAGAGACTGTACAGTGGAGATGCCTGACAGACAGGCCTCTGCCAGCAGTGATGAGTCACGTTGACGGGTGTGCCCTGACGTGCTGTGATGGGCAGGGCAAGCCACCTCTGTGGTCTTCCTCTCCAAAAACTTATGTAACCCCAACTCATCATGAGGGAAAAACATCCGATGAATCCAAGTTGAGCAACATTCTACACAATACCAGCCTAGTCCTCCTCAGAACTGTCAAGGGCATCAGAAACCAGGAAAGTCTGAGACTGTCAAGAATGACGTAAGAAGACGAGAATGTAATGTCTCGGATGATGTCCTGGAATAGAAAGACATTAGGTAAAAACTAAGGAAATCTGAACAAAATGGGGACTTTGGTTAAAAATAAACTATCAGTATATTGATTCGTTACTTGTGGCATATGCACTAATGCAGGGTGTTAATAATAGGGAAACTGGGCGTGGGATGTGTGGGAACTCTGTACTGTCTAGCTTTTCTGTAAATCTAACTTTCTAAAATTTAAAGCTTGTTTTTATAAGTCACTGGAGGGGATTAAACAGCAGATTAGAAACTGCAGAAGAAAAGATCACCGAACACTAGACTAGCAAAAGAAACTATGCAGTGATCACAGAGAGGAAAAAAAGACTGAAAAAAGTGAGCAGAGCCTTATGGGGATAATGTCACGTGGTCTGACACACAATTTAAGTTCCAGAGTAAAGGAGGGAGGAGAATTTTAGAAATACTGGTTGAAATTTTCCCCAGTTTTTTTTTTCTTTGAAAGCTGTAAACCCACAGATCCAAGAATTTCAATGATTCCCAAGGAGGATAAAGCACCAAAAAAAAATGATAACCAATGCACATCACAATCAAATTGCTGAAAGCAAGTGGTGAAGAGAAAATCTTAAAAGCAGCCAGAAAAAGAAAGGAAATTGCACACGGAAGAATAGGATAAGAATGAGACTGACTTTCTATCAGAGACAGCATGAGGCCTGGGACTGGAAGGGGCCCTGTAGGTGGAAGTCTGGTCAACACTCAAGACCTAGTGTAACTCACCACATCAACAGAACGGGGAAGAAAAGCCACATGATCTTCTCAACAGAGGCAGAAGCATTTGACAAAATTCAATATCCATTTCATGATAAAAACTCAGCAAGGGACTTCCCTGAGTGGCGCAGTGGTTAAGAATCCACCTGCCAGTGCAGGGGACACGGGTTCGATCCCTGGTCTGGGAAGATCCCACATGCTGCGGAGCAACTAAGCCCGTGTGCCACAACTACTGAGCCTGCGCTCTAGAGCCCGCAAGCCACAACTACTGAAGCCCACGCGCCTAGAGCCCGTGCTCCGCAACAAGAGAAGCCACCACAATGAGAAGCCCACGCAGCGCAACGAAGAGTAGCCCTCACTCGCCACAACTAGAGAAAGCCTGTGTGCAGCAACGAAGACCCAACACAGCCCTAAATAAATAAATAAATAAATAAATAAATAAATTTTTTTTAAAAGCTCAGCAAACTAGGAAGGGAAATTCGTCGATCTCATAAAAAGCTTCTACCAAAAAAACCCTACTGCTAACATTATACTTAATGGTGAAAAACTGATACTTTCCCCCAAGACTGGAAAAGAAGGCAAGGATGTCTGCTCTTACTGCTTTTCCTTAATATCTATTGGATGCCCTGGTCAGGCAATATGGCAAATATATAAATAAAGGACATCAAGATTGAAATGCAAGAAATAAAACTCTCTATTCATAGAAAACATTATTGTTTACTTAGCAAATCCCAAAGAATCTACAGAAAAGTTATTAGAACTAATGAATGAGTTTCGTGAGGTCACAGGATTCAAGGCCAATATACAGAAATGGAATATATTTCTATGTACTAGTAACGAACTGTTGAAAATGGAAATATTTACAGTGCTACAAAAACCACAGAACACTTACTGGTTGTATTATCTATGGCTGTGTAACCAGTCACCTCCAAACTAACTGCCTAAAACAACAAACCCTTGTTACCTCCCAGTGTCTGAGAGCCGTGAGCTGGCTGCCTCAGGATCTCTTGTGAGGGTGCAGCCATCTCAAGACTCAGCTGGGGGGACTTTCTTGGTGGTCCAGTGGTTAAGACTTCGCCTTCCAATGCAGGGGGTGTAGGTTCGATCCCTGGTCAGGGAGCCAAGGTCCCACATGCCTCTCAGCCAAAAAACCAAAAGATAAAACAGAATTAATACTGTAACAAATTCAATGAAGACCTTGAAAGTGGTCCACATCAAAAAAATCTTAAAAAAAAAAAAAGACTCAGCTGGGTGCTGGCAGCCTCAGTTCCTCACCATGTGGACCTCTCCTTAGGGCTGCTTTCAGCATGTCACCTTGCCTCTCCCAGGGCAAGCGATCTGAGAGAGCAAGAGCCCAAGGTGGGCTTGTAATGTGTTCTCAAATACCATCGTGTCTGTTGGATGCTGTTGGTCATAGAGAACATTCCTGGTAGATCATGGAAGGGGACAGCACAAGCTGTGAACTCCTGGAGGTGGAGATCCTTGGAGGCCATCTGTAGACTAGTTATCATGGGGTAAATCTTGCAAAATGTGTGTGTGTGTGTATATATATATATATATATATATATATATATATATATACACACACATACACACACAAACACATATATATACGTGTATAATTTATTCATTGAAAACTATAAAACATGGCTGAGAAAAAGACATAAGTAGGTTCCACACAATCCCAGTGAAATCCAAGCAGAAATTTTTGTGTGCACTAACCTTCAGTTTATAAATTTTTTTTTTTTTTAACTTTGGGTTTTATTTATTTATTTATTTATTTATGGCTGTGTTGGGTCTTCGTTTCTGTGCGAGGGCTTTCGCTAGTTGCGGCAAGTGGGGGCCACTCTTCATCGCGGTGCGCGGGCCTCATTATCGCGGCCTCTCTTGTTGCGGAGCACAGGCTCCAGATGCGCAGGCTCAGTAATTGTGGCTCACGGGCCTAGTTGCTCCGTGGCACGTGGGATCCTCCCAGACCAGGGCTCGAACCCGTGTCCCCTGCATTGGCAGGCAGATTCTCAACCACTGCGCCACCAGGGAAGCCTAACCTTCAGTTTATATGAAAAAGCAAAGGACAGAGAATAGTCAAACTTTTTTTTTTTTTTTTTTAAGGAGAACAAAGTTAGAAGACTCACACTATCCGATATCAAGACATACTGAAAAGCTATAAAAATCAGTACTGAGTGATATTGGCATATCTATAAACATACAAATAAGTGGAACAGACTAGAGAGTCCAGAAGTAGGCCCACCCATTCAAGGTTATTTGATTTTTGACAAAGATGCCACTGTAATTCAATAGAGGAAGAACTGTCTTTTCAACAAATGATGCTGGAATAATTGGACTTCCACAAGCACAAATGTGAGCCTGTCCTGTGCTTAATACTATATACAAAAATTAAACATAGATTGAAATATAAGAGCTAAAACTATATAACTTCTAGAAGGAAAAAACCCGGACACAAATGTTCATAGCACTTATTTATAATAGCAAAAAACAGGACACAACCCAAATGTCCATTAACTGGTGAGTGGAAGACAAACTGTGGGACATCCCTACAATGGAATACTACTCAGCATTTAAAAGGAACAAACAGCTTACCCTTGCAATACTATGGCTGCATCTCAAAGGCATTATGCTAAGTGAGAGACTACATACAAACACAAAAGGCTACATACCCTGTGATTCCATTTATATGACATTCCAGAAAAGGCAAAACTATGGGGACAAAAGATCAGTGGTTGCCTGGGGATGAGGGAGGGGGTTGACTGCCAAGGGACGTAGGGGTGATTTGGGGGGTAGATGGAAATGTTCTGTATTCCTCACTTGTGCGAGTAAACAGCTGTGTGTCAGAAATGGAGAGCTGTTCATTTAAAATGGTAAACTGTACATAGATTATAGCTTCCTTTTCAGAGATATGGAGGTACGTCCCAGACGGCCAGCCATGTGGAGACACCCAATCAGTCAGCAAGGGTAGAGCTCAGCAAGCAGTCTGGCATGGGGTGAGACAGGATGTGCTTGAGGTCGTGTGGGTGAATGGTAGATGCCACGTGGGGAGACTGAGGCACAGTGGCAGCCTGCAGATGCCACCATCAAGACTCGCAAGAGTGCAGCCTCCAGAGGAGCCCTGTTTTCTTCCCTCATTTTCCATCTGACAGGATATCCACCTCCTGTGCCACAGGCATTCCCCAGCAGCCCACCAAACTCTTCCTGTCTGAAAATGTGTGAGATCCACATAAAGCAGTGCTGAAAGGGAAATAAGAATGGCTTCTGAGCTTCCACATTAAAGTAAAAAAGAGCAAAGTAAGCCCAAAGCAAGCAGAAGGAAAGAAATAATAAAGACAACAAAAATCAATGAAATTGAAAACAGTAAAACATGATAAATGAATTCAAAAGCTGAATGTTTCAAAAGATTGAGATCGGTAACTTGTGGAATGACTGACAGAAGAAAAAAGGTAAATTACTAATATCAGGAATCACAGAGGATATATCACTACAGATGCCACAGGTGGCAAGAGGATAATAAGGAAGTACTACAAACAACTCTATGCATGTAAAGTTGATAAAATGGACCAATTCCTTGAAAAGCACAAACGGCCAAAACTCACCCAAGGTGAAACATAACTATTAGTGGTCCTGAGTCTATTAAAGAAATAGAATTCCTAGTCATAAACCTTCCTAAAAAGAGATTTTCAGGCCCAAATGATTAGACAAAAAACAGTCCAAGAAAATTACAGACCAATATGCTTCATAATGTCTTCTATAAAATTTTAGCAAATCAAATTTGGCAGTACATAAAAAGAATAATGTCACAACAAATGGGATTTATCCCAGGAATGCAAGGATGGTTCAAGATTTTTAAATCAATATAATCCACCATGTTAACAATCTAAAGAAGAAGAACCACATGATCATATTATTTGATTCAGAAAAAGCATTTGACAAAATTTGATGTTCGTGATATTAAAAAAAAAAAAAAATCCTTCCAAAAACTAGGAAAACTAGGGCTAGCAGGGACCTTCCTCAGCTTGATACAAAAGGATCTTTAAAAAAAAACAACACACACACAAAAAAAATCCTACACCTAATATCATACATAATGGTAAGACACTGAAAGCTTTGCTCATAAGATCAGAACAAAGCACAAAGTCTGTTTTCACCAGTTCTAGCTAATAGTGTACTGGAAGTCCTGCCCAGTACATTAAGACAAGAAAAAGAAATTAAAGGCTAACTGGGGTGAGGGTAATTGAAGCCCCAGTATTCTCAGCCTGCCATGCCTGGGGTAGAGCCTCCATTCTATAGGTGGGGGCAAAATGGAGAAGAGGACCCTCAACCTCTTGGCTGCAATCACCAGGAATTTAGCCTCTTCACCTTCAAGTTGGACAAGATGAGAAATGCTGGTGGCCTGCCCCTCAGTAAGATACAGAAAGCTTTGGTTGTAAACTGAGGGGAGAGGAATCCCCACCTCTAGGCCATAGCCTCCCAGAGTGTCATATCAATCCAGGTGAACTGGTGTGAGGAGGACGGAATAAGTTATGGCTAAAATGTTACAGACTCACTGTTCATACTGAGTTTTAGGTTTTCTTGAATAAATGTCTCTTCATTTGTTATATGCCTTTAGGACAATTTCCAGAGACTTTAGATGACTTAAATAAGCTTCGTTTTTTCCTTCTTGGAGTGGTTCGCTGGATCTCCTTAGCTGCCTTCACAGAGAAACCTTGCCTTTATCTTCAAAGGATAGTTTTGCTGGATATAGAATTCTTGGCTGACAGGTTTTTTTTCTTTCAGCACTTTTGGTATGTCGTCCCACTGGCTTCTGGCCTGCATGGTTTCTGATGACAAATTAGCTGTTATTAGGGATTCCTTGTACATGATGGGTCTATTCTCTCTTACTGCTTTCAAGATTCTTCCTTGGTCTTTTGCTTTCTTCAGTTTGATTATGGATATCTAGATGTGAATCTCTTTGAGTTTATCCTTGGAATTTGTTTAGCTTCTTGGATATTTTTCATCAAACTTGGGAAGTTTTCTGCCATTATTTCTTCAGATATTCTTTCTGTCCCTTTCTCTCCTCTCCTTTATGCATATGTTGGTCTTTGGTGGTGTACCACATTGTCTCTGAGGCCTGTTCACTTTCTTCATTCTTTTCTCTTTCTGTCTCTCAGCCTAGGTAATCTCAGTTGAATATCTTCCTTCACGTTTGCTGATTCTTTCTTATTCCTGCTTGGATCTGCTCTTGAGCCCTCTAGTGAATTTTAAATCTGAGTTGTTACACTTTTCAACTCCAGGATTTTTTTTTGTGCATATTTATAACTTCTATTTTTATTGTTATTCTTTGTTCTAAGAGATATCATTCTTATGCTTTCCTTTATTTCTTTAGATGCCATTTTGTTTTGTTCTTCGAACATATTTCAAATACCTGATTTTAAAGTCTTTGTCTAGTAAGTCCAACATCTGAGCTTCCTTAGGGACAGTTTCTTTCGGTTGCTTTTTTTCCCATGTATGGGTCATACCTTGTTTCTTTGCATGTTTCGTAATTTTTTGTTGAATGTTGGACTTTCCATTAATATAATGTGGCATGTGTTAAACTCAGTATCAGATTTTCTCCGCTCGCCAGGATTTGTCGCTGTTTTCTTGTCGTTGCTGTTTGTTTAGTGACTTTTCTGAACTAATTCTGGGCAGTTTGTGTTCTTTGTTGTGTGTGGTCACTGAGTTCTCTGCCCAGTTAGCTCATTGGTCAGGGAGTAAAGGGAGCAGGAATGTCCTTCAATGCCTGGAGACAATAACCCTCCCAGCCTCTGCAGGGGACTCTGTATGTGCTGGGCGTGCCTTCACCTCCCAGCCAGGTAGTTGACACCTTGACTTTCTCCTCCACTTCCTGCTTATGCAGAGCCTCAGTCAGCCAGAGGTGAGAGGGCCTTCTCAGGTCTCTCTCAGGTGTGCACACAGCTCTACATGTGCATGTGACTTCTAGATCCCCTGGAATATTTTGGAGCTTTTCAAAGCTCCTCTTGATATCTCATTCCCCAGCTCTTCCTTTTAAGTTTTCTGGTTAGCTTGTTTTTCCCCGTCTGTTGTCCACTTCTTAGGCAGCCACAAGTTTTAAAATTGCCTCTAGATGTTTTCAACAAACATCCCTAGGGAAAGGCTTTTTATACTAAGAGAGCTTCCAGTCAAATCAAACAAAAACAGCCTTGCAAGTGGAACCTTCCAGGGAGTTGCCATACAGGCCTTGAAGGAGCCCCAGCCCCATTCTCACCCTGTGGCTGCCGGAATGCTGGCTCCCCCACGATTTCAGCTGTTGGTTTTCACAGCTACGGGAAAGGAGGTGGGAACAGGGCGAGTTTGAATGCCACAGCTCACTGATCTTACTGAGATTCAACCGTTTCTTGAATAAATTCTCCCCATGTTGCTGCAGTCCTTTGGGTGAGTTTCAGGGTTCTGAAGAAGTTGACTAAACATTTTTTGCTAGTTTTCTTATTGCTTCTTTGGAGGAAAAAAGCTTTAGAGGTCTCTCTTCCACCATTTCTCCTCACCTCACACTTACATCTGTTTATTGTCATGTCTGTGTCTGTGTTGAGAAGCGTTGCTGCGTCCTGGTCACTGCCATGGGGATCTTCTGGCTCTTCCCTGTCCCTCGTCCCAGGGGAGGACTGCGCCCGCCCCCGGGCCCTGCCAGCACAGAGGGCTGCCTTGTCGCCCTCCCAGTAGCTTTTGGACTGAGGTCAGGAAAGAAATGGAAGAGCAGCGTAGCAGTTTTTTCATCTCTGTTTTTTGTCTCTGTTGCCAAAAGAAAAACAAAGCTGCGTTTCTGAACGTGACTGTGTTGTTTTCCTCCAGAGTAACTGAAATCAGGTTCCTGTTTTCTTGGCTGCCTCCGTTTGGGGTCTTGGCTGTTCTTAGGGGAAATTTGCTGATTAAAGCTAGCACGAGGCCCCCTGAGGGAGGGGCCTGCAGTGCTCTGAGGTGCTTCTTGAACGGTCCTCTGCAGCCCGGGTGAGCGGGCCTCGGCAAGGGTGCTGGGTCCCAGGGCGACCTCCACCCTGGGTGGGGGCACAGCCCCTGCACGGAGGCGGCTGCATGACCCCTGCGTCTCCTGGCAGAGTGGGAACAGCTTCCACGTGCTGGACCAGGGCCAGTTCGCCAAGGAGGTGCTGCCCAAGTACTTCAAGCACAGCAACATGGCCAGCTTTGTGCGGCAGCTCAACATGTGTGAGTGCGCTGCCCCGGGGCCCCGCTCACTGGCCTGGTGCAGCCCCCAGGCTCTGACCCCTGGGTAGCCCGGGGGCATGGCCCGGAGCCCGCGCACCTGCGGGGGGAGGGGGTGTCACGGGGGGTGTGGAGGCTCCCTGGGACCGAGACCACCCAGCCACCTCAGGCAGGGCTCCCAAGAGGGCAGTGCTGGGCGTTTCCCCACCCCCCAGCCTCCCTCGTCCTCCAGCGGGGCGGTGGCCGTGCTGGAGTGAGGGGCTGGGTCCCCAGCCCTGAGGCAGCACTGCCCCCACCCCGTCGCACGCAGATGGCTTCCGGAAGGTGGTCCACATCGAGCAGGGCGGCCTGGTCAAGCCAGAGAGGGACGACACCGAGTTCCAGCACCCGTGCTTCTTGCGCGGCCAGGAGCAGCTCCTCGAGAACATCAAGAGGAAAGTGACCAGCGTGAGTAGCCATCCTCCCTCCCCCACGTCCTCGGACCTCCCTCCAGGCCGTCAGCAGGAGCGGCGCCCACTCCCTGCCCTGCTGGCCTGGCCTGGCTGTGCCGAGCCCTCTTCCTGCTGGCAGCCCCTCCTCCATCGGCCACCACAGCGAAGGCCCCTCCAGACCGGCAGCCCCTTGGCCCTTTCTGCTGTATCCCACCCCCCCCCAGGCCATCTCAGTGACTGCTCCCCTGGGGACCCAGGTGTCCACCCTGAGGAGCGAGGACATAAAGATTCACCAGGACAGTGTCACCAAGCTGCTGACCGACGTGCAGCTGATGAAGGGGAAGCAGGAGAGCATGGACTCCAAGCTGCTGGCCATGAAGCAGTAGGTGCCGGGGCGCCGGGCAGGGGGGCTGCTGGGACCAGGAGGCCTCCTGGGGAGCGAGCGCAGGAGGGGGAGGGGGCGCCAGCGGAGGGCCTCTGCCCCCAGTCCTGCCCCGCTGGCTCCGAGACAGATGCTTCAGGTCTTCCACTCTCCAGACGGGACTAGGTTCTGGCTTGCACAGCCTCCCACCCTGCCAGGTTGAACTCATTTCCAGAAGGTGGGGTGGGACCCGGTTCCCACGGCAGCAAGCAGAGCTGGGCCCGGAGCAGCGGCCACGCCCTCGGGCTCCTCACACAACCCCTGAGCGGGCGCCTGGCATCACTAGGCACGGGTGTCGCCTCTCCTCAGGCCTGGGGAGCAGGAAGCACTTCGGGCTCTTTCTGGAACCCCTGCCCCTGGGGCATGTGTGGCCACTGCAGAACCAGCTCTAGGCTCCCCCCAGCCTCACATGTTTCTGGCTCCCCAAGTTGCAAATTCAGCTGTTTGTCTGTCTCTCATGCTACCCGGATTGTGCTCCAAATGTTGGGGGAAAGGATGCTATATATTGGGTTCCTTCAAACTCCATCACCCTCCTCGCCCAATGCCAATCATCATAATTGATCACAGAGAATGTGTAATAAGGCCTCTCTTCCTCAGCCAGGACCCCTGTGGAGGCTGGCTTAGGTCTCCTCCCATGTAATTGGGGCCCTGGGGACCTCAGGAACCCCAGCCCAGGGTGGCTGTCCATGTCTCGGTGTGGCCTCAAAGCCGCTCAGAGGGCCGGCCGTCGTGCCCCCCAGACCATGGAGGTTGCTCCTGGGCCCCGACTACTCACATCAGGGCACAGCAGAAGCCCCTGGCTGGGTGACACCTGGAGGTGGGACCAGGCGAATGTGGCCTCCGGGACATGGACACCTCTCAGGGTGAAGCCAGGAGGGTCTCTCGCACGTCAACGGGACATGCTGGGGGCTGAGCAGGGCTGGCCCCTTGGAGCGGCAGACCGTGGGCTGCTCCGGTGGCCCTTTCTGCCCCTCGAGGCCACCTCTGATCCCCTAAAGGCACAGGACAACCCCCCATATGCCTCCCTGTGGCCTGAAAGCCGTACTGCCCCCTTCCCCTGGGCTCCCCTCCCATTCTCAGCCTCAGTCTAGGGAGAGACGGCCAAGGGTGGGGGCCGCCCTCAAGGCTCTGCCACCTCGACCGTGACCGAGAAGGCCCTGGGGGTCTCGGCCCAGATCCTGGGGCGCACCAGCCGGCCCTGCCCAGGTCTCCACCGCAGCCCCGCTGCCCCCGCACCTGGCACCCCCGCGCGTCCTCCCCCCGCAGCGCAACAGCGTGAGGAGGGGTGGGGGCCCTGGCCTGGCCCCCAGACCGTCCCACAGCCTGTGCTCGGGTGGGGTGGGGATGGGCCGGCAGCTGGGCTTGTGGCGAGGCGCAGTCCCCCACCGCCCCGCTCCTGCCCGGGTTGGGTGGAGTGTCCTGACGGCGCCTGGTCTGTCGCAGCGAGAACGAGGCCCTGTGGCGGGAGGTGGCCAGCCTGCGGCAGAAGCACGCCCAACAGCAGAAAGTCGTCAACAAGGTGCGACGCCGGCCGGCGGGGGGCGGGGTCCCTGTCCGCAGCCAGGCTGACCACCTCTCCCCTGCAGCTCATCCAGTTCCTCATCTCGCTGGTGCAGTCGAACCGGATCCTGGGGGTGAAGAGAAAGATGTGAGGCGCTGGGCATGCCCACCTCCTGTTGGCTGCGTCCTGGGGGCCGCCGAGGCCGGGGACGCAGCTAACCTGCCCCTCCCCACAGCCCGCTGATGCTGAATGACGGCGGCTCTGCACATTCCATGCCCAAGTACGGCCGGCAGTACTCCCTGGAGCACATCCACGGCTCGGGGCCCTACTCGGTGAGCGGCGCGCGCCGCGGGGGGCGGGGGGCGATGCGGCGGCAGGCGCTGCATGTGGTCACCTCCCTCTGGTGGCAGGCTCCGTCCCCGGCCTATAGCGGCTCCAGCCTCTACCCCCCAGACGCTGTTGCCAGCTCCGGACCCATCATCTCCGACATCACCGAGCTGGCCCCCGGCAGCCCCTTGGCCTCCGCGGGCGGGAGCGTAGCTGAGAGGTGGGCCAGGCGCCTTCCCGGCAGGCGGGAGTGGGTGGGGCTGGCGGAGGCGCCTGCTGACACGTGCGCCCCCTGTGCAGGCCCCTGTCCAGCAGCCCCCTGGTTCGAGTCAAGGAGGAGCCCCCCAGCCCACCTCGGAGCCCCCAGGCAGAGGATGCCAGTCCCAGCCAGCCGTCCTCCATGGTGGAGACGCCCCTGTCCCCGACCGCCCTCATTGATTCCATCCTGCGGGAGAGCGAGCCTACGCCGGCCGCCTCGGCCCCGGCCCTCGCTGATGCCGGGGGCCGCCCCCCGTCGCCCCGGCCTGCCTCGGCCCCTGAGAAGTGCCTCAGCGTAGCCTGCCTGGACAAGTGAGTGCCGGCCGCTCACCCGCCGGCCGCTGGAAGCACGGCCGGGCCTCTGACGGGGGCCGTCTGCGGGGCTGGACACGGGCGGCCCTCAGGCCTGCGGCTTCGGGCTTGCTGGGCATGAGCTCTCGGACCTGGCCCTGAGCACAAAACTCAGGGCTGGGGAGGGAGGGAGATGCCAACCAGGTGATCCCACGGCCCTTCCGCCGCAGGAGCCCAGGCGTGTGGCCAGGCCGCCCTCTCCTGCAGCAGGCTGCTGGGTCCCTGTGTCCGTCCTGTCGCCCCAGAGGTGGGCAGGCGAGGGTGGGGGCTGGGAGTCTGCCTGGCCCCCACCTGCAATCGGGGGGCTCTTGTCTTTCTATCTTTCAGTTTGGCTCGCGCTCCACAGATGTCTGGGGTCGCCCGCCTCTTTCCCTGCCCCTCCTCCTCTCTGCATGGCCGAGTCCCGCCAGGGTTAGCGCTCTCCCACCGGGGAGGGAGGAGGGCTCTGCGGAGCTCGGGCCCCTCCCCAGCCGCGGACCGGAGCCCAGCCCGGCTGGGAGCACTCAGCCCTGCCTGGTGAACGGGCAGCCCGGGCCCTCTGCGGCAGGGACTGGCCCCCGGGCTCCGGGGCCCAAGCCGGCACCCCGAGTTGCTGACTGACAGAGGACGGCCCAGGTGCTGTGCTGACTGGCCTCCTCTAAGGAGAGGGCAGGGCGTTTTTGTTCGCAGCCGCAGGCCCGGTCTCTTTCCTGGCAGGCACGGGGGAGAGGCTGGCCCACCCAACGCCGAGCACGGCTCCTCTCCTCCTCCTGCGGTCTTCCGGTGCAAAGGCCCAAGCTTATCGAGCCTGAAAATCTGGGCCCCCGCCCCATTCTGAGCACTGAACTCCTCCTTGGCCCTCCTGCCATCTTGGCCCAGCCTAAAATGCTGCCAGAGGCCTTACGGGGCCTCACGGTGACCGGTGACGGCGGGGCCTGAGCCACTCCCCCCGGTGGCCAAGGATCCTGGCTCGCACACTGCCCCACCGGGCCCGGGCTGGCAGCGCAGAGGGGCCCTACCTTGGAGGGCCTCCCGTGAGCCCGAGCAGGGTGGGTGGTGGCCGAGGGGAGCCCTTCTCTGGCAGGTGGGCGTGAGCGCTGGCAGGAAGGCGCCTGGGTGGGGACGCCGGAGTGCCGCTTCACCCGATTGCCTCCCTCTGGCCAGGACCGAGCTCAGCGACCACCTGGATGCCATGGACTCGAACCTGGACAGCTTGCAGACCATGCTGACGAGCCACGGCTTCAGCGTGGACACCAGCACCCTGCTGGACGTGAGTCCCGGCCCCGCCCGCCCCGCCCGCCCCGCCCACAGGCACGGCCTGACCGCCCTCCCTTCCCTGCAGTTGTTCAGCCCTTCGGTGACAGTGCCTGACATGAGCCTGCCCGACCTTGACAGCAGCCTGGCCAGCGTGCGTAGGGTGTGGGGGTGGCGGGGTGGCGGGGGAGAGGATCCGGGAGCCCTCACCACGCTCCCTCCGCCCCAGCAGATCCAGGAGCTCCTCTCTCCCCAGGAGCCCCCCAGGCCTCTTGAAGCAGAGAGCAGCAGCCCTGACTCAGGTGAGCTGAGCCTGCCCGCCCCCGCCCCTGCCCCGTGCCCCGTGCCCTCGCGCCAGCACCCTGACCTGCTCGGTCCCCGCCCCCAGGGAAGCAGCTGGTGCACTACACGGCCCAGCCCCTGCTCCTGCTGGACCCGGGCTCCGTGGACGTCGGGGGCAGCGACCTGCCGGTGCTCTTCGAGCTGGGAGAGGGCTCCTACTTCTCCGAGGGAGATGACTACGCAGACGACCCCACCATCTCCCTGCTGACGGGCTCTGAGCCCCCCAAAGCCAAGGACCCCACTGTCTCCTAGAGGCCCCAGGAGGAGGGCCGGCCTGCGCCACCCCGCCCCACCCCCCCCCCCAGTGCAGGGCTGGTCTCAGTAGTACCGGGCCGGCTGGGCGGGCATGGCCCCAGTCAGCAGCGAGGGCCCAGCCCCACGAGCAGTGGCCTCGGACTGACCGGTACACGGGTGCTCATAGAAGTGTATTTTGGATTTTTACACGAGAGTCCCCCCTTTCCCCTTCTGTAGAGATATACAGGCATATACACGGACGGACGGACAGACGAGACAGAGATCTATAAACGACGGGCTGTGCGTGTGGCCTCCCTGTCTGTTTCCTCCCGCGGGGGTCCTGGGGTGGGCGGGGGGTGGTGAGGAGGGGCACAGGGGTCTCAGAAGGGGCTGGAGGGAGGGTAGATGGGCACAGCACGCCTGAGCCTGAGCCTGCCTGGCTCCACTGGGCCGTGTGCACGCAGAAGTCTTTATTAAAGGACCGGGGAGGGGTCAGAGGGCCCCTAGGAACGCCACTGCCAGCTCTGCACCAGGTGGGACACAGGTGGGTGCGCCGTTGTGTATCTGCCCAGCAGAGCCACCTCCACTGCGCTCATGTCACGAGGGGCCGGGCTGGCTTTGGCAAAAGGGAGGCGCGGGGTCTGGCAGAGGAGGGAGGGAGCGGAGCACAGCACTCACTGCCCCTGGGTCAGGCGGCCGCGGGTGAGCACGTGCGCGCGCGGTACGGGGGGCAGGCCAGGGCAGCCCACCCGCTGTCCGGCCCCACCCGGCTCACGCGCTGCTTGCCATTCTCCCGGCAGCCGCCCAGGAGGCAGGGGGCAGGGAGATGCGGCCTGTAACCCCTTGGACTCAAAGGGCACCCCCAGGAGGCCTCCCTCTCCCAAAAACACCACCGTGACCCAGAGGCGGCGAGGACTTGGGGCTGAGCAGCTTCTGGCTGGGGCAGGGGCAGCGTGGCTCTGAGACCAGCGCCCGGTCACCTCCTCACACACCCACCTTGTTGGGCTGTGGCTGTACGTCAGGGCACACCTGGCCCGGCACAGCCTCGGGGTTCCACCAGAGGTGGGAACAGGAGCCCGGGGGTGCCCCCACCTCCCTGGCAAGCTCTGAGCGGCAAGCTCTGGGAGCAAGGTATCCCGAGGGCCACACTCAGGATGTATCAAGTGGACCATCCAGCCCAGTCAATGCCAGGAAAACAGGGCAGGGCTGGGAAGGGGCCAGGGAGGCCTCAAGCCAGCAGTATCAGGGGGGCCACTGAGAGGGAGGCGCTGGATGAGGGTTGGGTCAGGCCACCTGCCTCATCCCAGAGGCCCAGGGCCCGCCCCAGGTGGGCACCCCAGCACATGGCTGCCCCTCCCCAGCGGCCTGTGGACTCGGCCTTTGTGTCCTCCGCAGCCTTGCCTTGGAGTCTGTTGGCCCCTCGAGTCAGTCCTGATTCTCGACCCTCTCGGCCTCGGGCCCCACCCCAAGCTGAAGTCCACTTCTGGGCAGCCCTCAGGCACACGGGGCCTGGGAGTTCTGAGGCCCCACCTTGCAGAACAAGAAGTCTTGGGAGGCAGGGAGGTTGCCTCCTACGCCACGGCCCGCCCCGCCCCCCCACCCGCCCAGCCACAGCCGGGCAGCTGCTCCAGGCCCTGGGACGCTGAGGGGACCCAGATCCCCCTCCCACGGTCCAGCCCAAGGGAGGCCGCCCCCGCGGGACTGGGACGGCCACCACCTCCCAGCAGCCCCGTGCCCTGGAGGCTGAGGGAGCTCACTGTGGACAGCGCTTTATTGACACATTCAGACCCCTGGGCAGGATCGGCACAGCTCCCGGAGTGCTGGCACCTCCCACGGGCCCAGTCTGCCATCCCTGAGGGGGCAGGAGGGTGCCCCATAGGGGCAGAGAGGCAGCATCGACCAGCCAGGCCTCTCCCCAGCACACAGGTCGGGGGCCGGCTCCAGCCGCGGGCAGTGAGGCAAGGCAGGCAGCCGCAGCAAGGAGGGCGGGCCTGGAGCGGCTCAGGCCCCGGCCGTCGGGGCCTCGTAGTTGAGCACGTAGTAGTCGTGGACATACATGAGCACCGCCACAGGCTGCCCGATGATGAGCGTCAGCCACACGGCCGCGTTCCCGTAGTTGCCACGGAAGAAGCGGCCCACTATCCAGGCCAGGGGGATCTGGGGACACGGGAGGGGCCCCGGTTAGCAGGCCTCAGCGACCACGGGGCTGGCTCCCGGGCCCAGGGAGGATGCCAGGCCACGTGGGGTGCTCACCTGAGCCATCATGCCCGTGAAGGCCCAGAGGCGGAACATGCGCAGAGGGATGCTCACCAGGTACTGGGTGGGGGTGAGAGGGGCGTCAGCTGACCCCTTGGCAACCCCCGCCCGAGGTGGGACAGGATGCACCCACAGGGCACTGACCTCGTGGAAGAAGGCCGAAGCCAGGAACACCCCCATCCTGGCTGCCCACTTGCTGCTGCCTCTCCGGAGCATGGGCTTGTAGAAGTGTCTGCAGAAGGAAGCGGCCGTGGGGCGGGCGCCCGGGCCACGTGCCGGCCACCCGTCCGCCCGCCCGCCGGCTGCAGCACCCACACCCACCTTAGGCACCACTTGTGTACGGGGATGTTCCAGTTCTGCCAAAAGTAGGTGACGGACTCAGAGTTCCTGGGGGTCGGGAGACGGCGGGTGACCGGGCTGCGCCACGGCCCTCCCCCCCCAGCCCCCGGCCCCACACCCAAGGCCACCCACCACCAGTCCCGATAGAACTCGCGGTCTCCGAAGTGCATGAGCTCGGCCACGGCGTTCAGGCAGGAGTGGAACAGCCAGTAGAAGAAGATGAGCCAGATGAGGTGGTTGGGGACCTGCGGGGAGGCGTGTGCCAGGTTCCAGACCACCACCACCACCACCCCCCCACGTGCCCCCACCCACCAGGCTGCTCACCGCCAGCTTCAGGAGGCGCTCGATGATGCGCGAGTAGTCCATGTCCTGCAGAGACAGGGTGCAGCTGGCTCCCTCGGTCCCGCCCTCAGACCCCACCCCGCCAGGGCCTGCCTGCTCACCTTGAAGGGCTTCATGGAGTTCTGGATGGTGGGGACCATCCACTGCAAAGAGGGCAGGGCGTCAGCTCCCTGGCCACCCGAGCTACCCACTCCTCCAGCAACTGCCCCCCCCTGCCCCCGCCCAGCACAGCCCCCAGCCCAGCCCGCGTACCTGCTGAATCAGCCCCACCATGAGCTGCGTGAGGAACAGCTGGAGGAGGAAGCAGAGAACAGCGGGCTGAGCCCCCCAGTGCCCGGTGGCCCCCCAGCCCGCGAGGCCCCCAGCCTCCAGCCTCACCATCTCAAGGAGCCTCCGCAGCAGGAAACGCTTTCGGATGCGGGCGGAGCGGGGGAAGTTGAGCTCGTAACACAGGGTGGGGGCAAAGAGGAAGTAGTACAAATCTGCAACGGGAGGGTGGGGCTAGCAGGCCGAGGAGGCCCGGCCCCCAGCAGCCCCCCTCCCCCAGGCCCCGGCAGGGTTCTCACCACGGTAGGTCAGGTTGTCAGGGTAGCTCACGGTGCACTGGGCAGCTCCCCCGTTGGCCTTCTTACCCGCAGCAGCTACGAGCAAGTGGCAGGGCAGGGTGAGGCTGCGATGCTGCCCGGGTCCAGCCCCACAGCAGGTGGCAGCCCCGGGTGGCCCCAGCCCCAGGCAGCCCCTCACCAGCCTTGGCCTTGGCCCTAGCCCTGCGCTCTCGGCACCACAGGTTGACATCCCGGTAGGAGCACAGCTTGAGGAAGAGGATGGTGTGCACCATCAGAGCCAGCACGGAGCCCACTGCAGGAGAGGCAAGCTCAGGCCATGCGCCTCCCACACTGCCCACAGGAGAGCCACGGCCACAGGGGCAGCCCCTGTGGCTCGCCTAGGTCTCTCCCACGGGCCCCAGAGACAGGTTGGGACGGGGGTGAGACGGGTGGCCCACCTGGAGTGATGGACGCAAGCAGGAAGGCCACAGCCGCCGGGAAGCAGAGAATGGTGGCCAAGTTGACCACGTGCAGCAGCAGCCCCGCCTGCTCCGTCAGGGCGCCCTGGGGTGGGTGGGGGAGCACACCGCTCAGCCGGGGGCCCCCACTCCCTGGCCAGAGGGTCTCCCTAGGGCATGGCCGCCAGGCCCCGAGGTGCAGCCCCTCCCGGGAAAGCCGCACACAGCCCCACACCCTGAATGAAACACAGTGGGACGGGCTGCTGGCCCGCCCTAAGTTCGGCTGGTGAGGAGCAGACCTCCGGGCAGGGCAAGGGTGGGCGTGAGGGCGCTGCTTACCACAGCCAGGCGCTTCTCCACCTGGAACGCAGCCACAGCAAAGACGTTGGCCACTGAGGACAGAAGCGCCACAGGGCAGGTTCAGGCCCGGGTCAGCCCTGTCCCCACCCGAGGCCTCCTGGGCACTCAGCTCACCAATAACCAGGCACAGAGCGGGCCAGCTGTAGGGATCCTTCAGAAACAGAGACACCACCTGGATGGGATCCACCAGGATGCCGTACCTGCGGATGGGCAGGTGGGGGATGAGGGTCTGAGTGGGTGAGGGGCGGGGCCTGAGCTGGCAGTGGGTGGGGCAGGGCCAGGGCCCACTCACTTGATGAGGTTCTCTAAAAATAACCGTGCATTGCTCAAGATCTGCAAGAAAGAGAGAGGGACACAACCCTGTCATCTCTGGCCCTGGAGCAGCCACCCCAGCTCCTCCCGGCACCTGCAGGTCCGAGCAGCGGCCTCCGTCCTGCAGGCCCAGCCCTGTCTGACCTCACGCCAAGCTCCGAGACTCGCAACCCACCCCGCGGGCACCAGTGCAGGGACGGGAAGCCCCTCGGCGCTGCCCCCGGCACGCCAGTGAGAAGGAGCCGACCCCGACACCAGGCACTTCCCAGATGCCTGTGTCTTCGGCAGGAGAAAGAGACCCGCGCCGTCCAGCAGCCCGCCTCCATCCCACTGAGCTGGTGAGGGCCCCGAGGCCACAGCAACAGTCCCAAAGTCCAAGCCTGCCAGACGGAGCTGCCACCCACGCCCAGGGCACCGCCCTGCCAGTCAGGCCAGTCCTCGCAGCGCCGGGCCGTGTGGCAGGCGCTGCACCGGGAGCGCCCACGCCCTGTGTGGGGTGGTGGGAAGAAGCAGGCCAGGGCGCTGAGGGGCCGGGGAAAGCTGGGCCTGGAGCGCCACGCTGTAACTCACGCCCCCGCCCGCCTCGGCCGTTCCTGCAGCACCAGCAGCCGAGGATGGAGCCCCCGTCACGACAAGCTCTTGCCTTTAGCCGGTGGCTGGGTGCCTGGCCTTCCTCTGCAGGCACAGGGACCTCCTGCCCCAGCCCACAAGGCACAGGCCCCAGGCAGGGTACGGAAGGTTCTGCAGAAAAGTGATGCTTCTCCAGGGGACACTGGTGGGGTCCCTTACCTGGCAAGTTTCACGAGGAGGTGACAAGCTCAGAGATGCAGGGGCCACCTGCCACACCCTCTCCCAGTCAAACGCCTGACCGGCCAGCTTACCAGGACACACGCGGTCCTACAATGTCACCCCACCTGGCGGTGGCCTGTCCTGAGAGCTCACAGCAGGCGAGAGCTGGAGCTGCAAATAGGCAGCACCCACCTGGAGGCCCAGGCTGCAGAGGGAACGCAGCTCGGGATGCGCGTCTCCTACGGGGGGGTGTGGCAGAGGTACCAGAAGCAGGGGGAAGGCTTTGGGGCGGCACCAAAGGGCCAGGCAGGCCCAGGGGCTGCAGGAGAGCAGACAGTGCCGCCCAGGCAGCTGAGGGCCCACCCCGCACGACCCCCTCTTCACAAACCCAGCCTCGGCCAGCAACGGCCTCCAGAGACCAGGGACACATCATCTCCTGGGTCTGGGCTGGCCTACGGCCCACTCTCGCCTTGCCCAGCCAGCTTCTCACCCACCAGGCTGCATGGCACCCCACAGCTCCCCAGGGAGCCTCCTGGGGCCACAGACAGGGAAGGTGTGGGAGCCCCTTGTACACGGGCAGCGGCGGGAGCCACACCCAAGACAGGCAGACACGTTGGGTGGAGGGTCAAGGGCGTCGCGCCACATGGCCCTGAGTGGCGGGGGCAGGGCCCAGAGAGGCCCCTGCCCCCTGCCCCGCCCGAAGGCTGCGTCCTGGAGCTCTGGACTCCAGCTGCTTGTGGGCCAGAGCTGCTGGCCCAGCCCCGCCAAGTGCCGGGGGAGCGGGGCCCCTGAAGCAGCGGCCTCGACCAGGCCGCAGCGCGAGGCAGGCGCAGGGCTCCCCGCACTCACCCTCCTGAGACTGGGGGAGGGGGGCCAGCGGCCCGCAGAGCTGGGGCCCGGGGCTGCAGGGCTGAGCCAAGGAACCGTATTCTCACCCCTGCTCCCCCAAGTCCGGGCCTGCCTGGGGGCTCCAGGCCCACGAGGGCCATTTGGAACAGAAGAGGAAACTCTTCACGGACCCCCAAGACCACTCACACGTGCTGCCAGGAGGCCCTGCACCCACAGCGCCCCTTCCACAGCCCCGAGGCCCACCAGCCTGTCTACTCCTTCCTGCCCCCGCGCCAAGCCAGAGAAGCCCCTCCGGAGACCCCGGTGCCCCTCGGGCACAGCCCACGGCACAAAGGCTCCCACGCTAGCCCTGCAGGCGTCTCCTGGGATTCAACAGGGACAAGGGTTGAGTGTGTGCCCTCTGGGAGCCCAGTATACGGCCGCTGCAGGGACCACCACCGCGATCCCTCTCCACTCAGCCCAGCCACAAAAGCTCTGGCCACCCGCCCCAGGGGGCAGAGCCCGTGCCCCACCTGGTCACAGCGACACCTGCTCCAAGACGCCACCCTACTTACCAGCATCACCACACACCAATTCAGGATGCCACGGTAGTTGTTGAAGCCACTGTCGGAGCTGAACAGAGAATCCTGCAGGCGGTGGCACCTGGAAAGCAGGAGTGGGCACCCGCAGAGCCCCAGGCAGTGAGAACCTCAGGCAAGGCCAAAAGCAGGCCCACGCCTCCCAGCCCTGGCAGACACCTGGGAACCTGGCCACGCCCAGCCCCTCACTCTGGGCAGCTCACACCCATCTGCCCACACATCCTACTCCCCATGTATCACCAGAGAGGGGCCAGGCCATACCAAGCTCTCAGGAACACCCAGAGGCCTGACGCTCCACGCTGCAGGTGGGCGGGGGCACGCCACAGACAGGAGCTGGCTACGCGGGGCCGGAGTCCCCAAGGCTGGGAGCCCACCTCCCTCCGCAGATGCCTCTGGCTGCCGCCACACTCGCTGGCTAAGGAGTGGTGATGGGCCCACAGGAAGAGTCCACCCCAGGGGTCCGGGGGCCCATCCGGCAATGCTGGACAGATGTTGGGGTGGGGAGCGAATCTGCCTTTGCAGTCGGCCCAGCCCACCAACCAGTGAGCCAAGGGCCCCACTCCAACCGCCTCCTCCCTCCATTTGGCCCACGCAGGTCCCAGCGGGCACCGGCACCCAGGCGCTGGGCGCCTGAGGGCAGGGAGGTCTACAGTAGAAGCCAGCAGAGGCACTTTCGGTGCCCCCCGCCCATGAGCTCTCGCACCCAGTGCCAGGGTTGGGGGACACAGACGCAGAGCCTCACGTCCCTGCCTGATCCTCAGGGCGAGGCAGAGGTGGAGGGGCCACAGCACGGCGGGGCAAGGCTCAGCCCTGGTGCCGGTCCTTGGCTGCAGCCCCGCCTCACCCCAAGTGCCCTGCCACCAGGAGGGTTGAGCAAGGCCTCCGGTTTTGTAAGAGGAGAAGCCAGGGCCTCCCCTTCCCTCCCCTGGACACAGCTCCACCTCAAGAGGCAGCTGGGGCACAGGGGAAGAGAGGGCCTCCGGGGGTGGCCCTGCCTCTGTGGCAGGCCTGGCTATGGCCGGGGTCAGCACTCAGACGGCCGCACCCAGGAGATGAAGGGCCAGGGAGGACGAGACGCCAATCAGCATCTTCAGCCAGGGCAGTGCTGACAGTCTGACCTCTGCCTTCCCAGGCCGAGGTCTGCCCACACCTGGCCCACCTGCCTCTCCCAGTCACAGGCCTGGCCTCCTTGCACCTGCCCTCCAGCGCCATGCCGGACCGCGCACAGTGGGGCTGTGCGCTCCACCCCAGGCCCTCTTCTTCCTGAGTTTCTGTACCTGCCTCTCGGAGAGGCAAGCAGAGCTCCAAGGCCCAGCTCCCCAGAGAGGACAGTCTCTGGGCCTCTCCACTGGATGGGCTTGCCCAGAACCCTCCCCCAAATTCAAGCCCATTCACTTTTACTGGAATCGTCCCAAAGCCACCTCATGCCACAACCTGCCAACCTCCATCTGCATGTCCACGCCCGGCTCGACACGCCCAGGGGACTGTTTCACAACAGCGTGACCCCTGCCCGCTTTGGGCCACTGAGAAGACCACACTGACTTTATTTGCAGCAATCTCTAAGATGAAAATGGGGGTGGGGGAAGGGCAGCGTTTTCCAAACCTGACAACAAATAACATTATAAAAGCTCTTCCAGATTCCTCCTGTCAGGTTCCTAGGCCTTCCCCAAGCCACCCACACCCGCCCCTCAGGTCCCTCCACCAGCCTTCTGACCATCCCCAACCCAGGCAGTTCCCTGCCCCGAGGTCAGAGGGCCCAACCCAGGGAAGGAAGCCCACCACCCACCAATCCCCCCAGAAGTCCAGCCTTGCCGATGCAGTCAGCTGCAGTGGACCAGAGGCCACCAGGCATGGTTGGCATGGACGCGGGGCCTGGCCGCCTTGCCCAGAGCTCTGTCACCCTCTCCCCTACTGCAGGCGCTGCCCACGCCTCTGTGCCCTCCAGCGGCCCGCCCACCTGCTCCCAAGTCCCACCCAGCCAGCAGGGCCATTCTAACTCATCACAGGTACCACCTCTTTCACCACCTCACACCAGCACTGGAAGGCGGGCACACGGGGAAACTGAGGCTCACCGAGGTTCAAAGCTTGCCCAGAGGCACAGCCCCAAGTGCGGACCACACATGCAGGACCACATGGTCCAGCTCCCGGGCCAGTTAGAACAAGGAGGGGGCAGGGTGCCAGCTCGCCTCCCAGCTGCCACCCCCTTGGCGCTTCCTCCAGTTGGGTGGGCAGTTGGGTGGGCTCCCCGTGTCCTCAGTCCCTGCTAGAGAGGGAGAAACAGAGGACACCCTAGAGACAAGCCCCTGCGAGAGCCCCACGACAAGACGGCGCTGCCTGGAGGGCCCAGGCACCAAGGGCTGGAGGGCGCACAGGGCAGTGCGGTGCCCCTGGAAGGAAGGAGCCGAGCGGCAGGGCGCAAGGGGCGGCCCTCCCTCCTTCCGGCCCCACCCAGAGCCTGACCGGGCCTGCCAGGCCAAGGTGAGCAGGAAGTGTCGGGAGGGGAGGGAGGAAGAAGGGGGCGGAACAAGCAGGGAGGAGAGGCGGCAGGTGAGAGGAAGATGACGGGGAGGAGGGGCGGCAGAGGCCAGACGCCAAGAGGGCAGACACAGCAAGGCCTGGTTCTGCCCCAGGAGACCCCAAACCCTGCGGCGTCTGGCATGAGGGACAAGCACACGCAGCCTGCGTGTCCTGTGGATCAGAGGGGACTGCTGTGGCCCATCCCTGCCACCGGCTCCTCTTCCCAAGGGTCCAGACCTCGAGGGTGGCGAGTCAGCGCTGCTGCTCACTCAGCCCAGCGAGCGGGAGTGCAGGAGAGGCTGCTGGCCACCTGGCCTGTGGAGCAGGAAAGCGACTGCCCACCCAGGGTGACCGCTTGGCCCGAAGCTGGCACCCCCCATCTCATACAAAATGACCCCAAATCCCACCCCCTCCAGAGGGAGATGGAGCCAGCCACGCCCCGGCCTCCCGGAGAGGACAACGTGGGGAGTTAGCAGAGGGGACTCTAGGACACTCCTATCCTTCGCATCCTCCCTCAGTCCCACCGCAGGCCCACAGGAAGCCAGCACCCCCCAGTAGAGCCGCCCTCCTCCCCCACGGTGCCATCATGAACTCTGCGCCAGACCTTTGCTCACAACGCTCAGTGCTGAGATTATCTTATCTCCCAGGTGAACTGCGCGCACCCCAAGGGCAAGGACAGTGCCTGCGCCGCAGCTGCCCCTGCCCATCCCCTCCCCACAGTACCCAGTGAAGGAAGCCTCGGTTCTTCTTTAATGAGAGAGCAAATCCTTGCCAACCCACTGACAGGTTGCCCACTTCCTCCTTGATAATCTCTAGCTCTGGAGCTGCTTCCAAAGCCAGAGTCCCTGAGGGCCCCTTGGCCAGGATGAAGGCTACGGTGGGCAGAGGGGGCACAGCTGCAGGACTTAGCCAGTGCCCAGGTGGGCCAGGTCCTCCCCATCAGCCACAGCTTGCTCCCCACCCCCTTCCCATCAGTCCTTCAGCTAAGCAGGGAGACCACCTGTGGGTGTGCCCACTTCAAACCCCTCTCCTGTACCCCAGCCAGCGGTGAGAGTCCCAATACAGGACCCGTCTCTGACCCTAGAGCACGCATTTGTGCTGGTCATATAAGCAGGACCCCAGGCCAATCACTGGGTAAAGGATGAGAGACCTTTGTGAAGACCATTCTTGGGAGGGTCTGCAAGGGATGAGAAATCCTCTCGCACTGCCCCCTGCCCCTTTCCTCAGGCAGTCCCAAGCTCCTGCTGGCCCACTCCCCAGCCAGCCCACCCTCCTCTGGGAGCCTTATCTACCCACAAGGCACCCCTCATAGCCCTCAGGAGGGACCCCCTTCATCACACACCGCCAGACGCCATCCATCTCCTTCCAGGAAGAGAACAGTATGGGTGGCTGGAACCAGCCCACCTAGGGCTCCAGGCTCTGGGCTCACCCTGGGAAAGAGCCTCAGGACCCACCTAAAGATGTGCAGAGGGAGGGGCGTCTGGAAGCTGGGCCGCTGCCGGCTCCCCTCGGCGCCCCCAACTGTGTGACCTTGTCAGGCGACCCTCCACCCCTAACCTACCCCTAAGTTTCCCCGCCGAGGCCCAAGGGGCACACCTATCCACGCAAAGTCCGGAAGCCAGGCTCTCGGACTCGGAGCCCAAGCGCCAGGCTCTCGGGCTCGGAATCCGAGCTGCGGCGGACACGCCTGGGGGAACAGCGAGGGTCGCGCAGGCCCCCGGTCGGGGTCAAAGGTTAGGGGTCAGGCGCACCGCTACCTCAAATCCCACTGGCCGCTGCCCACGTCGACGTCTCCGTCCTTGTCCTTCTCCGGGGCAGGCGCGTCCCCCCCGGCGCCCACGTCCCGTACCTCCTCTTCCGCCGCCGCCGCGGGCCCGCTGCCGCCCTGGCTCGAGGGCCGCGACCCCGTCCTCCGGCGCCGGGAGCCGCTCGCGCCGCTGCGGTCGCCCATGGCCTCAGCCCGCACCCTGCCGCGGCGGAGTCGTGGCCCACCGGGCTCGCAGCGCCCGAGGCCCGAGGCCCCGCCTCCGGACTCTCGGCCAGCGGCCGCCACCGCCCCCTGTCGGCCGCCGTAGCCCGCGCCGCCAATCAGCTCGCACCTGCCGGGTCCTCCCCGAGCCCGCGGCAGCGTCGCTTCCGGAGCTGCTAACAGGCCCGTGGCCGCGGCGCCCGTCCATTTGTAGTCCGCTGGCGCGCGGGGCACGCTGGGAGTTGTAGTCTCATGGCGCGAGCCGGAGCGCAGAGGCAGGCGGGCGCGCAGCCAGGGGCGGACGCTGCTCCCCAGAGGGCCTCGGCGGAAAACGCGCGGCTTCCTGGCAGCTGGAAGCCCCTCCTGACCGCTGCCTGACCCTTGTCCCGCTCTTTAAACACAGGGTTTCCTCATGCCTCAGCCCAGGCGCGGGGTGTGGGGTTGTAGGTTATTTATGAAATGCCTCGTGCGTTACTGTCAGACAGACACCTAGCGCGTTGATGCTCCGCGAGCCCTCTAGTTACTACCGTAGGCCCCCGCTTTTCCTCCGCTTGGGTTGTTCAGACAAGCACCAGGCCAAAGGATGGAGCGAGAGAAAGGCCCCAGGCCCCGCGTCCCGGGTACCTCCGCCTGGCCCACCTACTCCCAGGGCAGCACCTCTCCCCTGCCGGCCCAGGACGGGGCGGGGCAAGGGTGCTGCCCTCGCCCCCACAATGGGCACGCCCGGCCCGCCTCTCCACCCGGCCCCCTTCTGCCCTCGTCCGCAGACTTGCAGAGCTTCCCGCGTTTCGCACCCGGGCCAGGTTTGCCAGGGCGGGGGGATCCTGAAGTGCCAATTCGCGGCGGCCCAGAGGCTTCTGTGTCATTGCACAGTCTGCAGTCATCCAGTCGTTAAATGAAGCAACTGATACACCATAACAACTGCACGGTGAGAACCGTGGGCGGGCAAGTCCGGTCCCACTTGGCTTGACTTGCATTTTGCAAAGAGCATGAAGCGTGAGCATCCTGGATTTCCGGATGCGAGGGTTCATGGGGGGCTCAGGCCTGGTTTACCCAAGAAACACCCCTAGCCGCAGAACCCACTCCATTCACTCCCCTGAGGTAAGCAAGGCTGAGAAGATCACCTCTCTGAAAGCAAATAAACCCAGAGGCTCAGCCTGAGGTCAGCCCTCCTTCCCGCCGGGCTTGCTCTGGATCCATCACCTCCACGGACAGGCACCTGGGCCCCCTGGTGACACGTTCTTCTGCCATCGGACCATTTGCCGCTGATACCAGCCTGGCATCCCTTCCTGGCAGGCTGAGGCTACCTTGCAGGTGTTTTCGAGTAGCCTGCTAAAGGGGTCGCCCTCACTGGGCGCCAGAACCCCTCCCGCATGCCCACATGGCCCAGCCTCGGTGGGTCAGGACCAGCCCCGTCTCCTATCCAGTGTGCAAGAACGTTCGTCTGTTCCTAGGCAGACCTGAGCCAGGGGGAGCTAGGCCTTTCTGAGTACTGATCCCAAGGGAGGTCGGACGCAGGAGAGGGTCCTCTCGGGAGCCCTCAGCGTAGGGGTGAGCCCTGGGAGCTCTGCCCCTCCCTCCCCATGCCCTCTCCCAGGCAGCTAGTGGTAAGCTCCCCACCCACGCCCACGTGTCTCCGAGCGCCTTCTGGCCATGCCATCCTCCAATACAGAGCCAAGACTAGAGGGCCGGCCCGGACTGGCACGCTGATTGGTAGAGGAGAAGATCGACGGCTCAGGCTGCCAGCAGGCCCAGAGAGGCTGAGCACAGTAGCCAACGAGGAGTGAAGGGCCGTGTTAGAAGCGGCTGCCTGTGTCCGCGTCGAGGCTCCAAGTCGTCGGCAGACAAGAAGCAGTAGGAGTGAGGGGACCAGGGTGAACTGGGGGCCGCCAGAAAGGACCGATCTGACCGGGGGCTGTGGGGGAACCAAGGGTTCCACCACCGAAGTTGAGAGCAAGATCAAGGCCTCGAGCCAATGGGAAGGCATGGGCTGTGAAGGCACCAATAAGGAAGAGCCCCTGTACCAGCGGGGGGTAGGGCCTGTCTGAGGGAGGCGGAGGCCTGTGGTTGACAGTGGGCGGGACCTCTAGGAGGGAGGTGGGGCCTACACCAGCCCCGCCCACAGCCCCAGCACCTCGGGATCCTGGGTGAGGTGCGGCCCAGAGCCACAGGGGAGAGGGAAAAGGTCAAGGTAGGTGGGGTTGTTTGGGGACAAATGTGTGCATGAGGAGTTGTCGAAGAAAGCTCAGTGGGGAGTCTCCCTGCTGGTGGAAGCAACACCTGGCCCGGGGTGAGGAACCTACAGGTCCGGCCGAATAAAGGGCTGGAAGGGTTTTGGGGTTTAGAAAGGGCCTCGGGCTGACACTAGGTTGGAGGCGCCGCGGGCAGGCCAAGGAAGCCTGTGAGGGAAGACACTGGACATGGTGATCAGCAGCTTGTGCCGCCTGTTCTCTGGAATGCAAAGTTCTGTCCATAGACACCTGTGGAGACAAGGGTGGGCTCGTCCCAGGCACCGGGGAGGCAGCCTCCATCCTTCCACCCCCACTGCCCCTTAGAGTCTTGGAGAAGCAGAAACAGTCAGTCCAGACCCCGAAGCTGAGGAGCACTGGGGAGGAGTGGACCTCTAAGAGCCTTCCTCCCTGCCATTGGTGCCCACCCAGGTGTGAATCTGAGTTTAGGATGGGTGGGGTATTGGGCAGGGCTTAAGTCAAAGGCAGCCCTTGGACAAGTTGTTTCTCTCCCTGAGGCTCGGAATCTTCATATGCAAATTAGGCAATGATTCCTACCTAACCTCTACCAACACTGGGGGCTTTCCTGAGGTTGTTAAGGCTGAAAGTGCTCCCCAGAAGGGGGCGCCCACCTCCAGGGGAGCCCCACCCTGAGCAGCAGGCCCACAGGCTATGGTCTGTTGCAGGTCAGTCTCCCCTGCTGTCCACACCAGTGGAGTCTGGGTGGGCCTGTCCCCTGCCAGGGTGCAGACAGCTGCTCTGGCCCTGGGCTGACCTGGTTTGACCACATGTCTCCAAAGATGTGGGACCTCTCAGCTCATGCCTACCTACCTGGGTGCCGAGGGCATTTGCTGGGGTAGGGGTCCATGTCCCTGGGCTCTCTGAGCCCAGCACAGCCCTGCCCCTCATCTCCTCAACATGACATCCTGTCTAGAGCCCGAGGGCTGTGGGTGGCTGTGGGAACTCCTATGACCCCTGGGCACCTCCTCCCCGGAGCCAGCCTGGTCCAGCTACCTATGGAGGGCTCCTCAGTGTGGGAACATACCCCCTGAGTCTGGGAGTCAGGATGCGGACAGCAGGCTGCAGGAAGGGGTCAGACCCCACACCCCCTGCTGTCCCCATTTTCTCCAATGGCATCGAGGAAGGCTCGCTGGTGGCTGTCAGGCCTGTAGGGACACCAGGAGCCCCTACAGGAAGAGTGGGGGTACCCCAGGCCACAGGATTACAGGCCCTGCTGTACCTACTCTGGCCATTCTAGATCAGTCCTGGGCTAGAGCTGACTGTAGCCTCCCCCAGTTCCTGGCACAGAGCGGATTCACCTGCCACAGGAGAAATGCTACCTGCCCTGCCTTCAGGGGTGTGCTTTTGCCTTTGGTCTGACAAGCCGGCCCTCCAGGGTGGAAGACTGCCTTCTCGCAAAAGAAGACACGGGCGCACCCCAGCAAAAGGCAGCGGCGCGACTCCAAGGCTGCGTGGGTAGGATGCCGCTCCCAGCGCTGGGCCTGCGCCTGCCAGACCTCTGAGGTGCGGCAGGACCGGGAAGACGCCCCCTAGATGACCCCAGCGCCCCCTGCTGCGCGGGCCCAGCCCTGTATACATCAGCCCGACACTCCAAGTTCTATCAAGAGTGGCATTTATTCTCCTCGTGGAGGTGCGGTGCTCCGGGGAGCTGGTGCTATTGTGCTTAGGAAGGAGGTCTGTCCGTCCGTCCGTCTGTCCGGCCGGCCCGGCCCCAAATGGGGGCGGAAGAGGGGCGCGGCCCGAGTAAAAATCCCGGCCTGTTCCGGGTGGGAGTATGTACAAGGCGGCGGGGCGCAGGCGGGGGTGGGGGCGGGGCGGGCCGGCGGCCGCAGCCCCCACCCGAGGGCCCCCGCATCTCGGGCCCTACTCGTAGAATCAGTACAAAATAGGTGCTACCTAAACGTTCCTTCTACCTGAATTCGCTAAGTCGGTTATTGTGCTGCTTAGTTATGGGGGCGGGAAGGAGCCCATGGCTTTCCACGGCGGCGGGGTGTGGGGAGAAGCGGGAGACCCTGGCCGGCCCACAGCCCTCCGGGCCTTCTCCTTAGGTAGGTAGATAGGCATGTGGGGTAGGGTGGGGTGCCTGTGTGTGCGTGTACATGCGGGTGTGCCCAGCGCAAGCGGGGCAGGCCCCCGCTTGGGAGCTGTGTGAACACCAAGCTGGGATGTAGGGGTCTTGGACGTGGGCCCTGCTGTGCTGGCCTCTCAGGTCCGGGTCCACCCCTGCGGGAGCAGCTGAGTAGCAGCCGGGCTTGGTACCCACGGGGATGGGGCTAGCCAGGTCAAATGCTCCATCGTGCACCTTTTCTTCTGGCCTGGAGCCCTGGACTGACGTGACAGAGCCGCCATTGCCAGGGGATGGAAGGAATGGGATTCGGTATGGGTGGCCCTGGTGGCGCTGGGCCTTGGGGCCCTCGGTCTGTGCCACCTGAGCTGAGAACCCAGGCCCAAAGGCAGAGCCCCACTGCCCCCAGCACTGGCTCGGCACTGGGGCGGGGAGGAGTGAGGGGCCCACGGTTAGGTCTAGGGACCGCGGCTCTCTCTGCACCTGCGGCCATCCCTGGCCCATCCAAGCCCGTTGGGCCCGTCACAAACATGCACACCCCCCCCCCCCTCTCTGCAGGTCGCCGCATCCCTAGCGGACTCAGAAGGGGGCCTGGAACATAGTTGGTGCCTAATGAAGGATTGGTGGGTGATGGACGACTGAAGGAGGGGTCTTGGGGGGCAACCACCCCGCCCCGCCCCTGAAACCATTACACCCGCCGGCCTCTGCCGTGGGGGGGGGGGGGGGGAGGAGGGAGGAGGAAGGGGAAGAAAGTCTGCGCGTCCGGCCCCGCGCAGTGTCCCTGATCTAGGGGCCTATGGGGTGGGTAGGGCAGGGGGATACCTGATTCTTAGTAACTCTAGAGGCGGCGGCAGCTTCGCATGCAGTGCGCATTATTGCTCTATAGTCGGCTTCGGACTAACTAAGAGGGACAGGGAGCGGGCAGCCCCGGGAAGGGACGGGAGGTGGGTTGGGGCTGCATGCAGTGACGTCACAAAGGCGGCGGCCAATGGGGCGGGCCCTTGGGGCGGGGTCGCCGCCGAGGCTTTGGCATAGACGGGCGTAAGTTGGCAACAGAGTGAGGGCGGGGCCTGGGGTTCCAGGGAGGGGACCGGCCTCTGAGAGGCGTGGCCTGAGGCTCCCAAGAGGCGGAGCCCGGGTGGGGCGGGGTTCAGGGGCGGGGAAAGTGATCCCGGACATCCCAAGCCCCTGGCGTCGGCGGGAAGGATAGGGGCCGCAGCGCCCCTCCCCTGACCCGAGTGCAATCCGTTCATAAATATAACGTACAAATACAGAAAGAAAGAAACCCGACGCATCCGCAACCCCCCCCCAGGGGGCTTTACCCGCAAAGCGAATACAGAGAGGTGTGTAGAGGGCTGTGCCCAGGCCTGCCTGCCGGGCCCCAGAAATCCGTCCTCCAACACCGAATGCCCGGGTACGAGGGAGGGGGCCCCGGGGCAGGGCGGGAGCGGGTTCTGAGGAGGTCGGATAAGTCCATGCGATTTGATATGCGTCATTATTATTCGTTATGGAGGACAGAGCCCGGGAAGCTGGGCTGGAAGAATTCGGATTTGGCAGGGGATGCGAGGCGAGGGTAGGAGAGCGGCTCGGACTGAGGCCCCAGAAGGAACCCAAGGGAGAGAGGTGCCGCCATCCGCCCCCCTCCCCGATCCCCAACGCGTCTAACACTCCTGGGGTTCAACGAACACTGAGGAGTAGGGACGCCTCTGCAGCCCCCCATCCTGCTCCTCCCCCGCCTGATGCTGGGGAGGGACCGGCTCCCTGGACGTCTAGGCCGCAGGCCTGGCCCTGGAAGGCTTGGGAAGGGGTGGGGAAGACCTGAGTCTCTGCGACACGATCCAGGGGCGCAGAAGAGGGAGGAAGGGGCGCTCCCTACCTCACCCCACCCCGGTCTTCAGAGACCTAACTCGGAGATGAGGTTCGGTTCTGGGTCTCCTCGACCCTATTGCTGGGAAAAAGCCTGGGGCACCCTGGAGGGGAAGGGAGGGGGCTGGGGTGGGTCTCCCCTCGGGACCCTATTGCTTGAAGGGGCCGGCAAGGCCCCTGGCGGGCGGGGCGGGGCCGGGCCCCCTCCCCCTATTGCTGTGAGGAGGGGCCCGCCCTCCGGCCCCTCCGCCTGTTCGCCGGCGGAGACCTCCCTGGGGGCCGTATTGCTGAGAGCCGACCCGGCTGGCGGAGGCACCGCCGCCCTAGGCCTGCACAGGGCTGAGCTGCGGCGACGCGGCGGGCGCCGGGGCCGGGGGGCCGCCAGCGGCGGCGCCCTTGAAGCAGGCCGACTCGTAGTGCTTGTTGAGATAGGACTTGAGCGCGAAGCTCTTCTTGCAGCGCTTGCACTGGAAGTGCTTGAAGGCCGAGTGCGTCTGCATGTGCGCGCGCAGGTTGGAGCGGTCGGCGAAGGCCTTGCCGCAGTGCGCGCAGCCGAAGGGTTTCTCGCCGGTGTGGGAGCGCATGTGGCCCTGCAGCAGCCAGGGCCTGGAGAAGGCCTTGCCGCACACGCCGCACTTGTGGCGCAGGTCGTGCGTGAGCAGGTGCATGGCCATGGCCGGCATGGACACGTACACCTTGCCGCACGTCGGGCAGCGCCGCGCCAGCTGACTGTCCAGGCTGCGGTGCGTCTGCTTGTGGCGGCTCAGGTTCGACGACGTGGCGTACGTTTTGCCGCACTCGCCGCACGCGTGCCGGCCTCCCGCGCTGCCGGCCCCAGGCCCCGCGCGCGCCTCGGTGCTCGCCCCCGCGCGCGCGCCGCCCCGACCCCCGGCCCCCGATCCCGCACCGCGCGTGCCTGCCCCGACCCCGCCTCCGCCGTCGCCGTCGGGGGCCGCCGCCGAGGCCGTGGAGGGGGCGGCGGCGGCATTGGCGTTGGCGGCCTTACGGCGGAGCGCCCGTCGGTGATGAAGAAGGCGTCAGCAGCGTAGCCCTCGCTGACCGCCGCATCGCCGTTGATGTAGCCACCCGCGGCTGTGGCCAGCTCCGGGCGCGGGTGGGCGGCGGCGCCGAGCCCCGCAGCCGCCGGGCCCAGCTCTCCCCGCACGGCCGCAGCGTACATGGGCTCCGGGGACGGCCCTTTGAGCAGGGCCGCCTCGGCGTCGCCATCGTAGACAGAGGCAGGCCCGCGTAGTCGTTGAGGTATCCTAAGGGCCGAGGCGGACAGACAGGGAGACAGCGGGAGGGGAACCGGGCAGCGGGCGAGACACACACGGGAGGGCGGCGGGAGACAGCGGGGTCCGGGAAGAAGAAACAAGGAGGACAAAGAATAAGGGGCCGAGGGACCGCGGGGCAGGGAGGATGGAGACGGCAGGGAGGGAAGAGAGTAGAGGAGAGATGAGACAGGGCCGGCCCGGCCCCGCCCCACCCTCGCAGGAGGAGGAAAGAGTCGCATCTTCGGGCGCGGCTCCCCCCACCCCCACCTTCTGCGGAGCTTCAAGGTCAGGGGGGAGGGGCGGCGCTTCCCTCGCCCTCCTTCCCCTCCTCCCCCCTCCTCCCCCTCCCCCTCTCCCTCCCCCTCGGGTTCTCCCCACTTCAGCAGTTTTCCCTGATTATGCAACACACTGCAGACCCGCAGCGCACAAAGCCAGGACCGCCTGTCCAGGGACTCCGTCGCTCCCGCTCTCATGGCTCCCAGCGGCTTTTCCACTGTGCTGAGAACCCGCGCCCAGCCTTGATGCTGACCCTCTCCGGTGCTCGAGGTCTCCCCACAAGCCCTGGAGAATTCTACCTCCCGCAGACCCTCTAGCACCTCCCTTTCATCTCCCAGGTCTCCCACTACTCACTAGATTTGACCAGCTTCAGCTCCAGCCCTATCTCCCTCCATCCACTCTGCTTCTGCCCCCACTCCCTTCAGTCATCCTGCAGCCTTGGGTTCTACCTTGTTCCGCATTGCCCTCTTCCCCCAGGCCCTAATCCTTTATGGGGGGCCTTCCTCAGCCCCAGGACAGATGACCAGGAAGACGCTGCATTGGAGACAGTGCCAGGGCATCCACCAGGGGACACCTTCACAGGGACAAACTGCAGGCAGGCAGCATTATTCATGCCGGTAACTGCAGCTGTTCTCAAGGCATGAGATGGATCTCACAACCTCAAAGTCACAAATGCACACCCCACACAATACAGGCTCTGGCTTCTTCAGGGTTACACTCAGCCTCTCAGACACTGTCAATCCTGGAGTCCCATCAGGGTGGGCTGCATGCTGACCCAGGCCTGTGCCACCTACTCATGCAGGGTCAGACATGCAGCCACCCAGAGCCACCCAGACATTCTCAGTTAGGGTCACCAGTCACATGGGCGCAAAGCAGCCTCAGAGTCACATGGTCCCATGTAGTGGCACACAGGCAGGCACACACTCATACAGGGTCACACACAAGCGCACACAGTCACATGGCCACACGCAGTCACATGGGCACACACAGGCTCGCACACAGGCTTATGCTTCTTCAGGTCACACTTGTTTTACCACCCCAGGCTGCTGGCACTCTCAGGACCCTTGCCTGCATGCTAACAGTTGTCCTTGAATTTGGGCGCCCTTACACAAAGAGCCTCCCCCTGCCTCCAGCACTTTGGACTTCCCTGCCCACAGCCCACCTGCCCACACCCTTCTCCCTGACCCTGGATTCAGGGAAGAAGACACTGCTGCTGCCTCGGCTGGGACCTTTGCCCTGACAGGTGGGCCGCCCCCACTGGACCACATGGCCAGTCCCTGGAGCTCATAGCACTTCCCTGATGGCCCTAGCAGGGGGTCCTGGAGGTGTAGCCAAAGAAGAGAAGAGGGCTCTGAAGCAGGCTCAGTTTTCTGTGTGTGGGTTTGCATGCATCGCTAAGTCCTGTCATGTCAGCAGGTGTCCATGCTGTGTTGGTCAGGGTGTGGGTCAGTGTGTACCTTCAGGTACCTCCTGTTCCTGACCCCTGTTCCCCACATTCTCTCCTGCATTGACACTCTCCCTGCCCAGCCTTAGCTCCGTTCTGGCCTACCTCTGCCTTCCCCTCTCCCTACCCCCCATCTCCATCCCCTCCAAGTCCCGCTCCAGCCACTGCCTCCTGCTGGTTCTGGTTCCCTCGGGTCTATTTCCTGGGGCTCCTGCTCCCTGCAGCCCCACACTCTGGCCCTCTACCCCTTCCGGCCCTGCCCTGGGCCCCTCGCCACCCCCAGCCTCATCCCAGCTCACACCTTTCTCCTGCAGTCGCTCGCCGAGGTCGCTTCGGGCGCGCCCGTAGGAGCTCTCGAGGTCTGCCGAGGAGAACGTGTCAAGTTTGACCTTCTTGACCAGGAAGGATCTGGGCATGATTCCTGCGGGGCTCCGGCGCTGTGGGCCTGCGGAGCCGGGACGCGGGGGGGCTGCGGCCGCGGCGGGGCCCCGTCACCATCCGAGGAGCGGCGGAAGCAGCGCGGGTCCCCACTCTGGCCTTTGGATGCCGCCGCACGAGTGCCGTCCTCTCTTCTGCCCGCCTGTCCTGCGTTTCCTCCTCTGCTCCTCCGGATCCCTCTTCGTCTCCTTCCTTCCTTCTCTTCTCTTCTTCTATTCTCTTCTCCTCTCTTCTCCTCTTCTCTTCTCTCTTCTCTTCCTTCCTTCCTTCCTTTCCTCCTCTGGTCCCGGCTTCCCAGCCCGCAGTGCCGCCCCTGGACAGGCGGGGGAGGAGGCTGGGAGGGCGGGGAGGGGGGGAGCGGCTCCGTCCCGGGCCCGGAGGCTGCGAGTGGGTGCAGGGCTGGCCCGGCTCCGCGGCCCCCTTCCCCTCCCCCCCGCCACCGCGGCGGAGCCTCAGTCAGCGACCCCCCATGCCCCCGGAGGTGGCGGCGCCGGGCCCGGAGAACGGGGCGGCGGCGGGAGTGCCGGCAGCTTCAGCACCGCGGCCAGCGCCGGCCCGGCCAGCACCTCGGCCAGCGACCGGGCGGGTAAAGCCGGCGCGAGCTGCGAGGGGCGGGCCGCGGGGGCTCGGCCGCCGGGCGGGGGTCCTCGGCGGGGGTCTCTGGGAGGCTTGCTTTATTGTTCTGCAGCCGGAGCGAGCGGCGGCGGCGGCGGCGGCGGCGGCGGCGGGCGGCGGGCGGCGGGCGGCGGGCGGGGGTCCTCGGGGGGAGGGGTGCGCTGGGAGGGCGGGCCGAGGGAAGGTGGGAGGGAGGGACGGGGGCTACGGGGGCGGGGCTCGGCCCTCCGACAGCTCCTGGGCCCGGCCTCCTGCACCCGCGGCCGCCTCTGCCTGCGGCCCGGCCCAGCCTCCGGCTTTTAAAGCCCAGGAGCTGCGGGAGGGGGTGGGAGGAGTGGGGGAGAGAGGACGGCGGAAATGGCTGCGCTGGACCGGGCCCCCGCCAGGATCTCCTGGGAGGGGTCTTGGGGATGCCGCGGCCCCGCTTGTGTGGAGTTCCCCCGAGAGACTCCAGGAACGGAGGCCCAGCTGTCCGCAGCATTGTGGGGCGTGGGGGGAGAGGTGGAAACAGGCCTGGGACCCACGAGCCCGGACTTGGGATCTTTGGGGGAGGAACGCAGGGCGGACCCCAGAATGGTCCGGCCAGTCTAGCTCTCGGGTGTGGAGGCGAGGGATCTGCGGGGGCAGGTGGGGGAGGCGGGAGGCGAAGGAGCGAATGCTGAGGCAGCGAAAGTGCAGTGTGGAAGTGCTGCGCGCGCCCTGTGCCGCAGTGGCTCCCTGCCACTCGGTCACCCGGGCTGACCCCGCGCCCGCTGGAGAGGCCTCCTCCACCCCCGCCTTCCTCCCAAGGGGCGGAGGTCGAGCGCAGCGGCGACGCAGCGAGCGGGATGTGAAGGGGGAGAGGGGCTGCTTTGGCCTTGCTCCAGAAATTCGGTTTCACTGGTGGTTTTCCGCCCTCCCGCGCGCCTGCAGCTCCTCCACGCGGCCCCGCAACCAGGCGGATAACCCTTCCCCCGGCCGCCCGCCCCGAGTTTGCAGCCCCCATGACGTCAGGCCCAGCAGCCAATGGCTGGCGCCGGGGTGCGGGGAGTTCCGGGCCGCACAATGGCCGCGCGCGAGGACATATGTCCCCAATTAGGGCCCGGCGCCGCCATTGTCCCCTCAGCCTCCCCCGCCCGGAGGTTCGGGTCTCCACGCTCCGAGCGCTCCCCAACGCGGCCCCCCCGTCTCTGGGGACCAAGGTCGCAGGGGTGGCTCCGGGAGTATCCGGGCGCGTCCGAGCCGGGAGCGCGTGCGCCCCCGTCGCAGAGAGCGGTGACCTTGTGCGGGGCGGCACGGCGGTCCCGCGGACACCTGCCGGGAGCGCGCGGCGGGAGGGCCGCACCGGGGGCGCGCGTTCGGGGGCGTGCCGGGCGTGCTGAGCTCAGCGCCCCGCCGCCTGCCCGGCTCTCCGGTTCCTCCCGCATCTCAGCCCAGGAGCCGAGTGAGCGTGGCTGTGAGCGGGCCACCCCGGCGCGGGGGGCGCGGCGGAGACCACAGGCCCGCTTTGTGGCGGCGGCCCAGGCCGCGGCAGTGGCGGGATATTCATCTTGCGTGGCAGTTGCTCCCAAGGGGCGGGGGCGGGGCGCGGCTGCCCCCTTATCGCAGAGCCGCAGCCGGCGGGGCCCGCAGTGGGGGCGGGGACGGGGATCCCCCTCGGCCGAGCCGGCCGAGCCGCTCGTCCCTGCCCCCTCCCAGGGGGGCCAGGCAGAGGCGCAGCCGGAGGCGCGGGCCCAATTAGCATTTTGATTGCGGGACTGGGGGGCCCATCTGGACCGAGGCCTAATTACCGGGCTAACCCTCGGGGCGCCAGCGGGACGGGCCAGGCGCACTCCCTCCACCCTGGGCTCCCCACCTCCCGAACAGTCCGCCCCAATACTGCTCTCGGACCGTGTCCCTGTCCCCCTCCGTTATCCCAGTCGCCCTGTCGCTCTGTCCGTGTACTTTTGCTCCTCCACCCCTTCCCTCATTCTTCCACTCCCCTACCCCGTCCTTTGTCCCTCCCTCTGCACCTGTTTCCTCAGTCCCATTCCTCCATCGCCCCTCGCTTTTCCCACATTTCTGTTCCTTCATCCAGCTTCTCGATTCTTCCATTCCTGGCTCGCTGTCCCAGTCCCTGCCTGTCAATTTCCCCGTCCCCGAGGCTCCCAACCCTCTTGACCGACCGGGCGTCAGAGCACCGACACATGTGTCCTACGGCCCGGGCGCTCTCGAGGGGATCATTTAGGCCGCCCTCGCTCGCACTCGCTCGGGGTAGAGCCTGCAGCCCCTCGGGGCGCCCAGCGGGGAGGGGCAGCTGGACCTAGGCCTTGGCCATCAGTCCGAAAAGGCCAGGTTGCGGAGCACACATGCGGCTCGGAAGCAATTACTTAGTCCTCTCCACCCCACCTCCTTTCAAGCACCCTGAGGTCGAGGTCACTGTGTTGCAGGAAAGGGGACGCCTCCCAGGGCCTGAGAGCGTGCTCTTGTCTAACACTCAGAAATGAACTGTCCGAGGAGACACACGTGCTGACAAAGCAAGAGACTTTATTGGGAAGGGGCGCCAGGCGGAGAGCAGGAGAGTGAGGGACCCCAGGAGGACTGGTCTGCCGCGTGGTTCGCAGTGTTGGGTTTTATGGTGATGGGGTTACTTTCTGGGTTACTATCTGGCTGATCATTTTGACTCAGGGAACTTTCTGGTGGCACATGCAACCGCTCAGCCAAGATGGATTCCAGCGAGGAGGATTCTGGGAGGTTGGTAGGACATGTGGACTGGCGTCTCCTCTCTCCTTTTGACCTTTCCTGTATTCTTCCGGTCAGTGGTGGCTTGTTAGTTCCTGGTGTTCCTTACCAGGATCTCCTGTCATAAAATAACTCATGCAAACTGTTACTGTCTTTGCCTGGCCATGGCAGGTGGTTTCAGTCAGTGTTTCCCCTAACAACTCCCCCCTGAGAGACTTCGTACTCAAGATACTTCTTGGGAATTGGGGCAGAGGTCTCTTTCTTCTGTAACTACATCCTGCTGAGAGTGGGCATAGTCCTGCCTCATAGAGTAGAAGTCTCTCTCCACCTGATCAAAATTTGGGGTGAGGGCTGCAGGATGTGTGACTTTCAGCAATACAAGGACTTGTCTGAAATCACACCCATAGTGTCACCTAGTTATTTCCTTGGATGTCTGAACCATAGCTACTCCATTTTGACTTTTTTTTTTAAAATCCATTTTGACTTTTAATTGTAATTTTCTCCTTACTAGCCAAAGCAGATGTCACCATTAATGATGTTAGTGTTTCTCTAGGTATGAGAAGATGCAAGAGTTTGGACTCATAAAATCTTCTCCTGAAAATATCTCACTATCTGAAAGCCTGTCCTGCCAGGTTTTCTCAGAGCACAGAGTGCCTCATTCCTGATCTCCAGCCTGAATTCCTTTCAGGGGGTGTTGAAGCTCAGTGGCTGTAGTGGCCATTGACTTAATCCTTGCAGAGGCAGACGGCAATTTTCAGTTGGCAGAGCCCCTTCAGGGTCATAAATTTCAGCATGGTTTGGGGGGCATTTCGTGACCATTTCATCCCACGGTGCTAGGAATGCTTATTCCCAGATCTGGTGAAGATTTCACTGACAGGCCACTCAGTGTGCTGCTATTATTGGACTAGGCCTTACGAGTAGCGAAAAAGTCTCTGGACCACCTGTCTAGTCTAGTCTCTTATGGTGCAGGACAATATTCCCTCTTGTTGCTTCTTCCCATATCTAGACTTACACTATTACCGTCATTGATCTTATGTGGAACTATATATTATCATTTTGTCAGAGGCTCAGTCACACATTTGGTAATGCAAGAAACAACAATTTTGTAAAACAGGCAATATACAAAAATTATATAGCTAGCAGATTAGTAAGGTCATAAGCAAGAATATAAGTCAAGAACTTCCATCAGGTGTAGCCCCGTATATCCCAGGTCGTCTGACTCAGTCTGTTCTGTACCAGTCCTTATCTTTAAGGGAAGTTATATATTGGCATTGTCCATAAGGCACCCAGGACAGTTTCCTAGTGTTACTAGACTGATTATCCTTCGTATGATTTAATTGTTCCCAACATAGAGGAGCCTTTAAACTTAAATTACCATAGCCTGGTGTTAACTACATAAATCCATCCCATGATTGTGGGAGGTCTTATTCCTTGGCTGAAACTGCTTGTTGCTCTGATTGAGCTTGAGTAATAGAAGAAAACTCATGTTTATGGCCAGGGTCAGAGCAGGCATTATTAATTGGCCAGGTGAAGGGATTCTACCTAGTAATATCAATAGTTACCTGAACATGACTATAATTTTTCTTTTAAAGTAAATTTCCAGGCTTCCCTGGTGGCGCAGTGGTTAAGAATCCGCCTGCCAATTCAGGGAACATGGGTTCGAGCCCTGGTCTGGGAAGATCCCACATGCCGTAGAGCAAATAAGCCCATGCGCCACAACTACTGAGCTACTGAGCCTGCACTCTAGAGCCCGCAAGCCACAACTACTGAGCCCCTGTGCCACAACTACTGAAGGCCACGCGCCTAGAGCCCGTGCTCCGCAACAAGAGAAGCCACTGCAATGAGAAGCCTGCGCACCGCAACAAAGAGTAGCCCCCGCTCACCACAACCAGAGAAAAGCCTGCACACAGCAACGAAGACCCCCACGCAGCCAAAAATAAAAATAAATAAAAATAAAATGAAATAAATTTTTAAAAATTAAAAAAAAAATAAAGTAAATTTCCTCAGGGCCAACCAATGGTCCTTGGAGTGGAGAAATTCACCAAGGTAACCCAGAAGTACTAGACACAGGTAATTGGTCACAAACCCAACAATTGGACTGATTTTTAAAACTAGCATAGGATCGTGCCCGTGATAGGAAAACATTTGATTCATATCCAAGGGTCCAAGAAGTCAGGAAAACATTATAAATGATCATACGAGTCAGGTCAAGGATCTTGGGCAATCTGTCTACTTCTGATGTTGTCTTCTTCTTGTCCTAGCGTGAGTGTAGTTTCTCCTCTGAGCATTGTTTTAAGGTGAGTTTGAGGTCAGCCGTCCTCTCTATAGGCCAGTCCAGTGCAGGGACCCTTTATGAGTGGAAATTAATCCGAGTCAATTCCCTTCAGTTTCACTGTGCATGAGCTAGTTAAGATTACCTGCTAAGGGTCCTTCCGTCCAGGTTGGAGATAGTTTTTTAAATTATGTCTTTTCCGGTATGCATAATCCCCCGGTTGCAGGTCGTGGTGCATCTGCTCTTCATCCAACGATAGATTACTGAGATATGCTTCAGAAACAAACTTAGAGTGTCCTTCAATTAAATTTTACATTAATATAACCTAACAGCAAAGAACTATCTGGGAGGTGAGTCTTAGTAAATACAGATCTCCATTAACAAAACTGGGATTTAACATTCATTGAAACATAATCTTTTTCTCTCTAAAATTACCCTGTTTTCTACCAAATGTAACCAAATTCAGACTAATTTGTTTGCAGAATAAGTCTGGTCTCAATACTTGGCCTGATGATTTATATAACTGTAATTGATCACATAGACTTGCTGAAATTTTTATAAGGAGTCTCAGACTGGACTTTTAAAAGACCTCTCAGGGCTAGGAAAGTCATGCCAAGGGCTTATCACAGATTTTTGCCTAACAAATATAGGTGAATTCCTCCCTTTTCGAGGTCTCCAAAATACCTTGGGATTTCTGTACCTGCTAGTGAGTGAGGTAGCCTTCCTAATTTATCTGACAAAGCTGCTGGGAACCTAAGAGTTTCCAATCTCTGGAGGGAGCAGATAGAGAGAAAAAGATAAATGTTTCAATTCTGCTTACAAAAGTATAATTTACCAAATTTCTGTAAGTCATAATGAGATTGAGGGGAAGGTTTCTGTATACTTGGAAAACACAGATTTAAACCAGTAATTTTTCAGATAAAAACCATAAAAATTAAACCATATTCACCAGTTCACTCAGTTCCATGTAACTAATCCTTTTCGTTAACAGCTTTATGAAGCCATCAGGTTTTTCATTAGAATTCTTCAATTTCTTACCCAGTTCAGCATTATGGTCTGAAAGTCAGAAACCTGTATTTATCCAAAAGTCCTTCCTACAAATCTTCTTGAAGAGGAAGCATTTTTGCAAAGGCATTCGAGTGAAACCGTAACTGTCTATAATGACAAAAGACTTAAGAAGGCACGTTTAAATCTGATTACAATGCAATTGACAAAGAAACTTGGTTACTGCTGTGACATACAACACTTTAGGATAATAACTAGAATTATGACTGATAACATTTTACCAGGACATATCAGAATTTTAGGAACTGCCTATAATGTCTAGGATATCTATATTAGTAACATTTACCATACAATATAACCTAAGAAGATTTATTACTCATTTGACAATACTTCCCATGTAACTTAACATACCAGATGAACTTAATTAGTTTAATATTTTTCTTTGGGATGTTTCAAGGGCCCTTTGAAGCATCCCAAAGTTAGCTAGAGGTAAAAAAAGGACTTCATTAGAATTTGATTTAGGAAGTTTTGTCAAAAAAAAATTAAAAAGGGTTTAGAACACTCAGTCACGAAGGATGAAAGGTCACTGTGAAACAATAGTTATTCTCTTAGCCAAAGTAACAATAAAGATTTCAAAGGCAAATACAGAACAGATCACTTAAAAGGTAAAGAAACTTGAAATCTGTTATCAAACGCAGTTCAACATTTTAAGAAATCTTGTCCTCTTAAGAGAGAGAAAAGCCATATTCAAGTTTTGCACCCACTTACATTTAAAATTCATTTACTCAATTTATTTTAAACTTAGTCAATCCTGACCACGCACAGAACTCTTTTCTTGGGGTCCACTTTCCACAAAGCTTTTTACCACTTTCTGTGTCCATCACTTTATTTTCCCATCCAGAAACAGCTACCTGTAAGTCAGACCTACTTCCTTTTCCCTTAATAAAATGCAATTCCATTCCTCATCCCTTCTTTACTAAAAACACACATCCTATTTTCCTTAAGCAACTATGAACTATCCTTTATATCAACACTCTGTAGATTGGTAAACATAAATCCCAATAATTTCTTGAAAAATGTGCTTTCTTACAGAAAATTTCTCAGTGTGGCACTAAACGTATCTATTGATAGTCCTAAACTTTCTGTTTCTCTGTAAAAGAAAGCCAATGTTCAGTAATTAATGTTTCAGTATCTTATTTTATTCCTAAAAAGTTCATCCAAAGCTCTTATCTCATTGGAATTTTCTTTCCTTAAAAGTTTCTTCACACTGAGTTACTTTCCTTGCTGACAAATTTGCAACACATATAATAAGAACTTTTTTTTTTTTAATGATGTTGATGTTAGTATGTATGTATGTATTTATTTATTTACTTGTTTGTTTATTTATTTATGGCTGTGTTGGGTCTTCGTTTCTGTGCGAGGGCTTTCTCTAGTTGCAGCAAGTGGGGGCCACTCTTCATCGCGGTGCGCGGGCCTCTCATTATCGCGGCCTCTCTTGTTGCGGAGCACAGGCTCCAGACGCGCAGGCTCAGTAGTTGTGGCTCACGGACCTAGTCGCTCCGTGGCATGTGGGATCTTCCCAGACCAGGGCTCGAACCCGTGTCCCCTGCATTGGCAGGCAGATTCTCAACCACTGCGCCACCAGGGAAGCCCAATAAGATCTTATTTAACTCCTATTAAACCTAGGTGCAATAAAAGTATTATACTTAATGTTGGTAGCGCTAAAGACATGTCTATATTAATTAGATCAACAAACTTAAACATTAATACTAGGTATTAATTTAATACTGAATATTTCCCAGTTCAGTTACCTTAATTTCTCTTGTGTTTAGAATTGTTTGATTTGTAAGCTCTTACTTTTCTTTAAGCCAATTAAATAGAGCTCATTTACAAATTAACCTCAGCAATATTATCCAAAGACAGAGACACACACTGAGACATACATATATCCAGCCAGACACAATGAGAAATCTAGCTTCATTTTCTAAACTTAGTCATGAATCAGATATCACAATATAAAATTCACTAGTTTATAAATAACAGTTGGAATAAGTAAAATTTTTAAAGGCTTCTTCCCGTTTTTCCCTCGACCTCAGGACTTAGAGATGGTCTAGATAAGATAAGTGTTCCTGAGAGCCCTGGTCTTGAGGCACAGGGAGAGAAAATCAAGTTCTCCTAGTAGGATGTGTTCCCTCGGACTCAGAATTCTGAAAAGACGTCTGATCAAGCTTTTTTTACTAAATGTATATGCAAAAAGAACCAGTTTTGGAACCAGTTTTCAAGAGTTTTACCTAAACCAACTTTCTCTGGAGTCTAAACAATATGGTGGCCACACAAGGTTATCCCATTTCACAAGGCAGAATGGCCATCACACATCACAGCACAGAACACAAAGTATAAACCACACACAGGCCCGGCCATTCTAATCAGACACTCCCTTAAATACAAGATTGAAGACTCTCAGAAAACCTCCTATGGAGACACAGAACTTCAGATCCGAGTACTAACAGAGTAAATGGAAATATCTCAGCTCTTCAAAGATTTCAAAGGGAGGAAAGGAGGCCAGGTTGAAAGAGGAGGGGAAGGAGGGGGGACAAAAGGGGTGGCCTTACAGACGTCTCCTGCCACCTGCAGACATCCAAGCATTACGGGACTTTTCCCTGGGCTTCCAGGAAGGGAGGACGGGAACTTGGCCCTACCCGAAACCAGAGACCAGACCACACCAGAGCCAGAATTCGAGTTCTCTGCCCACCGGAGGTGATCGGGCTCCGACACTCAGATCAGGCTGAAGCCCCTCAACCAGACTCCTGCGTCCAGGACCAGGACAGAAGGAAAAAGGGTAGGATAGGAGGGGTTGAAAGAGGAAAGAGAGGGGGTAGGGGAAAGAGGTCAATAAAGTCTGTTGCTCCTTACCCGGTCGGAGCACTCTGGCCAGTCGTCCGCGTCAGGAGGAGACCAGGAACAAAAGGGTCCCAGTTGCGTCCGCTGGGTCTGGTCCATCTGCAGGCGAGCTGGTCCCCGAGTACCCCGAGTGATCAGGATGTCAGTCGTAGCGAAGAAGGGATCCCACCAGAGTTGCCATTTGTTGCAGGAAGGGGGACCCCTCCCAGGGCCCGAGAGCGGGCTCTTGTCTAACACTCAGAAATGAACTGTCCGAGGAGACACACGTGCTGACAGAGCAAGAGACTTTATTGGGAAGGGCCGCCCAGGTGGGGAGCAGGAGGGTAACGGACCCCAGGAGGACTGGTCGGCCATGTGGCTCGCAGTCTTGGGTTTTATGGTGATGGGGTTACTTTCTGGGTTGTTTCTGGCCAATCATTCTGACTCAGGGAACTTTCTGGTGTCACATGCAACCGCTCAGCCAAGATGGATTCCAGCGAGGAGGATTCTGGGAGGTTGGTAGGACATGTGGACTGGCGTCTCCTCTCTCCTTTTAACCTTTCCTGTATTCTTCCGGTTGGTGGTGGCTTGTTAGTTCCATGTTCCTTACCAGGATCTCCTGTCATAAAATAACTCATGCAAACTGTTACTGTCTTTGCCTGGCCAGGGCAGGCGGTTTCAGTCAGTGTTTCCCCTAACAACCGTGCCCCATGGTGGGGTCCAGCTAGGAGAGGCTGGGAAAGGACAGCTGGAGATACTAGCCCCTTTGGAAAGTTTCAGCCCTCTTGCACCGGAGGCCACCATGAGTCTCTCCCACTGAGAGCTGAGGTATAGGGGGCTTTGTTGCAGAAGAGGAGAGTGGGTCCCAAGGCAAGGCCACTTAGGCCTCCAGCGGACCCAGTGGGTTGCAGGGCACTGCAGCACTCGAGGCCCTTGCAGGGACCGTACCCCGAAGAGCCTCTTGGCCTCAGGGCCTCTGTCCACCAGCCCCACCCTGCCCAGTTTCACACTGCAGCAGCTGGGCCCAGCCCCTTATCCATGTCGAACGGGAAGGATTTGGTGTTGGTTCTATGTTGCCTTCCTCTGCTTCTGTGTGTGCCACTTCCAGGCCTGGCAGGTCTCATGTTACTGAAGAGCCAGACTTTAAGTGGGGACTCCCAGTGTTGTATCCCCAGCACCGTGCCCCCAGCAGAGCCAGGAGCCCTGTGTGTGCCCACCCATGGGCCTGTGGTCACCTTCTCACCCCCCTCTGCCCTACTCTCTGCCCCAGTGGGTGTATCTGGAACCACTTCTGCCTTCACCCCACTAACCTATATTGAACGTCAATCTGTGCTCTGAAGCAGGGGCAGCAGGCACTGATCTCTGTGCTCCTAGAGCCCACAGTGCAGCCCAGGAAACAGAGGCGAACCAGTGAAAGCTTGGACGATGAGAGCAGGACGGGGAAGGACTGGGAGGAGACAAGCAGTGGAGGGCTACTGAGACCGAATAGTACTGGGGGAAACAACCCGTGCAAAGGTCCTGAGGCCACAGTGGGAGGAGTGTGGGCAGAAACCCTAGGCCAGAGAATGGCAGGTGCATGAGGGAGAGCAGTAACAAGTTGAAGACGGAGAGGAAGGGGGCAGAGACTAAGCCTGTGAGGTGGTTATATGGGCTTTGGCCTCTATTCCAGAGGTGATGGGATTCTGTGTCTTTCAGGAACAGCAGGGAGGCCAGTGAGGGTAAGCAGAGGGGTTGAGTTTATCCAGGTGAGCTACTACTGAGAGAGGCATGTGAATCAAGGGGCGTGCAAGGGAGGGGTGACAGTGATTGTGGAATCTAAACCAGATGAGGAGAGGGTGAGGACACATCATCCTGGGGCTCTGGGGCGCTGGAGCCAGCAGTGAGCTGGGAGGGATGATGGGCAGGGAACCAGGTGTTGAACCGAGATGCCGGGGCGGGGTTGGGGGGTTACTGGAGGTGACAGGGTCCAGGGTGTCATTGAGGCAGAGGATGAGGTCACTGGCAGGAAGAAGAGGTCAACACCGAGGGGCAGGGAGTTGAAGGGTGGTCCACGGGAATATCGAGACCACCAGGAATTCAGGCCTGATGCAGCGATGCGGCGACGCCCTCGGCAAGGGCTGGGGTGGGTGGTCGGTGCGGCCGATGGACGATGGACGCGTCAGGACTCTTGGGGGAGGAGAGGGAAGGGGCTGCAGGCTGCAGCAGGAAGAGGGATCGTGGCACTTCCAGGCCTGGGGGGAGGCGGGGAGAGAAAAAGCAGCCCCCGGAGAAGGCTGGCGGGAAGGGAGCAGGGTGGAGGGGCCGCGGTCCAGGGGAGAGCAAAGGCTGAGTGACGGGGGCTGAGAGCGTGGGAGGTTGCTGGAGCCTGGCCCCGGGGGAGGGTGTCAGGACTGGGGGGCTTTACTCCTAAACAAGTGCTGTGTGCTGGGAGGGGCTCATGGGAACAAGGGCTTGAGGCAGACCTGCTGGGGCGGGAGGTCAGAGCCGCAGCAGGGAGGCCAGACCACGAGGCAACTGAAACCGGCTGCCTGAAAAAGACCAGGAAACACAAAGGGTGAACATCAAGGTAGTAGAAAACGAGTGCAGTAAATATAGCAATGGTTACTATTCTGACAGCAGGAACAAGTAGTATTAGGTGAACTTGTACAGAACGGAAATGCTGATACTCCCAAGGGGTTAACAGGAGATTTACTACACAAGAAATGAGGCCTTGCCAGAAAAGTCATGCAAATTAAACAATGAAAATGTAAATTCAGGGTTTTCGGGGTTTTTTTTTACATTTTATTATAGAAAATATCAGACATGCACAAAAGTGTAGAGAGTCAGACCATGTGACTGTCACCACCACCACCTAAGACCAGTTCATGGCCAGACTGGTTTCCTTTTTGCCCTCCCCCCATCACAAAGCGCCACTCTTCTCTTAGGAACTAAACAAAGACAGCAGAGCAGGTGGCCTGGCTGTGGTGTGAGGCAGCCCCAGCCTCCTGCTCTGAGCCCGGCCAGCCCTACCTGGGGGCGCCAGAGGTATGACTGGGGGGGCCCTGCCCCCTTCCGGTTTGGGGCAGGGTGTCCCCTTAGCCTCCTGCGTCCAGGGTCTCCAGCTGGCTCTCTGAGAGGCCAGCTGCCCCAAAGTGGCCCAGATCCCTCCTCAGTCCAAGGGATCCAACTGCCCGACTTGCTCACAGCCTTGGTCTCATTCAGCCTGAGCCTGAGCTGGAACTCCCATACGCTTCAGACACCTCCGTGTTCCCGTGTCAACACAGGCGTCTGCCCTATCCAGACACAGGCCACTAGTGTCCCCTACAGGACTGTTCTTTGGGGACTTTTAAAGGAGACACGGTACGGGGCGGGGGGGGGGGGGGGCAGGAGGGTGAGCTCTGGGGAGGAGGAGGAAGGGGGGAGAAGGTGACCAGAGGGACGGCAGGGCAGGGCTACCGCCAAGGGGTAGGCTCTGGCAGCAGGCGGGGGACTGCCATCCCTCTGCCGCTCCACAGAAGCTTGGCATGTGGTGGCCTGGCAGCCCCGCACTTCCTGATACAGTGTGGCCCTCCGTACCCTCACTTCCCTGACCTCTCCATGGGGTTGCCACTTTCATTCAACCTTTCCTCTGGAACATCACGCCCCCATGGCTCCCTCCCCAACACCCCCACCCCAGCTCTGCCCCAGAGAGAGGACCACGCTCACTACCTCCTCTCTGCTGTCCGTCCACCGTCCACCTTCTCACTCTCACAGCAACCTGGCCCCCTGAGGACCACACTTCCTCAGCAAGGGCAGCGGGTCATTCTTCTAAACACTAGCTGGCTTACTTCCCGTCCCGTTGCCACTCCTAGGACTTTTCTCTGTGGTGCACACGTGACGCATTGCCCTGATCATCTTCCCAGGAAGGACTCTGGCCCCATTGCCTGCAGGCGACACCTTCAGCTGTCAGAGGCTCCAGGGGTTGCCCCTGGCCTCATGTCCCAGCCCCTCTGGTCACCAGAGCTGTATGCTCTAGGGCTGCCCTCTGTGTGGGCTGCAAGGGTCCTTCTGTTGCGTCAGGACCTGCTACTGTGGGCACATTGGTAGATGGGGCTGGCCCCTGGCCCAGTTGGCTGCCAGACCTTGCCTCATGCAGAGGGTGCAGGCTCACTGGTGGGTGGGGCTGGCTGTGGGGCACAGGGAATCCCAGGTCTGGTGCCAACCTGCTGGTGGGGCTGGATCCCTACACAGCTGGCTGTTCAGCCTACTGGCTGGTGGGCAGGTAAGCCCCCGGCATTAATAGGCCAGAGGGAGGACTTCAGAGTGGTGCTTGTCAGCACCTGTGTCCTTGTTGTAGAATGAGCTCCCCAGAATGGCTGCCACCAGCATCTATGTCCCCAGGGGGAATCCCAGTGGTCTCCTGACTCTCCAGTATGCTAAGATGAGCAAATGGGTCTAATTCAGGCTCCTTTCAAATAACTGCCTCTGCATTGGGTCTTGGAGCATGTGCGATTTTGTGCACAGCTGTTAGTAGTGGAGACTGTTTCCTACAGCCCTCTGGCTCTCTCATACGAAAGCCCCACTGGTCTTCAAAGCCAGCCATCTTGGTGGCTCATCTTCCTGGTGCAGAACCCCCGTGCTGGGAAGCCTGATGTGGGGCTCAGACCCTTTATTACTTGGGGACAATCTCTGCAATTGTGATTATCCTTCCATGTGTGGGTCGCCCACCTCGGAGTGTGGGTCTTGACTATACTGTATCTCTGCCCCACGTACCCATCTTGTTGTGGTTCCTTCTTTATATCTTTAGTTGTAGATCTTTTCTGCTAGTCTTCAGGTCATTCTCATCAATAGCTGCCCTGTAAATAGTTGGAATTTTGGTGTGCCTGAGGGAGGAGGTGAGCTCGGGTTCTTCCTGCTCTGCCATCTTGGCCACACCCCCTCTGTCTACACAAGATGATTCTTATATTGCATTGGCTAGGATTTAGTCTCAAGCAATTATCTATCTGAACCAGAGTCTGAGAAATGCAGTCCTTATTCTATGGGATCATATGCCTAGCTAAACACCAGGGGGCTCTTTTCTAAAGAACAAGTGGAGGATGGGCAAGAGATCCTGCTCCCCATCCCAACTGTGTCCCCAATCCCCTCCTCTCTGCCCAACCAAGAATGTTTTTCCTGCAAATGTCCCTTGTCACCTGCTTCCTAATAAACATCTCTCGGTTGGGCCATTCCCACTTGCAGAACAATATGCCTTTAAAAGTATACAAGAAGGGACTTCTCTGGTGGTCCAGTGGTTAAGACTCAGCACTCCCAATACAGGGGGCTCGGGTTCAATCCCTGGTCAGGGAACTAGATCCCACATGCTGCAACTAAAGATCCTGCACGCTGCAAGGAAGATCTCGCACGTGGCAACAAAGATCCTGCATGCAGCAACCAAGACCTGGGGCAGCTTAATTAATTAATTAATTAATTATAAAAATGAAGGGCTTCGCTGGTGGCGCAGTGGTTAAAAATCCACCTGCCAATGCAAGGGACACGGCTTCGAGCCCTGGTCTGGGAAGATCCCACATACCACGAAGCAACTAAGCCCATGTGCCACAACTACTGAGCCTGCGAGCCACAACTCCTGAGCCCGTGTGCCACAATTACTGAAGCCTGCACGCCTAGAGCCCGTGCTCTGTAACAAGAGAAGCCACCGCAGTGAGAAGCCCACACACCGCAACGAAGAGTAGCCCTCACTTGCCGCAACTAGAGAAAGCCCGCACGCAGCAACGAAAACCCAACGCAGCCAAAAATAATTAATTAATTAATTTTTTAAAAACTAGTGAACAGGACCTCCCTCCCATACGCAGCTTTCTTGCCTCTCTGCTCGTGGCAGTGACACTCCCTGTGTGACCTCTCCCTGCCTCCCCCCTCCCTCCCCATCCTACCCACCCCCACCCCCACTCCTGCAGTGCTGCTCAGCCCCCTCCCTGAGGCTGTTCCTGGGGGGTCCTCCCACCCCTGGTGAGCCCTCATCTCAGTGGACACGGGTTTCGCCCCTTCCCTCTCCAATTGTCTTGTCCCTCTCCCTCTGTGGGCCTGTCCTCTGCCCATCCTTTGTGTGTCAGGTGCCAGGATTCCATCCTCAGGGTCTTGCCCTTCTCTAACCACTGTTCTGCCAGGGAACATAAGGGCCTTGGCCTGAGGCACCTCCTGCGGGATGATGGCTACAGATCTATGCTTCCTGCTCCTCTCCTTTCTCCCCTGGGCCTCCCTGCCTTCTCAAATCTCCCCTAGCTCAGAACCCCTGATTCCTCGATCTCTCCTCCCCATGATCCCCCAGCACCAATGCCCAGGCCAGAAACCCTGTAGTCCTTTCCAGCCTGCGTCCAGCCTGCCAGCAAATCCTGTCCGCTGTGCCCTCAAAAGGGAGCTCAGACCTGCCCACGATCCTCTCTGTTCCCCTCTGCCCCATCAGGGTCCCAGCTGCCCTTCCTTGCACAGTGCCTGCAACCTCCCAGCCCTTCCCCACTCCCTCCTCGGATTGTAGTGCATCTGTGCTTACAGCTCCCAAGCGGTTTCCCGCTCCCTGGTCCTCTTCCTCTGCTCGGCCCATCTCCTTGTGGCTTCTCCATCACGTCCAGCTCAGTCCTGCATCGCACCCTCACACTCCCTGGCCCCGCTTCCCAGAAATCTCTCCCCCTAGACCTCATTATGATCTCAGCTCCTCGTATCAGCTCAGATGCTGAATCCTTGGAAAGCCCTGACCCCCTAGCTGGAGGGACCCCACACCCTTCCAGCCACTTTGCCAGCAAAGAAGTCAGCACTTCAATCTGGGTCACCCTTAGGTCATCAGCTCCAGGAGGGCAGAGGCCTTGCCTGCCTTGCCTGCCTGGCTGGAACCGAAGCCCACCCTGAAGCCTTGCTGACCGACCGAGCAGCCTCCTGGAGCCCAAGCGGCTGGCGTGCCCTTCCAACTCCTGTCCACGCCCGACAGGCAGCCTGGGCACTCCTCACCTCCCCCCGCTGCACTGACCCCCAACCTATCCCAGGCCCTCCACTGCCGGGTTCTGCCCGCCCCCTTGAGCCCTTCCCCTGGTAGAAGCTGGGCACTGTCACTCTGAGGACAACTTGGGCCCCATCTTCCGAGGAGCAGGGAACCCTGCCCTTGTGCCATGAGCAACAGTTGCTGCCTGGGATTGCCTAAAGCACTCCCCGCAGCCTCTGGACCCTGCTCCAACCGTGAGTGACGATGAGCCAGGGCTCCAGGCAGGGCCAGCGTCACGGGCATGTGACCTGAGCAGTTGCACTGGGCCCCAAGGTCCGAGAACCTGCACTTGGTTTAATGTTCTAGTGCTGCCATCTGGAAATTCTTAACACCTTTTTAACAAGGACCTCTGCATTTTCAGTTTGCATGGGGCCCTGCAAATTATGCAGCTGGTCCTGGTTCCAGGGACACTCAGCTGATACAATGCACAAAGACCTGGGTCGTGAGCATGGCCCTGAGGAAAAATGCTAACGGGGAGACCCAGGTGCCTTCTCTGCTCCCACAGCAGCTTCCAGCACCCAGGAGGCAAGAACACCCGCTGGACAGGGAACATGGGACTGGGGTTCCAGCAGGCAGGCAGGAGCACGCTCCAGGGATATGGTGGGTCTACTCCCCTGCAGGCCTTGAGCTCTGGCCTAGAGCTCCGCAGGAGCAACTCCACTAGTGTCCAGTGCGGGGTCCACCCGTAGGCACAGTGCTGGACCTTCGGGGGTGCCCCCATCCCATTGCTGATTGGACTAGGACAGCACCTGACCCAGACTGGACCAATCAGATTCTGACTCCTGGATTCTGCTCATTGGTCAGCACTTCTGAAGCCTGGTAGGACCAGTTCAGCGCTACTGACCAAGAGAGGCAGTGTGTCCCACACGTGTTCTAGAGGCCTGGCTACTAGTCACCCTCAGTCCCACTGCGACCCCCATCTTCCAACCCAAACTCCGGGGCTGCTCCCTGAAAGGTTCCCTGAGGCCCTGCGAGGTGTGCACCACGGGAGGGCCCTGGGGCGGCAGCCCCCACCGCGCGGAGGAAATGAGCAGGCTTGAAGCAGGAGGTCGCTTTATTGAGAAGGCCAGTGGTCGGGTGGAGGTGGGAGATTGGAGGGGAAGGGAGAATGCAGTCCCGGGGTGGGGGAGGGGTGGGCGCCAGCTGGCAGCATCACAGGTCCTGGGCGGACTGAGAGTTCCGCTTGTCCTAGGCACCGGTCTTGCGCAGCAGGATGCCCGGGCTGACGGCGGCCCCCCGGCGGCCAGTGGCGGACCACGTGCCGGTACGACGTGGCCAGGCAGTCGAAGTAGTTAATGTTGAGCTTCCGGGCAATATGACGGCCGAGGTATTCCATTTGCTGTGCGAGCGGATGGTGGTCAGCTCTTGCCCGAACAAGAGCTGCGCCCGAGGCGTCCCCTCCCCTTGGCCAGACCGCACCTCCAGCCCTGCCCGTCAGCCCCGGCGCCCTCTCCGCCGGCTCCCAGCTTGAGGGCCTGGGCCAGGACCCCGTTGTATGCACTCTCCACCTGCGAAATGGCCCTATCTTAAGACCCTAAACAGTGGCTGGCGTCATGTTGAACCGAGGAGGGGAAGGGAGCGTGTCTGGGACCCCATGGTGGGCTGGGCGGGACCCACCTCGTAGCGCTCCGACAGCTGCACCAGCACCAGCGGCTCCAGCTTGTGGCCGCACAGAACCAGCTGGAAGAAGCACCTTCCGTAGGCTGGCAAGGGGCAAGCCGCTCAGCCCCAGGTCTCTGGAGAGCCGGGGGCGGGGGCTCCGGGGGCGGGGGCTCCGGGGGCGGGGGCTCCGGGGGCGGGGGCTCCGGGGGCGGGGGCTCCGGGGGCGGGGGCTCCGGGGGCGGGGGCTCCGGGGGCGGGGGCTCCGGGGGCGGGGGCTCCGGGGGCGGGGGCTTGGGCCAGTTGTTCGCTCCTCCCCTCTCCACATGGCTTCCCCTTCCCCTGCACGCCATCCCCCAGTCCGCGGCCCGCCCCGTGCGTCACCGTCGGAGCTGAGCGCCATGCGCACGTAGACCAGGTGCATGGGGCCCTGACACACGGTGCGGCCCCGGATGGAGAAGTGGTACACGCCGCGCACGTGGTTCAGCACCAGGCGGCGCCGCGGCAGCGACGAGATCATGAGCCACAGGCCCACGCCCACGCCGTAGGCTGGGAAGCCCCAAGTCTCCTGCTTCTGCACCTGTGGGCGCCGCGGGGACTTCCTGAGCCGCCGCGGGACCCGGGGGCGGGGCACCGAGTGGGGGTCCGGCCTCCAGGGTAGGGAGGCCGTGGGGGGCGGGCCCAGGAGCTCAGACCTCGCTCACAAGCCCGAAGCTGACGAGGAAGAAGCAGACGATGAAGAGCAGTGTCCCCTTCCACAGCGTGTCCAGGTAGTACTCGAGCACGAAGACTGGGGGCGGCGCGGCGGGGGCGCGTGAGGATACCGGGCCCCTGCTCGCAGCCCGAGGTGGAAGTGCTAGGGCTTGGGCCCGGAACAGCCCGCCGCCCGCAGGGCCCGGGGCCGCCGTCCGGGCCCAGCCGGCGGTTCCAGCGCCCACGCAGGCCGCAGCCGGCCCGGCCCCGCCCCGCCCCGTTCAGATTCCAGTCCCCGCCCCGCGTCCCCGCTCCGCCGGGTTCTGGTCCCCCCGCAACTGAGTGTCGCCCTCACCGTTGGGCTGCTGCTGCGTGAACGGGTAGAAACTGTTGTTCTTGAGGCGCTTGGCCAGGTTGCGCTCGGTGCAGAAGAGTCCTTGGGCCCAGAGCTGGAAGGGCTTGCTGCCGGAGGTCGCAGGCAGGCCGCTGAGCCGGCCCTTGGGGGCCTGGGTCGGGTACAGACCGTCAGTTGTGCGGCTCGTCCGTTGCCACTGCCCACTGCCCACTGCTCACAGCCACACTCATACCTGGGAGAACAAAGCCACACTCATAACTGGGAGAATAAAGCCCTCAGAGTTGCGGTCCAGGAAGGAGCAGTTCTCAGGCGAAGGCGGGGGAGCAACACCAAGTGGCGGTCTAGGCTGGGCTACGCCGGGTTCTAGAAGCTCTGGGCGGCGGGTTCTAGAAGGGACCGTCCTGTTGATCATCCCTTCTCCAGGGAGTCGCCCGGCCCGGCCCTGCGGTGGGCGTGCACTTCCCCGCTAGGCCCCACCCCACTGGACGCCCCCTGTACAGCCTGGTGCACAGTCCTCACCTGAAGGGTGGGATAGTGGGACATCCCAGGCCTGAGCTGGAGAGGAATCTGTAGGCAGGTGCCCCACCACGAGCCCCATGGCTGAGCGTGGCCTCCCCTTCTCCATTGCCGCCTCTGCCCGGGTCGGAGCCTCATATACAATCACAGACAGCTCGCCTTAGTGTCCCTGAGGGTGGAAAGCACCCACACACACACACACACACACACACACACTCACTCACACTCACACTCAGTCCAAAATTTGAGCCCAGGATTGAGCAGGAAAGGCACGGCCACAGGCTGACTCAGGAGCCCTGGGGGGGCTGCCCCCAACGCCACAACACACAGGTTCTGGGCCAGTTCTAGCCCCAAGTAGTTCCCTCAGAGACAACCCCTAGCCTCTCACTGGGATCCCAAAGACCACACACGAGTTCCTAAAAATGTTTTATTGTAACAAAATGCTCAAACATCCAAAAATGGGAAAGGGGTCAGGGCAGGGCTGGCTGGCTGGAGCTGCCTAGCTGGGAGGGGGGGGGCAGGCTGGCGAGCAGCTGCTGCAGGCACCGCTGGACTTCCTCTGGGCCCCTGTAGGCCCGCTTCAGGCCCCGGGGAAGGCAGCGGCAGGACTCCAGGTTGAGGTACAGCAGACCTGGGCAGTTGCTGATCACAGAGCTGTGGGAGCAGTGTAGGCCAAGGGAGGTTGAGCCACTGGCCCCAAGAAGACCCAGGCACAGCATGGCTGAGCCAGTCTAAGGAGCCCTCTCTACCCTTGCACCGCAGCTGGCTCTGCCACCTACAGCCATCAAGGCCCAAGCCCAGTACCCTTGGTGTCCCTAAGGCCAACCCCAAGCAGGGGCTGGGCCAGTATGGGCTCCGTTTGCAGACCCCTGGAGCTGGCAAGTCAGGCAGGACAGGGGATCAAGCCATACTGGCTCCAAGGACCTGGCGGGGGTGGGGATGCTGACCTGACCGTGCCTGGTGTGACCCGGGTGCCCCGGAGGTTGAGGGAGCACAGTGCCAGATGCGAGCCCCCAGGGGTGCCTGAGAAGGCAGCTAAGGCCTGCTCCAGGTCCTTCTCACTGAAGCCCTGGCCACTCAAGTCCAGCTCCTGCAGAGTGTGGCACCACTTCTGCGTTAACAGAAGGCTGCCCTCCTTGGCTAGAGTCAGCCGGTCCGACATGCCATACAGGCCCAGGTGAAGCTGCTCCAGCTCTGGAGGTGAGAGGAATGGGCATGAGCTGTGGGGTGGGCAAGAATCCCCACATCCCACCTGCCCAGCCACCACCCGGGGAGTGCTGACCCTGACATGGCAGATCATGCAGGCCAGCAGGTGTGATTCGAGCACAGCCACGGAGATCCAGCAAGCGCAGGTGAGGGGAGCCGTGGAGCAGGCGGTCCAGGACCTCGTTGCTCACAAAGTTGCAAGTGGAGCTGGCGAGGCAGAGCTCCTCAAGGCGGGGGAAGCCTGGGCCGGGAGTCATCGCTCGCCCGGAAGGCTTGGGCAGCCACATCAGGTTCAGCAGCCGCAGCACCTGGGAGCGAGGCCCAGGCTGCAGGTGGGGAGGGGGGTGACAGGTGGAAGAGGTGGGGCGGCAGGTACCTGCAGCTGGGGGCAGCCTTTCTGCAGGGCCTCGACAGGCAGCTGGAGGGGAGTGCTGTTGTGGTTGAGGCCAGTGCTCACCTCCAGGAGCTGGAGCTGCGGGCAGCAGCTGCCCTGGAGAGGTGGCAGAGAACACAGGGTCGGAGGCCTGGCAGTCCCTGGCTCGGCACCCAGCTCTGCTCCTGCCCATCCATGACCAACCTACCAGCAGTGCACCCAAGACGGCTGTCGTCTGGGAGCTGTAGGTCAGCCACAGCTTCCGCATTCGGGGCCCCGCCTCCTCCAAGAAGCTTATCACAGCCGTGGACTCCACCTGGAGACCCAGCACAGAGGCACCGGTCAACTCAGCCCAGGCTTCCTTGGGGCCCCTGGGGACTCCGGGGCTCACCATGGAGTGCTGTATGTCCAGGCTGTGGAGCTGGGGGCAGGCTTTGGCTAGCATGATCAGAGTGTCAGGGGTCACACCGTGGCAATCGGAAAGCTTGAGGAAGGTGAGCCGGGGACAGGACTCGCTAACCAGCTGTGGAAGACAGAGAGCCAGTTGGGGTTGGGGGAGGGCAGGCTGTGGTCCACAAGGCAAAGAGACCAATGGCTGGTGCCAGCCGCACTTTACTGCCTCAGCAATGGTCTCCTTTCTGGCCATGCCAGGCCTACCTGGGTGCTCCCACCTCTCACACCTCCCTGCTGGAAGACACGCCAGGAAAGGAGAACCAAGCAGGCATCTTCATGGGGCATCGTTGGGCCCCACGGTACCTGACCCACTCCCTGGAAGTACTGGGTAACCCCAGAGTGTCATGGCTGGCGTGCAGGGCAGCCTCGAGCTCTCACCTTCAACACAGGGTGTACCTGGGACTTCCAGTGGATGAGAGTCAGCCTCTGGAGCTGTGAGAACCTGGGCCGACAGCAGAGGCAGAGCTGCACAGTGTTCCCACGCTGCCCCTTCTGCCAGCCTTCTCCCCACCCATCACCTTCGTGCAGGGATGCAGGAGGGGGCCTGGGGCTTATCCCACAACACACAAATGGAGTGAGGGGATAAGAAACAAATGGAACTGCTCACCGACTGGGCATAAGCCACTCCAGGGAAGCAAGGAGCTTCTTCTCAGTCTTGGTACCACTCTTGGCGGGGCGGCCAGCCAGCGGGGGTGACAGGGTGAGAGTGTGCCAGAGCGCGGGCTGGGAGGCGGCCTCGTGCCAGCGGCGGCACACGCGTGCAGCCCTGGGAGAAAATCTCTGCTGAGGGGCCGGGCCATCTGTGGTCGATCGCTATGGGGTTTTCTAAGAGGAGGGACCTGCCCCCCGCCAACTCTCACAACGCTGCGGACCCCTCAGTTCAAAGTCGGGCCCCTGGGGTTCCAACTGGACGCCCTGAGAGACTGCGCTCTCTGGGACGCGTGTGTGGGCGCTCAGCCACCCGCTGAGTGCCTAAGAGGTCAGCCTGAGACCCGGCGCTGTACGCGATGGTCCTGGGGTACCTGCCAAGGAAGGGTATAGGCCCATCCGCCGCCACCAGCAGCCCGAAAATCTGCAGCAGGATTTCCAAGGGAATGCGGTCGCCCCAGCCCGGGTCGGGCTCCTGCTGCGGTGCGGGCGCGGGCGCGGGCGCGGGTGCGGGTGCGGTCCTGGGCTTGGCCTTGGCCTCAGCGGCGCGGGCCCCGCGGAGCCGCAGCAGCTGAGCACGGCGGGCGGCGCGCCTCTGCGCGCGGGGGCGGGCGGGCCCCGGGCCTGGCAACACCAGCAGCATGCTGTCCGACTGCAGCAGGTGGTAACCGGAGCCGCTCGGCGCCAGCCGATCCCACCACCAGTCCTCCGCCGAGCGGCTCTGCGCCCCGGCCAGCGGCAAGATCCGGACCCTTTGCCGCGCCCGCCTGCGGGCCACAACCGGCGGCGCCATAGCCACTCGCTGCGTTCCGGGTTCCGCCCAGGGAGAGCGGAAAAGGCGGCTCCTGTGGCGGAAGGGGTGGGGCCGGCGGAGGCGCGGCTTGCCGCGGGGGGCGGGGTCAGGGCCACGGGCAGGCCCTCCCGGCCCCCGAACTCCCCACTCGATTTCCGGAGCGGGATATCAGGCGCTGGGGCGCGCCGGCGGGTGGTTTCTCCGAGTCCCGGCGGGTGAGTTGGAGTCCTCGCTCCCTCTCGGCTGCGTTTTCCGGCCCCACCGGTTCTGGGCTGGAGCCTCGACCCTGGGCCGGAGGCGGCGCCCTCGCAGTGTGGCGGGACGGCCGGTCGCCGGGTCAGGGAGCGCGCGGGTTCAGGACCGGGAGGCGCAGGCACCCCAGAGCACCGGTCGGCTCTCCGCCCCCCCGCTGACGCAGCGAGGGGCGGTGCCCGCCGCGGCCACACCCCCAGCCCCGACTTGGCTCCGCTGTCCGGGGTCTCGCAGAAGCCGCGGAGGTGTGCTTGGCGCCTGAGAGGTGGACCTGTCCAGGAGTCCTTGTCCCGTATCCGTGGGGGTGAGTGCTCTGGCGGCCTCGGTGACTCACACCCGAAGATCATCTCCCTCTTTCGTCATCCTTCCCTGGGCTTCGGCGCCTTCTTGCTTCCCTGCTTGCCGGCCTTTGCTGTGTCGTGATCCCGGCACACGCTGCCGGTGTGCTTGGTCCCTTCTCCTCCCCATCCCCCACCCCCGGCATCCCCCCAGCTTCCCTGGTCTTGGCCGTCTGGTCCTCTCCTGACAATGGTTCTGTGTCTCTCCCTTGTAATTCTGCATGCATGTCTCTTTCCTTCAAGCTAGACGAAGTTTTCAGTGCCCGGAGGAGCTGAAGCGTCTTTTTTGGACTTAGGTGGGGAAAGAAGAGCTGGCTGTGACCTTTGTCCTGTCTTGGAGGCTCCAGCCTTGGGCTAAATGGCAGCACCCCCGCTGGGCCGTCTGGTGCTGACCCACGTGCTGGTAGCCCTCTTTGGCATGGGCTCATGGGCTACCATCAACGGGATCTGGGTGGAGCTGCCTGTGGTGGTGAAAGACCTCCCCGAGGGTGAGTCGATGTGGGCAGGGGGCGAGGCTGCTCTCTGGTCCTGCGCATCCTGCCCCTGACACGGCTGCCTCCTTTTTTCCCTTGCAGGTTGGAGTCTCCCCTCCTACCTCTCTGTGCTTGTGGCGTTGGGGAACCTGGGTGTGCTGGCGGTGACCCTGTGGAGGCGGCTGGCCCCGGACAAGGGCGAGCGGACCCCCATCCAAGTGGTGCAGGCGCTGAGCGTGGTGGGCACGGCCCTGTTGGCCCCTCTGTGGCCCCACGTGGCGACAGTGGCGGGGCAGGAGCACTCCGTGGCCTTCCTTGCTCTCTCCTTCGTGCTGGCGCTGGCCTGTTGTGCTTCGAATGTCACTTTCCTGCCCTTCCTGAGCCGCTTGCCGCCTTCCTTCTTGCGGTCCTTCTTCCTAGGTCAGGGCCTCAGTGCCCTGCTGCCCTGTGTGCTGGCCCTAGTGCAGGGTGTGGGTCGCCTCGAGTGCCCACCAACCCCCACCAATGGCACTCCTGGGCCCCCCATTGACTTCCCAGAGCGTTTTCCTGCCAGCACTTTTTTTGGGGTCTTGTCCGCCTTATTAGTCGTTTCAGCTGCCGCCTTTCAGGGTCTTCTGGTGCTATTGCCGTCAGCACCGTCTGTACCTACAGGAGGCCCAGGGCCTGGCCTCCAGGTGGGAGCCCCAGGAGTGGAGGAAGAGGAAGAGGCCTCACCCCTGCAGGAGTCTTCCAGCAAGGCGGCAGGCACCACCCGCAGCCCAGAACCTGTGGCCCATCGGCTGCTCTCCACCCGTGGTGTCTGCCTGCTGGGCCTGCTGGCCGTCACCAACGCTCTGACCAATGGCGTGTTGCCTGCTGTGCAGAGCTACTCCTGCTTGCCCTATGGGCGCCCAGCCTACCACTTGGCTGTGGTGCTGGGCAGTGCCGCCAACCCCCTCGCCTGCTTCCTGGCCATGGGTGTTCTATGCAGGTATATGCAGGCAGCCCAGGCCACTCAGGGTGGGACTTAGGGGTGAGAGCCTGGGCCTGAGCCCTGAGTTTTTGCTCACCCCTGGCAGGTCCCTGGCAGGGCTGGGCAGTCTCTCCTTGCTGGGCATGCTCTTTGGGGCCTACTTGATGGCGCTGGCAATCCTGAGCCCCTGCCCACCTCTGGTGGGCACCTCTGCAGGGGTGGTCCTTGTGGTAAGTATGTCGGGGGACAGTGAAGCAAAGAGGGTGGCAGTAGGGAGGGGGTTCGCCCTAGAGTAGGGGCATCTCACGCTCAGCCTGCTACTGTGTCCACCTTCCCAGGTGGTGTCGTGGGTTCTGTGTCTCGGCGTGTTCTCATACGTGAAGGTGGCTTCCAGCTCCCTGCTGCATGGGGGCGGCCAGCAGTCGTTGCTGGCAGCTGGCGTGGCCATCCAGGTGGGCTCTCTGCTCGGCGCCATGGCCATGTTCCCTCCCACCAGCATCTACCATGTGTTCCGCAGCGGGAAGGACTGTGTGGACCCCTGTGGCCCCTAAGCCTGAGCAGGTGGGGACTCCGCTCCACTCCACTTGTCTTCAGGTTGGGGTTGCCACAGTGCCTGCGTGCCCACAGCCCAGGGAGGCCCACCCCACAAGCAGCTTGCTCACGGATGCCTGCGTACTCCACCAGAGAACCTGGCACTGCGGGCCAGGGTTGGGACCACAGAGCAGGCTCGGAGCAAGGGCTCGGCTGGGGATGTGGATTTGGCCCAGGCCCAGGGCCTGTGTGGGATTTGTACAATAAAGCATGTTTATTCCATGAGTTGGAGCTAATCCCAGGAACAACTCTTGCTGTGTAGATAGACCTCCTCTGAGCTAGAGCGGTAGCCTGACCTGTTCAGCAGGGGCCTGCCCCACTCCCTGGGGCACTCTCACAGATCCTGGGGGTCATGGAACCTGCTCCTAAACACAGATACACATACAAAACTGCCCGGAGGGAGGGTGAAGGCCAGCCCCCGGGGCCTGGAGTGTAGGCCAAGGACCCACACAGGCTACGGCAGTCAGAGGTGGTGTGGTGGGCCGAGCCAGCCAGGCACGAGGGTCAGGCCGCATGGGCTGCCGTGTAGTCGCTGCCTTTGTGGCCTGGGTGTGGCACACTTACCCGCTGCTTTATGGGAGGATCCTACCGGGGGATTTGTGCCAGGGGCTTGTTGCCAGGTCCTGGCACAGAAAGGGCTCAGCGAGTGGGACTTAGAAGAGACTGGGGTGTGAGGGTCCAGCCAATCTTGGGATTCTTCTGCCCAAGGACATGGTCCCCTCCCCCAAACCACCAGCCTCGTTTGTAGCTCTAGTGATCAAACCTGCAAAGGCTCCAAACCCTTTAGTCACACAGACGCGACAGTGGCTGCCTTCTCCTGGGGCTGCTGGCAGATGGCCCTGGCTCTGAGCAGCCCATGCTCTGTCCCCGCCCTGGGACAGCAGTCCAGGCCTTTGCTTGTTGGTGTCTGCAGGGAGCTCAGCACCAAACACAGGCTGTCCTGCACCGGGGGCCCCCACGCATGGGGCTGCTGGGGACTGGAGTGCGCCCGAGCCAGGAGGGCCGGGAGGGTCTGAGGGGATTCAGACGGAGGCTGCCGCGGGGCCGGGGCCTGGGCTTCTGCTGCCGCCTCTGTGCCTCCTGGGCAGGTGGGGAGCAGAGGCCTGGGGGGGACACAGGCTCCCCAGGGGGCAGGACACCTGAGTCGTGAGCCGGTGTGTCTGGCGTGGTACTGAGAGCCCATCCTCAAAGACAAGGTGCCTTGCTTCCTCAGGGGGCCCTGCAGCCCCCAGGGGCCGGGCCTGGGCAGTGGTCGGAGCGGCTCCTGCCCTGTTGGCCAGCCCTCTCCGGATGCCCTTTCTAAGCTTCTGAAGCCTGTCCTTGACTCGGGCTGCGCCGAGGCTTCTCAAGGTCTTCCTCCCCGGCCTGGTCCTGCTCGGACAGCTGAGCTGAGGGACTTCCTGGCGGGAGGGAGAGATCTCCAGGCCTTGACCCGCCATCAGGCATGTGGTGGGACCAGGCTCCCACGTGGCCCAGACACAGCCCAGCCCTTAAAGCAGAAGGCCACCGCCCTCCAGGGTGCTAACCACCCGGGCCCCTGACCTGATAGGGCTGGGGAGGGGGCACCGGCAGGCGGGTGTGAGCTGTGGAAGCCACCCCTGGAGAGTCGGAGGGGGGAGGCCGAGGGCGTGACGGGGGTGGTGCGGCCCCCAGCCTCCGCCTGCCCTCCCCTCGCCTCTGACGCTGCCCTCACCCCGCCCCTGCCCACCCTGGGGCCGGAGGCTGGGGGACCCTCCTCCCAGTTCCTTCCTGCCTCCCCTCACGCTGGGCATCTGTGGAGCCTCCCTGCCGGCATGTGTCTGCGCCACGTGTGCCAGGCGCCAGGGCCCCGGGAAGCAAGGCACAGTCTCCCGAAGCGGGTGGGTGGCCTTGAGCCCCGGAGGCCAGGACTGCAGGGGTGGCTTGAGGGAGCCCCTGCCCTTCGGCGTCTCCAGGGCATCCGGTCAGCTCCCCGAAGGGAACAAGGCGGGAGCCCAAACAACCAGGGGAGGAAGACGCCTCGGGGCCACGTCCTGGAGAGCCGCTCGGCACACCCTTCCCGTCGCGGCGTCCAGGCGTGCGGCCAGTGGCCGGGAAGCAGGGCGGCCCACCACGCCAGCCCCTCAGAGCTGAGCGTCCCCCCAGGGCCCTATCCGGGCACCCACGCCTCCAGCTAGACGGCAGGTGGCCAGCCGCTCAAGCTCACAGCCCTGCCCAGAGGGTCTCTCAGGCCCGGGGCGGTGAGGAACTTGAAGGAGACCCCAGAAGGGAGGCGGTGTCCAAGGCAGGACCGAAGGCACCGTCCCCTGTGTGAGAACAGAGCTGAGCCACGGGCCCTCTGTGGTCTGTGGCTCAGGTTCTCTCGAAACCAGAGAAGAGCCAGCCAGGGTGTGCCCTACCACACCAGCCCCTCCGCGGGTGTGCGGCCGCTCCCCCAAGGCGGAGAGGGGCGAGGCTCACCGGCTCTGGTTGAGCAGGTAGAGGTGGGGCCTTCACCTTCCTTCAGTCCTGGGTTCGTCAGCCCACCGGGGTCCCTAGGCAGGTGTGGGTTCCGACGCGGGCATGAGTGTGACAACACCTGGGTGAGGGGAAGGTCACACCCCTCATCTGCGCCAGCTCAGAGGCCCACTGCCTGACTTGGGGACAAGGGATGAGTCCTTTCAGGGGCTCCCTCCCCTCCATGGATTCAGAGGGACCTCCTCACTTCCGTGGGGAATGGGGCCAGTGGATGGGAGTGTGGGAGTGACTGGGCCTCTGGTGAGGGAGCGGGTGCAGGTCATCAGCAATTCCAGAATCGGCCACTCTCGGACCAGGCCCACACTGTCTTGGGGTGCTGCCCACCTCAGTGGGGCCACGTGCTCTCCACTGCACTTTGCAGGGGCTCCGAGGCCCCTGTCGTTCTAGTGGGCTGTCAGTCCCAGGCCCCTGCCTTCCACCCTTTGGCTGGGTGGGTGCCCCGGCTAATCCAGCTGTGGTGCCCATCCTCCTGCCCGTGGTGATGGAACTGGGAGCCCTGGCCCTGTGGAGCAAGTCAGGATCCAATAGAGATTTGTCTCGGCGGTGTCAGTCATCCCAAGAGCTATAAAAAATACCCAAACTACTCAGGGTGCACACCAGAGAATGAAGGCATCCCAGAGGCAAGCAGAGCGAGGGGTGGAGAGAGGCAGAACTCCGAGAGCATTCTGGGATCTCCTGGATCCAGCTGTACCTGAAACTAAACCCCTTGGACTTGCAAGTTATGTGGGCCCACAGTTTCTTGCTTAAGTTGAGTTGGTTCTTGTCTGTCACAGCTGCAGGCGTTGTGAAATCCTCTTTCGTCTCCTCTCTGAAGCATTTAGGACTGTTCAGACTTTGCACGCACAGCACTGGTTAATCTTTCCTTGCCTGGGGGAGAGTCGGTCATTCTCTTGGAGACTCTCCCTGTCGTACTCCCCATGACCCTTCCGTCTCCCAGGCCCCCACCTCCAGCTCCTGAGCAGGGCGCTTCCCTGACCCACTTCCAACCTGCGTAGAAGAGTCTCCTGGACGTCTGACCCTCTCAGAAAACCTCAAGCCAGGCCAGTGGGGGAAGAAGGCAGGACCTTCCTCGGCAGGACCACCCAGGAGGAGGTAGGTTTCTGTCTGCGTAACTGTAGGAGCTAAATGAAAGGCAGGTGGCAAACCAGCCTGGAAATTCCCCTCGTTTTGCAAGAGAGGCAGGAAAGCCGAGCTCTTTAGAAAGCAGATTGCAAAAGATTCCCTACTTGATCCCTCGTTGACACCCCCGAGCCAGCCCTTGATATTCCCTTTGAAGAACATTCTGTGGACAGCACCCTCTGAGAGCGCTGAGCCGGAGCACTGAGCGGGTACGTGTTGTGGCCGGGAGACCAGGGCGCCAATTCTCTAAAGGCAAGTCGTGGGGAAGGCAGCTCCGCAGCGCCCCGCCCCCCACTGCCGGTGTCCATGCCGCCCATGCCCCCCGCTACCCCACCCCCATGCTGACTTAAGCCAGAGGGATGCGAAGAGATGCTGAGGCCAGGGTGCTCGGGCTCCAGGGCCAGTTAGCACGCGGCCTTGAGCATCCAGAGAGGAAAAGCAGGCAGATCCACAAACAAAGGTGTCTGCTCTCTATTGCGCTGCGGTCCTGGCAAGGGTAATTAGGCAGGAAGAAGAAATAAAAGGCATCCAGATTGGAGAAGAAGTAAAACTATCTCTATTCTCAGATGATGTGATTTTTTTTTTAAACTGATTTTCTTTCTCTTTTTCTTTTTTTTATATTTATTTATTTATTTGGCTGCGCCGGGTCTTAGTTGTGGCACGTGAACTCTTAGTTGCGGCACGTGGGATCTAGTTCCCTGACCAGGGATCGAACCTGGGCCCCCTGCATTGGGAGGGCGGAGTCTTAGGCACTGAACCACCAGGGAAGTCCCTCAGATGACACAATTCTATGTTTAGAAACTCATAAGGAGGGGCTTCCCCAGTGGCGCAGTGGTTAAGACTCCGCACGCCCAGGGCAGGGGAGCCAGGTTCGATCCCTGGTCAAGGAACAAGATCCCACACGCACACCACAGCTAAGAGTTTGCATGCCGCAACTAAGGAGCCCACGTGCCGCAACTAAGGAGCCTGCTTGCCTCAACTAAGACCCAGCACAACCAAATAAATAAATAAATGTCTTAAAAAAGGAAAGAAAGAAACTCATAAGGAATCCACAAAAAACTATCAGGACTAAAAAATTCAACCAAATTTTGCAGATTACAACATCGATATACAGAAATCAGTTGTATCTTTATATACTAGAAGCAAAAAATCTGAAAATGAAATTAAGAAAAAATTTTCATTTACAATAGCATCAAAAGAATAAAATACTTAGAAATAAATTTAACAAAAGAAAAGCAAGCCTTTTACATGGAAAACTACAAAACTGTTGAAAAAAATTAAAGATGCGAGTAAATATTCATGGATCAGAAGACTTAGGTTGTTAACGTGGCAGAACTCTGCACACTGATCCAGAGATTCAAGTGATGCCTATCAAATTCCAGCTGGCCTTTTGCAAAAGCTTAACAAACGAATCCTAATATTCATAACAAAATGCAGGAGACCCAGAATAGCCAAAACAATCCTTTTTTTTTTTTGACCACGCTGCTTGTGGGATCTTAGTTCCCCAACGAGGGATTGAACCCGGGCCCTCGGCAGTGAAAGCGCTGAGTCCTAACCACGGGACCGCCAGTTCCCCAAAACAATCTTTAAAAAGAATAAAATTAGCTACAAAGCTACAGTAATCAAGACAGACACATAGATCAGTGGAACAGAATAGAGAGCCCAGAAATAAACCCACACACTTATGGTCAATTAATCTACAACAAAAGAGGTGAGAATATACAAAGGGGAAAAGACAGCCTCTTCAATACATGGTGTTGGGAAAACTGGACAGCTACATGCATAAGAATCACACTGGACTACTTCCTCACACCATATACAAAAATAAACTAAAAATGGATTAAAGACTTACATGTAAGACCTGAAGCCATAAATCTCCTAGAAGAAAACATTGGCAGTACGCTCTTTGTCGTCAGTCTTAGCAATTTTTTTTTTTTTTTTTTTTGGCTATGTCTCCTCAGGCAAGAGAAACAAAAGCAAAAATAAATAAATGGGACTACATCAACCTAAAAAGTTGTTGCACTTTTACTTGATAGTAAAGGAAACTATCAACAAAATGAAAAAGCAGCCTATTGAATGGAAGAAGATATGTGCAAAGGTTATATCCAACAAGGGATTAATATCCAAAATATTCAAAGAACTCATATGATGCAACCTCAGGAAAACAAACAACCCAGTTAAAAAAATGGGTAGGGGCTTCCCTGCTGGCGCAGTGGTTGAGAATCTGCCTGCCAATGCAGGGGACACGGGTTCGAGCCCTGGTCTGGGAAGATCCCACATGCCGCGGAGCAACTGGGCCCGTGAGCCACAACTACTGAGCCTGCGCGTCTGGAGCCTGTGCTCCGCAACAGGAGAGGCCGCGATAGTGAGAGGCCCGCGCACCGCAATGAAGAGTGGCCCCCGCTCGCCGCAACTAGAGAAAGCCCTCGCACAGAAACGAAGACCCAACACAGCCAAAATAAATAAATAAATAAATTTATTTAAAAAAATGGGTAGAAGACCTAAATAGACATTTTTCTAAAGAAGACATACATCCAGCCAGCAGGCGCGTGAAAAGATGCTCAGCATCATTAATCATAAGAGAAATGCAAATCAAAACCACAATGAGATAGCACCTCACACCTGTCAGAATGGCCGTCATAAAAAGGCAACAAATAACAAGTGTTGGTGAGGATGTGGAGAAAAGCAAATCCTCGTGCACTGTTGGTGGGAACGTAGATTGGTTCAGCCACTATGGGAAACAGTATGGAGGTTCCTCAAAAAATTAAAATAGAGCTACCATATGATCCAGCAATTTCACTTCTGAGTATTTGTCTGAAAAAAACAACACTAATTAGAAAAGATATATGCACCCCTATGTTTATTGCAGCATTATTTACGATAGCCAAGATATGGAAACAACCTATCGGCAGATGAATGGATAAAGAAGATGTGCTACATATATACAATGGAGTATTACTCAGCCATAGAAAAGAATGAAATCTTGCCATTTGTGACAACATGGATGGATTTTTTTTTTTTTTTTTGGCTGTGTTGGGTCTTCGTTGCTGCGTGCGGGCTTTCTCTAGTTGCGGCGAGCGGGGGCTACTCTTCATTGCAGTGCGTGGGCTTATTGTGGTGGCTCCTCTTGTTGTGGGGCACGGGCTCTAGGCGCATGGGCTTCAGTAGTTGCAGCACGCGGACTCAGTAGTTGCAGCACATGGGCCCTGGAGGGCACGGGCTTCAGTGGTTGTGGCACATGGGCTCAGTAGTTGTGGCTCGTGGCCTCTAGAACGAGGCTCAACAGTTGTGGCTCATGGGCTTAGTTGCTCTGCAGCATGTGGGAGTTTCCTGGACCAGGGCTCGAACCCGTGTCCCCTGCATTGGCAGGCGGATTCTTAACCACTGTGCCACCAGGGAAGTCCCGACTTTTTTTTGTTTGTTTTTAGATTTTATTATTTTGGGCTGTGTTCGGTCTTAATTGCGGCATGCGGGATCTTCGTTGAGGCATGTGAGATCTTTTGTTGTGGCATGCAGGCTTCTCTCTAGTTGTGGCGTGCAGGTTTTCTCTCTCTAGTTGTGGCGCATGGGGTCCAGGGAGCATGGGCTCTCTAGTTGAGGTGGGCAAGCTCAGTAATTGTGGCACGCGGGCTTAGTTGCCCCGCGGCATGTAGGATCTTAGTTCCCTGACCAGGGATCGAACCCACGTCCCCTGCATTGCAAGGCGGATTCCTTACCACTGGACCACCAGGGAAGTCCCAACATGGATGGACTTAGAGGTTATCATGCTGAGTGGAATAAGTCAGACAGTGAAAGACAAATACTGTGCGATTTCACTTATATGTGGAATAAAAAGCAAAACAAAAGAACAAATGTATCGAAGCAGAAACAGACTCATAGATGCAGAGAACAAACTGGTGGTGGCCAGAGAGGAGAGGGGTGGGGGATGAGTGAAATAGGTGAGGGAGATTAAGAGGTACAAATGTCCAGTTACAAAATAAATGAGTCACAGGTATGAAATATACAGTGTTGGGAATATAGTCAATAATATTGTAATAACTTTGTGTGGTGATGAAACGGAGCACGACCCTATGGTCCTTGCCCCCTATGTCCTCAGCCTGCCTTTTGTCTGTGGAAAAACTTTAGCCAAAGAATAAGTTTAATCAGAGAGAAGTGAGAAAATGCAGAAAAAAAGGAAACAGTCAAAGGAGACCAAATAATAATAGTTTAGTCATTAAGCAGAGTCAAATTCCTTTAGTTCCTTCTCAAGGGCTATAGATCATATTCTGAGCCGTATCCTGTGAGCTGTCTTGTTGATACTGAAACCCCTGCCAGGTGGAAGAAGTTAACTGCATGATGACCAGGCTGTAGCCATGACAGAAGCTGCCGCAATTCCAAGAACTGGCCTCAAAGAAAAGGGAACAAACAGACCCTGGAACTGAAGATTAACTGTACTTAAAACAATCAAGATGATGCTGGTCAGACGACCAAAGACCAATTTCAAGATGACTGTCAGAGTTGACTGTGCTGTTTCTACATGTAGCCCCCTCCGTCTGTCTATAAAAGCTCTTGCCCCCAATTGCGGGGGGCGGGGGCAGTTGGCCTTTGGACAGGTGTCACCCCCCCACCAGTTGCTGGCATCCAAAATAAAGAAACTTTCCTTTCCACCACGTTGCCTCTTTATTGGCTTTTGAGCAGGGTGCAGCTGGACCCCACTTTTGGTTACAGTGACCGATGGTAACTAGACTTACCCTGGGGATCATTTTGTAATGTATAGAAATACTGAATCACTATGTTGTTCACCTGGAACTAACCTAGTGTTGTAGGTCAATTATACATCGAAAACAAACTCATAGGAAAAGATCAGATTTGTGGTCACCAGAGGCAAGGGGTGGGGGGAGGGGGAATTGAATGAAGGTGGTCAAAAGGTACAAACTTCCAGTTATAAGTACTAGGGATGTAGTGTACAACATGATTAATATAATTAACTGCTGAATGTTATATATGAAAGTTGTTAAGAGTAAATCCTAAGAGTTCTCAGTATAAGGAAAAAAACTTTTTTTCCTTTTTTATTTTGTATCTATGTGAGATGATGGATGTTCAATAAACGTAGTGCGGTCATCATTTCACGTTGTATGAGAGTCTAATCATTATGCTGCACTCCTTAAACTTACACAGTGCAAACATCAATTACATCTCAATAAAACCGGAAGAAAAGAAGAGCATTTGCTTTCAAAGCATATATGTATGTATGATAATATAAAAATATGTGGTCATATATTTCATATAATATATAGAGATGCAATAAAATATTAAACGCACTAAAAAAAAAAATAAAGTTGGAGGAATCTCTCACAGTTCCCAATTACAAAACTTATTACAAAGCTACGCTAATTGAGGCAAGGTGGTGCTGGATGTTCAAGACACATGGATCGATGGAATAGAATCACAGGTTCAGGATGAAACTCTTACATTTATGGTTAATGGATTTTTGGCAAGGTGCCAAGACAATTCAATGTTGAAAGAATAATCTTTTATATAACTGAATATCCACATGCAAAAGGATGATGTTTGACCCCTACATCACACCATATACAAAAATTAACTCAAAAGTGGATCATAGACAAATTTAAGAGTTAAAACTATGAAATTCTTGGAAGAAAACGTAGGATTAAATCTTAACAATCTAAAAACATAAGCAACAAAAGGAAAATTAGGTAAATTGGACTTTATCAAAGTTAAAGACTTCTGTGCTTCAAAGGACATTATCAGGAAACTGAAAGGACAATCCATGGAATAGGGGAAAATGTTTGCAAATCATCTATCTGATAAGGGACTTGTATCCAGAATATATAAAGCACTCTTACAGCTTTACAATAAAGTGACAAATAACCCAATTAAAAATGGGCAAAATATTGAGTAGACATTTTGTAACCGAGCAGGACCCTACGGGATCTTCTTGGAACAGACCCCCGCCACACACACACTCATGTCCTCTGCCTGCCTCTTGTCTGTAGAAAAACTTCAGCCTCCTAATCCTTCCCTGAGTTCTAAAGAGTAAATTTAATCAGAGAAGTGATAAAATGCAGAAAGAAAGGAAAACAGTCAAGCAAGACAATAATAGTTTAGCCATTAAGGTCAAGGACCTTTAGTTCCTCCTCAAGGGCTAGAGAGACTATTCTGAGCCATGTCCTTGAGCTGATCTGCAGATGCTGAAACCCACACCAACTGGAAGAAGTTAACTGTCTGCTGCCCACAAGCCCGTAGACCTCAGACCGGTTGGAACCAGAAAGTTGATGATGTTGACTCCCGGTTACTTCACCACCAGCCAATCAGGAGAATGTCCACAGCTGACCAGTCACCGCACAACCCTGTCCCTCACCCTGTTTTTAAAAACTTTTCCCTGAAAACCTTCGGGGAGTTTGGGCCTTTTAAGCACTAGCTGCCTGGGCTCTTTGCTTGGCGCCTGCATGAACTCTTTGTCTAAGTTTTTTAAAAATTGGTTTTACTGGGGACTTCCCTGGCAGTCCAGTGGTTGAGGCTCCGTGCTTACGATGCAGGGGGTATGGGTTCGATCCCTGGTCAGGGAACGAAGATTGCATGTGCCACACAGCCAAAAACATTTTTTTAATTTGTTTTACTATCTTTGCATGTCACAGAAACAACCAATTTTTTTTGTCAGTTGCATCATTCTTATTTTGACCCTCATCAGACCTCTTACATTTGAAAATGTTAGGTAGTAAATTAGCCACACCCACTGAGCCTCTCATCTTTTGTTTCACCTGAGGCTCTGCCATCAGCCACAGGAGGGAGACTGAGCCTTCAATGGAGGATAGCCCCAGAGTCCCTGAGAAAAGGTTGGGACCATGTCCTTCAAACTATTGACCTATCTGAGGATGGACATTCGGATGACCTTTGGATACCTCGAGGTGGGTTCCCCATTTCCAGCCTCTCATGGAGAAGAAGCCCATGCCTTGGACTGCTCACCCCAAACCCAGCTAACCAGAAACTGATAAGACAGCATGAGCAGGTGAGGGAAATGCTTCCGTGGTCATTTGCCTGAACACCATTGATGTTGTTTCAATGCTCTGTTTCCTGGTATTAAAAAAACAAAAATTCAGGGGCTTCCCTGGTGGCGCAGTGGTTGAGAATCTGCCTGCCAATGCAGGGGACGCGGGTTCGAGCCCTGTTCTGGGAAGATCCCACGTGCCGCGGAGCAACTGGGCCCGTGAGCCACAACTACTGAGCCTGCGCGTCTGGAGCCTGTGCTCGGCAACAAGAGAGGCAACAAGAGAGGCCGCGACAGTGAGAGGCCCGCGCACCGCGATGAAGAGTGGCCCCCGCTTGCCACAACTAGAGAAAGCTCTCGCACAGAAACGAAGACCCAACACAGCCATAAATAAATAAATAAACTAATTTAAAAAAATTTTTTGAAAAAAAAACAAAAACAATATTTCAACCAGCTAAAATTTGAAGGTCTAATTGGTGTTACTGACCAATTAACAAATTGGGCAGCATGCCATCCAGCAAGTATAGGGGAGTTCCAAAGGGCTCCAGAAAGGGGAAGATTTTTAAAAGCAAGACAAAAAACTCATAAACAAAAAAGACGATGGCAGGCTTAGGTCACCCACTTATGGGGGATAGAAGGGGTCATTGTGGCAGATGACTTCCTCTTCCTCTGTGGGTGGAGAGGGCCCATGTGGCAGGTAACCTCATTGGTGCCGACCAGAGAATTCCTGACTGGCCAGTTAAGACTGCATTTCTGGGGGAGGTTGAAGCTTCAGTGAGGGTTGGTGTTAAGCCCTGGTTTAGTGGCCTGGCCGAGCATAAGTGATTCCCTTTGGGGGCTGTGGCTTTCTTTTTAACACTGGGTACATAAAGAAGCCCTTTCTCTCTCCTCAAGCTATCTGTAGCCCACAGTCATTTAGTAGACTCTTCTTGTAAACTGAAACGCAGCCTTTTAAAATGACACCTGCGGGCTTCCCTGGTGATGCAGTGGTTAAGAATCCGCCTGCCAATGCAGGGGACACAGGTTCGAGTCCTGGTCAGGGAAGATCCCACATGCCGCGGAGCAACTAAGCCCGTGCGCCACAACTACTGAGCCTGCGTGCCACAACTACTGAAGCCCGTGCGCCTAGAGCCCGTGCTCCGCAACAGGAGAGGCCACCGCAATGAGAGGCCCGCGCACCTCAACGAAGAGTAGCCCCCGCTCGCCGCAGCTAGAGAAAGCCCGCACGCAGCAACAAAGACCCAATGCAGCCAAAAATAAATAAATAAAATATATTTTAAAAAAACAAAAACAAAATAAGCAATACAGAAATGTCTTACTTAAAAAAAAAAAAAGTATCTTGCTGGTATCTCCAATGTTGTTTAGAGCATGCCCTTCCGGGTTATCTGGTTCTGACTTCATCAGGTCCCTGCCTTTCACCGTCTGTGAGCTATTTTACAGCTCTATAAATTGCCAGTGACCAACAGCAATGAAAATACTTCCTTTTCATAGACATGCAAATACATTTGGTCCAGTAGAGTTTCACTTGTATTTTTCCTGTGAAAAAAAGCCAATCTCCATCTATTTTAAAGTTTATTTTAGCATTCCTTTACTCCATATAAATTTGTGGTTTTCGAACCTCTTTTTTTGAATTTGTAACCCCTTTCCTGGTTCTCTCATTAGTTAATGAATTAAGTAAACCTTTGACACACTGTACTAGTTTTCTAGGACTGTTGGAACAAATTACCACAAATCTGGTGTCTTAAAACTTATTTTATTTATTTATTCAGAAGTCTGGAATCAGGATGTTGGCAGGGTTGGTTCCTTCTGAGGGCTGTCGGGAGGATCTGTTCCAGGCTCCCGTCCAGCTTCTGGTGGTGCCAGCCAACCTCGGTGTCCCTTGGCTTGTGGCCACATCCGCAATCTTTGCCTCTGTCTTCACATGGACTTTTCCTCTGTGTCTCAGATCTCCTCCCTTCTCATGTAAGTACACCAGTCATTGGATTTAGAGCCCGTCCTCATTCAGGATGCTCTCAACTAGGGAGCCTTAACTTAACTACATCTGTAACAACCCTATTTCCAAAGAAAGTCACATCACAGATTCCAGAGGTTAGAATTTGGACAAACCTTTTGGGGGAATGTTGTTCCCATCATGTCTGTGTGTCATGCTTCTTAATATACACCTGCACTCTTTTTCTTTAAGAGCAGCTTGAAGATTCAAGGCCCTGGAAACACAGGGTGCTGGGAGCTTGCGCAGATATGCTTGGGGGTGGGGGACCCACTGGGAGGTACTGGAGGAGACTATGTCTGGGGTGTGAGTGGAACGGGAGTGGCGGTCACTGCGGGAAGGTTTCCTTGGTGCCCCTGGGGCCCAGCAGTCCCAGTCTGAGGAAACTGACCCCATAAAGCACCACCAGGGGTGGGGTACCCCCGATTCAGTCCAGGGGCTTGTGTCCTGCCATGCAGAGGGAGGACCTGCAGTCCTCAGCCCTGGTGGGAGCCCAGGCCAGTACCAGGGTCCTTTGATGTGGAAAGAGGTCAGAGTTCATTCCTTTGTTCATCTGGGGACTGGGAGACAGCTATAAACCCTCCTCCCACCCCCATTCCCAGCCCCAGGGCAGTTGATGGCCCAGGCTTCCAGTGCCATCTGTACCTGAGTACCCGGTCAGCTCATCCTGCTACCTTGTACCTCGCTTTTGTCCCTTCTCAGATGTCCTGGCGGCATTCCCGTGTCAGCTACACCTACCCTATCTCCTGGAACTGGTTCATTAAATGTTATGAGGTTAGGTGGGGAGGTCAAATGTGTACAATGGGAACTTTCCTGAAAGCCTGGCCCTGGGAGGGGCTCCAGATCCACTCTGTCAGGCCCCGGCCTGGACACTAGGACACAGCAGTGAAGACGAGAGGCCACACCCCTGTCCTCCTGGCAACGCAGGCAAAAAATCAGTGAGGACAGCCATCTGTATTCAGCCAGGGTATGGAGCCCAGCATTTGTTCCACTGGGGACAATGGGAACGAGGTGATTCAGGACACTGAGGTACATTGTAGCAGAAGAGAAGGAAGGAGGCACAGGCCTGCCTGGACCCAGGGATACCCAAACGAGCAGGTACCATTGGGAGGAGGAGCCATGTGAGAGGGGGAGGGATCATGTGGGAGGGGAGGGGCCCCGTGGGAGAGGGAGGGGCCACGTGGGAGGAGAAGGGGCTGACAGGAGAACCGCCAGGTGGGACCAGACTCCAAGGAGAAAACTTCCTGAGGCATCAGTGTGAAGGTGGGGTCCTAGTATGTGTGGGGTAGGGGACACGAGGCCCAGGGCATCCACTGCAGAATGGCTAGGCCACAGGAGCACTCGGGCCAGACCCCTGTCCCCGACCCCGAGGGTGTGAGCTTCGCCGAGGTTAGCACGTGGCTGGCTGGTGGATCTGCCCTTGAAGAAGTTATGCGGAGTGGGAGCAGGGGCTGGTGGAACCGCGGAAAGGGGGCCGTGACGGCCAGAGGAGAGAACCTGAGCGAGTGGGTGCTACCTGTCAGGGTGACGGGGAAGCAGGCGAGGGGAGGGAAGAGAAGATTTGGCATCAGCTGGGAGGGCCATTGAGCAGAGAGGACGGGTCCTGCCCTCCCAGAGGGCGGCAGGAGAGGAGGGGCGGGAGAGGCTGTCAGGCCAGTGAGGGAGGCAGAAGCTTTCTCCGCGGGCCTTGCCTCCCCTGTGTTCACTGTTCACGTTGTGGTTACTGAGTGTCCACCTCCCCAGCCGCCCACCCGCACACAGCAGGTGCTCGCATCAGTGGCTTAGATCCAGGTGAACAGCAGGCATTGCATGGATAGGGAGCTCTATTAGCTTGTGAGTTACGACCTCATTTTGCAGCGAGGAAAATGAGGCTTGAGCAGTTAGAGAGGTTCACCCTAATCCGTGGCACGGAAGTGCTGGGCCGGACTGGCCGCCCCCCCGCTCCCCAGGTCCAGCTCCAGCCCTCGGCGCTGACCTCCTAGTGGGGTCCCTTCTCTCTCTCAGCTTCCGCCCGTTCTGTGAGCTCCTGGGCAACAGGTGAGCTGACCTCCCCGAGCCTCAGCTTCTATCAGGGGGTCGAAAAGACACCAGCGGCAGGAACCGGTGGCGTGCCTGCCGGAGGGACTCGCCGCGGTCCTCAGCCTTCACGAGGGCCGCTCCTTGCCCTAAAGCTAGGTCGCCGGGGGCCGCCAGGGGGTGCTGCTCGGCCGCGGCCGCGGGCCCGCTCGGGGCGTGGCTTCCAGTTCCCGCCCACTGGGGCGGTGCGCGCGTGCGCACTGCGCCCCGCCCGCAGGGACTGCTGGGCCGGCGACGCGAGCGTGCGGCGAGCGGGAGTGGAGTTTCGGTCCCGAAGATGTGGAGACCTGTGAGCCCCCACGCGCGCCCGCGCCCCTCCCGCGGCCCGGCCGGGACCCGCAGGGCCCCGAGACCCTGCCCCCAGAGATCCTCTCGCCCTGCAGGGACCCTCAGGGCTCTAGAAGGAGCCCGTCACAGCGCTCAGGCGCCCTGTCCTTCGGGCCCCCACTTCAGCCCCCAGGCCCTGTGGGGAGATGCCGGGAGCCACTTAGGGGCCCACTGGAGAGGCTGCCTTCCCGACGCACCCCACAGCCTCCCTTCTCCTCAGAAGCACGTTCTCCGTGGTGGAGCCTTGTCTCAGAGGCGGCCTCTCCAAAGCCTCTCCATCCCCGCGAGGGATGACCCTCTAGTCCCCTCACGGGCGCCCCTCCCCAGGGAGACACTCTGTCCCGAGGCGACTGCCCAGCGCCTGACCCCTCCTCCCATCCCGTGTCTCCCTTAGACCCGTTGCTGCTGCAGACTCTGCCAGAATCCCAGACCGGATCCCCCGTCTTTCCTTTTACCTGCTCCCTTGGGCACCCTTTTCGCCTAGTCACCAAGCCCCCCGCCCTGGGTCATCCTGGGCTGACAGCTGCCCCCCTGCTTCTGGGGAGACAGAGGACTTTGGGGGCTGGGAGGGGCGGCGGGTGGGCTGACAGCTGCCCCAGCCCGGCGCAGAGCCACCTCTCCTCCCACCCTGTCTCCGAAAGCCCCTCCTCTCAGGCCTTCCTAGGCTTCTGCCTGGCCCTGGGCTGCCCTCCCAACTCACGCTTCTTTTGATCCTGAACGTGGCAGCTGACTTTCCAGTCTTTTTCCTGGTCGGGCCTCCCCATTTTATTGCGTCTCTGCAGTTTGGATTAGCACCTTTCAAACCGGCTGTCATAGTCACTGACCCAGGTCTCAGCCACTCCCTCCCCAGGAATCTAGCCCTTTTCTCCTGTGGTTGGTTTACAGCTGAAGAGACTGAGGGCGGCTCGTCAGCGTTTTCAAATTGGAATTTTCTGTAGACCTTGTCTTTTTCTAATAAGCCTAGCCTTGTGGGTTTAGGTATTAATACAGATAAACGTCCATTGCCTTTTGTGGCTTGCAGTGAATGGCTCCGTCACATAGGGGTGTTTTATGGGCTGAGATGGTGAAGCAGTCTGAGAGTCAGGCAGAGAGACACTGAGTTGGTCTTTTTTATAGTTTATAAAGCTGCTTCACACAGTCAGGTCACTCGATCCTCCAGGCAGCTTTAGCCCCTGATGAGGTGCTCATGACCAGTAAGTGGAGCGGGGCCCAGTAGCCTTCTAAGTCCTGACTGGTGTTGAGAGGGTCACAGACCCTTGGAAAAGAAAAGGACGGGGCATTCATGGTCATCTCCACCACCTCTTCTGGGCCCAGATTGCCAGTCTCTCTCTTCCTAACCATGAGAACGTTTTTGTGCTTTGGTTTCCTCTCCTGGTATGAGCGTAGGGCTGTTGACCTCACCATTAAACTGGCCAGGTTCTTGTCACCTCTTTGTAGTTTCTCTGTTTCAGGCCTCAGGAGACTCAGCAGTTGCTTCTTACTGCTGGGGGCCGGTTTATCCTGCAGTGACCTTTCACCTTCCTTCTAATCGGCTGTGTCTAATCAATAGGGTGTTAGAAAAACAGGCAGCTCGGCTTGTGCCTAAAACACGAGCGCTGTGTTAGAGTGCACACAAAGTCTGTGAGGGTTGTAGTATCCACCTGAGTGTTACTGCTCAAGCTATTTTTGCTGCTTTGCAGATTGTTAGCTGAGCTCCAGATGAGCGCTCTGTTTCTGCTGACAGGCCGTGCAGGCACTCTGAAGGAAGCGCTAGAGGCTGCGGTAGAGGAGGCCCATCTCGTCCTGTCCCAGCTGGGAGGCTTTTGGAGTGAGAGGGGTGCTGGGACAACCCGTGTAAGCCAGGACCGCCCCAGGAAAGCCGCGTGCGTGGTCATCCTGGTGAGAAGGCACGGTGTGCAGGAGCGTGTCCTGGGGACCCAAAGCCCTCTCTATACATGTTTCCTGCCGCGCTCTGGTGCCTGAGCTCTGGGTGTGGTTTGGGTTATATGGGATGTGGTGGAAATTGCGCCGGACTGGTTCTTGGAAGGTCTGGCTGCGGGCTCTGCCCCACGTTTATAGCTACATGACCTCGTTGGGCTTCAGGGATGTCTCCTATGTGATGGGGACATTCGGGGGGTCGCTGGGCATCCCAGCTGGAATGAGCCAGGCACACTGGGGGCCCTGGGGGCGCTCTGGCGTCGTCAGCAGGAGGCCTCATCCTTGGAGGCCGGCCCAGGGCCAGGCTGCGGTCGGGGCTGGGGCTGTCTCTCGCCTGACCGTGGCCTTCGCCCTGTTGCTCAGTGACATCCTCGCTTGGGCCATGTGGGGTTCTGGCTCATTCACCGTTTATCTTAATTCAGCGAGCATTCATGGAGTTTCTGCTTTATCTTGGAAAGCACAGGGCTAGTCGGAGCACAGAGATGATTGGTGGGCCCTCGTCAGGCTGGTGGGGAGAGAGATGGCCAACTACCAGGCACAGTCCTGCGTGATAAGGACAGTGGGAGAGGGATGGGGGGGTGGTAACCGTGGTGAATCAGGGTGGGGGAAGGGCCTTCTAGGCAGAAGGGCAGCCTGGAGAGCAGGCCTGGGCCAGGCTCTGCGCGGCTCTCCGAGGTCCGCCAGAGGGATGTTTATCCCAGGAGAGGGAGTGAGGAGCCAGCGCTGGGAATGATGAGCTGCAGCCAGAGCTCCCGCTGCACTGCTGGCTCCTCAGAGGACAACAGAAAACTGTTCCGGGGACTGTGCTGAGGGGCGGTGACCTCTCTGGCCGTGGCCCCTCTGCTTCGGCCGTGTGTGCGGAGGCTGTGGGCTCTGGTCCTCAGCTTGCCTCCCAGAGCCCCTGCCGGTGGGGGACAGCGGTTAGGGGGCTGCGGGCGCAGCTGGGGCCTCGTGCCTTGAATGATTCAGGTTCAGCATCCTCTTGTAAAAGAACTGTATGTTTTAGTGTGATCATGATGTGTAAACTTATCTGTCAGCTAGGTGGCTTGACTTTCCTCACCAGACCCTTCCTACTAATGGCTCAGGGGACAGTGGGCTCCGCCCTGTGGCTGTCAGGACCTGCCACCTGGGGAAGGAAAGGGTGACGACTGGGGAAGCGGTTTGACTTGGGCTCCACCCCCAGATTCGCCAGGCATTTCTGCTGTGGACCATGTGAGGAAATATGTGTGAAACTCCCACCGTCAGAAATGCCCACCTTTTGTTGAACACCTGTTAGGTGCCAGACCCTGAGCAAGGTACTTTATTTCTACCATGTTTCACCTTTCCAGCCTGGCAAGGTGTCAGCGGGGAGTCGCCCCCAGGCAGAGGGTAAAGGTTGGTGAGGCGGGCAGGCCGGGCCTGTGTTGCTGCAGCGCAGCGCTCGGCCCTCGTGGGCTCTGCCCGCTGCACGGCACCCCGTCAGCACGAGGGAGCTGTTCTGTGCCAGTCCACTGGGGTCGCCAGAAAGCCGGCTGGGGCTGCGCACACTCTCCTCTGGGGTGTCCTCATCGTGTGCCCCTCAGGGTCTCCCTGATGGACTCTGGTCCTTCCCCAGGGGGCAGGGCTTGGAGGATGAGCCCTCTCTCAGGGGCGCCCTCCTTGCCCGCAGTCTTCTGCTGCTTCTAAGTCAGACATACGCAGACCATGCGTGCGGCGCCTCTGGGGGAGGAGGTGTGGTGCTGGGTTCAGCCGCGGTCTTGGAGCAGCTGTGCCGGGCTCTGGGTGTGGCAGCCCCTCCCAGCCCTCGCCTCAGTGTTGGCGCCTGCAGCCTCTTGACTCTGCCCCTCCAGGTCGTTGGCACGTTGGCTAGAATAACTCATGGATCTGTCCTTTCTTTCCTTCTGAATGTTAACATCTCAGGATAATCATTATCAGTCAGCTTTGGCCATTTTCCTTCCCTGTCTCAGGGTGCAGTCCCCATGGGACTTTGCAGCAAGGCCCACTCTGCTGCCCGGCCGCTCCGGTAGCTGAGCATTTCTTCATATCTGTATATAATCTACTCCAAGCTTTTCATAAGTTGGTCCCTGACTCATGATGGTTTGACTTACGATTTTTCAACTTCATGATGCTGCAAAAGTGATACACATTCAGTAGAAACCATGCTTCGAATTTTGAATGTTGATCTTTTCCTGGACCCGCGATGCAGGGTGGATACTCTCTCCTGATGCTGGGCGGCAGCAGCCGCAGCGCCCCAGCAGCCCCGAGGTCACGAGGGTGCACAGCTTGTCAGGGTGCCCTGACAGCCGTTCTGTATTCGCTTTCAATCAATTACATGAGATAGTCCACATTTTAGTATAAAACAGGCTTTGTGCTAGATGGTTTCGCCCACTTGTAGGCTAATGTGAGTGTTGTGAGCACGTTTCAGGAAAGCCAGGCTAAGCTGTGACGTTCGTTAGGTTCAGTGTATTAAATGCATTTTTGACTTATGATATTCTCAACTTACATTGGGTTTAACCCTAACCCTAACCCCATCGTAAGTCGAGGAGGATCTGTAGTCTCTCTTCTGGGCTAAACAAACCCTTTTTTCCTTCTGAAAAAGCAGGGGGCAGCTGACGATCTTTCAATATAAATAGTTTAGTTCAGCCCAGCAAATACGTCCTTCTTGTTAGGTGGGGTGGTCTGCAGAGCAAGGGGGGCAGGGTTGTTGGGAGGAGGGTTAGGGCATTGGGGACCAGCGGGCAGCTCAGTGCAGTGAGGAGGGCCTGGCGGCAGGTAGCCTCAGCGTGTGCCTCCGCCTGCCCTGCACGCTGGGCTGGGCGTTGCTCGAGGGCTTTGCAGGTGTGTCAGCTCACTCACCCTCACTTCAGCAGTACAGCAGTCCCCACCTTACAGACAGGGAAACCGAGGCACGGAGGGAAGGCACTTACCCACGCCGCATGGCTGGTAAGTGCTGGAGCCCAGATTCCAACTCCAGCCCCGGAAGTCTGGCTCCAGGTTCTACTTGAGTCTCTGGGGCGGGGCCTTCCAGTGTCTGGTGTTGAGTGGTGTCCCTGGCCTGTACCCCCTCGATGCCAGGAGCACCCCTCCCCCGAGTTGTGATGACTAGGAGTGTCTCCAGACAGGGCCGGGTCTGCCTGTCCTGCACCAGCTACCTCGCCTTCCCCATGCCGCCTTCCTGACTGGACTCTGAGAGTATAGCAGACGCATTGCACCTTTGGTCATGAAAACATTTACACATAGGGACAAGCTGACAGCGTGGTCCCAGAGAGTTCATTACCCAGATGCCACCACCTAGATCTACCCATTATTAACATCTTGCCCTAGTGGATCTATTTCTATTTGAAAATATATATTTTGTTGTCATTAGATCATTTGAAAGTAAGTCACAGACATTTTGACACATGATCTCTGAATACTTCAATGTGCATCCCCTAAACAAGGATATTATGTAACCACAGTAACCGTCATGCCTAAAAATCCTAATTTTTGTGCTCCCTGGTGTCTGGGGTCCCTCAGATGTTTCATAGGTGCTTTCTTTAAGATTGAGGTTTAGTCAGGGTTCATGCTTTGCACTTGGTGCAAAGTCCTCCCACGTTTTTTCTCGTGACTTTTTTTTCTACCTTCTAAGGAAAAATTGCAAATATTTACAGAAGTAGAGAGAACTGATAAATGACGGTGCCGGGCACCAGTAGTTCTCAAGGCGTGGATGCTAATGGCTTTCTGGAGAGAGACACCCCACGCTCGGGAATTCTCAGGGTCACTGATAACGAACGAGAAGCCCCAAGGCTGGCAGCTGCTGGCTGTTGTCATTTCTTATTCCGTGGGCTTGTGATCTCGCTGAGAAGACCAGAATCGCAACAGAACGCTCGCTGGCCAGAGGAGCAGGCAGCTGGTGTGCGGGGCGTGCCGGCCTCGCCGTCTTGCCTGGTTCCTCACGGCGGCCCTGAACCCACCCCACCCCCCACCGCCGCCCCCAGGCCACAGCTCCGCCTCGGGCTCCAGCCCCCCCCTTGGTGGGTATGTGGCCCGGCCTCCTCCCAGGCTGACCACTCCAGCACACGCCCCCTCCCTGCATGAAAACCCTGGGACCCCCCCCCCCCCCGCCCCCGCTACAGCTCACTTTGCTGCCCACCCTCTTCTATCTGGGCGCCCCTCCCCACCTCTGACACGGGCCTCCCCAGCAACGCCCTTACTCTCCTGGCTCCCTCTGCCCCAGTGTCCGGGTGGAGACCCACTTGCTGCCAGGCCGCAGGATCCCCGACGCCCTCTCACCTGGTGTGGCTCCTGTGTGCGGTGCACGGGCCCCCCACCGCTAGGGTCTGGCCTGGGACACAGCCAGGGCTGTGGGCTCAGAGAGTGGGGCAGGGCGGGCCTGCTGGAGACGGGGCCAGAGCCGGAGGAGGGCAGCAGGGATGCGGGCAGGAGGGTTCTGGCTGTGGTCCTTGGTCGCACGTGGCCCCTCACGGGCAGGGTGTGTTTGGTGGGTGTGTGCGGTCGCAGACGTGGACTCGGGTGCGGGGTCCGGGGAGAGGTCTGCACACCTCGCAGAGAGCAGGCAGGGCTGCCTGCGGGGGAGGCCCGGTGTGCAGGCAGGCGGGCCTTCCCCGCCCCCCACGCCTGCTGGCACCACAAACCCTTGTCATCTGTGAGGTGGGAGGTGACTGGGGTCCCAGCCTGCAGCCGCCGTGTGTGCCATGCCCCAGGCCAGGTCAGGTCGTGTGGGCCAGGTAGGGGGCAGCGGGGTGGACAGCGGGCTGGGCCGCCCTCTGGCACAGAAAGCCTGGGGCTCTGCATGCCCGAGTCTGCCCGCCACTGCCTCTCTTGCCTTTGCGGGGTTTTCCTTGAGGATCTGCACTTGCTGTGTGTGGCCTTGTGGAGTGGAACTTTCTGTCCTGTTCTCCTCTTGGGACGGCAGGTCATGGACCTTTTCCTTTGACTTTTGTGTTGTTTTGCATCCTTGAAATTGTCTTCAGGGCTGTGTGCTTTGGCCAGAAAGTGATTGGAAAGTCAGTTCTCTATTTGGCCCATAATAATAATAATAATGTTCATAATAATAGTGTTAACATCTGTGTTGTGGGCTATGACTTACTTTGCACAATCTTTTTTTTCCCTAAAAACTGAGAATTTAGAGTTGGGGCGTCTGTGGTTGAGGAGCTCTTTAAGGTCTTATTCAAATAAGATTGGGAGACCAAGGCTGCCAGTGAGCGTAGGAGAGCCGCGATGTTTCTCCCGTGGCCCCTGAGACAGGGCAGCACGTTGGCCTGTCTCCCTGGCACTTTGCTTCTCTACCTGTCCCTCGCCTGTGGCACCTCCAGCCTTCCCCTCCCTCCTCCAGGCAGAAGCTTTCCAGGTCTGACCGCTGGGGGCTCAGCAAGCACAGGTTCCTTGTGCCCTCGTTTGCTTTCGGAGCAGGCACCACCCCAAGGCCCTCTGCCTCCTTTCTGATCGTGTGGTGAAGCATTCTCGACCCTTCCTTGGGAGGCCGCTGGTCTCAGCAGCGGGAAATAGGAAACGAGGGCTCTCAGGGCCCAGCAGAGTGTTAGGGGCAGGGACCGAGGGGCATTGCCAGTGGCCTGTGGAGGGGCTTCCGAGGGGGACGCCCTGTGTGCAGATGCACGTAGCCTTCCCTTCCCTCGCGTGGTGCTTGGCCCTCAGCCTTGCTCTTAACCCGGCGGAGTCTCTGCCTCCCCGCGTCAGACACGCGAGGGCCCAGGAAGCACCAGCGCGCTTCAGTGACGTGTTGGGGGGCGTGGGGCGCCCCTGCCTGTGTAAGGCCGGGGGGCGCGTTCCCGCCGCCAACCCCATGCCCCCTGCTCACTTCACAGCCCCAGCTCTGCCGCTTCCACTTGGCCCTGCTGCAGGGCAGGCCGAAGCCCTGGCCATCCCCCACTGCCTTCTTCAGGAGAAACCTCGGGGCACCGCCTGCAAGGTGGTGAGTTGGCCACGGGCACCCTCCAGGGCACGTGCCCCTCGTCAGGCAGGGGCGGCCTCCGCTGGGGGGCCGTGCCTTCTCTGTACGCCGCCTGCAAGACGGGACGCGCCTGCTCCCATGGGCGGTGCGCCGGCTGCCCGGCCGCCAGGGTCCTGGCCTGGGACTCGGCCAGGGCTGTGGGCTCAGAGAGTGGGGGAGGGCGGGCCAGAGCAAGAGCGGGGAGCAAGGGGTTGGAGGGCCGCGTGGGCAGTGGGCAGGATGGAGCCCGCTTGGAGCCCTGGGGTCTGGGGGTCTGTGGGGCTCAGGCGAGGTGACTCGGACCCGGAGGTCACAGAGCACTGCGGTGACCACACAGGCGTCCGGAGTCGGTGCTGCCTGCCGAGGTCCTGGTGAGGCTGCAGCGGCCGTGGGCTGGGCCTGGAGAGCCAAGGCCGGAGGGGCCGGGGCAGACGGGAAGTAACCCAGGCCATGCGCCTGTCGTCTTCCAGGCCCTCGAGACCGCAGCCCCTGTGGAAGAAGGCACTCTCCGCCACGGTGCTGGGGGTGCCCCTGCTCTTCGGGGCGAGGTACCTCACGGCTGAGCCACAGGAGAGGAGGCGGATGCGGCTCGTGGTGGACGGCGTCGGGCGCTTCAGCAGGTAGGGGGCCGGCAAGGGGGCGGCTTCTCCCCGCTGCGTCCCATCCTCAGGCGTGCGGGGCCTTGTGCGGGGGCTGGGAGGGGCAGCAGGGTTTTGCTGGGAACTCTGAAGCTGCCTTCCAGGGATCTCTTGTGCTGCCCAGTGGGGCAGCCGAGCGCCGCGGGGCCCACGCCATCCACGCTGGGCACGGCCTCCACAGACCCCACCTCAGGCCTCTGCCTCATCTCCCTTCGGGCTGCCCCAGCACTCCCAAGGAGAGTTGGCATCCAGACGGAGAGTTTGGGGCTCACTGGGGAGGACTGCCTCTCGCCTCCACTCCCAGTGTCCTGGACTAGCGACGGGCCTTGTTGGTCATTGGCGTCCAGGGCGCCTTAAGCTGCAGGGTCTCTCGTACTCCTGTATCTCCCGGGGCAGGTTTCTGGGGGTGTGGGGCGGTCTTCCCATTGGAGCAGCTTGGACAGGCATTCCTGCTCCAGTCAGATCCAGGAATTCCTACAGCCACAGGGTCTTGAGAGCCAGCTCTTGGCATTGAGTGAAACTTCAGCTTACCCAAACCCATGGTTGGACTGGGGGTGCACGATTGCCTGGGGAGGGGGTTCACATGAGACCTTGGTTGAGGAGGCCGCTGCAGGTGTCCTGCTCTGCCAGCTCTGAGCTCCTGCTGCCCTTTGGGAGCCTGGGTCGGTTTCCCAGGGGGGGCTCAGGATGTCAAGGACTTGGGGCCCTTGGCCGAAGCTTTGTTGAAATTTACCCCGGTGGTAGCCATAGGTGGGTGGATGGCCAAACGCTTTACCTCATTCCATCTTCAGGAAGAAACAAGGCGCTCTGTCCTCAGCTCGCTGGCAGCGGCTGCACCCACGCCATCTTCCAGGGTGGTTGTTTGATGGGTTTGCCTGGAGCTCCTAGTTGCCCTCCTGGGCAGGTTCTAGGCAGTGGCCTCTGTGTCCTGCAGGGTTTCCCAGTCTCCACAGCCTACAGATTGATGAGGGCAGAGCCTGGGGTTGGCTCTCCTGTGGCTTTCCACCATGAGGGACCGCACAGGAGCGGAGGGGACTGTCCCCAAGCAGCCTGGCTCTGAAGATCACACTGAGCAGGTCTGGGCCATCTCACCTGCTGCTGCATACATGCTGCTGTTTCCCAGCATTAGATACCCCGTGGCAGACTCGATATACCCCTGCCTTCTCCACTTCCCTCCTGAAAAGGGTATTTTCACAGCTTGCTTTCAGAGGCTGAGCTAGAACTATTTTCCCAACAATCTGTGCGATCTCGTCAGCTCTCAGCCCTAACAGTTGCCAGGACAGGCAGGCCTGACCGAGCATCCCTGGCTGGGCGCAGGGTGACCACGGGGCCTCTGGAGACCTCGGGGCCCACAGCGCGTCCTGGGTAACAGGGCAACGTACGTGCAGGAGCCCAAGGAAGGAGCGTGGGTGGTGAGTAATTCAGGACCAGCTCGCCCGAGGGCAGCGGGGCTCATCCTGCTGTGGGAGGGGAGACCAGAACGTACCGCATGCGCCCAGGCTCACTCGCAGGGGCTGGGGGCGTGGAGGGTGGCATCGGGGTCCATTTCTGCCCCCACCCCTTACTTAATTTTAACTTTTAAAAATCCTGTGGGCTTTTTTTTGACACAATTTCAAATGTCTAAAGAAGCTGGACTGATAACATAAAAGAACTTTTTTCTTTTTGAAACATGGACAAATAAGTTGTCAACATGCCCCATTACCCCGAAACCTTGAGTTATTTCCTGAACAAGGACATTCTCCTCCACAGCCGCAATCGGGAAACTGATACATTGTGACCCTCTTACCCTCAGACCCTGTGTTACCAGGTGCCCCAGTAACAACTTTTTCAGCACAAGGATCCCACCTGGGCCCATGTCTGGTCTCCAGCCTGGAAGAGTCCTCATTGTCTCCTCAGCTCTCATGGCTAAACTCGAGGTCAGGGCATGGCCCCCCAGACCCCCGCTTGCCCAGGGCGTCTGACACCAGCTGCAGGTTCCAGCGTCCCCATGGGTTCCCTCACCTCAAACCACTGGCTACAAATTGGGGGGTCCCCACAGACTCCCTCAGTTTTGATAGTTCCCTAGGGCAACTCAGGAAATACCGTATTTGTGATTATGGTGTTATTATAGCAGAAAGATAAAGTCGGAATCAGCAAAAGGAAGAGATGCCCAGGGTGAGGTGAGGTCTGGGAGGGTCCTAGCCTCAGAACTTCCATGTCCTCAGACACATCCCCCGCCTCTCATCCCCCTGTGACAGTACACGTGGGTCACCCCCAAGCTTTGGTGTCCAGAGTTTCATCTCATGGCCCTGATTGATTGAAGACCCCGAACTCTAATCCCGTGGTTGTCCTTTCTGGCTGGCAGAGCCCCTCACTGGTGCGAACCGTCAAGGCGGTTATTGCGGCTCAGATGCTGCCATCACTCAGGAAATCTCATGGGTTTAGAGGCACCTCCCAGGAGCTGGGTAACGTTAATCCTTCGTCACATGATGACCTTGACATATTTGTGGGCAGATAGGCCATAATACTGTACAACAGGGGTCAGCAAACTCTGGCCCCGTGCCAAATACAAGGGTCGGAGGCGCTGCCTGTTGTATAAAGAGAGCTCCTTGGAGCGGCAGCCACGCCCCCCTCACCCTCCTGAGGCTGCCCCTAAGACCCAAAGTATTTATTGTCTAACGTTTTCAAGAAAAACTTTGCCGAGCCCTGATGTGGGTTTGTCTGATGTTTACTCCCAGTTTGTCCCATTGTTTCGCTCTTTGCTTCCCTTGTCCTTTGATGTGGGTGCCTGTGCCCCTCGCTCCTCCGTCGCTAGCTTAGCGCCCCCGGTACTTCTTGGGTGAACTCATTCCTACTGGCTCAGCCGTCCCATCCACCCTGAGGGCTTGTGTTCTACCGTAAGGGAAAACTCTGTCCTCCCACGTGTTCCTTCCTCTTGCTTGCGTCAGTCTGGACGGGGACGTTTTACTCCGTTTTACTCCGAGGGCTGCTCTCACTCAGCGTCAGTGCTGTGTTGTTGCTGAGACTGGGTTTGGCTCATAGGAGGAGCCCCTCCACCTGGCTTTTAGGACCCTTCTCTCACTTTTTTTTTTTAATATTTAAAAAAATATTAAATATTTAATATTAAATATTAAATATTTATTTAGGCTGCACCGGGTCTTAGTTGCAGCACACAGGATCTTTAGTTGCGGCACGCAGACTCTTAGCTGTGGCATGCATGCGGGATCTAGTTCCCTGACCAGGGATGGAACCTGGGCCCCCTGCATTGGGAGCATGGAGTCTTAACCGCTGCAGCACCAGGGAAGTCCCCCTCACCCTTCTCTCTTTTTAAAAAATTTTATTTATTTATTTTTGGCTGTGTTGGGTCTTCATTGCTGTGCGCGGGCTTTTCTATAGTTGCGGCAAGCGGGGGCTACTCTTCGTTGCGTTGTGCGGGCTTCTCATTGCGGTGGCTTCTCGTTGCGGAGCACAGGCTCTAGGCGCGTGGGTTCAGTCGTTGCAGCACGTGGGCTCAGTAGTTGTGGCTCGCGGGCTCTAGAGTGCAGGCTCAGTAGTTGTGGCGCACGGGCTTAGTTGCTCCGCGGCATGTGGGATCTTCCCAGACCAGGGCTCGAACCCGTGTCCCCTGCATTGGCAGGCGGATTCTTAACCGCTGAGCCACCAGGGAAGCCCCTGACCCTTCTCTTTTAATCTCCAGCATCTGACTGTAAATTGTTTCAAACGTACAGCAGAGCTGGTGAGTCTGGCTTTTATCAATAGCATCTCGGAACCCTTCCAACGCCCTCCGTCCTTTGAGCATTTTACTCCTGCTGGCAGCACAGCCACTCCAGGCTCAGCCTTGGAAGCAGCCTGTCTCCCCATGGTTCTTCGGGGTGGAGCAGGGGCTCAGGGGCCACGGTGAGGACGCCGGTGTGCTCGCCGCTCTGGGCTGTGTCTGCCCCAGGCTCCTCCATGGACAAGGGCTGCGGTCGTGCGCGCGTGTGTGGCTGTGAACACACACGCCCAGGGCCATATGTTTGCTTCTGTAGCCAGCCATCGACGGCAAACCTGCTGTTCCATTTCCCACACGGGTCATTCTGGTTTTCTCCCTTTCTGTGTCTGTAACTCCTTCTCCAACTGGGAGAAGTCCGGCTCCCCTTGTCCCTAATTTACTGACTTATTAGCTAGGCCACCCCGAGTATAGCCATCACCCCACCGCCCTCACCTGCACCCCTACCCTCACCCCTGTGCAGACCTCGCATTAGCTTTTGGATGAATTATTCAGGAAGGAGGGCAGCTCCTCTTTGGGTCTTGGGGAGCTCAGAGAAATCCTGTCTCCTTGCTCACCCTGCCTCACAGACAGCCCTGTTTGCTTCCTGTGTCAGGCTGGGGTGGGTGGGACAGACCCGGTTCCTGGCACTCAGTCTGGGCTGACCTCATTGCTCTAAGACACCGGTCTCCATGGCTGCTGGGAGGGCAGGAAGCCTGTGCAGGATCTGGCAGCCTCTTCCTTCCCACCTTTTCATCCTGGCCCCTCGTGGCAGAGGGGCTGGAACAGGACATGCTGGGGCGGGCGGAGGCTCGGCCTGCACCGGGGCCCCAAGAAGCAGGAGCCCCACACCCTGCTCATGACGGTTTGAGGGGCTGGGGTCTGCGGCACTGGAGGCCTGGATTCTGGTCCTGGATCCTCCCCTCTCCAGACCCAGGGCTGCCTTGTCCATAGCCTGGGGCGTGGGAGTGAGCGAGGACCCCTGCGCACACCAGAAGGCCTGGGCCTGCGGGCCTGCCCGGGGCGTGCCCTCAGCCGGGAGAGCAGGCCCCAGCTCCAGCGTTTGAGCCCCAGGGGCTCATGTCCACTCCAGTCGGGGTGCAGAGGAGACAGGACCAGTGGTGCAGGGGGCGCCTGAGTGAGGGCATGTCCACAGACGGAGCAGCCATTGCAGCTGTGCGAGCTCGTGGATGGATTTTCATGTGTAGCAAGTGTTATCAAAGAATGAAAAGAGCACGCCTGCTTGTTAGGGCCCGAGGCCCCCGCTTCCGTCCCAGGCGCCCCCGGGTGCACGTTCAGGGGCTGAGGGGTGGTGTGGATGCGGCTGCCCAGCCCACAGCCCAGCGGCCGAGACTGACCTGCTGGCCACGCAGTCCCGAGAGCCCAGCAGCCCTGCCAGGTGCTCACAGCGGTCCGGGGTGCTGGCAGGCATCTGAGGCGAGTGCCCGCTGGGGCTGAGGGCAGCCTCTGCCCACAGGTCTTTGAGGGTCGGCCTGCAGATCTCCCTGGACTACTGGTGGTGCACAAATGTCGTCCTGCGAGGGGTGGAGGAGGTTTGTTCCTGCGTCCTGGCCTGGCTGGGCCTGGCCTGCGGCCTGCGGGGATGGGGGTGCCCAGGTGGAGGTGCCCGCCCGCCCCCATCCCTTCCCTCTATACCTGTGGTCAGAACAGCCCGGGGTACTTGGAGGTGATGTCTGCATGTCACCAGCGGGCGGCCGACGCCCTGGTGGCTGGGGCCATCAGCAACGGGGGCCTCTACGTGAAGCTGGGCCAGGGGCTGTGCTCCTTCAACCACCTGCTGCCCCCCGAGTACATTAAGACACTGCGGGTGCTGGAGAACAGGGCTCTCACGCAGGGCTTCCGGGAGGTGAGCCCTTCTCGCGGGAGCGCGGAGGCGGGGAGCGGCCGCACGCTGCTCCAAGCCACGCCCCCACCCCGCCCCCGCCCCACCCCCCTGTCCTGCCAGGTGGACGAGCTGTTCCTCGAAGACTTCCGGGCCCCGCCCCACGAGCTCTTCCAGGAGTTTGACTACCAGCCCATCGCAGCGGCAAGCCTGGCCCAGGTGCACCGTGCCAGGCTGCACGACGGCACCGTGGTGGCCGTGAAGGTACGCGGGGCGCCGCGGGGCGCCGCGGGGGGCACCCGGGCGCCGGTGGCCAGTCCTCCCTGCAGCCTCCCGTGCAGGTGCAGTACATCGACCTGCGGGACCGCTTCGAGGGCGACATCTACACCCTGGAGCTCCTGCTGCAGCTCGTTGAGCTCATGCACCCCAGCTTCGGCTTCAGCTGGGTCCTCCAGGTACCCGTGGGGGCCCGAGGGGGCCGGGGGTGGGCCGCCTCCTGAGCTGGACCTCCAGCTGCCCATGTGGCCCCCAGGACCTGAAGGGGACCCTGGCCCAGGAGCTGGACTTTGAGAACGAGGGCCGCAACGCCGAGCGCTGTGCACGGGAGCTGCAGCGCTTCCGCTACGTCGTGGTGCCGCGCGTACACTGGGACGTGTCCAGCAAGGTGGGCTGGGTCCCCTCCTGGGCGGGGCTGTGCGGGCCTGCTGAGCTGAGGCGCCTGTCCTCTCCCAGCGCGTGCTGACGGCGGAATTCTGTGAGGGCTGCAAGGTCAACGACGTGGAGGCCATCAAGACCATGGGGCTGGCGGTGCGGGATGTGAGTGCTGTGTGCCTGGGGCGGGCGAGGGTACATGTGCCGTGGGCCCAGAACGATGGCCTGTGGCCTGTCCTCTCCCCAGATAGCGGAGAAACTGATCAAGGCCTTTGCCGAGCAGATATTTTACACAGGCTTCGTCCACTCTGACCCCCACCCTGGCAATGGTAGGAGAAGGCCTGAGGGGGTGGGAGTCGGGTCTGGGCTCAGGGTGGGGCGGTGTGAGACGGCACGCCCTGTCCCTAGTTCTGGTGCGGAAAGGCCCCGATGGGAAGGGACAGCTGGTGCTGCTGGACCATGGGCTGTACCAGTTCCTGGACGAGAAGTAAGCTGGGGGTGCGGGGACTGGGTGGGCACACCCTGCCCCGCAGGCCGGCCTCCCCCCACCCCCCGCTCATTGCTGGGCCCCCCAGGGACCGGTCAGCCCTGTGCCAGCTGTGGCGGGCCATCATCCTGAGGGACGAGGCTGCCATGAAGGCGCACGCAGCTGCGCTCGGGGTGCAAGGTGAGGCCGGGGTGTGGGTGTGAGGCGGGGAGGGCGCACAGCCCTGGCTCAGGCCCCCCCAGACTACTTCCTGTTCTCCGAGGTGCTCATGCAGCGGCCTGTGCGCCTGAGGCAGCTGTGGCGCTCGCGCCTGCTGAGCCGTGAGGAGGCGGCCTACATGCGGGACATGGCGCGGGAGCACTTCGAGGAGGTCATGGCCGTGCTCAAGGCCCTGCCGCGGCCCATGCTGCTTGTGCTGCGCAACCTCAACACCGTGCGCGCCATCAACACCGCCCTGGGCGCCCCAGTGGACCGCTACTTCCTCATGGCCAAGAGGTGGGGCCCCGGGCCCCCCCCAGCCCCGCGCAGCAGGAGGGGCGGGGCCGGGGCCAGGAGGGGCGGGGCCAGGAGGCGGGGCTGACCGCCGGTCGGTGGTCTCCGTGCAGCGCGGTCCGGGGCTGGAGCCGCCTGGCAGGCGCCACGTGCCAGAACGTCTATGGCGCCAGCCTCCTGCGCCACATCAGGGTCATCTGGGAGTCGTTGAAGTTTGAAGTGGCCCTGAGGTGAGCAGGCGCGCGGGGTCTGAAGGGCGGGTAGCCAGGGCCCGCCCCCCACCAACCTGCAACGCCTTGACTCCCCCACCCCAGGCTGGAGACCCTGTCGATGCGGATCACCGCCCTCCTGGTCCGAGTCCTGGTCCACCTGGGCCTCGTGCCCAAGACCAAGGCGCTGTACGAGTTCCTGGAGACCTAGGGCCCCCTGCACGAGGATCACAGAGCTCACGCCACCGCAGGCTGACGGGCCGGCCAGGGCCAAGGCACAGATGCCTGAGAAAGACCTGGGGGCACTGGAGTGACTGTGGCCTGGAGTCGGGCATGAAACGACCACACGCTCTTCTCAAATCAAATGTTTTTCATCGTGTTTTGTACAAAAGGGGGGTGGGGGAAGTGGCAGTATCCAGGGGTCTAGAAGTGGGCAGTGACTCGGTCCGTCTCCAACAGGTCGTCCAGGATCTGCGGGGAGAGAGGTGGGTGAGGGCAGGGGGCAGGGGTAGGGGGGTGGCTGGGGGCACGTGGAGGGGCAGGGCGGCTCACGATGTCGGGCGTGGTGCCAATCTTCTTGGCCAGCTCCCCGCGCTCCATGGTGCTCAGGTACAGGTAGCGGTTGAGCAGCTCCCCATCCAGGACGTTGCGCACCGCGTTCTGTAGGACGCGCCGGTCCACGTGCAGCATCCTGGGGGTAGGCACGGAGGCAGTGAAGAGTCGGGACAGATGCGGGGTGCCGGGACAGGGGGGCGGGGGGCGGCAGGCTCACCGGAAGGCACGCGGGTTGAGGCCGGCGTGGTGGGGCAGCATGGTGGTCAGTGCGTTCTGCAGCATCAGCAGCCGCCGGTAGGTCTTCTCCTGCATGGGCAGCAGGAGGCCGATGCCGCCGTCCAGTGTGGCTAAAGCGGACACGGCGTGAGCCCCGTGGAGCCCCACCACACCCCACTGCCACCTTGACCCCCTCCGCCCCACACTCACCAAACCACGTGATGTGCTTGTTCTCCCACACAACGGACTTCTTGCTGGGCCCTTCGGCAGCCCCCCGGCAGGGGGTCCTCCAGAACGTGTTCACATGGGCGCCCACGTGGAAGTCCGCCCGGCGCAGCAGCCGCATGCCCCCGAAGCTCTCCTTGGCTGGGCCAGAGGGACCTCAGGTCACTGCCTGCCCGGCCCCATGCCTGACCCCCTGCCCAGGAGAGGGTGGAGGGAGCACTCACCCTCTGGCAGGTACATGTAGACCATGAGGTTGCGGTCACGGTCGGACACTAGGGAACAGAGCCCACGGTCAGCCCCAGCCCCAGCCCCAGCCCCAGCGAGGTCCCAGGGACCCCAGCCCCCACGCTCACCCAGGAAGCCCAGCTGGGCGTTGTCCACCATGAAGTCCACGCTGTACACTTCCAGGGGCTTGGCGTCCTGAGGACGGGAGGGGAGGGGAGGGGGGGGAACGGACGTCAGGGTGGGCCTGGGGCAGCACCCACCCACCTGCTGTGCAGCCCAGCCCCTCGGTACCCGGGACACGAGGCTCAGCGTCTTGCTCTCCTCCTGGTAGCGCAGCAGCGAGATGCTCTTCATGACGTCCGCGGCCAGGATGAAGTTCTTGACACTGATCATCTGGTGGATGTAGAGTTGTGTGTCGATGAAGGCCATGCCTGTCAGCTCGCTGGCCCGCAGGCTCCACAGGAAGATCTGGGGGGTGGGAGGGGTGGGCGGTGAGTGGTGGGCAGTGAGTGGTGGGCGTTGGGGTGGGCGGAGAGGGGCACACCTTCTGGCCGATGGCTGACACCAGGTGGCCATTGCAGTGGCACAGGGCGGTCACGGGCCCCTTCTGCTCCTTCTCGTACAAGACCTTGAACTTGTTCTTGGTCAGGGGCTGGCCGGGCTCGGGCACCACCTCGATCACGTCCATGATCAGGATCTGTCAGGGAAGGCGGGATCTGTCAGGGGGGTGATTCACAGAGGATGCGTGCAGGCCACTGGGCACTGCCTGCCTCCCACCCCCTGCCGGCCACTTACCCGCCCTCGGCACGTGACCTCCTCCCCTTGCATGAGGCAGGTCCCAGCGGCTACATAGCCCTTGAGGCCCGACACGGTTTCCTCACTGCGCAGTGACACCGTCTTCATGCAGGTCACATGCTCCCACTCCTCCAGCTCAATCCTGCATCAGCCCAGGTCAGGACACCAGCCCAGGCCAGGACACCAGCCCAGGCCAGCCACCAGCCCCGACCTGGGCCCAGCCTCACCTGGCGTTGGGGATGGCCTCCCAGCTGACCGGAGAGATGAGCTGGATGGAGAAGGCCTCCTGCTGAGGGTGGATGTAACGGTCATCTGCACGGACAAAGGGGTGACAGTCAGGGAGGGTGGCCCCGAGAACGGGCCCAGCCTGGGGTACCTCGCACCTCTCTCAATGGTCTCAAACTCCTTCTCCTCGCCCGTCATGCGCGGGATGCGGGTGCACGGCGTGTTGGTGCTGGTGGCAACAGCATACACCTGGGGGGGGCGGGTGAAGGGTGTCACATGCCAGAGGCCGGGCCCCCAGGCCCCGAAGGTCCCTGGCGTGGTGGGGCGGGGGGCGGTGTCAGACCTTGGACTCCACGTGGTAAGCCACATAGTGGGCCGTGCAGCGCAGCGGGATCTTCCTGACAGGCCACGGGGCGTCGTAGGACAAGTAGGCAGGCAAGACGCTGATCCTCAGCTCGCCCTGGGTGGGGCAGGGGCTTAGCGAGGGCTGGCACACCCCGAAGGCCAAGCCGATGAACCCAGGCCTCCAAGGGCTCCCTTGGGTCAGCCCTCAGCTCTGCTGGAATGGGTGGCGAGGGACCGCAGCGTCCAGGCAAGGCCTTGAAGAGACCATGGCCCACTGTCCTGTGCTTCATGGGCTTCCCATCCCTTCAGCCAAGCTCACCCAGGGCTGGGACACTGGCCACAGCTGTGGTCTGGGCCGGGACAAGGGAGGAGCCAGGCTCAGGGGGTGCTGGAGGCCGCAGGCAAAGGGTGGGCGGCACACACACAGGCCACGCCAGGGTCTGCACAAACAAGCACGGCTGCCCCGCCGGGGCCCTGAGCCGGTTTCCTCCGCCCACGGTTGTAAGCGCACCAGCACCTACAGAGCACCTACCACGTCACCATCACTGAGTCCTCGGAGTGCTGACACCTTGGTGACAGGTGAGGAAACTCAGGTTCAGAGAGGGTGAGCATCTCACCCAGTCACACAGCTTCTAAGGGGCAGAGCTGGGGTCCAAGCCAGCAGAGCAGTGACTGGACCCTGGTTGCCCAGGCAGGTGCCCTTGTGGGCCACAGCCTCCAGTCCCAACTTCCCCAACTCGGCCTTGGCTCCCACCACCCTCTGGACACCCCCTGACTCTCCATTCCAGGGTGCCCCCATCCCGAGCCACTGAGGGCCTCTTTTCTGGGGCCCCAGCACCTGGTCCTGCTTGGGCAGCATCGGCGAGTGTCAGAGAGCCAGGCTGGGCCGCATGGGGCCTCCCTACCTGTCTGTTGAAGTACAGGAAGCCGCGGGGGCAGTTGACGTTGTGGAATGGGGCGAAGGAGTCAATGGGGCCATCGATGCCCATGGGGTGCAGCCGCAGGGCCCCCCGGCCAGTCACCAGGAGCCAGTGGGGCGAGGGGCCGCAGATGAACACCTGGGGGCAGGCAGCATGAGGAGGCTGCTGGGGCCGGAGCCCTGTCGGCCCCAGCCCAGGCTCCCCTGGAGCCGCCAGCCTACCCCAGAGTAGCCATAAATGTCCTCAAAGTAGCGGAACCGCGCCACACGGCCTCGGGCCCCAGCACCCTCCTCAGCGCTGCCACCTTCTGCCTTCTTCTTGGACGGCTTTGGCTTCTTCTCTCGGAAGTTGATGCCGTGCGGGACCTGGGGGGGCACTGCTGCTGTGAGGTCCCGCCCCCGCCCCCGCCCCACATCCTCCCCACACCCAGCACGGCCCAGACACCGCACCTTCTTGAAGCGAACTTTGAGGTTCCCCTGCCCGAGCTGTGAGTCGTGGGGGAAGGCCTCATAAACGAGCAGCTCCTGGTCCACGTGCACCTGGGGGCATGCGGGGCGTCAGGGGGCAGGGGCTGTGCAGAGCCCAGGGGCGGGCAGGGCCACACTCACCAGCAAGTAGGGCCTGCGCTGGCGGCTCCCCAGCGCCACCAGCAGCACCTCCTTGACGAGGGGCAGCTCGCCCTGGCGCGTGGCCTCCTCCTTCCGGGCCTCGCCCTGGGTGGTGGGCTGACCAAAGGAGCTGTCCACCAGGACCCGCTGCCCCACAGGGAAGTTCTTCACCAGGAACACCAGCCGCCAGTCGGGGAGCTGGTAGATCTGCGGGGACAGCGGCAGTTAGCCGGGCGGGGCGGGGCACAAGCGGGGGACGGGGGCCACGCTGGACACGGGGCGCCACCCACCTCCATGGTTCCATTCTCCCGCACCAGCAGGCACCAGTGGGTGGGCTCAGCCCGGAAGGGGGTGGGGTCCCGGTCGGCGGGGGGCTGGCTGCTCCTGCGGGCCTCCTCCTTGCTGGGGCTGAAGAGGGAGCCCGAGTCCCCGTAAAGCATCTCCTCCTCGTCGTCCACCGTGGGGCTGGGGGCCAGCAGACACGTCAGTCACAGGCAGTCTGCCCCAGGGACCCGGGTCCCAGCCTGCAGCCCAGCCCCGCACACACCTGGTCTCTGAGCCCTGGCACTCGGCCTCTGAGCTGCTGCGGCCGCCCATCTCGTCGCGGGCCCCGCCCAGGCGGCTCTCGGTGGTGAACATGCCGCTGACGTCCCGGTACACGCAGAGCGTAATCACCTTGGACTGCTGCGGGGATAGGGGGGCTCAGTGGGGGGGGCGGGGGGGGGTCAGCAGGCCCCAGGAACGGAGGAGGGAGCCTACGTGGTGCAGCGGGGGCTTGTGCAGCGCCAGGCGGTGGTGGCGGCCCCCATACGAGTCACTCTTGAGCAGGAACATGGTGATGTGGCCCTCAGCACTCATGATGACCACGTAGGGGTCGGCCACGGCGCACTGCACGATGGGGGAGCCCAGGTCCACGGGGATGAAGTGCAGCTGGTTCACTGCGGACACAGGCTGGTCAGCAAAGGGCAGTTGGCACGCACTAGCCCTGGACCCCATCCCACCTGCCCGCGTGGCCCGGCCCACCTCCTTCCAACAGGCGGATGCCGAGTGGCGACACTTGCACGATGTAGCGATTGTCCCCGATGTTGCCAGCAAAGACTGTGGGGCCCTGCGTGGCGAAGCCGCTGGTGTCCAGCTCCATGATCTCCTGCCCCGTCTGTAGGATCTGTGGGTGACAGTGGGTGACGGTGGGTGAGGTGCACCCCCCACCAGCGGCCCCCCCGCCCCAGGCTGCCAGGCGGGCCCCATCACCATGGTGGAGTCTTCCCGGCTCAGGATAAGGAACCCGTGTCTCCGCCCATCGTCATCTGCTTCGGGGGCGCTGGGCTCCTGCTCCGCCCCCTCCCCCTTAGTGGTCTCCTCCTGTGAAGGCAGAAGGAGAGCAGGAATCCCACTGCCCAGCCCCAGGTGCTTGGAGCGCCGAGCCAGAGCAAGCCCGTGGCCAAGCCCGCCTGAGCTGCACGGCAGAGCCCGGTGCTGGGACCGGCAGCCTCCGGGCCACCCACACACGGGCCAGGTGGGCAGCAGCACTGCGCCCCTGCACCGCCCAGGCCTCGCCAACCTGGGGCACACCTACCTGCTCCTTACGCACAGGGGCGATGACTGTCCACATGTCATAGCAGCCAGGAAGCTCAAAGGTGGTCACCACCTGGGGCCGGATGCTCTTCTGGAAGGACACGAGGGGTATCAGCAAGCGCACCCGGGCCCCGCCAGGAGGCGCCACCCCTGCCCCCCACACACCTGCAGCACTGACAGGGCCCCGTTCTTCCCGTAGCCGGAGCACACCACGATCTCCAGGTCTGGCTCGGGACTGTTCTGAAACTGCATGGGGGGCAGGGGGGTGAGGACGGCACCTCCCTGCTGTGCAACCTGCCCCCCGCCACCTCGTCCCCGACCGGGCACCTCTTCAGAGAGGAAGGCGGGCTCGCCCATGGCGGCGTTGGCACAGGGTCCGATGTTGAGGATGCTGTCACACACCTGCGGGCACAGCAGTGGTCTTGCGGGCAGGCGGGCACGAGGGCAGGCGGGTAGGTGGGCAGGTGGGCAGGAGGGCAGGCGGGGAGGAGGGCAGGAGGGCAGGTGGGGAGGAGGGCAGGCGGGCACAAGGGCAGGCAGGGAGGAGGGCAGGTGGGGAGGAGGGCAGGCGGGCAGGCGGGCACGAGGGCAGGTGGGCAGGAGGGCAGGCGGGCAGGCGGGCAGGCGGGCACGAGGGCAGGCGGGGAGGAGGGCAGGCGGGCGGCGACCCCCCTACGCCCAGCCTCACCTCAAAGGAGTAAGTGGCCAGCTGCGTGCCGGACTGGGCCTCGCTGCCGTACACCTCGATCTCGTCCACCTCGTCCTGCGGCGCTGACTTGCCCCCTACAGCATGCGGAAAGGCCACCTGAGCTCACCTGGCTGCCCAGTCCAGCCCCCGCCCTCGGCCCTCACCTGACGGCCCTCACCTGACCAGCCGGCTGTGGCGTCCACGCGCTTCTTCTTGGAGGGCGGCTCCTCCTGTGAGGCAGGTGGGGCGGTGAGCAGCCCCCCGAGGCCGCCCCGCACGGGAGGGCAGCGTCCCACAGGCCCCGCACCCACCTTGTCGGCAACCTCTCGGGCGGTGCCGGCCGGGGGCTCCTGCAGCTTTTCCGTGTACTTGAGGAGCAGGGAGTTGCCCAGGCGAGAGCCCAGGAACAGATATCCGGGCTCCATGGTGACCATCTGAAGGCAGGACGCGGGTGAGGGCGGGGCCCAGCCCGGACCCGGGGCCGCCCCCCGAGACCCCACTCACGCTCGCGGTGAGGACGCTGGCGGCGGCCTTGTCGAAGTGGAAGGCGCGGACGCTGCGCATGCCGTCCGTGATGAGCGTCAGCACGTAGCTGCCGGGAGGGGCACGCTGAGCTGGCGCGGGGGGACCACACCACCCGCCGGAGACTTCGGGGCTCCCTGGAGGGGGAGACTCACATCTCGCCGCCCTTGAGGGAGATGACCATCTTGTCGTAGGAGATGAAGGCCGCCTGGGCACAGTCCAGGGTGATCCGCACGCCCTCCTGGGTGCCTGTGGTGGGGAGTCAGCCGGACCCAGCAGCCTCCCGCCCCTCCCCCCGCCCCCGCCCCTCGGCCCCGTCACCCTGACACTCACGCAGGGGGAAGGCAGTGGTGCCGGTGGTGAGGCTGTTGAGGGCCACGCCGTAGGGGGGGACGCTCTGGTTCAGGTATAGCAGCGAGTTGACAGCAAAGACCACCACCCCGCCTGGAGGTGGACACGCTGGTGGGTGGGGCCCAGTGCCCTCCGTACCCACCCCCTCCAAGCAGCCCCACCTCACCTATGGGCTTGGGCACGGCAAGGGCCTGGGTGCAGTCAAAAGGCAGGCTGGTGAGGGACCAGATGACGGGGTGGACCTTCTGCGTGATGTTCAGCGAAATGGCCACGATGGAGCACGTGTCCTGCCGCACAGCCACCCGCCTGGGACCACGACAGCGGGTCGGCCAGGGGGCCAGTCACGGCACGTCAGTCCCCAGTCCCGCGCCACTGAGACTCGCCCGGCCCCTCCCTCCCTCCCTCCCCCGGGGCGGGCCTCTCTCCGGGTCAGGGCCACAGCCATGGCCACAGCAGCGCAGGGCCTCACCCAGGCCAGGTCTGGTTGGGCTCAAACAGGATGAGCAGGGTGGGCTCGTAGTAGCCGTGCAGGAACTGCAGGTCGACAATGTTGAGAAGCTTCTCGTCCAGGGCCCTCACGTCAATGATGTAGCTGGGCAGGAAGCTGGACCTCTGCCTGGGGGCAAAGGGCTTCAGCTGGGGAGGGGCACGGGGAGGGGAACCCGGGCTCGGCAGCGCCTCCCCTCCCCTGCCCGGGCACTCACCCCTCACCCACGAGCCCCTCGTGCTCCTCGGCCAGGCTCTCCCTGCGGAAGGGCAGGACCACCAGCCGCGTGCCGTAGATGAGCATGGCCGCGCAGCGCCCGTCGGGGTCCACGCGCACCCGCGGCGTGTGCACGTTCTGCACGAAGCCGTCCTGCGGGGGAGGGGCATCAGGCAGGCCCTGGCAGGGGACCCCACGGGGAGGCAGGTGGCGGGACAGGGGGCGGGGCTAGGCCTACCCGCAGCTCAGGCTCCTCAAAGTAGTGCAGAGACAGGGTCTTGAGGTCGTGGGTGCCCGGGTCGTATTCCACCACCGACAGCTGGGGGCGGCAGGTCAGCACTGGGCCCGCCCACCGCAGCCCCACTGCCCCGCCCCGCTCCCGCCTGCCCCTCCCCCGCCCCCCCCACCCCCACTTCCCACTCCCACCTTGGCATCCTTGAAGCTCAGGAGCAGGGCATCCCTCTTGGCGCCCGCCAGCTGCACGCTGGCCATGGACATGACGTTGCCGAAGAAAGAGAAGGAAGCCACCAGCTCCAGCTTTTCCCGGTGCTCCCGGTGCGCCTTCCCCTCTGCGGAGAGCCAGTGGGTAGGGATCTGGGCCCCGTGCCCCGGCCGCCAACCCCCAGGTGCACGGCCAGGCAGCCACCCTGCGCTCACTCACCCGCGCTCCTGTCATTCTTGGTTGGCACCTGTAGGAGGGAGAAAGAGGGAGGGCATTGAGGGGCGCACCTCATGGAGGGACAGGAGAAGACCACCCAAGGCCGGCCCTGCAGCCAGGAGTCCCATGGGGCTCACGACCAGACGCTGCTGGAGACGGCCGTGCCCACAGACTCACACTGGCATCTGGGGTCCCCAGCCCACCCCAGGGCTCCTCCTCAGGAAGCTCCCCACCCAGCTTCCCCAGCAGCCGTCCCGACATGGGACGCTCAGGGTCAAAGGATGGACAGCACTCTCTGTGCACCCCCAAACCACCCCAGACTCACCCTGGGCCCGGCCATGGCTGCCACCAGCTGCCAATGACACGTGATTGCTATGAAGAAGGAACCCCAGCTCTGCTGACATGCCGGGCGCACCCCTGAGCCCGAACTGGGCGTGACGGTGACCCCAACACGGGGCTATGGCCCTCGCCCCATCTGTGTCCTACCGACTACCTTCCCCAGGGCAGGAGGGTGTCTGCAAGTGAGCCTGGCGACATTTGAAAGGATACTACACCACAACCAAGTTGCTATTCCAGGCATGCAAAGTCAGTTTACCACAAAAATGCCCATCGCTACAATCTACCAAAGTCTCAAAATTAAGGATGAAAATCATGTATTGTTTTCAATGGATATGAAATACATTTAATAAAATTTAGACCCATTCATGATAGAAATTCTTACTAACCCAAGACTACAACTTCCTTAATCAAATAAAGGTCATCCACAGTAAATCTATAACAAGTGTCGCACGTGAACTACAATGTGAAAGTCGCCCTTCAGATGAGGACTAGGCCAGGACACCCTCTCCCCTCGCCAGACACAAGGTCAAGACACAGAGACCAACTGCAATTCTGTACAGACGCAAGACACAGAGTAAAAATGTAAATCCATTTTAAGAGACGTAGGGACATAATCAAATTGTCTAACACACCACTGGCAACACAGAAGGACGGAGGGAGGAAAAGGACAGAACCCATAACTGAAGAAATGACCAAAAATATTCCAATAAGAAGCATCGGCCTACAGATTCAAGGTCAGCCAGCAAGTCCCGAAGCAGGGTAAATACAAAGAAGCACATCGCAGTTGAAAGATAGGAAACCAAAGACAAAGACAAGTATCATAAAAGTGGTCAGAGGCAAAAAGAGACAACACCTTCATAAAAACTGATATTCAGGGACTTCCCTGGTGGTCCAGTGGTTAAGACCCCACACTCCCAATGCAGGGGGCCCTGGTTCGATCCCTGGTCGGGGAACTAAGGTCCCACACGCATGCCACAACTAAGAAGCCCGCATGCCGCAACGAAGATCCCACGTGCCGCAAGTAAGACCCAGTGCAGCCAAAATAAATAAACAAATAAATAAATAATTTAAAAAACAAACTGATTCTCAACAGAAGCTACAGAAGCCAGTGCTTTAAAGGGATGAAAGAAAGAAGTCAACCTAGAATTCTAAACCCAATGAAAATATCCCTCAAAAGGGAAGTTGAAATAAAAACATTTTCAGACAAACAAAAGTGGAACAAGTTCACTGACAGCAGAAACACTCTTCAAGGATTACTAATGGAAGGTCTTCAGGTTGAAGACCCCAGAGGATAAAAAAAGACTACAACCTACTGAATAGAATAAGAATCCATGAGCCTGTGGTGTTATAAAGAAAGGAATGAGTACGGGGAGAAAGGAAAGCCCACCAAGAAGGCAGCAGAGAGGGCGGGGTCAGGAGAAGCACCGCCGTGCTGTCCCCATCACCACGGATGCTGACAGACACCATCGCTGCTGCTGAAACTGGAAGAGGAAGGTGTGAGCAGTAAGACGGCACTGATGGCCTCAAAGTCCCAACATCCCAGTGGGAAAGCTGGCGGGCTGCTCACCCCACCAAGCCACCTACACCAGCACCCAGTGACTGCACCAAGGAGCACCACAGGACACGCTGGCCAGATGTGACCAGGCCTGAACTACACCAGCACCAGCGTCCTGGTTCAGACCACTGGCCCGTGGTTCTGCAGAGACTTTGGTACTGTCTGAGCGCACGCGACACGCTGACCTCCAGGAGCCAAGGGGTCCCTGCCTGCAACTTCTCCTCCAGGTCCAGGAAAAAGAGACAGACATACGGCACAATGTTCACCTTCGGGACTCTGGGTGAGCGTCCACAGGAAATCTTTGTGCTTTTGCAACTTTTCTGGGTCTGAAATTATGTGACACCGAAGTGCTAACAACAACAGTCATGTCCTGCAGAGCTTCTAACCGATGCAGGAGCAAAACCTGCAACAACAGGACAAAGCGCGGGGGTCAAGAGGATAAAGGGTTACAAGGACTCTGTGCTGTTTGGGGAAGCTCAGTGGAGCCAGATTGTAATAAACCACAGAGACCCGTCGTGGCCTCAAAGGTAGCTAATTAGAAAATAATGCGGGCTTCCCTGGTGGCGCAGTGGTTGGGAGTCCGCCAGCCAGTGCAGGGGACACAGGGTCAAGCCCTGGGCCGGGAAGATCCCACATGCCGCGGAGCAACCAAGCCAGTGCGCCACAACTACTGAGCCTGTGCTCTAGAGCCCACGAGCCACAACTACTGAGCCCGTGCGCCACAACTACTGAAGCCTGTGTGCCTAGAGTCCGTGCTCCGCAACAAGAGAAGCCACCACAATGAGAAGCCCGCACACCGCAACAAAGAGTAGCCCCCGCTCGCCACAACCAGAGAAAGCACACGCGCAGCAACGAAGGCCCAACACGGCCAAAAATAAATAAATAAAATGTAAATTAATTTTTTTAGAAATTCTTAAAAATAAATAAAATTATACATTCTTGATTTTTGGCTCTTCCATGTAAATCTGAGAATCAAGATTATGAAATCTAACAAGAAATCTTATGGCAACTTCGAGAAAAAGGACACGATTTTTGGATTCATTTGGAGAGGGTATGGCATCTCTACAATATTGAGACTTCCCATCCATGGTACATTTTCTATTTACTTGAGACTATCCTTAATTTCAAGAAAGTGCTATGCACTTTCTTTCCTCCCGGAGGTCACAGCTGCCCGGCCCTGCAAAGCAGCAAGACCTGGCGCTCCCGCAGCTGCCGGGGGTCTGCTTCCCCCAGGACTGAGGGACCAGGCACACGCCCCAGCCCCACCATCTGCTCCCCACTCTCTCCTTCCCTCCTGTCACCACGGCAGCCCCTGCACTTGCACTTGATTCCTTGGGGCAGGCTGAAGACAGCCTCCAGAGGGGGCTCACCACCCCCTCTTGAATCCGGGCTGGGGGTGGTGCTCTGAAGGACAGTCAGTGACAAAAGGGACTGCGCCCCCAGGGTCTGGCCCTGGCCACGACTGGCCGCTTCCCTCAACGTAAGAAGCTCAACTACCTCAAGGCCGCCTGCCACGAAAACCAAGCCAGCCACGTGGAGAGAAAGGGGAGAGACATGCCCTTCAAGTCACCCAGACAAGACCCAGACCTCACAGAGCAGAGGCCAGGCGTCCCCACGGTCCCTGCTGTGCCATCCAAGCTCCCGGCCGCCCACAGGTGTGTGCCACCCTGGTGACAGTGCCGTCTGAAGCTCCAGGGCAGGCTGTCCCGCAGCAGTGCCTAGGCTGATCCCCAACACGCTCACCCACCCGAGGACTCCACCCGAGGACTCCACCCCAGCCCGCACTCCATCTCCGGCTGCCACACACTCCACTCTCTGGTGTAAGAGTTGGCAAACTTTCCTACGAAGGGCCGGGGAGCAAGTATCTGACTCAGGCTTTGCAGCTGCATCTGGTCTGTCAAGGATCTTCTGTGGAATTGTTTACAGCCCTTCAGAGGCGTGCAAGCTCCCTTGGATCTTGGTGGGCTGAGAGTGGGCTGTGCCAGGGGCCCCGCACAGGTGGCTCCTTCCCTTCGGAGCAAAATGTGCCATCTCACTCCCCTTAAAAAATCCTGCCCTTCCTACCAGTTCCTGCTCCATTTCTTCTCCTCCCTTTGCGCAAACCTCTCCCAGGGAGCTGTCTCGGTCCACTGGTACTGGCCCTCCTCCTGCACCAAGCTCTTGGCCTCACTGGCCCGCACCCCTCCCTGCCACCAGACTTCCTCGTCGGGGTCACCAGGGGCCTCCAGGCCTCAGGACCCACCTGAGGCTCAGAAACATGGCACCCAGCATCAGGTCCCCAAACGCTGCCCTCCCTCGACCGCCAGAACACTCTCTGGCTTGGCTGCCACCTCCCTGGCCATGCGGCTCCCGACTCGTCCACGGCTTCTTCTCTTCTTCCTACCCCCTGACGCTGGGGCGCCCCAGGGGCCATCTTTGGGGTGATCGTAACCTGCTGCTACCGCATCTAAACACCACCCACAGGCTGCAGACCCCGCCTCCAGCTCCAGTCCCCAACCCCTCCTGGACATTGCCTCCGGCTGTGGAGTGAGCACCTCGAAGTGCCGGTGGTGGCCCCAGCAGCTCCCTGCGCTGGGAGGTCCACGTGGCCCTGACCACTTCTAGATCAGGTTACAAAAGACAAGCGGCTTCCAACCCGGGGGGCTGAGTCGTCCTGGGGGGGGCTGTGTGTGGTGAGCAGCCCTGTGGAGAGGCCGCACGGTGAGGAACCGACGACTCGAAAGAAAGCAGAAACCACAACCCCAGTGGGTCCTTCAGAGGACGGCGACCCCAGCCGAACTCTCACTGCAGCCTCAAGAGACCCTGTCGGGGCCACTCCCGGCTTCCCGACCCGAGATCCCGTGAGGCAGTGCCCGCTGTTTCACGCTGCTGAGCTTTGGGGCACCTTGTGACGCAGCAACAAGTAACTCCTACGATGTCCAAAATGAGCTCCTGACCCCGGGGCCCACGCCCTCCCCGCAGCCTTCTCCCTTCTCAGGTGCCGGCAACTCTGCACTGCAGGTGCTCAGACCGCAATTCCGACCCAGGCAAAGCCTCGACCCTGAAGAGCCTCGGCATCGCCCTGGGCTCCTCTCCCCTGCCCACCGCACATCCCCACATCCGTCCGTCCTGACCCAAGCGCCTCCTGCCACCTCTAGCACCCGCTGCTCCTCCGCACAGCGGCCACAGCGACCCTGGGAAACACCGTCCGGTCAGCTCGCTCCTCTGCCCAAACCTTAATTCCCCATCTGCCTCACGTCACCACTCAGTTCCCACAATGGCCCAGAAGGCTGCGGTGCCAATGCCCCAACCCCGGCCCGTCACCCCTCTGACCCTCTGCTCTCACCTGCTCACTCCTCCCTCCCTCTCCGCCGCTGGGCTGGTCCCGGAACACATGCCCCTACTGCCCTGGGACCTTCGGCTCTGCCTGGAAGCTCTTCTCCCCACACCATCCCCCTCGCCCACTCAAATCTCACCTGCCCAAGGAGGGGAGCTTTAGACCACGCCTGGCTCCATTCCATCCTGTTGGTGGGCGCAGGCACTTTCGCCTCCAGCATGTGACGTGCTGGCAGCGTGTGGTCCGCCCCCCCAACCAGAACCAGAGCGCCACCACGGCGGCGGTGCTCTGAGGCAGCGCTCACCAACCCCTCCCAAGATGCTGTGAACCCATTTGTAAAACACGTAACAATGTAAAAACTTCCAGTCTGTCTCTGAAAGTTGACTGAAAACCAGTCTCAGATTTAGTAAGCAAAAGTCCTCCTGTTCAGTGCGGAACCATTTATTTGCAAAAATTTCTTCTTCAGTTTTGATTGAAATGTTGACAAAAGCCAAACACTGACCTCAAAACTGCTGTATCGCAAAAGCTTAAACTAAGATTTTTTAACGACACGTATTCAGTCGCAAAGCTCTCACATCCTTCTATATTTTGCTTGCTTTGTCACGTGTGAATTAGTACAGCAGTACACACGTTTAACACAAAACAAACACCCATGTCCTGAGGTAGCTGCCCAGGAAGGCGGCGTCCTCCTGGCTGCCCTCTGGCCCTGTCCACCTGCTGCACCGTGGATGACAACCCCTCCCACCCCACCTCCACTCTGCACCCCAGTACAACCCCTCACCCCCTCCCCACCCTCAACTACTTCTGGCCTGCGCACAGGCCTTCCTTCTGCCTGGAACCTACCCCCTCCCCATCCTTGCGCCTGGCTCTTACTCCCGGCTCCTACTCCCCCTTCAAGAACAGATGAGAAGCCGCCTCTGGCAAGAAGTCCCCCTGGACCAAACCTCACACCTCCGGCAACCAAAGTATCTCCTCTACTGATGGGTTCATCACACTTTACCGACCTCCGACCCACACCTACACCCAGCCTTGTTCTCTTTGCCAGGAAAGTTCTTCCCCCAACAAACTCCTACTCTGCCTAAAGGAGGCTCCTCTGATCACTCATTCTCTCCTCCATTTCCTCAGCTGCCCCTTCTGCAGGCTGCAGTGTGTCTACAGGTGTGTCCGCACGTGTGCATTTGGTCAGCGGGTGTCCTCCTGCCCCAAGTTTTTGCAGGTTTTGTTCACTACTGCATCGCTACCACCTAGCACACAGCAGGTGTTCATGTAATTTGCTAAAAAAACGAAAGAGCAAATGAGACGCGCAGGGCAGGCCTCCGAGCCCGCCAGGAGTGGGAAGAGGTCGAGGAACGCGGCAGCGAAGAGAACAGGCTCTGGACACAACCAACCACGGGGCCCGTCTGTCCTGCCTCTGTCTCTACCGGGCACCCTTCGCCGCGTGGCGCTGCGGCTGGAGCGGGCCTACCTACCTCGGCGTCGCGGTTGAGGCGGTACACGTAGAGCTGCGAGGTCCCGGCCACCACGAGGTTGCGCTCGCTGTTGTTAAAAAAGTTGCAATACATCGAGAACTCGAGGCCGGTGGGCGGATGCGCCTGTTTGTATACGGCGTACATGGCGCCGAGCCCGGGCTGCACAGGGCCGGAAGGCGACAGGATGAGCCGGGCCGCCGGCGCACGACCACAGGACCGCCCGCCCGCCGGCCGCCCACCTAGCAGTTGGAGCCGGGTGGCGGGGGACCCGTACGGCAGTGAACACAGCCCGGCAGGGCCCGGAAGCCGCGCGCCGAGATTCCGTGTTTCTGCGCTTGCGCAGCGCCGCCAAGGCGCAGCTGCCGCGGGGGCGACAGCGGCCCCTGGTGGTCTGGGGCGGCCTCGAGGCTCCGCCTCCGGAGCCCCGAAAACCGAGCTCTCTCGAGATCCAGGGTCCCACTGCGGGCGAACGCAGGAGCGTGTTGGAAGCCGGACGGGGCCTGAGGCGGCTCAGGGCTGCCGGCCAGGGCCCTGCCCGCCCCAGGACCCCAGAATGGGGTCACCGCTGAGGGTCTCGCCCGCAGAAAGAGGCGAGGTCTTAGGCGCCCTGCCGGGTGCCGAAGCTCAGCCAGGCGAGCCTCGCAGTGTGGAGGCCGGGAGGGCAGAGACCCCCGGACGTAAACACTCGCCAAATTACGCCCCGGCAGGTGCCGCTAGTGCGGCGGACGCCCGACTAGTCCAGGGAGAGCTTCCTGGAGATGCCGTGTCCCGTCCCTGCTCAGTGTTCCCCCGCAGAGCGACCCCCCCGCCCCCCCCAAAACACGCGCACTCACGGCGCACGGCCCTGACTGGCACTGGCGGTCGCGTAGCTGCTGGTGGTCCCGCCGGCCCCTCTACGAGCCCCTCCCCGCAGAACGGCACTTTTCGCTTCTCGTGCCCACTGCTCCCTCCCGAGGCCTGGCACAGTTGCCCACTTCAAGAGCCCTGGAGCCAGGACCATGCACAGCTAAACAGTCCTCTCCTCACTTGGCAGGGACTCGCCCTAGGTACCCGCGAACAGGTCTGGGATTTAGAAACAGAATTTTTTTTTTTGGCCGCCCCGCGCGGCTTGCGGGATCTTAATCCCCCGACCAGGGATCAACCCGTGCCCCCTGCAGTGGGAGCGCGGAGTCCTAACCCCTGGACCGCCAGGGAATTCTCAAGAAACGGAATCTTGGGAAATAAAACAAGAAAATATAGTCACACCCGAGAAAATGGCATAGAAATATGTGTTCATGTTGCATCCAGATCCGCTCACTTGCTCATTTCAGCAACAAGGCTTCAAATCTGGACCCTTGAGCGGTGGACAAAGGGGTCACTTGGATGCCTGGGCAGGTGTGTGACCCCTAAGTCACAGCAAACCCCTTTAAAAGTCATAACAAAACTGAACCCTGAAAAGAGGGGTGGGCTGGGGCAGAGCTTACCCTGGGCAGGAGAGAACACACGGAGCCCATTTCTCTAGGAGCCCCGCGCCCTTTCCTAGAATTCCTGCGACGTGTAACTGTGTCACCCGAGCCTTTGTGGGGAGCCTGCCTCCCAGACTTGCTATTTTATATAATGTATTTATATATATTTGTGGATGTGATAGAAGTCTTGGGGGAGTGGGGGCCAGCTGCTACTCTCCCCACTCAAGCCCCTTCTTGCTGTAGCAAAATAAGCCCCCTCTTCCCCTTTTCCCTTCAGGCCTTCTATTAATACATAGCCCCCTGGCAGGCTGGTTTAAGGCAGTCTGAGTATTGGGGTCAGGTACCAATGAAAAATCACGACTTATCTCGCTCCCTTGTAAACCATTATTTGAGTTTTCGTCCTAGTGCAATTACTTTATCCCTCGATTTTTGAGAAACTGGTCCTTTTGTCATTTGTCATGTTTCCCTCCCTCCAAATCTTGATCTGGGAATAGCAGAGATACGTCCCCCGCCACACCCCCCACCCCTGCCCAACATAAAAGTGGTACCCGTTTGTCTCCATACAGAGCAGGGGCTTCTGCTTCTGTTCTGGTCTTGACCCCAGAGACTTGCCTTCCTCTGGCTGACCATTTTTAAAATAATCTGAATTTACACTCAAGAGATATTCAGCCTGTCAGCTCCCCTTTTAAAAAATCAAAGATATGCTTTCATCTCAGTGAGAGCATGTCTCCAAGCAAAGGCTCCTCTATTCCGGTCATCCTGAACCAGGTGGGTGACTGTTTCAGAGGTTTTCTCTTTTGCCCAAACTCCACCTAATAAAGTTCTGATAGCATGAAAAAAAAAAAAAAAGTCATAACAAAAACTGTAGCCAGAGCCACCCTGAGGATGTACTAGAGGAGGGAGCAGGGGCAGAGCTGGGGCTGTGGCCAGAACACTTAACTCTCCTCGTCCAAGTCAGATGGACATAGTCGTGGCACCCACAGCGCAGGGCATCTGTGATGGATAAACAGGTCAGTGGCCACAGAGCCCTCAGACTCGAGCCTGGCATGTGGCAAGTGCCCTGACACAGGAATGAGAGTTTGTTTGTGGGAGAGAGGTGGTCGGTGCAGAGAGAGGCAGGGATGCTGAAGGAGCACAGTGCCGGGAGAGCAGCAGCGGGCGGGGCGCAGCTCCATTCCAGGCGGACAGGAGGAGAAGGGGGGCAGAGGGACTGGGAGGTTGTGGGGCTGCCAGCAGGAAAGCAGATGTGGGCCTGCCTGGTGGACGTACTTCTTCAATGGGAAACTTAAGGAGGCTGTCAGTGGAAGTGGGGGCTCAAAGTTGCTCGAGAGGGACGGTGATGGGCTGGAGGATGGTGCAAGGCTGGGGGGTGGGAGGGGTGATGGGGCGGCCAGTACAAGAAGCCAGTAGAAGCTCACATAACAGATTCTTCCCTAGAGACTTCAGAGGAGCACAGCCTGCTGACCCCTTGATTTCAGACTTCTGCCTCCAGAACTCTGAGAAAATAAATTTCTGACGTCCTAAGTCACCCAGTGTGTGGTGGGCTGTGCTACAGCCCTAGGAAACTACCACGAGGGGACTCTGAGGATGGACACTTCTGCTGAGGACAGTGGAGCAGAATAGTAGAGGCCTGGGCCTCACTGAGGGTTGCCACACACTCTGGTCTGATTATCTCCAGGCCCATTTTTCATGAGAGAGAAACAAGCCCTCATCTGTGTTAAGTGCTGCTGCTTGTTTTGTTTTTTCTGCTACAAGCAAACAAATTTGATTCCTGATTGGACCCCAGGTCCTACCTGTGGCCCACAGACCCTGGCCGATTTCTCTGGCTTTGCTTCCCATGCATTACAGATGAGGGGACTGAGGCTGGCTACTTGGAGGTCCCTGAGCTCAGCTATCCTGGCTCCTCATCAGGCACCAGGCACTGCTGTGGGGAGAGATACTGCCCCACCTGTCGACCTTTCTTGGTGGGAGACCCTTCCCTCCCAGCGAGGTGAGCAGGCTGGGCTCCAAGGACAAGAGTGTCTTTATTGAAGATGGGTGCCGGGGCTCTCAGGGTGGCTGCGGTTTTTAAGGGCTGAGACAGTGCAGGGCCAGGAGCCAGAGTCAAGGGCCGAGACTGGGGCAGAGGCTATCAGAGGGTGATATTATCCTCATACAGCGACAACAGCAGCAGGACGGTCCAGCCGCCCAGCAGGCCCACGTTGTGCAGCAGGAAGAGGAGCCAGGGCCGCCGGTCCCGCACGTTCAGCATGGCCGGGAGCTGAGGAGGAGGTGGGCCCTGGGTCAGAAGTGAGCTCAGAGTTCCTGCTCAGCTCCCGCCCACGGCAGTCCCCTCCCGCACTCCGCGCTGACCATGTCGCAGAGCGCCACGTAGAGGAAGAGGCCAGTTGCTACCGCCAGGATCCAGGTCTCGCCGTCTTCGCCGACGCGTACAGCGAGCGCCACGTAGAGGCCGATGAAGGCCGTGAGCCCCGAGGCCAAGTTCAGCAGCAGCGCCCGGCGCACCGACAGCCCCGCGTGCAGCAGGGCCGCGAAGTCCCCTGGGGCGGGAGGGGCGGGGTCAGGCCTAGAGCCCCGCCCACCCGACGGCCCGCCCACCCCCGACAGACCTCGCCCCGCTCCGATAGTCCCTCCCAACTGTCCCGCCAACCAACCAACCGCACCCCAGGCAGGCCCCGCCCACTACGGGCAGGCCCCGCCCCCGACCCGTTGGAACCTCTCGCGGCTCACCCAGCTCGTGCGGCACCTCGTGGCAGAACACGGCCAGCGAGGTGGCCAGCCCCGTCTTCCAGGAGGACGAGAAGGCGGCGCCCACGGCCAGACCGTCGGCGAAGTTGTGCACGGCGTCTCCCAGCGTGATCACGTAGGGCAGCAGTCTCAGCTCTGCGGGCGCGGCCGGCGTGGGTGGGCATCTGCCTCGCACCTCCTCGCCCCCGCCCACCCCGCGCCTGTGCCGCGCACCGAACCCCTGGCACCCAATGCTTCCGGGGCCTCCCTCAGGGCTCACCTGGGCTCAATCTCCGGGGCTCCGGGCTCAGCAGTTCGGGGCTCTCCTCCGCCACCTGTTGGGGGGGGGGGATGCGGTCCGCGTAGATGAGCCTCTGGCCCGGGAGGAGAGGAGGGGCTCGCGGAGCTAGGTCCTCAGCTCAGGCCAAGGGCAGAAGCCTTGGCGTGGGGGCTGGGAGTGCAGACAGGGCTCCGCGTGGGGTAGGGACGTCCGGCCAGAGCCAGCTCACCAGGTCTGCGCGCGAGCCCTCGTGGGGCTGCTTGGGAGGCCGGAGATCGCTCGGCGCTAGCTGCAGGGACACGCCATGGCTGTGGCCGCCGTGACTGTGTCCGTGGCTGCAGGGCCCGTCCTTTCGGTCCTGCGGGGACAGCGGCTCAGGGTCCACCACGCCAACCCCCCTCCTCCCCACACCGCGTCCAGCCCCCATGCACCTGACCTCCGGGTCCAGGGGTAGCAAGAGGTTGAAGAGGCTCTCGAACAGGAAGAAGGCATAGAGACCACCCAGCACAGCTAGGAGGCGCCAGGTGGGCTGCAAGCCAAGGCCTTCGCCATCATGTGAGTGCAGCCCCAGCACCTGGGTGGGCAGAGGGCACTGGGCCAGTTGCCCCAGGGCCTCCTCCCCCCAGACAAGGAGATAGGGGTTAGGGGTCAGGGAAGGGTGCCAGGAGGGTGTGCCTGGAAGGAAGGCTGGGTAGGGGAGTCCCTGGTGGGGGAGGGAGGGTCCTGGTGGGCAGGGGGCCAACCTGAGGCGTCAAGTGCAGAAGCGCGTCGCCTGTGAGCGCGCCTACAGCCATGCTCAGGAAGGTCTGGATGATGTAGTGGGTAGCAGTGCTGCATCTGGCACAGGTGAGGAGCGAGAGCCCGAAAATGGAGCTGAGGCAGATGAGCAGCGTAGCCAGTGAGCCATATAGGTACCCTGGTGGTGGGGGGGGGGGACGCAGTGAGAGCCTCCCTCTCAGCCTCAGCCCCCCACCCCTGCTTCCCAGGGAAGGGTGTCCAGGTGGGGTCCAGGAGTGAGCAAGACCCGCCAGGGCTGCTCACGCTAGCCCTCCGGCCTCAAAACTCCATCCTCTTCCCTTTCAGGCCCCCATATTCCCTGCTACCCCTCTACGCCAATGGCTCTTTCTCCTGCCAGCCCTGGCCCAGCTCTCCCCACCCCTCCCAAACCCAGCGGCCACTTCCTCCTCCCTTTTCGGTCCCACCTCCATGCTGCCAGCCCCCTGGGCACAGCCAGGCACAGCTGGGGAGGTGGGCACTCACTCTCCACCTGGCTGAGCTGGTCCTGGGTGGGCTGCTCAGGCTGGGGGCTGCAGGCCCCACTCAGTTGCTGCTGGAGCAGGGCAGGGCTCAGTTGGGCCCAGGCCTCTGGTGTCACCCCAGCCTGCTCAGACAGCCCGTACACAGCCATCACATCTCCAGCACTCAGGCATACCTGGGGGGTGACAGGCCTGGGGGTCAGGGACCTGAGCAGACTAGTGGGACCCCACCTCTCTCCAGGACTAGGGCGCATGGGCTGCTCACTGTGTCCCACATGCTGGAGCTGCTGTTGGGGGTGGCAAGGGGCACAGGGCCCTGGCGGTTGGCCCCCTCTCCCAGATGACCGTGATCACTGTGGTCACCATGGGTCTCGGTCGCTCCGCCCACCCCCAGGCGCTGCATCAAGGCCTCCAGCTCTGGCAGGGAGGACAGAGTGACAAAGTTTGTGTGGGCTCCAGCCCTGCACTCCCCAGGGGCACCGATGCTGGGGTTCAGGGCACTCCCTGCCCAGTGGCCCAGCTCAGGCCTCACCATCCAGTGTGATGTTGGGGTTCTCGCTGCTGTGCTGCCGGAACACGAAGTCCACGAAGTACTGAGGGGTCGGCAGGGCTCGGAAGCAGGACCCGTTCCTGACGTGGTCCAGCAGGGCAGCCAGCACTGGGCCGGGGCTGCCGGGAGACCCCACCCCCGCCGCTTCCTCCAACAGCTGAGGCAGGTCTACACAGGCCTGGGGAGGAGCTGGACCTCAGCCTCACTGGCAACGTGGACTTCCTGGCCTCTAGCTCTGCCATTGCCCCTGGTGCCCCCTGGACTCCAGTGACCCTGGACCAGCCTCCTGGGAGCACCACTTCTTCCTGTTCACGTAAGACCTGGGCTGGGCCCCTCCCCTGCTTGGGGCCCCTCCCTGGTACCACAGGCCTCCCCCTTCCTGGCCCAGCGGGTCCAGGCCCCCACCTTTCCCCCAGTGTTCCTCCCTGTAGCCCCAGGAGCTTTCTCAGACCCCGTCCAGGGTCAGGGCCCCTCCTGGGGCCCCTGCAGCCCTGCCCGACTCAGTGGTGAGCGTCCATTTGTGATTCCCCCAGCCCAGACTCCCCAAAGTGCCCAGAAAGGCGTCGAGGCCCAACCCCCTAAGGGGTCCCCGTCCCCTCAATCCCTCTTGGCTCCTCCTCACCCACCGCCCCCCCGGCCAGCCCGCCCGAGCCCCCACCTCCGCAGAAGTGGGCCGGCCAGCGGCCTGGGCCTGAATCTTCTGCAGCAGCCGGGTCAGGCCTGGGGTCAGGGCCTCAGGGCTCTCGAGCAGGGCCAGGAGCTGGTCGGCGCGGGAGGCCCAGCGGTCAGCCCGGACATCCGCACAGGTGCCCTCCGGGTTGCTGAGGTAGAGGGCGGCGGCAGCACTGAGGCGGGCGATGTGCCTGGGCTCCAGGGCTGGACCGGAGCGGAGCCCTGGCTTCTCAGGCCTGCCCAGGGCCAGGGCGTCTTCCACAGACAGGCACTGTGGGCAGAGACAGGTGGGCAGGGGCCAGGTATCTGTGGCCCAGGAGCCGCCCCCTTCCCTCCGGGGGCCTCACACAAGGACCACCGTCCTCTCTATCCCTCTCACAGCGATACCCCTCCATCACCTGCTCACTCACATACTCTCCCCACCATCCCCCCCAATGACAGGACTGCGCCTGCACGCGCGTACACACACACACACACACACACACACAGGGGTCCCGCCACCTCAGGGTGATTTCTTCCTGGAACCACTGCCACTTTGCTGGCCTGGGGGCTGACGGGGTTGGGGTGGGGCAGCCCTGGGGTCCCGGAGCCGCGGGTCCCTACACGCCACCGCCCCACCAACAGGGAGGGCAGGAGGGTCTGAATGCGGAGTGGGGAAAGGTGGGCTCGGGCCTGCAGGCAGGGCCCAGGCGCCAGGCCACTGCACTCGGCCCGCCTCCTGGAGTTTGCCCGAGCTCTTTGCTGCCGGCCCTCGGGGTGGAGCGGCGGGCTGGGGCTGGGGCTGGGGCCGGGGGACCCGTCGGGTGGGGCCGTTACCTTTCCACACGGCCCGTCGGCGCAGTGCACACGGGCCGCTAGTGTATTTAACAGGCTGCCCAGCGCCGTGCGGTCCAGAACACCTTGGCCTGAGGACAGCAGGGTCAGCAGACGGGCAGGTGGGGTCGCCGTCCCGGTCAACGCCAGCGCGGCCAGCAAGGCCAGCAGCAGCCCTGGCTTGGGCCCGGCCGGGCCAACCAAGCTGCGGCCCCCAGGTGCTCTGAGTTCCAGGGAGGCCATGGTCGCCTGGGTGGCTGTGGGCCGCATGGGCTGCCTGCTGCCAGACTCGGGCTGGGCTGGGACCCGCCCGTCCCGGCGAGGCTCTCCAGGCATTTCCTGCGGGGCCCTGTGATTGGCTGCTGGAGGTGTCGCAGGTTAACCATTCCAGGTCCTCCCTGAGCGAGGTGCTGCTGCCCGCGGGGGGCGAGCCCGGGCTGGGCCCACTGAGCTGTGGCCCCGGGCCACCCCCTCTGCTCCCGCAAGGATCTTGTTACCGAATGCAAGTCTGTGTGCCCGACGCACAGTGAGGCCAAACAAACCGAAACGTCAGAGTCTGGAGCAGAGAAGGGTTTACTGGGGGGCCGAGCAAGGAGAACGGGTGGCTCGTGCTTAAAAACCCTGAACTCCCCGATGGTTTCTGGGGAGTCTTTAATAGGCAAACTTTGGGGTGAGGGCAGCAGGGCATGTGACTTTCTCCTGAGTGGTTGGTGGGGAGGTGGCGGCGGTGCTGTGGGGTCCCAGCTGGTAGTCGCCATCCTCCACCTGGGTGGGGGCCTTCGTTCTGGCAGAAGAGCTCCAAGGGGAGCCAGGACCTTGCCCCAAGGCTGTAGTTTCTTGACTGCCCCTCCTTTGTTTCCGCATCCCCTCCCTTCCCTGATTAGCAACGGTTTGAACCTGCCCTTTGGAACTCAGGGAAGGTCTTAGGGGGCTGAATGAAGCCCATTTCCTACAAATGAGAAACGGGGGACAAGGGAAGGATTTGTACTCAGGAGGCCCCCCCGGGTCCTGCTCAGTTTCAATCCCCCCCTTTTTTTTGGTGCTCCTCAGTCTTGAGAGGAACAGGTGTCGGACAAGACAGGGAATAAGGTTTGCGTAGAGAGGCTACGCAGGAACTTGGCAGAGGAACTCGGTTTTAGGGGAACTCCGTTTCAGTGTGGGTGTTGCTTCCCGGGGCCCTGTCTCTGAGAGCTGCCCTCAAGCCAAGGGGGCCTGGCGCAGAGGTTCCAAGACACCACCGCAGGCCCGGTCCCCACACCCACCTGAAAGCCCCCATACGGCCCCGCCCCAGTGCCCTCCCTGCAGCACCCCCAGCCGGGCCCCCCCCCCCCCCGGCTCGGGCAGCTTAGACACCCCCAGAGCCTTCGAGGGCCTCGCTGGGGGTGGGGTCCTGAGCTGCAATGGAATTCTGTGTTGAAATTCTTGCGGGCTGGAATCCGAGGGAATTGAGATAAGGTGCTGGCTGAGTCATGTGCCCCTCTCCAAACCCTCCAGGGAAAACTCCCCAGGAAATGGCCAAAGCCCCACACAAACAAGAGCAAAAAGGAGGCTGGGCCCTCTGCCCATACCCCCTGGCTCACCAGCCAGTGAGGGGCTCCTGGGCCCTGAGGGCAGCAGGAAGCAGGAAGTGGGCGCTAGCCTCCGGGGGAGGGGCAGAACTGTGGCTCCCGCTCCGGCCTTTGAACTTCTAGGCCTCATCTCTGCCTAGTTGGCAGTCTGGGGAAAGGGGCAGACCCCAGGGAGCTAGCCAACACCCCGGTCTCGGGGCAGCCTTGCCTTCTAGAGGGAGTGTGTGGGTGGCCCCTTCCACACCTGGTTGGACCGACTGCTGACCCTGACCCTGTCCCTAGGGGGTGTGGTTGGGGTGGGGGAGGAGAGGCTCCAGGGGACCTGGGAGCTCAGGCCCCAGGACTCTGTCCCCATCATCCTGTGCCACCCAGGGCAGGGCCTCAGGCTGAGGACGGTGTCCTGGGCCCGAGTTCAGGTGTAGTTCCTGCTCTCCCACCCACACACGTGCTGGATGGCACTGCAGTGTGACCTCGGTGGGTCCTAAGGGGATATCAGGCAAGGGGAGGGGATGGGAAGAGTCTGCCAGGGGTTCAGATGACTCCTGGACCCCTGAGTCAATGAGGAGGGAAGCTGGAAAGATTCGGGCTACCCCCCCACCCCAGTTGTTGGGCCCAAACTGGCCTTTTTCCTACCCCACCTTGTCAGGGCCAGGGGCTGGTTGGAGCTGAGCCTGGGACCAAGCTGCTGCCTCAGGTCATCCACTGCTCAAGGCCTGGTTAGCTTCAGGGAAAAGGTCTCAGCCCAGCTGTTCAGGTCCCCTGGTGGAGGCCTGGCACACAGCTGGCATGCCCTCGGGCCTCAGCACCCCTCTGTGTGGGCCCACGTTTCCCTGCTTCATGTCCCCCCAACCACTTACCCATGCCCTCCCTTCCTAGCCCAGAGCAGCCATAGTGTGTCACCAACTCCCCTGCACATCTGCCTGTCCCCCGCCAGCGCTGGGCTTATCCCCAGGCCCCTCCTGCATCAGGCCATCATCCAGCAAGCGCCAGACACCCACATTCATTGCAGGATATTCACAGAAGCCCAAGATGGAAGCAGCCCAAGGGCCCATCAGTGGCTGAACAGATGAACAAAATATGGTCTAGACATACCACAGAATATTATTCAGACATGAAAAAGAAGGAAATCCTGTCTCATGCTAAAACATGGATGAACCTTGAGGGCATTACGCTAAGTGAAATAAGCCAGTCACAAAAGAACAAATTCTGTATGATTCCATTCATACTTCCGAGGTTTTGGGGGTCGCCAGAATCCAGGGGTAGAAGGCAGAATGGTTGGTGCCAGGGGCTGGGCGGGATAGGGAGCTGTTTAATGGGGACAGTTTTAGTTTAGGAAGATGAGAAGGGTCCTGGAGACAGGTGGTGGCAATGAATGCACGACGTGGTTAACGCACCTAATGCCGCTGAACTTAGAAATGTGTCAGGTGGCCAACTTTGTTTTACATATTTCATTGCAATAAAAAATTAAAAATAATTAATAAAAAATTAAAATAGACCCCAACAACCCTCCCTGGCCCTTTGCCCCCTCAGCTCCCTGGACAGCAGGTCGTGGGGACTCAGGCACTGGTGGCCTCTCCCAGGCTCCACTGAAGCCTCACCCCAGCCCACACTATTGTCAGAGTCACCGAGAGCCCCGCGGGCCAGACTCGGCAGGGCTCTTCCTCGGCTTGGTCCGCCCTGGAGCTCACTGTCCTCCACACCTGGGCCTCTGGTCTCCTCCCCGGGCCCCGGTCACCCCTTCTTCAGCTCCGGCATTGATGCAGCGCCAGTCCTGCGCCTCGGGTAGAATTCCTGGCACCCATGATAGCGTGCCTTCACCCCCGACACCAGCCTTCACCCTTGTCTCTGGAACCCCACCCTCTGGTGTGCAGCCTCGCACCTGACAGCTCCCCTTGACCATCTGAGAGCCAAGGCCAGCTCCGCCTGTGCACACAGGGCCCCTCCTCCCCAGGTGTCCACATTTCAGTCGGAGCTCCTCCACCCCTCCAGGTGCTCAGGCTCAAGCCTGGGTGCAACCCCGGAGTTCTCATTCCACCGCTGCATCCAGCAAAGACTGTGGGCGCCACACACACAGCACGGTCCACACCCAGAACCTGACGGTCTCTCCCCCTCACTTGCTGACTCTGCTCTTCCCTCCTAACACCCAAGGGAGATGAGGGCCTCTGCTCTTGAGTCCCTCACTGGCACCTGGGGCTCCTGGGTACAACCCCAAGTCCTCACCCGCCTTCCAGCCCTGTTTCCCACCCGGCTCCCCACACCCTTTCTCCTTCCCCAGGGAGCCCTGCTCACTTCTCCTGGACCTGCTGTTCAACGCTGAGAGCTGTTCCTGACCACCCCATACGCAATGGCACCTCCCCATTGGCAGCCTTGGACCTCCTCCATCACCACTCGAAATACCACACACTTTATTTGCTTGCCTCTAGAAGCCAGATACAAAGCAGCACCACTAAGAGAGAGAAAATGCTACAATGAAACTCTGGCATGTCCCTTATCCCAACGCCACAGCTGCTAAAACTGGAACCAACCCACCTTGGAACCCAGAGCCCTGGTCTCTGGTTTGCTGCTTGCTGTCTGCCCCAGAGGATGAGGACGCGGACGTGAACACTGTGGGGCCAGGCAGCTTCCAGCACTGACGGCACAAGGCCTTGGAGCAGGCGTGGTGAACACTAGTAAAGGATCTGGCGTTGCTTCCCCACCAGGCTTTGGGCAAGGCCAGCTGTGGGGCTCCCGTGGCATCTGCCGGCTGGGCCTTGCTCCCGGGTGAGGGACACCCTTGGCGGCAGGCAGAAGGACAAGCTGTGCTATTGTGAGCTATCAACCGGGGCTCCTGTGAGCTACCGCACAAGGATGGGCCCTGCTGCAAAGGTGTCAGGCTCTGCGCCAACCTGGCCAGCTGGGCTGCCACGCTGCCTAAAGCTCTCAGCTGAGGGGTGGGGGAAGGTGTGGCAGGCAGAGGCAAGCCTACCTGGCCTGGGGGGAGGCGCACCCCTGCTGGCTTGCCAGGCGGTGCTCACCAGGGAAGCCGCTGCCTCTGAAGTGCCACTGAGGCTCTTCCCTGATGAATGGGCTGCGTGCTCCCGAGGCCCAGAGGTCAGACAAACAGGCAGGGTGGGCCTGGGGGCGGTGGGGGCGCCCACAGCAGCAGGGAGGTCAGAAAGCATCTTTATTGGGGGAGCGGGCTCCAGGCCACTGTGCACGGCAAAACGTGTGCTGACGTCGGGGGAAACGGGACCATGGCAGAAGGTGGGGGTAGGGAGGCTGGGCTCAGGCGTGCAGGAAGCGGTTGAAGGCGTTGTAGGCTGACTCCAGGTCGAAGAGCATCTGGCGCACCTGGGAGTCGTCCAGCTCGTCTGAGGCTGACATGCCGCTCAAGGTCTGCAGCCTGTGGGGCACAGAGCACAGAGCTGGGCTGGGGCGGGGGGGGGGGGCGGGCTACGGGGCTGGGACGGACGGGGCGGCTCAGCAGGTGACACACTCACCACTGGCTGACCGTCTGGCGGCCCTCGAAGTCAGGGGGCAGGTGGCTCATGCGGTGCATGGTCTCCATCAGCTCCCGCAGGTCGGGCTGGATCTGCGGAAACACGACCCGCTGGGACACCGACCCCGCTTCCCCTGCCCCCACCCCCGACTGCCCGGGAGCCGCACCTCGTCCATGGCCCGGATCTCCAGGCGCAGCTTGTCCATGACTGTGATGAAGAGCTGGCGGCAATTGTGTGTGTGAGACGACGTGGGCCCCCGGCAAAGACCCCCGCCAGCCTGGTCCTCTGCAGGGTTGGGCCCGGGGCAGCACCAGCCGGCCCTCGCCCTCCTCAGCCTCGGCCGTGGGGTCACGTGGGCCCTAACCCTGACCCTGCACCTCAGGAGCTGTCAGTGGGTGGGAGCCCTGGGCACATCCCACGTGGGCCTTGGGATGGGAGGGGCCTCAGGGGGTTTCCCGGAAGCTGCCCAGGAGGACTGCCCCCCCCACCCCCCTCCAGCTACTCTGTGCACCGCGGGGCTGTGGGCACGTGGCCCTCCCGCCTCCACACCGAGACGACGTCGGCAATGCAGCGATTCAGGTTGCCCTTGTCGTCCTTGATGGTGATGGGCCGGTCCTCCTTGATCCTCTCCATGGCAAGCGGGCAGTCCAGCTGAGGGAGGGCACACGGTGCTGGGCCTCACGGGGCAGCCCAGCCCGAGCCCAATGGCCCCCATGCCCACGCCCGCCCCGGCCCCTCAGGGTGGAGGGGCCGCTCACTCACGCGGAACTTGCGGCAGAATTCATCGATGGAGCTGACCTCTGACCCCTGCACCTGCCGGAAGGCAGCTTTGTACTGGACCAGGAGCCGGGAGCAGGCCGCAGTGTACCTGGGGGGAAGGGTCAGGCTGCCGCCCTCAGCGCCAGGCCAGCGCCGCCTGGCACATCCTGCTTATCCTCGGCCCTTCCAGACAAGTGGCAGCTCGCACGGAGGGCTGGGTGAAGGGCCAGGGACTGGCCATCGAGGGCCGAGCCTTCCCACTTGGTTTATACAAAAAAAGAACTCTGGAAGGTGGCGGGAGATGGTAATGGCCAAAATACGGCTCCCACACGGACCTGGCCTGGACTGTGCAGCCTGGCCCCCAGCCCAGCACCAGGCAGAGGCCCAGCGAGACCCCTCGGGCCCGCTCCTCGGGCCGTGTTGGCTGTGCCTCCACGTCGACAGCTCGTGGTCCTATGGGGGAGGGGCTGCTGCACCGAACAAAGGCCCCACGTACCTCCTGGCTGCCAGGCCTGGCCAGCGGCACCCCACAGACCGACTGCCTGTGCCACCCTGCTCGCCTTCTATGCCTTTGCACTGATGAGGCCCCAGGTAGCAAAGCTGGGGCAGAATCCTGAAGCCAGGCCGCTGGGCTCCCCTCTCCCCAGAATGCTGGGCTACTGCCGCCAGGACGTCCCTGCCTGAGATGGCACCAAGGCCACCAGCACCCAGGGGACCCTCCTTGCGCTGGGTGGGCCTCAGACCCCCGCCCCTGCTCCTTACTGAGCACCCCAGCCCTGGAGGGCAGAAACAAGCTTCCAAGTATGGGTCGGTGGTGCAGGGAAGCGGGCTCTCACTCGTTGGGGCTGACGCAGTCCTTGATGTATGCCTTCTCCAGGGCCTGCATCGTCTTCACAACTGCAAACAGCTCCGCCATGTTGTCATACCTGAGGGGGCGCCTCCTTCAGCCGCGGCCGCCAAGGCAGGGAAGCCGGGGTCCCGGAGCCTAGGGTGCCAGTCCTACCCCAGGTGCCGCCGAGGCAGAGCTCCGTGTCTGGCTGCCCCTCTCACCCCACCCCTGGCAGAGGCTTCTTGGGACCCGTTTCCCTGGGCCGACCCCATGTCCTTCTGATCCTCAGTATGGGGGAGGCAGGCAGCGTGGGTGCTGGACTCACTTCTCCCGCTCACGGGCATTCTTGTACAGCTTCACTTCCTGTTAGGGAGACAGGGCAGAGGGTCGGCCAGTAGCGCCACAGTGGCTGCGGGGCCCCGGTGAGGACCACGCGGACAAGGACTATTGGCCAACGCCGCCAGGCGGGTGCCCGCCACTCACCTCATACAGCTCCGGCTTGTTTCCAGGGGCTGCGACAGAACAGGCAGATAGCTGGCAGGCTGCTTACGAAGGTCACCCTGGCAAGCTTGTCCACCGCCCTGGCCCAGCCCCATCTCAGCACCCCTCCCAAGGCCTCCCCCGGGCTATGTCCCAAAGGGAGCTGGGGGAATTTCAATCTCGGCATCCCCATCAGTTAGTTTGTGGGGTGACCTGAGCAGAGGACATGCCTCTGGGTCCAGGGGGCTGCACGCCAGGGCTGGTCCTCCATTCCACCTGTTTCTGGGCTACCTTGCTTACGATGCAGTGATGGGCACACACGTTTGTCACACGCTTTGTAATCTATTCCCTGGCTTGGGGACTGTGGGATACCCAAGACCCCCTGAGGTTCCAGGCACACTAAAGCTGTCATCTCTGCGCCCAGCTGACCCCACCTGGAGGAGGTCTCTGGGCCCCTGGCCACTACCTGAGGTCTTGCGGGGGCAGACACTTATAGACCTCCCAAATGCTCCGGCCACCACTCCCATCAGCCTCTGCCGCAGAGGCTGAAAGCCTAGGCCCTCTGGGTCCCTGGGCCCAGCTTGGGCCACACTCACCTCCCATGCCAGGAGTGGCTGGAATCCCGTGAAACATCCTGCAGGCTCAGGTGGCCACAGTACAGAGACCTAGGGAGCAGAGCCAGTGCTGACGCAAAGGTGACCCCCTAACACCCCTGGGCCTCATGAAGAGCTTCCCCATCCTCAGCAATGAACACACAGGGTGCTGTGCACCGTGCTGGGAATACCAAGCCACCCTGGAGGCTGCCGGCAGGAAGCAGGTGCAGGTGAGCATCTCAGGAGTGAGCAAGGGCAGGATGGCAGAGGGGGTGGGTGGGGGAGGGGTGCCCTGGAGCATGGTCAGGGCAGGTTGCTCTGAGTCAGGTGGCCAGGAGAGGAAGGGGCTGCAACTATCAGATGAATGACCTGGGTGAACGTTTGGGCAGAGAGAACAGCACATACGATAGCACGTATAATGTGAGGTCTTTACGCAGGAATGAATTTAGAAAAACAGACAAGCGTGGGGGGGGGGCGGGGGGGACGGTGAGCTTTCTGAGTGAGGGGCGTCCTAGGGGGTGAGGGGCGTCCTAGGAATGAGGACAGAGAGGCAGGGGGATCAAAGGGCACAGATCTCACAGGCCAGGAGAAGGAGTCTGGGTTTATCCTGGCACAGCCAGAGGTAACTACTGGAAGACTGAAGAAAGTCCTTCCGGCTCCAGGTGGGCGGCGGGCTGAGCCGACCGTGGAAGCAGGATCGCTTGCCCACTCCGGAAGTTGATGCGGTGACTGGGGCCACGTCCTGACGTGCTTTGGAGATGGAACCACCAGACCCAATGGAGAATTTGAAAAGGGGTAAAAAGTAAAAAGGACTCAAGAATGACACCCTTATTTCTGGACCAGTGGCACCATGACAGTGAGGTGAACTGAGATGGAGAAAGTGAACAAAGTAGGTGTGGAGGGCAGGCTGGTGTGCAGGAAAGCGCTGCGGTTGATCTGTTGGCTTTGAGAGGCTCCACAGACATCCGAGGAAGCTGCTGAGGCGGCTGGAGATCAGGGGAGAGGCCGGGGCTGGCAGGGCTGAGCCAGTGGCAATGAGGGGATGGATGGCGTCCCACAGGAGATGGCTAAGGGCGAACCAAGGTAGAAAGGAAAGCAGCCCACGTTGAGCCCCGGGCACCCCGGCGTGCGGAGGCTGAGCAGAGGGAAGGCCAAGGTTGTACAAGTTAAGCAGCAGGGGAGCGGGGGCGGGGCCGAGAAGGCCGACGCAATTACGAGAGCCCGCGGGGGTGGGGTGGGGACACGGATACCACTGAGCCACCCTCCCGCCGCATCAGAGAGGAGGCGCAACGGAGAGAAGGAAAAAACGGATCGTCTGTGGCTCTACAGCGAGATTCCACGCAGCCACGAAAACGGACGTCCACAGCCACAAGCGAATACTCGGCTGAACCTCACCAACCTGCCCCGACCCAGAACGGCGAGCTTCTAGAGAAAGCCCAATGAGCGCGGTGGGCGATCGGGCGGGCCGGGTGCGGGGCGCATAGGCCGCGGGAACCTTCGGGCCCGGCGGTCTGAGCGCCGCGCTCGGAGGCGCCAGTCCCGGGGAAACGGCTCTGGAGCCCTGGGGGGAGCCAGGAGAGCCGGGCACCGGGAGAGGGGACCACAAGACGGAGAGCGAGGAGGAGCACGGGCGCGGAGTGCCCTCCGCGGCACAGCGACACCCCCGGGCCTCAGCCAGGGCCGCCTTTCCCGCCCGCCCCCGGCCTGGAGTACCTGGGAGGCCTCGCGGATCCCGGAAATGGCGCGGGGGCGGAGCGCTCCCTGACGTCTTCGCTTGTGCGCGGGCCCCGATGTATGCGCCTGCGCGCACTTCCTCGGCGCCGGGTCCTGATGTCTGCGCCTGCGCGCGGGGCCGGTCCGCCTGGGCTTCTGGCTACTTCCCCGCAACCCCGCGCTCAGGCCAGGGCAGGCCAGGCCGGGGGTAACACTCTACGGGTCTGATCCAGCCATGCCTGATAGGAACCGGAAGAGGTAACGAAGGGAGAAGGCTTTGCCTTCACCTGTAGGGCCTCTAAGTGGCCGGATCTGTCCTGGAAACTGTGCCCCACAGGGTTGACAGAAATTGATAACAGAAATCCTTGAGCTTGTCTTTACAGCTTCGTAAAAACTCCTCCACAAACAACAAGGACCTACTGTACCGCACAGGGAACTATATTCGGTATCTTTTAATAACCTATAATGGACAAGAATCTGAAAAACAACATATACACAAAACATATATACAAAACTGAGCTGAATTGCCTTGCTGTACACTTGAAACTAACACAACATTGCAAATTAAGTGTACTTCAATGAAAAAAAGCCCTCCGCTTGTAACCTGCCTTCACTGACCAAGCTCGCCTTTAATTGTTGATACAAAAACGTGCATGTCCTGAAAAATAAGATGTTTGCTCTGAGTTGTTTTCCAGGAACTTGGAGTCACCTGTGTCCAGTCTGAGCTCAAGCCAGTTAAGACTGGTTGGGACCACCAACCCTAAAACTGGGCCTGCACAGGTGTCCAGTGAATGACCTTTTGACATCAGAGGGCCCAAGCCCCCACCCTCAGATCATGTGCCATTTTTTAACATGGGTCCCATGAGGAAGCAGGTAATTCAGACACACCTCTGCAGAACACAGATTATGTCACCTTTTTCCTACCTCCAATCTCCTTTCCCCATGCTTAAGATCACCCTGCCTTTTTTTTTTCCTTTCTTTTTTGGCCACACAGCTTGTAGGATCTTAGTTCCCTGAACATGGAACCAGGCCCAGGCTGTCGGCAGTTAAAGTGTTGGAGTCCTAATCACTGGACTGCCAGGGAATTCCCCCAACCTGCTTCTTCATCCCGTAAATACCCTACGCCCCTACTTTGGGGAGGCCAGTGTGAGATCCGTCCTCCTGTCCCCTCACTTGGCTGCCTGTGAATAAACCCTCTCTCTCTGCTGGTTGTGGCTCACTGCTTATTGGGGAGGGAGGCCTCATTCCAGAGCGCTCTGACAGCACAGTGAACCCCTCGGAAGGCCACAGCAGGGAGGGAGGCGGCAGCAGCGGCTTCCTTTGTTAGAGGCTTGGGCGGGCGGGGCGGGCGGGGCGGGCTCAGGCAGTCAGAGGTGCCTGAAGAAGAGCCTGGGGCCCCGGTCCAGGGTGCACGCTCTGGGGCCCGGCCGGCGGGGCAGCAGCTGATGCACGGCAACCCGGTCCTCAGCAGAGAGACGTCTGCTGCACAGCTGCAGCTCCTGCAGCTGCACCGTTAAGTTGTCCCAGAGGCGCAGGCCCAGGGGGCCCTGGACAGCACAGCCTGCAGAGGGAAGGCAGGAGTAGGCCTCAGGCTATGGCCGGGGGCCCGCGGGAACCAGTGGTGTTCGTAGAGGGGGGCCCTGTGGGGCTTTTCTCTTTGCCACTTCCTCTGAGGCCCCAAGGGCTGCAGCGAGGGGCATGAGCAAAGGCCAGCAGAGGCCCGATAATTCTCTAGGAAGGAGTGTGCTCTCCCAGGCCTACTGTGCCCAGGACTGTGGACTCCCTTCCCAGCCAGTGGTCGGGCACGAGGGAGGTTGGCTAAAGTAAACACCGCATTCACATCTGTGCCTCTGCCATTGTCTGACGATGCCTGGGTCTCTCCCTCCATAAAATGGACCCAAACGGCTACCTGTGAGTCTCAAGACACTGAGCTACAAGGCTCAATCCTCAGAGAGACCAGAGAATACCCAGCAGGCTCACGACCCCAGGGAGCTTGGTGAGAGGGTGCAGGTGCCAAGAAGCCAGGTGTGTGGGGAGCAGCCCCTCAGCTGAGCGCAGGTCTCCTACCAGCCCACCTTCAGGGGGGCCTTCCTGGAGGAGCCAGGCTGGCCCTGTGGGCCCGTGGGCGAGGAGCAGGAAGAACCCTGGGGTCCCCTGTGTGTAGACCCACTCCCAGCCCTTGTTCTTCTAGAGGGCAAAGCCTGCTCTGTCCTGCCCTGGGCCCCAGCAGGATGTGCCAGGCTGCTGGGTGGCCAGTTCACCAAATGCACCTCCCTGGGGTCCTTCTCAAGACAGCTCTGGTAGGGTCCTGCACCGGGGCGTGGCCAGAGAAACCAGCTAAGTCAGGCCATAGGCCTGGACGGTAGGGTCAGGGCAGCCTTGGCCAGGAAGCGAGAGGGTCTCTCAGAGGCAGGTATTGCCACCCTAGCCCGACGCCCCTCCCTCTGGACAACAGGAACGAGAAAGTCCCTGTGGCAGTGGGTCCCCCAGCCATGGTCTCGAGGGTCAGGCTGACCAGGCCAGAGACAGAGACCCACGGTCCTCCCGCCCTACGGTTTGAGGAGCGAGGCTCACACCTGCTTCCAGTCACAATGGTCACCGTCCTCCACTGTGGCAACCCCAAGGGGCCCAGCCCACCCTTGCGGTCTGGCTGGTGGCAGTGACGGCCCCTTCAGAGGATGCACCTGGGCCTAAGGCAGGTCCTCGAGGAGGAAGCTGGGTCACCAGCTCCGGTGTGGCAGGTATAGCCACCATACCCAGAGCTCACCTGACAGGCCGAGGAAGCTGAGGCCTTGGGGCCGCCCTTGGAGGGCAGACAGGAGCTCCTCCAGGCCAGCACAGCTGATCTTGGGGTTGGCAGACAGGTCCAGCGAGGCCAGCGAGGGGCAGAGAGGCAGACATCTGAGACAGGGAAGAAGCCCCGGGGTCGGCTTCCATCACGAGGGGAAGCTGCCCCAGGTGACCCCAAGGCTCGGGGAGCTACAGGCCAGGCCCACAGGCTTTGCCCCCAGCCGGGCACGGGTGCCTCACACTCCCGCAAGCCAGCTGAGGCTGGAGGGCCACAGAAGCAGTGGCCCTTGCCTGGGCTGCTGGACAAAGGGTGACAGGAGAGGACACACCAGAGGGAAAGAGTCTCGAGAGCTGTGGGAGCATGAAGAGACACGAGGGCCAGCCAGGAAGCAGGCTAGTGGCTGGCGGCCAGGTCTCGGGGCACGCCGGGGCAAGGAGCCCCAGCTTCCCCGGGCTCCTGGGCCCTGAGATCAGAACCCCTGCAGGATGGTGGTGGCACAAGCTGGCTGGCATTACCTGCTCAGATCTCTCACGGCCTCATCGCCCAGGTGGTTTGCCGACAGGCCCAGGTGCTCCAGGGCGCAGCCTTCCTAGACAGCGGAGGCCCAAGGGGAGCTGGCCTGAGTGGGGGACCTGCCCTCCCTGCCTCCCTGGATCCCAGGTGTCCTTCCTGCTGGCCAGGAATTCACGGCCTGAGGCAGGCAGGCCCACAGAAAGCTTTCCCCGCCTCTGTTTTTTCCAAACGTGCAAGCCTCTTCCCAGCACCACCCGCCAATCCTGGGTGGCCCAAGGTGCCTCTGGCTTAGTGTCCCTCCTTGACCGCATACCTTGGTCAGGTAGCTGACCACGGGCTCCATGAGGCCTGGGTCACTCTTGCTGGCGGCCACAGAGCCCAGCTCCAGGCGCAGGAGGGTGCGAGCTGGCAGGCTCCGCAGGGCCTGGGCCAGGGCGGAGGTGCCCAGGCCGTTGTAAGACAGGGACAGTGTCTTCAGGCACTTGGCGCCTGTACCAAGGGCCAGAGCCTCTGTCAGCCCCGCGTGCTGCCGCCGCCCCCAGCCCTGCCGCACAGTCCTGGGCCCAGAACCCTCGTGACCCTCGGGAAGCCGTCCTCGTCCCTGAGGTCTGGTGTGCAGGGAAACGGGTGGCTCTGGCCCAGTGTCTCCCAGTGGGGAGGGGGAAGAACTGGACTCCTGAGCCCAGCTTCTTCCCACCATTTCTGGGTCCTCTACCTGCCCCTACTGACAACAGGATGGCCCCAGGTGACCCGAGACAGGCCCTAGGCTGGGAGCACTCCATCTGCCACCCCAGTCCCAGACCCCTCCTCCCGTGCCGCTGTGCTCATAGCTCTGTGGAAAGCCCCCCAGAGGACCCCAGTTTCCAGCTTCTCAGCGCTGGGACGGCGGGTCTCTGCAGCCCCAGTGGGCTTGTGGCGGAATCGCCTCCGGCAAACGGGATGCTCAGACCTGGTGAGAGCCGTGGGGCTGGGGCTCTGGCCTGCAGCGTAGCTGGGACTGGGGCTGCGTCCTGAGGGGGCCGCCCAGGCCAGGCAAGCACCCGGCGTCCCTCTGAGCCCAGACAGGTCCAGCACCTGCACGTGCGCCTACGTGCTCCCGGAAGCCGGGCTCGTGCCCTAGCGGTCCTTGCGCTCGAGTGGGGCCAGGGAGTGGACGTGCCCGGCAGCTCACCTTGGAAGGCGCTGCCCAGGGCCGCCTGGTGGTTCAGGAAGAAGCTGGGGCCAAAGCCACAGGCCTGGAGGTGCAGGGTGCTGAGCAAGGGGCAGGCCCGTAGGATGGAGGCCAGGGCCTGGCCACAGCCATCCCCGAGGGGGTTCATGCTTAAGTCCAGCTCTTCCAAGTTCTGTGGAGACATGGGTTCCCCAGAGGATCTGGTCTGGGCCACCCGGAGCTGGGTACCGGCCAGCACTCTCAACCGCGCCTTCCCACCCAGGGATGGGCTAGATATGGACGTTCAGATGCTGCCTTGGTACCAGCCCACTGTTCCCCACGCCTCTACCTGTAAGGCGGACTGCCCCAGGAGGCCCGCAGCAAGCTGGCGCAAGCCTTCAGGGCCCAGGTGGTTGGAGGAGAGGTCGAGGAGGGTCAGGCCGGGCACGGTGTCCAGGGTGGCCAGCAGCTCGGCAACACATCCATCCCCCAGCCGGTTCCCGGCCAGGCGCAGCTCCCGGAGCGCCGAGTGCAGCTTCAGGGCCCGCAGCAGCGGCGTGAGCTGGGCCTGGCGCAGCGCCAGGGAGCAGGCGCTGAACGCGGGGCCCGAGCCCTGACGCTCCATCGCCTGCAGCACCTGCTGGTGCTCCCCTGGAGGGGGACGTGGCGTCACGAGGACCACAGCCTGCCCTGTGCGTCACCTGAGGCAAACCAGGCAGCCCCTCCTCGCCCACGAGCCCTGGCGCAGCCACCAGAGGCCTGTGGACCCCGTGGCCCAGGAGCCACGCCGCAGACGGTGGGTGGTGCTCATCTACCTCCAGACGGGGCCAATCCTCCCCCCCCCCCCACTACCTACACACAGGGCCACTAGGTAGGGGAGGAAAAGCCGAGAACAGGTGTGGCGGGAAGGGACCCTGGTGAACACCTGGGGTCCTGGGAGTCGAGGCCCGCAGACCTGGGAGTGGCACGGGCAGGTGGAGCCCGCACACCCAGCCCTCTGCCCAGGCCACCGCCGCAGGGCCCCCTGGGCCCTTACCTTGCTCCAGGCTCTGGCAGGCCCGGCGGTAGCGGTCCGTCAGCGGGGGAAGGTCCCACGAAGTCACCTCAGCCAACACCTGGAAAGCACCAGCGGTGTGCAGCCCCCGGCACGCAGTGCTGGAGAACACCCCGAGCTCAGGGCCCGGCCCTGCCGCTCACCTCCTCGTTGCTCTGCAGCACGTCGGAGATGGGGTCCTGTGGGGCCAGCAGGGCCCCCTCCTTCTGCAGGGAGAGCCGAGGCAGCAGCCCAGAGGCCTGGTAGTAACGCTGGGCAGCGCGCTCAGCCAGCCAGGCCACGGAGTGGGTCTCCCTGCTGTGGGGACAGCGGGCGAGCGGAGTCCTGGACCTGGCCAGGTTCCTGCACGCGCTGAGGAGAGGCCCCCGGGGTCCTGCCATCCCAGCTTGGCGTCCACAGCTCCCTCGTCTGGCTCCTTCCTCTCCCCCTGCCCCTACGTGTGACACGCCAGTGCCCCGTGCACACGTGCAGCACCTCCGGGCCGTTTCTAGGGACGCAGGGCCTCCCCGAGCCTGTGTCTGCCATCACCTCCCCCAGCTACCAGCCCCCCAGAGGTGGGGTATAAAACCAGATGGATTCTCAACACACATCCCACGCCATCTACAGCCACGAGGGCCCTCTGCTGCCCCTGCGCACCATCCCCCGGCCCAGAACCCGCAGAGGCGCAGAGGGAGCCAGGGGTTGGGAGAAGACAGGTGACACCTTACCTGTGTGGAACGGGGATGAGGAAAAGATTATTCTGAACACGAACTCGAACTCGGATGGGAGGGAGCAGGGCCTGACCCTAGCAGGTGCGGGCAGGGAAGAACAGCCTGAGGCAGGAGAGACGGAGCCCCCCGCCCACTACCCCCAACCGCCCCAGCCTGGGCGGCAGCTCTGCTCCAGGCTTGCACACCCACCAGGGGCTGGCCTGCTGCAGGGTTTCCCCCAGTGGGCCCCAAGGCCCTGGGGACATCAGGGCTCCGCGCGGGCTCCGCGGCTGAGCTGCAGGCTGCATCTGCTCTGACCACTGCACTCCACCTCTTGAGATAGGACAGTCGGCTCTGCCTGGCCCGGGCCCGAGGCCTGACGGCACTCGCGTCACTGCCTGACCCCGAGGCACCGTGTCTGCTGCCACCCGCACTGCTCCGGGGGCGGGGCGGGTGGCTGCCCCGGTGACCGCGGGCCAGCGGCAAGTCCTCTTCCAGCCAGTCCCCGGCCAAGCTCTCCTCCTTAGGCAGGAGCGCCGCCCAGGGGGTGGGGGCCTCGCCGGGGCCTCGAGGGGGGCTGGGGCCCAGGCGGCAGCTCTGGGCACTGCCCGCACTGCCGACGGCCGCCCGGGAGGCTGCCCAGCCGGCACTCGCTGTGGCTGCCTCCCCGTCACTGGCAGGGCCGGGCATCCGGGCCGTGGCGGGCAGTGATGGGCCAGAGTGCCGGAGCCTCTTCTGGGTTGGCTGGGGCGGGCCTGGGTTGTCCTCCCCCTCCGAGCTGCTACTGCTGGCCAGCTTGTGCCTGCTCCTCCAAGGCCTGGCCGCAGCTGGCACCGCCAGCCCCTGGGAGACCCTGGCACTGGCCTGACAGGCTTCTGGGGGTCCTGGGCTGGGACTTGAGGGAGGAGAGGTCTCAGGGTCAAAAAGGTGGTTACTTGGGAGGGTCGGGGGAGCCAGGGAGCTGTGGGGAGCTGCGGAGAGATCGAATCTATTGTGAGGCAGTGCCCGGCACCATCCCCGCCACCCAGGGCCCCGGGGACTCTCAGGCTGAGGAGCAAGGTGTCCCTAGGGGCAGAGGAGGTCCCCGCGTGCCTTGGCCCGAAGAGGCCGCCTGGAGCAGCGTCTCCATGGCAGCAGCCTTCTCTCGCGTCTCGCCATCCAGATCCTTGCAGTACAGCTTCACCCACTGCTGCAGCGTCTCCAGCGGGCTGCGGCCCTGTGGGGTACCCAGCTGAGCAGGGCTGGCAGCAGCAGTACCACCAACCGCGCGCGGCCCACGCCTGCCTGGCCTGCGTCTGTGCTCACCTTCCTGGTTCGGAGAGTGACCGACGCTCCTCGCTCAATGAGCAGCTGGGCCACCTCAAAGTGGCCACAGTTGAGGGCGTCATGCAGGGGAGTGATACCCTCACAGCCTTGGCCACCCGGGTCATCCACCGCGGCCCCATGGTCCAGCAGGAAACGGACGATGTCTGTGGACGGGGGTATGAGCCACCTCCCGGGCCCTTCCTTGGAAGGGACCCTTTCCCTCTCCCTGTCGTATGCTAGCACCCCCCGGTCCCACGCTCACCCAGATGCCCGTAGTTGCAGGCCTCGTGCAGGGGTGTCCAACCACAGTAGTCCCGAGGGTTCAGGGGGTGGCCCTGTGACAAAGAACGGGAAGGAGCCTGGCCCCGAGTACCCCACAGCCTGGCCTTGCCCTGGGGCTCTGAAGCCTGAGGAGGGCCCCCGGGGCCCACCCCCGAGCCTGGCCCTGGCCCAGGTCACACCAGAGTGAGGGAGACACTCCCCACCACAAGAACAGAGTCCCCAGCGCTGGCTCCGGCCCCTGCGCCCTGCCCTGGCCCCTGGGGAGACAGTACCCCAGCGAGAGCCCCTGCTATGGCCGCAGGGTGACGGGGGTGGGGCAGCATGCCCACCTGCCTCACGAGGTCCTGGACGCGGCCCAGCTGGCCCTCTATGCAGGCTCGGTGCAGCAGGGTCTCCCCGACGTCGTTGCGCCGGTTCCACTGTGGGCACAGTCGCCCCGTGGGGGCGTAGGCGTGAGGGGACAGGGCGGCACTGGCGCGCAGGGGAGGGCGCCACACCCGCTCAGCCGCCGTCCTCACCTTGCTCACCCTCCGCTGGCCCAGGCAGCCCCGAAGCTCCTCCTCCTCCTCCAACCGCTGGGACCCGTCAGCTTCATCCTCTGGAACGGAACCAGGCCCGCCAGCCCAGCTGAGCCTAGCCCCCTGCCCCGAGCTCTCCTGCGCCCAGGAGACGGCCCTGTGGGTCAGCCTCCCCCACGCCAGACCTCTGCCGTCTCTTTCCTGGCAAGCATCCTTGTCGGGCCAAGTCAGGCCCAGGGTGGACACAGCTCGACCCTGGAGCCCAGGCGTCCTCCGCCTGCATGAGTCCCGGTGCCTCTGCCTTCTGCCCCCGCCTGCTCTCAGCCCAACCCCGCTCCTCGCCCCTGCTCCCTCCTGCACCTCTGGCCCTTCCTGGCACCTCCTTCTCCTCCGTGGGTAACTGCCTATGGAGAGCATCGCCTGAAGTTCTCCTTTTGGGTGCTCTCTCCCCGCCCCTCCTGCGGACCCTCCCCCACGCCTATCTACGAGCCACGCCCAGCTCGGCACCCGCCTAAGGCAAGGCTGAAACTTCCCGGAGGTTCTGGAGGCCCCTCGAGTTCAAAACTGAAGCCACTCCGGGACCGTGCAGCCAGGAGCCAGCTGACTCCTGAAGCCCACCCACTGGCCCGCTGCCTGAGCCGGCTTCCGCCACAGCTCACCCTCACGGCTGCCCCACGGAGCTGAGCACGCTGGCCTCAGGGGAACCTGCGCGGGCCCTCGAGGGTCTCGGGACCCGCTTGGCTCCTCTGCCCGCTTGTGGTGCGTTTCCCCAGGTCTGCCCCGAGCCACCGCCCCTGCAGACGCCCGCCAGCTTCCCGGCACCGGCTGTGCCCAGCTCCCTGCACCCACCCCCTCCTCCACCCTCCTCCACCTGTCTCACCTGCGCCAGCTGCCCACCCCGCGCTGGGCTGTTCCCTCCCATCATGAGCCTGTGAGCAGGACCCACCGGCCCCGGCCCCGCGCAGGCGTCAGGGAGGGAACGCCGGGGCCGCCGGCACAGCGTCCAAGCCTCACCGCTCTCTGAGAGCTCCACCTCGATGGCCTCCAGGGTGGCGTCGTCCCCCTCGTCCTCCTCGTCTTCCTCGTCCCCCTCCTCCTCCTCACCTTCAGCCGGCCTCAGCTCCTGCAGCCTGGCTTCAGTGCCAGGGGCCTCCTGAGGCTGCAGCCTCAGCTGCACCGCGTGGAGGTGCCGTAAGACCTGCCTCTGAGGAGCAGGGGACACCCAGCTCAGGGCCAGAGCAGAGACAGGGACGGGGGACAGACAGGCTGCGGGGAAGCTGTACGTGGGGACCCCAGCGCGGGCGGGCGGGCGGACGGACGGACGGGCTCCCACACCTGCAGCCTGGCTTCAGTGCCAGGGGCCTCCTGAGGCTGCAGCCTCAGCTGCACCGCGTGGAGGTGCCGTAAGACCTGCCTCTGAAGAGCAGGGCACACCCAGCTCAGGGCCAGAGCAGAGACAGGGACGGGGGACAGACAGGCCGCGGGGAAGCTGTGCGTGGGGACCCCGGGCGGGCGGGCGGACGGACGGACGGACGGGCTCCCACACCTGCAGCCGCGGCTGCTGAGCTTGCTGGGCACGGCTGAGCGCCTTCTGGAAGCACGGCGCCAGCACCTCGTAGGCGTCACCGGCGTCCTCGCGGGACAGCGCGATGTTCAACCAGGTCTTGGCCTCCTGGAGGAGGAGGCATGAACTCGGTGGCGGCTGCCCCCGCACCCAGCTGGCCCCGGCTCCCCATGGCTGCCCACACGAGACAGAAGGACGACAGCCCTCCCGTGCCCACCCCCGAGGGCAGCAGTCCTGGGACAGAGCCCCGGGCAGGGCAGGGCGCCGTGACCCCTCACCTCCAGGGCGCTGCCGTCCCGCAGCCTCAGCTCCTCTTCATAGTGGCGCACGGCCTGGCGGTGGTCCTTCATGTCCCCCAGGGTGGCAGCCAGGGACACGTGGATGACGGCCAGCTCAGGCCCCGGCCTGTTTAGCAGCTCCGCGAACTGCAGCTGGGAAAGCGGCAACAGCGAGGCCAGGGCTGCGCCACACCCCGCAGCCCACAGCCCCGGTGCCCTCACCCCCGCCCCAGCCCGGGCACGCACCTGCTTCTGGTAGGCCACGGCGGCCTTGGGGAAGTCGCCCGCCTTGGAGAACAGGTCCCCCAGCTGCTCGCAGATGCCCACGGCACCCCGCGGGTCACTCTCCTCAGCCTCCTCCAGCTCCTGCTGCAGGCGGACCACCGCCAGCACTGCCAGAAAGAGCCTGGTGCAGGGGCGGCACAGCCTGGGGCCTGACCCCATGCCCTTAAGCAGCCAGCCACCTGCCAGAGCCTCCGCTCACCCCCTGGTAAGGGGGGTGGTAGGAGGAACTACTTCGTGGGGTCGCAGCAAGAGTAGAAGAACCAACTAACAACAAGTCAGGGCAGGGGCTGGTCCGCAGCATGGGGTGGGGCCCTGCTGACCGCCACTTATCAGTCCTGCTAGGCCACACGCACCGTCCACGCTCCCACCCCGTTAGGCGGGGCGGCTTTTCTCTCGAGTTTGCCAACGAAGCTGGCTGGTGCATAGACACTAGCCTCCTGACCACCCTGGGTGCCCCTCTGACACTCTGTGCGTAGCTCAGAGAAAAATGAGGCCCCTCCCAACAAGAAGTGGGGGGAGACGGGTGCCCTACTGACGCTGCCACCTCCCAAAGGACACACGCCCAGGCCTCCTCTGCTGAAGGACAGGAGCCCTCCCTACCCCTTCTCAGGGGGTTCAGCCCCCCCATCCCCTCCTAGGCTCACCATACTTGAGGGTCCGGCAGACCAGCGCCTTCTGCAAAGGCTTCTGGGAACCAAGCCGATAGGCCTTCTTCAAGGCTCTCTTGGCGGCCAAAAAATCCCCTAGGTCTTGGAGGACCTGGAGGACAAGGGAAGGTGAGGCCCGCAGGCTCCTGAAGGCCCAAGCCCACCCGGGAGCAGGGCCCGGAGCCACTGAGGAGCAGCACCTGCGAGAGGAGCAGGCAGCACTCGCTCTCCAGGGAGCCCTGCTTCAGGATGCGCGCGCACTTCCGCGCCCCCTCCAGGCAGCGCATGGCCTGAGAGTGCTGCCCCCGCCGCCAGTGGATGGCGCCCAGGTTGTAGCGGGCGCGAAACAGGTCCTCGTACAGGTGGTTCTGCCTGTGGGTGGGGACAGGAGCTCAGTGCCCGGGGCACTGCCGCTTAGGGCCAGCACGGCAAGCACTCACCGATGCCACTTAGGGTTCCGGCCCCCACAGAGCCAAGGCTGCCCCTCTGCTAACAGGAAACTGACTGGGCGGAGGGGTGAGGTCAGCCCGGCTGCCCTCTCGGGAGGACCCTGGGAGCAGCCCAGGCCCCAGCCGCTCCCTCCTGGGGCTGAGCGGGGCCTTACTCGGCAAGGTAGATGCTCTTGGTGAAGTAGGCGTGGCACAGCGCCGCCTGCTGCAGGCTGTCGCAGGTGAGGCCCACGTTGAGGTAAAGTCGGGTCCTCATCTCACTCAGCTCTCGTTTGGTCAGTGAGCCTGGAAGACGCCCCTCCAGACACTCAGTGCCCTACCCCCACTTGGGGTCTCCAGCCCTGGGCCCTGGCCAGCCTCTCCTGGACCCCTCCTCCCGCCTCTCACTGTAGGTGCCAGGGGTTCTGCTGCAGGTAGAGCGGAGTGAGAAAGAGCAAAGGCAGCCGGACCCGAGATCGTGAGGAGCACAGGCTCTGCGGGGCAGGGGGGGGGGGGGGGAGGCAGCTGGGGGAGGGCTGCTGCTTCTGAGAACCGATCTCAACCTCACAAAGGGAGGGCCCAGGCAGGTGGACCCACCACACAGGCAGGGCGGGCAACGGGGCTGTAGCCTCTTCTCCCTGCAGAGCTCAGGAAGGCAGAAGGCGGGGAGGGTCAGTCTCCAAGGGCAGTTACCCTGCAGCTTCTCGTCCACGATAGCCAGGCTTTTCTCAAAGGCTCCCTGTGCCTGCAGCAAGGCATCCTGTGACTGGTGGTGGTCATAGACGTCCAGGTGGGTGCGGCCAATGGTGGCCCAGGCCCTCTGCTGCTCAACATGGTTGGACAAGGAACATGCCAGCTCCAGGTAGCGGTGTTGGTGCTGGAGCACAGAAGAATGGCCACTGTGAGCCAACCCCATGTCAAGTAAACCCCATGTGTCCCCCAAGCCCCCACAGAGCAGGCCAAAGCCAGGCTGCAACACCCCATTTTCTCTATGCCAAGGACTGCCTGTGGGGATGGTGGCACCACACTCGGGCCAGCCAAAGTCACTGGGGGAGAGACACTGACCGGTAGTTAGCTGGGCGGTGGCAGCCCCAGAAGCCGGGGCCAGGGCAGTTCTGTGTGGACAGAGGGCCTGGACCCCCACTGTGGCACACCCACCCAAGGACCAGGCTACCAGGGCCCGGCGCAGGGCTCTCTGAAGGTGAGGCCCCATCGCAGCGTGTCTCCCTCTCCCCTCCAGCCAGAGGCCTGGACGGCAGAGACCGGGCCTCCCTTCTCGGAAATGGACCCCCAGGAGATGAGAGCCCAGGAGAGCTGGGTGTGGCCAGCGTGGGGGTCCACGTCGCGGCCTCCTCCCACCTGCAGGGCAGCCGAGTAGTCCTCCATCTCCGCCAGCCTCTCTCCGATCTTGCGGTGGGCCACGGCGCAGCCCAGGGGGTCGTCGGCCGTCTCCAAAAGCTGCAGCTCTTGCTGGTGCTCTCGCAGGGCCTCCGCGTAGCAGCCTGGGCGGGCGGGGCAGGCTTCAGTCTGGCCGGGCAGTGGGCCAGGGACCGCGAGGGCCAGTGGGGCAGCGGCCGGTCGGCACTCAGGAAGGCCCGCCCGCCCGCCCCCCGGGTCCTCCCGGCTCCCCGCTCCCAGGCCCGGACTCCACCCCACGCACCATGGCTGGCCAGGAGCTCCCCCAGCTGGTGGCAGACGGCTGCCTCCTCCCGCAGCTGCCCGCTCCTCTGGGCCTTAGCCTTAGCCTTGCTCAACTCTGCAGAAAGAAGGACGAGGAGTGGGTGCTGAGCCTCTCCGCCCGGGAGGGCCAGGCCCGCCCCCGGCCCCCGCGTCCGGGCGCTAGTCCCTGGACTCACGGCGAAGCTCGCGGTCCAGGCTCATACTCCGGTCGCCGTGCCGGGGGTTCCGGACTTCCCGCGCTCTAGCGCCGCCACGGCAGCCCCACCCCCAGGCCCAGCGCGCAGGCCCAGTCCTGGCGCGGAGTGTCCCGGGAAGTGTAGTCCACCCGCCCGACGCATCCTGGTAGTTGTAGTAGGGCTGGCGCCGGGGCCGGAAGAGCGGCGGGCGCCTCCATGGACTCCTGGGTCTTCCCCTCGAGCTGAGCCCCACCCCCCGCCCCGCCCCGCCCCGCCCCGCCCCGCACCCCGCATCCCGCATCCGCCCTTGGGGTGGGGTCTCCTGGGCTCCCTCCGCGTGCTGCCTCATCCCGCACACAAGCAAACCTACCCACCCACGCTACTTGGCCTGAGGAACGGACTGCCCTCGCGTGGGAGGAGAGGAAGGCCTCGGAGACCACGGGCACTTGAGCACTCAGATTTGTGGGCATGATCAGAGGCGCCCCCGCAGAACCTGCGGATCAGCCTTGAACCCGCCACAGTCGTCACACGTGGGGACTCCGACCCCCATTGCTACCGGCGGGAGGGGGGTTGTGTGTTTCAAAAAGAACCGAGCGCGGTCCTGCTTCCTCAGTGTGCACGCCAGTTTTGTATTCCTGGAAAACTCAGCGTGCGCTCGTTAAAACTGCAAAACCGTCTTGTGCTGAGAGGTAAAGGGAGCAGGATCCGGGCTCGGAGCGCTGTGACCAACCTCTCAGCTGCAGAAGATCGGGGGTGTGGGGAGCCTGGGGACCTCTAAGTACCCGTCCTTTCCCCTAACCCCTGCCTCGAGAACCAAATACCTGCCGGGCCTCGGGGCTCTCAGTCCCCACCCTGCCGCGTGGCCCCGGGCCCTAGGTGCCAGGGCTCGCGCCCCAAAGTCCCCAGAGGAGGCCCGGAAGGAGTGGGAGATGGGCAGTTTTATTTCCTATGGAAATAGAAACAGACCCAATGGGGTAAAATTCTCAGCCAGTGGGTAGGCAGCAAGGCCTACCCGGGAGGGAGCGATGTGGAGGGTGGCTGGTCCCCAGGTCCAGGGAAAGCTGCAGGGGTGAGGCTGAGGCTGAGCTGGAAGAGCAGCAGGAGGGCCTCCTCTTTGCCTCCTGAAGGGTGTGGTGCTCTCTCCCCCTCCCTCCAACGTGGGATCCCAGGAGACAGGACAGGAGGCCTTGAAACCAAGGTGGCTGCTTGGCAGGCAGGCTGGTGAGGTGCAAGGGGCACAGTGAGAAGCAGGGTGGGGATGGGGGAGCCAAGCCATGGAAACAGAGACTGTCTCAGCAGAACGGGTGGGACGGCACCTCCCCCGAGACCCTCTCCCCCTCCAGCACCAGTATTCACAGGACAGCCCAGGTCCTGGGGCCTGATCTCCCTTCAGAGAGGACCCAACTTCTCTAGCCTTGGCTTCCCCACTGATCAGACAAGAATGCACATATGAGGATGCCAGCAAGAGCTGAAGGCCTGGGGTGGGGAGGCTGCAGGCTGGGGGCCAGCAGCTGACCCCTGGCTGGGAGGCTATCAGAGCCCAGGGAAGCCCATCCATGAGGCTGTCTTCTTGTAAGGAAATACAAACAACACTTGGTTTGGACCTTTTTCAAAACTGTAGTTACATACAGAAATATCCAAAGAGAACACAGATCACAAAAGCAACATAATATGTTAAGTCGTTTTCGACAGCGGTAAAAACACCTCTTCACTCCTCTCTTTAGAAAATTATTTTTATTATTTTTGTAAATGTCTCACTTCGGGCGTACTGAGAGATGTAGTGCTTAAAGGGAAGTGTGGGGGTGGGAGAAGGGAAGGGGGGCTGGCTCGACCTGTGCCCCCAGGCCTCCCCCAACCCTTGCCAGCTCAGGATGCCAAGGTGGACCGGGATCCTGGAGACAGACTGCTGGTGTCTTCTCCTTTCTTACAACAGGACTGGGACATCCTCCAGTAAACCAGTGACTCCCAGTGAGATGACACAAGGAGGTTTATGGCGCCAGCCTCCAGCGATGGCCAAGAGCGCACTGCAATGTCCCAGAAGTGCCCGGCTCCACCAGGCTGTAAGGCTCAGCTGCTGAGATGACTGTCACAGGGCAGGGCTGTGTTGGTGGATTAGCAGTCTTCTTGGGCCCCCCCAGACCCACACCCCTGCAGGGAGGGCCTTGCCTGGGTGCCAGCCCACTCCCACGCACTCACTTGGGCAGCTGGAACTCGAGGGCCATGTGCCCCCAGCCGTGTGTTCCAGCAGCTGAACTCTGACCCTGGTGCTGCAGAGCGCAGCCCCTCCTGTCCACCACCACCAACCCCAACAGGTCTGCCAGCCCAGCCCCAGTGGTGTCCTCCTCCTGCCTGGCCCTCTGTGGCGGCCACACACCTTCACATGCCCCATCCAGGAGAGCTGCTGGGGGCCCGCCCCTCCGCTTCCTCAATCTCACACAGGCACCCAGACACACACGGACCAGGCAAACCCACCCCTGTCCTGGCCCCCCTCACAATATGGTCACTTTGGAATTGACAGAGAGGGTGGCCATCCCCAAGAGACCCAATAGGGTGACAGGAGACCTGGCCCGTGTTGACGTGAATGTCATCCTCTGCGCCTACAGGCAGGCAGGGGCAGCCCCTGAGGGCAGTGGGACAACACCAGGGTGTGCCTGGGTCAGATGCCCACAAGGATGGGCTGGGGCTGGGGTGGGGTCTTTCTTTGTGGAGGGCAAGCCAGGCTGAGTCGGCCTTGCAGGATGGGACCCCCGCCAGCCCCATGCCCTGGGTGGGGAACAGGGGCCCCGCCAGCCTGGGAGGGCTGCTTCGTCCACTAGGAACTGGCTGAGGCTCGAGCTGTACCCTATAGCTCCTTCACTCCCCTTCTCAGCTCCCCACCTCGAGGGCCAGGAGAGAAAGGAGCCCCCAGAGACAGGCCAGGGAGGCCCTGCCCACTGAGCCTGCAGGGCCCAGGCAATAGGGGGCCAGGCCGGCAGGGGCTGCTCTGAGCACGGGGGTGGGCCTGGCTGGGGGGCGAAGCAAACAGTTCTTTGGTATTGAAGCAACGAGAAACTATTGCAGAAGAGCCTTGTCTCCTAAGCAGGGGCCGGAGCTCTCCCTTTCCCAGTAGGTCCCAGGGTCCCGGGATCCCCAGGCAGGGCTCCTTCCCCCTGTGAGGCCTGCACTTGGGCCCGCTCACCGCAGCTATGGGGCAGGACTGCAGGACCTCGTGGGGCCCACCTTCCTCGGGTGAGAAACCACACTGCCCAGCGCTGACTTCCACGCAGAGCCCTGGATGCAGGGCCAGCAGCTGGTCCCTGAGAGCAGCATAGGGGCAGCTGGACCACTCAGACCCTCACACAGCCAGGACTGCTCACCGCCGGCAGACCCCAGGACTCTCCTCACAGCCTGGGGACACTGAGTCCTTAAGGCTGAATACAGAAGATAGATTCTCTCTTGCTCAATTTGCATAACTTGTAGAAGAGCCTGTAAAGGGTTTAATTTTTTCCCTGGGAAGAGACAGAAAATCACCCTGCATTCCGAAACGTCTGCTGAGCCCTGGTGGCCAAGTCCTGCCTCCCTGGAGCGGCTGGGGGTGGGATGTGCTGGAGCTAGTGAGAGCCCCGACCCCGCCCGTTCCCCTGCCCAGGCCTGTGACAGAGGGGGCAGCGACTCCAAGTCTCTCCTGGGGCGGGGCACGTGAAGGTGCAGTCACAGGGATGGGCGGGCTCTGACCCTTGGCCAAACCGAAGACCCCATTCTGTCCAATTACAGCCACGCCTTCCCCTCGAACAAAACAGAAAGTAGGAAACAAGGGTGCCTTTTTAATTGCAATCAAATATGCCGTCTGAGGTCAGCGCCCCCGAGCCCGGCCCAGGGGCCATGCGCAGCCCCATGTGCGGCCCAGAGCAGGCGTGTGGCCCGCTGCGCGGTAGGGGCCGGGGCCAGGCTGCCGTGCTGCGCCGCGCCCCCTGGGTCCCCGAGCAGCGTCTCCTCTGCGGTGGCCCGGCCTCCAGCGCCCGGGACAGGGGAGGTGGGGCAGAGGGCGAGGGGGGCGCTCCCGCCTTCGCACACGCATGCAGACGTCCCAGTGTTCGCTTCTGTTCCTCTTCCTTCTTGGCTGAGATGGGCAATGGTGCCGTGAAGCCGCTGCCGGGCAGGCGTGGGCAGTGCCTCGGGGCTGCCTACTTCTGTATCTGGAACAGGAAGAGCCGCAGGTTGATGTTCTTGGCGGCCAGCAGCTTGTTGCACTCCACGGAGTCGACGATGGGCAGCGGCACGTAGTCCGTCTCGTTGCTCTCATTGGTGAAGACAAAGTGGTAGATGACAGGACTGATCTTCACGTCGTCGTACGGGCCCTTGAGCAGCAGGAAAGAGCACTCCAGGGGCGCCGTTACCTTGCTCTTGAGGAGGAGCTGGAAGGACAGCGTGCGCTTGCACGACAGGTTGGGGTTGCGCTCTGAGTCGTTCACGCGCGCCTTCAGGACCCACGTCTGGTTCAGCACCGTGAACCGCGGCGTCTCATAGTACAGGCGCGTGATGAAGTCGTCCGTGCGGTACGGCCGGAACTGGACCTCTGTGGAGACAGACAGGCCGGGGAGCCGGCGGTCAGAGCAGGCAGGGCCAGGGGCAGCGCCTTCCCAGCCGGCCGAGGACACGGGCTCGGCCAGGGAGGAAGGCAACTTACCAGGACACAGCGGGCTCTACTTGTCACAAGGCAAATCAAATGCAATTATGGCAAACGGAGGCGCACGCAAGCTTTGGGGAAACAACTACGAACAGAAGTGACACGCGTTAGCGGCAGGGAGTCCAGAGGCTGCGAAAGGTGAACGGCCAGCCCCGCCTGACCCCCAGGTCAGGTGAGGCCTCCCTCCTCACCCTTCCCCAGGGCCCAGCAGAGGGAGAGGCCCCGCCCAGGGGGCCGGGGTAAGCAGACACACAGACAGGATGCAGTTCTGTGAACAAGTGTACTTTATTGGTTCCGATACAGAGCTGCCGGAAAAGCCGGCGGCCGGGCTGGCGTGTTGGGCCTCGAGGTGGAGTGCCATCGCATGGCTGGTGCTGGGCTCTGCTGGCCGGCCGAAGGGCCCATCGGTCAGTGGGCGACTGCCATCACACAGTTCTCTCAGCAGAGCCCGTGGCCCACGGCTGGCGAGTCCCTCCACAGAGGTGGCCAATCCTCCCTGCCCGGCCACGGCTGCAGTCACGACGCCTCGGTCCACCCAGACTCTCCAGGCCTGGCCTGGACTGTTTGTGACACAGTGCCCACCGGGGCAGCTGAGGCTATGACTAACCAGCGGCCGTGGTCTTCTTCTGCTGAGACCCCGGCCCTCGGCCTTCTGGGCCTCCACAGGCCTACACCTAGCCAGGTCCAGTCCAGGCAGCACGGTCTGACTGGCTGCCTGTGACTGCCCTCGGTGCTCTGGGCCAGCCGCCTGGCGTGGGCCGGGCAGTATAGGGCCAGAGTACCCCCAGCAGCTCCAGCGACAGCAGGGGCTTCTTGCTATTGTGTGTGTCTAGACCAGGCTCTGGCCTGACTTCTGCTCCCCAGAGTGTCCAGAGGCAGTGGCGGTGGCCAGGAGAGCCCAGGAGATCCAGCGGGCCTGAGTGCAGTCCAGCCTGCCCATCCCTGGGCATCCACTCCCAGCTCTGCAGCTTGAGTCAGGCACCCTCAGCTCGATCTGGAGCCCCGGCCCTGACCATCTTCTCGCTGGCCTCAGGAAGCCCGTGGCCACTGCAGTAACCGCCTGCAGGTAGGACCTCACATGACGAGTGCTCTTCTTGCCCCTGGCTCCGCAGGGCAGGCCCTCAGCTCCCAGACCCCCCGCCAAGACACACCCACCTTCCGGTTAGACCCCAACTGTCCCAAGGTTGTGCAGCCCCACGCGGTGAGGACACCACTTTGCTGGGGTAGCGGGGCCGGGGTGGGGAGGACAGGTGGGAAGGGCCTCTGTGAGAGCCATGCAGGTGCCTCCAGGGTCCTGCCCGGCCCCTCTTCTCCCTTAGATGTCCTCCCATTCACCAGGAGCTTGTCCAGAGCCTGGCCATCTGGTGCAGCCTGTGCCACTGCCCAGACCCCATGGCTCCCCCGGCTCCCGGCCGCCGGCCCCACCCCCAGCCTGTGTGGCATGCAGCGGTCAGCAGGGCGCCTCACCTGTGTAGCCGATCTTCTCGAAGCTGAGCAGGCTGAAGATGCTGTTGTAGAGCTGCATCTCCTTGCGGTGGCTCTGGTCCATCTCGTCCAGGATCTCCATCAGCTCATTGCCCGTCTTGGTTGGGTGGGCACACGCGGCCTCGTGCACTGTCAGCTCGTGGAAAGGGCCGTGCCATGGGCAGCCGATACGCTTGTACTTGCACTGCGTCACCCTGGGGAGGAGGCGAGCACTGCGGTCACACCCGCGCCCCGTAGAAGGTGGCTGTGCCAGTGGGCCTCCAACCAGCCCTGCTCACACAAACCACTCCCTGAAGGACATATTCCCCACATGCCGGCCCTCAGGAAGGGGTCAGAGTGCATGAGAGCCTGAGAAGGAGCAGGGCATGTGTGAGCTGTGCGTATGCATACCCCCTACACCCACTGCCACGGGGCCTCTCTCCACAACGGTCCTGGGCCCCGCGTGGCTTCACTCCAGGGGAGGCTCGGCAGCCTGGCCCCCTGGAGGGGGGGATTGGGGTGCCAGTGCCACCATCGCGCTGCGCTCCCAAGAGCCCCTGTGCTGGCCACACTTTCCTGGCCCAGGGACACCATGGACAGTCTCTAAGAAAGAAGGCACCACACAGCCACAAAGAACCCTGGAGGGCCAGGGTAACATTCAGACGCTTCCAGTTGCAGATCTAAGCCCCCCAGTCTGTGGAGCCTCCCGCCCACCCCCTCCACGGCCTGGGCCCTGAGCAGCTTTGCACTGACCCGACCCTGTGAGGTCGCCGCCGGGCGGTGTGTGTGGAGCCAAGCCCCCGGCAGGCAGGCCAGCCAGCCCAGGTGCTTACCTGTCCTGGCACTCCTCTTTCTGGTGCCTCTCCAGGAGGGAGCGGGGGAACTGGCACAGGCAGAAGCCACACTCAGAGGGCAGCTCGCTCACGGCCTTCTCCACGGCCAGGTTGCGGCAGCAGAGGCTCTTACTGATCTCGCAACGACAGTTGGGGCACGTGGCTTGCTCCTCCTTCAGCCGGGCATCTGCTAGTAGGTGGATAAAACAGCCAGCGCACATCAAGTGACCATTAGTACACTGCGGAGAAGGAAAGGGAGATGAAGCTCACGGACCTGCGGGACCGCGCAGACGCGCGCCCGCCCCACTGCCGGCCCCTCCCAGGGGCTGCGGTGCAGGGGCCGTGGGCAGGCTGCTGCCCGACAAGCACAGGCTGCCACTCCCACTCCCGAGGGAGGGCCAGGCTGTCCTCCCGGAGCCCCGTGCACGCGGCCAGCAGGGTCCCCATGGAGAGGGCGGGTCTCGAGGTGGCCCTCATTGGCAGCAGAGGTTCGGGCTCTTCACTGTGGTGGCCCGCCAGCGGGCACTGGGTGGGCCACACGGGGGCTTTTCCCATCCAGGGGCTGGAGACTGTCCCCAAAGTCCACCACAGGGCCTGATTCAGGGACGCCCACGGAACGCGGGCTCTCGGCCAGCTGCCCACGCCGAGGCAGCTGCACCCTCAGCCTGGCCCCGCCACTCCAGCCTCCTGGGCCTGCACAGGTGAGGAGGCAGCTGCCACCCGCCCAGTGGGGCTGGCTACCTGGAGGGGACCTTCCCAAGGGCCGGTGGCACAGAGCCGTGGCGGGCGGGGAGGCCCACTTGGCCCAGGACAGGGCACGTGGGCAGTGTGCATCCGCAGGAGCGTTGCTGGCTTTGGGCCTAGGAGCCAGGCCCCTCCCTGGCTGAGCCTGCGGATCCAAGGCGCAGACGATGCCGTCGGCGACCTGCCCCTCCCTGCCGGGGGTCCTGGCGTGTGAACAGTGGGCTGCCGGCTCAGCTACCTCGGCTCCATCACCGGCTCCACACACCTCCTGAGCACCCACTTGGTGCCCTTGAGACACACGGCAGGCTATGGGCCTGGGCCTGCAGGGGCTCACGGGGTTGGGGGAGGAGAGGCCCACACGGGAACCAGAGGTGCAAGAGCAGACAAGCTGTGTCCTCCAGGGCAGACACGGCAGTCTTGGAGCCCGGGGAACACTGGTGAGAGTGTGGGCCCCCTCACCCGAGGGCACCTATCTCCATTGGGAGACGCCCAGTAGCTGAGGGCAAGTGGGCAGGCAGTGCTTCCACAGGCTTCCTTGGGGCCCAGGACCCTTTTGCGACTGGGATCCAGTGTGGTAGAGGGACTCACAGGGCCACTGCCAAGCCACGCCTGCACACGACGGGGTCCTCGGTAAACACCAGGGGTCCGTGCACCCTGAGCTGAGGGCTGCAAGAGGCTGAGTGAGCTCTCAGCGCCTGTGGGTCATGCTTGGGGTCCAGTGAGCGATGGGACCTATGTGCTGAGGACCGATGCGGGGGCCGGGGACAAAGGCCTCAGTCACAGGATCCAGGTCCACACAAACACCCTAGATCAGCTGCACTCAAATCGCAATTTCTAAGTCAGGTCAAAAGTTAAGATGTGCGAGACGAGGAGGGGGCTGGCAGGGGCCGGCCAGCGCCTTCTCTGGACACACAGCCTGGCTGGGGGTCGTGGAGCGAGGCTGGTCCCGAGAGCGGCCAGGGAGGAAAAGCAGTCTGACCCGTCCACCGCCCGGGGTCAGTGGAGAAGCCAGAGACGCGATGAGTGGAGGAGAGGGTAGGGGGACACGGCACCGTAGGCTGCTGCCACCCTGTGGGAAGCTCAGACCAAGAGCCCAGGTCACACGTGTTCTCAAAGCCCCGCCAAGGGCCTGAGCCCAAGAGGGCCTGGCTTCACCATGCCACAGCCCCAGGGAGAGGATCGCTGTGGCTTCTAGAAGGCAGAGAGGAAGCAGTACATGGCGACCTGACCACTCAGTCATGGGAGGAAGAAGCTGCAGGGCCCCCGGAAGTGAGGCCAGACAAGGAAGCACCGGGCTTGCTGAAGTCCCAGCCACTGCCTAGCACCCCAGTGAGGAAGCCAGGAAGGCCTGGGGACCCCGCACCACTCTGTGTGGCCAGCTCTAGTTCTAGGTGCCCCAAGGCAGGGCCCGAGGGCCTCAGCAGAGAGCAACAGTCACTGCTGGGCCCAACCCAGCTGGCTTCTCCTCTGTCTCCGGTGGCCCAGCCAGGGCGTGGGCCTGCAGGCGAGCGACTCGGGATGGAGTCCTGGGACTTCCTGAGGGACCCGAGGCTGCCGGCTGTGTGACTGCTCGCTCCCAGCGCCGTCCTGGAAGCCCCCTGCTCTGGAGCGGAGGGGGTGGCCTGCGCGCCCCCCGGCAGGCCTCGCCTCAGAACCTGGGGGCCGCAGGAGTTCCCAGGCTCCAGGGCCAGTCCCCATCCCACCCTCCCGGAGCCTCCAGACCCAACACAGGCTCAGGTACTAGGGCACCTGCCCTCTGTTGGGCTCTGGGGAGGCGGGGGCGCTGCCCCTGCAGCCCTAACCGCTCAGCTCCGAATCGGAACGCGGCTAACCAGCAAGGCGCTCCAAGTGCTGCCGGCCTGCCAAGGGGCAAGCCAACGGCCACACGTGGCTAGTCCCTTACCGGCCACCCAAGGGGCGCTCTCTGGGTGGCCAGCAGGTGGCCAGCCTTGGCCCCGGCACCTACCCAGCCCAGGCGGTCTGTCCACAGCAGGACAGTCACCATGCTCCAGAGCCCTCCCCACCAGCCAGGCTCCCCCTCGGCCTCCAGAGCGAGACCTAACTCTGCACGCAGGCCTGGCCCAGGGCCTCTGCGGTGGTCGGGCTGGACTGTACCTGCCCCAGTTTGCCCATCCAGAAGCTGGGCCCCAGAGGGCTCAGCACAGCGTTGGCCATATGCCAAGCCTCTGACAGACAGCACAAGCCAGGGCAGTCGGAGTGCCCCACACTACGTGCCAGGGCCAAGCCCCCGAGAGCTTGGGCAGTTCCAAGGAGCAGTTCCTGCAGTGCCCAGGATGGGCTGCCTTCCCACCACCTGCCAGGAAGACCCTAGAGACAGGGAGGGCTACGGAGGGGGCTCCACGACCCAGGACCTTGTAGGGCCTCCCAGGCCCTCCCAGGACAGATGCTGGCCAGACCCCACAGGTCACCAGCAGTATGCTCTGAGGCTGGTCACATCCTTCTCTGGGCCTCAATTTTCTCCGGCACAAAAGACAACAAGGGGCGGGGAGGTACTTCCCTGATAACACAATGGATAAGACTCCGTGCTCCCAATGCAGGGAGCCTGGGTCAGGGAACTAGATCCCACATGCATGCTGCAACTAAGAGTTCGCATGCCACAGCAAAGGAGACCGCGAGCCGCAACTAAGGAGCCCACGTGCTTCAACTAAGGAGCCGGCGAGCCGCAACTAAGGAGCCCACAAACCACAACTAAGGAGCCCGCCTGCCACAACCAAGACCCAGCCCAACCAAATTAAAAAAAAAAAAAAAAAAAAAAAAAAAAAAGACAACAAGGGGACTTCCCTGGCGGTCCGGTGGTTAAGACTCCGCGCTTCTACTGCAGGGGGCACGGGTTCGATCCCTGGTCGGGGAACTAAGATTCCGCAGGCCACATGGCGCAGCCAAAAAAAAGGCAACGAGGACAGGACTGGCCTTATTACGCACTGAAGAGGTAGGATAGGACCACCAGTGCGACACACAGTGGCCAAAGAACTAATGCCTGGCACCACACTCATCACCCAGCAGAACCCAGCTAGCCCCTCATGCAGCCCCTGCCCGGAAAGCCTCAGGAAGGACTCCAGGCACAAGCCTGTGATTTCAACAAAACCCCCTCTCCCTCTCTCACCCCTGGGTTCCCCAACCCCACCAAGTTGTGCCTCAGCCCAAGCCCCTCTGCAATGGCCCAAAAGTGGGCATTTGTCCCTGCCCCCAGGATGTCGCCCAGCAGCCCCTCCCCCTGCCTGCCCAGGGCACCCAGGCCATGCAGGCCGGGGCCTCTATCTGAACCAGCTTCCCCCTGGGGGAGCTGAAGGAACCGTCCGGACTCTTGAGGAGGAGCCCTGGCCCCTGGGCCTTGGGACAATAGCAGGTCTTAGAAAATGCCCCCCAGCTTCTGGGGGCCAAGTCCTCAATCAGCAGGCCTTTTAGGCCTGGAGTCCACAGGCCCCTCAAACCCTGGGGTGCCCCCCAAACTCCGCTCTTTACCACTAAAGGAAGGCTCAGCACCCAGACTCATGTGAGCAGCCCAATCTCCAAAGCACAGCGGAGGGTACCCACCCCCAAAGTGCCCCTCAGCCCAGCTGGAGGCCCCCCTTCACCAGGCCCAGCAGGGTCTCACGGCACCCCACACCCCTGCACACTCGGCCTGAGGTTTCCTTGACCTCTTTCGTCAAGGGGCCTGGAAGGGACCATGCAGGGTCTGAGACACACAACTGTCTCAGGGGAAGCCAGGGCTACAACCTTCCACCAGGTTTTGGGTTTGAAGTTTTGGGCCAGCAGTTCCTGATGTCACAGCACCCCGAGACTCGGGGACTTGGGTGGGGATCAGTCAAACCTGCAGTCAGGCTCTTGCTCAGAACCCAAGTGCTGCCTGGATCAAAAGGTAACTCAAATGGCAAGCAACCACTACAAAGAGCACAATTTCTCATCTCGTCAGAGTCCAGAAACTTGCTCTTCCCTCTGCCCTTGTCTTGGATAGCTATGCAGACATATTTTCAAAGCTTTTTTTTCAAAGCATGAGCCAGCCATAGTCTTGGAGCTGGGGAAGAGGATCCCAGGCCATGTGGGTGGGCAGCCCCATTAGAGATTCCTTAAACATCACCTTGAACAGAGTCTGCAGCACCAGGCAGGTCGACAGATGCCAAGCCGGCGCACTTGGAAGCTCCCCAAGGCGGGTACCCACATTGGCCAGGACACAGGCAGAGATGGAGCCACCCCTGCTTCCCGGGCCTTTTACCCACATGGCTGCCAACGAGGTAACCAAGCCAAGTGGGCTGAGCCGAGTCCTGGCGGGCACAGGAAGCGCAGCAGGACACCCTCACTCCTCCCACAGGACAGACGGCGTCAGGTGCCCAGGCAGGTGGGGCGGGACAGGCATCCTGTAGCAGGGAGAGAAGACGACCTCGGTGCAGGGGTGCTGCCTCAGTGGGGCCCACGAGGAGCAGGAGTGGGCAGGGGCAGGGACGGGAGAGGGCACCCCGGCAGCAGGGGCATGAGAGCAATGGGCTGAAGGGGCGGGGCTCAAGTCTGAGGCGGGAGCAGTGGGCAAAGGGGCCAGAAGGCCAGTTGGTGCCACATACCGTGACAAAGGCCCCCTGACTACTCCTCCACCCCAGTGGGGGTCACAGGAGCTTTCCTGGCTGAGAACCAAGTTGGGGTGGGAGAGCTCTGCGGCCCCTCCCTCCAGATGTTGGTCTGAGGCTCAGGGCCTCAGCTGACATTAGCGGGGTCAGGGCCAGGCCTACCTTGTGTGAAGGGCTGGAGGAGAGTCCCAGGTGGGGTCAGGGATCAGGCTGTGGCTGCAACGATCCAGGCACCACCCACTGAGCCTGTGTTTCCCCCAAAGAAGGCAGACGACCCAGGTCACGTCGCCCTGGGGCCACAGGGCTGCATTCAGAGCAGGTGCCAGCACAGCTGCCCGTTGCCGGCTCCAACACAGAGCTCCTATGTGCACGTCACTGCTGCATCCCCGGCCCTCCTATCCCTACCTGGTTGCCCGCTGTCGTGCCCACCCAGGACCCTGGAAGGCAGCTGCACACCTTGTCAGGCCAGTCACCAAGAATACACCTAACACCCACACGGAGAACATCAAAGCCAGCACCTGCCGCACCAGCTGCAGCCCTGACCTGACCTGACCTAACGCAGGTCACGGTGAGAACCATTTGCATGAGTGCCCTGGTCTGACACCAGAGCAAGAATCCCAACCCAGGTGGTGTGATGTACTGGATCCATGGCGGAGCCGACACTGTGGGGCTCGGATCAGGGAGCAGGTGACCAAGCCTAACCGTGCAGCCCGTGTCTGCTCTCACCACCACCCAGGCTTCCCCAGAGGCACGGAGGTAGGGGCTGCTGGCCGGAGAGCAAGCTCTCGAGTTACTGCGCACCCAGCCACATCCAGAGGCCCATGGAGACGCCCCTGCTGCCCCAGTGCCAGGCACAGCATGCAGGGCTCAGCATGGTCACTGGCTCTTCTCCTCACCCCAGAACTGGGTACCATCTGAAACAGCCCTCAGATGCGTAGCACTGCTGGTGCTTGCCCCGAACCACGTATCCTGGTGGGGTCAGACAAAACGTTGCCTATAGGAACAGAGAGCAAAACATACCACATGCCTGAGGCAGGTCCACCAGAGACAGCCCATCAACGTGACTCACCAAAGAAGGCCAGCAGAAGTGGAGGGGCTGAGCCCAGGCCCAGAAGCGTTGGCGAGCAGTGGGCCCCAACCAGGGACACGTAGAGCTCTGCGTCCTCATTTCAAGGCAGCGCATGTGGAACCTATGCTGTCCTTGACCAAATCATCCTGGGAGCAAACCCAGCTCTGATGCCAACCAGGCAATCGGGCGGGCCTCCAGGCCCATCTCGATCCCCACCCACCCAAATAAATGTCCCCATCCAGGGTGGCTGTGAGGGTAATGCGGACCACTGCACGCAGCAAGGAGTCACCAAGAAGCCTTCCCTCGGGCCCCTCACACCCCAGGCTCCAGGGTGGGCACGGCTGTGCATCCGTGCCCCATGGGCCCCCATCACACTGCAGGTCTCCCAGCAGCCAAAGCGAGTTCTGACCCGTGGCAGGGTTCCAGCCAACCCTTCTAGGGCCAAGGGCTCTCCCACTGATCACACGCTCTAAAGCTTTCTCCCAGCCTCTAGAGATGAGAGGGAATCAACTCCCTGCCAAGGCCCGGGTGTCACTTGGGGAGAATGAAGGTGGGGCAGAGGGCTGGTGCCAAAACCCACAGCTGAGCACTGGTGGGCTCTCCTCACTCAGCGGGCCCGTTCCCAGGGAAGCCACTGAGCAGAGCCCACTAGGCCACGGGGAAGGCCACAGGCCAGGTGGCCCAGAGCCTTCATTCCCCATCAGAGCTGCTCCGCCACCTGCCTCCTGCCGGCCCAGAGCTCAGCTCCCAGCACGGTGCGGGCCGGTTTGAAGCAGCCAGGCTCAGAGGCCCGGTCACCAGCAGCTCCGGCCAGAGGCAGAAATGCAGCTCTCTGTGCTGAGTGGACCCAGAGCTGGCACCACATGGCCTGTTTTCATGCCAGGTCCATCTCCAGCCCACTCACACGAGGAGAGATGAGGAACCCTCTAATCCCCCTGGGACCCCCCCCCCCCCACCATTGGCTTGGCTTCCTAGACTCTCACTCAAGGCCCAACGAAGGAAGAGTGCTTTTGGGAGGATCAAAAGGTCGTAGGCAAGCAAAAAAGGCCAGAGAAAGGACAAGGCCTGAGGTGCACCCCCAAGGCTGAGGCGGTTATGAGAAGTGCTACCCCAATTTGCACTGGGCCAGGAGGCCTGTGGTACTCCTGAGCTAGGGCCTCTGGCCAGGAGCTTCCCAAAGCCCAGGAGGGTGGGTTGAAAGCCAGTGTCCTCTCCCCAAGGAACTCAACCCACTTCCCCACCAATGCCTCTTCTCTCTCCATCACCCAGGCACACTGGGATTCTCCAAAGCAAACTCATGCCAGAGCAGGAAGGATCTGGAGATCCAGAGGCTGGGGAAATGGCAATTCAGACTAGCCTGCACTGTTTACTACAAAAATGGCCCTCGCACCACAGCCCTCACTCTGCGCGTAAGCAGGGGGATGAGGCCCCATCGGCCACGTCCAGCTCCTGTAAATGCAAACAAAGGTGACAGGGTACCTGTTTCATTCCTCAAAGGGGCTGGGGGTGTGGGGGTAATCAGAGATGGGGGTTGACGTGGAGAGACACACAATGGAGAAAGCAGAACGCTGCGCAGTGACCCTGGGACCAGAGTGTGACCCTGCTGCTACGGGGTGCACGAGTGAGAACCCCTGGGCTAAGTACCCTCTCTGGCAGCCCTGAGCGGGTTAAGGACTCTGAGTCCAGCCACCAGCCTGGCTATTCAGACAGAAGGGAAGTGGACAGACCTCCTGGAGCACCAGTAGCCTAGGAAGCCAGGCCTGGTGTGGGTGAGGTGGGATGTGGTAGGAGCCCAGCCTGAGGCACAGCATGTCCAGAAGGCACTGGATTGGGCTGGGGCGGGGGCTGGGGCTGGAGAAGAGACCCAGGCTGTGGGGCTTGATGTGGGCAGTTCATCCGGACCAGGAATGAGGGGAAGGGGTGGGGGAAGGCAAAGAGGTGAGCCCCTCCCTTCTCAACTCTCTTCCCAAAAAGAAGTGACAAGGGAAGGGGATTCTTCCACACCAAAGGGTAAAGGGATACAGGATGAGCAGGAGAACAGGTTTGGGGGGGTGTGTCTGCAAAAGAACTGAGCAGAAACACTTGAGGAAGAGCAAAGACCAGGGACTCCCGGAGCCCAGGGAGCTCAGGGCTGCGCAGAGCAGGCTCAGAAGTGGGGAGGAGCACGGGCATCTGTCGCCAGCTTTCTCTGGGGTCAGCTTGAGGGTGGGCTGAGGAGTGCTGAGAAAGGGGCAACAGGGGAACCTGGAAAGAAAAGGGGCGTCCAAGTGGGAGACAGGAGATTCCCATCAGGAAATAAGGGCAGTCACAACGAGAGAAAAAAGGAGGTTCAGAGCACGAAACAGGAAAGTTCCCAGAGGACGAGAATGAGGAGCTTCCGAACAGGCGCCAGAGTCCCACCTCTGGGCCCCAGGGCTCTGGCCTGGCCTCCGAGGAGACGCGGTGCCGGGGGGCCGGCCGCGGCGGGGCTGGAGCCGAGCCGGGTCTGGCCGGCGGCCCTACCTGGTACACGGAGGCCTTGGGCAGGTCCAGGCAGACCGTGCAGCACAGAACCGAGTAGAGCCGCTCCTCCAGCTTCCCGCTGCCCGCCGCCGCCGCCGCCGCCGCCGCCTCGGCCGTCTCGGCCGCCCGTAGCCGCTTCTTGGGCGGCGCATCGGGGTCGCCCGCCGCCTCCTGCAACTGCCGGGCGCTGGCCAGGCCCGCCTCGTCTGGGACCCCGGGCCCCGCCGCCTCGCCCAGCGCCGCCGCCGGCCCCGCAGACGCTCCGGCCCCGGCCCCGACCCCGGCCCCAGCCGGCACGGCACCGGCAGGCCCCGCGGCCGGGCCGCCCCCGCCGGCCTCCTCGGCGCCGGACATCGCGGCCGGCCGGCCCGGCGGGCGGGTGCCGGCGCGCTCCCGCGGCTGGAGGTTAGGGGCGCCGCGCACTCCCTCCGCCCTCTCGCCGCCGCCGCCGCGACCCCGCAGCCCCGCTCCCTGCGCCGCCGCCTCAGTGGGTTCGGCCCGCGCGTCGCCCCGCAGCCGCCGCGGCCACCGACCCCGGCGCGGCCGCCATCTTTGTTTTCCCTGTGCGATCCCCCCTGCCACCGCCTACGCCCCCTTGTTCTCTCAATCACGTGAGCCGAGCGAGGCCAATGGGAGGGCCGTTCGGGGAGACAGCGCGACGGCCAGAACCAATGGGCGCGCGAGAGCCCGCCCCTGCGTAAGGTGGGCGGGGCCCCGGGCGACCCGCTGAGGGGCGATTTTTGGGGCTCGAATAGTCCTGGCGTCAGGGGTGAGCGCGGTGCTCCCCGCCAGTCCGGCCCGCCACCACACGCCTTGGGTGCCCCGGAACGGAGGGCAACCTTGGACCCCCACGTCCAGATGTGCCTGCGCCTTTGTCCCCGGACACCCAGGCTAGCGTGCGCGGGGCTCTGGCTTGGCTGGCCGGAGCGAGAAACTGCCGGCCACCTCTCCCTCCTGTGCGGGAAGAGATGTGCTTCCACAGGACGCGAGTGCAGGCACTCCCCAAGGGAGGACTCTGGACCCGGAATCTAACCCACTGCTCTGCCCAATCCCGTTTCATAACCCTGGGGTTGGGAGCTGAAGAGGGGTCCGCTGAGGAAAGCGAGGGTCTTAGGAAATCAGGACTTGCCTCGCACAGGCCGGTGGGCAAACGGGTAGAGGTCGAGTCAGCCCTGGGAGGGGATGTACATTTCCGGGAACAGCTGTGGTACGGCCCTCCCCTGCCCCCACACCAGCCGGCGGGCGGTTAAGGTCACTGCCCCATAGGGCCACCAGCCAGACCTTGCAAGGATATTCAGAACTCCACCGTGTTCCAGGAGAGCAAGGGCTCCTGTATCTTCTCAGTCCAGGGGCCCTCCTGACAAAGGTGCCGGCAGGCCAAGTTGAGTGAGGCCCCCAGGGTTGGTTCCAGCGCATTGCCTTCCTTTGCTCAGGGAAACCAGTTGCTGCCCTGGGAGCCTCAGAAAGCTCACTGGAGGACCTCTCAATCCGACTCAAGAATAGGCAGAGTCCATATTCCTGCTAAATCCCTAAGGTTTATTGGAGACCAAGCCTCTCTCTGGATCCACAACTATGGCCTGCCCAGAATCAGGCCCCAAAACATGCCCGGGACCCAGTCCCCCTCATTTTGGTCTAGGCAAGTCTTCACACTGCGCTAGAGAAGGAGATAGTGCCCAGACTCTGCCCCCTGACCAGTCACTCTGCCGCAAGCTGGCTTCGGTGGAAGGAGAGTCTCTCCCTAGAGGAGGAGGCCCTAGGAGCAGGCCTATGAGGGGAAGGTGATAGCCAGGGCAGAAGCCTCGCCTTGCCGTCCCCAACCATCACCCCCACTGCAGGCGCTGTGTGTGCAGGGCCCGGTGGTAGGCCCAGCTGCCTCCGGCCAGGGCCCAGCGACAGACGTCCTCCTTCGGCAGCAGCAGCAGTCTGTCCTCCTCCAGCCGGCTCAGGAGGCCTGCGGCGCCGAGCATCACCCCCCCCCACATTCCATAAGTGTTGGTCGTGAAAACAGCCACAATGAGGATGGTCACTGCGACCACCAGCACCACTGCCTGCCCAGCCACAGAGCGGCCCTCAGCACCAAGGTGCTCACCAGCCACTGCCAGCACCATGCCTCCTCCCAGGAGCAGGTTGGCGGAAGAGCAGTCCCCATTCACCCAGTGGAAATCGAAGGCCAGGAGAGGCAGGCCAATGACAGTGGCCACCCAGGCTCCAGCAAGACAGTCTTCATCTGTGCCCAGCCCTGGGGCCAGCATGGTGGCAGCAGCCAGGGCCTGGAGCAGGAAGCCAGCAGCGGCCCCTCGATTTGCCTGTCAACACAGGGAAGGGAGATGTGGGAAAAAGAGGCCAGGACCTCCCTTTAAACAGAGAAGGGTCTGAAGGTCTCACAGAAGTCGGGCCCCCACACTTACCTCCCACCACCCTCTAGGGATTTGGGAGTGGGCTACGCCCCTGCCCGGCCCCAGCGTACTCACCTGGGCAGTGCTCAGGGCTGCATGCAGAGACACTGATCCCAGCGCCAGGTGGGACAGGGCGGAGCTCCACTCGCGCCCTGGCCTGGGGGCCATGACACCTCGGGCGGTAGTGAGTTTGAGGGAATGGGAAAGGGATCCTCAACTTTGGAGAAGAACGTAGAAGCCGGCGACAAGGGGCCCTAGGGGTGTCTCTCCAGAATTCCCAGGTTCCAGAACCCCATTTCTAAATATTGTTATGGGCTCATCCGAAACTCGCAGGAGCCCTGAGGCTACTGGACACAACGTTGGGGAAGAAGAACCTATATCCGCCGGGAAAAGACGGTGCGGGGCCTGGACTGGGTGGGCGTTAGCTCTGGCGTCCTGGAACCCAAGTCGGCGCAGGGCCTGGGGGAGAGGGGCGCAGGGCCCTGCGCTCGGGGAGGCGCCGTCCTCGGAACCCGGCCCGGAAAGAGCGACGGCGCAGGCACTCAGAGACCGCTGAGCTGCGCGACCCCGGCGCAGCGGCGAGCGAGAGACCCAAATCAGCCCACCGCGCCGCCCTCTGGCTGCCGCTCCGCCTCCCGCGCCGGGTGTGCGACGGTCCCGCGCCAACCAACGAGAGGAGCGGAGGCTAGAGCGGCCGGGGGGAGCGGGGCCGGGGCGTCGCGGGAGTGGAGGAGAGCAAGACTGGGTTGTATGAATGGGCGGGGCTAGGAGGAGGGGGTGTCTGCTTGGTAATGGACGCACACGCCCGCTGGTTTGGGGGGAGGGAAGGGGCTCAAGGAAGGAGCCATGAGGGGAGGGGCAGTGAGAGGTGGGGTCGGAGGAAGGGGCGGGGCGGGGGTTGGAGGAAGGGGCGGGGCGGGGCGGGGTTGGAGGAAGGGGCGATGAGGGGAAGGGCCGAGGAAAGGGTGGCGAGAAGAGGGGCTTCTAGGGGAGGGTCTGAGGAAGGAGTGGTGAGGGAGGGGTCGGGGAGGGGGAGAGGGATTGGGGGAAGGTGCTGTGAGGACAGGGGCATTGAGGGGAGGGGTTGGAAGAAGGGGCCGAGAAGGACGTAGGGCGGAGTTGGATGAAGGGGCGTTAAGGAGAGGGGTTGAGGAGGGGGCGGGGCCGGTGAAGGGGCGGGGAGGGGAAGGGTATTGAGGGGAGGGGAGGGGCGGTGCGGGGAGGCGTTGGAGGAAGGGGCCGAGAAGGAGGCGGAGGGGAGGGGTCGGAGGAAGGGGCGGGAGGGGAGGGCCGGAGAGGGGAGCGCTTGGTGGAAGCGGCGGTGAGGGGAGGGGCCGAGAAAGGGGCTTGAGGGAAGAAAAGGTTAGACACCTGAGGGCAGAAGGCTCTGAGGGGGTACAGCCGCGCGGGGGTCCTTCGCAGAGGACCCGTAGGGATTCTGGAAGAGGAGGTGCGGGGCCGTGCCGAGGGGGCGGCCGCCAGAGCATGCGCACGGGCTCTGCAGCGGGCGGGCGCGGAGTTGGGGCGCGGGGACGCGGGGCGGCGCGAAGCGGGGCCCTCTGCCGCCCCGCGCTCTCATGTACGCCTTCTACTCGCTGCTCATCTACATCTTCTACAGCCTCTTTCGCAGGGATGGCGGGGCCGCGGCGGCCGCCGACCCTGGGAACCCCGCCCAGGTGAGCGGGGGCGGGCGCAGCTCGGCCGGCGACCCCCTTCCGGAGAACGGTTTTGCAGGCCGGCGCTGCGTAGGTCCCGGGGCGCTGACGCGGGGGAGGGGCCGTGCCGAGGACCCCGTCTCTGGTGTTGGAAGCTGAGAGCCCGGCTCCAACCCCTCGGGCTCAGTTCTCGGAGGCAGGGAGCCCCATGGGCTGCCTGGCCTCGCCTCAGGGGCTCCCCCCCGCTCCCTCCCTAGAGTGCCTGCTGCAAGCCCGGGGGTCGCCGCCGCCCCGACCAGCCCACCGCAGAGCTGTGGACCGAGCTGACCGGCCTGGTCGGTAGGTACTGTTGGTGCATCGGGAGTGCTGCGTCTCCCGGGGCAACGAGGGAGCGCCGCCGTCCGAGAGATGCAGGGGGTGCTCGTGCCCTCATTGGAAGGGAGGGAGCTGGCAGGTGCCGGCTAGTGGCCTTGCATCCGACACGTGACCCAGCATGCCTACCCGTCCCACTCCCTCGCAGGCTGCTCGGAGTCCGAGGATGGGCCGGGAGGGGCAGCGGAGGGCCGTCCGGCCGAGGTCTCACTGGAAGAGGCTCTCGTGCGTCTTGCGGAGTTCCTCTCAGTCCAGCTGGGGGCGGAAGAGAGCTTCGGGAATTCTGCCGACCTGAGCAAGGTAAGCAGAGTTGAGATTTCTACAGCCACCTGTTCTGTGTTTTCAGGCCTACTGATTTCCATCCATACTCCTGTATCCTCTCCACCCGGCCCCCATCCTTTTCCACTTTGATTTCTATTTCTTTCCCAGCCTGGTGATGTTCCCCCACTGTTGACGGTGACCGGTCAGCTCTTGGCCCTCCTGGCATGGATTCGGAGCCCCAGGGGGAGGCAGGTCCTGCCCCAGGCGACGCAGCCAGCCTCAGGGGTGCAGCCCCCCACTCCTGCTGGTGCGTAAGGAGTAGTGAGTTGAAGAGGGAGTTTGTTCAGGGAGTGACGCCCACCAGAACCCTAGCAGCCAGATGTGAGGTGTCCCTTCCTTCAGGCCAGAGAGCTCTTCTGTCCTAACTGGGTCCACCCCACCCCAGGATCCCCATCCCAAGAAGAAAGCCCTTCCGTTTCACCAAGGGGTGAGGCCCAGGGGCAGCAGCCTCCTCAGTTAGAGGAGGACCAGAGGGCTTGGCAGCGGCTGGAACAGCTCATCCTTGGACAGGTGAGGGGCCCAGGAGGCAGTGGGGGGGTGGGGGGTCTGGGAGGGGCCTGGAAGGAGGCGTTCCACCCGGTGCTCTTTCCTCCTTTCCAGCTGGAGGAGCTGAAGCAGCAGCTGGAACTGCAGGAGAAGGAGCTGGGCCAGCTGCGTGTGGGAGTGGTGAGGCTGCTGGGGTCGGGGCTGGACAAGAGGGACGTGAGAGGGTCTCAGCCTCCAGGTGAGCTTTGAGTGCTTCCTTCTCTCCCAGGGGGCGACAGACTCGGAGAAAAGGGTTCAGCATCTGACTCTGGAAAACAAGGCCCTGAAACAGAGCCTGAGCCTTACTCGGGACCTCCTGCTGCACTGGGGCCCCGCCCCCCCCAACAGGGCCCCCCAGGTATCCTGCTCCTTAGCTGCTACCGTCCCTGCAGCCCGGGGCTCCTGCACCCTGGTCTCTAGCAACACTGCCTGGGCTTCCTCAGGACCTTGTGCTCGCTGGAGCAGAGGCAGGGAGCCCCCTCTGACCCTTCAGACCTGAGGCCTGGACTGTGGGCGGCAAATGCATGGTAGCCCCGTCAAGGAGACTGATGCTCATGGGAGAATCTCCTCCTTTCAGTCCATGGTTTCTCCCAGTGACTGACTCCAGGAGAGCAGAGAGACTTGGGGAAAGGAGCCCTGCATGGAATTGGGAGGCATGGATGTGTGACCAGCTTTGTGAGCCCTTGTCGACTTGACTTTCTCATCTGTAAAATGGGGCAGCTGGAGTGCCCCTCCCTGAGTTTCCTCCTGGCTCCATAGTTCAGCTGGCCGCCACTCCCCTTGCAGGAGCAGGAGGAGGCAGAGGCACTGCTGGAGCTCCGGGGCCGGCTTCAAGAGGCCCAGGACACCACGGAAGCTCTCCGAGTCCAGGTGGGCTCTGGGCCCAGGGGCCGGGAAGTCTGGGGCTCTGGGCAGGGGGTGTCTGAGGCAGAGCCTGGTAAGTGCCTGTTTCCTCAGTGACAGGGCTGGGGTTGGGTGGGGCAGCTAGGGGTGCAGGAGGCGCAGCTGCAGGGCCTCCGGGGGGCCCTCCGGCAGCTCCAGCAGGAGACGGAGCAGAACTGCAGGAGGGAGCTGCAGCAGATGCGCGCGCAGCTGGCAGGTGAGGGCTGGGGCTCCAGAGCTCATGGGAAGGCTGTGGGGTCTGGGCTTTCCCTCACAACAGCCTTCCTGCCCCCAGGACTCCGTGCTCGCATGGCCAGCTTGCGTCAGGGCTGTGGGGACCTCCGAGGACTGGTCAGCACCTTTACCCAGAGCTGCCAGGGTTCGCTGAGCGAAGCCCGGGGCCAGGTCAGGACCCCTCACTCGCCTCCCTTGCACTTGTTCTCTGTGCAGCCTCGTCACTGGCCTTCCCTTGGGGAACCCCTGCTCTCCCTTCCTTTCCAGTCCCAGGGTCTTGTCTCGTCTACTGCAAATCTTAGGTTCTGGAACCAGAACAACTGTGTTCTGTGCAAACTGGGGTGACGGTGAATCCCTCACAGGATTGCCAGGAAGCCCACGGTTCTCCTTGGGTCCCTGAGCTCCATCCCAGGCCCACTGAATGATGCCCCAAGGGTCTGAAGCCACTGAAAGTTGTGGATCCCCACAGCTGGGGGCCACGTGGTGGATATTGCCCTCAGCACCCCATCCGTTGCTCTCTTCCCACTGCCTTCCCCTTCCTCACCTCTCTGTGCCCCCAGGTATCGTGGGCCCTGGGGGCACTGTCAGCGGGTGGGGCTGGGACTCAGCTCCTGGAGGCACAGCAGGAGCCCCCAACTGGATGCCCAGGGCGGCCGCTGGAGCTCAAGGGTATGGCAGGCTTGGGGAGCAAAGGGCTGGGGCGGCAGAGGTGGGGGACGTGGAGGCTTTCCACGCTTCAGGATCTGGGAGGCAGCCCCCTGACCTGATCTCCACCCCAGGAAACATCCGTGTGCTCTGTCGGCTGAGGCCAGGGACACCCTCCAGCTTGGTGAGCTTAGAGCCCGGCCCGGGTGGCACTGTCACCACCTGCTATCGAGGGCACCAGCGTCGCTTCCGCCTGGACTGGGTCTTCCCTCCACACGCCAGCCAGGAGGAGGTGATGCTCCACCCTTTCACCTGTGTCGCCTGTCACTCAGAGTTCCCTGGAGACCAGAGAAGGCTCCCTGTCTGTCTGCCCTCCCAGGAGAGAGGGCGGCTGGACTCCAGCAGGGAAGGGAAGGGAGCCGGAGGGTCTGGGAGGCAGGACTGGTATTCTAGCTGGGCACCTACTTTCTTTCCAGGGTTTCCGCTTTGCATCCCCCCACCAAACTCTACAGGCTGGGGGAGACAGACTTTATGGCTTAAACAGGAAGATTAACATTTTCAAAAGTAACTTTGTGCCAGGAAACGAAGGAAAATGAACATGTTTGAGGTGATGGTTACTCAGGGGGCTGTGGAGCATGGCTGGGGTGCTGTTGTTGTTGTGAGGTCAGTACTGTGACCTCCTTCCCGCAGGCTTCACTGGCTGCCCACTCCCCTGGCCCAGGGTCCAGAGATGGTCAGCTCTGAGGGTGGGTAGCTCTCCTTGCTTTGTGGCCAAGGGGAGTGGGGGGCACAGGTGAGCTTCCAACCCCAGCCCCCCGCTGCCTTGTTTCCCGCACACTATCTTCACTGCACACCAACTTGCAACTAGAGCTCAGGAAACAAGGCTGAGAGCTGGGAGGGGGTGAGGCGAGGGGCAGAGCTTTCAGAGACCCAGACCTGTGCTGGCCTCACGGGGACAGACTGTGATGAGAGTGCCTGGCAGGTACTCCCTCCCCCACTTTTTGGGGCACTGCAGCTGTTTTCCACCTACCTCTATTTACCCCTCATACCACCCCCACCCTGTCTTCAGTCTCCATCCCAACTGCAGCCCTGAACAGGGGTCCCTTGTCTACTGCCTTCTGGGTAGCCTTCCTAGACAGGGTCCTCCAATTCTGGCTGAAAGAGCTAAAGGATTCTGTTACTGGGCTCCCTCACCTGTAGTCCCTATCTTTGTCTGCAATAGCGCCCCCAATGCTCCTTTCTAGTCATGGAGTCTTAGCAACCTCACTGGCAATTCTGGACTCTGCCCTCGTAGCTGGCAACCAAAATTTCAAAGAGATCTGACAGCCCAGTAGTTACCCGCCACCTTCTGGGCACAAAAGCTGGCCGACTGTGTCATTGCTCAAGAGGCTGCTGCTGGTGTCCAGCTGCCAACAGGACGCAAGTCCCAGCTCCATCTCCCCTTCACCTGCCTCTCTGCACCCTCCCAGGGCCTGACTTCCAGGATCCTGGTTGCCCACCAACCTCCACACATGGGACTCTCTGGGTTCATCTTTCACGTGCCAAGTGCTGCACTAGTCCTCTTGGTCCACATTCTCACTTAATCCTCACAACAGGTGCCACTACAGTCCTCATCTCACAGAGGGCAAGATGAGTGACTTGCCTCCAGTCACACCCAGGGTTTGAACTTGGCCATGAAGCCCAGGGTCTGGGCTCTTGACTGCTACACCCCCAGCCTTCCAAGCAGTCAATCGTCAGGATTCCAATACTCTGCATCGCCTGTTCCTCCTACCTGTCACGTCCCTTCCCTTTGCCTGGCAAATTCTGGCAAATGCCACCTTCTCCAGGGAGCCTCACCTGTCTGTTGGGAGATCCCCTCTTCCACTGTGCTCCCCTAGAGCCAGCCTCCTTCCAGGGGAATCAAGTTTTGTTCACACCTTGCCCCAGGTCCTGGAGCTTAGGGCCCCTCCCAACCCCTCCTACCCCTAGGTCTTCAGGGAGCTGGAGTCGGCTGTGCTGTCCTGCCTCGGAGGCTACAGTGTCTGCATTTTCACCTACGGTCAGACAGGGACGGGAAAGACCTACAGCATGGAGGTGGGAAAGGGGGCAGTCTGGGTGGCTCCTGGGGCCAGGGGCTGGGATGTGAGCCCGATGAGGCACCCCACCCCGTCCCCAGGGCCCGCCTGAGGACCCTGGCATAGCTCCTAGGGCGCTGCAGTCACTGTTCCGGGAGATGGGAACAGGGGGACAGCACCACGTGACCCTCAGCATGGTGGAGATCTACAACGAGGCTGTCAGGTCAGGGCCGCAAACGGTGCCTCCTCCCCGCCCCGGGCCCCAACTTCTGGCTCCGCCCCCCAGAACCCCCAACAGAGCCCTCCCCTTTTTCGCCAGGGACCTCCTAGCCCCAGGGCCTCCCCAGCGCCTGGCAGTGAGGCAGGGCCCAGCAGGCGAGGGGGGGATCCAGGTGGCTGGCCTCACCCACTGGGACGTGCCCAATCTGGAGTCGTTGCACCAGGTGAGGCTGCTCGGTGGGGCTGCGCAGTCCTCCAAGCCCCCGCCCTGTACTCCCACCTGGGCCGCGGACGCCGCAGCAGGCCAGCCCTGTCCTCCGTCCTCCAGATGCTGAACCTGGGGAGGAGCAACCGGGCCACCGCCGCCACAGCCATGAACCAGCACAGCTCTCGTTCGCACGCGCTGGTCACGCTGACGCTGCGCACGGCGTCCCCATCAAGCGGTCCCGGCACCGCAGGTATCTCGGCGTCTGAGTCGTGCGGGGGGCTTCGCTGCACCCGAGACCGGGCCTCCCTCCACGCCGGGCTCTCTCGCCTCTGCAGGCACGCTGCACCTAGTGGACCTGGCAGGGTCCGAGCGCGCCTGGAAGGCAGGGGCGGCCGGCACGTCGCATGAAGACAGGGACGGCGCTCAGCGTCTGCGGGAGGCTCGGACCATCAACCGCTCGCTGCTGGCGCTGGGAGGAGTGATGGCCGCACTGCGGGCCCGCCGGCCACACGTGCCCTTCCGCGACTCGCAGCTCACGCGCCTGCTACAGCCCGCACTGGGCCCCGGCGCCACCGCTGTGCTGCTGCTGCAGGTGGGGCCAGGCGGCCGCGGCCCCGCGGGAGGGTTGTTTGCATGCCAGGCGCCGCCCACCCGGGCCCGCCCACCAGCGCCGCTCCCCGCAGGTCTCCACGCGGCCGGAGGATCTCGGCGAGACCGTGTGCTCGCTCAAGTTCGCCGAGCGAGTGGGGCGAGTGGAGCTGGGGCCTGCTAGGCCCCGCAGGGCCCCGCGCTCCGGGACGCCCTCCTCCCTGAGCACCGACACACCACTCTCTGGGACCCCCTGCACCGCCACGCCCTCGCCCGGCAGCCCTCCAAGCCCCGGCCTGGACAGCGGCTCCAGCTCGGCCCTGGCACCGCCGGAGGACCTGCCTTCGTAGTTCTACCCAAGGAGTCTGGGTCGCGTCTCTGCTGGCAGAGGCAGCAAAGTCCCTATTCCCCCCACGACCTCCTTGATCTCTGGGGGCCTGCTGACCCCCAGACTCCCAGAGTCCACCCCTTTCTCTCCCGCCCCCAGGAGTGTTCCGCCTGGGGTAATGATCACCACCCACCCCACCCCACAACCCCCCCCCCCCCCCCCCGCCCCAGCCCAGGCCCTTAGCCCTTTGCTTATCACCATCTGCTGTTATCGCGCGGCGCACAGCAGGGGATCCCAGAGCCGCGGAGGCAGACCCTGGCCAAGTGGCCACCAGACTCACTACCCCATCACCAAACATCAGACTTGCATTAAAATGTCGTTTGTTCCTTTACTGTTATCTTCCCCACTACCACCACCAAAACCAGGTAGGGTCTCCATTCTCCGTCCCCTCCCCCCAAAGGTGCTACCTCCTTGCCAGGCAACAGTGGAGGGGGGACAGGTCTTAGGGATGGAGCGGCTGGGGCGGTCATTAGGTTTTCCCTCCCCCAGCCCGGAGCCAGGGAGGGGAAGTGACAGATGGTGATGGATGGATGGATGGATGGATAGATGGACAGAGGGCTGGAGAAGGTGGGACCAGGAAGGGGACAGGAAGGGCTACTTCAAGCACAGCCCTGCTCCTTTCAGCCTTGCCTCTCGGGGTAAGAGAGGCATGACTGACCATCAGGGCTGCGGTGGTGCCCAGCTGGGCCACAGCTCTTCTGGAGTGTCCAATAAACACGCGGACTCTCAGCACGGCTGGTACCTCGTGTCTCAAGGTGGAGCCACACATACCTTGGTTTCCCCTCAGCAGGCCTAAGGGTGGCAGGAGAGGGTGGGAGAGGAAAGCAGCCCCTGCCCTGGGAGCCTCACAGGCTGTACCAGGAGAGTAGCCAGCCTGGGGTAGGGGCAGCCAGGTCTCGGGGGTGGCTAACCCACGCATCATAGATGCTTTTGTTGGGTGGCACCCCCTGGAAGAGGGCGTCTAGATCCCAGAGCAGCCTTGGGGGGCCATGGGTTTCAGGGACCACCCCCCAATAGCCTGTGCTGGTTGAGGGGGGGCACCGGGGGCAAGAGGTGGGTGGCAGTGGGGCAAATGGCATCACCACGTTGGGAGTGTAAATGGGCAAATAAGAGGTAGGTAGCTGCCCCCAAAGCGAGGCCCTGTGGCTTCCACCAGGGAGTCCCCCAGGGCCTGGGGTACCCTGCAGTAAGTGGAGGGGCCAGGCTCTGGGTTCAGGGGAGAGGGGCGAGGGCCTGCTGTTTCCCCCCTGGGAAGTCTCCCCTTCTGCTCTCAGGGACCCTGGGAGGGGGCAGACGGGCCACAGAGGTCTCTCAGAGGGGGGGACTGGAGTGGGTGCCTCTTCCTCCCCTATGCGAACTGAGCCTGACCGACTTGGGCTGCTCGGCGGCGCCCCCTCCCCGGAGTCCCCTAGCAGAGACTTTATGCTGAAGCCCTCGCAGGGCGGCGGCTGGGGACTGGGCGGCCGGTAGGGCCGGCCATGCAGCACATAGGGGCCCAGGTCCTTGGCGAAGGCTCCCCTCGCGCCCTTGCTCTGCCAGCGCCTGCACAGGGCCGTGTTCTGCAGCCGCAGCGCCTCGGCTGGGATCAGGCTCACGTCGACCGCCCAGAAGTTGCCCTTGGCCTGGGGCTTCGCGGGATCTTTGGGCACCTGGTGGAGGAGGGGGGCAGGCTTGGGTGGGGCTGTACGACCCCGGATACTCAGGATTTCCGCCCGCGTCCCGCCCCCAGGCTCCGACCCTCGCCCTGCCCCACCTTGCGGAAGCATCGGTTGGAGGAGAGGTTGTGGCGGATGGAGTCTTTCCAGCCCTCGTAATCGTCCCTGAAGAAGGGGAACACGGCCTGGACCTGACGGATGATCTGAAACCATCGGGCGGGCAGCGGGCGCCGTGAGCCGGGGCGCGTGGGCGGGGGGCCACGCTGCCCCTCCCCTCGCCTCTGCGTGGCCCCCCCTTGCCGGGAAGGGGACTGCCTGAGTGCTTTAGCTCTCTCCCTGGGTGCCCAGGCCGGGACCGGCCCCACTGGCATGGCTGGATAGGGCCAGGTCGGGGTGGAGGCCGGAGCCTGAGCCTCCGAGCAGGGGCCAGGTGGAGGACGCGTCCGGGGACAGGTCCGATCACGGAGTGTGAGGGAGAGCGGGCGGGGATCCTCTCACCTGGGCCAGCTTCAGCCTGCGGGAGGGTGCGGCCTGGATCACCAGGGCGATCATGGCCAAGTAGGTGTAGGGGGGCTTGTCATGCCGCAGGTATCTCTTCTTCCTCCTCTGGGGGGGCTGGGAGGGCGACTCCCCCCCGGGGAGCCCCAGGCGGGGGTTGCTGCAGGGCCCCATGCAGAGGAAGCAGGCAACGTGGGCAGGGGTCCGGCCGGGTGGTGGGCGCAGGGCACTGGGGCAGTGTGGTAGTGTGGTGAGGAAGAGCTGGGGCCTGAGGCCAGGCGGGGGCTGGCGGGCCAAGCCCTTTATCATTCGGATGGAAGGGGGAGGGGAGGGGAGGCCAAGGGAGGTAGAAATACGCGGTGGGGGAGGGGAGCGTGCAGAGGGCAGCCACAATTAGCAGGTTTCGGTTAATCTGGGAGGGAGGGGCAGGGAAGATTCCAGTGGGGGCTGCAGGCGGCCACCCAGGCCTCATTCCTCACCCCTGGGCTGCCTTTGGCACCCCCCCTAGAGCTGGAAGGAAAAGCGCTTGGAAGGGGCTTATGACCCACAGTTACTTTATCCCATCTAGATCTCAGGTTCACATTTAACAGATGGGGGAGTGATTGGTCCAAGATGAGCCGCCAAGAAGGGGTGGGTCCTGCCCAGAGTTCAAGGCCAAGCAGCTAGCAGGACTTGGGTGGTGGTCTGGGAGGGCTTCCTAGAGGAAACCTCAGAAATAAAAGAGGGATACAGTTGACTCAAGGGATTTTCCCACAGGCTGCTGCATGGCCCCAGAAGGCTCCCCAGGCCCTGGAGGTCACTTTCCTTCCCTCCTTGGTGCTGGTCAACAGTGGGTCCTGGGAGATGACCATAATAATAGTCCCTCATTATTCCCTGTGCACCTCACTGGTCCTGGGTAAGCTGGACCCCCCCTGGCTTGAGAGAACTTCCTGGAAGTGTGTTGCCTCTCTGCTCCTCTTCTGGTCCTCTGGGTCCAGAGACTCTGGAGGTTGTCCCCCGAGGAGGACGCCGCTTGGTCCTCTGGGGCACTCAGGCAGTGCCCCTGGGTGGGTGTGCATGGAAGGAGAGGCTTTCTAGCCGTAGGTGTTTACTGGCTACCGCTTGGGGCCAGGCCTTGAGAACACAGCCCTGTGGGTCATGGTGCCTGCCCAGGGGAGCCTGCGAGAACCACTTGGCATCACCCTGGGCAGGAGTGAGGACAGGTGTGTTATGTCTGGGTACACAGGGCTTCCCAGGCAGCCCCAATGCCCTGTGGCTTAGGCTAGGAGGGAGATGCTCCCCAGGCAGGAGGGGGTAGGCCTGAGTGGAGGAGGGGCACTCTGGGAGACAGAGGGGAGGCTGAGCCTGGGGAGGCCTGCAGGGCCAGCACCCCTTGCTCAGCCCTGGCCAGAGCTTCTGAGTGCTTTAGCAGGCACAGGGCCTGGCCCAAAGGTGCGATTCTGGAAAAATGCATTTGGCAGCTGCCCTGAGACATGGTCCTTCTGGGTCCCAGACACTTCTGTCCCCTGACCTCCTCCCTGGCCATCTAGTCTGTGGCTCTGCCCCTCAAGTCAGTCAGGGCCTGTGCTCTGTACCCTGACCCAAAGCCTGGGTTCCCCCCGGTGAGGACTGGGCAAGTTTGCAAAGGGATTATCAGGCCCAGGACACCAGCAGTGGTGGGGTGTTGCTACTAGGACCCCCAGACCCGAGGAAAGCCACAGAAGCACAGGGAGACACTTTCTATCGCTTCACTCTAAGATTTTGGCTTTTCTTGGGCAGCAGCAGCACCCCTTCCACACGCACACACCAATTATACCCTTAGAGAGTTGAAAATCTGCAGCCTACAGTGGGTGCCCAGCTCTCACCGAGGTGCTGAGGGAATGGGTGAGTGATGGGTGCAGTGGAGGAGGAAGCCTGGAGCTGAGATGGATGACGTATGTGGGGTACCACACGACTCCCTCCGCTGTCTCAGACTCTTTCTTCAGACTTCACCTGGCTTCCTCTGGATCCCTATGTCACCTCCTCAACGCCTGTCTGTTTCCAGGGCTCTAGCTGAGGGGTCCTTGTGTCTCACCAGGCGACCTATGGCCTCCTAGCTCCACTCGGTCATTAGAGAGGTCTTTTTCTCCAACAGGTCTTAAGTCACCCCCTCTCCTCCACTGGTCCTCCTGTGCTTCCAGGATAAAGCCCAGCTCTTGGTTTGGCGTTCAAGGCTCCTCATGTCCTGACTGTTCATCACTGACCGCACGTACCACCCTACCGGGCCCCCGCCGTCCTAAACCACCACCTCAATTCTTCCCACCGGGTCCTTCCACCTTTGCGCATGCTCATCTCTACACCAGTGATGACCCTGCTTTGTCGAGTGAACTCTGACCCTTCCTTAAAAGCTCAGCGTAAATAGATGACCACCCTCCTGGGAACCTTTTGACTACTTGCCCTTCCCGCCCCAACCGGGCCCCACCGCGCCGAGGACGCCCCTACCACAGACGTTCGCACCTTGCGGTCAGCAACCTCTCTCTAGTTGCTCTGCGCAAGCCCCGCCCCCGCGCGGCCCGGCCCCGCCCCCGCGCGGCCCGGCCCCGCCCCCGCGCGGCCCGGCCCCGCCCCCGCGCGGCCCGGCCCCGCCCCCTGCTCCCGCCGGGAGCCGCGGCTTCCGGCTCCGGGACCCGCGGGCCGGAAGTATCGCGTTGCCATGGCGAGGGCCGGGCGCGGGGCCCGCCCCCGCGGCGCCGGGAGGAGCGCTAGGCTGAAGGACCCGCAGACGGGCTCCGATCGACTGCGCGGTGGCTGCTGGCGCGAGGCGGAAGGTGAGGCGCGGGCTTCCGGGGCCTGCTGGCGGGAGGGGAAGCGCCGGAGGTGGGAGGGGGAGACGGGGAGACGGGGAGGCCCGGGTCCGGGCGGGAGGCTGTCCAGGCCCCGCTTGGGCGCAGGTGGGTGAGGCCCGGGCAGCCGGTGCTGAGGGTCAGGAAGGCTCCTGGAGTGGCAGGCTGTGAAGGCCACCGGTAGGCTGTTCACGTTTTAGCTAAATGTGGAGTTGTTTGCAGCCTTGCAACCTGTTGGTCAGGTAGGCAGCACTAAAGTTACCTCCATGTCAGCTGAGGAAATTAAGGCCTGCGGAGAAGTGACTTGCCAGGCTTCTTGTGGGCTTTGGAGTTAGGCCAGAGGAGAAACTGAAGCCTTTCTGGGGCAAGTTCCTTAAACTTCCAGGGGTTCAAGTGACCTCACTTGTGGGGGGGATCCTGGGCTCCAGCTCACAGATCGGTGTTCGGGCGGGAATAGTAGCTGCTGTGTGGTAAGTGCCGGCCGTGCTGGTGCGGAGGCGCTCGGGCCTGGGAGGGAGTATCCACGCCCGGCTGGGGCCCCTCGCCGTCCTGGAGCAGAGGCTGAGGCGACTGTGGGATTAATTTCCGTGGGTGCGGAGACGGGAGGTGTGTACGGAGTCATTCCAGGTTTGGGGAAGCGGGAGAAAGGCTAGACCTCCCCAAGCCTCTGGGCCTGCCTTTTCCTCCCGGTCCTTAGCTTGGGGGTGGAGGTGCAGGGGCACCACGCTGCTCTTCTCAGTCCCTGCCTTTGCTCCCCCAGGTGCTCCCCACCAGGATTGGGGAGCTCTCCCTGGGAGAGGTGTAAAGGGCCTCTGTGCCCTGGCTGGGCCGCCTCATTCACTTCAGGGGCCGCACTCCTGATCACCTTGCCATGTGTGTGTCAGACCACCACCCTACTGAACCCCTGTAATAGTGGTGGAGGGGAGGGGAGGGAGTAAACCTCCCCTGTCCCTTTCCAAGCTCTGTGGCCTTAGGAAAGGTCTTGTCAGCACATCAGATTGAGAAAAAAGACAGAGAGGTGAAGGAAAGTCTAGTTCCACAGACACCCAGGGGAGAGGGTCCTGGGGAGAAGGAGCATGTGCTCCACTGCCAGGACCCCTGTGTGGGCAACGCGGTAAGGCCCGATGGCAGACGGCGGGTTCTGGGCTGCTTCCTTCCTGGGCGGCTGTGACAAACACAAAGATTGCCAGGACTTCGCGAGACCTTGGTCATTCTTTGATCTGACCACTGCTGTTGTGTTGGTTTTGTGTGGCGCGCTTTGTAAGTCTCACCCCCACCCACCCCCTAGAACCTCCTCCCGTTCTGAAAGGAGGAGCGTGGTGTAGTTGCAGGTGAACCCCGGGAGCCTCCAGGACTCAGATGAAGCCCCTGCAGAGCCCTCCCCACTGTCAGGGAGGTTGGAATGGCCCTCGCTGCTCTGGCAGGGCCCGCAGTGAGCATTGCCGTTGCCGACAGGCCTCCTGTGTTTCCTCCGGGCTGATCTCCGGGTGGGTGAGCAATGCATGTGTCACCATCGCTGGCTCTGCATCCCAGTGCTGAGCCCGGCCCTGACGCAGCTGCACACACAGCTGAGTGGTGGTCCTTTCCATTCAGCCGGCTCAGTCCCAAGCTCACCATCTCCTGTGTCCCCTTCTGTGCCGTCCCCCAGTGCCCGGAACGCATCTGCTCCTGTGGTTATGGGTGCTTCCTGCAAGTCAGGCACCGGGTTCAGGGAAGAAAACAGTAAACTGAGTCAAAAATGAAAACAGGGTGAAGAGACAGGAGTGACAGGGTAACCACAGGAGACCTCTGAGGAGGTGATATTTAACTTGAGATCTGAGGGGCTTCCCTGGTGGCGCAGGGTTTAAGAATCCGCCTGCCAAAGCAGGGGACACGGGTTTGACCCCTGGTCCAGTAGGATCCCACATGCCGCGGAGCAGCTAAGCCCATGTGCCACAACTACTGAGCCTGCGCTCTAGAGCCCGCGAGCCACAACTACTGAGCCCGTGCGCCTAGAGCCCACGCTCCGCAGCATGAGAAGCCACCACAATGAAAAGCCCGCGCACAGCAACAAAGAGTAGCCCCCGGCTCGACGCAACTAGAGAAAAGCCTGCGCGTAGCAACAAAGACCCAATGCAGCCAAAAATAAAATAAATAAATAAAAATTTTTTAAAAAATACACTTTAAATTGAGATCTGAGTTACAAGAAGGAGGGAACTATTATTAGATCTGGTGGAAGAACTTTCCAGACAGAAGGCACAGCTGATGCAAAGGGGGAGTGATGATGAGGATGGTAGATCAGGGGTCTGCAAAGCTTTTCTGTGAAGGGCCAGAGAGTAAGTATTTTAGGCTTTGCCGGCCATATGGTCCCTTTCGCAACTATTCTGCCTTTTTGTGGAAAAGTAGCCACAGACAGTACGTAAGTACATGTGCTCTGTTTCCACAAAACTTTATTGATAGACCCTGAAACTTGAATTTCATATAATATTCATGTGTCAGAAAATATTCTCTTTATTTTTTCCCCAATCATTGAAAAAGGTAAAAACCATTCTTAGCTTATGGGCCATACAAAAACAGACAGTGGGCTGTAGTTTGCCAGTTCCTGTGCCAGACACCAAAAAATGCCTTGTGTATTAACTCATTGAATCCTCATAAGACCCTTATAAAGAAGGTACTATTATTCCATTTACAGATGAGGAAACTGATTTAAAAGAGGTCAAGAAACTTGACCAATCCCCTCAGCTGCTGCCACTTTAGACCCAGAGTCTGGTTCCAGAGCTCAGCTCCCAGTCTCTGTGGTATAGAGCCGAGGTTCCTGAGGTGCAGGAAGCAGTCTGGTGTTGAGTGGGAAGTGGAGAGAGGTGTGGGAGGGGACAGCAAGGCCAGGGGTGGCCAGACCACTCAGGGTTAGAGGCCAGGAGAAAACTTAGGTTGTATACTTTTGTTTTGTTACATCAAACTTTACTGAGGTATAGTTTACCTACAATAAAAGGCACCTATATAAAATAATTTGGTGGATTTTGATAGATGTATACATCCTTGTAAAAGCTACCATAATCCAGATGTAGAGCATTTCCATCATCCCCATTCCCTTCCCCAGGCAATCACTGATCTGCTTTTTGGTTTTTTTTTTTTGTTGTTGTTTTAAATTTATTTATTTTATTTTTGGCTGAGTTGGGTCTTCATTGCTGCGCACGGGCTTTCTCTAGTTGCGGCGAGCGGGGGCTACTCTTCGTTGCAGTGCGCGGGCTTCTCATTGCGGGGGCTTCTCTTGTTGCGGAGCACGGGCTCTAGGTGCGCGGGCTTCAGTAGTTGTGGCACGTGGGCTCAGTAGTTGTGGCTCGCGGGCTCTAGAGCGCAGGCTCAGTAGTTGTGGCGCGTGGGCTTAGTTGCTCCATGGCATGTGGGATCTTCCCGGACCAGGGCTCGAACCCGTGTCCCCTGCATTGACGGGTGGATTCTTAACCACTGTGCCACCAGGGAAGCCCTGTTGTTGTTTTTATAAATTTATTTATTTTATTTATTTACTTTTGGCTGCGTTGCTGCACATGGGCTTTCTCTAGTTGCGGCGAGTGGGGTCTCCTCTTCCTTGCGGTGCACGGGCTTCTTATTGCGGTGGCTTCTCCTGCTGCGGAGCACGGACTCTAGGTGCACGGGCTTCAGTAGTTGTGGCTCTCGACCTCAGTATTTGTGGCTCGCGGGCTCTAGAGCGCAGGCTCAGCAGTTGTGACGCACGGGCTTTGTTGCTCCGCGGCATGTGGGATCTTCCCAGAGCAGGGCTCGAACCTGTGTCCCCTGCATTGGCAGGCAGATTCTTAACCACTGTGCCACCAGAGAAGTCCCTACTTTTTGTTTTTATAGATTCACTGTCCCTTTTTTTTTTTTTTAAGAATTTCACATAAATGGAAGCGTACAGAATGAACACTTTTGTGTCTAACTTCTTCGTCCAGACAGAGCGTTTTGGAAATTAAGATTGCTGCATGTATGTGTGGTCCGTTCTGTCTTTGTTGCCGAATGTCTGGTACCCACCGCATAGATACACCACCTTTTACTCTCTGTGCACACACCTGTTGATGGACATTTTGATTCTTTCCAGTTTTTGGCTGTTATGAATAAAACTGCTGTGACTACTCGTGTCTACAAGTCTTTGTGTGGACATATACTTTATTTCTCTTGGGTTGAGTTGATAGAAATGATGGTTGAAATGCGTATTTGTGTTTAACTCTATAAAAAAGTACCAAACTATTTTCCAAAATGGTTGTATCATTTTACATTCCCAGTTCCATATCCTCTTATCATTCTTTTAAAGTTTAGCCATTCTTGTGAGTGTTGGTAGCTCGTTGTGCCTTTAATTGGCATTTCCTTAATGATGAATGGTGTTGCACATCTTTTCATGTCCTTATTTTATTGGCTATTTGTATATCTTCTTTTGTGATGTGTCTAAATCTTTTACCCGTAAAAAATGGGTTGTTTGTCTCATCAAGCTTTAAGAATTCCTTGTATATTTAGGATGCAAGTCCTTTGCCAGATACATGTATTGCAAAAATGTTCTCAGTCTGTGGCTTGACTTTTCATTTTCTTTCTTTCCTTATTTCTTTCCTTCTCCCTTTCCTTCTCTCTTTCTTTCTCTCTCTCTCTCTCTCTTTCATTTGGCTGCGCTGGGTCTTAGTTGCGGCACGCGAACTCTTAGTTGCTGCATGTGGGATTTAGTTCCCTGACCGGGGATCGAACCCACGCCCCCTGCATTGGGAGCACGGAGTCCTAGCCACTGGACCACCAGGGACGTCCCGACTTTTAATTTTGTTACCAGGGTCTTGAACAGCAGATATGTTTAATTTTGATGAAGTTCAGTTTGTCATTTTTTTGCCTTTATGGTTTATGCTTTCTCTTATGGTCAAGAGGTCAAGGATCATTGTTTTCCGTGGATATCCAGTCATTCCAACACCATTTTTGAAGACCATCCTCTCCCCATTGTATTACCTTAACACCCTTGTTGAAAATCAATTGACAGTATATGTTTGGGTGTATTTCTGGATTCTTTATTATATTCATTGATCTTATTGCTAATATCCCACATATTTGATTATTGTAGCTTTATAATAAGCCTTGAGATCAAGTACTGTTAATTTTCCAACTTGGTTTTTCTTTTTCAAATCATTTTGGCTCTTCAAGATATTATGTAGTCCTATATAAATTTGAGAATTTCTACAAAAGGGCTTACTGGCATTTTGATTGGGATTGTATTGAAGCTACAGATCTATTTATGTAGATCTCTGTATTATCTATTACTGTATAACAAATTACCCTTAAATTTAGTGACTTAAAACAATAAATTTTTGTTATCTCACAGCTGCTGTGGGTCAGGAATTTAAAAATGGCTTGGCTGGGTGGTTCTGGTTCAAGGTCTCCTGTGGCTGCATTTGGGATGATCAGCCAGGGCTGCATCATCTGAGGGCTGGGGCAGGGGTCTAGGATCTGCTCCCTCCCGTGGCTGTTGGCAGGAGGGCTCAGTTCCTCACACTAGGGCCTTTCCTAGACTACTTAACTGTCTCACAACGTGGCGGTTGATTTCCTCCAGTGCCAGCGATCCAAGAGAGAGCAAGAGGCTGCACTTGCTTTGTAGACCTGGTCTCTGAAGTGATGCGTCATCATTTCAGGTTTTTTTTTTTTCTATTTGTTAGAAGTGATTAAGTCTAACCCATATTCAGGGGGAAGGGGATTAGGCTCTACCATTAGAAGCGGGTGTCAGAGCTTCCATGTTTTGTGACACAAATTTTTTGAATGATATATTTACCATTTTGCATTTTCCAGTCCTTTGTTGCCAATACAAAGATATGAATTTGATTTTGACATATTGTCCTTGTATCCTGCAACCTTGCTAAATATACTTATTTATTCTAGTAGCCCTATTATAGATTTCTAAAGATTTTCTACATGTCTTTTTACTTGCCTTCTGCATGTAAAGAGTTTCCAATCTTTCCAATCTTTTTATCCCTTGCCTTAGTGCATTGGCTCGGACTTCTAGTACAGTGTTGGATAGGAGTGGTAAGAGTAGATATTCTTACTTTGTTCTCAATCCTAGGGAGAAAGTGTTCATTCTTTTCCCATTAGGCATGCTTTAGCTGTAGGTTTTGTGGAGATGCCCTCTATCAGACTGAGGAATTTTCCTTTTATTCTTAGTTTTCTAAGTTTTTTTTTCTTAAGTCATGAATAGCTATTGAATTTTGCCAAATGCTTTTTCTGCTTCTATTGATTTGATTGTATTTTTAAAATAGCAAACTATGTTAATTTTTATATTTTTAAATTTTATTTTATTTTTAAATTTTATTTATTTTTGGCTGCGTTGGGTCTTCGTTGCTGCATGCCGGCTTTCTCTAGTTGTGGCGAGCGGGGGCTACTCTTCGTTGCAGTGCTTGGTCTTCTCATTGTGGTGGCTTATATTGTTGCAGAGCATGGGCTCTAGGCACGCCGGCTTTGGTAGTTGTGGCGCGCGGGCTCAGTAGTTGTGGCTTGCAGGCTCTAGAGCGCAGGCTCAGTAGTTGTGGTGCACAGGCTTAGTTGCTCCACGGCATGTGGGATCTTCCCGGACCAGGGCTCGAACCTGTGTCCCCTGCATTGGCAGGCGGATTCTTAACCACTGCATCAACAGGGAAGTCCCCTATGTTAATTTTTTAAATGTTAAACCAACCTTTCATTCTTGGAATAAAGCACAGTTGGTCAAGACATATTATCCTTCTTATATATTCCTGGATTCAATTTGGTAATGTTTTTTAAAGAATTTTTGCAACTATTCATGAAGCAATCAGTCTGTGGTATTCTTAAATTGTTGTGTCTTTGGTTTTGGAGTCAGGGTAATACTGGCTTCATAAAACAAGTTGGGATGTGTTTCTTCCTCTTCTATTTTCAGAAAGCATTTTTGTAGATTCTGTATTATATCTTCTTTAAATGTTTGTTATAATCTGCCAGTAAAGCCATCTGGGCTTGGAGTTTCTTTGTGGGAAAGTTTTTAACTGGAAATTTAATTCCTTTAATAGATATAGGGCTGTTCAGGTTTTCTATTTCTTCTTGAGCCCATTTTGATAATTTGTTTCATTCCGGTAATTTGCCCATTTATCTAAGTCAAGCATGGCAATTTTTCTCTATAAAGGGCCAAATAGTAAATGTTTTAGGCTTTTCAGGCCATATGGTCTCTGTTGTGGTTACTCATCTCTTACTGTACCATGAAACAGCCATAGACAATACATGAACAAATGAGCATGGTTGTATTCTAATAAAACTTTATTTACAAAAACAGATGGTAGGCCGATTTGGTCCATAGGCTGTAGTTTGTCAACCCCTGACTTAAGTTGTTAAGTTTATAATCATAAATTGTTCAGAACATTCTCATTTTTATCCTTTTAGTTGTCTGTAGGATCTGTAGTGATATCCCCTTTTTCTTTCATGCTGTTGGTAATTTTTGTCTTCTTTTCTTGATCCGTTCAGCGAGAATTTTATTGATTTTATCAACATTTTCAAAGGAACAACTTTTAGTTTAAATATTTTTCTCTTTTTGTCTATTTTATATTTCATTAGTTTTTGTTCTTATTAATATTTCCTTTTACTTACTTTGGGCTGAATTTTCTGCTCTTTCTAGCTTCTTATTAAGTTGGACGCTTTGGTCATTGATTAAGTTGGAAGCTTTGGTCATTAAGTTGGAAGCTTTGGTCATTGAAAGAAATAACCTTGTTATTTAAGCATGCAAAGGTAGAAATTTCCTTCTAAAACCTGCTTTAAATGCATCTCACATATTTGATATGTTTTCATTTTCATTCAGTTCAAAATATGTTCTACTTTCCATCTTGATTCCTTCCTTAGCCTGTAGGTTATTTAGAAGTATGCTTTAAAGTTTCCAAATATTTGGGAATTTTTCCAGATATCTTTTTGTTATTGAGTTCTAGTTTAATTCTAATGTGGTCGGTGAACTTTCTCTGTATGCTTTCATTCCTTGTAAACTTACTGAATCTTATATTAAGTTCCAGCATATGGTCTGTCTTTTTTTTTAGGGTTAAATACATTTACAGTGTTGTGCAACTATCATCACTCTCAATTTCCAGAACTTTTTAATTACCTGAAGCAGAAACTGTCCATTAAACAGTACTTCCTTACTCCCCCTCCCCCCAGCCCCAGGCAACCACCATTCTGCTGTCTATCTCTGAATTTACCTATTATATAAAGGGAAATCATACAATATATGTGCTTTTGTCTGATACATTTGTAACATGTATCCGAATTTCATTCCTTTGCATGGCTGAATATTCCATCGTATGTATATACCACATTTTGTTTATTTCTTCATCTGTCGATGGGCATTCGAGTTGTTTTTGCTTTTTAGCTATTGTGAATAATGCTGCTGTGAACTTTGATGTGCCCATAGCTGAGTCCCAGATTTCAGTTCTTTTGCTTATATACCCAGAAGTGGAATATGCCTTTGCTTTCACACTGCATGATCGGTAGGGTCACATTCTATTCTGTGCCCTAGCTCACTGTCCTGTGGTACAGAAGTTGGAGACGATGTCAGTCTTTCTGTCTTCAGAGTCAGGCATTGTGCACAAACTGTGTCTCCTCATCCGTGGGCCTGTTGTCCCAACTCCTGCACCCCTAGAGTGTTTTCACCTGGCTTCAAGTTCACAGGGTTCGGCTGTGTTATGTGTTACCAGTCTCCTGGTGTGTTTCTGGCCTCAGGTCATTCCCGGACACCTCCCCCATGCAGCGCCCCTCTCTCTGCTCTGGGGCTGCTACCGTTCTTCCCTGTGACCTCAGGAATGTGTAAACAAATCATGAACTCTCTTCTGGATGCCCCTCTAGTTCTCCTCCTAGGTTTGTGGAGGTCTCAGTGTGGACATCTACCCACACATGTCTTCTTCTAAAGCTCTGTGGCCTCATTGCCCCTTCCCCCCGTAACTCTCCAGCCCTGTGCTTCTGGCAGCATCTGGCAGCATCCTGCCCACCCCCAGGCCCAGCATCATTGTGTGTGATGTGTGTGTGGGTGACTGAGGTTCGAATCAGAGCAGACCCAGGGTCACAATGCTGTCCCCTCCAGAGCCCACTTTTGTTATTTTGGTTTTGACAGTCTTGTACTTGACAGACCTTAATTTCCAAGTCTGCGCGGTGAGGTCATGGCCCATCAGAGTCATGAGGCCGAAGAGGCTGCGTGCAGCACCACGGCAGCCAGGATCAAGCCTGTGGCCTGGCCTTTGGGAAGGCATGGTGCTCAGGCCTCTGGAAGCCCATCCTTTCTCCTCCTAGCTGAGCATGGGTTGGCTTTTTTTTTTTTTTTTTTTGTCTGCACTGTGTGGCTTGTGGGACTTAGTTCCCTGACCAGGGATTGAACCCCGGACCTCAGCAGTGAGAGCACAGAGTCCTAACCACTGGACCACCAGGGTGGCTTTTATCCTCAGTTCTCTTTGAGTCTGTTTTCAAATGCAGATGCCTCCAGCTGCCGAACTTCTTTCATTTGGCCATCTAGACTTCTGACACCTCGCTGTGAGTTAGTTTATTAGATTTCTTTCGGAGCTGGGTGGCAAAGGGAAAGGAAATGGATGAGGGAGCTTTGGAGTGCCCCTGGCTTCTGGGGAGGGGCCCTCCCAGGTTCTCCAGCCCCCACAACACTGCTGCCACGCCTTGCTGGCAGCCCCTCACTCGCGTGGTCCAAACAGATCTGCAGCGCCTGCTCTGGCCCAGGGGCCTGGGGGCTGCAAGCACCGTGTGCACAGACGTGCCAGCGTCCTGGGGTCCTCCTTCCTCACAGGACTGTCAGCTGGGAAGTTGTAACTGAGCCAAATGAAATTTCATGTTTGTAGGTCACAGCTTTGAAATAGCTTCAATTTCCTATGGTTCTACTGCTGAGGGAAGTTTGAGGAGTATTGAGATCACTGAAAAAGGACACAGATCTCATGGGAGGGGTCAGGAAGGAAGCTGAGGCCAGAAGATGAGTAGGAATAAGTAAGCCAGAGAGGAGACTTATTATAAAGCTACAGTGGGGAGGACACTGTAGCACAGGCTTAGGACGGATGGAACAGAGTCAAGAGTCTTGGACAGGTTCACATATATATGGGAACTTAATTTATTACCAAGGTGGCGCTGCAGAACAGTGTGGAGAGAAGCACCTTTTTTTTTTTTAATTTATTTATTTATTTTATTTTTGGTTGCGTTGGGTCTTCGTTGCTGCACGCGGGCTTTCTGTAGTTGCGCTGAATGGGGGCTACTCTTCATTGTGGTGTGCAGGCTTCTCATTGTAGTGGCTTCTCTTGTTGAGGAGCATGGTCTCTAGGTGCGCGGGCTTCAGTAGTTGTGGCGTGTGGGCTCAGTAGTTGTGGTTTGTGGGCTCTAGAGCGCAGGCTCGGTAGTTGTGGCTCATGGGCTTAGTTGCTCCGCGGCATGTGGGATCTTCCCGGACCAGGGATTGAACCCACGTCCCCTGCATTGGCAGGCGGATTCTTTTTTTTTTTTTAAATCTGAGAATCGGGTCCCAGACTTAATTAGTATGTTGCAGAGCAGTTTAAATTTATTTATTTATTTACTTTTGGCAGTGTTGGGTCTTCGTTTCTGTGCGAGGGCTTTCTCTAGTTGCGGCAAGTGGGGGCCACTCTTCATCGCGGTGCGCGGGCCTCTCACTGTCGCAGCCTCGCTTGTTGCGGAGCACAGGCTCCAGACGCGCAGGCTCAGTAATTGTGGCTCATGGGCTCAGTTGCTCCGCGGTATGTGGGATCTTCCCAGACCAGGGCTCGAACCCGTGTCCCCTGCATTGGCAGGCAGAGTCTCAACCACTGCGCCACTAGGGAAGTCCCAAGAAGCAGCTTTTAAATAAATGGTGGTGGGACAGTTGGATATAAATGTGGAAGAAAAATGCAATTGGAGCCTGTACTAGTTATGTATTGATGTGTAACAAATTGCCTCCAAATATAGCGGCTTGAAACAACATTTATTGGGACTTCCCTGGTGGTCCAGTGGCTAAGACCCTGCGCTCCCAATGCAGGGGGCCCAGGTTCAATCTCTGGTCAGGGAACTAGATCCCACGTGTCACAATGAAGAGTTCGCATGCTGCAACTAAAAAAAAAGATCCCCCACGCAGCAACAAAGATCCTGCATGCCGCAACGAAGACCTGGCACAGCCAAATAAATAAATATTTTTTAAAAAACCAAACAAAAACCCAGCATTTATTATCTCAATCTCTGTGGGTCAGGAGTCCAGGAGCAGCTCAGCTGGATGATTCTGGCTCAGAATCTCACACATTTTCTGAAGACTCGACTGGGGCGGGGAGTCTGCTTCCAAGCTGGCTCCCTTGCTGGTCCCGGTGGGAGGCGGCTGGCTTCCCCCAGAGTGAATGACCTGAAAGGGAGAGCAGGGATGAAGTCACAGTGCCTTTCACATCCTGATCTTGGGCGTCACACTGTCACGTCTGCCACACTCTCTATTCATTATAAGCAAGTGACTAAGTGCAACCCACATTTAAGGGGAGGGGAATAGGCTCCACCTTTTCAAGGGAAGAGCGTTAAATAATTTGTGGGCATATTTTTAAACCACTACAGATTCCCTACTTTACACTGTACACAAACACTAGCTCCAGGTGGACTATAGACCTAAATGTGATGGAAACTATGCTACTTTTAGAAGATAATATAGGAGACTAGTCTTTAGAAAGATGTCTCATCCGATTAATTCTCAGAGAACTGCAAATTGACTGTAGGAGATACCATGGCCCATGCACCAGAGTGACAAAGCAAATATGTTTTGTATAAACCAACTGGGATGTTTCTCCATTGCTGTTGGGACTGTAAACTGGTACCGCTCTGAAAAGCAGTTGTGGCATCCATTGATTCATGTCGTGTAGCTGCCGTTGGCTGCTGTGCACCAGTGTCTGTGGACAGGGTGTTCACGGCAGCCTGTCATTCACAGGCCCGCACCCAAGCTGCCCCGGGCCCTCAGAGGTGTACCCCGAGCTGTGTAAACAGGCGTGTAGTGGGCTGTTACGCAGCCAAAGGCAGAAGGCCTAGGCCACATCCCTCAGGGTGGGTGGATCGCACACACATGACGGGAGGGAGGTAGCGCAGAGCGTGAGGCCCAGCTCCGCCTGGACGTGCAGCCTGTCAGCACTGCACTCTGCTGTTCGGAAGGTGTGCGGGGATGTGTAGGTGTAAAGAAAAGCCAGGTGGTGATCGCTGCAAGCAGCAGTGAAAGGAAGGCTCTGGGGAGCTGCTTGGCATCCTGATGGGGTGGAGCTCACATGGTTTTGTGTTTCCATTTTATGTGCATTGGTTTTTTTGCACTTTCTGTACTTGTATTGTTGACTTAAAACAGCCAGTTATTTTATCAGGAAAATGGGTTTATTTTAGAGGAGCAAAGAATTGCAATTCAGGACCTGCAATCCATGGGGAACCACAACAAAGAGAAGAAACTCTTTTATAGAGGAGAAGGGGAGTTGGGAGGGGCTGTTCTAAACAGAGTCCATTGGAGGAAACTGGGAGTTTGAAGTTTAGTGGTTTTTCATTGGCTGAGCTGTTGCCAGGCGGGGAGAAAATCTTCCTTCCTCCTGCTGGGTCTGCAACTGAGGTGGAGTTACAGGGTGTGAGAGCTCCCCCTTCTGGCCTCCTGACTCCATTTTATTTTATTTATTTTTAATTTTTATTTATTTATTTTTTGGCTGTGGCTAGCGGCATCTTAGTTCCCTGACCAGGGATCGAGCCCAGGCCCCCTGCAGTGGACGTGTGGAGTCCTAACCACTGGACCGCCAGGGAATTCCCGACTCCAGTTTAAATGAGGTTTCTGTTTATTAATTTTCACAGTATCACACTTCACAATAAAAAGTTTTTAACAGGGCACCCCAATACCCTGGGGAAGCCTGTGTAGGGGCCCATCCCAGGCACAGGGACCCCTGTTCCTCCAGACCTGAGAGGCAGGGCATGCAGGACCGACACGAGGTCTAGCCTGGCCGGACAGTGGGGCGATGGGCAGGGCTGCTGAGTCTTGGCTGGGATCCTACGCAGGCCCTGGGCCCAGGATGTCATGGGCTGTGTAAGAAGCATGGACCTTACATGGGGCCAGCAGGGCCTTAGGACCGTTTCACGCACGGGGGCGATTGGGTTGAGCCTTGCGATTTCAATGCCCTGGGGCTGCAGTGCGGAGAGGGGCTGGACCCCCGACTAGGAGCAGGGCAGCAGATAGAGGCCCTGTGAAAGACGCAGACCCAATGGGGGCTGGGGGCAGGAGTGGGCTGGAGGGAGGGGGCCCCAGGATGGCACTCTGGCCTCACCTCTGGTGCTGTCACTACCCCTCCTTGAGATGAGGGTCCAGCCATGCCATGGGTCTCCTCACTCCTGCCCTTACCTGCTCCCCAGTTCTCACATCTGCCAGGTGTCTTCCTCTGGGCCTTTGCAGCAGCCCTTCACTTGGCCCGGATGCTCCTTCCTGCCTGTGATGTTGGCACCTGGTAGCTGTGTGGGTCACCCGCCGCCCTTCCCTCAAATGCCAGCCTGGGAGGAGCAGGGCCGTGAGTGCTGCTGGTGGATGGGTGAGTGCGGAGCGAAGGGGTAGGAGGAGGAGCCGGAGACGCTGGCCTCCTGCAGCCCAGGTCTGCCTTGGTGACAGCTGTGGTGTCAGCGTTGCCGCGCCACGATGGACGTGACCGGTGCTGAGGGCGCTCCCGGTGCGGCGGCACTTCCTAGGGGTCCTTGGGAGCCCTGAGGCCAAGCGCTGTGGGCGCTGCCCGTGGCGGGTTCCCCAGACCTGTGGGACATCAGGAGCCTCAGGCTGGGGCACGGTGAGAGACTGGGGCCTGGAGGAGGGGCCCCTCAGGGGCGGGGACCCGTAACACAGCCCTGCGTTGCCTTTGAGAGGCTTGTGTGTCTGGAAGGACCCGTGAGCGTGTCCAGCCGGGTCCCGGGAAGGGTGGGAGCGCGGCCGAGGGGCCCAGGGCTGGTCTCAGAGCGCATCCTGACGCGTGCTAAGCGCGGGCCGTGCGACGCTGACCCTCCCCAGTCCGCTGCCGGCTGCTGGGGAGGCTGTCAGTGCCCTTAATTCTTGAGTCCACACTTCTGCTTCTGTGACCAAGCGCAGCCTGAAGCCTCAGGGGATCGACGTGGACCCGAGTCCCCAGCCCAGGTCCCAGCTGGCCAGCTGTCCTGGGAATATCCTCTGTAGCGCTGTCCCCCATACAGGCCCAGTGTGGGGCCCGGACACATTTCTGTTGGGGACAGTGCCTGGAGTGGGCGGCTGGTGGAAAGTGTGTGGTCCACGGGCACCCCCGTGAGCAGGGACGGTCACGGTCACCCTGCGCCTTCCCTAATGCTCGGTCTCCCCACGGGTGGGCGGGCAGGTGCCGGGGTGTTGGGTCACGTGTGCATTTCCCTGATGACTGTTGACCTGGGGCCCCTCATTGTGTGTATTGATGTGAAGGGACTCCTGAAGTCTTCGGCCCATTTTCCAATTTGGTGGAGGTTTCTTAGTGAGTTGTGGGGTTTTTTTTAAGTGTTTATTTATTTATTTATTTTGGCTGTGCTGGGTCTTAGTTGTGGCACACGGGATCTTCGTTGCGGCACGTGGGATCTAGTTCCCCGACCAGGGATCAACCCCGGGCCCCCTGCCTTGGGAGCGCGGAGTCTCACCCACTGGATCACGAGGGAAGTCCCATTTAGTGGTTCCTTTTATATCAGTTGTTGTTATGTATTTCCTACTCTGTGGCTTGCTTTTTCGCTCTTTTTATTTTTTATCTTTTGGCTGCTCTGCGGGGATCTTAGTTCCCTGAACCCGTGTCCCCTGCAGTGGAAGCACGGAGTCTTAACCACTGGACCACCAGGGAAGGCCCTTCACACTTTTAAAATTTCAGTTTGAGGAGAAAGGGTTCGGGAAGCCCCGAACCCTTCCCCTGTCCCCAAGGGCACATGGCTGCGGTGCAGGGTCTGGTCTGGGACACAGGCGTGGACACACTCCATGACCCTTTCAGATTTCACCAGTTTTACACGCACCCAAGGGTGTGCACACACAGGGGTGCGATCTGATCACTCGTGTCAAACGGTGTGACCACCACAGTCGAGGACCCTCGGCTGCCCTATGCGGCCCTGGCCACCTCCTTCCTCACCCCACCTCCACCCCATCGAGAATGCTGGGTGGACGGGGCCGCGCAGGATGTGACTGTGGGGACAGAGCAGAGCGCCGTCCATGTCCACCCCGGCCGTGTGCGTCCATCGTGGGCTCTTTTCACTGTTGAGGGGTGTCCTGTGGGGTGGGTGGGCTGGAGTGTGGTTAGCCATTCACCCAGTGAAGGACATCTGGGTCGTTTCCAGTTTATGCATAAAATTGCTCTGAAATTCACGTACAGGTCTTTGTGTGAACGTAAGTGTTCATTCTCTGAGATAAATGCCCAAGAGTGCAGCTGCAGGGTCATATGGTAAGTGCATGTTTAGTTTTAAGAAACAGCAGACTGTTTTCCAGAGTGGCCGTGAGTCTCCCATCCCTACCAGCACTGGGTGAGACCCGTCCTTGTCCCGTCCTTGCCGTTCTGATGGCCCACTGTGATTTTCGTTTGCATTTTCCCAATGGCCAGTGCTGTTGAACATCTTCTCGTGGGCTTTTCTGCCATCTGTATCCTCTTTAGTGAAATGCCTGTTCACATTTTGCCCCTTTTCTAATTGGAGTGTCTGTTTTCTCACTGCTGAGTTTTGAAAGTTCTCTGTGTCCACTGGATAAAAGTCCTTTGTTCTGTTTGTGGTTTGCAAATATGTTCTCCAGTCAATAGCATGTCTTCTCACCCTCTTCACAGGGTCTTTAGCAGGACAAAACGTCTAAATGTTGATGAGGTCTATCTAGCTTGTCATTTATGGGCTGTGCTTTTGGTGTCCAGTCTTCATAGATGCTGTGCTGCCTCACCTTTCATGTGTAGGTGCACAGCTCACCTGGGGGTGGGGTCAAGGTGAGCTTTTACATGTGGCTGTTCAACTGTCCCAGCACCATTTATTGAAAAGACTCTTTTTCTGCTGCTCTGCAGTGTCATAAATTGAATGTCTGTGCATGTGTAACTGTTTCTGGACTCCGTTCTGTTCCGTCAGTCTATTTCTCTATCCCTAAGCACTTCAGATTTGTCCCTTTTTAGGATTGTACTGACAATTCTTGCCCTTTGGCATTTCCTATTAAATGGAGAATCAGTTTGTGAATTTCAGATTGAACCAGTGGAATTTTGATTGGGATTGCATTGAATCTTAGATGAATTTGGGGAGAAATGGCATCTTTAGAGTTCAGAGTCTTTTGACCCCTAAGCGCAGTGTGTCCCTTTTGGTCCTTCTCCCGTGTCTCAGTGAGGTTCAGTGATTTTCTGTGTGGAGACCTTGCACATCTTTTATTAGATTTATTCCTAGACATTGATGCTTTTGGACACTTAGTATTATAAATACCATCATTACAATTTTTCATCTTCTAACTGTTGCTGGCATTTATAGATACAATAGATTTTTGTACGTTAACCTTGTATCTATCAACGGGACTTCCCTGGCAGTCCAGTGGGTAAGACTCCGTGCTCCCAGTGGAGGGGGCCCGGGTTTGATCCCTGGTTGGGGAACTAGATCCCACATGCAAGCCGCAACTAAGAGTCTGCATGCCACAATGAAGATCCCGCATGCCACAACTAAAACCCGGTGCAGCCAAAATAAATAAATAAATATTTTTTTAAAAAAACCAACTTGTATCTATTACTATGGCTGTGTTCTCATATTCTAATAGTTTTCTAGGACCTTTCAGGTTTTTATCATACACTATATGTCATTCGCAAATACTGAGTTTTTTCCTACCCTTCTTGTTCTTTTATACGTGTGTGTATATGTGTGTGTATGTGTGTATGTATGTATGTGTATATATATATATATGTATGTATGTATGTATGTATGTATGTATGTATGTATGTATTTTGGCCACAACACGTGGCTTGTAGGATCTTAGTTCCCTGACCAGGGCTCAAACCTGGTCTCTCAGCAGTGAAATCGTGGAGTCTTAACCACTGGACAGGCAGGGAGTTCCCCTACCCTCCCTATTCTTACTCCTTTTATTTCTTTTTCTTGCCCAGTTGCACTGGCTAAAACCTTTAGTACAATATGAATAGAGCTAGTGATAGTAGACATCCTTGTCTCCTCCAGTAGGGTTTGCTGTTTTTTTAAAATTAGGTTGGGATCATCACTCTGCCGAGGGGAAGGGTCCAGAGGAGAGAGCTGATGCTGGGAGATTGTCCTGGAGGATCCTGGGGTGGGGCTGGAAGGCCCTGTGGGTGGGCTCAGTGGCTGGTGGCTTTTTCACAGAGGTAGATGTCCTCTTCTGATGGCTTCTGTCTTGTCAGGAAACGTGTCGGTAGCTGAGCGTGAGGATGAGGAAAAGGGGAGAGGGAAGCTGTAGGGTTTCCCGAAGCTTTAGCGCTGTCGTGTCTGAGCGGGGTCTTCAGTCAGCAGCTTTGCTGGTACATTCAGAGTTGGGGCCATTGTGTTGGGCCGGGCCTGGGACTTTCTGACAAGCTCAGTGAAGTGGCAGGGCCAGGGAACGTGTGCTGATGGGGCTTGAAGCTGCTGCTTGAGGACACATCATCCTGGGGCTCTGGGGCGCTGGAGTCAGCAGTGAGCTGGGAGGGGTGATGGGCAGAGAAAGGGGTGTTGAACCGAGATGCCGGGGCAGGGTTGGGGGGTTACTGGAGGTGACAGGGTCCAGGGTGTCATTGAGGCAGAGGATGAGGTCACTGGCAGGTAGAAGAGGTCAACACCGAGGGGCAGGGAGTTGAAGGGTGGTCCACGGGAATATCGAGACCACCAGGAATTCAGGCCTGATGCAGCGATGCGGCGACGCCCTCGGCAAGGGCTGGGGTGGGTGGTCGGTGCAGCCGATGGCCGATGGACGCGTCAGCCAGGACTCTTAGGGGGAGGAGGGGGAAGGGGCTGCAGGCTGCAGCAGGAAGAGGGGTCGTGGCACTTCCAGGCCTGGGAGCGAGGCGAGAGAGAAAAAGCAGCCCCCGGAGAAGGCTGGCGGGAAGGGGGCAGGGTGGAGGGGCCGCGGTCCGGGGGAGAGCAAAGGCTGAGTGATGGGGCTGAGGGCGTGGGGGGTAGCTGGAGCCTGGCCCCGGGGGAGGGTGTCAGGGCCAGGGGGCGGAGAGCAGGGTCAGGAGACCCCTCCTCTGTGCCATGCCTCTCACGAAGCCTCTCTCTTGCCTCCCGCACACGTCGTCTGAGACTCTCAGGAGGTGGGGACCCCACCACGTCCGAGCCCACTGCACCTCTGCCTCGGGGACTGCTGCTGGGCCACCGCGAGGAGACCACCTGTGTGCCTGGCAGGGCTGCCTGCAGGGCAGCCCCTTGGCCGAGCGCGTCTGAGGCTTTCTGCACTTGAGTAGTTACTCAGGCGCATCCTTTAGGGCTGGTGCTCTCAGCCTCTGTGGTCCAGCTGCGGGTGCCGTCCACGCTCACGTCCTGCTTCCAGTTTGCATGTGTTGATTATCAGGGAGTTGAGTATCTATCTGGATGTTTCCAGTGGGATCCATGCTCTGTCCCTGTGTGCGGCCGTCATGATTGACGTGAGGACCACTTTGCCGTTTATTGCAAATGTTTTTACCCAGTTGACCATTTGTCTTTTGATTTTATAGGTTTCATTTTGAATTGTTTTGTTTTTGCAGTGCAGACATTTAAAAAATCTAGTGCAGTCGGACTTATCAGTTTTCTTTTTGGTTTCTGGGTTTTGCGTCAAGCTTAGAAAGGTTTTCCCCTTTGCTGGGATCACACAGACAGTCTTGCCTTCTTCCTTCTGGTACTCCTGTGGTTTTATTTTTCCTACGGCTGTGTCAGTGATGCATCTGGATTGGTTTTGGTGTGAGGAGAGAGGTGGCGTCCCGCCCTGCCGCCCATTCGAGCAGGCCTTCCCTGAGGCCCCCGCTCAGTTCTCCCGTCTGTGCCTCTGCTGACCGCTCACTTCTACATACTCTCTCCTGGGCGTCCTGGCCCCTGCTCACCGTGGACACTGCTCGGTCCCACTTCTCAGGGCCCTCCTTCCTCCGTCTGCCCCTTGCGGGCCCTTTCCTCGCACCTGGCAGCCTGTCCTGCCCTCCTCCTGTGGCTCCTCTCCTGTCCACCACTGCCGGGGGTGTGTGCGGGTCCCATCGTCTCTCCTGCCAGGTCTCCTGCCAGGTCCCCCCACCCCTCAGATCCGATCACATCACTCATTTGTCTGGAAGCCTCTGAGCTCCCCCGGCCCAGGCCGAGGCCAGCTCCTCTGCTGACACTGGCACGGGCTGGTCCTGTTAGTCCCCGCCCCCCGAGGCCGCACCTGATACCTGACAGGTGTGCTCACACCTGCCCTCCCTGAACAGAGCACTAAATGTTGTTTCAAAGAGGTTTACCTTCACATGGCTCAAAAGCCAAACAACAGGAGTGACCCAAAGCTCTGGTGCCGCCCACCTGCACCCCCTGCCCTGCCCCCGCCCCGCCTGAGGCCCTTCCCATTGCTTCTCTCCTCGTTCTGTGTTTTTGATACATGTTTACATGTGTGTTCACACAGAAGTTGCTTATCATGTACAGATTTTACACCTTTTTTCCTTCACTGAAGAGTTTCTTAGTGACCTTCTCATGAGGGTGCATAGGAGGCTTCCTCATAAACCCCTTAGGGCCTTACTTAATGACCCTTTGATAGACGTGTAGGACATAAAGGCTGCTGCAGTGAGGGGCCTGATGGTAGTGCTGTGGGATTAGCTTCTAGAACATTCTAGAACAGGCCTGCTGGAGGCAGGTGAGTGCCCCTGGGGACAGCTGCTCTGCACGCATGTGCTGTCACTGTGGTAATGCTGCCCTGGCCACAACCCCAGATCTGCTCCTCCATGGGTCCTGCCCGCACCAGTGCGAGGAACCCACTGCCCACCCGCCGCGCTGCTTGGCTCCTGGCCTCTCCGTCCTTGCTGCTCACACCTCCTCGGCCCACCCCACCCCGCTGCCGGTGCCCCCGACCCCTCTCTGGGCCCGTCAGGTGGGCCCACCCCGGGGCCACGGTGGCCCTCCTACTCACCAGCGCACGTCCTGCACCTCCTCTGAGGGCAGGCCAGTTTTCCTTGTCCCCCGACCCTAGGCCACCCCCAGGCCAGGCCCATGGGGCAGGGCTGGGGACGGCATGGCCAGACCGCTGGCGGAGTGCCTGTTGTGAGCCAGACCCTGCCCTTGGGGCGTCGGGTTCCCTCCCTGAGCAGGTCCCCACCCGAGGCTGCCCTCCAGGTCCCAGCACGTGGCCCTGGGCACGGACCGGGTGGGCCCCCAGCTGGCTGGTCCTCTGCGGGACGAACGGTGCCCTTGGTGGACTTGTGCCTGCGGCGGCCAGATATGCAGCGGGGATGGGAGGCTTCCCAGGTGAGCCAGGCTGGGGCGGAAGGGTGAGGGGATGGGGCAGGGGGTCGGCCCAGGGATGAAGTCCAGCTACTCGTGGTCCCCGAGCAAACAGATGCCCCGCCTGCAACGCGGCGGGGTCAGCTCTGCCTCGGGGTTTCGGCAACCAGGCCCCAGCCCCTCGCCCGTGACATTTACATGCCCTCACCTGCTAATGGGCACGTCTGTGTGTGTGACTCTGCAGGATGGCAACACACACTTCGCTCTTCCCAGAGTGAGGAGCAGCTGGTCATTCCCCATCTTTTGCTGTCGTAGATAAAGCCACAAGGAAAACCAGCTCCAACAAACCTTAAGCAGGACGGGGATGTGAAGCCCCCAGAACCTGAGGGAAGGGGGGCACCCCACTCCTCCTCGCACGCCCCCAGCCCTTCTCTGAGGCTCTGCGCCCCCCACCCTGCCCCTTCATCTCTCCTTTCCTCTCTCTGAGCAAGGCACAGCCTCCCAGTCCCTGGGTGAGTGAAGGGACACTTCCCGACCCTCAAAGGCTCTGGGCTCTTGCTACACTGTCCCTGATTCTCACAGATGCTGGGAAGTGAGCACGAGAGGCAGGACGGTGGCGGCGTCAGCAGGGCCCCACGGGTTCAGGCCTCAGTTCCCCAGGTGGGAAACGGGGATAATGACAGGGGCCTGCCAGCGCAGGGCTGGGACTGGATGGGGAGGGGCCGCTGAGACACTCAGGCCAGCATGTGTCTGTCCACACTGAGGGCCTGTGCTGGGCCCCGTAAGCCGGGTGTCCAGGGGTACTCTCGACAGACTCTGGACGTAGTCCAGTGGCGTGGGCTCAGAGGATGAGGGGCAGTGGCCACTGTCCCTCCAGAAGGCTCCTCCCACCTCAGCCCCACACTCCCATGCAGCGCCCCAGGCATGGAGCTGAGAAGTGGAAAAATCGTCCAGATTATCTCTGTTTGACATTCCAGGGAGGCTTGGGGCAGGATTTGTGGGCTGAGGCGGCAGCCGCCCTGCTTGGCCCCCGTGGCCTGGGTGTGGCGCGGTGGTCAGTTGCTGAGACTCCACTGAGCTGCCCTGGCCTTTGTGGCTCAGCTGAGGGGTGAGTCTTCCAGCCTGGGGGGACTGTTCCTGGACTGTGTGGCTGGGAGGAGGTGGAAGAGGGGGGCTTGAGGAGGGGCAGCAGGCGGAGAGCTTAGACTCAGCTTGGGGGGCGGGGGCTGGGCAGTGTGCTGCCCCCCATGGAGACTGTTCCAGGATGGCCGCCCACTGCAGCGGGGTCCTGGGACTCCCTGGGGTCACCTTTCTCTCAGAGGAGGCAGTCCAGCGGCCCAAGGACCCACCCAAGGTCACATGTAGACTGTCCTCAGGCAGCTTCCAGCAAGGAGTGCTGCTAAAGGGGCCCAGAGGGGACCTGGGGCTTCAGGCAGGTGGGTCCCCCAGAGTAGGGGGCTGAGGACCCGGTTGAGCTGCTGTAGCCCATCAGGAGACCAGAGTCTCCAGTGTGCAGTGCCCGGGCCGTTGGGGGCCCACAGGGAGCAGGTCTCTATCCTGAGCCCCGTGTGGCCTGGGGCACAGGGGTGGGGCTGGGTGAGGCTTCAGATCCTGCCCCAGATGTATTTTCATGGGTGGCCTTCAAAATAAGAAAACAACAGCTAGAAAACACAACACCTGTTCAATTTGAAAAGCTGGTGGTTATTCTATTTTAGGTTTTTTTCTGTCCCCCACCCTGCTCCCCCCGCATGCAGGGGTCTTAGTTCCCCGACCAGGGACTCGAACCCGTGCAGTGGAACCATGGAGCCCTAACCACTGGACCATCAGGGAATGCCCCTCTAGGGGAATTTCTGTAGGACGTGGGCGTCAAAATCTCTTTTCTTCCATAAAATGATGGGTAGATGATGTCTCCTAAATCTTGTCAAGCTTAACAAAATCGGGCTGTGGCTCTGATGTCGGCGCCACCTGGGGAAGACGGTCCCCGAGGCCCTGTGAGCCGGCTCTGCCGCAGAGCCTCGGCCTGCAGGGTACTTCCTCCCTTGTGGACAGGGTCGGGGTGGCATCCCCTGTGGGTCCCCTTCCCCTTCCCACGGCGGAGACGGGGTCGGGGGTGGCCTGGGCAGAGTGCCTTGCTCCTTCCTGGGGTCTCTTGGGGCAGGCTCTTTAGAGGCCTACCCCAGAGAGGTGAAGATCCCATGTGTGGGCTGGAGGGGGTCCCAGCTCCCTCCAGGGGAACAGGAGGCTACCTGTGAGCGGCCAGCAGGGAGGGAGAGTCTTACAGAGCCAGTGAAAGCTCTGCCATGCCTTGGGTATGGTCTGGGATCCACCCCCAGCCTCATGGGTGGGGAGCTGGCACGGGGCCTGCAGGCCTCCTGCCTGTCTCCGTCTCGGGGGAGAAGTGGTGTCTGGGGAGAAGTGGTGTCTCGGGGGCAGAGGCGGGACTTGGGGGATCCAGGCAGGGGGCCTAGGCAGCTCACTGTCTGCCTGGCCCCAGCAGTCTGCAGAGGGGGCCAGCTGGGGGCTGGCTGCCTGGAGCAGGAGTGCTGCCCGGAGAGTCTTTTCTGGGCCTCGCTGGTCCCCTGTCCTGTCCCCCGGAAGCCTCTGAGGCCTGGCTCGCAGAGCGGATCGCTGGAGTGCCAGCAAAGTCCAGGGCAAGGCAGAGCTGTAAAGTGAGGCTCCCAGTACACTGGGGGTCCCGGGGCAGGAGGGACCTGACCTCATTTGATCTGGCCCAGGACAGTTCCCTTCCAGAAAGAAGGGGGCACTCACTGAGACCCCTGAGTACAAGTCTGGCCAGAAGAAGGCTGGGTCAGTCTCTAGATGGCCACAAGGTCTGGCCGAGTGGGAATGGGGACTCCCGGTGGGCAGGCTGAGCTGCAGGTGGGTACCTTCTAGGTGGAGCATGGCCATGGCCTCCCGAGGAGTGTCCTGGGACCATGCCTAGTGAGCACACCGGGCGTGCTGGGCAGGACGGGCCATGGTGGGGACCGTGGGCTGTGCCCCAGCCCAGCTGCCTGCCCACCTGTCAGGCAGGCCACCTGCGCCTGTGTTCACACGATCAGGGCTTGGACCGCTGCCCAGGATGGCAGAGGGAAGCGCCGAGCGGCCTGAGCTAGAAACAGAAAGCCCGGCAAGGAAGAGGCCCAGACTCGGGCGGTGAGGAGCTGGGGTGCTGGTCAGGACAGGCCAGGCCCTCCAGCCTCCGCAGCTGCAGCCCAGCAGCAGGGCGGCCCGGGGCCCAGGCGGCAGGGCCCGCCCTCGGGAAGGCCGTAGGCCGCACAGCCCTCGGGGAGTCCGGGAGAGCCCAAGGAGAAGGTGACCTTGGCCAGCCCAGCCCAGCCCGGGGCGCACAGGTCAGGGGTGCTGCGGGGCAAGGGCCGAGCCGGGGGCCTTGAGGGGCCGCCGCGAGCTGGCAGTGCCGCCCCTGCTCCCCTCTCTCAACCGCACAGCCTGCAGAGCCCTTGCTGGAAACACCGAGTGTGTGGGCCAGAATGCGGGCACAGGCAGCCCCCTCCCCTCCGCCAGGATCTCCCGGGCAGGGCTTGCCCTCACACAGGGCGGGGCTCCGGGTGGAGCCCGTCTCCGCCGTCTGGCCTTGACGTGCTTCCTGCTTCCTCCTCTCAGGCCAGCGGGAGCACCTGCCGTGTACAGCTGGGCTGCCGGCTTCTCCGAAGGGGAAGCCTTCCTGAAGACACAGTTGCCAGGCCCGCTGTACCCTCGGTGCCCTGGCCGCTTAGAGAGCCTCAGCCCCGGACGCTGGGGGCCGGACCCCGGGACTCTGGACACACACCCACCCGGGCCCCCTGTGGCCACACCTCCTCGTTAGCACCGACCCCAGAAGGCTGGGGGCGTGGGGAGAGAAGGCCCCCGCCATGGCTGCTCCTAGACCCCACCTGGTCCCCTAAGGCCTGTTAGGTGAGAGGGGCTTTTAGGGCTCACAGGGGCCTCTGCCCCTTGTCCTGGCCTCCCCTTCCCCTCGGCGAGGTGTCACGGAGCTGCAATTTCGTTATCTGGGTCATTAGCTTCAGACCCTGAACTGAGGCTGGCCGGGTCCAGGACTGCTTCCCACAGGGTGGGCACCCCGACCCCACGAGGGAGGGAGGCCTTGTCCATTGGGCAGCCGAGGCGCCCTCCCTTGCTGCCCTTTCTGCCTGGGACCCGGGCCCCTCATGGCTGCCCGGGTCTGGTCACAGTGGGGGGCCTCCTGACCCAGCCTTGCCAGGGGCAGAGGACACCGAGCCTTAGAGAGGGGATGCCCCCCAGGGCGCCAGTCCAGCCAGCTGCCCCGCCTCTCAGGCCCAGCCTGGCCCCCGCGCTTCCCCGTCCGGTGCCCCCAGCAGCCCCCCTGGCAGGCAGCCCCCGCCATGGCCGAGCACCTGGAGCTGCTGGCAGAGATGCCCATGGTGGGCAGGATGAGCACACAGGAGCGGCTGAAGCACGCCCAGAAGCGACGTGCCCAGCAGGTGAAGATGTGGGCCCAGGCTGAGAAGGAGGCCCACGGCAGGAGGGGCCCGCGGAAGCAGTCACAGGAGGAGGCGGCCGGCGGCTGGCCACAGAAGCGGGTCCTCTTCACCCCCAGCGTTGCCCTTCTGGAGGCGGCTGCCCGGAATGACCTGGAGGAAGGCGAGTGTGGGCCAGCCGCGCACGGCAGGCAGCCCCGTCCCCGTCCCCCGCGCAGGCCTCGCGAGGCCCGCCAAGGGCGAGGCCCAGCGTCCTCAGCCACAGACCCCAAGTGGTGGGAGCCCCCAGGGCAGCCCTCACAGGCCAGCCTGAGGAGGGTCCTGCAGTGACGGTGAGGCCTAGGGGGGTGGGCGGGGGCCCTGGGTGGGCCCACAGGGCTTGGTTCAGGTGGGCCGGGAGCTGCCCAGTCTTCGCCGCCTCTCGCCAGGGCGCTGGGCTTGGCTCGGGACACCTGCTTGCCTGGGTCCTGAGCCTCCATACGGGAGTACGGTGGAGCCCACCTGGGCAGGCTAGAGCACAGGGAGCGGGGCTCCCCGTACGGGCTGGCCCCCTCGATGCCTGCGCCTGGCTCTGCCTCTGACTTCTTCCTTCTTCCCATCAGAACCTTCCCAGACGACAGGCCTGAACTTTGGGCAGGCTTCCTGTTCCTTTCCTGTGCCCACATGCTCACAGCCCCTCTGCTGCTGTCCCGGGAGGCTCCCGAGGGCGCTTTCTGCCTCCCTCCCGGGCAGGGGCCTCTGCTGTAGAAGCTGGGGTGCAGAGGGCAAGGAGGGGCAGGGTGTGCCTCAGGCCAGTGCATGGGAGCTGCGGGGAGGAGGGTGCAGCCAGGGAGGGCCAGGCCTGGGCACCTTGGGCCCACACTCTTGGCTGCAGCAGTGCAGGGGTGGGGGGCTGCAAGTGCCAGAGAAGGGGTGTGGGTGTGTGTGTGTGTGTGTGTGTGTGTGTGTGTGTGTGTGTGAGTGGGGAAGGCTGGGGGAAGCATGGGACCTGACACAGGGATGGCTGACAGAAGGTGCCAGCACCCAGGCCCAGGGGGCGATGGCGGAGGTGGCTGTCACACAGGAGGGCCCTAGTGCCATGACTCAGGAGGGCACCCTGCTGGAGGGTAGAGGCAGAGTGCTGCTGTCTGTACCCGGCTTGGGGGCCCAGCTCCTGAGCCCTCGGCCTGAGCTCTGGTGTCCCTCCTGTCACCTGTACCACTGCCTTTCTCCCCGTCCTCTGCTCTCCCGGCTACGCACAGCAGTCAGCCCAGGTATCCCAGGTGCAGGGACCTGAGCAGGATGGCGCTGGCCTGTGGTGGGACTTCTGTGCCCTGAATGCACCCCCCTCCTCTCTGCAGTCCGCCAGTTCCTCGAGAGTGGGGTCAGCCCTGACCTGGCCAATGAGGACGGCCTGACAGCGCTGCATCAGGTCAGCCTCGCTGAGGGTGCGAGGAGAGGATGGGGCCCTGGCCTGCGGCTCGGGCACTCAGGCCACGTGCTTTGCAGAGCTGCATCGATGACTTCCGGGAGATGGTGCAGCAGCTCCTGGAGGCTGGGGCCAAGGTCAATGCCCGTGACAGTGAGTGCTGGACACCCTTGCATGCCGCGGCCACCTGTGGCCACCTGCACCTGGTGGAGCTGCTCATTGCTCGGTAGGGCCCACTAGGAGCAGGTGTGGCTGGAGTGGGTGTCTCTATCAGGGAGGGGCTGCAACTGGGCCAGGGGCAGGCAGGACCTTCCTTGCAGTGGGTAGTTCATCCGGAGACACCGCCCAGGCATCTCATCTCTGTGGGAAAGTGTGCCTGGACCCTGGCCTCTTGTGTTCCCACTGACCTTTGCTTACCCTGCCTGCACCCTGGCGTGCAGAGCGGGACGTGGGCCGAGACCACGGATGCTGCCACCCAAGGGAACTAGCACATACTCAGGGCAGTGCGGTCCTCCGCCTGCCAGGCTGCTCACACCATGAAGAGCATGGGAACTCCTTGAGGACAGGCCTCGACCTCCTGCTCTGGTCTTCTGGCCTTCCCAGGGTCTGCACAGAGAAATGCCATTCTAGTCAGAGCCACGAGGGAGAAATTGGCAAGGGGGGATACCTGGACACAGGTGGGGCCGTTAACAAGGAGGGCAGAGCAGGGCTGGGCTCCTGAACACCTGCCTTGGTGAATGGAGAGGGTGGTCAGCTTCACCAGGATCCAGGAGTCCCCCACTGGCTGGCCTTGGAGCAGTCCGGGCAACAGTGGTGGGTGTGTGGGTGGATGGCGGTGGCTCCCGTTTGCACACAGATGCCTTGGAGTGGGACGGGCTGGGTGTGCAGCGTCACGGGGCAGCAAGGGGGTGCGCCCAGGCGGCCACTAGCCCCACGCCGTGTCCCTCCACAGTGGGCACCCAGCCTTGTGTTTCGGGCTCTCCTTCAGCTCCCCACAGCGCTCTCCTGACACCCAGGCTCTCTCCCCACCACCTTCCGCTGCCTGGGGCCCCCAGAGTCTTGGCACCCCCTCGTGGCAAGTGAGCCCACTGTACGTATTCATGGGGGCAGAGGGGTGCCAGGAACCTGAAAAACCAGACATGGTGGAGACTGCAGGACAGCCCACCTGGCCCCAGGACAGCATCCAGGGCCGAGGGGCTGCCTCTCACTGCAGCACGTGAGGCCTGGGCCCCCTCTGAGGCAGCCCTAGGTGGAGGGCCTCTGAGAGGGTACTGGGGGCCTCCGCTGGGGGAGAAGGGCCCTGTGACCAGTGCCCCGTCCACCCTTCCCGCAGTGGTGCCGACCTCCTGGCAGTCAACACGGATGGGAACATGCCCTACGACCTGTGTGAGGACGAGCAGACACTGGACTGCCTGGAGACGGCCATGGCCAGCCGTGGTGCGTGCAGCCCCGCCCGCCCGCCTGCCTGCCTGCCTGCCCGCCCGCCGGGGCAGGGGGGTGCGGGGTGCGGTGGGTGGTGTGCTGGGGGTGGAGCCCTGAGCCCACTGCCCCGCAGGCATCACCCAGGACAGCATCGAGCGGGCCCGGGCCTTGCCCGAGCTGCATATGCTGGAGGACGTCCGGAGCCTGCTGCAGGCGGGGGCAGACCTCAATGCCCCCCGGGACCACGGGGCCACGCTGGTGAGGACGGGGCCGCGCGGGACCCAGGCAGGGGAGGCTGCTGCCGGCCGAACCAGGGCTGGGACTCAGGGGCCGGCGGTTTGCCTGCAGCTACACATCGCCGCGGCCAACGGGTTCGGCGAGGCGGCTGCCCTGCTGCTGGAACACAGGGCCAGCCTGAGCACCAAGGACCGCGACGGCTGGGAGCCACTGCACGCGGCGGCCTACTGGGGCCAGGTGAGCGCCTGCGGGGCGGTGGGGCCGGGCGGGCTCGGCGGCTCCGCAGGCTTCAGCAGCCCGGGCTCGCCGGCCCACAGGTGCACCTGGTGGAGCTGCTCGTGGCACACGGGGCTGACCTGAACGGCAAATCCCTGATGGACGAGACGCCTCTCGGTGAGCCTGGGGCCGCATCCTCCCGGTGTCGGGGGCGGGCGGGCGGGCGCCCCTGACCCTCCGGCCACTCCTCCTCAGACGTGTGCGGGGACGAGGAGGTGCGGGCCAAGCTGCTGGAGCTGAAACACAAGCACGACGCGCTCCTGCGCGCCCAGGGCCGCCAGCGTTCTCTGCTGCGTCGACGCACCTCTAGCGCCGGCAGCCGGGGGTAAGTGCCCGCCCCTCCCGCCAGGCCCCCGCGGGCCCGCCCAGCGCCCCACCCCCGGGCCCTCAGCACCCCTCTCCCCTCCCCTCGCCCCTTGGGCTCTGCCCCGGGCTTTGTCCCTGCTGATGTCAGCTGGCAGGCCTAAGTGCCCGCTGGAGCTCGGGGCAGAGTCCGCAGGGAAGGCGGTGTCTCCCCCCTCCACTCCTCCTGCCCGCCCCCTCCCAGGAAGGTGGTGAGGCGGGTGAGCCTGACTCAGCGCACCAGCCTGTACCGCAAGGAGCACGCCCAGGAGGCCATCGTGTGGCAACAGCCCCCGCCTACCAGCCCGGAGCCGTCTGAGGAGGATGAGGACCGCCAGACCGATGCGGAGCTCCGGCGGCCGCCCCCCGAAGTGAGCCCCGCCCAGCCGTGCCCGGGCCCCGCCTCCCTCCGTACCAGCCTCAGGAGCTGGTGGGCCCAGCGACCCTGCCCCCATATGCAAGACTCGCGCCCCGTGGGCGTCAGTTGCCGCCCCCACCCGCGTTTCTGCCCTTGGACCACCACGCAGCCCGGCACCCCAGGCCAGAGGGGACCCTCCTGATGGCCTCTGGGGCCTGTGCTCCCCACACAGGAGGAGGACCCAGAGGCGGCCAGGCAGCACAACGGGCGAGTGGGGAGCCCCCCCGGGCGGCACCTGTACTCCAAGCGGCTGGACCGAAGTGTCTCCTACCAGCTGAGCCCCCTGGAGAGCACCACCCCTGACGCCCTGGTCCAGGCCAAGGCCCCCCACACCCTGGCAGAGCTGAAGCGTCAGCGGGCTGCCGCTAAGCTGCAGCGACCCCCCCCTGAGGGGCTCGAGGCCGCTGAGTCTGAACTGCCTGTGGACACCGAGACCCCCCAGCTGGAGTGTGGCTCCGGGGCTGGTGGAGACCCACCCCTGCTCAAACTCACAGCCCCCTCAGAAGAGGCCCGCGTGGAGAAGAGGCCATGCTGCCTGCTCATGTGAGGGGCTGGCGCTTGGGGTGCCCAAGGTCCCACTGCCAGGCCCAGGGCCCCTGCTCTGCGTACCGCAACGTGTGTTCCGGGCTAGGCTGCCAGCTTCCTCCTTCCTCGGGGACGGACCTGTGGCAGAAGCTGTACCTGGGAAGCACCTGGCTGCGGAGACCTAGTTTCATTCTGTGACTCAATAAAGGGCCGTTCTGCCACCTGCCCTGTCATGTGTCTCAGCTGGGCCGCCACTGCCATGGTGGGGAGCTGCTGCGCTGCTGGGCCTGCGTGCGCCTGGCCCTGCGAGCACCTGAGGGCTGTGGGCACGTGCTGGGGCTTGCCTGTGGTGCCCAGCCCCTGTGTGGGCGTGAGGCCCACGCCCCCGGCAAGAGGCCTAGCGTTTACTGCACCCTGCCTCCCCTGCCTCCCGGAGACGCCTCTGTAATTCTTTGCTTTCTTGAGGGGAACGGGGAGCTTCAGAAGGACACTCCTTGTTGGCCAGGGCTGGGGGTGTCCATGCTGGAGAGGCAGGGATCCTGGCTTGGAAAAGGAGAGAGTATTTTCCGTAAGACTCTTGGGTAAGAGCCAGAGGGTCAAAGTGGTACAAGGCTAGCGTCAGAAGCCTCCCTGGTGGGGGGCGGGTTCCCCATTACTGGCATGCAGCCCCGATCTTGGGGCCTGGCTGCCAGCTTCTGCTCAGGCTGGCAAAGAGGGCCAACAGCTGGCTGCTGAGGCTCTGAGCTGACCAGGCACGATGTGTCAGGGTGACAGGGCCCCTTCGGGGCCTCACTTGGGAGGGCTGGGGCACTGCCAGCTCATCTGTCCAGGGCAGGTTGCTTGGCATGGCCACCAGTGCTGGGTGGCATGGGCTTGGTCACCCTCTCCGCTGGACATTGACCTGGTCAGCCCAGTGTCCACAGGCCCCGCCCCCCCGTCCCTGAGCATCAGTGGTTGGAGGGGTGTCCTCAGCACAGCGGGGGGGGGGCCGCGGGGAGGCTGCTGGTTAAATTTAGAGTGTGGGGTGGTGTGCTGCCCAAGGTCCACTTGCCACCACAGCTGCCACATGGCCCTGCTGCCAGGGGGCGGGCGGGGCCTGGCTCTGCCTGCGGCTGGGCCCATATTAACCTGTTCTCCAGCCCGGGGCCCAGAGAGGCCTGCAGACTGGGAGGCAGAGGTGACAGAGGCAGCAGCAGAGCAGGAGACGCAGGTGAGAGGCTGCCGTCTGGCCTCCTGTTTCCTCTCCAGCCGGCAGGAGCAAAGGGGCCAAGCCTTCCCCAGGCCTGACCAGCCACCCACAGCCCCGCTCAGCTGAGAGGGCCTGCTGCTCCCTGACCCTCGCTGCGGAGCCAGATCCTGGTGCTGCGGTGGCCACCGCTGGGCATGGCCTATCAGCTCCCTGCAGGGCCTGTGAAGGTGGGGCCCTGAGGGCTTATCATGGCTCGCTTCCCACTCTCTCCACCAATCAGGAGCCACAGGGAAGGGACGCTTAGGTCACCCTGCCTGTGGTGTGGCCCCAAGGGCAGCCCCAGGCTGGTGTGTGTTTGGCGAAAGGGCAGGACAGCAGCCCAGAGCAGCTGAGGTGTCCAAGGGCCCTGCGAAGGCCCAGAGCTGCCCTGCCCCTCCCCCAACACCCCAACCCAACGACTCCAGCCTTGCAGCACTGATGGGGGACTGAGGTCCGGCCCCAGGGCTCTTGCTGCCGCGGGCCATGGTCCCCAGCGCAGGAGGGGCCAGATGGAACCCCCGCATCTGAAGCCTCACTCCCCTCCCCGGACAGCCCCAGGATTCCTGAGGCCTGGCTCAGTTACCCGGGAGACAGGCCTACTCTGCTGGCCCAAGCAAAGATGGGGGGGTCCAAAAGGGCTAGGCCTCGGCCGAGCCCTACTGGGGTAAATCTCCAGAGGCCCCAGGCCTCACTCTCCCCTCCAGGTTCAGCTCTGCCAGGCTCTGCCAACCCCTCAGGGCACTCAGCCCACCTCCCCTCCCCCAAACCTAGTCCCTCAGAGCTGCTTGACCCTTCCGTCTGTCCCTACCTCCCATGTGGGTCTCCTGCTCCCCTGTCATGGGGACACTGGGCGGGCACTGGGCCTCACCCCAAGCCCCGCCTGTCTTCTCACCCACTCCCTGTGGCTCCCCAGGGCAGAACTGTGCCCAGATGGGTGGGGCGGGGCCTGGCGGGCCCAGCTCCTTCAGCCTTTTCTGTCCCTTTCAGTGGGGCCAGCAGGCTGCAGTGAAGAGGGTGCCCCCTTCCCGGCCCTGGCCCACCAAGCCGGGACCCAGCTTCCCTCACCCACACTTCTGGATCCTGACGCCTCCTGAGTCTCCTTCTTGCCCGGTCCGAGCAGGATCATGGCCTTGAGAACAGGTGACCACGGTCAGGCTGCAACGAACGGGCTGAAGGAGAAGGTGCTGACGCTGGACACCATGAACCCGTGTGTCCGGAAGGTGGAGTATGCGGTACGAGGCCCAATCGTGCTGCGGGCGCTGGAGCTGGAGCAGGAGCTGCGCCAGGTAGGATCCTGAGCCCCACCACTGCCTCAGGGCTGCACCGGGGCACTGAGTGGCCCCATTCTCCCCCCACCCGTGGGCCGAATGAGACAAGGCCTGTGGGAGCGATAAGGTCCGTTGTCACTGCCCATGCCCCCCCCCGCCCCCCCGCCACAGGGCGTAAAGAAGCCCTTCACTGAGGTCATCCGAGCTAACATCGGGGACGCACAGGCCATGGGGCAGACGCCTATCACCTTCCTGCGCCAGGTGAGGCTCAGTACTGCCCTGCACCCCTTCCCTGTCAGCCCATGTGCCCTGGCCCCAGCACTCGCTCCTCCCAGGTCCTGGCGCTCTGCGTCCACCCTGATCTCCTGAACAGCCCTGACTTCCCCGACGACGCCAAGAGGAGGGCGGAGCGCATCTTGCAGGCATGTGGGGGCCACAGCCTGGGTGAGTGCCAGAACCTGCCCAAGCCCCAGGGAGGGGCAGGAACAGGAGCTGGAGGAGGCTGTCCCAGGAGACGGGGGGATCTGCCCGCTGGAAAGGGCGGATCTCCTCGGGAGGGATGCAAGGGGACCTCACCTGTCCCACCCCCACTCCCACCCCGTCCTCCCTGTCCCCGGGCCCAGGGGCCTACAGCATCAGCTCTGGCACCCAGCTGATCCGCGAGGACGTGGCGCGGTACATTGAGCGGCGCGATGGAGGCATTCCCGCCGACCCCAATAACATCTTCCTGTCCACGGGGGCCAGCGACGCCATCGTGGTAGGCCGGGGCAGCGCGGGAAGACACCGCGGCTCCTAGTGCGCGGCCGAGCGGGTCGGCTCGTCCTGACACGGCGGCGCCCGGGGCGGGGGACGGGTGCAGCCCTCGGCCCGCCAACCCCGCCTCCCGGTCCCACCCACAGACGTTGCTGAAGTTGCTGGTGGCCGGCGAGGGTCGCACGCGCACGGGCGTGCTCATCCCCATCCCTCAGTATCCACTCTACTCCGCCGCGCTGGCCGAGCTCAGCGCGGTGCAGGTAGACTACTACCTGGACGAGGAGCGCGCCTGGGCGCTCGACGTGGCCGAGCTGCGGCGCGCGCTGCTCCAGGCGCGTGACCACTGTCGCCCCCGCGCGCTCTGCATCATCAACCCCGGCAACCCCACCGGTGCGCGCCCCTACCCGCCCCCGCCCCCCCCGCCCTGGCCCGAACAGGCACCCCCGCCCTCTGCGCCTGGGTCAGCCTACCGCTCCGCCCGCCGCCCCGCGGAGAGCAGCGCGCCCCCTTAGCCGACCCCGGACCCGTCTGTGCCCCAGGGCAGGTGCAGACCCGCGAGTGCATTGAGGCCGTGATCCGCTTCGCCTTTGAGGAGGGGCTCTTCCTGTTGGCCGATGAGGTGCTGGCCGGGGCCCCCGCAGGTAGGGGTCGGAGGGCGGCGGCGCGCGCCCCCGTGACGCACCCCGCTGTCGCCCGTCCGCCCGTCCAGGTGTACCAGGACAACGTGTACGCCGAGGGCTCGCAGTTCCACTCGTTCAAGAAGGTGCTCACGGAGATGGGGCCGCCATACGCGGCGCGGCAGGAGCTCGCCTCCTTCCACTCGGTCTCCAAGGGCTACATGGGCGAGTGCGTGCTGGCCGGGCGGGGCCGGGCACCCGGGCCGCGGCCTGGCTCACTTCGCCCGCCAGGCCGGCCCCTCCTTGCCTGCCCTGCCTCGACGCCCGCCCTCGCCTCGCAGGTGCGGCTTCCGCGGCGGCTACGTGGAGCTGGTGAACATGGACGCAGCGGTACAGCAGCAGATGCAGAAGCTGCGGAGCGTGCGCCTGTGCCCGCCCACGCCGGGCCAGGTCCTGCTAGACGTGGCGGTCAGCCCGCCCGCGCCCTCCGACCCCTCCTTCGCGCAGTTCCAGGCGGTGAGTGGGCGGGGCCGCGGGGTCAGGGCGCCGCGCCCCTGGCCCAGCCTGACCGGCTCTCCCTCCACGGCCGCAGGAGAAGCGGGCGGTGCTGGCCGAGCTGGCGGCCAAGGCCAAGCTCACGGAGCAGGTCTTCAACGAGACTCCCGGCATCCGCTGCAATCCGGTGCAGGGAGCCATGTACTCCTTCCCGCGCGTGCAGCTGCCCCCTCGCGCGGTGCAGCGCGCTCAGGTCCGGCGTGCGGCGTGCGGGGCGGGGCGGGGCGGGGCGGGCGGGGACCGCGCGGCCTGGGACGCCCCGCCCTGACCCGCCCCTCCGCCCGCCCGCCCCCAGGAGCTGGGCCTGGCTCCCGACATGTTCTTTTGCCTGCGCCTCCTGGAGGAGACCGGCATCTGCGTGGTGCCTGGCAGCGGCTTCGGGCAGCGGGAAGGCACCTACCACTTCCGGTGAGGCTGGGCCCCGCAGCCCCTCCCCGCGACCCCAACCCCATTCGCTTACCTTCTTCCCCCTTTTAGGATGACCATTCTGCCCCCCATGGAGAAGCTGCGGCCCTTGCTGGAAACGCTGAGCCAGTTCCACGCCAAGTTCACCCGCGAGTACTCCTGAGGACACCGCTGGGGGCCAGGCTGGGCCGGCAGGGAGGACCCCGGGCGGACAGTGCTCAGGGTCCTGGGGTCTCTGGAGCGCTCTGGACTTGCTCCTGCTGCCTGTGTGGCTGGGCCCCTGCCTCTTTTCAGGCCCCTAATAAAGCAGTGGGTTGGCTTGGCTGCTTGGAGGCTGTGTGCACACCTGTATGCGCCTCCGCCGCCTTGTCCATTCCTGACTGCCTTTCTGTGTGGGGTTCTGTGCAGGCCTGGGGGCCCGGGAGGAGTGGTCAGGGAGGGCTTCCAGGGGAGGTGACCTTCTTACAGGATGGATTTGGCGGGATGGGGTGAGCACTGGGAAGCGGAGTGACCGTGAGAACTCAAAGGGGCAGTCTTGGTTCCTGTAAGTGGGCGCGGGCAGTGGTGCTGCCACTTTGGACAGCTGGAGGAGCGGTGGTGCTGGCCCAAGAGCAGGGACGGGAGGAAGAGCAAACTGGTCTCGCTTTGCCATGTTGTGTGTGGTGTGTGACATCCACGTGCAAATGCAGTTCTTGGGCTGGGAAGCAGTGAGAGGGGAGGCCCCCTCCTGAGCTGGGGCACCCAAAGGCAAGTTTGGGGGAAGAGAGCACGGAAGATGCTGAGGAAGAGGTGCCCTGTGGAGCTCTGGGCTGAAGGACCTGGGCTGGGGGCTGGCGGGCAGCCCTGTGTCGTTGACACTGGCGCGCGAGGATGTGCATGCCAGACACTGTTGTGGATCACTGCACAAAGGGTCCTCTCTGGTGGGCACTGTAGTCCCCATTTCATAGATAAGGAAACCTGGGCCCCCAAAATGTGTGGAAATGAAAGGAAGCTCACTCCGCGTGGCCTCAGCAGCTGATGGAATGTCTTGGCTCAAGTGTCTGCAAGTTGGTCTAGGGGTTGGCAGGCCTCAGCGACCCACGGGCTTAGGGAGAGTGTTGGCCAAGGCCCCAGCTCCACTCTGGATGCGGTTGTTAACCATAGTCCCTGCTTCACTATCTCCCCTGGGCCTCAGGTGCCCCACACAGCAAGGCTCTGGGCAGGAGAGGGCAGGGGAGGCGCAGGTTTCTCGTCGGGTGGACCCCGCCCCGCCCTGCCCCGCCCTCTCCATGGCCAGCTGGGGTCAGGCTGGGGCCGGCGTGGACTGGCTCTCCTGGCCTCGTCGCTAGACACTAGAGGGCGTTTCGGGCAGCAGCCGGGTGCCTCCTTGGGCTGAATGTGGGCTCAGGCCTTTCCCACGAACTTCCTGCCTTCCACGACGCTCTGCGGCCACTGGCCTAGGGAGGGCGCTGAGACCACTAGCACAGCGAGGTGAGGGTCCAGCAGCCGAAGTAAGCGGTAGTAGACAGTGGGTCCTCCGTGGGGGGCCCAGTGGACCCTGCGGCCACCAGGCTCCAGGTGAGACACCAGGAAGCACTTCCGGAGAGTTAGGGTCTGGGGACCGGATCTGATAGCCCTGGGAGGGACCTGAATGGGCCGCGGGTTCGGCCGCTTCCGACGTTCGAGGACAGCTGGCCACCGGGGGCGCCAGAAGGCGGCCGGCGCTCTAGCCCGCCCGCGTGCTCTATGGCCGCCGCGTCTCCGGGTTGCGCCGCCCGGGCCGGAGCGCTGCCCCAGCCCCGCCGTGGAGGAGTCCTGCAGTTCTTCGGCGTTCTGACGCCCCCAGGACCCAAGGGCGCGGGTGCGGACGCCAGCCTGTCCAACCCTGGCCCAGCCCCAGAGCCATGCCGCTCCGTGACCCCTGACCCCATCCCGACCGGACCGGACCCCCCTCGGAAGCACCCTGCCCCCACTCTGACTGGAACCTCTCATGCCGCCCCGGCCGGCCTTGAACCCAGACCCAGCCACTAGAGCTTGGGCCCCAGCCCCCGCCCCAGCGCCCCGCCTCCTCGCCATGCGTGGGAAGCTGCTGCCGCTGGCCGGCCTTTACCTGGTGCAGGGCCTGCCCTATGGGCTGCAGTCGGGGCTGCTGCCCGTGCTGCTGCGGGCCCGCGGCCTCTCCCTGACACGCGTGGGACTGGCCAAGGCGCTGTACGCACCGTGGCTGTTCAAGCTTGTGTGGGCCCCGCTGGTGGACACTCGGGGCTCCCCAAGGGCCTGGCTGACGCTCAGCACAGCTGCTCTGGGCCTGGTGTGTGGGCTGCTGGCATCCCACCCTCCTGCCACAGCTGGTCAGGCCGGGCTGCCTGTCACGGTGGCGGGGCTGCTTCTGCTGCTGAATCTGGCTGCAGCTGTGCAGGATGTGGCCCTGGACATGCTGGCTGTGCGGCTCCTGGAGCCCGCAGAGCTGGGACCTGGCAACACTGTGCAGGTGGTCGCGTACAAGCTGGGGGCGGTGCTGGCTGGGGGTGGGCTGCTGGCCTTGGTGCCCACCCTCTCCTGGCCCCTGCTCTTTCTGCTCCTGGCTGCCACTTATTGGTTGGCTGCTGCCTTGACCTGGGTGGCACCAGCCCTGCGACAGCTTCCCCCACCTCTGCCCTCAGAACACCCCCGACACACCCTGCACCTTGGGCAGGACTTGCTGGCCGTGCCTGGGACCCTGTGGACAGTGGGCTTCGTGCTCACCTACAAGCTGGGTGAGTCAGGCACAGCAGGGGTGGGCCCACAGGAGCCCCGGAACTCACCTGCAGGGCTGCCTTTCCTCTTTGGGGTCTGACCTGAAGTCTGGAGCCCAGCCCGGCCCTCTGCAGGTCCAGCTCCAGCCACACTCCCTTGAGCCTCTCTGAGCTGCTTCACGCTGACCCTGAGCGTCGTCGAAGCCCAGCCCCAGCTGTCTCCTGGCATCTGTGGCCCAGAAAAAGGCAGGGCTGGGGGAGCATGACTGAGGCCCAGGCGGAGGTGTGCCAGCCACCCCTACTGACTCTCTCCACAGGTGAGCAGGGCACCAGCGCCCTGTTCCCACTGCTCTTGTTGGACTGCGGCATCTCTACCCCAGAGCTGGGGCTGTGGAATGGTGTGGGCGCTGTGGCCTGCTCCATTGCCGGCTCATCCCTGGGTGGGGCCCTCCTGGCCAGGCGCCGGTGAGCCCCCCTCAGCCTGCCCCACCCACCTCTCTCCCCTTCCTTCCCCACACCCTCTGACCTGCCCCATCACCCCACCCCAGGCAGCCACTGCCCCTGTTGAAGTCAGCGCTTCAGTTCCGTCTGGGTGGCCTGGCCTGCCAGACTGCCCTGCTCTTTCACCTGGACAGCCCTGGGGCCAGCCTGGCCCCCAGCGCAGTCCTGAGAGGTGAGGGGTGGGCCACAGGGGGGAGGAGCTTGGAGTCCTGGGCCCTGCTGACCTCAGCCCTCCCAGGGGCAGCCCTGCTGAGCCTGTGTCTGCAGCACTTCCTGGGGGGCCTGGTCACAACCGCCACCTTCACCCTGATGATGCGCTGCAGCCAGCTGGCACCAAGTGCCCTGCAGGTGAGGGGGTGTGGCTGCAACACCAGGGGCTGCAGGACTGGAGTCCAAGCAGGTCCCGACGTGATCCCCCCCGCCCCCACCCCGCAGGCCACACACTACAGTCTCCTGGCCACTCTGGAGCTGCTGGGGAAGCTGCTGATGGGCACGCTGGCTGGAGCCCTGGCTGACAGCCTGGGGCCACGTCTCTGCTTCTTTGTCTTCCTCGCTCTCTCGGCCGCACCCATGCAGTACCTGGGCCTTGCACCCAACACCCTGGCCTGAACTGGGTGGCCAGACTTATCAATAAAGTGGAGCGTGCCTTTGGACTGTGTCTGGGATGAGTGACATGCAAGGCTGTCCTCAGGCTGGGGGTTGTCCGCGGTGGAAGAAGTGTTCCTGAAAATGACTCGAGCATCTTTTATTCTGCGCTTTGGGGCCTCCTTGCCCCCACGCTACTGATGGTGGCCTTTGTCCAGAGTGGTTGGTCGCTGTCCTGACCACTGATATCTGTGCCCATCTTTGCCTTGAGGACCTGCTGCACCTGACACCCCCCATGCTGTGGCCACGCAGCCCCTGCTCAGGCCCGTGTCTGTGACGTGGGGGAACTGGGTCCTTCCGCGGCAGGGTGGTCAGCAGCCCCACAGCAGGATCTCCTCTGTGGCCAGGTGCACGAGGGCATGGAAGCTCAGGTGCAGGTACTTTCTCCAGAAGCGCTGGTCCCGCCCGTACACCTGGGCCGGATAGCAGGGGCTTCCTGCAGTGGGAGGAGACGCGGCTCTGAGGACTCTGGCCAGGTCTGCCCCCAGCCCCCACCTTGCTCAGGGCTGGGCCTCCTAGCTCCGCACCGATGCCGTGGAAGACCCGGGCCACGGCCCTGCCCGAGAACCGCTGCTCTGGCCACGAGGACAGGAGGTGGCGGATGTCCCGGCGGATCTGGTCCTCCCAGTCCTGGAGCTGCCGGTGGGGACACGTGGCACGTTACTCCGCAGTGGTCGGCGAGGGGCGGGAGGCAGGTGTGTGCCTGCAGCTGGGGGTGCGTCCCCTCTGTAACTCCTCTCCCCCCCGCCTCCCCGGAGGCCCCGACACTCACCCTGGCCTGTCCTGGCTCAGGGTCCTCCTCGGTCTCCACGCCCCCCGGTGCTTCTAACTCTTCCTCGAAGTAGTGGCTGAGCAGGGCCTTGAGCCTGACGCTGCGTGCCTCATCGGGCTGCTCCAGACACGGCCCGCAGCTGGGGAAGGCCACGCTGGGGTGGCGAGAGCCTATCAGAGCGGCCCGCCTTGGGGAGGATGGGGTGACCCAGGCCCTGCCCACCCTCTCCTGCACCTGTGAAAAGCCCGGAAGGTGCGGTGCAGACGGGCCAGGGCTTCTCGCTCACGGGCCTGCACGCGGCCATGCAGGAAGTCACAGATCTGGTCCTTCTCCTGGGCTGTCAGGTCTCCGGGGCTGTGCAGGTGGAAGGCCAGCTCCCTGAACTCCACCAGCACCCCCGTGCCCCGAGGCACACCTGCCAGATAGGGTGTCAGAAACTGGCAGAAAGGCGGCAAACAGGCGGCAAGCAGGGCTGGGGGCGGGCGCACCTGTCCCAGGCTCTGGATCCCACCGCAGCTGGTGGAGAGCCCGCCGCATGGGGGCCAGCTCCCAGCCCATAGAGTCTGCCAGCTCGACCACGTCCAGCTCCACAGAACTGCTTCCCCCACCTGTCTTCTTGGGGCACTGCCGGGCCAAACACACAGCCAGGGGGGGACACCTGTACCAGGGGAAGGGACATGTGACTGGCAGCCCTGGTTCTCTGTCCCTGTTCTGAGCCAGGGGTGGGATGTACGCTCACCTGCGGGCCAGGGCCTGGAGCTGGGTGGGGCCCCCGGGGCAGCGCAGGTGGCAGCAGGCATAGGTGGGCGCCAGCAGCTTCAGCCAACGCTGTGGGTGCAGCTCAAGGTAGCACAGCAGAGTCTCGATGGCTGGAGGCAGAGCAGGGCTCAGAAGATGCGGGGATGCTGGGGTGTCCCCCCACCCCCACCTCTCACGCTCCCTGCTCCTCACCCTCCTCGGGCATATCCAGGGCTTGCACGGTTGGCTGCACCGGGAGCGCCCGCTTGTGGCCCGGGCACCGGGTTGTGTGCTCGAGGCCGGGATGGTCAGCATCCTGGGGAGATGTAGCCACAAGGACCCTGCCCGAGTGCCTTTCCCCGCTCTCGTCTCCCTGCTGCTCTGGGGGCTGCCAAGTGCAAGCACAGGGCGGGAACACGCGCTGCACCAGCCTCTTCACGGCGAGGAAGTCGATGACGTTGGCGTGAACGTGTCTGCGCAGCTCCCACAGATCCTCACCCTGCAGCAGGGCAGCATGAACGCGGGGCCGCAGCGGGGGGCGGGGCTGGGGGCGCGGTGGTGGGACGGGTACCCACCTGGGGCCGGAGGAAGACGTGGCAGTGTGCAGGCAGCCCGTCACGCCCAGCCCGGCCCACAGCCTGCACGTAGCTCTCAAAGCTCGGGGGCAACCCCAGGTGCAGCACGGCCCGCACGTCTGGCCGGTCCAGCCCCATCCCGAAGGCCACCGTGGCCACCACCACCCGCAGCCGGCCCTCCATGAAGGCCCGTTGCACCCGCCGCCGCTCCCGGCCGCCCATGCCGGCATGGTAGGCTTCAGCCACAGCCTCCGGGGCTCGGCCTGCAGGGAAGACCCACGATGGTCAGGTGGGGCATGTGTCCGGGGCCCATCTGTGGGGTGCAGGCCTGCCTCCACCTCACCTCGGGATCCTGGGGCCCGGGCCTCACGCAGGCAGGTGCGCAGCAGGGCAGAGACACGCTCCGTGTCCTCTCGTCTGTTACAGTAGACGATGACAGAGTCCAGGGCACGGAAACGATCACTCTGCAGCAGCGTCACCAGAGCCTGGAGAGGACAAGGGTCAGCACGAGCAGTCGGAAGGCAGGGCCTCTGCTTGGCCCACGTGTGCGTGCTTACCTGGTCTGGGTCCCTGTCCGAAGACACAGAGAGGTGCAGATTGGCAGGGATGGTGCCCGGCCCCCTGAGGATAGACTCTTCGGCCACGCCCAGGTGCCGGGCCACGTCAAGGGCAGTGCTGCGCGTGGCCGTGGCTGTGAGACCCAGGAAGCAGCCAATACCCATGCATTCCCGCAACACCTGTGTGGAGAGGAGTGGTGAGATGCCCAACCTTCCTTGGTCTGCTCACGTAGCACCCCACCCCACCGCCCCCGCCCCAAAACTTACCTGGCAGACACGCAGGTAGCAGGGCCGGAAGTTGTGGGACCACTGGGAGAGGCAGTGGGCCTCATCGATGCAGGCAAAGGCAACCAGTGGCAGCTGAGTGAGGAGGGCAGCACCCCCCGCCCCAACCAGCGCCTCTGGCGACAGCATCAGCACTTGCACCTGGGCTGACCGAACCTGAGGATGATGGCAAGGTCAGGAGCACCGCCAAGGCGTCTGCCTGCTGCCTCTGCCGGTCTCGCCCTGCGAGGACGCCTTACCTTCTGCAGGGCAGAGTCCCGCTGCTTCTTGGTCATCCCCGAGTGGATGCAGACCGCCTTCAGGCCTGGGGGCAAGCCGGAAACCTGCAGGTACAGGAGCACAGCCTGTCACAGGCCACCAGCCCTGGCCCTTCCCCACGTGCCTCTTAGAATGGTTTGGCCTGACAACTACTGCTGTGTCCCCTGCAGGATCTCTGGGAGAAAAACCCAGACCCTGGGTCCTACGACTAAGGGTTCAGAGCCACGTGTGGGCTTTGACTCAGGAGCACTGGAGACAGGTCCCAGTGGGGATGCCCCGCCCCCGAGCTGCTCCTCTTGTGGGTGGGCCCGGGTCTAGCCAGCTGTGTCCCTGCTGCCTTTGGGCCACTGCCAGCTTATGGACAGAGCTGAGAATGGCCTGCGACTTGCCACTCGGGGGTGGGGGTGGGGCAAGAAGCAGCAGCCCAAGTGGGTCAACAGAGCCATGGGTACCAGTTCTTGCCTTCTGCACCTACCCAAGGACCCTGTCCACCAACCTGGTTGTCCATGAGCGACATGAGAGGAGAGACGACCAATGTGAGGCAGGGGCTTCGCCGGAAGTAGAGCAGTGCAGGGAGCTGGTAGCACAGGGACTTACCAGCCCCTGTGGGCAGCACCAGCAGCGTGGACATACCTGGGTGTTACAGAGGGTCAAGAGCACAGCTCTGCGGCCCAGCCTCAGTCCCACCACGCCCCCTGCCGGCCACACTCACCAGACAGGATCCGCATGACCACACGCTCCTGCAAAGGGTAGAAGGCTTGGTGCCCCAGCTGCTCCAGGGCCTGAAACACCTCAGCTGGCGTGTCTGTGGACACAGGTATCAGTCAGCATGGCCCCGAGTCGCCCCCACCCCCCAGTCAAGGCTCTGGAGCTGGTAGGCGTCTACTCACCTACCACCTGCCCCAAAGGCCCTGGCGGATAGAGTGGTGGCACAAGAGGCGGACAAGGAGCCTTGGGCACAGACTGCCCTGTGGGCACCAGCAGCTCAGGCCCTGCAGGCTCTGTGTGTTCTTCACCTGCCGAGAGCAGATAAGATAGGGTAGGACAGGAGCTCCGGACTGGTCTGGGGTCACTCTGGCAAGAAAGCCACTTGCTACAACCTCTCCTCCACCTCTTTGCTCACCAGAGAGTTGGCGGCAGGCAGTGCCCATTCTCTGGGATACTTCCTTGAACGTGGCCCGGGTCTGTGTGCCACCCTCATCCTTGCCACCCTCCTTCTGAGGGGCCAAGGTAAGTTCTGGACCAGGGGCAGGAGTTAGGAGGGCCTTTTACTTGAGCCAGAGCCGCCTCCCCAAAGAGCACAACAACCCCTACAAGCAGCGCTGGCCCAAGCCACCCCCCAAGGCAGAGGCCTCACCTGGCTGAGGGCACTGGGATGCCCAGTGACTGAACTGCCCACACGGGGAGCAGGAATCCTGGGCTGTGGTTCTGGGCTGACCACCCCCAAAACACTCTCTTTTTTTCTGCCACTTCTGCTTCCATACCTAGTGGGGACACAAATGAGACTCACAGAGCAAGAAGCAAGGCAGGTGAGCGGGAGCATCTGGCGCCAGCTTCCCACCTGCTTGCGGAGGAGCCTGCCCCTTGAGGCCGGGCCCCGCGCGTAGCGTTTCTGCTTCATGTTGAGCCGCACATAGTTCCCCCTGTCGCGGACAGCAAGTCTAGAAGAGACGCACAGGTCAACTGCACCCACAGCCCTCCCCACCATGGCGCGACTGAGGGCAGCGCTGCTGGGGGGCTAGGGCAGTGATACCTGGGGGCTGGGGGCTTGCTGGGGGGCTGTGCCTGCACAGGCTGCTCTGGACAGTCTTCTGCAGGCGCTGCAGCGCCAGCTCCCGCAGGCAGCGGTCCTGCTCGGTCACTGTCCTGCTGGGTCTGTGCAGGGCTTCCCTCCAGCTCCCCACTCCATCTCCGCTTCTTGCCTTGACGGGTACCAGGCTGGGAGTTCCCTGCACTGATACCAGCTGCTGGGAGGGTTGGAGCCTCTGGGCCCTGTAAAGGCGCCTCTGGGCCCTGTAAAGGCACCTCAGGGCCAGCGCTGGGACCGAGGACAGATGCAACACCTGGAGTAAGAAGCTGGGACTCCTCTGTACCCAGGCAAGGCTGGCAGGCCCTGGGAACCCCCAGAAAATCTGGGGTCCCGTTGTGACACCGCTGCAGCCAGCCTAGATCTAGGGAGCCCAGCCGCAGGCTCAGGGATGCCCTCAGCTGCTGGGGCCGGCCTGGCCTCAGCTGGGGCCTGGGAGGCTGGGGGGGCACCTCACTGACTTCTTCTGGAGAGATGGTGGCAGCTCCTGTGCCTGGTGGCCCTGGGGAAGGCATCTTGGAGGAGGATCTTCGTGTAAGCCGGGGTATTCGGCCCAGGGCTGGCCCGGCCTGGGAGGGAGAGATAAGCAAGCAGGAACTCAGGCCCTTGGGGGTGCTGCAAACTCTGAAACCTGCTGGAGGCCCCACCTGTAACAGCTGGGCGACGTGAGAAACTTAAGGCTGGGACATAAAAGAAGTCGAGAGTAGAAGCTGACCCTGAGCTCTCCTGGAGAGCTGCGCCCTGGGAAATGCTGGAGTTGTGTGTGTGCGCGTGAATACGTGTGAAAGACTTAACAGAGTTGGGTGTCTGCTGACCCTGCTCCTGGGCCAAGAGTAGCTCTAGACACCGGCTGGACGCACTGCCTGCCCGACCCTCACCTGCAAACTGCCCTTTAGATTGGCCTTAAGCCTCTTCCCGTAGTCCTGCACAGATCCCTGAGAGCTGAGCCTGGATGGAGGATGGGGGCTCTGGGTCGCAGCCCGATTCAGGTGGGGCCCCCAGCAGCTGGGCTCCAGCATCTGCAGGAAGAGACGGTAGAGATCTAGGCCGCGGAAAAACTGGCGTAGCGGGGGGACAGAAGTGTCTCCAGCCCCGGAGACCTGGGGGCGGGGGCTGTCCTTCCTCCACCCTGTCAGCCCGCCCCCTGAGTTCTTCGCCCCACAGAGCCTGGGTCACGACTCCTCCTGGATCCGGCATACAGGAAGTTGACCGACAGGCTGGGATGTCGAGCCCGGGTACCTCCTCGGCCGCCGCCGCGGGAACCGACTGCTCCGAGCCGTGAGGCCCGAGACCGCCGGCCTGACCCAGTGCCTCCTTCAGGGTGCGGTACTCCCGGTAGAGCGCTGAGGGCGGGGCCGGAGGGGGGTCGGTGTTCAGGAGGCAGGGCTCGGCTGGGCGTGGCGGTGGAGGCCGCCCGCCCCCTGCCCGCGTCCCCGGCCGCTCCCTCCGCCCCGCGCCCGCTCGCTCACCGCGGGTCTCCTCGGGCGCCGCTTCCACGTCCTCCTGTAAAGGGAGCGCGTCAGCCGGATGCCGCTCCCTCAGCTCCCCGCCCACGGGCAGCCCGCACCTGGCCCGGCAACCGCCCGCTCCGCCGCCGAAACGCGCACTCCCACGCCTGCAGCCGCTCCCACACAACACGCAGCCGCTCCATGGTCGCCTCGCTCTGCGCCCGGCGCCCCAGGAATCTCCCGCCAGGAGGGCGACGCCGGCCGCCAGCCACTGGGGGCGCTCGGCGGGGTTGGAGGCGGGGCGACGCGGAGGCCGCCGGGCCGGGGCAGCCAATCGCGGGGCCATGGGGTGGCAGCCAATGGGGGGCGTTAACGTCATCGCGGCGCGCGGCGGCGCTGGGCGGGGCGCGACGTGCGGCGAGGCGGGGCCGGCGGCGGTGGCGGCGGCATCTGCGGGCCCGGTGAGCGCAGGCTGCCGGCCGGGGACAGAGCGTGGCTGCGTGTGTCCCCGTTTCTGCCTGGCCGCACGAGGCCGGTGCGGGCGCTCGGGACGGCGCCGCCCGGGAGGCGGGGGCGGGAGCCCAGGGGGTGCGGCTGCGGGGAGGGGAGGACCCGGAGCACGGTGCCGGGCTGAGCGGCCTCGGGTCCCAGGAGGCGACGCACAGGCTTCGAGGGGCAGACCCCGCCCGGAAGGCGGAGGGCGTCGGATTTAGAGCCTCCCGCGGCTCGAGGCTTGGAGGAGCCGGGCAGGGGCGTCTTCAGGGAAACGGCGGAGCCGCGGGCCGGTGGGGGGCGGCGGCCACCACACAGAGGCTCCTTCCGCGGTGACCACACTGGCTGCTTTCGTTTCCTCTCGTGACAGGTGCTTGGTTGGTCTGTCCTGTCACAGCGAGGTATGAATCGTCCTCGCGAGATTTGTCCACAGGCAGAGCGAGGCCGAGGGTTGACGTCCCGGGCTTCTCAGGAACCAGTGTCCTAAGGACTTGTGTGTGAGGTCCGCAAGAGCAGGGGCTCTGGGGCCAGGCTGCCACCATTCCCGAGCTCATCACCCAGGCTGTGACCTCTATTGGGCAAGGCCTAGGTCTTAGTTGTCTAACCTGTTTTCAGGGAGATGACCCAGAGGCAGTTTTGAGAATGAGGTGCCTGGCGGGCGCACAGTAAGTCAGCAGCAGAGCTGACACCCAGGTACCCTGTGCTCTCAGGCACCTCCTTTGTGCTCCTTGTCAGCTTGGACGTCCCTTTGGCAGCTGCCTCTACCCACCTGAGCAAAGGCCCGTAGTGTGGGGCCTCTGAATCCCATGGGTTTGAGACTTGGTCTCTTTTAACATGGTTCTCCAGGGAAGAGAGAGACGTTTACACAGGTAGCGAGGATCTCGATGGGTGAGGCATTCTTTCTGTAAATCTCCAGGGATCTGTGTGTCTGATAATGCTCCCAGAAAACAGTAGTTAGAACTGGGGCTCGTGTTGAGAGCTTGGGTTACTCAGGCCCTTTGGACTCAGAGTTGTCTGGGTTCTGCTCCTTTCTACTTGCCTTGCTGTTTATTAAACTGCATCTGTACTTCCAACTCTTCTTTGCTGTGCTGCACAGAATCCAAGGGCGGCCTCCCAAGGCTTCTGAGGAGGCTGGGAGAGGGTCCTGTGATGCAGCTTCCAGCCTCCTGGTAGTATCCCATCTCTCTAGTGCTTGGGGGATAGGGGGGCTTTGTTTTTGCTTACTTTTAAGGAAGGGGAGAAGAACAGATCTCTGATAAGTGGCTTTGTGATTTGGGAGGCCCGGAATACAGATGGTGGGCCCCGCAGGGTAACAGCCATCAAACGCACACCCAGGCGAGCTGGTCATCTCTGGTGCCATGCTGTTTATGTGCTGCTCGATGGCTTTGTCTCCCTAGGGAGGCCTCTGTGCTTCTGGAGGGCGGGGACTGGGGGTGGCCTCGTTCTCCTTTTCACTACCCTTAGTCTAAGGCAAAGCACCTAGCACTTGCTCTTTGGTGCCATGGTTCTCCACTCTGTGCCGAGCACCATGCTGAGCTTTCCCACTACCAGTGCGTGGAGGGGGTGGGGGCCTGGGGCCTGTCCTCCCTACTGAAGGGCCCTTCCCTGCAGGTGGCCTCCTGCCCGGCCCAGCACCATGCACACCCTTGTGTTCCTGAGCACACGGCAGGTGCTCCAGTGCCAGTCAGCTGCCTGCCAGGCCCTGCCCCTGCTGCCACGAGAGCTCTTCCCCTTGCTCTTCAAAGTGGCCTTCATGGACAAGAAGACCGTTGTGCTGCGCGAGCTGGTGCACACGTGGCCCTTTCCACTGCTTAGCTTCCAGCAGCTGCTGCAGGAGTGTGCCCACTGCAGCCGGGCCCTGCTGCAGGAGCGGCCTAGCACAGAGAGCATGCAAGCCGTGATCCTGGGGCTGACTGCCCGGCTCCACACCCCGGAGACTGAGGCTGGCACACAGCCCCTCGGCAGGTATGGGCTCACTGGAGGGGCCCTCGGGCCTGGGGGGTGCAGAGAGGGTCCCCCAAGAGGGTCCAGGCTGGTGCAAGAGCACAATGCAGGAACAGGCATGTTGCTCCTGTCCTAAGGTGGCTGGGAGTGGGTGTGGGCTGTGTCCCCTTGTCTCCTGCCTCAGTCCACCCGTGCTCCCAGGAAGCACACGCTGCGGGTGCTGGACATGACGGGCCTTCTGGATGACGGCGTGGAGCAGGACCCGGGCACCATGAGCATGTGGGACTGCACAGCAGCGGTGGCCCGCACGTGCATCGCACAGCAGCAGGGCGGGGCTGCAGAGCCCGGCCTGGCCCCCGTTCCTGTGGAGGTGCGTGTGGACCTGCGGGTGAACCGGGCCTCTTACGCATTCTTGCGGGAGGCGCTCCGTAGCAGCGCGGACAGTCCACTGCGGCTCTGCTGCCGGGACCTGCGGGCTGAGGACCTGCCCATGCGCAATACCGTGGCCCTGCTGCAGCTTCTGGATGCGGGCTGCCTGCGCCGCGTGGACCTGCGCTTCAACAACTTGGGCCTGCGAGGCCTGTCCGTCATCATCCCACACGTGGCCCGCTTCCAGCACCTGGCCAGCCTGCGGTTACACTATGTGCACGGGGACTCTCGGCAGCCCTCTGTGGACGGCGAGGACAACTTCCGTTACTTCCTGGCCCAGATGGGCCGCTTCACCTGTTTGCGGGAGCTCAGCATGGGCTCCTCTCTTCTCTCGGGGCGGCTGGACCAGCTGCTCAGGTGAGCAGGCCCTGCTATTGCCCTGCCCTTCCCTTCCCCTCCAGGAGGCCTTCCCCTGGCCCAGCCTATTTGTGACCCCTTGTGTCCTCCGCAGCACCCTGCAGAGCCCCCTGGAGAGCCTGGAGCTGGCCTTCTGTGCCCTGCTGCCTGAGGACCTGCGCTTCCTGGCACGGAGCCCCCATGCTATCCACCTCAAGAAGCTGGACCTGAGTGGCAATGACCTGTCCGGCAGCCAGCTGGAGCCCTTCCAGGGTCTGCTGCAGGCAGCAGCAGCGAGGCTGCTGCACCTCGAGCTGACCGAGTGCCAGCTTGCTGATACCCAACTGCTGGCCACACTTCCTGTGCTGACTCGTTGTGCCAGCCTCCGCTACCTCGGCCTCTACGGCAACCCGCTGTCTATGGCGGGCCTCAAGGAGCTCTTGAGGGACTCGGTGGCACAGGCCGAGCTGCGCACGGTGGTGCACCCTTTCCCCGTGGACTGCTATGAGGGCCTGCCCTGGCCACCGCCTGCCTCTGTCCTGCTGGAAGCCTCCATCAATGAGGAGAAGTTTGCCCGCGTGGAGGCCGAGTTGCACCAGTTGCTACTGGCCTCAGGCCGTGCCCACGTGCTCTGGACCACAGACATCTATGGGCGCCTGGCTGCAGACTACTTTAGCCTGTGACCTCCAGGCTGTGGGTGAGAGTTAGGCTGTCCTGGGGTCCAGGGCTACTGGAGATCTCTTGCCCCTTGGATAGTCAGAGCCTTTGGGACCTTGCTGGAGGCCTGACACAAAGGCACTAGTCTCTGATTTCTTTGCTCCTGGGCGCACCTTGAGCATGCCCATGCTTTTTGCAGCACCCTGTGCGGTTTGTCCTGCACCTGCTCCCCTGACTCGCTGACCATCTGTGGGCCTGAGGGCTGGATTCCAGGCCTACATGGCCCTGCCTGGTTAGGCTGCACTCAGCTGCCCTCCGGTGTCCTGGTTCTCTCCTTGGAATGTTCCTGGGATCTGTGAGCTGAAAGAGGATGTTCTCCTTTGGGTCCTCCCCAAGAGCAGACTGCTCTGGGGTGGAAGTTTGGACAGGGGCCTGCTTCAAGGAGGGTTGGGCTCCCAGGCACTTGGGGGCCTCTTAACGTTCTCCTTTCCCTGGCACACAGGAAACTGCCTGTCGGCCGGGTTTGGGGGCCAGAGGGTGTCTTTAAGGTACAAACGTGCAGTATGCTTAGAACTTAAATCTGTGGCTATTTTTTCTGTCGTAACTGGTCAGAGTGAGTTGTCTCCTGCTCTGCTGTCACCCCCAGCCTGGCCACTGGGTGATATGTCTTAACGGCCTGCTGCCCCATCTTTTCTCTGGACATCTCTGCAGTCCGTCGCCCCTCCTCGCAGAGGTTCAGGCTTTTCCTGGGGCGGCGGGGCCCGAGGCGGACCTGCAGAGCTGGAGGTCTGGTGATTTGGGCAGGGGTTTTTCTGGAAGGTCTCAGTGGGGCGTCGGAAGCCTACCCTGGCTACCCTCCGTTCGCGCCCCAGAACTTCCATCTGCAGGGGTCCGCAGGTGCTTCCGCCCCGCCCGACGCCCAGGAACCCCATACACGGCTCGCAACACTGCGCAGCTTCCACGCTTTACTGATCACGCTGGAGCATGCGCGGGGCGAGCCGGGTCGGCCAATCCGCGTGGCCCGCGTCATCAGCGCGCGTCCGCCCCCGCCCCCCCTCAGCAACGGATCTCGTAGGCGGCAGGCGGCTGCAGCGGGAGGCCCTGCGCGATTCCGGGCGCTGCGCCCTCGGCCGCTTCCGCCGGGCCCTCGGCGAAGAGCGGCTTAGAGCGGTCGATGACGAACATCTCGTGGCCCCGCTCGTCGCGGAGCTCCTCGAGCTGCGCGAAGGTGCAGGGCCCGTCCGAATAGTCGTTGACGAAGAGCGCGCCCTCCCCGGGAGGCCCTGGTGCCTTTTTGCGCCTGCGCCGCCTGCGGCAGATCATGGTCGCCAGCAGCAGCGCCGTGAGCGCCAGGAGCGCGATGGCCGTCGCGATGGCCGTCTGCGTGGCCAGGCCCAGGGCGCGAAAGGCCATGCCGCCCGCCTCGGGCAGGGGCTCGTGGCTGACTGGGCCGCCGGCCCGCGGCGGCGCAGGCGCCAGCAGCAGCTGCTGGGACAGGTTGACCAGAAGCTGGAAGGGCAAGCGGGCGGCGCCGCCGGCGTTGGAGGCCTCGCACTCGTACTTGCCGGCGTGGGCCAGGGTGATGTTGGTGAGGAAGAGCATGCCGCTGCCCATGTCGGATGCTCCGGGCCCACTTGGGCCCGGCACCCCGCCTTCAGGTTGGGCCTGGGCCTGCGGCGGCCCCTCACGAGGCTGCGCCACCTTTCTCCAGGTCACCAGGGGCTGCGGGTAGCCGGAAGCCTGGCAGGCAACCCGCAGGTCCTCACCCAGGTTGGCTGTCACCTCCAGCGGCTCCACGTGCACAGAGGGTGGGATGCAGATGAGGCTACTGCCAGATACTTCCAGGAGACTCTGAAGTGCCAGGCGGGGGGGCTCTGCACACGTGATTTTCTTGTCCCTGGAGCTGAGCAGGCGCTGGCCCCCTTCCTTGATCCAGGTTCCCAGCCAGTGCAAGGCACAGTCACAGCGCCATGGGTTCTCTGTGGGCAGAGCAGCAGCGGACAGGTAGCTAGCTCAGGGGTGGCTCCAGAGCACAGCGTGTGTGGTTGGGGTTGTTGGCCAGAGCAGGAGCCCCTTTCTCACCTCCCACAGTTGGGGACCCCTGCCACCCCTTCTCTGACCCCAGGCTCCTTAAGTGTGGGCAGCCAAACCCCCCCCCCCACCTCCTCTGTGTGATGCACGTCCAGTTTACTTCACCCATCTCTGAGAAAGCCCCCGCTTCTCTGACGTCTCTCCCTGTGACAAGTCTTGCTATCTGGGGGGAATCTCTGTGTGCACATAGACATCCCACCAGCACTAAAACCTTGCACATCCTGCCAGCCTTGTCTTCGGGTGCTGTCTCCAGGAAATGTCCCCAGTCCTGGTCTCATCTTTCCAGTTTTTTCCTGCCTGCCCTCTCCTGGCCCCAAAGTGTGTGAGCCGCTCAGCTCTGTCCAGTTTGTTCAGGGACTCATACCTTTTCTGTCTCCCTTAGACAACTGTAACCCTGCCAGCACCCCTACTCCTAGCAGCCTTCTGTCATGGCTATGGGTGGTGGTGGGGCCCCCCAGAGCACTGCCACTGGAGCCCCCTCCACAGCTGGGCCAGCTACCTACCACCACCACTGTGGTCAAGGAAGCTACCTTTGCATGAGAGTCTCTTGCCCCCAGAAAGAGGTACCTGTGAGGTGCAGGACCTGCAGGCTGGCCAGGGGCTGTAGGGCCTCCTGGCTGATGGTGCCCAGCTGGTTCCTGCTGAGGTCTAGCAGTGCCAGCGAGGAGAGCCCGGCCAGGGCCTGGTCCTCCAGCAGCTCGATGCTGTTTTCCTGCAGGTGCAGCTCCTGCAGTCGCTGAAGCAGGGACAGTAGGTCATCAGGGAAAGGAGCCCTGGGGGACATGTCCCCTTCTTACCAGGCTAGACTGGGCTGCCTTTTCTTCCCTTCACTACTCCAGCCCGGGGAGGCAGGTGGCAGTGCAGGAGGACCTCTTGCCCTTGTTGCCCACTCCTCCCCCCTCACCTGCAAGTGTAGGAAGGTGAAATCCAGCAGCTGTACCAGCTGGTTGCCAGCTAGGTAGAGCACGCGCAGCTGGGCCAGGCCGGCGAAAGCGCCAACGCGCAAGCCGCGCAGCCGGTTGCCGGTGAGAGCCAGCTCCAGCAGGCGCGACTGCGCACGGAAGGCGCCTGGCTCCAGGGCGCGCAGGCTGTTGTTGTGCAGGTAGAGACGACGCAGGGAGGCGAGGGGCGCCAGGGTGCCCGGCTCCAGGCGCGCGATGCTGTTGTCCTGCAGGAACAGCGTCTGTGCCGGAAGGAGGGAGGGAGGGCGTTTACCCCGCTGGGGGGGGGGGTCTCTCTTTTCCCTAGGGCGCCCCATTCACCCACCGGGAGGCTCACACACCATCCCTCCGTGTCGTGGGCACCCCTGGCCCGCAGCCCGGCAGCCCCACTCGGTGCCCACCTGCGTCCCGGGCGGGATTCCGGGTGGGACCAGGCGCAGCCGCAGGGCGCCGCACTCCACCGTGGCGCTGTAGCAGCGGCAGGCCGCAGGGCAGCCGGTAGCGCGAGGCGGGAGACCTGGCAGTGACAGCAGCGACAGCAGCAGCAGTGCGGGCGCCCCTGGGGCCATCTCTTGCGGGACCGGCCGCAGGCCACGAAGTTGCAGCCTTCTCAGCAGCCTCCCTACAGTCTGGCCCCGATGGGATGCGCCTCCTGAAACACAGGTTGTCAGGCCTGTCCCTAACATTTGAGAGCCAGTGAAGAGCACGGATGGAGGCACACACCGTGTCTGATTTTTGAAGTTTGAAATTAGTTCAAGAAACTGATAAAATAAAATGTTCATTGCCTTCCTTTATAAAAAGGCATAAAGATCAGGGGCATCAGGTTTCGGTTTAGAATTTCTCATGTCCTCGGTCTTGCCACACAGGCCACAGAAGGAGCGCCTACACCACCCCAACCCACTTCTCTCCCCATCCCATCTCTGCCCAAGGCTCCACGCTGCTAGTGTCCGTCCCTGCCCTCACCTAACCTTGACCCAGGGTTTACTCTAGTCATTTTTATCTCTAGAACTCATGCTATGACCCCAGCCCTGGGATTCACCGGTTGTGAACTGATGCAGGACGTGGGCACAACTGGTCTCAGGGCAGCCACCAGCCACAGGCACAGTTTTGTCCAGCCTCTGGCCCTGCCCTCCTGGGGGTGGGAGTTGGTAGAACAGCTTAGCTAGAATTAGAGCTTTTCCTCGGAAATTGTTAGACAATTGGGGGATGAGACAAATAGGAAAGCCAGTTCAGAAGCTGTGGGTCTGTGTTCTCCATGCTGGCTCCGAGAAAGGTGCATCCGTCTTTGGGGGTGGGTGGGGCCCTGGAATGGCTGGGGTGTGAAAGAGGGGCCTTGGGCCACTAACTGGGTTTTAGTGTAGTTTCCCAAGTAGGCTCTGGGAACACTGATCTCCTGGACTCTGAAGGAGTGTGTAGTGTTTTGGGGTTTAGACACATGCAGCTGTGACCCTAGAGAGAGGAGAAGGCCTGGGTCTAGTTCAAGGCACAGCAAGTCCAGTTGTAAAGGTGGGGACCTGGGCTGAGAAGCCAGCCAGTCTGAAGCCAGGGATGGCAGGGCTGAGGGTGTGCTATCAGCTAGCCTTCAGCCCCACCTCAAATGGTCCCTGCTCTGAACACCTGCCTGTTCACCTGGTCTCCCTATTAGGAGAGTGAGTCATGTGGAAAGACACCAAGTGGCCTTGGTGTTTGTTTAAATCTTGCTCTAAATTGTAACTCACATGATTATTTAAGATCACTGAAGAGAAGTAGGCACAGCAAAAGTTTTAATGGAATCGCTTTGGCCCAGGCAGAGGCAGTTCCCAGATGTCTCAGAAGGTGTGTGAAGAACCCCGAGAACTAGGGGGCATACTCTGAGCCCCCAGGATCCATTTCCCTGAGCAAAAGATTTGGCCCAGGGCGTCCACCTAGCTTCCAGTGGCAAGGCCTCTCAAACAGAGAAGGTTCTTGGTCTCCTCAAGACTCAGGGGACTGCTGCCCACACGGACACCCACTAGATGCTGATTCGTGTGGAAGGGCTGGCCTGGGCAGCGTTGAGGACTCAAGCAGGAAGAGCGGGGAAAGCCAGGCCAGAAATCCTTTTACTCAGCGGAGAACCCCCTAATCTGGCTGGGCAGGGGGCGGGGCGTCACATACTGGATTTGGCAAAGGCTGTCACTGTCTCCAGGCCGCCCATCTGTGCGGGGAGGGGAGGCTGGAGGGGTAATGGAGGAAGCCCTGCGACGCTCTCCACCGCAGTGCGAGGCCCAAGTCGGGTGCCTTGATCTCCCAAGGCGCCCCCTGCATCCCCTCCGGCGCGGTCTGTCCCAGGCCGGTTCAGGGCAGGGCGTGGTCCCCGCCAGGTCGCACGCCCTTCTCGGTGATCGCCGGGGACAGAGCCAGGATGGCCCCTGATCCCGCCCCCACGCCCGCTGACCTTGGGTCGGGCGCCCCCTCACCTGACGCTCCTGCGGCGCGGCTCCCCCGCCGAACCCCGGCCCACCGAGCAGCGCCGGGCGGGGGAGGGGCGGGCGCCGCTCGCGCTCGCGCACTGGAGCCCCCGCACCTCCCTCCCGGCCGCCCGGGTCTGCCGTCGCGAGCGCTGGCCGAAGCCGAGGACTCCGAGGACGCCCCAGGCCGGGGGTGTGCGGACGGGGTAGAGCACCCGTGACCCCGCCCCTCCCGCGTCGGTTCTCGGACCGCGGCAGCACCTCGGACAGCGCCGGGCGGGGCGGGGCCGCGGCGCACCTCCGCCGCGCACGCGCACTCGGACAGCGCGCTCTCCGGGTGGCGCGTGCGCAGCGACGCAGCCCGGGGGGGCGCAGCGGGGCTGGGGGCGCCAGCGGCTGCGAGCCCGCCGCTCAAGGCGGCGGGGCGGCGAGCAGCAGCGGGGCCAGGTCCATGGTGAGGGCGAAACGGCTGCCCTGCCAGCGCACGTGCGAGGGCAGCTCCGGCGCGCCGGGCGCGTACTCGAAGCAGGCGCTGAGCTCGAAGGCCAGAGCCGATCGCAGCAGGCCCACGCCGCCCGCGCGCTCCGGCGCCGGGTGGTAGAGACGCCCATTGGAGGCCAGGGGCAGTAGGCGCGCCGGCTCGAAGGGCACGGCCAGGGCCTCGCCGCCGCCGCAGTAGGAGAGGCGCGGGGGCTCCGGGCCAGCGGCCAGCAGGTGCGTGAAGACCACGGGACGGTCCTCGCAGCGTAGGAAGTTGCGCTCTCTGCCGCAGGGCGACAGGAAGGGGAAGGAGGCCTCGTAGCGCCCGCTGCGGTTGGGTCTCAGGCGGCAGAAGAAGGTGACCAGGAACTGCGGGTCTGTGGGGGGGGGGGGGGGGAAGGCCGCGACTGCTCAGCATGCCGGGCCCCGAGGCCCCCTAGGCCTTACTGCCCCAGGCAGGCGTTTCGCCCTGGGTCACACCAAGGGCAGACGCCGGCGGTCGGACAGCCTCCCAGGCCTCACTCTAGTTAGGGGGCTTTTGAGCGCAGGACGGCCAGTGCCCTGCTGCGGGCAACCCCGCCGGCAGGTTGGGCAGCGGAGCCCTTCAGGGCCCTCCCCGAAGGAAGAGGGAAGGTGGGGGAGGAGGGCGCATCAGTACCTTTGAAGCAGGTGATGAAGTTCTTCAATTTGGAGTCATCCAGGAAAAGCTGCAAAGAGGCAGACCGTGGCCCTTGAGTCCCAGGGGGAAGCCCGACAGAGCCGGCCCCAGGGAGAGAAGGCCTGGGCGGGCCTGAGCCTGGGCCGGTGTCCGCTTTCTTTGCTCGTCTGTGCACACCGTGTGCAGGGAGGCGCGTGGAAGGTAAGCCTGGGGGCCCTGCAGACTTCCCCACATCTACCCCGCACCCCCGGTCTTGCTTCCTCATGCACAGGTTCTCTGGATTGGCATGCCTTTCCCGCGCCTCTTCCCGCCTCCTTTCAAGTTTCTAATGAGATGTGCCCCTCCTCCGCGGAGGCTATCTGACTTGCTTCCTCCTGTATATGGCGGATGCCCCCGCCAGGGCTTCCAAAGCAGGCGGGGCTGCCCCGAGCTGGGGGCCGCAGGATCTGGGGAAGCAAAGCGCGCAGGGCGTAACCACGTGTGGGAGGTTGGCCGCTCGTACCTAACCCTCTGGGGCCGGGGCCGGGCGCTCCGGTCTCTCCAGCGCCACTGCGGAGGTCGGGTACCCTTACTTTAAAGACCCCGCCTACTCAGGCCCCGCCCCTCACAGGGTCCTCCCTCAGGCCCCGACCCGCAGAAACCCGGCACCAGGCCTCGCCTCTCACGGGAGCCTCCCTCAGGCCCCGGCCCCGCCCACCTGGCCCTGATGATCCACGTAGTAAAAGTACTCGCGCGTCCGCGGCTCTGGGCTCTGGCCCTGCGTGTAGGAGACGCCCCCGCCCCCACCGTAGGCCCGGGTCCCCGGGGACCACGCCAAGCCGAGGGCCCAGGGCCGCAGCACTCCGCGCGTCGCCCACATTGTCCTTCCGTGCCGGAAGCGGCCAGAGGGTCACGCGGGGGCGGTGCTGCGCGAACGTAAGTCCCCTGGTGGCTGCGACCTCGCGCTTTGGGTTCCGGCGGCGGCCGCCGAGCTCGTCCCCACCTCCCAGCCTCCTCCCCAGCCCCCGGGCTTTGCTTGTTCCCCGGACCCCGGGCGGTCCCGACACTCTTACTTCTCTGGGCTTTAGGGGCGCGCCGCCCTGCCGTTCGGCTGGGAAAGGGGTGGCGGGCGGGGCCTCCCGACGGTGGGGTTCGGGTGTGAGACGGGGGTGTGGGCGATTTCGGGAACAGGGATACGGGCTGGGGACGGGGCGGCGCCGGGCGTGTGGGCCCTGTCCCTCCGCCCTCGGAGGATGGTTGCTCTCACTTGGGCGAGGCACCCGCCCTGTTTCCTCCCCCAACCCCACCCACGGTGGGGCAATCTGCCTGTCCAGCTGGGTGCTGAACAGCGAGGTGGTGAATAAACACTGCCTAGACGCCTATGCCAGCTTGCGGGTAAGGTAGCTCAGAAAAAGCCCCCCTCCCAATCAAGCAGGGCTTTCGGGCTCAATTGTGATACCCCAGGTGCCTCGCACCTTGCGCGCCTACCTGGAGCCTCGTCCCCGTTCCCGGGAAGCTGCCTTGCTCTCCCCCCGCCCCCCGCTCCCCCCATTCTCCATTGGCCTGGCTTCCACCCTGGTGCCCACACCGGCAACCGACTGGCCGCTGATAGCTGCCCCGCCGCAACTGGAAGGAATGGGAGGCGACAGGCTCGCAAGTGTCCATACGTACTTTATTCACACAAAGTGTTGTCATCTCTCGAGTCCGTGCATCAGAGCAAGAGTCTGTGGCCGGGCCGCCCCTACCCAGGCCCCGAGACCACCGGACTGAGGACGCTCCCACAGGGGACACCAGGCCTCGGCAGGACTGGGGTTTTTTGTTTTTAATAATAAATAAAAACTCAACTCTAAATATATATATATATTATATATATATAATATATATATATATATATAAAAGCCGGGGAGAAATTAAGTTTTACAACAATTGGAACTCAAAATTCCAAAATGGAAAATGTACAAACTGAGAGTCTAGATACCTCCCCTCCACCCACCCTACCCCCCGCCCCGGCTCTGGCCTCGAGGAAGGGCAGTCCCCGGTGCCCCTCTGGTCCCCCAGTTCAGGGCTCCTTCCTTCTCTGATGCAGGTCCTGGATGGGGATGGGGCAGGGTTTGATTTTTGGTCAGAAGCCAAGAGGGTGGAGAAGAAAATGAAGGAATGATCTCAACTTGTCTGCAGAGGACTCAGAAATAAATAACATTTGGGTTAAGACTATGTCATTAGCAAATTTAGTTCTTATAGGTTTCGCTCTATTTATATCTCTATACACAGGCGGGTTTGGGATGCGGGATAGATTCTGAATTTATAGTTACACGAAGAAAAAATACTCTTGCCCCTCCCCCACCCTGCCCCAAGAATGCCTGCCCAACCCTGCCCCCCACCCCAGAGGACTTTGGCTTGGGGGCCCCTTTCCACCCAGAGAGAGCCTATCGGGCCCTGCACCAGCCAGGCTCTGCTCTGGTGGTGAACAGCCCAGAGCCCTGGAGCCCCCAAACTCCTGTGCAGTCACCACGCTGGAGGCCACAAGTGGCAGGGGGAGGGGGCGGGAAGGGACTGGGGAGGGCGGAAGTCGCAGATCAGGAGACCCCCAGGTCAGGGGGAGGGCAGAGGAAGAGCAAGATGGGCAGCCGGGTTGGGCCGGGGCCAAGCTGAGCCCAGCAGCCCCAGCAAGGCGGCTCGCCCCAGGAAGGGCGGCTTGTGCTCTCGGGCCGGCCGGGAGGGGCAGTGTCACTTGGCTCCGGGAAACAGAAGGCACTTTCTCGCGGCCGAACGGCGGCTGGCGGTGGGCGGGGCAGAGCCGAACGATACGGCCACGAGGCCTGGGGCGGGGCAGAGGCGCCCTTCCCGCAGCCCCTCTGCCTTGGCTGCGCCTTCAGGCCGAGGGCCCGGGTCGGAGGATGCGGGTTCCAGGGCTGGGGCGGGCATGGGCGGAGCCGGCATGCTACCTCCGCTTCTCGGGCCTCCCCTCCCCCCTCCCCGCGTGCCCCCTGCCCGGGCGCACCCGGGCAGGCTCTGTCCCCACCCTCGGTCCCTCGGTGCCCACGCGCTATAGCACGCCCTCCATGAAGGTGGTGTCCAGGTGCTGGATGAGCACGCGCAGGAAGGACATCTCCTTGCGAGTGTTCTCAAAGATGATGCGCGGGTCGTCCGAGCGGCAGCGCAGGCAGTTGGGCGCCATCACCATGGCCAGGTTGCTGACGTCCATCTTGGTGATGGCCACATTGGCGGGCTGCACGAACACCTGCGCGGGGAGCGGGGAGCTGCGGGTGGGCCGGGGCGGGGCGCGGAGGGGCGGGGCGCGGAGGGGCGGCACCGCCTACCTGGAGGAAACGGATGAGGTAGCACAGCACCAGGCGGTTGATGCGGGGCAGCGCGTGCACCACGGCCACGGCGGCCTCGGGGCTCTCGTAGTGCGCGATGCACTGCTCGTAGAACTCGTGGGGGATCAGGGGCTCCTCCAGCTCCCGGTACCACAGCTTCAGCAGCGACGCTGTGGACGCAGCGCGGGGGTTTCGGCCGGGCGGGGCAGTCGGGGACCCGCCCCACCAGCAGCAAGGGGCGAAAGCGGCCGTGTGTGTCGGGAGTGGGGGCGAGGGGCCAGGACCAGACGGGAGGTGTCCCCCCAGCCGTGTGGGCTGCGCGGCCGGAGGCCAGCGGGCTCCTGGTCCTGAGGGCCTGGACAGACCCCGAGCGCCGGGAACCAAGAGAGGCTGTGCGGCCACCGTGAGCAGGCGAGCGGAGGGAGGCGCCGCGGAGGCTGTCCAACGGCAGGGGGACGTCTGTGCTGGAAATGGACCCGAGGGCTGTCCCTTCACGACGGAAAGCAGGGAGGGCTGGGCCGTCCGAGCTGCTCCTGCTGCTGAGGGGACTGGGGACTCACCTGGGACGTGGGGGTCCTCCAGGCCCGTAGGCACCTTCCACTGGTCCACCTGCAGCTTCAGGGCGTTCACCTCATCAATGTCCCCAGGGACTCTGCCAAGCACAGGGCAGGTCTCAGGGAGGAGGAGCTGGGCTTGCTCAGGGTCAGGGCTGCCTGACCCCTCTCTGCCCAAATGGCCTCTTTCCTACCAGAGGGAGGTGTGGCTGGGGTCCCCTGTCCCAGGCCCCCATCCCTTATCCCTCTGCTGACTGCCCCCATGCAGATCCCTTCCTCAGAATGGTCCCTGAGGCCCAAACCCATAAGCCTGTTTCCCCACCTGTCCCGGGTCCTGGGTAGGTGAGTCACGACAGCAGGTGACTGGCCATGTGCCATCCTCCATGGGACAGGGCCATCATCTCCACTCACAGGTGAGGACCGTTTGCTGGGGGTTGCTGCATCTTTCCAGGCCCTGCCTATGGTTGGTGTCCAAGTGCCCTCTGGGCCCCTGCTGGCCCTATTCTGCAAGGGCACTGTCCCTGGCTAGCTCTCCTGTCTGGGTTCCGGTGTGCTGCCATTCAGGAGGGACAACCCTGCTGACCCACCGCCTAAACATGGGGCCCGCCCCACCCTCCTGGCCGCAGAGCGCCCGGCCCTTCTATCTGCTCCAAGCTGCCCTCCCTGCCTGCATGCTGGCCTCTCAGGGGGGCTTCTCTCGCTGCTCTGAGGCAGGGGCCCGGGGCCCACTGGCCCCCGTCGGCCCAAGACACGTGGTGTAGACACCCAAGCCCCCACACCAGGGCCCAGGTTGCAGGGCACCTGAAGATGCCTTCTGTCTGGTCACCGTTGAGTGCGAGCACCTCCTCCGACAGCCGAGTCTGTACCCAGGGCAGCTGCCGATCAGGGTAGCGCTCCTTCTGCATGCTCATGACCTCCTGCAGTGCACTGCCAAACATGGACGGGCTGAACACGGCGTTCTTGGCATGCCGGATCTCCTCCACGTTGGGCTTCTTCAGCCCCTGCAAAGGCGGCCCAGCTCTCTGTCCCAGTGTGGCCTGGTGCCCAGCTCCCAGCCCTCCCTCCCCCTGCACCTCTGCAAGGGCTGCCCCTGGCTCACCCGCCCTCTTTCCTCCTTCTGTCCTCTCGTCCCTGTGAACCCCAGGCCTGAGCCGGGGACCCCCAACTCCCTGGCCCCTGAGTCACCAGAGGGGCCTCCTGCTGGGCCACCTACAGCATCAGAAGCTCCAAGTGGCACCCTCCGCACTGCGAGCCTTTAACTGCCCCCCCGCCCCCTCCCCAAATCTGCAGCCCCCGCCTCCCGTTGGACTCTGTCTAGGCGTCACCGGCACAGGCTGCCCGCCCACCTCTGCCCAGCTGTCCTGGGAGAAGTTCGTACCTTCTTGGCCCCAGTCAGGGCTGCCTTCTGCAGCTTGTGGTAACAGTACTTGGCATATGTGCTTATTGCCACCCCTGGAAAAGAATGGTGCCAGTTGGCTTGGCATGGATGAGTGGGAGCAGGGGCTGCAGGCCAACCGGTGACTAAGAGAGGAAGCAGCAAGAGGGGTGAGGAGAGGTGGCTCCTGCAAGAACCTGGGGGCCCAGGCCTGACCAGCCTCCTGCCTGCTGCTTGCCCCAGGCAGTGGGTCCTTACACGCCTGGGCCGCCCTTCAGAAGTAAACTCATGTGAAGAGGCAAGGGGGCACTGCCCTCTCCTCCAGAGGAGCCAGGTTGAAGAAGGAAGCCCTCTGCCAGCCTACCCAACCCTTCCCCTGGCCAGGAAGGTCAGGCTGGGGATGAGGTCTATTCCCCAGGGGAAGTCGCAGGCAGGCTAGGGCAGGGCCTGGGGAGCCCCCTGAGAAGGGTGATCTCCATGTGCTGCACGCCTGCAGGCACTCGGCGCCCATCGCCTTGGGCCAGCACGGGAGGAGGGAGCTCGGGGGGCGCTGGACAGCAAGCCCAGCTCTCTTGCAGCCCTGCTTCCAGCCAGAGGCCCTGGGCAGCCCAGGGAGAGGCCTCAGCCCACAGGACCTCATGCCTGCTTGGTCAAAGGCTGCCTGGGTGGGGGTCAGGGAGAGGGAGGCCCAGGGCCTGGCTCACTTGGGAGGGGCATGAGTGTGGAGGGGGTGCCGTGTCCTGAGCCTGGGTTTCGCTGGGAGGGCAATGCTGGGGAAGGACCACATGGCGACTCTGCCTGAGGGCTGAAGGTGACAGGAAGACTGGTCTCCTTTCTCAAGGGAGGGGGCTTTCTCAAACCTCGCCCCTGAAAGCAGAAGTTCTAGCTGGTGGTCATGGAGGGTGGCAGGGCCAGCAATCCGAGGGCAAAGACCTCAGGCCACGGGTCTTTCCAGATACGGTGTGTTGGGGCAGGTGGGGGTGGGGGGCTGGAGGCAAAGGGAGGAGGGGGGAGAGGGAGTGGGGAGGAGACCCCACCCAGGGAGGGTCTGAAACGTGTGGCGCATCTTTCCCGGCCCAGGCAAGGGAAGGAGCAGCAAGACAGAGGAGCCATCTGGGCCGGGCTGCCCCAGACCATGGACAGACAGATGGGCCGACCGTGTGCCTCCAGGCTCAGGACAGACCCGTTCCCTGTAAGGCTCTGCCTCTGCTGGGCCTCCCTGCCTGAGCGGGGGCCTCTGGACCCAAGTCTCAAATATAGTCTTTTTTAAAGGAAGCAGTTGTCTGAGGACACAGGGTTCCGTGAACCTCAGTGTGAAGAACACAAACATGTCTCATTTGTGAAAACCTTTTCATTTCTAGTTATCACAAAATACTTCTGTCGTTATAACTGGTAAGGGGGTTCTGTTTTAGAGTAATCAAAATGAAAACAAACATTTCTTATAGGTGTTTAAACCCTGAAGGATCTGTTTCAGGTCCCTGGGGACCCACAGACCCAAACAGAGAATCCTAGCTGCAGCTACCAATCAGCCAGCTTGGGACACAGCGCTTGGAACCTTCTGCCATCGGCCCACGTGGGCAAGCTCTTGGCTCAGGGAGAGTGGATGGTGCTCAAGCAAACGGAACCCGGGCTGCACCCTGAGCAGCGGGAGCCCAGGGAGTGCGTGGCGGCACCTGCTCGCTTTCCCCATCCTGGGAGCGTGCCCACCCCTCCCTTGGGTGACAGCCTCCTGTCCCTGGGCTTGGGGCCCGTGGGCAGACTCGCCCTGACCTCCTGTCACAGGGCTTCCTGGGACCAAACCGGCCTCTCCAACAGGCTGTGATCTGAATATCCTTGTGCCACCACCTCTCACCTGACGATTGTGGTGCAGCCTTTCCAGGCCTTATTTCCTCTCTGTAGGATGGGGACAGGTGCCCATGAAGGGCTGACCTCAGTCTGGCATGGAGTGAGGGCTGCAGCTGCTGGAGTCCGAGCTTTTGTGGGCGGACCAGGGACTGAGGCCTCGTGTGCCTGGAATCTCAGGGCTGGGGCACCTCTGCTGCCAGGGCACAGCCTCCTGGGCCAAGACTATGGGGTGTCTGCTGAGTGCCCGCAGCCAACCCAGGGAAACCCACCTGGTGCTGCGGGGGAACTCTGGGTCCACTGCCCCGTGCTGGCCTTGCCAGGGCATGCTCCCACCCAGCGGAGAGACAGCGGCCCCCAGAGCGACTGACAAAGCAGCCCTCCCAGAGCCTCTGCTGCTGTGCCAGGTGCCCAGGCCAAGAGCCTCGAAGGCCGCTGGGTGTGGCCAGGACCTGCCGCCTCTTGGCACGGACTCTGCTGGGTCCCGGGGGAACTAGCTCCCTCCTCTGACCCCCTCGGGGCTCCAACCACCCCCGGCCCACAGGAGCCTGCACTCTGTGCCCCCAGCCCCACCTCACTGCTGCATCGGGACGCCAGCGGACGGGCTCAGGCCGGAGCTCAAAGCTTCTGCTCCTGTCCCCAAGGACAGGGGCCCAAGGGCGCCTGGGAATCCTGGATTGCGGCTGCCCCCCTTCTTCTGGTGAGGGTAGCACGTAGCCAGAGAGCTTCCCAGAGGAAGGGGTGCCAAGGGTGAGTCTCACAGGAAGACGAGTGGGGCAAGTGTGGGTAACCAGGTACAGGTGGGATGGGGGCTGGTCCCAGGGCCCTGGTGCCAAGAAGGGAGGCTCATGGGACAGAAATGGACAGCTGGGTCTCCTGGCCAGGAGAGCACAGCCTTGGGCTAACAGGGCTTCTCTGGAGCTTGGGTAGGGGTGGGCTCCTGAGCCAGGGCCCAGGAGAAGAGCAGGGATGGGCTGTGCTGGGGGCCCCGGGGAAACAATGCCAGGCTTGGCCCCCAGCCCCAGCTGGAGGTCAGGGCTGGGGAGGCACCTGCCCACAGGGCACTCCCTCACTTAGGGGTGCCTCCAGCAGGCCCCTCCCCACAGAGAACCCAGCATGCACGTTGGAAATTGTTCTGAGCACCGTGGAGAAAGGCACAGGGCAGGTGTGGCCTCTCCCAGGAGCCCTGTCGACGACCTGGGCTTCCAGCCCACTCAGGAGGAGACCTGATGGTTAGTGTCCCCCCACTGTCCCCCCAGCCCAGAAGCGGTTAGAGAGAGGAGGCCAGGCGGCCGAGGCCGGAGAGCAGAGCCGTGCAGACGCAGCGCACAGGGCCCGCGGGAGAGGCCCTACCATCCGGCTCCTCAACATAAGGCTTGGGTTTCTTTCTCAACTTGGACTTCTTCTTAGTGTTCCTTTCCAGGAGCGCTTTCATGTGCTGTGTCACTGGGGAGCAAACAAAGGGTGAGGCCACAGAACACAAAGAGGAACACGTGCCCACACGGTCCCGCTCGGGACTGACCCTGGGCAGCTGGGAGGGCACTGCCCCAGCCTGCTGGGCTCCTCGGAGGGAGACAGGCTGATGCCCCGCCAGAGGTGGAGGGGAGTCCTGGGCACAGGGGTGGGTGTGCGGGCACACCTGGGTCGTGTGGCTGGGGAGGTGCCAGGAACGTGCCCTTGGGCAGTGGGGAGAGGATGTGGTCAGCTCATGACCCGCTGGCCGACAGAAAGGCAGGGGTAGGGAGCCCCCTGAGAGGGCCACAGCCCAGCCACCTGGTTCCTACGTGGCTGCGCTCCAGGGGCTGAGTGGGTGCTGAGCGAGAGAGGAGGGGCCTGGCTCCCCTCTCTGGCTGAGCTGGGCACCCCCCCACACCCCGCACAAAATAACTCAGCGCTGTCGATGCGGACCCTCCATCCCCCCATCCCGTGCTCTGGAAGGAAGTCGAGGCACACAGCCCACACTGAGGTGGGATTCACGCTCCCCTCATGGTGGACCCTCTTACCTACATAAATTATTTGTAATTCTTTTTTTTCTTTCTTTCTTTTTTTGGCCTCATTGTGCGGCATTCGGGGATCTTAGTTCCCCAACCAGGGATCGAACCCGCACCCCCTGCAGTGGAAGTGTGGAGTCTTAACCATTGGACCACCAGGGAAGTCCCATATTTGTAATTCTTCTGCATGGAAGAAGTCCCCTAACCCTAACCCTATATCTATCTAATCATTTGTATCAGTATGGGCTTAGGGATATTCATTTTACATTGTCAGGTTACAATTCAATATGACTTTATTCTGTTGCTCAAAGTGCTCCAGCTTTGGCCCCGGGGAGCTCTGTGTCCTGTGACCCGTGTCCTGTGACACAGCCCATCGTCTCCCCTCTGGCACATCCTCCCTTCTGGCACTTCATCTTGTACATTCCCTACCCCAGCCTCAGAGTCAGCTGTTTCTCCAAACAGCTCTGGTTCCTTTTAATGGAAAATGGTAGAAACCAAGAGCCGCGGGTCAGGTGTCCTCAATGCTATTGGGGTGTCATTGCTTCTAGGCCCTAGGCTGACAGGGCAAGGAAAGATACATGTGTATACTAGGTTGAAGAGACTCCCTTCTCTTCCAAGTTTTTTATCAGGAATGGAATGTTCGATTTTGTCAAATGCTTTTTCTACACTTATTGAGATGATCATATGGCTTTTTTTTTACTCTGTTGATATGGCAAATTACATTGATTGATTTTTGAATGTTAAACCAACTTTTCATTCCTCAGATAAACCCCACTTATTCAAGATGCATTATCCTTTTAATATATTGTTGGATTTAATTTGCTAAAATATGGTTCATTTTTGTCCTATGCTCATGAGGGATACTATCTGTGCTTCTTTTTCAAATTTTTGGTAATGTCCTTTTCTAATTTTGATATAGAGAGAATTAGGAAATATTCCCTCCACTTCAATTTTCTGAGTTAGTTGCTACACAAACAATGAAATATTTGATAGAATTCACTAGTGAAGCCATTTGGGCCTGGAATTTTCTTTGTGGGAAAGTTTCATAAAGTACCAATTTCTTTAATAGATATATGATTTTTCTGGTTATTTTTTATTGAGTGATTTTTGGTAGTTTGTGTCTTTCAAGGAATTTGTCCATTTCCTCTAAACTGTCATATTTACTGGCATAATGTTGTTCATAATATTTCCTTACTATCCTTTTAACATCTGTTGAATCTGTAATGATATTATCTCTTATTCTTGATATTGATAATTTATGTCTTCTTTGTGTCCTGGTTAGCCTGGCTGGAGGTTTATTAATTTTGTTGATCTTCTCAAGTAATCAGCTTTTTGTTTCCTGTTTTTCCACATTGTTTTTTCTATTTTCTCTTTCATTGATTTCTACTCTGATCATTATTTCCTTTCTTCTCCTTACTTTTTGGTATAATTTCCTCTCACTCTTTTTTTTTTTAAGTTTCTTAAAGTAGGAGCTGAGATGATTGATTTGAGATATTTCCTAATACAGACATCTAGGTGCCATAAATTTCCCTCTAAGTACTGCTTTAGCTGCATCACCCAAATTGTAATGTTTTGTTTTCATTTTCTTTCAATTCAAAATACTTTGCACCTTCCTTTTTCGTTTTTATTTGACCCATGGATTGTTCAGTAGTATGTTCTTTAGTTTCCAAATACTCAGGGATTTTCCAGATATCTTTGTGTTGCTGATTGCTAATTTAATTCCACTGTGGTTAGAGAACACACTTTCTATGACTCGCATTCTTTTTTTTTTTTTTTTTTTAGTATTTATTTTGGCTGTGCCGGGTCTTAGTTGCGGCATGCAGACTTCTTAGTTGCGGCACGTGGACTCTTAGTTGCGACACGCGTGTGGGCTCTACTTCCCTGACCAGGGATCAAACCCACACCCCCTGCGTTGGGAGTGTGGAGTCTTATCTACTGGACCACCAGGGAAGTCCCTATGACTCACATTCTTTAACCTTTATTGAGACTTGTTTTATGGCTCAGAATATGGCCTATTTTGAAAAAGTGGCTGAGATCTGAGTCCAGATGCTCTGGGTCCAGAGTCTTTAACTTTGCCTACTCCACTGTAGCTGCTCTGCTTCTTAAACAGACCTTCAACTAGTCCTTTTGTTTTCAGCTCCATGGTCACTCCCACTTCCATACCACTGCTGGAGGAAGCTGGCTCCACCCGCTGCTGCGCTTTTTGGGGCCTGCTACCTGCTTCGACTTGCCAGCTTCCCCACCACCTGCTTGGGATCCACATTTCTTGGTCTGCCAAGTCAGTTTCCAGCCACTTGTCCGTGTGCTTTTCAGCTTCCAAAGCATAGTTGTTCTTCCTCTTCCATACTCTTTGTCCTGGTGGGTTTTAGTATTTTTTATTGTGGTAAATTATATGTAACATAAAATCTGCCATTTTAACCATTTTTAACTGTACAGTTCAGGGTATTAATTACATTCATATTACTGTGCAATTGTCACCACCATCCATCTCCAGCACTTCTTCACCTCCCAAAATGAGAAGTCTGTACGAATCAAACAACTCTCCATTTCTCCCTCCCCGTAACCCATGGCACCCACCATTCTGTATGAATTTGACTACTCTAGGGACCTCATACAGTTATTTGTCTGATTCATGCAGTAATTGTCTTTTTGGGTCTGTCTTATTTCACTCAGCATAATGTTTTCAGGATTCATCTATGTTGTAGCCTGTGCCAGAATTTCCTTCCCTATTAGGCTGAATAATTCCATTATGTGTACAGATGACATTTTATTTATCTATTCATCCATCAATGGACACCTGGGCTGCTTTCTGCCTCTTGGCTATTGTGAATATGCTGCTATGAACATGGGTGTACAAATATCTGTTCATGTTCCTGCTTTCAATTATTTTGGGTATATGCCCACAAGTGGAATTGCTGAATCCTATGATAATTCTATTTTTAATCTTTTGAGGAATTGCCATTCTGTTTTCCATAGTGGCTGCAGCATTTTACATTTCCTTGTGAGGTTTCTTTTTTTGCCTTTAAAGAATTCCTTCACTGTTCTTTTATCATGAGTTCAAGGTGGAACGCAAGTCAATGCACGTGTTCATCCTGCCCTCTTCACCTGGAAGGCAGCGTCTTGCCGAAGGCGTGAAGGCACACGTATCCCTTGGGGTCTGCGGCCTTCCAGCGTGCTCTTTCTGGAGCATCCCTGCGACGCCTGTGCTGACAGCATGCTTGGGGAAGTCCAGGGCAGACAAGCTGTGGCGTCACCTGGTGGTGGCTGGTACAAAGCTGTGACCACGTGCGAGCCGAGGCTAAGCCAGGGGGTGGGGTCACGTGAATTGGGGTTCACTGTGTGGTACCTTGTTCCCTCGGAGTGGTGACCACGCAGCAGATGTCACACACATGCTGGCAGATGAATCAAAAGCTTCTGAGGCCAAGGCAGGCAGTGTGGTTCAGGGTGAGGCCCCACACACGGGAGCCAGCTCAGCTCTGCCCCCGCTGGTGCTCCCAGGACGGACTGCATTTCCTTTTTCTAAGCACAGGCTAGGTCCTTCTGGGCTGATGGGGCCTGCCCTCCTGACTGGCAGCCAGCACCCATGTTCCTGACAAGGGCCAGTGGGAGGGAGATCGAGGCCTCTCCTCTGGGCTCAGTGATGAGCAGGGCCTGGCAGAAAACGCCCACCCAGGAGCGGGTCTCAGGGCTGGAGACAGGGCTTTGGCTGGAGGGCAACCCTGTGCCACAGATGTGAGACCAGATCCCACAGACACAGAACCCTGCTAGTGGGACCACACAGAGCCAGTGTGGTCTGTGGGCAGAGGCCACCGGGGCCTCAAAACCACGGCTGCCAGGCTGAACCTCGGTTCTCTCAGTCTGGCTCCTATGGCATAGACACTAGGGCGAAAATGCACTAACCTCCGTGCAAAACCGCAACGTCCTGCTGAACAATGGCCAGCTCTCCATGGACGCCGCAGCCAGAGAGGGCGCAGCCTGGAGCCTCTGGCCTCCGTCCACCGCTCACCCACCGTTCACTCCGCAAGCACTCCTGGGGCCCCCGAGGGCTGCGTGCCGAGCGGTGGACACATACTTCCAAACCTCCAGCTCACGGCAGGGACGTTTCAAGACCTTTTTGGAAGAGGCTGAGGTGAACCATGAAGCCACTGGGGGCCCACCTGCTCCTGGGAAGGTCTGAGAAGACAGAGGCAGATCCAGGCTGCCCGCTTCATCCAGGGAGCCACCTGGGGAGACCCGTCTGCAGTGTTCGGTGATCCTGCTTCGAAAACTGCATGCCTGAGCAAAAATTTCATGGCTTCCAAGATGTGCCCCTACACGGCTGGTATGCTGGACGGTGCCTGTGCTCCACACGCCTTCCCCGGGCCCCCCACTGCCCGCAGCCCTCGCCGCTGTGTGCACAGGCCTCAGCCCCCCACACCTGGGCTGGGGCAGAGCCCTGGCTAGACCAGCATGGATGGCCACTCCCACTGGGCAACCTTTGGCACGGCAGACGCTCACGAACACGGGGTGGCAGACGGCCTGCTGCACTGGCACGTGCTGCCTGCGGCTCCACCCCCGTGCTCACTCTGCCCAGCCCAAGGCGAGCACCGCCGGGCTGGCAGGACCGTGGGCCAGGGTCCTCCCCAAGGAAGGCCAAGCCGGGGCCCACACAGACCTGACGCGTGGCCTTCAGCGACCCCAGGCGGATGCAGCTCTGCGCTCGGCCCCAGGCAGCCGTCAGCAGGCCGCTGTCCATGACGGTCCCAACCTCGGAACACCTGAGGCAGCTCAGGGCCAGCTCAGCCCACAGCACCTCAACAGCCCGCTGGCCACCTCAGACCCAGTGCTGGGCCAGTGTGCCCACGTTCCCCACTGCTCTCAGAAGCCCTCCTGAGATGGCCACAAGGCATAGAGTGAGCCTGGCCAGGGCAAATGCTGTAAGTGCACACAGGCTGACTGGCCTCCCTGCCCTTGTCAGGCAGGGTGACCAGGATGGTAGCCTCAGAGTGGAGTGGATGCCGGCTGGCGGAGACATGGGTGCAATGGGTCCTCAAGCAGACCCCCACCTGTCAGCCCGTGGCCAGGGAGGGACCCTGTGCCACAACTGCCTGTGACTCTTCTCAGGGCCTCAGTGCCGAGAAGGGGCTGCCTGAGGACCCCGCATCCCAATGGAGGCCAAGGACGTGCCCCTCCGGGAGATGCTGTGTTTGTGTACCTGCTGCTGCCAGGTGCCACCCAGCGCAGACGGATGCTCTAGCCGCAGCCTGTACTTGAGCTGGTGGCAGAGCCCAGGGGTCCTGTCTGGGTCTTACCTTTGGTGTCGTTGACGGGGTCCATGTGCCGGTAGATGTAGCCCTCCAGGTAGGAGTGGAACTTGGGCGTGGGCGGGAAGAAGGCCAGGCAGATGGCCATGAGCTCCCAGCCGCGGGCCAGGCTCTCGAGGCGGAAGTTCTCGGTGGTCTGCCGGCACAGCTGGATGTAGAGCTCGTCCCGCAGGCCCTGCACACTCCAGCCCTTGGTGGCGATCTCCAGGGCCACGTGCAGCGGGTCAGCCTTGGCGCGCCGGTCGCCCATGTACATCTGGATCAGCTTGAAGACCTCACAGGCCTCCTTCTTCACGTGGCGGTCGCTGGTCACGATCATGGGCTTCTTGATGGACTCGCTGCTCCACGCCAGCATGTTGGCAATGGACACCCTCCGCCGGAAGAGGCCCTGCGTGTGTTTGTTGAAGTGCTTGGAGGCCCAGTTCTCGATGTCGGTCTCCGAGGACGGCTTGCGGAGCGTGAAGGTGGGGAACACGCAGCGGGCGCCGGGCATCACGCTCCGGCTCTGCCGGCCGCTCTCGAACGGGGCGCAGGTGCCGAGGTCCTCAGACTGGGGAGGACAGGGGGGCTGTGAGGGGGTGGGGGCCCCACGTGACCCAGCCAGGTGAGAGGTGCGGCCCCCCTCCCCCAAGCGGGCCCTGAAGCTGCTGGAGGAGAGAGGCCTGGGCGGGGTGGGGTGCGGTGAGGCCGGGCCTGGGCTCCCAGCTCTGCGCCTTGTACTGGTCTAACAGGGACCCAGAGAAGCCCTCCCTCTGACCTTTACCCTGCGGGCTCGGCCTCCGGGAGGTGCCTGCCCTGGTCCGAAGACCGAGGTTTGGGGGTGGCCAGCACGGGTCTGGGGGCAGGAGGGAGTCGCGCATGTGTCTCGTCAGCTTCCTGGGCTGCCGTAGCCCCAGGTGGGAGAGGGCCCGGGGACGCTGCATCCCCAGTGCTCACAGGGGTCTCCCCAGGCAGGGAGCTGGACCGTGCGTGGATGCAGGAAGGTGCTGCCTCCTACTGGCCTTGCTGTGGCTGTTTGGCTTCTGCTGGTTCAGATGGGAAGGGCAGCCCCACAAAGCAGCAGAAACCCCCAGATGCAACATTTGACAGAGAAACGCAAATGTCTCTGGGCCACAACGGCTGCACCCTTTTCCCCAACAAAGATAGCGTTGTAGTCTCGGGCATCGGGCAGAGTGATGCCATGCAGAGGGGCAGAGCCAGGCCTGAGAGGGCCGTGGGCTGCGGCCCTCCGCTCCCGTGATGCTGGGAAGGGAGAGCGTTGCCCCAAGCTTCCGCCCCCTCCCCCCCACCAACAGCCTCCACGTACCTGCACTCAGATAACAGCCCCTCACCCAATACTCTTTGGGGGCTCCCGTCCCCTCTGTCTGGGAGGTGGGCTCTTGTCCCCAAACCCGTGCTGGCCTCCCCCACCCTTGGTCTTGAAAGCAGGGAAGGCACCTCCCTGGGCAGCGCCAGGAGTGGACCTGGGTCAGGCCCTTGGAGCCCAGGTGTCCTGCTGTCCAGGCCCCGCGCTGTTCACACTCCACCTTCCCCCTGCCCCCACCCCCCGCCTCTTCCCATCTGTCCTGACGTCCTCCTGTGTTACAAGCCACAGACAGAAACGCTGCTCTGAGCTCTCCAGTCTGGAGGAACACTAAGTGCCCTGGGGGATGCTGGCCACCTAAGATGCCGTAGTTCTCGGGCATGTCTTCCCCACCAGGACTGGGGGTGGACATGAGGCTCCTGACCCCGGGAGGCCCTGTGGCCACTGCCAGCTCTGAGCAGAGGCCAGGGCAGACCCTCAGCCTTGGCTTCAGGCAGGAGACTGGTGTGAAAGGCCAGGGACCAGGAGGTGAGAACCAGGACGCTGGGCCACACCAAGCCCTGGGCACCAGGCTCCTTGCACGCAACCAGGACAGAAGGTGCACGTGGATCCCGAGGGCCTGATGATGTCTGTGCCCAGCACTGAGCCGAGAAGACGCCGCAGGCTGGGCTCCTGCTCTGGCTCCAGCCGCAGCGGGGGGTTCTGGGAGCCACCGGGGGCTTGCTGAGTGCGTCCTGGCCCCGCGCTCTGAGCCACGCAAGGAGCGCCTGGTGCTCTACCTCCACGGCTCACCTGAGAGCCACTCACAGGTGGAAGAGCAGAGGCTCAGGGCTCAGCGGGCAGGTGGCGGCCTCTGTGGCCTGGAATCAGGACATGGCCTCCAGCCCCCTGGCGACCTGGCAGCACTGCTGGGCCCGGCCAGCAGCCGAGGTAAGAGACCCCCGTGCTGGCAGAGACCTGGGGGGCATCTACCGTCTGTCCTCACGCCTGCTGGGAACCGTGAAGCCACACCACCCCTGCCCGGGGACCCGCCTGCGGCCGTGCCCCTACCTGAGAGGGGTGGAGGTAGGGCTCCGGGGAGGCCAGGCTGGTCTGCACGGAGACGCTCTTCTCGAGCAGGACCTGGGGGAAGGCGAGCCTATCCAAGGCGCCCCTCTGCCAGCGCTTGCTCTCCTGCTGCGCCAGCGCCTCGTCCTCGCTGAAGGCGCGCACCACGGGCCCAGGCATGGGCGGCGGCACGGCCCCGTCGCTCTCGTAGCCCGAGCCGTCCTGCTGTGAGTCCCAGCTGCCCCTCTGCTTCATGCGCAAGTGGGCCTGCTGGGCCTCCCAGGCCAGCCGGGCCTGAGCCAGGAAGGGCTCGGCCTCGCCCCGCGTCCCGTCCCCCTCACCTGCCTCGCCCTCTGCGCGCTGTGTGGGCGCCAGGCTGGGGCCGCACAGGGGCCGCTCCTCGCTCAGGGGCTGCTGGCCAAGCGGGTCGCGGTCCCCGGGGCCCTCGGTGGGCAGGGCGCTGGGGGCGTGGCACGCAGAGGGGTTCCTGCTCTTCCTCTTGCGTGTGCCGGGGGAGCAGCCCGTCGAGGACATGGTGTCCTGCTGGCTGGACCAGGACATGGCATCGTCCTGGGCCTGGGCCAGTGGCACGGGCGGCTGGGCAGACCGCCGCTCGGGCCCCTCCATGCTGCTGTAGTCCCCGGACGTGACCCCCAGGCGCTGGTCGCGCAGCAGGCAGGGGCTGGGCTGCAGGGAGAGGGAGCCGCCGCCTGGGTGGGGCGCGTACTTGTGCCTCGGGCCCGCGCGCAGCTTGGGACTGGAGCCGGCCTGCTCCACGTACACCAGCTGGCGGACGTACTCCTTGCCAGCCGGGCTGTACTCCAGGCTCAGGTAGCGCTCGGGGCACTTCTGCCTGGTGAGCACCAGCTGCTGGTAGGGCGACGCGGAGGCCTGCTTGGGCGGCTTGCGGCTGGGAGACCGCCGAGGCGAGCCGGCCTGATAGCCCCCGCCGGCCTCAAACTGCACATCCATAGGGGGCTCATCATAGATGGGGGCCTGGTACTCCACGGGGGGCTCTTCGTAGAGGGGGGGCTCGTAGGCATAACGCGGGGAGGACGGCTGAGAGTCGGCGGCGGGCTTGCGGGGCTGCGCCAGCAGTGGGGAGCAGCTCCCTAGCTCAGCCCTCTTCGGGAAGGGTGACGGCCTCCGCTCTGAGAAGAAGACAGGGCCGTCCGCGTCGGGGGTGAAGGTCTGTAGGCCGGGCGAGTGCTGTCCCCCGGAGGGTCTGCGGGAGCGACCCCCGGGCTGGCTGTCCAGGGGGTAGCCGTTGCCCTGGGGGGAGAGGAAGCTGGGCTCCCTGTCGGCAACTTTGACGAGCATGCGCTCCTTGGTGCCCGAGTTCCAGCGGAGCGAGGAGGTCCTGGTGGGGGCGGGGGGGGGGGGGCGGTGCAGTACAGGTTACCTGGGGAGGTCCCGGCGGGGGCAGGTTACCTGGGGAGGTCTTGGGGGGGGGGGCAGGTTACCTGGGGAGGTCCTGGGGGGGCAGATTACCTGGGGAGGTCCTGGGGGGGGGCAGGTTACCTGGGGAGGTCCTGGGGGGGCAGGTTACCTGAGGAGGTCCTGGGGGGGCAGGTTACCCAGGGAGGTCCTTGAGGGGGCAGGTTACCTGAGGAGGTCCTGGGGGGGCAGGTTACCTGAGGAGGTCCTGGGGGGGCAGGTTACCCGGGGAGGTCCTAGGAGGGGCAGGTTACATGGGGGAAATCCTGGGGGGACAGGTTACCTGGGGGAAGTCCTGGGGGGAAGAGGTTACCGAGGAAAGGTGGAAATCTGACCCCTTTGCCAGCCTGGACCCATTACCCACCCACTGACCTCATGAGTGTCTGAGGTCAGGGCCCAGAAGGCCTGGTCATTTCTCACTGTCCTCTTCACACCCGCCCCCCCAGGGCTGCAGGTTGTGGGGGCCTGGTGCCTACTGGGGCTCCCAGTAGCGAGCTGTGCCCTTTTCATTGCTGAGGCCCTGACCTCTGGTCAGTGCAGCCTAGAGTAGCTGCCCTCCTGTCCTGGGGACTCTCCTCACACACTTCCCTGCGGCCTTCCCCTCTGGGGGCTCTCCCGATCTGGGAGCTTCCCCCAGACCCCAGCTGCTGCCCACGGCAACGCTCCCTGCCAGGGCCTCTGTGAGCGTCTCCGCTCTGGTCCCAGGCTACAACCAGGCACAGAACTATTTCTGTAAGGAAGAGCCAGGAGGGGGGCCTCCCAGAGGCCTCTCTGGCTTTGGAATCTACGAGTGCTGCCCTGCGGGCCTCACTCCCGGGCTCAGCACCTGCCCCTGTTCCTACCAGGGGTGGCCAACACACCCCTTGTGCACCAGCATCTCAGGCCCTGGATCTCAACCACAGAGGCTCCTGTGAACTCCAAAAAGGCTAACTGCCCTCCTCTGACTGCCCACACACACAGTCGGCACTCTGCACCTGGACAGAGACGATAAAACTGTCCCCCAGTTCCTGGGAAAGCCTGCATCAGGCTAAGGGAGAGCTGGGGAGCTGTGAGGCCCAAATCACGACCCCGCCACTGAGCGCGGGGGGCCACCCAAGACGCTCAGCCTCTTCTGAGCCTCACTTGCCTGGTGACATGAGTGACACTGCCCCTGGGGATACATGGACTTGACCACACGCCACATCTGCCCACTGAAGGTCTGCACCACGTCCCACAGCTGTACCAGCCATGACGGGCCAGACAAAGTCCCAGAGAGATGAGTGGGGCTCACCTCTGCCACCTGCTCCCCCATCCCAAGAGACTCCTGGCTGCTTTAAAGATTTTCTTTTTACATTTTTAAATTAATTAATTATTTATTTGTTGGCTGCGTTGGGTCTTCGTTGCTGCGCGCGGGCTTTCTCTAGTTGCAGCGAGCCGGGGCTACTCTTCGTCGCGGTGCGCGGGCTTCTCGTTGTGGTGGCTTCTCTTGTTGCGCAGCATGGGCTCTAGGCACGTGGGCTCGGTAGTTGTGGCTCGTGGGCTCTAGAGCGCAGGCTCAGTAGTTGTGGTGCACGGGCTTAGCTGCTCCGCGGCACGTGGGATCTTCCCGGACCAAGGCTCGAACCCGTGTCCCCTGCATTGGCAGGCAGATTCTTAACCGCTGTGCCTCTGGGGAAGTCTCTTTTTACATTTAGTATTTGGAACATGTGCTTCAGTGTTTGGGATTCCCAGCACTTTTTCAATCTGTGGCCTGACATCTTTTATGATTTTTGGAAACTCTTGACCATATCTTTTCAATATTACTTTTATCCCGTTTCCTCTCTCTCCTTTCCTGGGAATCAACTGCAGTCCTCTTCACTGTGTTCCATATGGTTTCAGGCTGTATTCTGTATTTTCCATCCTCTGGCCTCTCCACACAGATGTGTTCTTCTGATCTACCTTCTAATTTACTAATTTTGGGGGTTTTTTAGAAACATTTTTTTTAATAAGTTTTATATATTTACATATTTATTTATTTATTTTTGGCTGCGTTGGGTCTTCGTTGCTGCACGCAGACTTTCTCTAATTCCCTCGAGAGGGGGCTACTCTTCGTTGCAGTGCACGGGCTTCTCATTGCTATGGCTTCTCTTGTTGTGGAGCATGGGCTCTAGGTGCGCGGGCTCAGTAGTTGTGCCTCGTGGGCCCTAGAGCAGCAGGCTCAGTAGTTGTGGCACATGGGCTTAGTTGCTCCGTGGCATGTGGGATCTTCCCGGACCAGGGCTCGAACCCGTGTTCCCCTCATTAGCAGGTGGATTCTCAACCACTGCACCACCAGGGAAGCCCCTAATTTACTAATTTTCTATTCAGCTGTGTTTAAACTGTTCTTACACCCATCTATTGAGTTCTTAGTTTTTATTACTATATTTTTCAGTTCTAGAATATCTAATTCTTTTTTTTTAAGAGCACTTTTAGGTTCACAGCAAAATTGAGCAGAAAGTACAGAGATTTCCCATGTGTCCCCGGCCCCGACTCACGCACAGCTTCCCCAGTCATCAACATCTCGCCATCGATGGTATATTTGCTGTAACTGATGGACCAACACTGACACATTATAATCGATCACTTAGTTTACCTTAGGGTTCACTCTTGGTGTTGTACATTCTATGGGTTTGGACAAATGGATAATGACTTGTATCCACCATTATAGTATCATACAGAGCATTTTCATTACCCTAAAACCCCCTGTGCCCTGTCTGTTCATCTCTCCCCCCAACCCCCGCCCCATCCCTGGCAACCAGTGATCTTTTTATTGTCTCCATAGAAGCCAAATCTGAAGCCAAATCAATGAGCAAATCTTTGGCCTCTAAATAAGCCAATCTGAAAAGGCTACATACCATGATTCCAGAATGTCAGTCAGAATCACGCAATGTGCAGCCTTTTCAGGTTGGCTTTAGCTGATGTGCATTTAAGGTTCCTCCATGTCTTTCCATGGCTGATAGCTCATTTCTTTTTAGTGCTGAGTAACCCCTTGTCTGGATGGATCATAGTTTATTTCTCTGTTCACCTACTGAAGGACATCTTGGTCATTTCCAAGTTTTGGCAACTATGAATAAAGCTGCTGTAAACATCTGTGGACAGGATTTGATTTGAACATAAAATTTCAGCTCCTTTCGGTAAATACCAAGGAGCACAACTGCCGAATCATTAGAGTATATTCAGTTTTATAAGAAACTGCCTGTCTTCCAAAGTGGCTGCACCACCCTGCGTTCCCACCAGCAATGAATGCGAGTTCCTGCGGCTCCACACCCTCACCTGCATCTGGCGTCCTAAGTATCTGGAATAGGTGTGGAGTGGTATCTCGCTGTTGTTTTAATTTGCATTTCCCTGATGACAGATGATATGGAGCAGCTTTCATATGCTTATGTGCCATCGGAGTATGTTCTCTGGTGAGGTGTCTGTTCAGGTGTTTGGCCCATTTTATTTTTATAAATTTACTTATTTATTTATTTATGTATGGCTGCAATGGCCCATTTTATTTTTTTTCATTTATCTATTTATTCATTCATTCATTCATTCATTAATTTATGGCTGCATTGGCCCGTTTTATTTTATCTATTTGTTTATTTATGGCTGCATTGGGTCTTCACTGCTGCGCGCGGGCTTTCTCTAGCTGCAGCAGGCAGGGGCTACTCTTCGTTGCGGTGCGCAGGCTTCTCATTGTGGTGGCTTCTCTTGTGGAGCATGGGCTCTAGGCGCGCGGGCTTCAGTAGTTGTGGCGCGCGGGCTCAGTAGTTGTGGCTCGCGGGCTCTAGAACAAAGGCTCAGTAGTTGTGGCGCACGGGCTTAGTTGCTCCGCGGCATGTGGGATCTTCCCGGACCAGGGCTTGAACCCGTGTCCCCTGCACTGGCAGGTGGATTCTTAACCACTGCACCACTAGGGAAGTCCCTTTGGCCTATTTTAAAATCAGGTTGTTTTCTTACTGCTGGGTTTTGAGAGTTCTCTGTATATTTCAGATAACAGTCCTTTATCATTTGTGTCTTTTGCAAGCGTTTTCTCCCAGTCTATGGCTTGTCTGCTCATTCGCTTGACACTGTCTTTTGCAGAACAGAAATTTTTAATTTTAATGAAGTCCGGCTTATCAACTGTTTCTTTCATGAATCATGCCTCCGATGTTGTACCTAAAAAGTCACTGCCAAACCCAAGGTCACCTGGGTTTTCTCCTCCGTTACCTTCTAGGAGTTAGTTTTGTGTTTTACATTTAGGTCTCTGATCCATTTTGAGTTAATTTCCATGAAGGGTGTAAGGAATGTGTCCAGATTCATTTTCTTGCCTGTGAACGTTCAGTTGTTCCAGCACCATCTGTTGAAGAGACCATCTTTGCTCCGTTGCATTGCCTTTGCCCCTTTGTCAAAGATTAGTTGACTGTATTTATGGGGATCTATTGGTTGTTTCTCCAGTCTATTCTATTTATCTGTCTATTCTTTTACCAATACCACACTGTCTTGATAAGGGTAGCTTTATAGTAAGTCTTGAACTCGGGTAGTATTACTCCTCCAACTTTGTTTTCCTTGAATATTGTGTAGGCTGTTCTGGATCTTTTGCCTCTCCATAGAAATTTTTTTTTTTTAACATCTTTATTGGAGTATAATTGCTTTACAATGGTATGTTATCCATAGAAATTTTATTATCACTTTGTCAATATCCACAGAATAACCTGCTGGGATGCTGAGATTGCATTGAATATATAGATCAAGTTGGGAAGAACTGACATCTTCCTCCATTTATTTAGTTCTTCCTTGATATCTTTCATCAGAATTTTATAGCTTTTCTCATATAGATTTTGCACATATGTTGTTAGATTTATACCTATTTCATTTTGGGGGATACTAATGTAAATGCTACTGACTTTAACTTCAAATTCCACTTGTTCATTGCTAGTATATAGGAAAGCAATTAACTTTTGTATATTTAGCTTATATCCTACAACCTTGCTATAATCACTTAGTTCTAGGAGTTTGTCAGTTCTTTAGGATTTTCTACATAGATGATCATGTGATCTGTAGACAAAGGCAGTTTTATTTTTTCCTTCCCAATCTGTATACCTTTTCTTTCTTTTTCTTGTGTTACTGCATTAGCAAGGACTTCCAATACGATGCTGAAAAGCAGAGGTCAGAAGGGAAACCCTTGTCTTGCTCCTGGTCTTAGTGGGAAAGCTTTGAGCTTCTCACTACTACGTATGATGTTAGCTGTAAATTTTTCACAGATATTCTTCATCAGGTTAAGGAAGTTCCTCTCTAGTTCCTAGTTTACTGAGGGTTTGTTCTTTTTTTTTAATCATGAATGGGTGTTGGATTTTTGCCAAATGCTTTTTCTGCATCGGTTAATACGATCATGGATTTTTCTTCTTTGGCCTATTGATGTAATGGAGTATACTGATTCTCAAATGTTGAACCAACCTTGCATACCTAGGATAAATCCCACTTGGTCATGGTGTGTAATTCTTTCTATACAGTGGTGGATTTGATTTGCTAATATTTTGTTGAGGATTTTTATATCCATGTTCATGAGAGAGACTGGTCTCTCTTTCTTTTCTTTTCTTGTAATGTGTTTTTCTGATTTTGATATTAGGGTAATACTGACCTCATAGAATGAGTTAGGAAGTATTCCCTCTGCTTCTATCCTTTGAAAGAGACTGTAGAGAACTGGTATAATTTCTTCCATAAATGTTTGGTAGAATTCGCCAGTGAACCCAACCCATCTGGGCCTGGTCCTTTCTGTTTTGGAAGATTATTAATTATTGATTCAACTTCTTTAACAGTTGCAGACCTATTCAGATTGTCTATTCCTTGTTATATGAGTCTTGGCAGATCGTGTCTTTTAAAGAACTGGTTTATTTCACGTAGGTTATCAAGCTGTGTGCACAGAGTTGTTCATAGCATCCCTGTATTTTATGTTTTTTTTGGCCACGCGGTTTGCGGGATCCTAGTACCCTGACCAAGGATCGAACCTGGGCCCTCAGCAGTGAAGGCACAGAGTCCCAACCACTGGACCGCCAGGGAATTCCCTGTATTTTCTTTTTAATGTCCAAGGAATCTGTAGTGATATCGCTTCTTTCATTCCTGATATTAATAATTTGTGTCCTTTCTCTCTTTTTCTTAGACTGGCTAGTGCTTATTGGTTTTATTCATCATTTCAAAGAACCAGGTTTTCATTTCACTGATTTTTTTCCCATTAATTTCCTATTTCAATTTCATTGATTTCTGCTCTAATTTTTAATATCTTTTCTTCTGCTTACTTTGTACTTAATTTGCTCATCTTCTCCTAGTTTCCGGGAATGAAAACTTGGATGATTGATTTTAGATTTTTCTTCTTTTCTAATATATGCACTCACTGATAGAAATTTCCCTTTAAGTACTGCCTTTATCACACCCCACAAATTTTAAGTTGTGTTTTCATTTTTATTCAGTTCAAAATATTTAAAAATTTCTCTTGAGATTTCTTCTTTGACCCATGTGTTATTCAGAAGTGTGTTGTTTAACCTGCAAGTATTTGGGGGTTTTCCAGCTTTCTTTCTGTTACTGATTTCTAGTTTAATTCCATTGTGGTCTGAGAGTAGACACTGTATTATTTCTTTTCTTTTAAATTTGTTAAGCTGTGTTTTATGGCCTAGAATGTGATCTATCTTGATGAAATTATTTGATTTGGAAAAACTGCCATCTAATATCTTGTACAAATGAATCATATTTATTAAAGTGAGTGTCTGATAACTCCAAAATATAGATCTCCGGTGGGTCTGTTTCTATTATCTGTTTTTGTTTCTAATCAGTTCTGGCAATTTTAGACTGAAATTCTGGTGACTGTGTATGAAAAACTGTAGAGATAATTTGAGGCTCTGGTTTACTTTTGTTTCTAGCAGGCAGCTGGGATAAGGGCAGATCACCTGAATCCCTTCTGGGACTGAGCTGACTGGAATTCGGGCGTCTATTCAAGGACTGGTCTACTTATGGCTCACCCTATGCCTTCGTGTAGCCTTTCAGGAGTCCCAGTAGAAACATGGAATGCTGCCAAGGTCCCCTCTGTGGCTCCTGAGGTGGTGACACGTGTGCTGGGCTGCTCTGACTGCCAGACCTTGGCCACACGTCCTGGCTCCTCGGATGCCTGCAGGAATATTTGGTCTATTTTGTTCTTGTTGTACAGGCTGGTCTCAGTTAAGTGAATCCACCATCACAGAAAGGAGAAATCCCAAGCGTCTTAAGAAACCAGTTGTGTAGTCTGGTCCTCCGCCTTCGTCCTCTGACTGAGGCTGGGGCTTTCTGGATAAGGCCATGAGTCCTAATTACTGGGCGTGGGTGAGGCAGGACTTAGAGAACCAGGGTCAGCATGTGCGATCAGGGTGAGAGTGAGAGGCCTCGAGCCGGGCAGCCTGCTCCGGCATGACCAGGACCAAATCCTGCAGCCTGACCTCACCACCCAGGGCAGAAGTCAGCCTGCAGCAGGGCTCCACTTCCGGTTGCCGGAGGCTGCTCGCGGCCTGCCCCCCAGGCCAAGCAGGCAGAGCGGAGGGCGGCAGTTAGTGTGCCCGGGGCCAGCAGACCCAGAGAGCCAGCTCTGGAGTCCCAGAGATCTGTGGCCGAACTCCAGGCCATTGTTCCCTGGCTGCAGGCTGTGGGAAATCACCTCCCGGCTCTGTCCCAGTGTCCTCATCAGTTCCTACGAGGATTAAACAACACGATGCGCATACGATGAAGTCCTTAGCTCAGTGTGCCATGTCGGGCGGAGTCCAGAGAGCAGTCTACTCCGGGGCCAGAGCGCTTCCATTGAGTCAGGGCAGAGGCGGCAACGGGGCAGCAGGAAGGAAGGTGCCCGGCAGGCAGGCGGCGCCCTGGCTGAGGGCGGGTCACCCGCACAGGAGCCTCTGGCTCCATCCCCAAGGCAGGCCCCGGGGCCGCGGGCTCCACGTCTTACGGGGAAACGAGGGCCGCCTGGCTCACAGAGCAGACGCCGGCCTCACTTCCCGCCCCACAGGCTGGCCCCCCGCAGCCCCACAGGCTGGCCCCCCGCAGCCCCGTGGCCCCGCAGGGCCCCCGCCGCGCCCCCTCCAGCCTCCCGCCCGCCCGCCCGCCGACCCCTCCGGCTCCTCGTGGCTCCCCAGACCAGGCGTCGCCTGCTTCTCTCTCGACCCCTCAACCCCTGTGGGCTCCGCTCGGGCGCCGCCCCACGCCCTTGTTCGGAGGAGGCTTCCGGCCCACGAGGGGAGAGGCGGCCTCCCACGCCCGGGAAGTGCGGCGGGAGCGGGTGGGCGGGGCCTCCGCTCAGCGCAGGGCGGCCGCCGTTCTCCAAACAAGGAGACGCCGCCTCAGGGAAGCGCTGCCCCACGTGCGGCACCCAGAACCCCGAAGGAGCGGCAGGGAAGCCGGGCTCGGACGCCGCCGCGTGGGTCTGGAGGGAAGCCTCTGCCCCAGATGCGGGCGCAGCTCACGCGCGACAAGAAGAGACCACGTCACAAAACCGGAGCCACGTGGTCCTCTGACCACCCCGCAAACCGCAGGCCCCTGACATGCCCCGCGCCGGGCTGCACGGCCGCCGGCACACGGCCCTCCTCCCCCACAGTCTCCCTGTCCTTCCCGCTGTGCCGGCTGAGGGAGCTGCTCTCACACCCGGCCCAGGTGGCACCGGGATGCCAGGGCCAGGGCAGCGCCGGGCCGCCACAGAGCAGGTGGCACGTGCATCCCGCAGGGCCCGGGGCCGTGATGCGCAGCCGGCTAGAGCAGGACTCAGTGCACGGGAAGAAACACGTCCGGGGACCTGACCTGCCCTGGAGCCGGGGGTGAGGCCCTGCCCGTCAGCCACCGCACCCCTTTACCACGGAGAACGTGGGAGGCCACAAAACGCATCTGTGGACACCACCACACCACCGGCCCCACGCAGGCTCAGATCCCTTCCCACATCAACGAGCCCGGTCACCACGTGCAAGCTCAATCTCTACACTGAGCAAACTGCCAAAGGCCCCTCGCACCTTCACATCCCTCCACAATACACATTACTACTGCTGGCCTGTGCTGGGGGCACCCAGGCCACCAGGGGCCTAGCGCCCGTCCCGGCCCCCCTCGGCTGCAGGGGAGGTGCTTCCTCCAGCCTGGACACACGAGCTGACCAAGGGATGGTCCCTGCCCAGACCGACGGCTGCTGTGCCCAGGGTCCTGAGGGTCGTATCCAGAAACCCCAATGCCCTGCAAGGCCAACCCAGGGCCGAGGGAGGCCACCCTCCTCCCTTCCCTTCGGCTGGCACCAGTCTTCCCCACGTGGCCTGGGAAGCACTCCGATGTGTGGCCCGGAGCTCCCAGGGAGACCACATGCTGAGGAGCCCCCGAGGGGTCTGCCAGGGGCCAGGGCCAGTACCACGGACTCAACAGCTCCCCAAGCTGCGCAGTGACTGGCAGCTGCCATGCGAGCCTGGGGCCACTCTGCCCCGGCGCTGGTGGCCCTGACGCCCTCTCCTCACGTTCCACTGGCTGGGGCAGGGCCCCGCACGCTGTGCACGCCCAGCTGGGTGCTTCCTGCCGAGCCAGAGTCTCCTCCAGCTCACCGAAGAGCTGCCGGGAAAACCACCCCCGGGTCAGGAGACAGGGCCAGGCCTGAGGCAGGGGCCCTACCTGCAGTGGAGAAGGCGGCCATCCGCGCTGTAATCCCGGTAAATCTCATAGTCGTTCCCAAGGAGACCTCCTGACGGCAAAGAACTGAAACGCAGCAAAATGAAAAGGAGACGTGACCAAAAGTGCAACCATTTAGAAACACGATACATCAAAAACAACACGCCTTTCTTTCACTTTTCAGAATGTGGGTGCTGTCCTTTTAGTTTCTCATCCACAGCTCCTGCCCACAAAGTCGTCCCTTTCATCTGGTCTGAGTATTTCTTGTGCCCTCACCACCCCTCCCGGGTGCCTGGAACGTGGCCCGGATTGAACGGACTGGAGGCCCGCCGCCCTCCTACAGGGACAGCCCACTACGGCCCAGGTCCACCTCAGAGCTGGGGCTCCGGCCGATGAGCTCCGGCTGGGCCTGGGCCGGGGCTGGAACCCGAGGCAGGTGAGGCAGACACACTTCTGCTCCCACAGGGCTCACACTCCGGGTGCAGTCCACTGCAGAACGAACCAGAACCTCAGGCTGCTGTAGGACCAGACCGGAAACAGCTCCAGGGATGGCTCTCTGGGGGGGTGCGTCTGAGCTGTGGACAGGAAAGCGGGCCCGCAAGGGGGCTGAGCTGGGCATAGCCCGGGAACAGGAAGAGGCCACTGTGCTGAGACGCAGCGGGTGGTGAGGAGGGGGACACAGAGGGGCTCGGGCCAGGCCACCAGGCCCCATGGGCTGGCCACGCCAGGAAGCCTGCACACCCCTTCAGGTCAGGGGGCAGCTAACTACAGCCTGTGGGCCACATCCAGCCTGCTGCCTGTTTTTGTATAGCAGGTGAGCTAAGAATGGTTTATATATTAAAATTTTTGTGTGTGTGAAACGTGAAAACTACACGAGATTCAAATTCCATTGTCCGTCAGGAACACGACATGGGCACACAGTCCCATTCGCTCATCTGCAACAGTGACGTGCGTGGCCACGGCAGAGACCACAGGAGGTGCTTGCATCACTCAGCGTGGCGCAGGCCCAGCGATGCAGCTGCAACTCATCGGCCTGAGTGCCACACGCATGGCCGACCCATGACATTTCCCTGACGCTTTTACTACCCTGCCTACCCACAAAGCCACGCCATGAAGAGAGTGGGCCTGTACTGTTATGCCTTTCAGGCGCGGTGGCATGCGGGCTCTTTTTTTTTTTTTTTTTAATGTTATTAAATGACAAAACATATTTAGAGGCTTTATTTAAAAATCTCTCACTGTTCACTATCAAAGTTACAAGACTGCATAAAAAAAGACTGTAAACATAGGAAATTTTCATTAAGGAAAGGTGGGTTTACTGTAATTTGATCTTTTACAAAAAATTACTGAAAGTTATTGATAACAGAATTTCTCTTTTACTTTCTTAAGTCTAATTCTCTTGAAAATTAAACCAGTGTTTCCACTCCCTCGAGCTAAAGTTCAACCATGGTCACCTTAGGAAATACCCCTGTTTATTTGTTAATCAGAAATACAAATTGAGTGGCACATATTTCCGTTTTCTTCTTAGGCCAAAGGTTTCAGCTTCATTATATTTTACAAGAAAACAGAAGACTTGCAGTGGTCCTGTAAAGTCTTTCATGTCGCAGCTGAGGTTTAAGGACAGCAGCGGAGGAAAGCAGTGGTGATGCAAAGTAAGACCAGCCCAAGTGCCCTTATCTGACATGGAATCTTTTTCCTGTTTGGCTTGTAGCAGTGTTTCTGGTCAGGTTGCCTCCACCAAACCTGACTGAAGCAGAAAGGTGACATGCTCGGGTAAATCCTATTTAAGGGTGATTCCGTTCAAGCAAATGGTTGATCCCTCAATCTGCTGGTTGCGGGATGATACGAGTATGAAGAAAATTATCCGGGTGGCTCAGGTGTTCCCTCAGCCACTGCAAAGGTGTTTCCAACACTGGTTCAATTCCATGAATCCTCACTTGATTCTTTTTTTCCCCATCTTCAGGAGCAACTGCAGAAGGACAGACTTCTTTGAGGAGATCTCCTAGTGTATGCAATTGGCCATCTGTAGCCACAGGACGAAAAAGCTGCCGAATGAAAGGCCGTTCAGTTGTTGTCTGGTATATTCTAAGAGGGATGTAACGAAATCCATTTTCCTCTGCAGGATATTCCATGAGTTTCCGATTGATGGCCCAAAACTGGTCAAACCTGTCATTTTGTAAACCCATCCAGAGTTGCTTGTGATCTTTTTTCTGCATTTCATTGATTACTTGACTTTTGTGCTTTAAAGCATCCGCTTCTTTCACACAAGACATAAAATGAGCTTCAATTACATCCTTAGATGGACAGTGCAGAAGGTCCTTTTCTGGAAAACTCTTAAAATGTACTGTGATGTTCCAAGGAAGAGCTGAACTTGATGCAAGAAGATCAAAGAGCAAACCAATTGGATAATGCCATTTCAGTGGTGTGCCTTCGTATTCAAACCATATCTCACTAATGTCTTCTTGTCTCATAACCTTCTCAAAGTGCTTTTTCACTTTGTCAGTTACCAACATCAAATAACTTTAACTCTTGGCAAAAGCAAATAATATGGTTCTGCCTCCCGTTCAGTTATCTCATCCTGATAGAGGGTGAAGCAAGTTGGAATTCGTCCAAACCACACATCTCGAAGCACATCTTTGTCATCTGTCATTCGTCCAGTGGTTAAAGCAGTACATATAGGCTAAATTCTTTTCCAGCCAAAGCCAAACAGAAGCTCAGGCTTCTCCTCTGCCTTCCTGCACCGGTGAGGACGCGCGGGTCTCGGGCTCTGGCTGGGCGGCGGCGGAGAGCGCCAGACACACTGTCCCACAGACGTGCACCAGACTGGCCATGCGGGCTCTTTGCTGCTGGGTCGGTAGGACACACAGCCCTGCTGGAAGCACTGCAATGTCCCAATGTGCACAACAGTCAGAGCCCGAAATGGAAATCTCATCGCAGCAGAATTACTTCACAGAATGAAAATGAAAAGGACCCTTACACCAAGTAAGCTCCCAAGTGGCTCATTTGTTAGCCAAGCAAGGAAAGCAAGGAATGCTGTTCACCAATGATGAGTTTATTAAATTGTGTTGACTGCAGCAGCTGAAGTTATGTGTCCAGAGCAAATAAACCTGCTTCAGACTATCAGCCTCTAGGCACGGACAGAGTCTTGAAGAGTCAAGGAGACAGTGAGAGCAGCAGCCAAGGACCAGAGGGTCCCTGGGCTCCAGACGGCCGCACGTTCCTGACACTGCTCTGCAGCTGCTACTTCACTCAAGCAGTCAACACTGAGTTTGAAGTGACTGAGGAATTGGCCTCTATGAATCATCTCTGTGGAGCAACTACAGCTGAAATTACTGCCAAAGAAGCTGAGAAAACACCTAATTCAGTCCAACCTGAAGTGGAATCTGCTAAGATGTGTTAACAACTGATCATGCTAAAACACGCGTGTCAGAAGAGGCTCAGCTGGGAACCCACAAGGCCCGCACAGGGTGGGTGTTTAAGGGTACGCACCGTACCCTTCACTGGCAGGTGCTCTGCAGAACACACCAAACCCATCACGAGTCATGAGACAGCGGCATCGGCTGAGAACTTCCTCTGCTCTCCTGGACTTTGCCATCACCAGTTCCATGGATTTTTGTCAGAAATAGAAGCGAAACATCCCGACTTGACCTACTACACAACAGTTTAACAGCTTGAAAGGGGAAAGTTTTACTGCAGTTTTTTAAAAAACTCACGACCTAGACTGAAATTTCTGTTTGAGAAAAACCTCTACTCGACCACTATCATCAAACATTGAATGTGAGGGGTTTTTTTTCAGATTTGAGAATGTTTCTCAATGAATTCAACCTAAAATTATAAGGCAAACAGAGCTTACATGAGATACCAAGACTGCAGTAGAGTCATCTTGACGACAGTGAACGTCTGAGTCACAAATAAGAATCAGGTTGTTTTATCATCTCCTTCCCATGCCACAAAAATTAAAACAAGAAGAAAGATCTCCATTCCCACACAGTTTTGCAGCAGATATATTTTCTGAGCTCAAACTACTGGTGAACCTCAGAGGTACTGCAGGTTTAGTCCCAGACGACTACAATAAAGCCAGTCACGTGAACGTTCTGGTATCTCAGTGCAAACAAAAGTTATGTTTACACTATACTGTAGTCCATGCAATAGCCACCTGGGTTTTCTGAGGAATCTGAACTCTAGGACTTAAATGATAGAAGAAAAGCCCACAACTAGCTAAGATGCTCTTAAATACAAAGAGGAGACAGGGGCGCTTCCTAGCACACACGAGGCTCGGGTGGCGCCGAGACAGCAGACTGACGGCGCGGTAGGGAGAGAAGGTGGCGTGTGGCGCGGGCGGGCCGGGGAGGAGACGGAACGAGGATCCTTCTGGCCCCACACGAAGGTGGCACCAGGCAGACCTAGGCCTCCACATGGAAGAGAAAACTATAAAGTTAACACAAGACATATAAGCGAATACCGCTGGGCCTAGGCCAAGAAAGAACTTTCTAAGCAAAACATTAAAAACAAACCATGGGCTTCCCTGGTGGCGCAGTGGTTAAGAATCCGCCTGCCAATGCAGGGGACACGGGTTCGAGCCCTGGTCCGGGAAGATCCCACATGCCGCGGAGCAACTAAGCCCGTGCGCCACAACTACCGAGCCTGTGCTCTAGAGCCCGCAAGCCACAACTACTGAGCCTGCACGCCACAACTACTGAAGCCCGTGTGCCTAGAGCCCGTGCTACGCAACAAGAGAAGCCACTGCAACAAGAAGCCCGCGCACCGCGATGAAGAGTAGTCCCCGCTCACCTCGCCGCAACCTGAGAAACCCGTGCACGGCAACGAAGACCCAACGCAGCCAAAAATAAACAAACAAATTTATTATAAAAAAAAAAAGAAAAAGAAAACAAACCATAAGGCGAAAATAATGGCAAATTTGGTTGCGTCAAAATCAAGGACACCAGGGACCAGTCAGTAGGCATGCTGGGGGCACTGGTGAGCAGCTGAGCCCTGGGGTCCACGAGGGCTCCTGCACACTGAACAGTCAGCCAGCAGCTCCAGAAGAAAGTGTGCAAAAGGCAGAAGCAGCCGATTCACATCCGCGAGATTCTGCCTGACCAGATCTGCTGGGTAAGCCCGGTCCAGGGCCGCCCTGCCGGTCACTCACCCCAAACGCTCCCACCCGGGCCCCGGGCACAGAGGAGGAGGTGCAGGGCTGCCCCGGGCTGCAGCGTGCACGCAGCTTAAGAGCAGTGTCCCGCGGCGGGGAGCACAGCCCACAGCCCCCCGTGCACGGGAACACGCTGGGCGGTGGACGCGTGCATGGAGCAGTTTGGGGACGACGCAGGAAGAAGGATGACAGGAAGAGCCTGGGCCTGGCGGATACGAGGATGGTAAACCACATCCTCTCTCCGTATCAGGGATCCCCAGGAAGCACCCCCGCAACCATCCCGCCAGACCAAGGACAGGTGCTGGAATGAAGCATGACCTTAACCCAATAGGTTACTGATGAGAAAGACACCTAAAGCACACGGGAAAGGACTGCCGTTCAGAGGCAAATACTAACCACGGAGAAACTGGCCGACGCTAGTTCCAAAGCACACTTCAAGGCAAAAAACATCAGCAGGTAAACAACATAACGACAAAGGAAAAACGCATCAGGACACCTAACTGCAAATCTATGCGCAGCCAATCCACAGCTTCCACACACAGGCAGCAGCAGTGCGAGACAGGAAGGAGGGACAGGCCAATTGCACCGTCTGGGGAGACTTTACCTCTCAGAATCGGTAGATCAGGTAGACAAAAAATTAGTAAGAAACTCAATTGACACAATTAACAGATTTGACCTAACAAACACACAGAGAACCCTAGACCTAACAGAGAACAGAAAATTTTGAAGTAGTCCTGAAATCATTTATAAAAATTCAGGATTTAGGCTACAAAGCAAGTCTCAAAAGAAATCATGCTTTCTGGCCAAAATGAAATTAAGTTCACAATCAAGAACAAGAATGGAGAATAACCTACAGTTTTGGAAATGAAGACATTTCTAAATTACAAATGAGTCAAAAAAGCAATCATAATTAAAAGTAGAAAATATTTAAAATTGAACAATGAAAATTCTACATACCAAGAGTTGTGTAATAAAACTAAAGTAGTATGCTGAGGGAAGCATGACTTCAAAAGTTCATTTCAGAAGAAATAGTGAAAATAGATGAGTTAAGTTTCCAACAATAAGTTAGTAAAAGACTGAGAAAAAAATGTCCAATAAATAGAAGAGCAGTGACACAAAAGAGGCTCCGGAGAGCCGGAGCGGGTTCTCTGAGAAGACTGAGCGCGTGGAAACCCTCCAGGAGCCTGCATAAGGCACGGCAGCAGAAGCAAAGGGCCTGTGTGGACCAATGTCCACGGAGGAAGGGGCACCAGGGCAGCCCATGCCAATGTGTCTGTGACTTAGATCAGCAGGCCTCCGTAAAATAGGATTTCAGACAGTAAATGCCTGAACGTTCCTGCAAGCAGTAAAGAAGAGGAATCAGTAGTTAAAACTCCATCCACACGGGTCACAGGCCTGGCTGGTGAGCAAGTGCTCTTTGCCAGACACTCCAGGAACAGACAATGTTTCAGAGGAAACACTCCCACTGTTGATAAAAAACCAGGACACACAGAACAAGGAGAAAAGTATAGGCCATTTTCACTTATCAACATGGAAAAAAAAATCCTAAATAAAATATTCGCAACCTGAATCTATTTTAAAAATTACACAGACACAGAGTATCCCAGGAACACATGAAATAGATGATTGTTTAAAAATGCCGGTTGTAGTAGTGCCTGGGGCTGCTGGAACCAGCACCACAAAGTGGGCATCTCAGAAGAACAGACATTCACTCTCTCATGGCCCTGGAGGCTGGAAGCCCAGGATCAAGGTGCCAGCAGGGCCGGCTCCTCCTGGATGCTTGGAGCGAACCTGCTCAGGCCCCCATCCAGCTTCCGGTGGGGCCAGCCGTCCTTGGCGTCCCTCGGCTTGCGGCCCCAGGGCTCCAGGCTCTGCCTCGGCCGTCAGGGTGTTGTCCTGTGCGTCTGTCTTCTTGCAAGGACACCAGTCCCGCGGGACTAGGACCCCACCCACTCCAGGGCGGCCCCGTCTCAGCTTAACTAACGATGTCTGCAACAGCCCTGTTTCTCAATAAGGCCACATTCACAGGTGCTGAGAATTAGGACTTCAGCATATCTTTTGGGGGACAAAATTCAACCCACAATAGACTAAGAAAATGTACTGCATAAGGTTCCGCATCCATTCATGCTAAAAAGCATAATAATTGAAAGGGATGCCGCAGCCCGATGGACAGTGTCACAGTGTCACACGGACAGCAGGCCAGCAGCCTGAGCATAGGGACGAGCCCGCCCTGGTTCATCCTCATTGTGAAAGTGCTGACCAGCTTGGGACAGCTGGCCAGTGTCACAGGCAACCCAGGAGACAGACGGTGAACTCTACTGAAACTAACGAGAGCTCAACAGAAGTGTAAAAACAGAACTGACAAATAAAAATTCATGTCTGTATACCAGTAACGATCATATGACTTCATATGGTACCTAAAAATAAACCTTAAAAAAATATGCAAGTCCTTTGTGGAAAAAAGTGTAAAATGCACCACCTTCATCTACGGGATAAGGTGACATAATCAAGGTGCCTACTCCCCACAAATCCAACACAATTCTAATCCATGTCCACACAGGGCTTCGTGTGGGAACCCGATCCCAAGCCGACCCCATAATCCGAGTCACCACGCTGCATCTAGGACACTTTTGGAAAGAAGACACCCCCACCCACAGATAGCGGGCATGGGTGCTGGACACGTTGGTCAACAGAATCCTAGAGTCCAGTCCCTTCACCTGCCTGCAAGGATGAGCCAGCACCCATCCCAACCCAAGGCAAACGGGAGGGCATCTGAGCCCAAAGGCTGTCAGATCTGCTGCACAGGAGGAAGCAGCCAGCCTGAGCTCCGTGAGGACACCAGAAGGGCGGAAGGCTGCTTTTCAAACTCACCCGCTTGCTTCCTCCTTGGGGCTCATCCCGGGCTCTGTCTCCTGAGGACAACTCCCAAACAGCCTATCAGCCCGCTCAGGGCCACCTGCCCAGGCCTCAGGCTCTGGCCCGAGCCCAGCGTGTGCCCAGCACCCACGCTGACCTGCCCCCACGCGTGTCCGGCTCCCCACGCTGTGCAGGAGCAGCACAGCCAGTCTCGAGTCCCAGCGCATCCGACTCTGCCCGTCTGCCCCCTGCACCCTCGGCACACGATGCACTGTCCCTGGCCTGGCACGTCATTCTCCAAGGAGCAAATGGACCCACCGTGTAAGTCGGCTTTCGGCTGCTCTGTGATTTCCACTGTCCCCAAGTGAAACCCAGCCGCCCAGCCCCTTTCCCGCCACCCTGTTCCTGCCCAGCCTCCAATTCCAGATCCTCCCTGGCTTCTTTCTGGTAACTTCCAGCCTGTTTGGTTTTCCTCCAGGGCACATGTCATCCGGCCATTCCTTCTGGACTTGGTCCCTTGAGTGCTGGGCCCTGGGGTCAACTCTGGTGCCTGGGACAGGGTCTGCTGAGTGCCAGCTCTGGGGTACAGGCACTCAGGGTGCAGCCTCTGGGGAATGGGTACTTGGGGTTCAGGCTCTGGGGTATGGGCACTTGGGGTGGGCCACAAGAGCTGGGGGGAGACGTCCAGATGTGCGAGGCCAGCAGGAGGTGGGAGCCCTCACTGTTCGCCAGTCCAGGAGGGAAAACAGTCACCTCTGCACACAGCCACGGCGGCCGCTGGGTAGGGCGGACACTTCCTGGGCTCTGCCTCGCTGCCGACCACCTCAGTCCTTCCTTTGTAAAACGGGGGTGACCCCCTCACCTCCCTCCCAGGATGCTGGCGAGATCTGTCAAGCTTGGGCAGGCGTGCTCGGTGCCAGGTGGGGCCGACGAATCCCCACGGATCTGCGTCCCGAGAACGACAGGCTGGTCTGCCTGGGGAAGGCACCCCCACCTCACACGTACTCTGCGGGGCCGGCTCTGGGGTCCCGAAGCCACGCTCGCACTTCCCACAGCGGAAAGAACCAAGCAATTTCACAAGTAGCCAGGAAACCTCCAGCCCCAGGCAACGCTGGGCAGGCAGGTCTAGAGAGCAGAGCAGAGCAGCCCTCGCTGCCGGGCTCCGCCCCCGGCGGGGGCAGGGGAGCGCGGCCCTTCCTCCCGGCACAGGGTCCCACCCGGAGGAGGCAGGCTGCTGCGGCCCCCGCGCCCGGCCTCACCTGCCGCTCTCCTCCTTCACCGCCCCGAGCACGGCCTGCCGGCTGGCTCGCCCCAGAGTCTCCTGCACCTTGTCGCCGGCATCCAGCTCCGGCTCCAGGGACGAGCTGGTGCTGCCGTCGCGGCTGACGCTGCTGCCCCTCCCGGGGCTGTTCTCAGCCGAGGCTCTGGGGGACTCGGTGTTCTGCTTCAGGGTCTGCAGCTTGGCCAGGGGAATGATGTCGCAGTCCTGCGGCCGGTGCCACACCGTGCGCTGGGTGGTGGCGTTGTAGTAGTAGAAGCGCGACGTGTTGGGGTCGAAGAGCTCCCACCACTGATTCTCGCTGGTGCGCTTGATGCGCACGCCGGCCGGCGGGTCCCACACGCACTCGCCGGTGACCAGGTTGGCGTACATGCGCTCGCGCGTGCGCGGCTCGATGATCTCCACCCACTCCAGCCTGGGGAGAGGGACGGCAGCGTTAGGGTGCGAATATCCTGCCCATCGGGCCACCCGCCCTGCGTCCCGTGTCTGCAGAATGGCTCGTCCAGCACCAGACCCATCCTCATATCTGCCAGCCTCAAAAGCAAGAAATCTTGTCACTCAAAAAACCGACGCATACCTAAATTCCATCCACTTCTGATTTTCTACATGCTCATTAGGCCACAGCCCTGGGAGTGGTGGGGATCTTCCAACTGGCCCCGCTCTGCTGGTCCCACATTAGGGATGCCCTGGGTTCTGGCTCCCTGTCCTCAGAGGGCCTGGACCACGTGCACTGCCCACACTCCTCCCAGCCGGGGGCCAGGTCCCTACAGGATGCCCTGGCTGCTCTTAGCAGCAGCCACTGCAGGCCACCACCACCCGCCCACCTGCAGCAGGAGCGGACTCCACCATCACTGCGATGCCCCAGTCAAAAGCGGAGGTGGTTCCCCCCACAAGCCCCCCGGGCACCCCCCACCCCAAGGAGAGGACTTCCATCCACATAAGGCCTTTTTTTTTTAAGCGTGTAAATTAAAGCTATTCAGAACAAGGCACTTATAATGCCGATGTGTTTGATATCAGGGTGTGCTCCAACTGACAAGTAGCATTTTTTATTCTGCTTCCAAGTTTCAACAAACAACAATCTTTTAAGTGCCATGGACTGCCCTGCAGTGTGGATGCGCCGTGTCCACTGCTCCTGGACTCCGTGACGGGCCTGGGCCTCACCACCACCAGGATGGTCAGGAGCTTCCAGGGGTTCGGAGAGAAGGGGAGGCACCCTGCTCCTTGCCCTCTGCCGCAGGCCCAGTGTTTCACTTGGGAGCACGGGTGGGCTTTGGCAGAGGGTTGAGGGGGCAGCCCTTCTCTGAGGACCTCAGAGAACCTTCTCTGAGGACCTCATCCTTCTCTGGGTACCTCATCCCTACTCTTTGAGGCCAGACGTGCTCAGGGTGGGGAGGAGAGAAGGCACAGTCCTGCAGGACGATGAGCCCTGATCACTTAGCATGCGCGCGCGCGCGCGCGCGCGCGCACACACACACACACACCTGCCCCGCAGCAGCCCTGCAGGCTCTAGGGCCTCTTTCTGGGTCCACAGTCATTTCTGGAAGCCGGCTGAGCCAAGGCAGCCTAGCATAGTGGGCAGGGCACAGCAGCTGGATGGTGTGGAGCCGCAGAGAGGGCAGGAGATGAGGAGGGAGCAGGAAAGAGGGAGAGCCCTGAGGATCCGCAGGGCTGGAGGAGGAAATGCGAAGTGGGACCGGCCTGCGGGGCTTGGCCACGTCTGAGCGGCCTCCCCCCGCCCCGGTCATCCAGCCAGCGAGCCCCCTCTCTCTATTAGCTGCACCCCTCCCGTCTCCCTCCACCTGCGGTCACACTGGGCAGCTCTCGGTGGGGGAGGGCACTGGGGCTCCGTGCCTGCCCATGTGGGACCACTGCCTAACCTGTCATCCTGTAGAAGGAGGAGCAGGGCTGGGTGGGCATCCCGGGATCAGACGGCCCAAGGGACAGAGGCCGTGAGACGGTGTCCTAGCTGTAGAGGACAGAAGGCAGACCTGCCAGCAGTGCTGTAGGGTTGCAGCATCTCTGGGCTCCTCGGGCCTCACGTGGCCTCTGATCATCGCTACCCTGCAAGGCCAGCTTCTGCAGAAGGTGGGGCTGGAGCCCTGGCATGTGCCCGCTCTCATCATCTGTCCCCAGACGCCCCTCCTGGGCCCAGCCTTCACCGCCATCGACCTGCTACTGGTGCCAAAATCTGCTCCCCAGCCACCTCACGGCGCTGAGTGGACCAGCACCTGCCCTGCTTCTCTGCCTGGTGGGAGTGTGTGGCCCTCTCACCCCCTCCTGTCCTCTCGCCCCCTCCTGCCTGGATCCCCACGGCCGCCAGCTGGCCATCATCCACACAGAGGACGGAGCAAACTTCTAACTTTGGGAACTGGGTACTTTTAACCAGGAAGCTGCAGCCGCCTGCACTGCCCTAGGATGGAAGGCACCACCAGCGCAGCTCAGCGGGCGCCCCGCGTTCAGCCAGAGGATACGGGTGCCACCAGGCTTGGAGGCTGGCGGGCACTGCCTGAGGGTGCCCCCCCACCCAGGGACGAAGGCGCCTGGAGACCAGGCCAGGAGCTGGGGGTCTTGCTCCCGTGAAGAAGGAAGCCCCGAGGTTCCGAGATTGCCCTCAGCTGACCGCCTGCTCTCCCCTTGGGCCGCGGCCTGGGATCGGCTGGGACAAAAGGCAGACGCTACCCAAGGAAGGGCTGACCCAGCAGAGGTGCTCAGAAAGCACTGGACTGAACACTCTGAGCCCCAGGGAAGCAGTAACAATTCTTATTTTTGCTCTAGATACACTTTCAAATGAATTTAATGGCGATAATTCTCTCTGAATAAAGAAAAGCGTCTGTTCCCTTTTCAGCGCATCCCTGTGTGCACGTGGGCAGGACCCCGCCTTTTCAGAAGAACGTTCTGGGCGCTCCCTACAGCACTGAACCAAGTCCCCCGGGGACCCAGGGGGCAGAGAATGTGCTGGAGCCTGAAGCCTGGGGAGGGCCGGGAGCGAGCGGGGCCCGAGCAGACCCCATGGCAGGGTGGGGAGGGCAGACCTCGTCCCCGGGCGCGTGATGGAGGAATGGTGCTGAAACCACTCTGGGGCTTCCCTGCCAGTAGGAAGGGTCGGGACCTGTGGGTGACAGACTTATCACAGTGACCCACCCACACCATCGGAATGGAGTTCGAGGGAGATTGATTTGGCGACGATGTCTAACATGAATTGGGTAGGAAAGAATGAGCCATTTGGGGACAGAGCCGGAAGGTTCAAGATGACAGAGGTTTCCTGGGTGTGACGCCGGCCGTGGCCTCTCCCCGTGTGCCGGGCAGGCTGCGCGGACGACCTGCCTCTTTCCTCCAAGTCGTGGAGATGTTTGCTCGCAGACAATAACCTGTTCGAATACTTACTTCCCGGAAGAGCCTCACGAGTGCCAAGTATGTCCCAGGCAATCTGCCAGGTGAAAGGGAGGCGAGTGTGACCAAGCACTGCCCCTGCAGTGGGGATCCTGCAACAGGAGAGGCAGGACCGTTCACCAGGGAAGGGGCAGCCTCTCCAGCAAACGCTGCTGGAAGCTGAGGTCTCTGGGCAGGAGGGCGACGCTGGCCCCTAGCTCACGCCACACACAGGAAGCTCACGCCTAGCAGTGACTAAGAACCCAGAGGCACTAAAAAAAGATCAGTAAATTGTAAAGTAAAAAAGATTTGGTTTCTTTGGACACATTTGGTGAGAATATTAAATATTTGCAATATAAATTGCAGATAAAAGGTTCATACACTTAATACATAAATTCGAACAAGAAAAAAACAAATATACTATAGGAAAATGGGCAAAAGATAAGAATAGACAATTCATAAAGTAAATAACATATGTGAAATGTCCCACTTCACCTGGCATCAGACATAAAACCCATGCCACACTGAGGCCCCCCAGCCCCCAGGCACCACATCCAGGCCCGAGCTTTGTCCTGGGGGGAGGCTGTGGGCAGATGGGGGCAGCGTGCAGGGCCCCACGGAGGGCACGTGAGGGCACGACATCTCCAGCCTAGCAACCCCTACCCCAATTTCCCTGAAGACACACAAATGACACAAGCACCAGGCTCTCACCGCACCATCGCTCCTAACCGCACACTAACTGGAAACGCCTGCACTGAACACGGGACTGCTGGGCCGCCACACTCAGGAGGCTGTGAAGGGGGCCACCTCTGGGGCCCGAGGTCCAGGGCACCCTTCCAAACAGAAACATAGGAGATAAACCAGAAAACCTCCTGCAAGAGGTAGGTGGGGGCACGGAGAAGGTCTGGGGGCTCCTTCTCTGAATATAAATACCTTTTGAATAGTTTTGTCTTTTGAAAGCATGTTAAGGGTCTACATGTTTAAAAAACAAAATTAGGGACTTCCCTGGCAGTCCAGGGGTTAAGACTCGGCGCTTGCACTGCCGGGGGCCCAGGTTCAATCCCTGGTTGGGGAACTAAGATCCCATAAGCTGAGTGGGCATGGCCAAAAACACCAAACCAAAACAAACCAAAACAAAATTAATAAGAATGGAAAGGGAGAGGAAAAAAAACCTCAAACTGAAACAAACGAACGCAACCGTATTTCGATGAACCTCATAACCACAACAAGAGGGAAAAGAAAGCTAACCCAGTGTGAACACAGGACCAGACTCCATTCCTGCTCCTGGGTGGAGGGCGCGTGTGGGCGTGCAAATAAATCCTGAACACTTTTCTAGTACGTGTATATATATATATATATATACACACACACACACACACAACTCTGTAGCAGAATGGGCAAGCGACTTTGAAACCATCTTGGACATATTATCAGTTGAACAAACGAGTCACTGCACTGAGGCTCTTGGAAACAGGGCTCTCCTGGAGGAGGAGCAGGGCTGTGGTACAGGAGGTGGCAAGAAAATGCCCCAGAAAAGGACCGGGACTGGAGATGCCCGCGCGAACTCAGCGTTTCTAGCCCTACTGCTAAAGGGTCAAGAAACACACATATCGCGGGAGCCACGAGCACACGCGCTGGTCCTTAGACCCTAGTCTTCCCTTGGGGAACGGGGCCCCTCAGAGAAACAGCTGATGGGGGGTGGGGGGGAGGCAGCACAGGATGCACCTGGAGCCCGGGGAAGCCACCAGGAATCACAGGGGCCAGCCTGGCGGAGTCTCACCGGCCCATCTGGTACAGCAGAGCACCAAGTCATTAAGTGCGGGATGAACGACAAACCACGTAAAACAGAACGGAATTTGTGGTTCCACACTGAGAGGGATCCACAGGTGAACACAGCAATGGGGAGGAGGGGCTCCCGAGGGACGGTGGGCACTGGCCGGCCGGTGTGGACCGGGTGCCGTGGCTGGGAAGCCGTCCAGCTCCGCACCCACCCCAGGAAGGCCCAGGTCAAGGAAGAAACGGTGGAAGCCCCGGAACTGGCGAGGAGCACGGCAGCGAGGCAAACAGCCATCGTGCCGAGAGCAGGTGGGCGGCAGGCGGCCGTGAATCTGCAGAAGGACACACTCTGCTCAGAAGTCATCAGAAAAACCAAACCGAGTGCTCTACCTTAACAAGGGTGACTTTCCTGAAAAAGGGTCTAGGTCACAAAAGGCAGAGAAAGGAAGCGGAAATCTTCCAGGTTACAAAACACAAAGGAGACGTGCAGCAGACTCGGGGTAAGCGGTGCTGGAGGGGCCGGAAACGCCATGAAGGACGGCAAGGAGCCAGCGGCCAAAGCCGGACCAGGCGGCACAGGAGGCGGGTGTTTCCCATCGCACAGATTTACGCACGGCGCCTCCTGTCCTGGGAGACGTGAGCAAACACGGGGCTGGACGTGCGTGCCCCCCCAGATGACTCAGAACCGTGCTGTTTGTGGACGGAGCAGCGGCCGCACGGCGGCACAGAGCGTGAATCTGGGTAAGGGGACCTGATGCTCAGAGCGCTCTTCCTGTTCGTGCAACTTGTGGGATTATTCCCAAATAAAGCCATAAGTTAGAAGAACGCAAGTGATGATCTGTGGCCGCGGCCTCGGCGTGGATGCCCAGAGGGCGCCTAAGGGGCTGGGCCCGGCTGAGGGCTGGCAGCGTGGCCACTGCCCGAGGAGAAGCCCTCCCTGCTCTGCAGCCCACTGGCGACGGAGGTGGGGCTCCCAGGGATGCCAGACGCAGAGGGCAGCACCCAGCTCCTCGGGGAGGAGAGTGGGGCCAGGCCGCGTAAGCAGGCAGGACAGCACTGACAAGCCGGGGAAAAGCCTCCTGCTTCGCTGGCCCCCGGTAAGTCAGCCTCCTTACCTCGTGCTAGATCCTGAAATCCGAGACTCCTGCAGGCCAGCATGATGGCTCTCACATTCGTACTCCTGTGTCTGGGACATCGCAGCCTTTTCCCGAGGACCCGGGTGGACGGATGTCAGCAGTCAGTGGGATGCCCTCAGCGTCAGTCGGGGAGGCACCGCCCTGAGAGCGAGCAGAAGCCACATTGTTACGCCCTTGGGTTTGGGGAACCAGTAACTCCCAGCCTAGCCCCTCACGGCCCAGGTCGCCGGCGAGAGCGAGGCACGCTCATGCCCGAGCTGGTTTCTGGGCTTCCTGCGCCCGACCCTGAACCCCAGCCGGCATCCGGCCCCTGCCCAGCCCCCGCGGAGGGCATCCAGACCCCCTCGCCAGCTGGCCCGAGGCAAGCTGCCTGCCCCCTCCGAGAGCAGTGCTCTTGCCTGGTAAACAGGGACGGCACTCCCCACCTGGCGCTACCGTGTCCGCAAGTGAGAGGCACACGGCCCGCCCTCGACTGGGCAACACTCAAGGGTGATCTATGCACACGCAAGGCCCCCAGATTTAGGACAGAGGGGGCTGTTCAAAAACGGTGCTGCACTGACACGATTTACACATGGGAAACAATGAACCTTGACCCCTACCTCATCCAATACATTAAACTCAATTCTAGGTAAACCGATGCTCTGAACATTAAAAGTAAGATAGTAAGACTTTTAGAAAAAATGCAGAAGAAAATCTTTGTGGTTTTAGAGTAGGTGCACATAATCAGACACAGAAAGCCACTAACCACAAAAGAAACATTAACAAATTGGACTATAATATTAAGAAGCTCTGCTTATAAATTTTTACCATTATGACTATTACTCAGCCATAAAAAAGAATGAAATCATGCCATTTGCAGCAACATGGATGGACCTAGAGATTTTCATACTAAGCGAAGTAAGTCAGAAAGAGAAAGATAAATACCATATGATGTCACTTGTGTGTGGAATCTAAACTACGACACAAATGAACTTATCTACGAAACAGAAACAGACTCACAGACATAGAGAACAGACTTGTGTTGGCAAAGGGGGGGGTGGGGGAGGGAAGGACTGGGAGTTTGGGATGAGCAGATGCAAACTAGGATATAATGAATGGATAAACAACAAGGTCCTGCTGCAGAGCACAGGGAACTATATTCAATATCCTGTGATAAACCATCATGGAAAAGAATATGAAAAAGAATATATATATGTATAACTGAATCACTTTGCTGTACAGCAGAAATTTACACAACATTGTAAATCAACTATACTTCGATAAAATTTTTAAAAATAAATTTTTTCCATTACAAGAAAAAAGACAAATCCAGGGTAGGAGATATTTGATGCATAGAGTATGCATAATACATTACATAAATGTGGGTACATTATCTGATCTGACAAAGGACTATTTCCAGAACATACAAAAGATTCCTAGAAATAGATAAGAAAAAAACATAATCAATAGAAAAAAGGACAAAAGACTTGAAAGCACACTTAACAACAAAAAAACCTAAATGACTAATAAACACACAGAAGTGTGCTCCACCTCATTAGTCATCGGGAAATGCTAGTTAAAAGCACAATGGGACACCAGCGTGCCCACCAGAATGGCTAGCATGGAAAAGAAACCCTATCCCACGCTGGCAAGAGTGTGGAGGCCCACCGGCCGCAGGACACTGGTTAACACCCTCCAACCGGGTTGGCAGCACCTCCTGGGCTGCACGTACCCCGAGGCCCTGTCATCCAGGGCTGCCACTTCCAGCGACAGGGGCCAGCAGAGGCCACATGGCCGCTCACCAAGACCTGCACATGGCACTCCCAGCAGCCGCAACGGGAAACTGCCAGATGCCCATCACAGCAGAAATGGCACACGGGAGTTGCCCCCGACAACCCGGGTGTGGCTCCCGGGGGGTGAGAGACAGGAGCCTGACACACTGGAGTCACCAGCACGATCCCCTTACATAAGTTCAACATCAGGCACACGAGCCTCTGCGGGCATGCATCAGAAGCAGCCGCCTCTATGCCGGGTAGTGACAGGTGGTCCCAAGGGGCAGGGCCACCGTTGCGCATGTGTTGGTTTATAAAAGCTCTCAGAGGGACTTTCCTGGTGGTCCAGTGGTAGAGAATCGCCTTCCAACTAAGCTCGCACGCCACAACTACTGAGCTCGCGTGCCTCAACTAGAGAGCCTGCATGCTGCAAACTACAGAGCCCACGCACTCTGGAACCCACGCGCCACAACTACAGAGCCCACATGCCCTGGAGCCCGCGTGCCACAACTAGAGAAGAGAAAAACCTGCATGCCACAACTAGAGAAGAGAGAAGCCTGTGCGCCGCAACGAAAGATCCCACAGGCCGCAACTAAGACCCGATGCTGCCAAAAATAAATAAATTAATTAAAAAAAAAAGAGCTCTCGGAGTTCCATGCCATCGCTTTCACACATTTTTGTCCACGAGCCTCACTTCAGTAAAACGTCTGAAGGGCCGAGGAGCAGCAGCAGTGTCGCAGGGGACACCTGCCCCTTGCGCCCCGTCCTCCTCACAGCTGCGGGCGGGACGAGGCCGGTCCACAGACCCTATCTGCGCTAATCAAGGCGGGGATAAAACAGGTTCAGGGCACGAGGTGGGAACACAGCCAGCCAGGGGCCTGGGACAAGGGGCGCTGCAGGCCAATCAGACACTTCCTCTAAGGCCCAGAAGGGCTGTGACGCCCCATGTCCCACCCGACGCCACTCAGTTCCTGGGCTGGAGGACAGGCTCCCAGCCGCCACTGGAATGTCCACACAACTACCAGGAATGCTTAAGACTGCCATTTTTAAAAAATGAAACAAGTCTTTCTAATTGTCTAAGAGAAAATAGGTGACCTTCTTGTATGGCTTCAACATTAAAAAAAATAATAATAAATAAAACAGCACCATTAGTGAAATTTTGGAAAAAGTAAAAGGTACCTACCACAACCTGAGAGCAACTCAAATCAATGTCTTCAAACTGTGCACCTCCTTTCACTCATCTGCCATCCTTCCCGGCTGGTCCAGAGCAGCAAGGCTACCACCTCCAGTGCATCTGGCTGCCCTCCTCGTTTCAGTGCCAGCTAAGGCATCACCTCCTCCAGAAAGCCTTCTCCAATCTGGGAGAGACACCTCATCTTGGTGACCCAAATGCCCTGGGTCTGAAATCAGGTAGTGTTGGCCCTCCAACTTTGCTCTTCATTTTTGAAGTTGTTTTAATTATTCTAGGTCCTCTGCATCTCCATATGAATTTCAGAATCAGCTTCTCAGTTTCTCCAGAATAGGCTGCTATGATTTTGCTTGCAGTTGCATTGAATCTACCCATCAACATGAAGAAAACTAACATCGTAACAATTCTGAGTCTTCAAATCTGTGAACAGGGCATATCTCTCCATTAGTCACTAATTTCTCTCAGCAATGTTTTGTAGTTTTTTTTAAGTGCAGAGATCTTGTACATATTTAGTCAAATTTACCTGTATTTCATATTTTTGACACTAACAAAATATAAAACAATTTCCAATTGTTCGTTACTAGTACAGAAGTATATCATTTGGTTTTGCATATTGGTAACCTTGCTAAACTCACTCATTAGCTCTAATTGTGCCCTCCCTTTCAAAAATTTCATTAGAATTTCTACATAGATGATCATGTCAATGGTGAACACAGACAATTTTACTTCTTCCTTTCCAGTATGGATCGTTTTCTTTTTCTTCCTTCCCTGCCCTGGCTAGACCCTCCGCTAAGATGCTGACTAGGATGGGTAAGAGCAGACACAGGTGCCTCATTCCTGATCTCAGGGGAAGCAGCCAGTGTCTCACTACTAAGTACGATGTTGGACTTCCCTGGTGGCGCAGTGATTAAGAATCCGCCTGCCAATGCAGAGGACACGGGTTCTAGCCCTGGTCCGAGAAGATCCCACATGCCGCGGAGCAACTAAGCCCATACGCCACAACTACTGAGCCTGCGCTCTAGCGCCCGTGTGCCACAACTACTGAAGCCCGCACGCCTAGAGCCCGTGCTCCACAACAAGAGAAGCCACCACAATGAGAAGCCTGCACACAGCAACAAAGAGTAGCCCCCACTCGCCGCAACTAGAGAAAAGCCCACGTGCAGCAATGACGACCCAACGCAGCCAAAATAAAACTTAATTAATTAATTAAATTTATTTTTAAAAAAGTATGATGTTAACTGCAGATGTTTCATAAATGTCCTGTGTTAGGTTGAAGAAATTTCCTTGAATTCCTAGTTTGCGGAGTTTTTTAAAAATCAGAAATGGATGTTGGATTTTGTAAATCGTTTTTACCATGTCTGCTGAAATGATCACATGAGTTTTCTTTTTTGGTTTCAGAATAGTTGAATTCCATTGATTAACTTTCTAATGTTAAACCAACCCTGTATTCCTTGGACAAATCCCAATTGGTCAGGATATATTATCACTTTTATATATTGTTGTATCACGTATATATATTGTATATATTATATATTGTTAACAAAATAAAATTTTGTTAAGAATTTCTGCATCTATGTTCATATGGAAGATTAGTCTGTACTTTATTCTTCTTGTGATGTCTGTCTGGTTTTGGTATCAAGATAATACTGCCAAAATAAAATGATTTGAGAAATATTCCCTCCTCTCAATTTTCTGGGAGAGTCTGTGCAGAATTGCTATTGTTTCTTCCTCAAATGTTTGGTAGAATACACCAGTGAAGCCATCTGGGCATGCATTTTCTTGAGTGAGCTTTAGTGGGTTTTGTCTTTCAACGAATTTGTCCCCTTCATGTAAGTTGTCGAATTTATTGGCATAAAGTTGTTATAGTATTCCTATATTATCTCTGTCAGATCAATAGAATCTGTAGTGATGCCATCTCTTTTGTTCCTGATATAGGTAATCTATGTCTTTTCACTCTTTTACCTAATCAGTTTGGTCAAAAGCTTGTCAATTTTACTGACCTTGTTTAAAAAAAGACAGTTTTTCACTTTATCAGTTTTCTCTATTATTTTTCTGCTTTGTTTGATTAATTTCCACTTCGATCTGTTACTGCCTTTCTTTGCATTCTTTTGGATTTAATTTGCTCTTTTTCTAATTTAAGGTAGAAGTTGAGTTCAGTGATTTGCAACCTTTTAAAATTTTAATCCAATTTAGGCATTTAGTGTTATAAAATTTCCTTTAGAGTACAGCTATCACAATATCCCACAAATTTTGATATGCTATATTTTCATTTTCACCCAGTTCAAAAGCTGTCTCATTTCCCTTTTGATTTCTCCTTTGACTCGTGGATTATACAGAAGTATGTTATTTACTTTCCCAATAGCTGGTGATTTTCCAGATTTTTTTTTTTTTAATATTTATTTATTTGGTTGCTCCGGGTCTTAGTTGCAGCAGGCAGGCTCCTTAGTTGTGGTACGCAAACTCTTAGTTGCGGCATGCATGTGGGATCTAGTTCCCTGACCAGGGATGGAACCCAGGCCCCCTATATTGGGATCGCGGAGTCTTATCCACTGTGCCACCAGGGAAGTCCCAGATATTTTTATAGTTTCTAATTTAATACTGTTTTTGTCAAAAAAGTTATGCTGCAGAAAAATGGTCTATCTTGGTAAATATTTCATATGCACTGGAAAAAACATGCTGTTGGGTGGAATGCTCTATATATGTCAATCAGGTCAAGTTGGTTGATTGTGCCAACACTAATTTTCTGTCTACCTGTTCATCAGTTACTGAGGAAAGGGTACTGAGCGCTCCAACTATAATTGTGGCTTTGCCTATTTCTTTTTGCAGTTCTCTAAGTTTTTGCTTCACATGTTTCATAGCTCTGTTATTAAGTACATAAAATTTATAGTATCTTCTTGAGGAATTAACCTCTTTATCATTATGAAATAGCTTTACCTGGTAGTTTTCTTTGCTCTGGAATGAGTACATTTGATATTATTACAGCAGGTCCAGCTTTCTTTCCATTAGCATTAGAATTGTATCTCTTTTGCCTTTCTTTTACTAACCTATTTGTCTCTTGATATTTAAAGTGGGTTTACTGGGTAAGCCAGCATATAATTGGGTCGTGCTTTTTTATGCAATCTGACAATTTCTGCTGTTTAACTGGGGTGTTTAAACCATCTATATTTGTGATTGTTGACAAGGTTATGTTGAAATCTACCCTCGTTTCCTGTTTTTGATTTCTCCCATCTGTTCTTTGTTCCCCCTTTTCCTCTTTTTCTGCCTTCTTTTGAATTATTTTATGTGATTCAATTTTATCTCCACTGTTGACTTATCAGCTGTATGTAATTCATTGTTTTGCTATTTTAGTAGCTGCTTTGGGGTTTGTAGCATCCATATTTAATTGATCATAGTCTGCCTTCAAGTGAAATTATATTTCTTCAAGCATATGAGTTTGCCATTTCTCCTGGCCTTTGTGCCATTTTTGTCATACATTTTATTCTATTTATGTTACAATCCCCCAACTCTGTTAAATTGTTATTTTTAGTTAAATAATTATGTTTTAAAGAGATGCCATTTAAAGAGAATTAAATAATAAGAAAGTGTCATATATTTAGTCATGTAGGTATGTTTCCAGGACTCTCCATTCTTTCACATAGATCGGATTTCCATCTGGTTTCAGTTTCCTGCAGCCTGAAGAATTTCCTATAACAGTTCTTGCTGTGAAGGTCTTTCAGCTTTTGTATGTTTGAAGTACCTTTATTTCACCTTCATTTTAGAGATATTTACCCTGGTGTCGGCTCCTAGGCGGACAGTTTTCATTCAGCACTTGCACACGGTGCTCCGCTGTCTCCTCATTTGCGTTGTTTCCAAAGAGAAATCTGCCATCGTCTGTATCTTTGTTCCTCTGTGTGTAATTATGTCTTTTTTTCTGGCTGCTTGTAAGACCTTTCTCTCCATCACTGACTCGGAGCAATTTGATTATGGTGTGTCTGCGCATGTTCCTTGTGCTCAGGGTTTAAGATTGTTTGATCTAGGTTTATAGTTTTCATAAAATTTGGAGGCTTTTCAGCTATCATTTCTTCAAGTCGTTTTTCTGTCCCTCCCTCCCTCTCTGGGAACTCCAATTACACAAATCTTAGCCTCTGCCCACTGCCCCACAGCTCAGTCATGCTCGTTTTTTTTGCATTGTTTACTTAAGAGTACTTTTCCCCTCCTTGTTTTAGTTCGGATAGTTCTTACTGCTTTGTCTTCAAGTTCACTAATCTTTTCTTCTGCAACATCTAAACTGCTGTTAATCCCATCCAGTGTGTTTTGCATTCAGACATTTTAGTGTCAAACCTAGAAGTTTAATTTGGATCTTTCGTTCAGTGTCTTTACTTCACCAGGTCTCTACTTAAAGTCTCAAATATTTCCTTGAGCTTTCTGAACATATGGAATGTAGTTATAATAACTGCTTTAATGACCTTGTCTGCTAAATCTAACATCTGAGTCAGTTTTGCATCCGTTTCAACTGAATTTTCCCTGCCTAATGAGTTGTATTTTCCTGTTTCTTTCTACGCCTGGTAATTTTGATTGGATGCCAGACACTGTGAATTTTATCCTTTTGTAAGCTGTATATTTTTGTATTCCTATAAATATTTTTGAGCTTTGTTTGGGGATACAGTTACTTGGAAACAGTGTGAAACTTTTGGTTCTTGTTTCTAAGATTGTGCAGGGGCGCATAGCAGCATTTATTCCAGGGCTACTGTTCTCCACTGAGTAGTCTGCCCAGTGCCCTGTGAATTATGAAGGTTTTCAGTCTGCCTGATGACAAGGCACTCTTCACAGTGTTGTGACAGCTCTGGGTACTGTTCCCTTTAATCCTTCTGAGTGACTCTTTCCCTGGCCTCTGGTGGTTTCCCCACACCCACACACTGATCAACACTCTGCTGGAAACTAAGAGAGACCCTCTGCACATCTCCAAGTTCTCTCTGTTTGCTGCTCTCTGCTCTCTGGCGCTCTTGCCTGCAAACTCTAGTCCACGTGCCACAACCACTGAAGCCCGTGAGCCACAACTACTGAAACCCACGTGCCTAGAGCCCGTGCTCTGCAACAAGAGAAGCCACCGCAATGAGAAGCCCACGCACAGCAACGAAGTGTAGCCCCCGCTTGCCGCAACTAGAGAAAGCCCGTGCACAGCAACAAAGACCCAACGCAGCCAAAAATAAATAAATTAAATAAATAAATTAAAAAAAAAAAAGATGATCCTGGAAGATCCCGTAGAGTCAGAAAGTAAGGAAGACTTAAGACAAAAACAAAACCCCACGATGAAGGGGTCTGCCAAAGGCACAATGGTGCTAAATAAAAGAGCTCCCAATGACCAAAGCTGGAACATTTTGAGGGAAAAAAAAAAGTCATTCCGATTATAACCCAAGGTATAAAAGGATATCTGTAAGTCCATACTGATATAAATAAATGACCAAATAAGGAAGTAAAATGGGGAGAAGAGACAAATATCCCCTGCAAACACCAATCTATGCAGACGCTCGGCCCTTAGGGACCCTCCTCCCGCGGGTGCCCCAGCCCGGCCCAGCCCGGGGAGTTCCTGGAGGGCCCCCCTCAGCCGCCTGTGCACAGCGCCCCCCAACCTGAGCAGAGGGCAGTGGTCCACGCTTTACAGAGGGTTCCGTTTGGGCACCAGGTCCTGGGCCGCGCAGCCCAATTCTTCCCAAACGTGACTCTCAAGGCGCAAAGCCACCCCCTCCACCCCAGGGGGTCTCGTGCCCTCCCTGGACGCCCTGCTGCCCAGCGCCTCGCGGTGCCTCTCGGACCATCTTCCAACTGTCTTCCGTCTGCTCCTCTCCGTGCTGCACGGCATGTCCTCTGCAAGCAGCTGTCCTGGGGACTTGCTCTTCTCGCTGTCTGCCGTTACTCGTGGGACTCTCACGTCCGTCACAGCCCTTGTCCCCCAGCTCCTTTCTCAGCTCTGCCAGCGCCCTCTCCCCGCACCCTGTCCCCGAGCCCCTCCTCCTGCGCACAGCTGAGCTCCGCTCCTGCCCCGGGGCCGCCTTCTCCTCCCTCCGGTGTCTGCAGGAGGGTCCCACGCTGGCTCCTCATCACTGCTCGTCTGTAAACGAGGGCAGAGACAGGACTGAGCCGGGGCGCTCCCACCAGCTGTGTCGCTCCAGAACGCTCGACTGCCAAGTTTCCTCACAGGTTCTGCTCTGGAAATGAGTTTCTGGTCTTAGGACATTTTTTGGTTGCAAGTGACAGAAACCCAACTCAAACTGAAGACAGAGCAGCCGGCACCCGTGCCCAGTGGGGCTGTCCGGTTCCTAGGAAGCCCCGGGCCGCTCTCCCCTATTCTCTGCTCAGGCTGGCTCTCTCAAGAGCCACACAGCGACACCCCCAAACACGGCCAGAAGTTTCTTCCCTCTGGCTCCAGCAAGAGTCTCCTGGCTTCTGAGCGAGCACTGGGGCCTCAGTCTTGACTGGTGCTGCGAGGGGGCAGGTGGGAAGGCGGTTCCACGGGTATCCGAAGGCCCTCCTGCAGAAGCTCCTTTGGGTGACTGTCTGCCTGCCTGCCAGGTGACTCACTGGGAGGCCTCTTGTCAGCCCCCACAGTACGGGGGACACGGCCCAAGGCACTGCCAGAGGCCAGCATGTCCACACGGAGCGCCGATTCCCCTCTCTTCTTCCCCATCTCACCGCTTAAGAGTCTGGATCTTGTAGAAAATGCGGCTGGAGCACCTGGGCCTTCCTCCTTCAGCTCCTCTCTCACCAGGTGCCCACCCACATCCGGTTTACCCCAAGGCCCACCCAAACCACAGACCCCATTCTGCCAAGTAAATGTCGTCAACGGTGCCCCCAAAATCCTCTTTGTTGGGCGAAAACTCAGCCCTGCTCAAGGCTCTGGCTTTCGCTCATCTTCCCTGTCTGGCCGACATCCTCCTCTGGCTGTGGCTATTCCTTAGATTCACTGTAGATTAAATCCTGTTCCCTATTTTTCATTCTTTTTGTCCATTTCAGTGAGTTTCAGGGAGGAAAGAAGAATAAACAAGCCTCTACTCAGCCATCATTTCCAGAAGGCCTATGTTCCATTCTCCATGCTGTTTTTAATACGTTTTCCAAGTTCTGAACAATGAGCCCATGTCAGTTTCGTGTGGGCTGGTGGCACAAGGCCCCGCTCTCCCCGCTCAGCCAACAGGCCGGGCTGGCATTTCTGCCTCCACACCTCCCGCTGCAGCTGTTCTCACTGACCTCCCCACCCCCCCCACCCCCCAAATGCACGGGCCACGCTGTTATGCTGAAAATTGTGGCCCAACCCGTCAGCAAGTCATGGAATCAACCCGTAGGTCAGAACCAGCTTTTCAGACCTTTCTGGGAAAGGATGTCAGACCGTCCCCCACACAGAAAGGCTACTGCTGTTTGGAGTCAACTGGACGCAACGTAAAGTGAATCTCGGAGGCTGGTGCTGCCCTTCAAGCTCTCGGAAAGCTGCCACCCTGGGGATAGCACGTGGCTTCTGCCCGGCCTCGGGGTCGCATGACAGGCAATCAGGACACACAGACCCTGCTCTGCTCACCCGCGGTGTGTGTCCCCAACCCCTCACCTCCTTGGGCTTTCCTCACCAACAAAACCGCACCAGAGCCCCCGCAGGACCGTTTAGAGAGAACAATACCTCTATCACATGTTCACGAGCCAAGGTCTGGGACACAAGCTGGCCTGTGACGGGAACAGCCAAACACCAGCGTCCTGTTCGGGCTCCCCAAACCTTCCAGGCGCACAGCGCCCTGGCTCCCAGAGGAGGACGGCGCGGCAGGGCTGTCGTTCTGCACGACGCCGACGCCAGCCCTCCCGTCGCCTCCAGCGCCCACGCGACAGCCAGTCCCGACCCCTCCAGGCTGAGCCCCCAGCTGCCTCAGCCCCACAAGACGATGCGGGGGCGTCGGCGAGGGGGCGGGGGTGCAGGACAGAGACGGGGCCTCCAGAAGGAGCGCTTCGAGGCAGAGGATGTTTCCTGACTACTTCAACCTCCTTGTGATTGTTTAAGAACACACTGAATTAGAACAGTGCCTTCCGCTCGTTCCCACCCCAGCGCCCAGAGCTCTGCTCCGTGAATCAGCAGCGCGCACCGGAGCGAAAGGCCTGGCTGCTTCCATGAAGCTCGGGGGAAGCGCGGACTCTTCCCACACTCACTCCGGGGGCCACGTGGGACCGTGCGCAGCCCCGCCCACCCCCCCGCCCAGGAGAAGACAGAGGGTCCCTGAGGACAAGGAAACTCCTGAAAACGCTGTGGGACGCCTGAAAGCACAGAGAAGAGCGGCAACAGGCCGTCTGCCCAGGGCTCGGTGGTTTCCTAGGGCGCTTCTCACCCGCCCAGCGGGCGAAGGTGGCCCCGGGGCAGGTGGTCAGGCTTCCCGTGGGTCCCGTGTGGAGACGCGGACGCCTGGCGTCTCCCTGCCCCGCTCTCTGCTCAGTCTCGCGCTTCGGGCCTCCCCCACTTACGGATCTGGATGTTTTGCCTGTTTCCACGGGTGACGTAACGGGAGGCTGCGAAAGGAAGCTCCCGGCAGGGTCGGCCGGGCCGCCCTCACCCTATCCTAGCCGGCTCCCCAAAATGCTCCATGCACACCCCTCACCTGAAGGAGGTCTGCTCCCTTGAAAGTCACCGCAGGAGGGACACCCTCCCCGCCAAGGCCCCTCGAAGACCCCCTGTCGGTGAGCCGGAGGCCGGCTCCGCCCCGGGGCCCAGCTGCCCTAGCTCAAGAGGACGGGGAGCCCCTGGACCCAGCACCTGGGCTCCACAGCCCCGCCTCCTGAAGAGCGCCTGGCGCAGGGGAAGTAAAGACACCGAAAAACTCACAAACGGCTCACTGGGATGTGACGACGGCTGCCCTTTGCCAAGTGCGCACCGACCTCACCACGTGGTCGCTCGGCGCCCTTCCCCCGCTGCGCGGGCAGGTCAGCTCGTCCTTGTCCCACAGACCCGGCCGGTGCTGAGGCCGGAGCTGCGCAGGGGCAGCCGGACCGCCGCTCGCTCCTCCCCGCCCCCACTGCAGGAACGCTCCGGTCACACGTGGGCGAGAAGGTTCTTGATTCCAACTTCCTACGCGAGTTCTGGAACAGAGACGCTCTGTGCCGGCTCCTGATAGGGTCTGCTTGGAGCACGAGCCCCAGGAAGCTGCAACCCGCAGGCCGGGGGCCGAGGGGAACGCTCTGCCCGGTGCCGCCTGCGTGGCGCGGTGTGTGAGCCTCGTGAGCGTGTGAACACGTGTGAGCACGGCGCCCATCGCCCGCCGGAGCGACAGCCTGAGGCCTGATGGGGCCTGGGACGCCCGCCTCCGTGCTGCACCCCACTCCCCCGGGGCGCTGAGACGGCAAGGGCAGGGAAGGGGCCACGGCAAGGGCAGGACATCCCAAGACCCCTGCAGCCCACAGCCACTGGCGGTACCCTCGGCGGGCAGGGCTGGGCACTGGGACACTGAACAGCACCCTCCACCCACTGGTGTGTCCAGACAGACGGGAGCCGCCTCTAGGAGGCCGCCCAGCCCTGCCCTGCTCACCCCGGCCTGCTGTCCTCCCCAGCTCCACGCAAGGTGGTAGCGGCCAGCCTGCACAACCTTGCGGTCCTGCCTGCTGTGGCCTGAGTCGCTCCCATAAGCCGACTGCCTCCCTGAGGACCTCCCTGCCCCCAAGGCTGAAAGGCCAGCAGATATTTCTGGAATGCAAAGCTGGCCAATTCCCACCAGCAGACAGACCACGCGGCTGAACACAGACCAGCGAAGAGGTGGCCCAGCCAGGAGGTGGAGCCCTTCTCAGGCGGCAGCAGAGGAGGGGGCCTGCGTCCACGGGGTCAACAGCGAAACCCAGAGATGCTGACCGGCAAGGAGTCCCGAGGTCGGCAAGGTCACGTCTCAGAAACAGGAGGAAAATGTGGTTTCTGCCACAGAAGCAGCAGCAACGCCTCCCTCCCGCGACCCAGCAAGCAGGGAGGAGGGAGCGGAGCAGGAGGGAGGGTGATATGTGGTTCCCAGTCGTCCTCACAGCTCTCAGGCCCAGGGGAGCGGAGGCACGGGGTGACCACAGGCTTCGTCAGGACTCACTCGAAGTGAGGGACGAAATATGAACCAAACACGGAGGAAAGGAAAACAAAGTGGAAACCTTTTCTCTATCCGACGGAAGACCATCAGGAAACACAGATCTGGGCCCTGCACACCTGCAGACGGGGCCGGCAGTCACAGTAACAGACCCCACGGGTCCCACAGGGCCCTGTGCAGCAGGCCTGGGGCAAGCCCTTCTGTCAGACAGCGTCTGAGGGGGCTTCCCCTTCCTGGGGGCCCGGAGGGGGATGTCCCATCCAGTTCCTCGCTGAAGGTTCCAGAAAACCACTGATAAACATGAGGAACGTTTCATCAAATCAGACCGTCAGAGACTCCTTTCTGCCAAGTTCCAGTAGAAGAAGAGACGGTGCCTTCCTGGCAGGGCCAAGCCTGCCAGGCCACTGGGAGAGCTGGGACCCGTTGTGCAGGGGACACGCCCCCCACCAACACACACACAGGAGGCTTGCCCCAGGACCTACTGGGAGTAAAGACTTCAGAGAACACTGCCATTTCTGTCACAATAATGAAATAGACAGCTTTGACCAACCCTCTTAAGAGAGAACAAACACACTATTATGACAGTTCTAAACTACTGAAAAAAAATTTTAACCCATTGATGAGATAGGGAGAAAGTTCGGAACCTCAGAGGGCAAAAGCTAAGTAAAACCAGCAAGAGGGGAAATCAAGGCACCCCTCTGCTGCCTGCATCTGAGGGCCTGGCTGATCTTGAGCATTTGTACCGCTTAGAAGAGGCAGGGGAGCGAACAGAAAGCCTTGGATGTGCCCACGTGATCACCCTCTCGGAGACACCCCCAAGGCTGAGGCCCCGAAGGGCCACTAGGAAACCCAGCCCTCCCACCCTGAGGAGGCAGGAGCTGCGCGGGGGGAGGGAGAGGTCAGCCCACACCCGGGATGGAACTAAACAGACTCACAGTGTTCTAAGAGCACTGAATTGTTTGGAGGAGAGTAAAAATATCAATTAATTTAGATTTTGATAAATGAATTCTGTGTGTTAAAATATCCAGGGCAGCCACTATGGAAGCCAAGTGAATGAATTCCAACCTAGTTGAGGAGAAAAAAAGAAATAAAAAAAGATCAACCCAAAAGAAGTTAAGGGCTTCCCTGGTGGCGCAGTGTTTAAGAATCCGCCTGCCAGTGCAGGGGACATGGGTTCGAGCCCTGGTCCAGGAAGATCCCACATGCCACACGGAGCAACTAAGCCCATGCGCCACAACTACTGAGCCTGCGCTCTAGAGCTGGCGAGCCACAACTACTGAAGCCCGCGCACCTAGAGCCCATGCTCTGCAACAAGAGAAGCCACCGCAATGAGAAGCCCGCGCACCGCAACTAAGAGTAGCCCCTGCTCCCCGCAACTAGAGAAAGCCCGTGCATGGCAACAAAGACCCAACGCAGCCAAAAAATAAATAAATAAATAATAAAATAAAATAGAAGTTAAGAAAGGAGGAAAAAAGTAATCTGTCCCCAAATAACAGGACAAATAAAGTGTGAAATATGACAGTAAAAATAAATTCAAATATAATAATTTTCATAAACATAAATGGACCAGCAGTCTAGGTAAGACAAAGACTGTCAGACCAGATTTTTAAAGATCCAGATACATTCAAACATAAGGATGTGAAACTGTGAAGGTCAAGAATGGACAAGACACTCTGACCTGAGGGAAAGCCGGTGCGGTCCTGGGGTGTGGGCAGAAGACACCTCCAGAAGCAGGCCTGACGGGCCGGCCCACCGCACGGTGGGGTCGGGGGGCCTCACATCCGTGAGAAGGAAGAGCCGGCACAGCTAACCAGGCTTCATCTCAGGGGACCATCCTTGGAACATCTCTGAAAACGGACCCCATACCAGGGCATAAAAGTCAGAGCTCCCAACAAAGGTCAAAGGCCCAGCGGCTCAGGCACAGCCCCACCCATGGGATACAGCAGTGAGTCAGGGAGTGCGAAGGCCCGGCCCCAGCAGTCATCTGTGGTCACAGCTCGTGGGAAAAAGGAAGATATATGCACCGCTTCCACAGCCTCAGGGTCACGGCTGAGAAGCGACCTTTTGGGGAGGGACGGGAAAGCTGGCAGGACCATCATGTGCTACGAACAGGTGAGGCTGCAGCTGCCTGCTGCGGCGTCCTCTCTAAGGAACCTAGAACCACGGTCATCCCAAGGGCACCGGTCTGCACCTGCGCACCACCCCACCGCGCTCCGGGGGGCGCCTGCGCTCCCTGTGCAGCACACATGGGAGAGCAGGTCACGATAGAGACAGCCTTCTGTATGCACAAGGGCAATCACCCCACAAGCAACTATGAGGACGAGGACGGGGTGGGGGCAGGAAGCGTGGAACCCACAACTCAGCAGGTGGCCTGAGTGCAACACGACACTGCCCCGACCGCCCCGACCGCCTGTGAAGACGCATTTGCTCCACAAAACTGCCTCAGCTAAACTGGCACAGACCTTGCCCTGGCTACATCATTTACTGAGCGCCTACTGTATACAGTAAAACGCTTGGGAAGAGCTGTACAAACACCATCACATTTCCTCTTGCACACCTGGGGACGCGGCAGCTGTGTCCGTCCTCACCTTACAGGACAGAAAACAAGGTCCCGTTTCTAAAAGGCCAGCGTCTGAGCTCACGTTCCGGAGCTCCTGCTGGGCCCAGCACGTGCCACAGGAGCTGGCCTGTCTGTCTATGCTTCTCTCCCTCCTGTCTGCTAGGAGCCCTGGTCCCTGGGGCTCTCCAGGTGTGTGGTTTTTTTTTTTTTTTAACGTCATTAGATTTTTTTTTAATATTTATTTATTTATTTGGCTGCGCCAGGTGTTAGTTGTGGCACGTGGGATCTTTGTTGCGGTATGCAGGATCTTTAGTTGCAGCACATGAACTCTTAGTTGCAGCATGTGGGATCCAGCTCCCTGACCAGGGATCGAACCCAGGCCCCCTGCATTGTGAGCGTGGAGCCTTAGCCACTGGACCACCAGGGAAGTGCCCCTCCGGGTGTCTGAGTGGAGGCCCCGCCTGCACCCTTCCCCATGGGACGGGTGCAGGGCAGAAGCAACGTCCCCGAGGATCCCAGGAGAAGACACGCCCTGCCTGCTGGAAGCGCCAGCTTGGGGCTCGGGGCCTGCAGCTGCTGGGCCACTTTGTCCCCAACAGGGAGAGGCTTCTCAAAAAAAAAAAGAGGAGGCAGAAATAAATAATAGGAAAAAAGAGAACGACCACCTGGCATCTGGATCCAGCCACCCCTGAAGGAGGTACTTCTCAGTACCTGTCCAAATGAGAGGACACGGATCCCTTGTCCTAAAGCTGGGATGCACTGGTGATCAAAAGAGCCCTCCTGGGGCCATTTAAGCCCCCACACCTGCTGATGTTATGAGGCGGCAGGGAAGAGAGAGGGAAGGGGGAGAAGGGGGCCAGGGCACAGTGGAAGGGAGTCTCCAATCCCACCCCTTCTCCAAGGGCCTTGGTTGCAGCAGGCTGCCCCTCCAGGCTGCGGTACAAAAGGTAAGGAGGATTCACCAAGTCCTCAAAAAGCTGCACCCCCGAAAGAGCTGGCGCTTGCGGAGTGGCTGGGGGCATGCAGGCTGTCACCCAGCCTGTCACCTCAACGTGGATAGCGCCCAGGGCGGCTCCTCGTTCTGTGGTCATCGTAATATCCAGAGTGAAGCCACTGAAGGGCTGGGACCGAATGACAGGAAAGCGGCAGCAAACACTCAGAGCTGGAGAGCGGTTCTCACACCCGGAGGAGACAGCGATGCCCAGAGATGGTCGCTCCGCCACCACGAAGGGCCACCAAAGAGAGGACGAAACAGGACAACGCAGCCTCAGGCACACAGACACCCGAGCGAAAGGAGACCCAGACACAGCCGTAGTGGAAGAACTTAAACCTCTCCCTGGATAACCAACAGAGTAAGCAGAGGACAAAATCAGGCCCACAGCTGTCCCGAGCGGAGCTGACCTGCAGGTAAGCGCGCTGCCAGCCCCCTCTGGTGTCTGCGTAACCTCAGCCGCCAGCCGCTTCCCGACCCCGTCAGCCTTGGGGTTTTAAACAGCGCACACGGGATGGATCATGTGCTCCTCGAGATCTCAACTGTTGCCCTGATCCCCAGAGCTGCCGGTTCACTCTCCACGGGCTTTTTCTTAGAAAACTGGGAGAAGTTTTCTACATGTTCAGAGCAGGGCGTCATCCGCTGCGGCGCCCCGTGCGACGGATTTCCCGCTTCGCCGCACACCACACGGCGCTCGACAGGTGCACGAGTAGCAAGCGGGGTGGCAGCACGGGCCGAGCCAGGGCAGCACGACGGGTGCAAGAGGCAGGGAGGCGGCGCGTCAGGGCAGCTGCCACACCAGCAGGCGCTGACTCAGCGCGTCAAGCAGGTGGTCGGCCACACGCACCTGGGTCGGGACGAGGTCCACGTTTTGGACGCAAGCTTAGGAGAAACCAGCACACAGCAGGAACTCCACTTTCCTGCCCAGCGTGTTTGCGGGCACAGCGAACGAGCAGAGACGACAGAGGTAAGGGCTCGAGGAGGCGACGAAGCCCGCGTGGAGAGGGTGCTGGCAGCCTGCGGAGGCAGGCGGTGGCGGACGGGCTCAGGAGAGCAGGGAGGAGGGACAGCAGGTACAGGTGCGCCAGGTACAGGGATGCGGGGTGGTAGCCTGGGGAGAGGCCAAGAGCTGTTTTGTTCGTTTTTAAGCTGTGAGGACCAACAGCAGGCGGCACCGGAAAGCACCACGACAAAGGTGGGCAGAGGGCACCGACGTGGCATCACGGGGCCTCGTTTCAGCTGAAAAACTCCAGAACACTTGTTACTGAGACGCGTGCGCCGGAGCTGACAGGCTCCTGCTGGCATCACAGAATCCCGGCCCAGCGTGGGGTGCCCAGGGACAGGCCCTGCTCCGGGAGACCTTCGACACACTCTCCACTGACCTCTCTTCACACCAAGACTCTGGACGTCCTCACACGAGCAGCCTGTCTACTTCAAATGCGAGTCCAGAAAGCAAGAACCGTCTTCTCCAATCCCCCCGGAGCCTAGGCGCCCGTCCTCCCTGGGCCTGACCTCTCCAGGCACTCAGCTGGCAGTACACGGAGCTGGGGGAGCCCACAGACGGGCACACGTGGAGCGAGGCGTCCTCCAAGGGCGCTGCAGTGGAGCCGGTGAATATGGGAAGTGAAGAGGACCCTCCAGCCCAGCCGCTGAGGGCAAGCCCGGGGTCCCGGCAAACAGAGGCGGCCGGCGGGCACAGCGTGGGCTCCGTGCTCTGCACCTTCCACCCACAGGCAGCCCCGGGCACTGCCGTTTTGGGACCGCCTTCCCTTCTGCGAGACCTTCTTCCTGGCTCCCATTTCTTCTCTCTGTTTCCTGAAAAAGGGCAGGTGGGAGCTAAGTTTTTGAAAATGTATGTGTCCGAAAAGGCCTTTATCCTACCTGGACAGCTGATGGGCTGTCTGGCTGGGTCAGAGTTTATTGCGTCAGGTTTGGAGGTGCCTCCGAGGTCCCCCGCTCCTGCCAGCCAGCCTGCCCCACGCCTTCGCAGGGACCCTGCGCTCCTCATCCTCCTGACCCTGTGGTGCTGAAGCTCCTGGACCAGCTGGAGCGGCCTCTACTGGTCTTTTCATTTCCTCCTGTTTGTGTCTTTCTGTTCTCCTTCTGGATGATTACATTCGCTTCTTTCACTGCACCTTTCACGCTGCCCTCCCACCCGTACTCTGCCCCGTCCCCTCCTGCACAGCACGGCCTGCTCTCGGGGATGCAAGTCCTCTCACCTCAGAGACGTTGATGATGCTTCCCCACTTCCTTTTGGAAGCTCAGCTCCAAATCTGGGCCTGGTCAGGGCGGTACACTGGCCCACTGGACGGGGGCCCGAGTAGGCCTCTCTGGCTGGACTCTCCCCGCCAAAAGCTGGTGCGGAGGGAAAGGCCTGGCCGCCAAAGTCCTGGGCAGGCACCTGCATCCTCACCGGTGCCAGAGTCCCCGCGCCCGTGACCTCTGTCTCCTCTCCCAGGAGGAAAGATTTCACACGCCTCCTAGGACAGGGAGGGGCAGCTGTCAACTCCAGGCAGCGAGGGAGAGGATCTAAGCACACCACTACTTCTCAGACAGCCCTGGGAGGACCTCCATGGTGCCCCACGGGCTTCCTCCCGAGTCTGTCCTAAGTGCCACCAGCATTTGGAATGCTCACCTCAAGTCTTAGGATTCTTTTTTTTTAACCTCCTTTCTCCTCTAATAACCAAAAGCAGGTGTGAAGCGCCTCTCTGCCCATCCTACACGTCCACAGGGCGCTCACCCTTCGGGGCTCACATGCACCCCACGGCTCCTGGGCCACGCCGTGGCTGCCACTTGAGGCCGAACCTCCTCCGGCGTCCAGTCCCCGTGGACCTTCCCCAGCACCCGCACCGCCCTGCGCACACCAGCCTCCACGTGTCCCTCTGGGAGGTGGGCAGGCGCCGACCACGTGAAGCCCTACTGCCCAGGGATGGTCAGCGATTTGCACCCGCACCCTTTACCGTCCAAGCACAGGCTCCAAACTCAAGGAAGGGTGGGAGCCCCCAGGAAGCCTGCCCAGCCCGTGGCACTGGCTTGAGCGCTGCCTCCCCCATGAGTGTCCCAGGGATGCTCAGCTCTGCCCAGCTCTGAGCTCACGCTGAATCCTGACCTGCAGTGACCAAGACAACAGCACCACGTGGGCGACCAGAGAGCCCCTTGCGAGGCTGTGACCCCATGAAGCTCTGCAAGGCCCCCCTGCCTGAGGCGAGACTGCCAGGGTCATGCAGACATGGGACAGGAGAGTTTGGCCAGTTATAAAAGAAGGGTTTATTCTGGATGATGTGATAGCTGCCAGGGTTCAACTGTCAGGAGCATTTGCTAATAGAATAATTCAAAATGTGAAGCATTTAAATTGCATTAGTTGTAAAAGTCGTAAGTGCAACGTGGGCTAGACAGACCTCCTGCAGTCACCGCCCTTCACCACTGGGACCGAGGCACCAGCTCCCACTCTGGCCCACACGTAAAGGGCAGCAGTTCCACACTGTGAAGACCAGTCGGGGCCACGTCCAGCACAGGGACCAACAACCCAGATCTTAAGCAGTGTTGCCTCTGCTTGTTCCATATGAAGGCCACGAGCAGCACGGTCTTCCCAGAATGAGGCTTGGAACTCAGCCTCTCGGGCAGGACATTGTCATGACACACACAGGCTCCGGGACCACCCTGCATCAGCACAAATCACGTGGCCAAGCCCCTGCGCTGGGGCAGACAGGGCTCGAGACAGGGGCTGCAACTCCCACGGCAAAAGCCTCGAGGAGGGAGCAAGGGACCAGGCAGCTGGTGGAATCCACAGAGGCTGCAGGGCTGCGACACATCACCAGGCCCCTCGGCGCCCGCTGACCCAAGTCCTCTGCACCACCGGTCACGTGGTCTTCTCTGCCTCAGCGGGCACTACTTCAGGGGCATCACAGGGGAGAAGACCTGAGTGGTCACATGCATCTCTGTTTTAAGATGCCCACCTGACACTCTCCATCCAATGATGGAAGAGCATTCAGCAGGCAAAGCTCATGCTGAGGACAACCAGAAAACTAAATCTAGAAAAAAGGTTTAAAGAAATCTACTTGGAGGCAAGGAAATGCTACACAGCAGCCAGGACCCAAGGGGCCAAGGCCCCGGCTGACCCTGGGGGAAGGGAGCCTACTCCGGGGACCTGGGGGGCGGGGGGAAGGTGCTGAGCCTGGGCATCTGGCTGAGGCGGCGGGCAGGCAGGCAGCGAGTGGCAGCATAGCCGGCAGCACCCTAGGGGTCCATCTGGGCCGGGCCCACAGTGTCGCTGGGACTTCTGCAACAAGGCGTTAACTTTAAATATCCGTGACCGATGGATTCATGAAAACAGATGACAAGACCAAAGAAGTGGAATCCACAGAAAGGGCTCACATGCAAAACACAAAAACTGAAACTGAGAACTCCACCGTTGGGTTCATGGACAGATGGACACTGCAGACGCAGCTCGGGGAGCTGGGAAAAGAGCCAATAGATGGTCCAACCGCAGCTACAGAGAGGAAAAGGGTGGAAAAACCGAAGAGACAGACACATGGAAACCGTGAGAAGGGGCGCCACGCGTGTTCCCATGGCCAGAAGCAATATGCGAAAAGATGACGGCCAAGAATGTCCCCAAACTGACCAAAGACATCAAGCGACCAACTCAAGGAGTGCTGCGGGCACCTGAGAGTCTTGATTACATCAGGCCTGCGCTGCTCCACCCACCGTCATTTCCTTAGCTGAGCTTTCCAGTCTCCTATTTCTAAGGCGGCCAGTTATCCTAGGAAGATGCCAAGTACTGCAGCCTCTCCCAGAACCCACCCTCCCCATCGCCACCTGCCCAGCCCACTGGCACTGTCCCGCCCTGTTCCCGTCTCACGTGGTACCCACAGCACCGCCCTGGGTCCCTCTCTCCCACCTCGCTTAACACCTGGTTCCTCACGCAAAATATAAAGTTACTTTTCTCTCCCCGTTCCTACCACACCAACCCCAAACCTCCAAAATACCAGCAAATGTGAGTGAAGAATCAGCAGCAGTACCGGGAAAGGGGTGGGAGCATGTAAAGGAAACAAGGGAGAAACTGGCAATCAGGTCACCTGGGCGGCTCGAGCTGTTCCCGCCGCTGGGGTGAGGGAGCAGCACAGGAAGAAACCGGCCCTGGCCCCTAGCACTCCTAACGTCGCCTGCAATGCAGGTGCCGTGATGCTGAAGGCTCCCGGACGGCGGGGGCGGCAACCGCCACGGAGAACAGTGGAAACGCGCGGGCGCGAGGAACACGCTCAGAGGCACGCTCCGCCGCTGGGCGCTGCCGTCGCCAGGGGCCGCCCTTCACCGCACACGGTAAAGAGCATCCTGGTCGTTGCCAGGACGGGGAGGACAGGGGCGTCAGTGGGCAGAGCACCACCCTGGAGGTCACCTTCCGTCGGATTCTGAACTTACTGCTTCCCAGACCTCTAGACTCCAGAACCGCTACTGAGAAGTGCAAAGTCATTCGGATGCTCAATTCTCTGTCTCTTTCTCTCTGAAAGCCCTGCGAGGGCTTTCCATCTGTCCGAGCCTTCCATCTGTCCGAGCCTTCCATCTGTCAGAGCCGTCCATCTGCCCGAGCCGTCCATCTGTCCGGAGAGCTGCAGAGTGTCGAGCCCCTTCGACAGGGTTCCCAGACTTCAGTACTCTTCTCTGTTCTCCCACCCCAAATCTGGGTTCTGCTTCATCTGGCACCCCTGCTGTTGCTGTGTAGTCTCTCTCTGAACCCTACAAAGTATAATTATTTCATGCAAACATATTTATCATTTGTTAACCATTCCATTTTGCAAGTCATGCTTTCTCTGATGATTCTTTGTTTCTCTGAAAACAGCATTCCACCCTGCTCTGGGAGACTACCCTGCAGGAGGCCAGTGTCTCAGGCCGCTCCCACCGTCCTCCTGGCGCCGTGATCGCTGAGGAGCGGCAGTCAGGACCCGTCAGCACCCTGGAAGAGCTCTTACTTCTGGTTGCTTTAAACGTTGTCTTGGTCTTCGGTGTTTTGGAGCGTTGCTGTGACGTTTCTCAACACGGACATTATTTATCCTGTTTGAAATAAACGATTTTTCCACCATCACATCTGTCATTAGTTCCAGCCAACAGCTCTTCCAACATTGTCTCTTCTCCATTCTATTTTCGCTTTTGGGGCTGGAATCAAATGTATCTGAAACTCTTGCACTCTGTCCTCTACCCCTCAATCACCTTCTCCATCATACTTTCCATTCCATTAACTCTTTGTTGTTCTTATTAAACTCCTTTCAGCTCGTTCACAAAGCCTCTCTTCAACTGCTTATAACCTCATATTTAGCCTGTGGGTTAGTTTTTAAATTCCAACTGTCATTTGTTTCTGGAGATTCCATTCGGTCTCTCTCCAATCTTCCTGACCCTTCCTGTTAGCCCCGTGTTTCCTGCTCATCATTGTGGTTCTCTCTTTGACTTCCTTAAGGTCCCTGGTGCCTCTAAATTTTGAGCCTTTTGATGATTCTGTGGTGCAAACAGGATTAGTTCTCAGCTCTCCTCACTGCCAGCACCGAACCTGGCGTTCTCAGATCTGCTACGTCAGTTATGACGTATCCATCTGCCTCCCAGCTTCCAAAACTTTATTGCTATTGTCTCCCTCTCACTTTTCTCAGCCTTGTGAGTTTGACTTTTTTAAACATCACTTTCCTGTTCATTTAGCAGAATGGGAGAGAGTTTGGGAGACAGTGAAAGTGTATACATGTGTTCAATCTGCCATCCTTACCTGAAAACCAGTAAGCTTTCCTTAAAAAATTATCTTCAGCATGAAAAATTGGAGTTGGAGTCCAGACATTTTTTAAATTAATTTAAATTTCATTTCCACGATACAAATTATTTCAAAATACAGAAGAAATAACTTCTTAACCTCATCGTCTCTTAACATTAACCACATTACAAATACAGGCGTATTTGTATTTCCCCATGGAAATCATCCTGGTTAACATTTTTTGGTAGAGTATCTTCTGGTTTTTGATAGTTTAAAAGTTCATAGACTATATATATAATACATATACATGTATAACTGACTCATTTGGCTGTACAGCAGAAATTTACACACTGTAAATCAACTATACTTCAATAAAAAATTTTTTTAAGTTCATAAATCATATAATTATTCTAATATGTATTTCAGTTTTGGTTATTAAAGGGGTAAAATTTGTATTTATGTCAAAAAACTAAATCAACAATTTCCTCAAAACAACATGCAGGGAAAAAACCTCAGGTTGGATTTGAAATTCAATTGGGAGAAGCGTGCTGCGTGCACCTCTGAAAATATACACATTGATACTATGTATAAAATAGGTAACTAATGAGAACTTACTGTATAGCACAGGGAACTCAATACTCTGTGGTGACCTAAATGAGAAGGAAATCCAAAAAAAAAAGGGGCTATATGTATATGTATAGCTGATTCACTTTGCTGTACAACAGAAACTAACACAACATTGTAAAGCAAGTATGCGCCAATAAAAATTTAAAAAAAAAAAAGTGTCACCAGGGCACCTGCTGCTGAGTCGCAGAGGCTCTAGGTGTTACCACAGGAAAAGCAACAGCAAGTAATTTGCATCACTTGTCTGGAAAACAGGGAAACCCTCTTTTACGTTCTAACGTGATAGCCTATTTCTTATATGAAGGTCTTTTAACAGGGTTTCAAAGATGTTTTAGGAAATTGATTGATAATTAATGAGTTAATAAATTTTCCCATTTAACATGATGAAAAATAGACTCTGTTTTCAAGTAGAATGTCTGATTTTCAGGATGGGTTACCAGTGTTGAGTGAGAAATATGTGAACAGTTGCTCTTTATAGAATATATTACAAGTGTTATTTAGAAAATACTGAAAATTGTTTCTGCTGCAAGGCACATCAAAGGCTCTATGCCCTGTTAGAGGCTCCCTGATGCCAAGGATTTGCTAAACTCAGACAAGTCCAAACAAGCTGCGGCCGGCCTGTTTTTTCGCCTGTGATCGGCTCAGTTCCACACAAAGGGTGAATGAGGGAAGGCAGTTTTCATGGCACACGTACAAAGCGACACTTCAATACAGATGCAGCAACAACAACAAATGCTGAAGTACTGCAGGAAAAAAACAATGTTTTCCTGACAAATACCTGTTGGGGCAGATAAACATCCCACAAAATAGTATTAAAAATTTAGCTAAACTTTCTGGGACTTCCCTGGTGGAGCAGTAGATAAGACTCTGCCTGCCAATGCAGGGGACACAGGTGCCAGCCCTGGTCCGGGAGGATCCCACATGCCGCGGAGCAACTAAGCCCGTGCGCCACAACTACTGAGCCTGCGCTCTAGAGCCCGCGAGCCACAACTACTGAGCCCGCGTGCCACAACTACTGAAGCCCACGTGCCTAGAGCCCGTGCTCTGCAACAAGAGAAGCCACCGCAATGAGACGCACGCGCACCACAATGAAGAGTAGTCCCCGCTCGCCACAACTAGAGAAAGCCCGTGAGCAGCAATGAAGACCCAGTGCAGCCAAAAGTAAATTAATTAATTAATTAATTTTTTTAAAAAACCTTCCCACAAAGAAAACTCCAGGCCAAGATGTTTTCACTGATAAATTGTACCAAACATCCAAGAAAAATAACATTTCTATACAAATTCCTCCACTTCCACTTTCTAGAAGCATTTCTCAACCCATTTAATGAAGCCAATATTACACTGATATCAAAATCAGACAAAGACATTACCAAAAATCTACAGACCAATAGCCCTCATGACCATAGATTTAAATATCCTTAAAATTTAAAAAAAATGTTAGCAAATTGAATCCAGCTATAAAGGATAACACACCATACCCAAGTGGGGTTTATCCCAGGATTGCAAGGTTGTTTTAACATTCAAAAATTAATCATTGTAGGGACTTCCCTGGTGGTCCAGTGATTAAGACTCCGCACTCCCAATGCAGGGGGCCCGGGTTCAATCCCTGGTCAGGGAACTAGATCCCACATGCCACAAAAAGGTCCCACAGGCCGCAACTAAAAAGATCCCGCATCCCGCGACTAAGACCCAGCACAGCCAAATAAATAAATAAATATTTTAAAAAAATTAATCAGTGTAATTAACCAATTAAATAAGAAAAAATATATATGATCATTACAGTAGCGGCAGAAAAAGCATTTAACAAAATCTACCATTCATTCTTAATAAAATTCAAAGTAAAGTAAGAATAGAATAAAACTTTCTCAACTTGATAAAGGGGATATATACAAAACCTATAGTTATATACAGAATACTAAGTAGTAAAACCCTGAATGCTTTCTCCCTATGATCAATAACAAAGAAAGGACACCCACTCTCACCACTTTTGTATGACATTTTATTGGAGGGCCCAGGCAGTGCAAAAGGCAAGAAAAAGAAATAAAAGGCATTAAGATTTGAAAGGAAGAAATAAAACTATCTTTATTCACAGGGAAAATTATTGGATATACAAAAAAACTTAAATATTAACATTTAATACTGGGTAATTTTTTTTTTTTTTTTTTTTTTTTTTTTGCCATGCAGCATGCAGGATCTTAATTCCCTGACCAGGGATCGAACCCGTGCCCCCTGCAGTGGAAGCGTGGAGTCTTAGCCACTGGACCGCCGGGGAAGTCCCGAATATTGAGTAAATATTAATATTTAGTAAATATCAGGGATAAAGTCAGCAAAATATGTACACTGAGTGCTACAAAGTACTGAGGAAAGGCGTTGTACAAGGTGTAAATTTACAGAGCAGTGTATCAGGTTCACGGATTGGAAGGCTCAATAGTGTTAAGGGGTCACACTCCCACTTGTCCTCTGTCCAGTCCCTCACACTTCACACCCCCCACAAGTGCTCCCCAGTAAACTTCCTACAAATCTCCATCTTGGAGTCTGCTTCCCAGGGAATCCAACATGAAGAGTAATTAATACTTCATACATTTGTCAAGGAAGGAAAGGAGACAAAAGTGTAGCTATCTAGATCACTAGCAAGACGCTGACCCGGACAATTCAAGTGCGATGAGCATTACTAGATCAACACAGTGAAGGCTGGGAGGAAAACGACCAGATAACCCCCTATGTGTGCTGTGAAGCTGCTCATCTGAAGAATGCTTTCTTTATACAATACATAAAATCATATGAAATGGTCATTTTTTTGACAGCTTTTACCTACAAAAACTGCAATTTCACGTGGTTCAACTTTGTATTTCCATTGAGTCCTGTCTTAATCACAACAAAATATCTTTGAGACTAACAAGGGCTTCTTTTTCCATCACCAGCCCCAGGATCTCAGTGCGGAGAGACAAGGATTACCTCTAAGTCAAAGTTCAAGAGTCTAAATGGAGGACATTTTTTAGACTATTTCATGGGGTCTAAACCAAGAGATCAGAGGATTCCAAACAATCTTCTGACAAATCCTCTGGCTGAAGTGCCCCACCCACCCAGAGTCACAGCTCACGGCCCCCACCCCCACCCCTAACCTGCTTCTCTCACCCCTTCCCCCACTGCCTCTCGAGCGCCGCTGCTCAAATGCCCTCCAACTGTGGGACACCGCGAGGCTCTTTTCCCTCTACACCCTATCCTTTGAAATCCTGGTTCTGTTCCCACAGTTCCCACTACAACCTCTCTGTAACTAAGTCCCAAGTCTCTGCCGACCACCTCTCCCCCAAATGTCAGGTCCGCCTCACTTTACAAATGCCAGGCAGGCCTGCCCTGGAGAGTGTTCCCAATGGAACTCTCCTGCAGATGGCTTTCCCAACCACCCCATGCACTTGCAGTGCACCCACTTCTGTCCACAGCACCACACTGGCCTGGCCCCCAGGCTCGAAGGTGTGGGGTGCTCCTGTGCCCACCCCTGGCCCACGTCCCCACCACTGCCCATCCCATCCATGAAGCTTGGCATTGGCCACTAGCCACCTGCTCTCACAGCCTCACGGCCTCTCATGCCGGCCTCTGGTTAAATAACAGAAGACTCTCCATGCTTTCAGCCTTCCCTCCCCCAACGCATCTCACCCCCACTGTCAGATTCAAGAATCTCCCAAAAGGACAGCCAACGTCACTTCACTTTCATCGTGATAAACATTCAACAGTGCCCCCCAAATAAAGGGACACTTCTTATACTAGCATCTTCTGGAACTATGCTGTTCAAAAACAGTTGCCACTTGCTACTGTGGCTACTTAAATTTAAATTAATTAAGATTAAATAACATTCGGGACTTCCCTGGCAGTCCTGTCGTTAAGACTCCGCGCTTCCACTGCAGGGGGCTCTGGTTCGATCCCTGGTCAGGGAACTAAAATCCTGCATGCTGGGTGTCACAGCCAAAAAGGAAAAAAAAAAAGACTAAATAACATTCAACGTTCAGTCCCATGAGCCACATTTCGGCACTCGATAGCCATACGTGGCTAGTGGTCGCCGTGGTCCTGGACAGCACAGCTGTACGAGCATGCCCACCTTAACATCTTGGTCCAGACTCATTTCCCACTCCTACTCTGTTCCAATAAAAACATATTGCTAATTGTTCCTCAGTTAACGCCTCCCACCTGCCAAGCCCCACTCCACCTGGTGCTTGTTCCCCACTTGTGGGCTCCCCGCTCCTCCCTTTCCAACCAGGCCATCCACCCATTAAGAAGCAGTGCTTAGTGTCACCCACCCCATTGGGCACTCTCACCTCTGAACGCTGTGACACTAATTTCTATCATTCAAATAACTTTAAATTTTAAATTATGTATGGCAGTGGCTGGTAATATCTCTTGCATTCCTGATGGATCTTATTAAAATTTCTCCCACTATTTATTTTTCCCACTTATGCATTCATTAACTCATTCCAAAAATATCTATTTTGTGCTTATGTGCCAGTATCGTGCTTTGCTCTGCTAGACAGTGATGAACAAAACTGACAGCCTCTGTCTGCACACTCTACAGAAGAAAGAGATAGCGAACAAGTGCAAGTGAGTACACAATCGTCACCTCTGGTAAGCGCTCTAAGAGGATAAGGTCTAAGAGGAAGAACAGCAGGAAGGACCTACATTAAACTGGTTGCGAAACCAGCTCTGAGGAGGAATCGCTGACGCTGAAGCCTCCAAGAGGAGGAAGCAGGGCCCTATGACACCATCTGGCGCCCCGGGGACCACGGACTGAAAGGTGACAGCAGAGTCACAAGGCCTCAAAAAGAGCATTAAGATTTTAAATTCTGTCCTAAGTGTAAGAGCCACTAAAGGATTTTAAGCAGGGGAGCAACATGATACTATTTAAATTATAAAACAACCTCGCTGTCCAAGGTGAGAGCCAGCGACTGGACAGGGCAGAAAGTCCGTGGTTCTGATGCAACGGTGAAGCGGACTGTCCCAATTCCACCCCAGAGGTGGCGCCGCATGGGACTGAATGGACCTCTGGCCTGGCGGTTCCAGCCTTGGCTGCAAGCGACTGATGAGAGAGGCTTGCAGCAGGTCCACCTCCTCACCTGGGCCTGGGCTGCTGCCGGGCTCTTTCCTACCCACCTCCCTCCAGCCTCCTCATAGCCCCACCGCTGCCAGGCCTCCACCGGGATTGCTCACCAGGCCTCCCCTTCCCCGTCCCGCTCCTGCTCTGAATAATAATCCCCACACCCCTGGGGTTCATTCACTCAGAAGGATAAAGAAGAAAATGGAAACGGCCCATCGCCCCACAGAGCACTGTACCCAGCCTCCCCTTCCGCCTGGTCATCTCAACCTCCTCAGGCCCTTTTACACCTTCTCTCCCCAACCTCCAGCATCTCCTCCCATCTCCCTATTCTCAACAGAGAACCGTTTCCTACTCTAAGAAGCATCAGAGGAGGATGTCCACAGGCCCGCCATGGACCGGCACACACCCTGGCCCTCCTGCCACCCCACTTGCACCACAACCTCCCAACCTCCGGGAAATCTCCCTCCTACATCATTTCTTCCTCTCTAAGGGGGCAGTCCCATCAGCACATAAACTGTCATTTCCTGCATCTTAAAAGACATGAATAAATAACCTTCCACTGCCCCTTTGCAGCAAACATCCTTGAAAGAGGTGTCTTGTACTCACCACTTCCAATTTCTTCAGTCCATTTTCTCATAAACCACTCCAAACATGCTTTCGCTCCCCGCCACACACACACATGAACCCCCGAATCTGCTCTTCCAGATCACCAATGACCATGACCTGGGCCCAAAGGCAGTTCCTTGTCCTTGCTTCTATGACCTAACAGCTCAGGGTACCAAAGACCACACCCCCCCTCCCCACCACCCACCAGGATCACCCCCCCTCCCCAGTATCCCCCCACCTGCTCCACCCTCACCCACCCCACCAGGGCTCCCCAGGCTCAACACCTGCATGGCATCTCCACGCCCGCCCGCTCCTCTCTGACCACCAGCTCCCAGTGATTTCAGACTCTCAAGTGCAGCACACCCAAACTCCCGAGCTGCCCCCTGCAATTCCATCAGGAAATCTTAACGGTTAGCCTCAAAATAGGTCCAGAACCTCGACAAAGAAGATAAAGGAAAATGAAGAAAACAAATTAAGAATAAAAAAATATATTTCCAGAACTTCCCTGGTGGCACAGTGGTTAAGAATCCGCCTGCCAATGCGGGGGACACGGGTTCGAGCCCTGGTCCAGGAAGATGCCACATGCCGCGGAGCAACTGGGCCCGTGTACCACAACTACTGAGCCTGTGCTCTAGAGCCCATAAGCCACAACTACTGAGCCCATGTGCCACAACTACTGAAGTCTGCGCACCTAGAGGCTGAGCTCCGCAACGAGAGAAGCCACCGCAATGAGAAGCCTGAGCACCGCAACGAAGAGTAGTCCCCACGCGCTGCAACTAGAGAAAGCCCGCGTGCAAAGAAACAATGCAGACAAAAATAAACAAACAAACAAATATATATATATATTTCAAGATTCTAAGTCCTATCACCACACCTGTTACCACTGTGGCTGAACCACTACCCGTCTCACCTAGGTTGCCGCAGTCACCTCCTAACCAGCCTCCTCACCTCCTCCCTCCCCCCGACGTCTGTTGAGTAGTGGCCAGTGGGATGCTACTGAAGACGGATCAGACGGTGTTACTCCTCTGCCCCGAACTCCCCACAGGCCCCCTCCTCCTCTGCGTACCTGCTCCTGCTCTCACCCCCTCCCGCTGGCACCACACACTCTCAGGCCCAGCCCCCCCGGGCCCCTTGGCCGTCCCTCAAGCACAACACACTCGCTCCAACTCCCGGGCCTTGTGCTGGCTGTTCCTCTGACTGGAACCCTCCTCCCCACAGAAGTTTACCTACTTCATCTGCTCTAACTCTGCTCAGACTCATCGTCTTTGTGAACGAGGCCCACGTAACCCCCTACTGAGACTTGCACCCCACGTCCCAATCTCCCTGGCCCTCCTCCACTGTTTCTCTGCAGCACTGACACCTCCTGACATATGGAAGAAGTCAGTTTCTGTCACTCTGTGAGGGCGAGGACTGGCCTGTCTTCTTCACTGCTATGTCCCAGCGCCGAGAACAGTGCAGCACACAGAAGTGTCAATAAAAGCATGTTTACACCCTGAGGCCAGGGAGGCCACATGACATAAGACAAGTGTACTCTGAGGCTAAGAGGGAAAGGCCTTGCACCCTGATGCTGCCCCAGCCATGTGACCTGAGCAAGGCCCTTCTGGCTTCAGGGTCCTCATCTATTAGGTGGGACCAAGAGCACGCACCACGTGGACTGTTCACAGGCATAAATTACATAAAACACAGAGGGGGTCAGAACAGCACCTGGAACATACACACCAGGTCACAACGATGGTAACAGGCACCAGGTAGCTTCAAAGTACTTTTCCTAGACTTGACGGACAGTAACAACTTCTTAGACAAGGCGACGGCCTGGCCACTGAGCAAGCTGAGCAGGCCAGCCAGGTGCGTCAGGGAAATCGTGTCGTAGCCGCTTCTTAAGCCTCATCTCAGAATTCAAAAAAGCTAGTGAGTTCTTGGTCCCTGAAAACTGACAAAAACTAGAAGATGGGATAGAAGTTACATTTGTTCACTCCCCACTTTTTCCAGAAAGAATTTTTTATGAATGCACTAAAAGTTTTGAAGGGTATAATTTTTATTGCTCACTTAGAACTATCAACCCAATGGGGAAAAAGAGAGCATGCATATGAATTTGCTTATACATGTACTGAATATCCCTGTTAGGACAAACAACACTCTAAGGTAGCCAGCCACCTCCAGGGAGGAACCTGGATGGCCAAAGGGTAAGGGTGGGAGAAACTTTTCACTCTGCACTCTAATACCTTTTAAATTTTGAACTTTTGTTCAAATAGAAAAAAGGAAGAAGTTTTAAAAGACACTCATTAGCAATCAAAAGCCTGAAAATGAAATCAGGAAAACAATTCCATTTATAATAATATTGAAAAGAATAAAATATTTAGTAATACATTTAACAAAAGAAGTGCAAGTACACTGAAAACTATAAAACATTGTTGAAGGAAATTAAAGAAGGCCTAATGGCAAGATATCCCATGTTCATGGAATGTTCATCTTTTTTTTTTTTTGGCTGTGTTGGGTCTCCTTTGCTGCGTGCAGCTTTCTCTAGTTGCAGCGAGCGGGAGCTACCCTTTGTTGCGGTGAGCAGGCTTCTCACTGTGGTGGCTTCTCTTGTTGTGGAGCATGGGCTCTAGGTGCACAGGCTTCAGTAGTTGTGGTACTTGGGCTCAGAGGTTGTGGCTCGCAGGCTCTAGAGCACAGGCTCAGCAGTTGTGGCACACAGCCTCCGCAGCATGTGGGATCCTCCCGGACCAGGGCTTGAAGCTGTGTCCCCTGCATTGGCAGGCGTATTCCCAACCACTACGCCACCAGGGAAGTCCTGGAATGTTCATCTTAACATTAAGATGGCAAACCTTTCCAAATTAATCTACAGATTCAGCAGATCCTTATCAAAATTGACCTTATTTTTGCAGAAATTGATAGGCTGAATATGAAATTCATGGGACCCAGAAAAGCCAAAACAATCTTGAAAAAGAAGCACAAAGTGGAGGCCTCACACTTTCTGCCTTGGAAACTTACTATACAACCACAGTATTCAAGACAAGGTAGTACAGGCATAAGCACACACACACAGACCAATGGAAGAGTTGCCACAACTCAGAGTTCGCATGCCACAACTAAAGATCCTGCATGCGGCAATAAAGACCTGGCGCAGCCAAATAAATAAATAAATAAAAGCACCACAGTTGTCAACTGCACGTCTGTTCCCTGCACTGAACTCTAAGCTTCCGGAGGCAAGGGCCTCACCCCTGCATCACCAGCCCCGCACCTCACGAAATCAATGACCAGATGACCAGAGAGGCTCGACCACCTGATCCAAGTGCAACGATGCTGCCGCCAGTAGAGCTCACACCCCTCACGTTGGAGCCGCCGACCACCCACGTGTCTCACACTCAGGAGGAAGCCGGCAGGGTCGCCAAGCATCAGGGCCCAGCTTCTCCCAGTACCCACGGGGCCTCCACATACCAAGTTCATGTCAACTCCAGTTCGTAAATTCCTAACATTAGTACTCTTTAAGGACTATGTAGCTAATGTGGCCGGTGTCATTTCTCGTGCTCCATGGGGGACCCCACGCTGGGCTCACCTGCATCCCGGGTACGGCAGGCAGGACTGGAGACGAGGGATGGTGCCCTTCAGGAGGCCGCCCCAGCCCTCAGCTTCACCAACACGCTCGCCGGCTACCTCGCTGACCTCCCACCCTGCCCGGCCCTGCTTCACTGGACGCTCCGGCCACGAAGTGCTCTGGGAGCTCATGCACACCGTGCTGTGCCCTGCTCATGCCCGCCACCTCCACCCGCGGCACGCTGTTCCTCTGCCTGGTTAACACCCCCGAAGACTTGGTCAGACACCCCTCCTTTCTAGATGAGAAAGCCTACCTAAACTCTGTACCCCCAAGGCGAGGCTAGCAGCCACCCTAGGGGTAGCCCCGAGACCCCACACTCTCCTCCCTGACTGTTGTCCACGTGAGATTATCAGAATCCACACCACCATGTCCCCCACCAGGAGCCTGGTGTACCTCTATCACCGGGCAACTGACTGGCGAATGGCTGGCACATAGCAGGTGACAGAAGAGACCAGGAGCATGGGATGGACGTGGGTGGGCCTGGCAAACAGAAGCAGACATCAAATCCTGCCAAACCAGCCCTGGTCCGGGAAGATCCCACACGCCGTGGAGCAACTAAGCCCATGCGCCACTACTACTGAGCCTGCACTCTAGAGCCCACGAGCCACAACTACTGAGCCCACGTGCCACAACTACTGAGCCCGCGCGCCTAGAGCCTGTGCTCCGCAACAAGAGAAGCCACCGCAATGAGAAGCCCTTGCACCGCAGCAAAGAGTAGCCCCCGCTCGCTGCAACTAGAGAAAGCCCGCGTGCAGCAATGAAGACCCAACGCAGCCAAAAATAAATAAATAAATTTATTAAAAAATAATAATGATGGATATATGTAGATGCATAACTGAATCACTCAACTGTACACCTGAAACTAACAAAACGTTGAAAATCAACTATAATATAAAATAAAAATTAAAAAAATCCTGCCAAACCAACAGAGAAGGCTCCACCCCCGAGCAACACCATCCTGGGCCCCAGCGGCCTCAGGCAGGAAGGCACACACTGTCCCTTGGCGGTCGGCCACTGGGCTTTCTGCACACCCCTGCAAATGAGGGTCTCTGGGACCCACAGTTTACCCCCTCCCAGGTTTTGGGAACCAGAGGCTACTTCTTGGGCTTCTCAGAGTCGGAAGAAGTAGGAATCCTCATAGCATGGCTGAATTCTGAATACAAAATAAAAGGCCAACACCACCAAAATTAAATAGAAAAACAGTATCCAGAGTCCAGAAGCTGCCACGACACGTGCAATCGGATGCACAAACAACCTGAAGTCTGTCGGCTGGGAAATCTGTACTGTACATGCTTCACACAATCCCAGTGGCTAGGAGGCACATGCTGGCCACCAGAGAAGTCCCAGGAAGCAGCTGAAGGGACTGTGGCAGAACCACCCGCAGTGTCTCAGGATGACACTCCTGTGACGCTCCACCCATGAAGGAAGCACCCACATCTCTGGCTCGTGCTGGGCCTCCAGGGACTTCAGGAAGGACCGAGATAAGAGGCAGAACAGACAGAGGAGTGCAGCCAAGGAGGCAAATAGGCTCGAGTAGGGGGGGGCCAGACGAGGGGCTCCCAGGCCTGAGCCCAGCACTCTGGGGCCACGCGTGGTTCTGTTCACGATGCAGCCGGCTACACTCGGGTCAACCAGTCTGCAAGAGGACAGAAAACGTGCTCTGCTGACTTGGCCTCTTGGTGTTGAAATTACTTTTTTAGAACCCTATACACGTATAACACTCAGTAATTTACAGAGTCCTCTGAAATTCAGTCACACTTCGTCCTCACAACACACCCTGAGAATAGACGGGACAGATACAATCTAATCCGCAGATACGAGCCGAGGCTCGGCTGTTAAGCGATTTGATCGATTTACCTGTGATGGACCACACTCCTCGGGGACTGAGTCAAGGCTGAACTCAAGTCTCCTGCAGTGGGAACAGTGCTGTGTCCACTATACCCAGTAACTCAAAGGCCGATCCGGGAGTCAGCGTGCTGCCCACTGGACTTCTCACCACAAGCCCAGGACAGAGTCAACACTAAGGCCTTGGGCCCCCCCTTGGAACGCTCCCTTCTTAAAAATCCTAATCACTCTTATTTTTAACAGCTTTATTGAGATGTAATTCACATACCATACAATTTACCCATTTAAAGCATACAATTTTAGAATATTTTAGTATATTCACAGATATGCACAGCCTTCACCACAGTCAATTTTAGAATATTTTCATTACCCAAAAAGAAACCCCATACGCCTTAGCTGTCATTTCCCAGCCCCTGGCAACCACTAATCTACTTTCTGTCTCTATGGATTTGCCTATTTGGGGCATTTCATATCAGTGGAACCGTACAAAGCCAGACCTTTGTGTCTGGCTTCTTTCACTCAGCATAATGTTCCAAGATTCATCCACATTGTAGCATGAATCAGTACTTCCTTTCTTTTTATTCCCAAATAATATTCCACTGTATGGATAGAACACACTTTGTCCGTTCATCTGTTGATGGACATTTTGGCTGTTTCCCCTTTTTGGCTATTATGAATGATGCTACTGTGAACTTCTGTGTTCAGGTTTTTGTGTGGATGTGTTTTCCTCGTCACTCCTACCTATAAGAACACAAGAAAGGTGAGCCAATTTCCAACCGAGAAACTCACTTAATCTGACCATACTATTTAAAATACAGACAGATAACTGGGAGAAATAAATGACCAAAGAAAGTACAGAGTTAAAGACATGAAGAAACAAAAGCAAAACCTGAACTAACAGAATCAACAGTGATTAAACAAAGAGATGTTACTTCTAGGGATGGGCCCCACAGGCACACGTGCACAATGCTGTGCCTGCAGCCTGATTTTAACTGCGCAAAGTACGATATCCACCAGCAGGGGCTGGTTAGATAAATTATAGCACCTCCACACAGCCAGACATGATGTAGTCATGAAAAAGAATGAACTGGAAAATGTACTGATATGGAGTGACTTCCCAAACCCAAACACATTTAGTTAAAAAGGCGAGGTTAAGAAAATTTTTTAAAAGAAAAGAGCAGGGGAAAAGAATACATATACATGTTTGCGTGCATAGTTACAACAAAGTATCTCTAGAAGGAGCCGCAGTGGGTGCCTCCAGGGGACCAGGCTTCTGGGGGCAGAGAAGGGAAGGAGGCAACAGACAGCTACACTGTGCACCCTCTGTGCCTTCAAACCCTGAATATGTTACGTAGTACAAAATTTTTTAACCTTTTAGGGAGCAAAAATGAAAAGAATCTATGAGAATTAAAACATTTACACTTAGGAAAGCAAGAGATGAGAGGCCTCAGGTAGCTGGAAGCAGCCGCTGCTGTGTCAACCTGGGAAGCACGACGGTGACTCCCACCCAAAGGCGCCCATCCCTGCTGATGTTAAGACACAAAGGAAATGCTCCACGAGGCACTGAGTCCACTGCCCTCGAGGACGCCCCGTGCAGAGGGAGACAGCTGGAGGCCGTGCAGAGCCTGCCCGGCACGGGGGCAGATCGGGCCCCAGGCAGGCCCCAGCGAGGGCCAGCGGAGCTGAGGAGCCACCAGAGCCCTGCTTGTCTTAGGGGAGGAGAGAATGCGGAGCAAGGCTGGGCCTGGTGGTGCTCAGCCAGTGTCGCCAGAGAGCAGGATGCGAGTCGGGGCACGCTGGGCCACGGACAGCAGTCCAGGGGGCACGGGGAGCCGGGGAGGAGGGCAGGGCAGCAGCGCGACTGGCACACACGCCCTGGGCCTGCTCCTCAGCCGCGGAGCGTCCTGGGTGCCACGGGACGGCCTCCACACACTCGCTGCCGGCTGCACCTGCTCCCAGCTGGGACAACCAAAAATGTCTCCAGATGAAGCGCCCGTGGACAAGAACACTGTTCTGCACACGCCCCCTGAGCAGCTGCGTGGAAGACAGAGGGGAGGGAGTCCAGCCGGGAGGCACAGCCACAGTGCGGACGGGACAGGGCCCGGGCCCCGCGTGGCAGCTGGCCCTGCTGACAGAGGAAGGGGGAGTCATCAACGACTTGGAAGGTACGACGAGCAAGACATGGAACAGCAGGATGCGGTGGCTGGGGGAGGACCCAGAAGGCCAAGCTTCCAGGCGAGAACCTAGCACACGACGGTCCCAGAGCGCCGAACGGCCAAGGCTGGAAGTGAAGCAGGAGGCAAGGCCTGAGAAGCCTGCAGGGCTTCCGCACAGGCGGCCAAGGGAAGAAGAAGTGCGGCTGGCGCTTGGACCCCAGATGGAGCACTAAATGGGCTCGCTTTCTCCCTTGGGGGTGGTCCTAGCATTGTCTCCAGTTATTTGGCCACCCTCCCTGTAAGAGGGCTGTCCATCCTACAGCCTACCCCTGGCCGTGGGACGTATCTCCTCCCCCGGGGCTGGGCCAGGTGACCTGCTTTGGCCACGGAACTTGAGTCTCCAGTTCTAAGCTGAAGCTCAAAGAGAGGCTGAGTCTCTGCCACTCTCTTACCATAAGAATAGCGTGTCCCAGGGGCTTCCCTGGTGGCGCAGTGGTTGAGAATCTGCCTGCCAATGCAGGGGACACGGGCTCGAGCCCTGGTCTGGGAAGATCCCACATGCCGCGGAGCAACTAGGCCAGTGAGCCACAACTACTGAGTCTGCGCGTCTGGAGCCTGTGCTTTGCAACAAGAGAGGCCGCGATAGTGAGAGGCCCGCGCACGGCGATGAAGAGTGGCCCCCACTTGCCGCAACTAGAGAAAGCCCTCGCACAGAAATGAAGACCCAACACAGCCACAAATAAACAAATAAATAAATAAAATTAAAAAAAAAAAAAAAAAAGAATAGCGTGTCCCAAACAAGGGCACGTCCCCGAGTCCAGCAATGAAGACTCTCAGAAAAGAGCCTCAAGCAAATGAAATGTGAGCTACAAATAAACCTGAGTTGCTACTGCAATCTTTCTAGAGAAAGCTGCCCAGTAAACTCCCTGATTTCTTCCTTCTCCAACCCATCCTACCCATCACGGCCAGGTAAATGTTCCTAAACCATTTCATCAGGACTTCCCCTACTCACAGGCCTGAAGTGGCTCCCTATAGCCAGAGGACTGAAATCTAAAGTCCTTCATCTAAGTTCAAAGATCTTCACGTTATAATCCTTATTTCCTCTTATTCCTTACACAAACTTCTAACCCCCACAGACCACACATGAGCCACCTTCTTGCCTTTACTCCCAAGACCCGAAACACTTTCTGTCTGTAGTGCTGCAATGTCCTCAATCCTTTCCCCCACTCACCTCCTACTGAGGTTCAGCTCAAAGACCACCTCTTCCTTGAAGCCTTCCCTCACACTGCAGCCCCCTGCAATCCTTCTCCCTCTGAACTTCTAGAGCAAACTTTTTCTGAAAATGGGCCAGATAGTAAACAGTTTAGGTGTTGTGGGCCATGAAGTCTCTGTTGCAACTAGTCAAGTCTGCCAAAAAAGCCATAGATGATACAAAAATAAACCAGGGTGGCTGTGTTGCAATAAAACTTTATTTACAAAGACAGGCCAAGGAGCTGTCAGTGGCTGTAGCTTACAGACCCTCGTCTGGCGCAGTGTTGGGAAGGCTGAGGCGTGAGCACAGCGGAAGCAGGAGTGAGCCAGGGCTGCAGGCCCAAGGGAGGAGGTTCTTCTCAGCAGGGTGAAACAGTGTGCCTGCAGGACAGCAGTCAGGGTCAGAAACGACCTCGGGGAGCAGGGCAGAGCTGCCAGGTAACATCAAGGGCAAGTCCCAGAGGCCGATGGGAGGCACAGTGAGGCAGGCATAGGAGGGAGCAGAGACAGCCGACAGCTGAGGGTGCAGACTTTACCAGGGGAGCAAGAAGGGTAACAGGAGAAGAGACCTCCAGGCAGGGCAGCCCAGTTCAGCTCTGCCAGGTGTCGCCAGGCCCAGCACTGCGACACCCAGGCTGAGCTCCTGAGACAGGACACCCACAAAGCCAACTTTGAGTGGGAGCGTGTGAGACCCTCAACAGATGGCCACATGGGTCAGCGACCAGGCACAGCAAAGGCATTTTGCTGGTAAAACCAGATACTTCACTCTGAGAATGTTCTCACGGTGAAACATTTGTTTCATTTTTTCATCTTTACACGGACATTTTTTTTCAAAAGCGACAAAGAACCAGGTGGAGGCTTAACAAGACACTGAATTCACTGTTACTACATTGTTCGAGGACAGCCCACACCAGCACACATGCAGGAAGGAAGGCGGGGATGGACATTTTTAAATCTATCTTTAGATATTTTAAAATTTGCTCACAGAAGCTATTTCGTTACCATTCGCTCTGAACATCAAATGTTCTCCACCTCAGACTCCACAAATGCCAAAAGACTCTCCTTAAAGTGGGGGGTTCCCTCTTAGTCTCAGTGTCACACAGATAAAGGGGATGAGATGAAGTGATCTAGGGTAAGCCTAAGATACTTTCCTTAGACCTGAGAAAGAGAACCATCTCCTTGGGAAACACGACGAATTTTTCCACTTTGTTCTGAAGCAAGTTAAGTTATTCCTTCCAACAGCTTAGCAAGACAGAATGTTACAGCACTGATAACGCCAAGTCCTCATTTTCTGGTGCTTATGCCCTTGCTGTCACTTAGAGTTTGTTAATAAAGTATCTTTTCTGTTACAAGGATAACACTGTGAAGTATAACAACAGGGCTTCCCTGGTGGCGCAGTGGTTAAGAATCCGCCTGCCAATGTAGGGGACACAGGTTTGAGCCCTGGTCCGGGAAGATCCCACATGCCGCGGAGCAACTGAACCCGTGCGCCACAACTACTGAAGCCCGCGCACCTAGAGCCTGTGCTCCGCAACAAGAGAAGCCACCGCAATGAGAGGCCCACGCACTGCAACGAAGAGTAGCCCCTGCTCTCAGCAACTAGAGAAAGCCCGCGTGCAGCAACGAAAACCCAACGCAGCCAATTAATTAATTAATTAAATTAAAAAGAAAAAAGTATAACAACAATGGTTTTGATAGTTTAATTCACGTAGAGAACTACCCAAGAACTGCTCGACATCTCATTTCTGTCAACGACAATCCTATCTACCTCCCAGGACAGTAAGTACTGCAGGATTCTAGAGTGGTTCATTAGAAGCTTTCTTCTTCTAAAAAGATTTTTAAAAACAGTTCTATATGATAATTTATCTAAGTACATGAGATTTGTTCCTCGTTTACCTTTATAAAGACTTGTTTCTCCAAATATGACCCCAGCTTGCGCAAGAAGAGAGAGCCACAGACCTCAAGTTAGTGTTAAACTAAGACGAAACTGCCGACCCAGCGAGCGCACCCTGGAAACCAGATCTTGGCAGCGATAACAACTCCTGACTTTTCTCAACACTGACAACGTACAAGGCACAATGAATTCACCGAGTCCCCACAACCACCCTGGGAGCCCAATATTATTGGTGTTCCCATTTTACACATGAGGAACCAAAGGCAGAGTACAAAGCCAGTAAACAGAAGAGTCACAACTCAAAGGCAAGCAGTCTAGCTCCAGAAGCCGCCCTCTTCTCCCCTCTGTTCTCCAGCCTCTCCAGACAGCTGACTAGACAAAGTGCAGGCAGGGAGACCCAGGGCCCTGCTCATTCCCAAGCCAGCGCGCGGGGCACACAGTCCGCGCCAAGCTGCTTTACGGAATGAGTCTCCTTGTTTTACATTCACCCCTATCAAATCTCCTTCCCCTCCCCCAACGAGGAGAAACACACCTTGCTCACTGTGAAAGGGGAGCCGCTGACCGGGAACCACCTGCTGTTTACAGAGGCACCCAGGATGTACAGGGTGCAATTCCCCTCGCTGGCTTCAAAGACAAACCTCCTATTGTCTGCACCAGGGGAGGAACAAGAAGCCTTGCAACTGTAGGTTTCTGCAAAGGTCACAGGAGGTTTGGTTAAACCCTAGGACACCGAAGCGGGTGAGGGACGCCGCATTTTTGCTGCTGAAGGCTGCGCAGCGCCCGCAGCAGCTGCTGGTGGGAGCAGCATGTAACACACCCACAGCTGCGGCGGCCTCGCCGCCAGCTGCACGTTTTAAAATAAAAGACGTCCTGACCCCCAAGATGCGCACAGCCTGCCTCTATCTCGGCCCTCGCGCGGAACACTGCCTCCACCCACACCAATCCCGCAACCGGGGGGCCACCGAGGGAATTCCAGCTCCGGGAGGGCGACCGGGAGGGAAGGCGGGGACGCCCCAGCCCGCCTCCCTGCAGAGGCCAGGTCGGCGGGGCCGGAGGCCACGGCCCGCACCCGGACACGCGCGTCCCGACTCCCCGGCCCCGCACCTCCCCGACTGCGCACCCGAACCACGCCGACACCCCGCGCTCAGGCCCGGCACTCCACTCACGCCCACCCTAGGCCGGGCACGCTCACACCCCAGGGCCGGGCACACTCACCAGCCCGCACCCCGGGCCGGACACACTCTCACCCACCTCCCCCCACAGGCCGGACCCCACACCCACCTCACACCCTGGCCCCGCGAGGCCTGGGCCCCTCGCGCCCCTGCGCCCCCCCCACCAGCCAGACCTCTACACACAGAACCCGCCCCTCCCCGGCCCGGCCGCGGCACCGCCCGCCTCCTCAGTCGCCAAGGACCCGTATCCTCGTGGGCCGGGCCGGGGACCTCCGCGAGGCCGGGCGGGGGCCACAGCGCCGGCCTCTCCGCCATCTTCCCGGCCCGCGCCGCCCACCGCCCGCGCTCTCACCCGCAGGCTGCGCGCGGGCCGCGCGGCCACAGCCCCTCATCCCGGCTCGCACGCCGCGCGTGAGCTGCTTGCGGCTCTCCCGCGCCGCCGCCACCCGCTCGGTGCGCGCCCTCCGCGGCCGCCGCTGCCGGCCCAGTGCGCCGCGACCGCGCGTCCTCCCGTCACCAGCGCAACCCCCCGCCTCCGGCCCCGCCCCCGCCCCGCACGGCCCCCGCCGCCTGGGGACGCCGCCGCGAGCCCCATGCACATGCGCCGGCGCGCGGCACGCCGGGAGCGGGAGTCCCGCCGGGGGCGTGCGCTGCATGCCGGGAGTCGGGAGCATAGTCGCGCTGGCTCCGCCCACAACGCGGGTGTGGGGTTCTCGCGCTGTCCTGGCGAGTCCGGGGATGCTTCGGGCGAAGGGGGGCGCCCCCGGCCCGGGTCACCCGGGTCCCAGGGTGCGACGGGCGGAGAGGGGCGGCTGCTGGCCAGGTGATGCCGAAGCGCTCCCTCCAGCCCCGCGGTCCGCACCACGGCCGACGTTGCCTGTCAGATCGCTCCTGAGAGTCTTCCGATCCCCTTCGGTGCGGTGCAGTTGACATTTCCTACGTGTCGGTGTGGATTTGGTGTAATTTTACCTACTCAAACCATGTTGGACTTCCTGGAAAAGATTTCACTTTTCCTCGATTCTGGAAAGTTATCAGCCACTGTCTCTTAAAATATTGGCTCTCCTCCATTCTTATAGGTTCCCCCTATGTATCTATCAGCTAAACTGGACGGCCTGTGTCCTCCGTGTCTCTACGATTTTCTCTCTTTTTGCTCTGTCATCTTAACTCTTGGTAATTGCTCAGTTAAGCCTTACTATTGTTCTCTTTAGCGTTTTCTAATCTGCGTTTAGCCTGCTCTTCAGGCTTTTAAAAATTATTATTACCTATACAGTATTCATTTCCAGAAGTTGTAGTATTTGACATGCATGTCGATATAAATGGAAGCTAACCAGCCTGAAACTCCCACAACAAAACAGAGAAGCCCACACCACTCCGTGGCCACAGCCCGGATCCCATTCGCACAAGGAACTGCAAAGGACTGAAAAGCTCAAGCTCAGAAGCCCTCAGTTGAGTTCCACTTCCGGCCTGCAGCTCACTCCCTCAGTGCACCGCTGCTGCAGTGCTTTGCCTCCCGGCTCTCTCTGATCCGCACTCTGTCACCACTCTTTGGCTTCCCACTTGGCCCATCTTCACACTGCACTCCCATACACAGGAAAAATGGTCTCTGCTCTCCTGTCTCTAGCTTCGGAGACCGTTGTGCACACTTGAGAAAGCCCAGTCTGGAGGAACCCCACCATTCTCCATCATGAATGCTGCAGAAACATCACAGACCTGCGCTGGCTGGCTTCACTTTAAACTTAGAAGGAGCACTTCACACTCCTTGGCAATCTTGTGATTTTTCTCCAGAGGGTAAGTCTCCCATTCCCCAAAGTGAGCATAGGAATTTCTTAGGCCTCTCTAGTTGGGCCTCCCAGATGAGAACAAAACTTCTTATCACCAAACCCAAAGGCCCGCCCATATCTATCCCTGCCCTTCACCTTCCCTCCTGAAAATGGGCAGGCAGTTTCCCTGCTCCTATACAAGGCAGGCCCTCTTCTGATGAACTGGGACCCACTCCTTCTTGCATTCTCAAAGATTTTGTTCATCTGTCTCCTCTCCTGCATCATCGGTTTGTCTCTCTCTGTTTTATTATTTGCATGAGCATACAAAGCCACTGATATTTCTCGTTATAAAAACAAAATGCCTCCTTTAACTCCACTTATCCCTCCCAGGTCCTTGGGTCCCCTGGTGGCCATGCTTCACAAAAGACTTGCCTGCACCTCACCATCATATTGTTTTTGTTTGTTGGTTTTATTTTGTTTTTTATTGAAGTATAGTTAATTTACAAAGTTGTTAGTTTCAATTGTATAGCAAAGTGATTCAGTTATACATATTTTTTTCAGATTCTTTTCCATTATAGTTTATCACAAGATATTGAGTATAGTTCCTTGTGCTATACAGTAGGTCCTTGTTGTTTACCTATTTTATATATAGTAGTGTGTATCTGTTAATCCCACACTACTAATCTGGGATGAATGGATAAAGATGTGGTACATATATACAATGGAATATTATTCAGCCATAAAAAAGAATGAAATGATGCCATTTGCAGCAACATGGATGGACCAGAGATTATCATACTAAGTGAAGTAAGTCAGACAGAGAAAGACAAATATCATATGATATCACTTATTTGTGGAATCTAAAAAAATGATACAGGGAATTCCCTGGCTGTCCAGTGGTTAGAACCTGGGGATTTCACTGCTGTGTCCCGGGTTCAATCCCTGGGCGGTGAACTAAGCCGCAAGCCGTGTGGCATGGCCAATAAATAAATAAATAAATAAATAAATATGTTTTTAAAGATACAAATGAACTTATTTACAAAACAGAAACAGACTCACAGACATAGAAAACAATCTTATGATTACCAAAGGGGAAGGTGGGGAGGGCTACATTAGTAGTTTGGGATAAATTAGGCTCATTTTATTTGAAAACATAGATGTGAAATTCGTACATAAAAATTGTTAACTGAATGCCAACATACAAAAACACAGAATGCTTAAGAATATACAAGAATGTAAGGATAGGGACTTCCCTGGTGGTGCAGTGGTTAAGAATCTGCCTGCCAATGCAAGGGACATGGGTTTGAGCCCTGGTCCGGGAAGATCCCACATGCCGCGGAGCAACTAAGCCCGTGTGCCACAACTACTGAGCCTGCTAGAGCCCGCGAGCCACAACTACTGAGCCCGTGAGCTACAACTACCGAAGCCTGTGTACCTAGAGCCGGTGCTCCGCAACAAGAGAAGCCACCACAATGAGAAGCCCGCGCACCGCAACGAAGAGTAGCCCCTGCTCGCCACAACTAGAGAAAGCCCGTGGGCAGCAACGAAGACCCAACACAGCCAAAAAATAAATAAATAAATAAATAAAATTTTTAAAAAAAGAATGTAAGGATAACATAACATCAGAAAAATCTATCAGTGTAATTTAGCATATCATCAAACTAAGGATAAAATCACCTCCTTCTCTCAATTGTTGATAAAAGTCAGCATCTCTTTATGATCAAAAAATTTTTAACTGAGACTACAAAGGAAACTTTATTAACTGGGTAAAGGCTACATACCAAAATCCCACACAAATTATTTTCAACAGAGAATCTTTGGATACAAACCCTTTAAGGTCAGGAGCAAGAAAGGATGCCTACTAATGTTGGTGGGTGGAGGCAGGTGTGCTCAGCCGATGCAACAATAAAAGAAAAAAAAGAGCCTAAGGATTAGAAGAGAATAACCTAAAGTCTCAAAAATTGAAGATAATATGAAATTCTACACAGAAAATATACAGAATCAACAAAGTATGAGAATCAGTGAGTTCAATAAGATCTGCTCACAAAACCCAACAATGGTTCTCTACAGATGAGAAACCACCAACTGGAAAATATGATAGAAAGTGAGATGCTCTTCACAACACCAACAGAAGCTATAAACTATGTAGGCATTAAGCTAATTAAAAATATACAAAACCTTTATAGAGGACACATAAAAACTCTATGAAAGTATCTTAAAAGAAAGCCTAAATAAATGGAGAAACATACAATGTTCATGGACCAGATGGCATAACACTGTAAAGATGTCAATGCTCACTAAAGTGGTCTAAAAAACCAAAATATTAATAATCTAGTTCTAGTAAGATTTTTTGAGGAATGTGAAAAACATTTTTTAGATATACATGGAAGAATAAAAGTCTACAAATAGCTAGTTCAGTTTTGAAGGAGGACATACAGCAGGCAGGTACTCTACCAGATGTTAGGATCTACTCCAAAGCAATGGTACTTGATAGGCCCAGGAACACAAATGGACCAATAGAACAGAAAAAAGAATTCAGAATCTCACTAATGTATAAAAAGTAATGGGGAAAGATTGATTATTTAATGTATTCTTTGTTGAGGAATTATTTGAAGAAACATGAAGCTGGAGCCACATCTAATATGTATAAAATTGGGTTCCCAATAGATTATCCACATAAATATGAAAAGTAGAAGAAAGTAAAACTAAAATACTTCTAAAAAAAATAGAGGGGTGAATCTTTATGACCTTGGAGAGGGTAAAGACTTATTAAAACCACAAAACTACAAGCCACAAGGTAAAAAATTAACTAATTTGACTACCTCTGATTTAATTTCTATTAAACAGATGACATCACAGTTAAAGTTAATAGATGATGGACTAGCAGAAGACATTTGCAATCTAAATCTGACAAGAAATCAGTATCTAGAATATACAAGAGCTCTTGCGTATTAACAACGAAACAAAACAAAAAACAGGAACTCCAATAGAAACATAGGTCAGAAACAAAAACAAAAAAAACGTACATATGAAAAGACAATTCACGAAGGGGGAAAGCCCACATGGTATTTGAGGAGATCATGAAACTCACTAGGAATCCATTAAGGACAAATTGAAACAACCATGATATGCATCTGATTGGCAAAAATAAGAACACTGTATAACACTTAGTGTTGGGGAAGGTGTAGTGAATTGGGAACTCTCAGGCACGGCTACTGGGAGTGTAAATGTACTCAGCAGCTCTGAAGGGCAACCTAGCGGTAGTCAGTGAAATTAAGCGTGCAGATACCTTATGAACAAGCAACCCGTTCTTGGATAGATAATCCAGAGGAATTTTCATTCCTAGGGACCAGGTAAAAAAATACTCAGCACTACGTGATTTGCAGTGATGGGGAATAAGAGGCAACTTAGGTGTCCATCATCAGGGACAGACGCGCAGACTGACAGTGCTACGCAGCAGTTAGGGACAAAGAACCAGAGGTATGGAGAACAAGAGAAGATCCTAAAAACAAGGCGCTACGTAAAAAATTAAGTGAAGTGGGCTTTATAGCACAACATGTAAATTAAGTCACATACACCACACAACAGTGCATATTTTACAAGGAAAAAACATATTAAGGACATGTATAAAACACCTGCACCTACGTGATGGAAAGGAAGAGCTGCGGAGTCAGGGATACGTTGATAAACGAGGAGAAGCGCCTGGTCCAGACAGGAAAGGGCCCGGGGCCTGCGTGCAAAGGCGCCGCCTCCCCTCCGCTGCCCGGCCGCACGCAATCCCACTGAGGACCCCTTTTCATCCCACTCGCCCCTGCAGGACGGGGCCAGGAAGACAGGGTGCTCCAGCATCACCTCTGGCTCCGTCCCGGCTGGGCGGCGGCGCGGGAACAGCGGCCTGGCGCCCCGAGGGCTCGAGCGCAGGCGGGACAGCGTGGACCCGCTGGGACCCGCTCCGGCCTCCTGACCACACCCCTCACGACCGCCCCTGCACCGGGTCACGCCCCCAACACCCTCCTCGCCCCTTCCTTGACCGCGCCTCCCTCCGGACCTTGGCTTCGCCGCGTCCCTCTGATCCCAGTCACGCCTTCCCGGGCCACGCCCCTTGCCCAAGGACACGCCCCCAGGAGACAGCCTCTTAAGCTCCTCGACGCTCCGCCCTGACCACGCCCCCGTGGACTTCACCGAGGCCACGCCCCCACGGCTCACTCCCTCAGGGCCCCCTCTCCCCAGGTGGCTCTGGGCTGTCAAACCCAATCAAATCCCTTCCCTCCAGTCCGAGGGCCGCTCCCCACCTGCAGTGGGCTCTGTGCCAGGTCTGGGGCTCTGCCCACGAGCAGGGACAGGCTGATGGTCCCCTGGGTTGGTGGTAACTGGTTTCCATCTTAATCCGATTACAGCTCAACAGAAATTGCTTAGGTGTTCTATCAGGGACGCTCTTTATTCCCCAAGGAAGCTGCCTCGGCACACCAGGCTTGGTATAATTTTTCCTTTACGGTAGGTACTGTCATCATTCTCTCTTCCGGGTGGAGACGCTGAGCACAGAGTTGATAAGCTTGGCCAAGGTCGCCCAGCGGTCCGCTGATAGGACCAGGGGCTCAGCCCCAAGCGTCCTAGGGAGTTTAGGGGAGAGGGGTGGACGCGCCCCCACCCGCTCTTTTTCCTCCCCTGCAGGAGGCTAGTTGCTGAGACGTCAAACAGCCTTCAGACCTCCTTTGATTTTGCTGCCTGGAAAATAAGACAGGCTGACTTCTTTTTTAAAATATTTTAAACTTTTATTGAGATATAATTGACATACAATAAACCACACAAATTTAAAGGATACAATTTGATGATAAGCTTTGATGTATTAATTCTTAATTTCACATCTGTGAAAGAATTAACACAATCAAGACAATGAACGTGTCTGGCACTTCCCCAGTCTTGCAGGCCCCAATGAATCCGCCCTCTTACCCTCCCCCACCCCATCTCCAGGGAACTCTGCTTTCTGTCACTATTAGGTCAGTTTCACTTTCTAGAATTTGGTGTAAATGAAATCCTTTTCTCCTAGGGTAAACACCTAGGAGTAGAATGGATGGCTCATATGCGAGGTGTATGTTGGACTTTTTATGAAGCCTCCAAACCATTTTCCACGTGGCTGCACCACTTTCCATCCCCACCAGCAGTGATGAGGGTTTCGTTTCCTGCACATCCTCACAGACTCTTGACATGGCCAGTCTTTGTTTAAATTGTGGTAAGACACACACACACACACACACACCATAAAATTACCATCTTAATCATCTTTAAGTGAACAGTTCAGTAGTGATAAGTATATTCATATTGTTGTGCAACAGTGCTCCAGATCCAGATCTTGCAAAACTAAACCTCTCTGCCCATTAAGCAACTCCTTATTCCTCCCTCCCGTCAACCACTGGCAACCACCACTCTACTTTCCATTTTTATGAATTTGATTACTTTAGATACCTCATATAAGTGGAGTGTATTTGTATTTGTCTTTTTGTGACTGACTTATTTCACTCAACATAATGTCCTCCAGAGTCATCTATGTTGTAGCATGTGTCAGAATTTCCTTCTGTTTTAAGGCTGAGTAATATTCCATTATATATACACACCACATTTTGTTTATCCATTCATCGATGGACACTTGGGTTGCTTCTACCTCTTTACTATTATGAATAATGCTGCTATGAACATGGGTGTGCAAGTATCTCTTTTAGATCCACCTTTCAGTTCTTTTGGGTATACACCCAGAAATGGGATTACTGGATCAAATGGTAGTTTTTTGGTGTTTTTTTGTTTTTTTATAAATTTATTTATTTTATTTCTTTTTGGCTGCATTGGGTCTTCATTGCTGTGCGTGGGCTTTCTCCAGTTGCGGCGAGCGGGGGCTACTCTTTGTTGCGGTGCCAGCCTTCTCATTGTGTTAGCTTCTCTTGTTGCGGAGCACGGGCTCTTGGCGCGCGGGCTTCGGTAGTTGTGGCAGCAGGCCTAGTTGCTCCGCGGCATGTGGGATATTCCCGGACCAGGGCTCGAACCCGTGTCCTCTGCACTGGCAGGCGGATTCTTAACCACTGTGCCACCAGGGAAGTTCCCAAATGGTAGTTTATTTTTAATATTTTGAGGGACCTCCATACTATTTTCCACAGAGGCTGCACAAATTTACATTTCTACCAAAAGTGTCCATGAGTTCCAGTTTCTCCACATCCTCACCAACAATTGTTATTGTTTTATTTTTTTTATAGGCACCATCCTAATGGGTGTGAAATGGTATTTCACTGTGGTGTTTTTTTTGTTTTGTTTTTGTTTTTTTTATTTTTAATTTTTAGCTGTGTTGGGTCTTTGTTTCTGTGCGAGGACTTTCTCTAGTTGCGGCAAGCGGGGGCCACTCTTCATCGCGGTACGCGGGCCTCTCACTATCGCGGCCTCTCTTGTTGCGGAGCACAGGCTCCAGACGCGCAGGCTCAGTAGTTGTGGCTCACGGGCCTAGTTGCTCCGCGGCATGTGGGATCTTCCCAGACCAGGGCTCGAACCCGTGTCCCCTGCATTGGCAGGCAGATTCTCAACCACTGCGCCACCAGGGAAGCCCTTCACTGTGGTTTTGATTTGCATTTCCCTGATTATTAGTAATGTTTAGCATCTTTTTGTCGCTTCGTTGGCCATTTGTCCATCATCTTTGGAGAAATGTCTGCTCAAGTCCTTTGCCCATTTTTAAATCTGGTATTTGTTTTGTTGTTGTTGTTGAGTTGGAATTCTTAATATATTTTGGATATTAACCTCTTATTAGATATAGGATTTGTAAATATTTTCTCCAGTTCTTTGGGTTGCCTTTTCACTCTCTTGATTGTGTCCTTTGATGCACAGAAAAGTTTGTCTGATGTAATCCAATTTACCTATTTTTGCTTTTATTGTGTGTGCTTTGGTGTCATATTCAAGAAATCTTTGCCACATTCAATGTTATGAAGCTTTTCCCATTTTCTTCTATGAGTTTAGTGGCTTTAGGCCTTTGATCCATTTTCCATTTTTTAAAAAAAATTAATTTAGTTATTATTTATTTATTTTTGGCTGCATTGGGTCTTCGTTGCTGCACATGGGCTTTCTCTAGTTGCGGCGAGCGGGGGCTCAGTTAATTTTTTAATACAGCATGAAATAAGGGTTCAACTTCATTCTTTTGCATGCAGATAGCCAATTTTCCCAACACCCTTTGTTGAAAACACTGCCCTTTCCTCATTAGATGCTCTTGGCACTCTGGTCAAAGATTATTTTCTCAGCAACGTGAGAGTTTATTCCTGGGCTGTCTCTTCTGTCCCATCGGTCTCTATGTCTGTCTTTTTGCCAGTGTGAGTGTGCCCAGTCTATTTGAATTTCAGCAATTTTAATGGGTGTTCCTCATTGTGACTTAAAAGTGAATTTTCCTAATGATTAATGGTGTTGAGTATCTTTTCATGTGTTTGTTTGCCACTCATAAATCTTCTCTAGGGACTTCCCTGGTGGTGCAGTGGTCAAGAATCGCCCTTCCAACGCAGGGAACACGGGTTCAAGCCCTGGTCTGGGAAGATCCCACATTCTGCGGAGCAACTAAGCCCGTGTGCCACAGCTACTGAGCCTGCGCTCTAGAGCTCCTGAGCCACAACTACTGAGCCCACGCACCACAACTACTGAAGTCCGTGCTCCTAGAGCCCGTGCTCCGCAACAAGAGAAGCCACCACAATGAGAAGCCCGTGCACTGCAAGGAAAAGTAGCCCCCACTCTCCGCAACTAGAGAAAGCCCGTGCGCAGCAAGGAAGACCCAACGCAGCCAAAAGTAAATTAAAATAAATAAATAAAAATAAATCTTCTCTAGTGAGGTATCTGTTCACATCTTTTGCCTGACTGTCCCTTCTCTTTGTCCCTTTCCTCACAGCAGGAGACCCATAGGGAGCATTGGGATGGATTATGGGCTCATGTTTTCAGGCTAGAGGAGACAAGTGGATGACACTGAATGATGGGGTTTGGTGGAGGGCAATGGGGAGGAGGACCCGGACGTGTGACCAGCAGCCTCCCAGCCTCTCGGGCCACCTTGGCCCCTCCCACCTGGGCTGGACCCAGAGATGAGTGCCCAGGACTCCTTGGGGGGAGTCTCACCTTCTGTTCCCCAGGGTTACTAGCTGGAGTGCAGGCCATGGCTCGGGACACGTGTGAACCCACGTCTGTGTTCAGGGAAGCCAGACTGTTTGGTGGGCACAGCTGCTCGATAAGGCCATGTCCCCAGGTGTGTCCAGGGCAGGGACTGGCTCCCAGGACCTGTGCACTGTCCAGGACGTCTTCCTGTGCCTTAGGTCTGGGATCATCTGATCGCAAGGAGTGGGAGCCCTGGGTGCTGCTCACCGTGAGGAGAAGACCCAGCTGGGAGGACACAGAGTTGGCTCACACAGATGGCAGGAGGCTGACCTGGAAGCCTGCGACCCCTCTGTCCCCACCGCGTGGACCTTCTCTCCTCTCTATCTCTCTGTGGAGTCTGGCTCCTCTGCTTCTGCACGTGGGGCCCCTCACTCTGGCACTAAGTGCATTGTCTGTGTCACTAGCCCTTGCAGGGATGGGCACCTGCCCCTCAGCTGTACAGAGGCTCAGAGAGCCTGCAGCACCCAGCCCAGTCAGCACGGCCTGGGGGAGGCTCCAGGACAGGCACAGGGACCGGTGTGGACGTCCCTCAAGGCAGCAAGTACCTATTTAACTGTAAACTCCCCTCATATGGGATGTAATGGGTACAAGAAAGGCTCTGGTCATGGGCAGAGGGGGCATTCTGGGCGCCTGCCCTTGCCAGCTGCTCCCTGTTGAACAAACTGCCCCCCCCCCGCCCAGTTCTTGCCGTGGGTGGCCCTGCTCTGTGGGAGACATGATGCCCTTAGACCAGAGTGCAGGCAGAGGCAAAACCAGCTGTATTCCCATCTGCAGGGGAAGCCAGTGATCTGTGATGTGGCCAGGTCTCAAAGAACGGGAGAATCAAATGTACAGAGAAAAGCAGATGGAGAAATGGGTCCGTGGATTCATGGAAAAGTGCAAAATTGCTGCAGTTAGTGCCGGGTCCCCGGAGCTTTCTTCTCCTGAACAATGGCGAGCAGTGACTCAGTTCTTCACGAAACCCAAATGGACAGTAGCTGACAGTTTCCTACATTTCTGTGCTAAGTTTCTAAAATCTGGAAGCATGCAAAAGGGGCCTTACCCCGCCTCCACAATCAAGTGGAGCACCGGCCGCAGCCAACGCTGCATTCTAAAATCTGTGAAAGAACGCTCATTTGTAGCTCAATCCTCCCCAAAGCAATGAACGATAGTGACATATATAGTAAGGTCCTTACAGTAGAAAATAAAGGCTAGAAAGCCACCGTGAATTTCAAACTGTAGGTATAACGGAATAGTTGGTTGTTTACATAAAATGGTTGTTGAAAAGTTTCTGGCTTTTTCCACAGTGGATTTGCTCCCAGACACAGGCGTTTAAAAACCACCACTAGGGCTTCCCTGGTGGTGCAGTGGTTAAGAATCCGCCTGCCAACGCAGGGGACACAGGTTCGAGCCCTGGTCTCGGAAGATCCCACATGCCGCAGAGCAACTAAGCCCGTGCGCCACAACTACTGAGCCTGCGCTCTAGAGCCCGCGAGCCACAACTGCTGAAGCCCGCTCACCTAGAGCCCACGCTCCGCAACAAGAGAGGCCACCGCGATGAGAAGCCCGTGCACTGCAACAAAGAGTAGCCCCCGCTCGCCAAAACTAGAGAAAGCCCATGTGCAGTAATGAAGACCCAACACAGCCAAAAATAAATAAATAGATTTATGAAAACAAAGCAAACAAACAAAAATATGGATCTCCATTTCCTTACCAAAAATAAATAAATAAATAAATAAATAAATAAATAAATAAAAACCACCACTAAGGCTAAGCCAAAACGGGCAAGGAAAAGACGTCGTCGTCACTGGATATGGCGCTCAGGTGCGTCTGCCTCTCCTGGCTCTCTGCCTCACAGCTATGGTGGGAGTAACAAAGGAGCCGTGGAGAACTGTGGGGGGTGGGGGGAGGGAGCCTCCGGGGATGGGAAGGGCTCCCCTACATGGCTTCAAGCTCAGCATGAGCGCCATGTCCCCACTGACCTCCCTGGGGAGACCCAAGACCAGCCAACATTCTGTGACCATCAGTGACGCCCCAGGACACACAGAAGTTATTGAAAACATGACCACAGGAACATCTCAGGCTGACCGTGCTGTCCTGGTTGTTGCTGCTTCTGTCTCCAAGCGTGGGCAGACCCCTCCCTGAGCAGGCCCTCTGGCTTACACACTGGTGTGACACCACTAACTGCAGGTATTAACAAGATGGGTTCCACTGAGCCCTCTGCAGCCAGGAGGGATGGAAAACACCTGGTAGAGGTGGCAGTGCAGTGGAAGCGAGCTGCCCGCAGCTCGTCCAGCTGACAAGCCCTCGTGTCCACCCCTCCAGCACATCCACACAATTGGTGCATTGGCACCAAGCCTGTGGGCTGAGAGGAGATGGGGGTTCTCAAACCCAGAGGAGTGGTCGCCTTTGTCCACGTGCACAGCAGTAGCTTTGAGTGAAGCTCTTCTTGGGGAGTGTGGACTTCAGTGTCAAGAACGTGTCTGTCGCTCATCGTGGCAACAGCAAAAATGATCCAGCAACGCAAGTGGCTGGCTTCACAGCCCAGGTGACTATCCCAAGTCATCCAGGCCGTGTCAGCACTGGCTGGGCATCTGTTGCCTGCAAGTCTGCTGAGGTGAAGAATGTTGATCACTGTACTGGGAAGAGTCTGGAAGATGGCCCCGGATTCTTGAAACCTCGTGATGCTTCATCGTTGAAATGGTCCCCAGCAAGCCCATGTGTGTTAAGAGCTTCTCTGACGATCCTTCTCTGGGCCATTTTGGTATTTGTGACATGAGATGGACGGCAGCTGTGGGTGTCATCAAAGCAGTAGGTGAGAAGGCTGCTGGAGCTGGCAAGAAAGTTCAGAAGGCTAAACGAATACACTTAACCCTTGAGCCAAGTGGGGATTAGGGGCACTAACTCTCCACGCAGTTGAAGATCCAGGTATAACTTTACTTCTGTATCTGCAGATTCAACAACCCCAGATTTTTTTATTGGAAAAAAAAAAAAGCTGCATATAAGTGGACCCACAGTTCAAACCTGTGTTGTTCAAGGGTCAACTGTATTGTCCCTAATGCCTGCCACCCACTCTTAGCCTGTGGTGGAAGAACCGTCTCAGGACAGTCTCAATTGGCCATTTTGGTTTAATAGTAAAGGACTGGCTAATGAGAACAATGCATCATAAAATCTTCATAAGGAAAAGAGAATGTTTTGTGGACCATTGTTGCGGGGGTGTTGCGTGGCAGTTTTAAGTTACTAGTTTTTAAAATCAGAACAATTTTTTTCTTAATATTTATTTGGCTGTGCTGGGTCCTAGCTGCGGCACACGGGATCTTCGTTGCGGTACGTGGGATCTAGTTCCCTGACCAGGGATCGAACCCGGGTCCCCCGCATTGGGAGCGCGGAGTCTTAGCCACTGGACCACCAGGGAAGTCCCCAAATCAGAACTTTTTAATGGAAACAACTGGACAAAAACTCTGTCACAGAATTTTGAGACCCATTAAAACAAAGTTTAATGAGAAAAAAAAGTTTTGCATCAGATTTCCCAAGTTGACCCAATCCAAGGGGAAAGGAGGAAGGCCTGAGAGGAACAGGTGTGAGGCACAGCCACCCAGACCTCCTTCCCACCAGGCCTCGGCACAGGCCGAGCCAGGAACGCCCGAGTCTTCAGAAGTCGGGAGGTGCGGATGAAGGCCAGCAGGGTGCCGGCCCAGGGGCTCCATATTGTCAGGCCTGGGGGGAGGAGCAAGCTGTTGCCTCACACAGGTCAAGAAGGGAACGGGAAGGGGGATTTCTGAGTCCTGTCCTCAACTGTGGGCTCCTCACGGGGAGAGGGAGACGCAGCCGGAGTCAGGTGCTTCCTCGGGTCCTGTTGGGGGTAACACAGGAGTGCGGTGGAGGCAGTGGTAGAGGCCAGGAAGGCTTGAGGAAGGAGGACTGGAACTGCCTTGAAGACGGTGGGATGACGGCACAAGGGGACAGAAGTGGCACAGGGGACAGAAGCAGCGCAAGCAAAGGCGCAACATAGCAAAGATGGGAATGTGACTCTGGAGCTGGCAGGGCCTGGCTTTTTGTCTCCTGGAGACTGTGGGCTCCGTCCTGGAGGCCATGGAGCCTTGGCGTGTTTTTGAGGAGTGAGGCATCGTCAAGGAGGGCTTCAGTTAATCTTCAGGCCATCCAGGAATGAGGACTGTGTGGGATCCTGGGAGGTGCTCGGTGAGGCTCATCTCACCTGTCTCCCGGGTGTAACATAGAGGCTTCTCTGTTCCTCAGAGATTGTAAATCAGTTTCTTGATTACCCAAACCTCATGATCCACTTCCTTCACGTAGGATTTGAGGGTAGAGAAGCTCTCGTGCAGCTTGCGGCTGAGTGTGGCCCCTGTGGTTAGGCAGCCAGAGGGAGGCTGTCCAGAGACAGGCTCACCAACCCGGGTCTGCTCCTCAGCTTTGCCCTGGTGCTGAGACCAGGTGCCCTGTCCTCCAGGAAGTGGACACAGAAGAGCAGAGAGCCAGGGCACAGCGGAACCCGGCAAGGGCCCGTCCATTGTCAGTGGTGCCAGTGGTGCTGCCAGGCACGCACCCCTCTTTGAACACAAGTTTCAGGGGAGGCTGGGGGATCTGCGAGTGGGTCTTAAGATTCAAATTTCAGTGGCTCCAAGCACTGACAGCTGCTGTTTCCATCCCCGTTGTAGGGATCAGACTACAGGTGTGGTCACTGCCCTCGGCTGTCCGGCCACAGGTCTCCCAGACAGTGCCTGGGTGGCGTCTGCACACTTCTGGATCTTCATGTGTCCATTTTCTTTCCTCTGAGGCTTGGAGTCTAAGCGGAATGGAGGTTTCCTCAGACTTTCTCTAATGAGTGAACAAGTTTCTGCTAAGTTAAAATCATGTTCTCTTGCCCTCTTGGGAAGTAAGTTTAGGGTTGATGAAGCTTTAGAGTGACTCCAAACTATTCGGTAGCACACCTGCAGCCTCTCATCTGTCCTCACAGACGCCCAGCCGCACCCATTGTGAGTCCCTGGGGGGAATAAGAGAAGCATGGGTTTGGGGTCGGACAGATGGATCTGAATTCACTTAGTATGCGGTCATAGACAATTTGTGTAACCCCCAACCTTAGTCTTCTTACCTGTAAGATGGGGATGTTAATACCTACCTGGTGCGTGTGGGGCACTCAGCATAACCTGTCACGTGGCAGGTACTCGATGAACGTCAGATACTGTTCTCATCACGTGGATTTTACCAGGTTCATGCCCAAAGGGCAGCAATATCTCTATGAGCTCTGAGTGCTTAGGAGATAACTGTTTCTTTCAGTTAGTGACAAGACCCAGGTTCTGACTTACAGCTCCTCGGCTCGTGCTGTGCATTTTATCTTTAACCACAGCCACCTAGAAGCCCTCCCAAGTGCTACCAGAAGTAGTTCTGACTCTCCACAGACCCCAGCTGGTCCATGAGGGTCCCCGCCACCAAGGACCGTTCCTACAGTCCTCAGACCCCAGGGTGCCGCCTCCCTCATCATCTGCGCAGACCTTAACAAGCCCCAGGGGGCCAGGGCCTCTTCAAGTTGGGTGATCAAGTGCCCCAGTGGAGTCAGCGACTGTCCTACGCCTACAATTGTATCGCAGCCCGCGCGACTCCTTTACGCTCGGCAGGCCCTGTACTCGGAACCCGGCCCACCCGGGAGGCCTCTTTAGCCGACTCCCGTCGGCCGCCCGCCTCACCAGCCAATAAGCAGCCCTGTGCCCGCCTCCGTCGGACCGACCGCGCCCCCGGGGCGCTCAGGGGAAGGTCCCCTGGGGCCAAGTCGCCTCCACCCTGCGGCAGCAGCGACTGTTCACGATGCTGGGGCCTAGCGATCGCCAAGTCAAGGGCTGAAAGAGAACGGCCGGGGCACCGCCCGGAACCCCGCTCACCAACCTTCGGTTTCCCCAGCCCCTCAGCCACCGCGGACCGAGGAGGGCGGGCCGCCGAGCACCATAGAGTCGACGGTCTTCCCTGCGTCCTAGAGCGACTCGAGGGCGCACGCGCAGGCCCCGCCCCGGGACCACTTCCGGCGGTGCGGCCCGTCCAGCGGGTGGGCTCAGCCTCTTGGGGGCGCCCGGGTCTCCGCGAGGCGCGGGGGCAGCCGTTTGACGTTGGTTAAGGGCGGATGTGACTGAGTCCCTGCAGCTAAGGGCAGCTAGGCCTGCCGAGGCGGAGGTGGCCCAGGCGGCTGCCCGCGATCTGCTTGGTCTAGGGAAGCCCCTCAGAACGCAGCTCAGTGTGAACGAAAATCCCGTATCTCCAGGCTGACTTCTCGAGCACGTGTCAAACTTTCCCAGGGATCCGGTCCGATTTACGGTCTCATCCTGCATCCGCTGGGACTGCGGCCCGTGAGGGCTCGAGTCTCCAGCCCTAGTTGACTCCAGTTACTGTCCGTCTAGGCCGGGCGAGGCGTATCTCCTTGTGGTTGTGACTTGCATATCCCTGAGAGCTAATTATGTTGAGCATCTTTTCACGTGCTTGTGGACCATCTGTATATCTTTTTTGCCCAAATACCTATTCAAATCCTCTTCCAATTTTTAAATTATTTATCTTTTTATTGTTGAGTTGTGAGAGTTATTTATATGTTCTGGATACAAGTCCCTTATTTCAAATACATGGTTTGCGAATATTTTCACACTTCCGTGCGTTGTCTTTTCACTGTCCTGATAGTATCATTTGCAGCACAAAAGTTCTTAATTTTAATGTGGTCCAATATTTCTATTTTTGTTTTGTCATGTGCTTTTGGTGTCTTTTTCAAAGAATCTACTTTCGGTTTTATTCATCCACTCTGTTTCCTTTTTTTTTTGGCACGCCACTGAGGGCTCTTAATTCCCCCACCAGGGACTGAACTCTGCCGACAGTGAAAGTGCCGACAGTGAAAGTGCCAAGTTATAACCACTGGACTGCCAAGGAATTCCCTGTTTATATATATATATATATATATATATATATATATATATTTATATTTATATTTATATTTATTTATTTATTTATTTTATTTGGCTGTGTTGGGTTTTCGTTGCTGCGCACGGGCTTTCTCTAGTTGCGGCGAGCAGGGGCTACTCTTTGTTGCGGTGCATGGGCTTCTCATTGCGGTGGCTTCTCCTGTTGCGGAGCATGGGCTCTAGGCACGTGGACTCTAGAGCACAGGCTCAGTAGTTGTGGCACCAGGGCTTAGTTGCTCCGTGGCATGTGGGATCTTCCCAGACCAGGGCTTGAACCCGTGTCCCCTGCATTGGCAGGCGGATTCTTAACCACTGTGCCACCAGGGAAGTCCCAGTTCATTTTCTCTTTATTATTTCTTTCTACTTCATTTAGGTTTGATATTTTTTGTCTAGCTTAAGTTGAACATTTAATTTGCTGATTTTTAAAATTCTGACTTACAATTATTAAAGGACAAGTTATTTGCTAAAAGCTTATAAATTAATGGACTTAGTAATAGGCTGGTTTCTTCAAGCTTCTAGGTAATAGAAGTTGAAGAAGGTAGTAAGGGAAAGGGAAGGCCCTCGATATTTTATGGGAGGGAAGTGGGCAAAAAGAGAACAAAATTCAGGATAAATGGGAGAAAAGGGCTGCCTTTTTCTCCTGACTCCATGGAATTTGTTTAATAAGTATGGGAACAGAAGCAGGTATTGTGGTTTTTCTATAGCTATCTTTTACAAGTCGATATTTCTTGCTTTTGGATCACATGGATTTAGAAAAGATATCGTTTTGTTTTTAGACTTTTTAAAATTTTTATTTTATTTTATTTATTTTATTTTTGGCTGTGTTGGGTCTTCGTTGCTGTGCGTGGGCCTTTCTCTGGTTGCAGTGAGCAGGGGCTACTCTTCATTGCGGTGCACAGGCTTCTCATTGCTGTGCTTCTCTTGTTGCAGAGCACAGGCTCTAGGCGCGTGGGCTTCAGTAGTTGTGGCATGGGGGCTCAGTAGTTGTGGCTTGTGAGCTCTAGAGCGCAGGCTCAGTAGCTCAGCAGTTGTGGCGCACCGGCTTAGTTGCTCCGCGGCATGTGGGATCTTCCCGGACCAGGGCTCAAACCCATGTGCCCTGCATTGGCAGGGGGATTCTTAACAACTGCGCCACCAGGGAAGCCCTGACTTATTAAAATACCACTTTATGGAGATAAATGCACATCCCATCAATTCACCTATTCAAAGTGAACAACTGAGAGGCGAAGTTCGCGCGCATTTTTGTGCAGGCGAGCCTCCCCGCCGAAGGTCTGTACTGGGCACACCCCCCCTACCCCCGTGTCCCCAGACCCCGGGGGAGACCCCGCCGCTCTTCGAGTCCAAACCACGCAGCAGCAATCCGAGCGGAGGACAACCGGAGGTGCGTCCTGCGCGGTCGGACCCGTAAGGCCAACCCGGCGGCCTAGGCCCCGCCCCACAGGCCGCGGATCACCGAGGGCGAGTCCTCCCGCTGTCCTAGAGCTGCCTCCTGGAGGGGGCCGGGGTCTCTAGGTCGCTTCCGGGAACCAGGCCGCGCTTCCGGCTGCGCACGCCTCTGTGCTCCGCTTGGGACCGCGCGCCAGGTACGGGGGCGCAGCGGGAAGCGGGGCTGGGGATGGGTCGCCCTGCTCGCGAGGCGGCGAACACTCTGGAGGCAGGAGGCCGATCCGGCAGCTCGGTACCGGACCGCAGGGCGCTGACCGCGGCCGGGGCGGCGGCTCGGAAGAGCTTGGGTGGCCGCCTCGGGGCGCTCCTTCCTCCGGGCCAGGGGGCAGCGCGCTGGCCTCCAGGGGCCGGGACCTGAGCGGCAGGCGGCGGGGCGGCGGAAGGCTGTCCGGGTACTGGCCATGCCCTGAAGGAAAACCCGTGGGTGGTCGTTGACAGCCGGCGTGAGGGGACCCAGCCTTCCCGGGAGAGTGGGGTACGAGGAAACCGGTGGGGAGCTCGCCGTGCGCCCGGGCCCGCCGCGCTTAGGCCCGCAGGCCGAGGGTGGGGGCGCCTTGGGGACGGCTCTGCTCGGCGCCTGGCGCGGCTGCGGGGGGCCGGGCGCTCCTGCAGAAGCAGGTGTGGGGTGTCGTGCTGTGCTTCAGGTGACATCTCAGTCCTTTTCTCCAGATACTGCACCCACTTCTCTTAACACTTGCGCCTCAGCCCTTCCTGCCTGAGAGACGCCGTCTGGGCCCCCCTGCAGGGACTTCTGAGTGGACGGGCCTGGGTTCTAGTCCTTGACTTGAGCAGTTGTTTCCGCCTCGATTTCCTTGTTGGTGGGGTGAGAACGGTAACCCGCTCGTGCAGAGCCGTGTGCGGCTTGGACGTGGAGTAGCTGAGTGATCTTGGAGTGGTCAGTGGCAGCGGCAGTGGCTGTTGTGTCCTTGTGTTCTCTGGACTTTTCTTCTCCTTCATTCTTTAATCCGTTATTTATTTGGAGAACTTATGTTGCTCTCCTGTTTCCTGATTCTCTTCCTTCTCTCCTCCCCACCTCATCTCCCTTTTCTGCCGGTTCTTGTCTCCCCTCTTCCAGGGACTGGAGAGGGGCCCCTCCGCCACCTGCTTCCAGGGCACCTTTCGTCACGCTGGCTGTCATCAGTGTTTCACACCATCAGCATCTGGGAGGTGGAGACCATATCAGTCCTCATTCACTGGCCCAAAGGACATGGGAGTCACTGGGCTTCTCTTGCACCCCTCTTCCAGGCAGTTGCGGCTGGGACCTCCTACCTGGGCTGCCGGTCAAAGAGCAGGAAGCAGCGATGTCTGCCGTGGGTCCTGCAGCTCCACACCTGCATCGCCCTGGTGACAGTCACAGTGGCTGCATGAGTTTCCTGGGCGCCCAGCTGCCTCCAGAGGTGGCAGCAATGCCCCAGCTCCTGAGGGACCTGGACAGGGGCACGTTCAGAAAGTTGCTGAAGCTGGTGGTCAGCAGCCTGCAGGGAGAAGATTGCCGTGAGGCTGTGCGGCGCCTCGGGGCCGGCGCAGACCTGCCTGAGGAGCGGCTGGGTGCCCTGATCGCTGGCACACACACCCTGCTCCAGCAGGCCCTCCGGCTGCCCCCGGCCAGCCTGAAACCCGATGCCTTCAAGAACCAGCTCCAGGAGCTCTGCATTCCCCAAGACCTGGTCGTGGACTTGGCCAGTGTGGTGTTTGGGAGCCAGCGGCCTCTCCTTGACTCTGTGGCCAGGCAGCAGGGGGCCTGGCTGCCCCATGTTGCCGACTTTCGGTGGAGGGTGGACGTGGCCATCTCCACCAGCGCCCTGGCCCGCTCCCTGCAGCCAAGTGTCCTGATGCAGCTGAAGCTCTCGGATGGGTCGGCCCTCCGCTTCGAGGTCCCCACGGCCAAGTTCCAGGAGCTGCGGTTCGGTGTGGCCATGGTCCTGAAGGAGATGGCCGACCTGGAGAAGAGGTGCGAGCGCAAACTGCAGGGCTGAGCCTTGCTCACCGGTCCCCTTCTAGTCACTGGGGATAGCTGGCTCAGACAGGTGTCTCCAGAGCAAAGGCCGCCCTTCCCGTTTGAGTATAATCGTGTATTTCTCTAAGTGAAGAGGACAGTTGTGTCTTTCCCTTTTTTTGGAAGTAAAGCAGCTACACAAAATATGTTCTCCTGGGTAGGCATCAAACTGCAGGCCCCGTCCCCCCAGCTATCAGTTGGTCTTGTTGCCAGGTAAGGGCACCCACTGCTCCGGTGTGGCCATGTGTGGTCTAGTCACAGTCTGGGGTCCAGGCCAAGGCCTTTGTGAGGACACAGAGGTTCCTCAGCCTGGCCCCACCTAACAACTGAACTCTTGCTCCTGTGATTTTGGGAACCCTGTGCTTCAGGGTGCACATTTCATTCCCCTGTCTTAAATCCCTGACCTTATAGAGAGCATTCTAGTGGGGAGAGGGAGGCATTACGAAGTGCATAATACAAACACGTGGTGTAGCTCATGGGAGGATGGGAAGTGGTGCAGGAGGTAGAGCAGCCTTTGGAGATGGGGGGCAAGGCTGTGGGAGAACTGGGCTGTCATTTTAAATTGGGTCGTGGGGGGACTTCCCTGGTGGCCCAGTGGTTAAGAATCCTTCCAATGCAGGGGACGCGGGTTCAATCACTGGTCGGGGAACTAAGATCCCACATGCCATGGGGCAGCTAAGCCTGGGTGCCACAACTACTGAGCCCACGCGCTGTAACTAGAAAGAAGCCTGCACGCTGTAACGAAAACCAGACGCAGGCAAAAAAAAAAAAAAATCGGCATGGGTTGCGCCTCCTTGAGGACATGGTACCTGAGCAAAGACTTAAAGGAGGCGAGGCGGAGGGAGCAGCCTGTGGTGCACTGTGGCTGCAGCCAAGTTGGGGGAAGGTGAGTGGAGGGCACAGGGGGCAGTCCCAAGGACCTCTCTAAGAGCTTTGGCTCAATTCTGAGTGAAATGAGTGTGATGTGACAATTGTTTTCAGAGGATTATACTGGATGCTGTGTTGATAGCAGAGCGTAGGGCAGCAGGGTAGGGATTGGGCGTCTGGTGGAGTTGGCGGTGGCAGGGGAGAGGGGAGCAGGGGCCTCGCCTGGGTGCCTCTAGGGTGGGAGTGTGCAGAGCCCGTGGCCAGCCCTGCACCCTCCAGCATAACCACACCCCAGGTAGGTAGGGGCCTGGCGTGTCCCTGCCTCCATGCTCTGCCGCGAAACCAGGTCACAGGTCTGGTGGTGTTAATAGGCCCGAGCATCAGGCAGGAACCTCCTCTGAAAACAGCAGATGAGCTTGGGCGCCCACCTGGCACCTGCGCTTCCCCAGCGCCCCCTTCTTGCCCCCTGCTCCATGCCACGACCCATCAAGAGCGGCAGTGTTTGCTCTGTGCTGTTTCCAGAACACTCCCATGATCTCGGTTAATTAAGGCCTTTCCCTGAGTGAGGGTCCTGGCAAGTTAGGTGTGGGCCAAGGGCACAGAGAGGAGGAGGCCACCCTAAGGTGCTGCTGTGCGCTTGGAGCTAGAGTTTCAGAGGCCAGGCCGCAGGCGGGGCCCCATCTTGGCTCAGCCGAGGAGTGCAGACTCCCCAGGTCTCCTTCAGCGTCAGCTGGCATCCTTGGGCCCTGCTTCCCTGAGGACAGGAGCTGGCCTGGGCTGTGCTCGCGGCTGCCCGCGCCTGCTCAGAAGAACGTGCACAGGTAAGCTGAGCACCACATCTGCCTCAACCAGTGATGGAGGCTTTCCTGGCACCGTCACTGTGCGGTGACTTCTTCCTCGACCGCTGGGCATGTGTCAGGAATATGTACTCATTATGATACGTTTGGAAAATCCGAAAAAGTAAAACAAACAAAAAAATAAAAAGATTCAAAAAGCTCCTTTGCCCATAGACGGTCATGGAGAAACCGTCTTGACCAGACTTGACATTTACGCTCTGTGCTGTCTCTGTGTTAACACAGCTCTGTTCATGTAACTCTTCCTGATATGAGGGTCTGTCTAATGGCAGCAGAACATGCATCTTCCCGGTGGGCGTGCCAAGTTTCTCTTGGGGAAAATAAAAAAAGCACCACAGACCGGGCAGCCTATAAACAACAGACATTGATTTCTCCCAGTGCGGAGGCCGGATGTCTGAGGTCAGGGGGCCAGCAGGGGCGGGTGAGGCCCTCTTCCTGGCTGCAGACTTCTGTGTCCTCACGTGGAGGAAGGGGCAAGGGAGCTCTGTGGGGTCTCTTGTCAGGGGGACTCCACCTTCATGACCGAAGCACTCCCAAAGGCCCCACCTCATAACACCCTCACATTGGGCATTAGGATTTCAACACATACATATACATTTGGGGGACACAGACATTCAGACTAGAGCAACTTCCGTGTTTCATTTTTTTCTTAATTAAAAAATCACTGAAGTTGGGACCTCCCTGGTGGCTAAGTGGTTAAGACTCCGCACTCCCAATGCAGGGGGCCCAGGTTCGATCCCTGGTCAGGGAACTAGATCCCACATGCTTGCTGCAACTAAGAGTTCACATGCCACAAGTAAGGAGCCCTCGAGCTGCAACGAAGACCTGGCTCAACCAAATAAATATTTTTAAAAATCACAGTGAGGACTTCCCTGGTGGTGCAGTGGTTAAGAATCCACCTGCTCATGCAGGGGACACGGGTTCATTTCCTGGTCCGGGAGGATCCCACATGCCATGGAGCAACTAAGCCCATGTGCCGCAACTACTGAGCCCGCATGCTGCAACTACTGAAGCCCACACGCCTAGAGCCCGTGCTCTGCAACAAGAGAAGCCACCACAATGAGAAGCCCGCGCACCACAATGAAGAGTAGCCCCTGCTCTCTGCAACTAGAGAAAGCCTGCGTGCAGCAACGAAGACCCAACACAGCCAAAAAAAAAAAAACCAGTGATGTTATGCAACTAGATATGCAACTAGAGATTATTGTACTAAGTGAAGTAAGTCAGACAAATACCATATGCTATCACATGTTTGGAATCTAAAATGCATACGATACAAATGAACATATCTATGAAACAGACTCACACGGAGAACAGACTTGTGGTTGCGAAGGGGGTGGGGGTGGGGGAGGGAAGGACTGGGAGTTTGGGATGAACAGATGCAAAGTAGTATATGTAGAATGGATAAACAACAAGGTCCTACTGTATAGCACAGGGAACTATATTCAGTATCCTGTGATAAACCGTAATGGAAAAGAGTATGAAAAAGAATATATATATGTATAACTGAATCACTTTGCTGTACACAAGAAATTAGCACAACATTGTAAATCAACTATACTTCAAAAAAATTTTTTTAAATTATTGATGTCAATAGTAAACGGTAGAAAGATTTTATATTAAAACTATTTAGAAGTAGGAACAGAGGAGGCAGAATGTGACCACTTTCCACGTTGAATCATTCCATGTGTAGACTTTTGTGTTGGCTTCTTTTACTTAACACAGTGTTGTAAAAATAGAATGTGATCATTTTACGGGCTTCCCTGGTGGCACAGTGGTTAAGAATTCTCCTGCCAATGCAGGGGATACAGGTTCGAGCCCTGGTCCAGGAAGATCCCACATGCCACGGAGCAACTAAGCCCGTGTGCCACAACTACTGAGCCTGTAATGCCACAGCTACTGAAGCCTGCTTGCCTAGATCCCGTGCTCCACAACAAGAGAAGCCACCGCAATGAGAAGCCCACGTGCCACAACGAAGAGTAGCCCCTGCTCTCCACAACTAGAGAAAGCCCGCGCGCAGCAACGAAGACCCAACGCAGCCAAAAATAAAGGGTTTTTTTAAAGAAAAGAATGTGATCATTTTAAAGCCCTTGGTATTATGTCCCTAACGACCCAAAGCACGACCTCGAGCGCCCCCTACAGGCCAGGCGCTGTCGACCAGGCCCCAGCCAAGCGCAGAGAAGGTACAGGTGGAACCACCAGGTGCAGGCCCTCTGCCGGGCACGTGTTAACTCATTAACTCACAGGCACGAAGCCGCTCCGCCTCACGGGTGACGAAGCGCAGAGAGGTTTGCGTCTTGCCCAACGACACACAGCTGATGGGGGAGCTGGCAGTCCGTTCTCCGCCAGCCTTCCCTCCCCACCTGTCCGTAGTCCGCCGACTCTGTGGGCGTGCGAACCTGGTGGCAGGACAGGCTCTTGGTGCTGGCTCCCGTGCCCTGAGCGGCTGCTGGCCCCAGAGTGAGGACACACGTTTAGGGTCGAGGGCCACGGGCTCGGGGGCGTCTGTTTTGCCGGTTACCGCAGCAAAGTTGGGCCAGTGCAACCAGGAACGGAGACCTGGGGTCCGAGCCCGGCCAACGTGCCCCAGCAGGTGCTCCGAGCTCTGCTGCCACGGAGTGTCCCCGTGGCCGCGACGCCGTGGCTCTAAGTCACGTGCCTGGCAGGAACGCACACACCCCCCTTCCCGAGGGAGCCTCCCATCATCCTCGGTTGTCCTGGCAGGCAGGGGTGCTTTTCCGACTTGAGGCTGGGAGTCCCGCGAGTCAGCACCAGGATTTGCACACCCTTTTGCCCACCAGGCGGCAGAGACCCCCTTGTCCTTGTGCTCCTGGCGGGGGCTGTCTGGCTCTGTCTCCCCAGCCCTGTGGGTGTGTCCACCCTGCTGGTCCACGCCCCGGAGGGTCGGCAGACTCTGGGAGGGCCCCGCGCCCCTCGAAGTCACCGTGTCTACAAGCACTATCTGCTTCCATCTCCACCCTCGGGGGGGTCCCGGCCAGCAAGTGGGGGTGTAGAGCTCTGCTCGCTCACCTGCTCCCCTCCCCCTCCCCCAGAAGGCACCGGCTGCGCCTTTTAAGTCACTGGTCAGGAACGTCAGGACCAGAACATCATCTCCATCCTTGGGAGGCTGGAGGTGGTGGCCCTGACGGCGCTGCCCCTCCCACAGCGGCTGTGGGGCAGCCCTTCCCCCCGCTTCCCCAGCTGCTCAGCCAGGAGAGGGTCGCAGAGCCCTGCCTCGGCCCTCGGAGGAGCTCGTGACAGCTCTGATACTGCAAATTCTGGGTTGTTCATTTGTGAGCCCTCATGCTTCTGTCTCAAGGAGGGACACACGGGCAAACAGTGACACAAGGCGTACAGGTGGTAAGTGGCTTTCATGAGACGCAGAAGATGGGCAGCAGGCTGTTCCCGGGACTGTTGGCTCCTGGGGCTGGACAGAGCCAGGGGATGAAGGCCACCAGCCTCCAGGCCGCTCACAGGATTCTGGCCTCACCGTGGGTACGGGGAGGCAGACATGATCCAGCTTGAGAAGGTCCCTCCAACTGCGGGGCACAGGCTTGCAGGCCAGCAGTGGTGGCCCTTCTCACCTGCGTCGGGAGTGGCTAACTTTTCTCTAAAGGGCCAGAGAGTATTTTAGCTTTTCAGGTCATAATGATTGTCAGTTCTGCCATCATAGCTCAGAAACAGCCAGAGACATCTAAACCAATGGGCATGATCATGTTCCAATAAAAATGCCCTGTGGACACTGAGATTTTAAGTTCATGTCACAAAATTTGTTTCAACCATTTAAAACCCATTCTCAGCTCCAGGGCCATACAAAACCAGGTAGGGGGTGGGCAGTGGCTGTAAGTGCTACACCTCCCTGTGTGCCTGCAGGGCTCCCTCAGGCTGCAGAGGGACCATCCACCTTCACCTGCGGTCAGTCTCTACCCCAGACCTGGACTTGAGGGCAGGGGCCAGCCCAATCCACCTTTGTCCCCAGGCAAGAACAAGACCTTGCACAGATGTTTGCACCTGGAAAATTACAACTGTGTTGACCTTATTTAGATCTCTGTGGAAACTCTTGATGCTGGAGAATTTTCTCTCTTCTGTGGGCCTCTAAAGCCTCGCCTCAAAGCCTGGATGTGCCCCAAATGCATCATTCATTCATTCAACAAACATTTCCCAGGCTCTGAGTGCAAGCCACACACACAAGGGGACACAGGGATGTGAAAACCCACCTGGGCTCTGCACACACACCCCATGTTATTTGTGAAGCTTCCAGAATGCTCAAAATGTCATAAATCAAAGCTTAATCTGATAATTGAGACAAAAAGCAATTTCAGGTCAAAATTAGGGGTTTAATTTATTGTCTCCAAAAGAGAAATCCAAAGTATTTTAATATCTACTCTGGAATAGTTCTGGAAATTCTGTTTTCTGGCCATGTTGGGCGTCTTGAGGGATCTAGTTCCCCAAAGATTGAACCTGGCCCCGCACACAGTGAAAGCTGGGTCCTAACCAGTGGACCGCCCGGGAATTCCCAGAAATTCTTAAAATGAGTTTAGTGTTACATTTACTGAAGCCCCAAATTGGGAAATATAGCTTGAAAGTAGAGCAGAATAGTCCAGAACGCGCACTACCCGGCAGGCAGCCCTCTCCTCTCCCTCCCTGCAAAGCGACCAGCACACATGACGTGCACAGATGCTTTTCCTGTGCTCTGGGATCTCAAACCTGTGCAGCAGTTTGAACTCACAATGTCTCGCCAGGTGACACATGAATACTACACATCTTTTTCACATGGACTCAGCTAAGAAAGGACTCCTCACCCTGTACTTCTGCAGTCGATATTCTAGACTGGAATGCGGAGCTTGAGATGTATTCCTATTGAATTCTTGGTTGTATTGGGACATTTAAGTGAACAAAGCACACTAAGAACAGAGAGGAAAAATAATCCCTCAAAAGCTGGAGGCATGACGTTTTTACCCAAGTAAACGAGGGAGGACTGCCACTCGATCAGAGGCAACCTGCAAACAAATGGGCCAGCTGTGTTCCAAGAACCTTTATTTGGTCACACTGAAATCTGATTTCAATATAATTTTCAAATGTCACAAAATAGTCTTTCCCCCCCCCCTCAACCATTTAAAAATGTAAAAACCATCCTTAGCTCTTGGCCTGTTAAAAGGTAAACAGGTACATTAAAATCCTGAAGTTGATTCGAGCAAACATGGATCGGGAGCAGCACCAAGCCGAAGTGGTTAGGAGTCCTGCCAACAGGGGACTCGGAAGCAAAGCCAGGAAGTTGTCAGATTGGCTACAGCTGAAGCAGCTGCCTTACTCCTTGGCTGTTTGTGATTAAGTTTCCTGGACATGAGTGCATTTACAGGACTGACTCTGGCTCAGGTTTTGTGGGCTGTGTAGGTCCCAGGCTTTACAGCTACCCGGCCCAGTGGCCTCAGGCTGATCACCAGGCCTCACAGATGTGGGCACAGGTCCGCATTTGGCCCAAGGGCCACACAGTCAGCCAGCCCCTGACTTAGGACCATGTTGATCCAGAAAGAATCCAGGTGCTGAAACAGATTTAAGGCTGGTCCCTCTGGCCTTTTTGGCCAGCCTGCAAGTGCTGTCAGGGGAAAACAGAAGCATCCTGCCCAGTGCAGAACCTGGAGTCCAGAGGCCTTCCACCCCTTTGTCCATCATTACCAGGAAGCGGCCAGGAGACAATTCCCTTGTGGGGACGGTGCACCCAGTGACAAACAGCCTTCCTAGAGCCAGAAGGCGAGAGCATGGGGCCTCGGGAGGCCCTTCCAGCACATGATGGCACCAGGAGCCAGTGGAGGGCACGTGTGGCATGTGCACCGGGACCTTGACTCTTGTCCCATCCTTGGGTGGCTCACAAAGCCTAAGATACAGCCCACTCACATGTGCCCACCCTGTCCGGCTCTGACGGCAGTGACCACCTGGTTGAGCACAGCAGCCGAGGCGGGGACATAATCTCTGTTCATAATCTCTGCACAGTCTGTAAAAGTCCCTGACCTCTTGCACTGACCCTTCAGACACAAGTTCTGGGTAGAGCAGGGGACGGCGGGGGAGATGGGGTTACAGCTGCTGCAAGGGGCACAATGACTGCATGGCGTCCTCCACCCAGGGCGGGAACACCCCCGAAGATGCAGGTTGGGGGACGATCCTCATCCCCAGAGACAGCACCGCAACCTGAGAACATGTCACACCTTGTGTCAGGCGAACTGGCAGGTCAGGCTGAGCTGCTGCGGGGTTGAGTCCCTGTCCACGTGCTGAGAACGGAAACTCACGTGAACTCGGCCACCCTGAGCTCCACTGTTCCCAGCCCCACCAGGCCCTCCAGTACCCACGGAGCGGCACTGTTTCCCCTGATACAAACCCATAGGCTGATTTTGAGCCGTGTCGCACAAGGCGATCTGGGCTTCAACCAACCAGTGTGATGGTGACCCCAGTCGTGTTGCAATAAATCCTGAAGTGATCTATGTCCCTCAGGGTCACCTGTCCATGCATGGGAGAAATGGCCTCTCTGTGGCAGGCTGCCCTTGGCCTGTGATTATTGGCAATGGCACCAAAGATCGGCAGGTCTCAGGGGGGTGGTCCTGGGTGGCAGCCTCTGCAAATGACACTCCTGGTCCCGAGTCACCGCTGCCGAGTCCAGGGCCCCAAGCAGGTCTGGACTCAATGCTACACGTCAGCCTCAGCCTGTGGCTCACAGGCCTTGATGAGATGCTCTGTGAGCCGCTCCGCAGCCCCAGCCTGTCAGTCAGGTTAACCAGAAGGGTGGGCGGAGTGGTGATCTCCCCTGCACGTTCTTTCCGCCCGTGCCAAGAAGGTCAAGGGTCCTGACCACTCTACCCTGGCCGTTTCTCCAGGCTGGGCTGGCAAAGAAAACCCGGGGAGGAGGTGATGTGGGTGGAGCGGGCTCGCTCACGCGCACCCGGTGCTCGGCACCCGCGGGGTCCTCTGCCCTGGGACCTGTGGGGCCCATATGACCACGCCGACATGCTGATCCTGGTGAGCAGGCATCTCCACCTTCCTCAGGCATGTGAGAAGGCACGGGCTCGTGTGTCTACTTGCAGACCCCCATTTTGGCAGTCCCTGTGGCTGGAGTTTTGAGGACGTCTGGCCAGCAGCCGCCAACAACACACATCCCAGCCTCTGGTGGTGTTCTCGGGACTGAGGCGAGGCTCCTGCAGTGCTGAGGGCCAGGCTGGGAATCCCAGTGAGGGCTGCGCGTCTGATTCTCGTAACCGAAGCAGCTGGGCTCTGGAAGTAGGGTGGGCCAGTGACACTGTCCCCGGGCCCAGGCACTGCTGCTGGAGCCAGTTCCTCCCCAAAGAGGCCCTGCCGGGGGAGTCAGGTGAGGGGGACCCGGCCGCGCCGCCTGGGGCCCCGCGGACACAAGTGAGCATATCTTGCTGCTGAAGCCAGTCTGAGTACCTGATGCTTAAGGAAGACGTCCTGGGTAACTTCTTTCAACCCACTCGTCTGGCGGGGCTCACGGGGCTTTTCTTATGCCTCTTCCTCGTCCGCAGGACCTGGGGTCTTCCCTCTATGAACTCAAACGCTACACACGTGCACCTTGATGTGAGGGACACGGGCTTTACTGAAGGTCAAAGGTGCCAGAAAATAAACATACACCTCAGGTGAATCTGGATGCTCCCTCTCCTAAGAGAGCAATTCTGAATCTTTCACAACATTCTAAATCGTCAGGATAAATGATCCCATAAAAAATAAGTTAAGGCTGTAGGGTTATTCACATTTATACACATTCGTAAAGGTGAGTGGTCTATCCCATGTGAATTTTCTGATGCTGAGTAAGCCTTGAGCTCCTATTAAAAGCTTTGCCACATTCATTACATTTATAAGGTTTCTCTCCAGTGTGAATTCTCTGGTGTATAATTAGATGCGAACGCCATCTGAATATTTTTTCACATTCATTACATTTATGAAGTTTCTTTACAGTATTAACTTTCTTACGGCTCACGTGGGTAGAAGCTTCCAGAGTATTCCCATACTCGTGGTACCACTGGGCTCGAGTGTGGATCCTCTGGTGCTCAATGAGGTACGAGCTCCGGCTGAAGGCTTTCCCACACTCGCTGCATCCATAGGGCTTCACCCCAGCGTGAATGATCTGGTGCTGGAAAAGGGTGGAGTTCTGACTGAAGGCTTTCCCACATTCACTGCACTTATAGGGCCTCTCCCCCGTGTGCACCCGCTGGTGTATCGTAAGCTGTGTGCTCATGCTGAAGGCTTTTCCACATTCGAGGCACTCGTAGGGCTTCTCCCCTTTATGGATCCTCTGATGGTAAATGAGGCTCGAGCTCTGGCTGAAGGCCTTCCCACAGTCACTGCACTCATAGGGCTTCTCTCCGGTGTGAATTCTCTGATGCTGAATTAGGTGTGAGCCCTGGACAAAGCCTTTCCCACACTCATCACACTTAAATGGTTTTTCTCCAGTGTGAGTTCTCTGGTGGCGAATAAGCCGTGAGCTGCAACCAAAGGCCTTTGAACACTTGTTGCATTTATAAGGTTTCTCTCCGGTATGTGTCAGCTGATGCTGACTAAGGCGGGAGACCCACCGGAAAGCCTTCCCACACTCGTCACACTTAAACGGTTTCTCAGTAGCGTGCAACCTCTGATGTGCAACCAGGCTGGGACTATCTGGGGTTCTCGGGAGCTGAAGTTTCTCCCCAGCGTGCATCCGCTGGTGCTGAGCTAGGGTTGAGCTCTGGCTGAAGGCCTTCCCACACTCCTGGCATGGGTAGGGCCTCTCTCCCGTGTGGGTCCTCTGGTGCCTGGCCAGCTGAGACTGCTGGCTGAAGGCCTTCCCACACTCCCGGCAGCCATAGGGCCTCTCTCCCGTGTGGACCCTCTGATGGTGGATGAGGCTAGAGCTCTGACCAAAGGCTTTTCCACATTCTTCACACCTGTAGGGCTTCTCCCCAGTGTGAATCCTTTGATGCTGAATGAGTTTCGAGCTCAGACGAAAGGCCTTCCCACACTCGGTGCATTTAAACGGCTTCTCTCCAGTATGGATCCTCTGATGCTGAGTAAGCTGTGAGCACAACCTGAAGACCTTCCCACACTCCTCACACTCATATGGCTTCTCTCCACGCAAGGTACTCAGATGTCTCCCCTGTAAGCAATCAGGTAATTTTTTTTGGCACTCTTGGCAGCTGTTAGGTCTCTTCTGTGTATTAATTTCCTGATGCAGAGCGACATCTGAAGTAGATCGGAAACTCCTGCCACAGATGTCACATCTTCGCAAGGACCCCTGACTTTGATCACGTCGACAACCCAGGCGGCCACCGCTCCCCCGCTCGCCACACCCCTGGGCCTCGTCCTCGGCGAAGGTCTCCCTGGGAGCCGCAGTCCCTGTGTTCAAGCAGTTTTTCTGGAAGAGGGAGGTTGGCTGACTCTCTGAACAGACCTCGGGATCAGAGGCGTCTCCAAAGCCAGGACTCTGGGGAAAGTCCTGGGATGGGGTTTTGACCATGACCACATGGGATTCTGATTTTAGACGGTCAATGTCTTCACAGGCCTGCTCACTCTCGGTCCCGATTGTAGAATCTGAAATGAACAGGAAGTAAACTGCTACTTATCCCATGTGCTCAGAGAAAGGACAAAGACTGGAGGATGGGGCAGGGGTACAGACCACCCCTGGGACTGAGCCCCCTCGCAGGACAGTCTGCGTTGAGCACATGGAAAGACGCTACAAGAAGTCAATGCCTTTGACAGTTCTCAAAATCTGGTTTCATTCATACTTCATTTTATGCACTCATTCAGTTACAGTGTACTTGGCAGAGTGCGAAGAGCTACCCTCCTACGTGGGGGAAAGGTCCTCCCACGTGGAACTAGCACGAGGAAAAATCCACAAAGAAGCAAAGTGAGCTCGATAGGGTGGGAGGTTTAGTGAGAGGCAGGGCTAGGCTGAGAGGTCAGAGGCTCCTGGTTGCAGAGGACATAGAGTGAGGAGGAAAGAGGGACTGAAAACTGTGAATAAAGGGATGTTGGATACCAAGAAAAATGAGGTGCAAGAGCTGCTGAGGGGTACACGGGTGGTGAGCCCAAGAGGACTGGGCCTCCGGCTGTCCACTGGGTGGGGTTCTGAGAAGGACCCCGGGCCTGAACTCTGTGGCATCCAGCTGCCGCCAAGCCACGCTCTCTGATGCACACCTGGCCATGTCCCTTGCTAGTCTGCCCCTCAGCTTCCAGGTGGCCACACCCACTGGTCATACTGACTCCTCCTTCCTGTGGGTTTCTGGCGGGTCCACCTACGCTGCCTGCCCTCCATATGGAGGTTTGGAGTGATATGGCCACCAGCCAAGGAATACCTGGGCCACCAGAAACTAGAATAGGCAGGAAGGATCCTCCCCTACAGGTTTCAGAGAGGACACGACCCTGCCCGTACCTTGATTTTGGACATCTGGCCTCCAGAACTGAGAAACAGTAAATCTCTGCTGTTTTAAGCCTCCAGTTCGTGGTGCTTCGTTACAGCAGCCCCAGGACACTAACACAGCCCTAGAGCCTTATCTGAGAGGCTGGGGTCACCCAGGGCCCCAAGAAGTTCCAGAGGGAGCACTGGCGGAGGGAGGGGACAGCTGCTCAGAGCCACACTTAGTGCTCCCCTTAGAGCCACATGTGTGTACCTGCGCTCAGTAAGACTATTAGTAAAATTACAGGGGCTTCCCCGGTGGTGCAGTGGTTCTGCCAATGCAGGGGACAGGGGTTCGAGCCCTGGTCTGGGAAGATCCTACATGCCGCGGAGCGACTAAGCCCGTGCGCCACAACTACTGAGCCTGCGCTCTAGAGCCCATGAGCCACAACTACTGAAGCCTGCGCCCCACAACTACTGAGCCCACGCGCCTAGAGCCCGTGCTCCGCAACAAAAGAAGCCACTGCAATGAGAAGCCCGTGCACCGTGATGAAGAGTAGCCCCTGCTTGCCACAACTAGAGAAAGCCCGCACGCAGCAACAAAGATGCAACACAGCCCCCACCTCAAAAAAAAAAACATTACAAACTGAACAAACTGTGGTTCAAAAACAAACTGTTTTTGCCATAATGCGCAGGTGTTTTGTGCCCTTGCTTTTCTGTAGTTCAGTCTCTTCTGAGGCTGCCCCACCACCAGTCTAAACTTCCGGGCCCACCCCATGGCATTCCCAGGCAGCCCAGCAAGCCCACGTAGGTGGCACCTGGGGTCTGCCTCCAGCCTCCCGCCCGCAGCCCTCTCACCCTGTGCCTAGAAGCCTCACCTGCCTCGGAGGTCCTGGCTGCCTCTCTCCCCTCCGCTCCTTGCAGGTCGAGGACCCATGGCTCCTGCCCCTGTTCCAGCCGGGAGATCAGCTCAGGCTTGAAGACCAGGAATCCTGCTGTGGAGGCAGCAGAGGAGGAGATGGCATTGGTGTGGCTGGGAGTGCAGCTCAGCCCTCCCTGGTTCCCAGGGGTGAAGGGCTGGGGGCTACTGGGGCACAGGGGCCCTCTCTGTCCAGGTCTGTCACCTCCTGAGGCTGGACACAGAGGAACTCCTGGACTCCCAGCCTGTCCCTGTCTCCATCCACACAGGGCCAGGATCCCCAGGGAGCCCTGTCACCCGAATCTGCCTAGCACAGGCCAGCTCTAGCCCAGGGGGAGAGAAGCCAGGCACTGCCAGCACTTCCCTCAGTCCCTCAGTTCTGAGGGCAAGGACACTCCAAGAGGTTGACGTGGTTAAAAAACAAGACAAACAACAACAACAACAAATCAACAAACAAAATGGATTTTAAATCAGAAAGTGTGAGGACTTCCCTGGCAGTCCAGTGGTTAAGACTCCACGCTTCCAATGCAGGGGGCACGGGTTTGATTTCTTGGTCTGGGAACTAAGATCCCACATGCCGTGCGGTGCCACCAAAAAATAAAATAAAATAAAATAAATTAAAAAAAAAAAATCAGGTGTGAAGTTCAATGGTCACCCAGCAGCCCCAGCCTCGAGTCCTCATACAAAGCCCTGGGGGGCCTCGGCAGAGGGGTGGAGAGCTGCGGGCACCCACCTGGCACCTGCCTTCTGGGGCCGCCAGCCCCCATGCTGTGGGCCAGCCGTGTGATGTGCTCCCAGCCCATCCAAGGGCTGGCCAAGCCCTCTGGCTGGAGCACACCTCAGGTTTCCAGCTGTGTGGGTGGAGAAGGGCAGGCAGAGAGAGCCTAGGTCGAAGGCTCAGGTGATGGCAGGACCCCCACAGTCAACATGAAGCAGGTGTTCTTGCCAAGCACATGTGCAACGCTCACAGAGAAACATCCCTGGGCCAGTCAGGAAGGGGGTCAGGCAGAGGCCACAGAATAATACCACAGACCGCGCCTGATCTAAATGGAACTGGACATGACAGCCATCACAACAAGTAGCTCAAAACTATTAGCTATCTGAAAACTAAATAATGAATTACTAAGTGGTATCTACTATAAGTAATTTGTATTTACTGTAAGTCAAAATTTGTAGGGCGCAGCTGAAGCAGTACTTACAGATAAAATTTCACATTTTTAAATATGTTGACCAGAAACAAGAATGATTGGGGGCTTCCCTTGTGGCGCAGTGGTTAAGAATCCACCTGCCAGTGCATGGGACACAGGTTCGAGCCCTGGTCCGGGAAGATCCCACATGCCGTGGAGCAACTAAGCCCGTGTGCTGCAACTACTCAGCCTGTGCTCTAGAGCCCGAGAGCCACAACTACTGAGCCTGTGTGCCACAACTACTGAAGCCCGCACGCCTAGAGCCGTGCTCCATAACAAGAGAAGCCACCGCAGTGAGAAGCCCAGGCACCGCAACAAAGGGTAGCCCCGTTCGCCGCAGCTAGAGAAATCCCGCGTGCAGCAACAAAGACCCAATGCAGCCAGAAATAAAATTAAAATTAAAATAAAATAAATAAAATAAAATAATAAATTTATTAAAAAAAAAAGAAACAAGAATGATAAACACAGAAGAGGTAAATACTAAATTCAAAGAGTTGCAAACAAAACAACACAGCAAACACAAATAAATAAAAAGGGAGAAAGTAACAAAAGTGGGCAAGATTCAATGAAAGAGCACCCCCTCCCAAAAAAAACCCCAAAAGCTGGTTCTTCAAAAAGATAAAAAGAATAGTCTTGTAGCAAAACCAATCACATGGACTTCCCTTGTGGTCCAGTGGGTAAGACTCCGCGCTCCCAATGCAGGGGGCCCGGGTTCCATTCCTGGTGGGGGAACTAGATCCCGCATGCATGACACACCTAAGAAGTCCACATGCCGCAACTAAGAGTCCACATGCCACAACGAAAAGATCCTGTGTGCTGCAACGAAGACCCAGTGCAGCCAGCATAAATAAAAAAATATTTTTTAAAAAATCACAGTCAACACAGTGAAAAGATGCTGCCAAAAAATAAAACAAATAAGGGAAACAAACATAATAGAGATTAAAAATAAAGAGTATTACGAACAAATACATGCTAAAAAAATTGCAAATCTGAATGAGTAGATCTATCTGTACAAAAACTAGAAATGACAAAATTGGCACAGGGGAAAATCCGTAAGCTTGATAGACCATGAGGCATTAAGAAAATGTAAATTCTAGCATGGACATATATACACTACCAAATGTAAAATAGATAGCTAGTGGGAAGCAGCCGCATAGCACAGGGAGATCAGCTCGGTGCTTTGTGACCACCTAGAAGGGTGGGGTAGGGAGGGTGGGAGGGAGAGAGATGCAAGAGGGAAGACACATGGGAACATATGTATATGTATAACTGATTCACTTTGTTATTAAGCAGAAACTAACACACCATTGTAAAGCAATTATACGCCAATAAAGATGTTTAAAAAAAAAAAAAGAAAAAAAAAAGTAAGTTCTAGTCAAAGACCTTCCTTCCCCAAGCGCCCAAGGCCCAGGTGGTTTTACAGGTGAGTTCAACCAAAAACTCGAAGGTTCAATTAATTCCATCTATATAAATTCTTCCAGAAATTAAAAAAGACAGCAAAAGCTTCCCAGCTCATTTTATGAAACTTATATGCAAAAAATACCAAACTATATAATGACAATTCACCAAAAAAGAAAAAACAAACAAACAAAAAACAATACAAGTCCATTTGGCTTAGGAACAGGGATGTAAAAGTCCAAAATACAATACTGACTACCTGAGTCCAAAAGGTTATCAGAATGTATATGTAAATATCATGACTTAAGTAGGGTTTATTCCAGGAATATAAGGAAATATGCCAACGTAATTTATTAGACTAACAGGCTAAGGAAAAAAAAACATATGGACATCTCAATTAATGTAGGAAAAGAATTTGAAATTCGACATGCTCATTTATGATTAAAAACAAAATTCTTGTACTTCCCCGGTGGTCCAGTGGTTTAGAATCCGCCTGCCAATGCAGTGAACATGGGTTCTATCCCTGCTCCGGGAAGATCCCACATGCCGCGGGGCAACTAAGCCGGTGCACCACAACTACTGAGTCTGCACTCTAGAGCCTGTGAACCACAACTACCGAAGCCCGCGTGCCTAGAGCCTGTGCTCCACACAACAGAAGCCACTGCAACGAGAAGCCCGCCCACCACAACAAAGAGTATCCACGCTCGCCGCAACTAGAGAAAGCCTGCACGCACAGCAACGCAGCCAAAAAAAAAAAAAAAACAGAACACCAAAACTCTTCAGCCAACTTCTGTCTTTAGTTACATGCATTCCCTTTAAAATCAGAACAAAACAAGCATGCTCTCAGCACTCCTAACAGCACGGGTGCTCTGGCCATTGCTAAAGATCAGGACACATGGGGGCCAGGAGGGAAAACACCAAGCTTTCACTTGCAGGCCCCTCCTTAGAACATGATACCAGAACTAGCAGGGAGTCCAATGAAGTGGCCAAATACAAGGTCTATCCTCCAAAATCAAGAGCATTTCTCTATAGCAGCAATAATCAGCTAGAAATATAACATAACAATGATACATTCACAAAACAACCTACACTGTGGAGGAAATGCCCACACTCTAATAATGTCTGCAGAGGTAAGTAGATAAATGGAGACACAGCGCATGGTCTTGAGTGGGAACAGTTAACAGAAAGGTGCCAGTTCTCCTCACACTATCTACAAATTCAAACCACTCCCCTATAAAAATTCCAGTGCAATTTTCAAGGAACTCAAACTTATTCTAAACTTACATGAAAGAACTACTCTATTAGCCGTGAGTAAGTAAGTGAAATTTTAAAAAGAATAAAAAGCGAGAGCTGCCCCACCAGGTATTAACATGCCACAGGCCAAAGCAATAAAAAATAATACTAATAACAGAACAACCTAACAAAAAGCAGAGAGCTGGCCCATAACAGACCAGAGCTCAGAAACACACCATCACACATACGAAAAAGGCAGCTCCACAAATCAACTGGAAAGGATGGATTGTTTAGTGCTGGGGAAATGGCTCAGTGTGTGGACAAAGATAAAAAAGGATTATTGGGACTTCCCTGGTGGTGCAGTGGTTAAGAATCCGCCTGCCAATGTAGGGGACACGGGTTCAAGCCCTGGTCCGGGAAGATCCCACATGCCACGGAGCAACTAAGCCTGTGCGCCACAACTACTGAGCCTGCGCTCTAGAGCCCGCGAGCCACAACTACTGAGCCCGCGCGCCTAGAGCCCGTGCTCCGCAACAAGAGAAGCCACTGCAACGAAGAGTAGCCCCCACTCGCCGCAACTAGAGAAAGCCCACATGCAGCAATGAAGACCCAACGCAGCCAAAAATAAATAAATAAATAAAATTAAAAAAAAAAAAAAGGATTCTTACTTAACTCCGCACACAAAAGTTGAGCCCAGGTCTAAATGAGAAAGATGAACTATAAAATCCACATGAGAAAATGCAGGCCATCCCCATGGCCTTGGAGTAGAAAAGAACTTTTATATAAAACTTCAGAAGTACAACTCATAACGCAAAAACTGATCGATTTAATTACATTAGAATCTCACCTCACAAAGCTAACAAACAGGAGAGAATGGGGAAGATACTTACAAGGCACAACACCTGTGCAGTACTGTCTCATTTGATGGATCCTAAGATGCACTTAAAGAGCACATTCAGGTCTCTGAATGTGGGTCACATCTGGGACGTGCTGTCCTTAGCCGGGTGGCGCTGTGACCTGCCATGGAGCCTGTGCACATGTGGGCTGGGCCACAGCTGCTCACATCGCAGTGGCCTCAGCTGAGTAACCAGCACTGTGGTAAACACTGCTCTTTGCACCAAGTGACCGTATAGCAGAAGGCCAGGGAGAAAAAGCAGTGGGGTTCTTTTGAGACTGGAGAAGCAGACTTTCGCCAGGGCAGTGACTGCAAATCAGTCACTGGCAAATCAGCAACCATGTGCACACCACGCCTGAGATAGGAGGATGGGCACAGTGCAGGAGTCGTGTGGTTCATCACTGAGATCCAGCAGGAAGAATGGCTGCCCCACACGGGGCAAGAAAACGAAAACCCAGCAACACTTAAGAAAGGCAGCACCACTCAGGCTCTCCATGGCCCACAGGACGCCAGCAGGTCAAAGAGTGGACACAGAAACCAATTCACCAGAGGATGGGAGGGGACAGAGCAGCACCCAAGCCAACTCACTCCACGTGTCTCTCCCTTTCTATTTCAGTGATGCACACTTAATCTTGACTAAATGTGTCTGAGAGCACTCTTAAAAGGTATAAAATAAAAAACTGAAGGGATGGGCTTCCCTGGTGGCGCAGTGGTTGAGAATGCGCCTGCCAATGCTGGGGACACGGGTTCGATCCCTGGTCCGGGAAGATCCCACATGCCGCGGGGCAACTAAGCTCGTGTGCCACAACTACTGAGCCTGTGCTCTAGAGCCCGTGAGCCACAATTACTGAGCCTGCGTGCCGCAACTACTGAAGCCCACGCACCTAGAGCCCGTACTCCACGATGAGAAGCCACTGCAATGAGAAGCCCGTGCACCACAACGAAGAGTAGCCCCCGCTCGCCACAACTAGAGAAAGCCCGCGTGCAGCAACGAAGACCCAACGCAGCCAAAAATAAATAAATAAATAAATAAAATTTAAAAAAAAAAAAGGGCCTCCCTGGTGGCGCAGTGGTTAAGAATCTGCCTGCCAATGCAGGGGACACGGGTTCAAGCCCTGGTCTGGGAAGATCCCACATGCCGTGGAGCAACTAAGCCCATGTGCCACAACTACTGAGCCTGTGCTCTAGAGCCTGCGAGCCACAACCACTGAGCTCGTGTGCCACAACTACTGAAGCCCGTGCACCTAGAGCCCGTGCTCCGCAACAAGAGAAGCCACGGCGATGAGGAGCCCACACACCGCAACAAAGAGTAGCCCCCGCTTGCTGCAACTAGAGAAAGCCTGCGAGCAGCAAAGAAGACCCAACACAGCCAAAAATAAATAAATTTATTGAAAAAAACTGAAAGGATAAGAAAACATTGTGTGGCAGTATAAACAACAGCGTTCTACCTCGTAATGGTACATAAAACAATGATGTGTTTTATGATGTATAGCATCTTAGACTCAATGAAATCAAATGCAAGAAATAACAAACACATCCAAATCAATAAGGCCCAGTGACCCCAGCAGAAAACTGGCCAAGGCTCTGAGCACTTTATGGAAGATACCTGGCTCTTCCCAGCTCTAATAAGACTTGAAAGATGCTCCAGGTCAGCAGTCATCAGAGAAATGGGAGCTCAAATCACGACAGGCTCACTGCGTGCTCCTTTACGTGGAAACACACGAGAAAGCTGGGCCTGTGGGCTGGCCAGGACTGAAGGGGACAGGCCTGGTCCAGCAGGCTGAGAGGCCCTTGGCTGACCACGCTGCCGTGTCTAGCCCACTTCTGGTCCCCCAGCCCAATGCTCTCTCGGGGTCCCAGGCACTCAAGTGTGATGGGGCTGGAGACCACATGGGGCCAGCGCAGCAGGGGTCACACACCCCTTTCACAAGGGTGCAGTCCACGTCACAGGGCGCGTGACACAACAACACAGAGACAGACATGAAATGCACTGGGGTGCCTGCCTGTGGTGGTGGGGGATGGGAGAGGAAGACAGGGCAGGGCAGGAGGGCCACAGGGAGCCCTGACAGTCTCCACGGAGTGGCACCTGCAGCATCGCTGCCACCCTGGCTTTGGCTATACAACCATCTCCTTGGATCCTATGAGCCAATAGCTTCTCTTCTGCTGTTTAAGCTATTTCAAATTGGATTCTATTTCTCACAAGTTAATCTATTCACTCAGGCAAAAAGGAAACTTCATCAGCTCCCAGAAGTCCACCTACACTGTGAGAATTAAATCACGTGACGTGTGCAAACCTGGGAGCCTGCCTGGCTCACTATGACCCCTCCTGGGGTTAGCTTCTGACCCACAAGGACTCACAGGCCCAAGGCCCCTGTTTAGCCCATGAGAGCTTGACCACAGGGCCTCCGTATCCACAGCCTATAACAGAGGCCTGGGGACTTCCCTGGTGGCGCAGTGGTTAAGAATCCCCCGCCAACGCATGGGACACGGGTTCGAGCCCTGGTCCTGGAAGATCCCACATGCCACGGAGCAACTAAGCCCGTGTGCCACAGCTACTGAGCCTGCGCTCCAGAGCCCACAAGCCACAACTACTGAGCCTGTGTGCCACAACTACTGAAGCCTGCACGCCTAGAGCCCATGCTCCGCAACAAAAGAAGCCACCACGAGAAGCCCGCATACAGCAACGAAGACTGAATACAACCAAAATTAAATAGAATAAATCAATAAATAAAGAAATATATATAATAGAGGCCTGGCTAGGTGGGTGCTGACCGATGACGCAGGGAGTAAGGGTGTCCAGATGAAGCCTCACCTAGTCCGGCCACACTGCTGTGGTTCTCGAGCATCACCTCCTTGTAGAGGGCCCTCTGGCCAGGGTCCAGACACTGCCATTCCTCCCGTGAGAAGTGCACAGCCACATCACCAAACGTCACAGCCTCCTGAAAGGACACACACCAGTCCCCCAGGGACCCCTGGGTGTCTCAGGCACATGGACCACAAGGTTGGGTGAGACAGTCACCAGGCCCCTTTGGCTCTAAAATCAAGGGGAGGAGGGAATTCCCTGGCGGTCCTGTGGTTAGGACTCCGCACTTCCACTGCAGGGGGCATAGGTTAGATCCCTGGTCAGGGAACTAAGATCCTGCAAGCCACGCAGTGTGGCAAAAAAAAAAATAATAATAAAAGAAAAGAAAATCAAGGGGAGAGACAGTATGGAGAAGGGGGAGGGACCCAGACTATGGTGATATACAACCCTCCCCCGAGAGCCTCAGGCAGGGACCAGTCTGGGCAGGGGTTTGCTCACTACCTTGGCAATGGGCATGCCTGAGACTGGCAAGGGCCACAGTGTGGGGCCGAGGGAGGGTCTAGGTCCAGGTCCAGTGGGCAGGGGGGGTGCCTAAAGGAGGAGGAAGGGGCCCTCACAGGACGAGGGAGTGAACGGGTGAAGTCAGACTCCTACCATGCGGCTGGGTGGGTGGGGATCCACGTGTCCCGGCCGAGAGACCTGCTGGAAGTTACGAAAAGGTCAGAGATCAGTATCCTGGAGGCCCCAACCCCTGACTTGCAGGCTAATCGAGGGGCGTGGTACTACGTTCTCCGATCCTTTACCTCCAACCCCAGGTGTTCTCTGGCAGGGACTTGGGGCGGGGCCAAAGTCGCCATGGCACCTGAGTACCTGCCCCCCGAAGCTCCATTCATCTTTCAGTGTGTGTAGTATGTATGAATCACTCCACAAACATGTAATGGGTGGTTGCCACGGGTGCCAGGTGCTCAACCAAGCAATGGGGATACAGTAATGAACAGTACACAAAGACTTTGCCTTCACGGAGCAGTCTACTGGAGAAAAGAGTTAAATGACCACACAAACAAATGCAAAATTACAGCTGTGATAATAGCACCGAAGCACAAGAAACTCTGAAAGCACGTAAACTAGGAAATTCTGACTTAGTCTGATGGGTCACTTCCCCTAGGTGCTAACTTGGCCAAGGTAATAGAGGCGGGGAGGGCACTGCAGGCAGCAGGAGCAACGTGTGCAAAGGGCATGAGGCAGGAAAAACCGGGGCTGAATGAGCCTGTGGGGCCGCAAGAGGAAGCATGATGCGACTGGAGGCTCGAATAGACAGGAATCGGAAGGAAGGACTGCAGGAACAAGAGGAGTGGACACAGGGCCCCACCCCAACCCCAGTACATAAACTTGGCCCCTCCCCAGGCATCTCTCTGGGAGGTCAGAATGAGAATCGGGCTTCCTAGGGGAGCTTTTGGCTCTCCAATCGGCTTGAGGGCCGAAGCCCCAGGCCGTCAGGACACCAAGGCTAAGGCAGCAGTGACCACTGTCAGGTGGGTCCCCACCTGGGCCTGGCCAGTGCTGGATCCTGGGTCCCCTGTAGAGAACCGCAGGCCCTCAGCGGCAGCCAGAATTCAGAGAAGATACATATCCTACTCCCCCAAGGTACAGCCCCTTTTGCCACCCTCACTAAGTCTAGGTCTTCGACGGGCAGTGAGGGAGGGAAAAAGAGGGCCCTAGAGGAAGATGATTATGCAGGTAGGAGAAACAAGGATGCCCCTGGAGCTGGCCTAGAACCAGCAGGAAGGTTACGAGGCTGCCGCGAGGCCGGATCTGCGGGACTCCCCCTCCCGCCTCCCACCTCTGCTGGCCAAGACGGCCGAGGGTAGACCACCGCCCCGCCAGGCGCCCACGGGCTCTGAGAGCCGCCCGCGCCACCCGCGCTTCCCCGCGGAGAGGCAGGGGGAGCGCGGGGCCTGCAGAGTCGGAGGTGGGAGGACGCTGGGGCTGGTAGGCGGCCTCTCCGCCCGAGGGCGAAGAGCACGTGTGCCGCCCCGACACTAATCCGCGCGGGTTACACCGACTCACCCTCCCCGGGGCCGCTCGAGGACCCACCCGCGGGACGACGCCGGAAATGGGCCTCGGCCGCCCGCGGCCGCTCTGCCCCGCAGACTTCCGGCCGTTCTGGGCGGTTCGGAGGCTCGGCCAACTCGGTGGTTCCCAGCCGGCCCCCGCCCCCGCCTCGGAGCCGGTGAACTGGCGGGGCCAGATCGCTGGGGAAAGGATGGAGTCCGGAGAGGGCGGGGCGGAGTCCGGTAAAGGGCGGGGTCACAGTACGGGGAGGGCGGAGCCGGGGCCCAGGAAAGGTGTGGGTCTGGGCCCGGTGTCTCTTGGCCTGGGGGCGGGGAGCGGACCCGGGCGAAGCGGGCGGAGAGCCTGAAGTCCGCCCGGGACGATCCCGCGCACCTCCGGTCACCAGTCCGAGGGCGCTGGTCCCCGCACTGGTTCTATGTGCTGGTTTTTCCATAGCAGAACGCGCCCGCTGGGCACCCGTTCCAGGCCCCAGGACTACGGAGACACCCCCACCCAGGCCGTGCCCGGGGTGGAGGGGGTACGGGGTGGCGGGGAACGGCCAGCTGGGGGCGCAGAGGAGCCGTGTGCAAAGAGCAGGTGTTCTGCACCTGGTGGGGCAGGTGGTCCAGGCCGAGGTCACCGCAGAGTGTGGCGGGGCACCGACAGCTCAGAGATGAGGCTGGGAGGGCCCCAGAAAGGGTGAGGACCACCAGAAAGAGGAGAGGCCCAAGGGAGGGTCGTCAGCCGGGACTCCAGGCTGGGGTCCCTGGCTGGATCGCGGGGCTCGGGGCAGCAGGACAGCCCAGGACCTGCCAAGAGACCGGATGGGGTGGGACCCCAGGCGAAGGGCGGCGCGCCCCGAGGTCAGGTCAAGGCTTCTCCTCGCTGCGCCCCTACCCATCCCCAACTTCGTGTGGCCCCCGGAGCCACGTGTTCTGGGTGTTCTCCCAGATCCACGCTGTCCTGTGTGTAGGGGCGGGCACCCCAACTTTTCTGGAACTCAGCAGGAGCCTCCCCAGGTCCCTGCAGCCCTGGGGAGGACGCTGCCTGTGTCTTCGGAGGCCTCAGCTTTGTGCGGCCCTGGTCCCTGGAGTTCTTCACACTGGACAGCCCTGGAGCGGGAAGGGCAGGGGAAGGGTGCGCAGAGCTTTTCGCTGGGAGGGCCCTGACACCCGACTCGTCGATGATCCAAATCCCGGGGTCCCAGGCAAAGCCACTGTGAAATTGGTGCAAACCAAAGTAAGGAAATGGGCAGAATCAGCTCCCGGACCGACTCCTAGGGGAGGTGGAAGGGAAAAGCGAGTACGCTCGGAGGAACCAGCTCCTCTCCCTGGGCCCCTGTGCGGCATGGTCCCGGCGCTCCCACCCCACACCTCCCAGCTCGAACTCAACTCTCCCGTCCCCACATCCTCCCTGGTCACGCTCAGAGAGCATCTGTGCAAAGTATGAATAAACGAAGGAATGGAGAATGGGAAAGGGCTGGGAATACACCTGCTTCCTAACCCTAATCGCCAGCCAAGCGCTCAGGTACCCTGAGCTCACTGGTGGTCCTGATCTACTGGGAGCCTTCCTGCTGGAGGGTCTTCACACTGCACCATCTAGAGCTAGGAGGTGCTGGCAAACCTGGGCCCTAGCCTGGCCCCCTCAAGGTGAGAGGAGCACTCCTATTCAAGGTAAGGATGACCCAGGGAGCAAGAGGGGGAGCCAGGGCTGATGCTTGGGTCTGTGGACCCTGAGGACAGAGCCATCTCAGCCACCACGAAAGCCTGGCCCAGAGTGTCCACCCAGTAGACATCTGGGCAGTGTGGGAGGTGCAGGTACCAGGGCACTGAGGGTGCTCCTGGGAGCGGGGTGAAGGAGACTGCTTCTATCCACTGCAGGCCATTCCAGGGCCTCCGTGGCTGAGTCCCATAGTCCTCACTGAGCCTTGGACCCACTGAGCAAACAGACTATTAACAGTAAGGGGCCTGGGGAATTTCCCTGGTTGTCCAGTGGCTAAGACTCCACGCTCCCGATGCAGGGGGCTGGGGTTCGATCCCTGGTCAGGGAACTAGATTCCACATGCCACAACTAAAAAAAGATCTCACGAGCAGCTAAGACCCGGAGCAGCCTAAATAAATAAATAGATAATAAATATTTAGGGACTTCCCTGGTGGCGCAGTGGTTAAAAATCCGCCTGCCAATGCAGGGGACACGGTTTCGAGCCCTGGTCCGGGAAGATCCCACATGCCGCAGAGCAGCTAAGCCCGTGCGCCACAACTACTGAACCTGTGCTCTAGAGCCCACAAGCCACAGCTACTGAGCCTGTGTGCCACAACTACTGAAGCCCGCGCGCCTAGAGCCTGTGCTCCGCAACAAGAGAAGCCACCACAATGAGAAGCCCGCGCACCGCAACAAAGAGTAGCCCCTGCTCGCCGCAACTAGAGAAAGCCCGTGCGCAGCAACGAAGACCCAACACAGCCAATAAATAAATAAATTAATTAATTTTAAAAAATTGTTTAAAAAAATAATAAATATTAAAAAAAAAAAGTCAGGGGCCTGCATGGTTCCCCAAATGGCCACAGTGCCCCTTCTCTGGGCCAACCCACATTACTTTCCAGCTATTTCCAGCCTGCGATTGGGATTCCAAGCTGTAAGTGTTCCCAGGGGAAAAGCCCAGTTTAAAAATTATTTTTGGGAATTCCCTGGCGGTCCAGTGGTTAGGACTCCACGCTTTCACGGCCAAGGGTGCAGGTTCAATCCCTGGTCGGGGAATTATGATCCCACAAGCTGTGCGGCCAAAAGAAAAATTATTTTCAAAGAGCTGTGTTTCCAAGGCCAGTCTGGGCCATCTACTAGACTTTCTGTAGTCTAGTAGATGGCCCAGAGCAGTAACACTTCCAATGAACCAGAACAGACAGAGCCCCTGAAGGCCATCACCATCCTTGAGCACTCAGGAATCTGATGGTGTGCTAAAATGTACCTCGGGTTTGTTTTAATCGGGGATGGTAAGACATGCAGACTCGGACATTTATACTCACAGGTCTCTGGAATGGGAGGCAGGGCACACCACACGGGGCCACACAGGGAAGCACTAGGTTGGTCAGGAGGCAAAAGAGGGGAGGGAAGGTGTGGCCCAGAGCCTTCATTGGGGTTTCCGCAGGAAGGAATGGGCGAGGCAGAGCAGGTACGCTGAGTAAGCTTAGGATCATATGTTTGAATAACTTCAGCAGGCTGCAGGTTATCAGGTTATCGGGGTGGTCTCTAGTTGTCCCGTACATGGCCCTGGGGTGATGTAAGGCAGGGACACATTGGTGTGGTGTGTGACTCTCATAAAGGAGATAATTGGGAGTGTGGGCTCTGGGTTGGTTGGCTTGTATCAAAACCTTGCTCTAAGGTTCCTTCGCTATCTCTAGGAACGCCTTTTGGATTTAGCCTTGCTTGGCTCAAAAGCTGGCAGGAGGAACCAGGAGACCCCAAGCCCTGAACAGAAGCAGAAGTTCCCTGAGTCCCCCAGGGAAATGTTACCTGAGGAGGTCAGGGGCTTGGGGTCCTGAGAGCAAAATGAACGAGGTGCCGGAGGGGGCCTGAGGAGGTGGGCAGCAGGGGCTGCGGGTGACAGGCCTGTGCCCAGCACAGAGAGGCCTTATCCCCACCTGCTCCTGTCTGACTCCTGCCCTGTACTCAACTTTTTTCCCACTTGGACCGGAGTCCCTTGAAGGCAGGGCCTGTGGTGTTTCCATCTTGCCTCACTCAGGGTCAGAGGGAGAGTGGAGGGCCACGTGCCCCGCCCCCCCATACTCCATCCTAGGGACCCCACAGCCCACAAGTCCAAGCACTGTCCCCACCTCCATCCCACTCTTCCTCTGCCCTTCTGGTCCTCCAGGCCTATCCCGAGCTGACCCCAGAGCCCGTCACCCTGCCCCAGGGCGGCCCCGGTGCCCCTCAGCTCCTGGCCCTGCTGTAGGCTGTGCTGCCTCCGGGTGAGCTATCTCTGCCAAGAGTCGGCTGTCTCTCCGGGCGCCTCGTGCCCCGCTGTGGCTTCAGCATGTGGCCACATGGACCCTTCCTTCCCTCTCCTGTCACCTTCTCCTGATGTCTGTCTGGCCTCCACCCCTGCAAAACCCACCTGCCCGCACTGGTGCAAACACACCACCCCAGAGTCCTGAGCGCAAGCCCCTCTGCTCCCTGAGACCCCTGCCCTCACTCTCTCCCTACCTCGCTGGCTCTCCCTCCTCAGGCGTCACCTGCACACCCACTGCCCTGGTCACTAAGCTCTCCCTGTCCTCGCCTACTGACAGTTCTCACTCAGGGGATCCACCTCCTCTTCTGCTAATTCCAGGGACCCTCTCTGGAAGGACCCCTCCCACTTCTCCAGAAGGCCCCTCCCCGAAAGATGTGCCCTACTGGAGGCTCCCTTTCTGGTAGGCTTGCCCGCCCACTCGACGGCCCCGCGGCGGGAGAGCAGCCTCCCCGCCAGACCACCGGGGCCTCTGCGCACTGCGGAACCAACCACCTCAGTTCGCCTGCGCTGAGGCCCCGGCGCGCGGGAGGGGCCACTGGCCCCCTCGAGAGGACTACAAGTCCCGGCGTGCCTTGCGGTGGAGGCCGCCGCTCCTGGCCGGAAGGTTAAGGGCTCTCGGCCCCGCCCCGGAAGATAAGGCGGCTCTCAAGGGTCGCGTCTTCTTTTTCGGCCGTGCCCGGCAGCAGGTAGGGCGTGTTGGTGCTGTCCGGTGCCATCCGGTGCCATCCGGCGCCCTAGGGCCCGTGAGGGACCCCAGCCGGCTCTGCAGAAGGCGCCGGGTCGCACGGCCGGGGATGGGGGCGCGGAGGGCGCCGAGACCTGGAGGGAGGAGCCGGGGGAGCGGGAGCCCTGAAGCCGGGGTGGTGGGGGTGCCTGGGCGGCCCGGCCGCTAACCATGAGCCGCCCCCAGACTGCCGCGATGGGCCGCGTGATCCGTGGGCAGAGGAAGGGCGCCGGCTCCGTGTTCCGCGCGCATGTGAAGCACCGAAAGGGCGCCGCGCGTCTGCGCGCCGTGGACTTCGCCGAGCGACACGGCTACATCAAGGGCATCGTGAAGGTTCGGGGCGCGGGCTGGGGCGGGTGGGGGCGTGGGGCGCCCGGCGGGACCCACGGCACTCAAGCCACCTCGCCCCGCAGGACATCATCCACGACCCGGGCCGCGGCGCGCCCCTTGCCAAGGTGGTCTTCCGGGATCCGTACCGTTTTAAGAAGCGGACGGAGTTGTTCATCGCCGCCGAGGGCATCCACACTGGCCAGTTCGTGTACTGCGGCAAGAAGGGTGAGCGTCACGCCGAGATGGAAGGTCGCGGTGGGGAGGGACCTGCGGTTCCTTGAGGTTTACGCCTTGGGTCGGGGGAGGAACATTGAGGCAGCAGCCTTCACGTGGCGAGACCTGCTTGGCCACGCATGCCCGGTGGGTGCCCGGAGAGCTCTAGGAGGAGGCTGGCTGTGGAGTGCTGCTCTGGCCTTGTTTTTGGCAAGCAGTGGTTAGGACACACCACCTTACGCTGTTGACTGCCTGGTGCTGCTGCTTCCCCTCGCAGCCCAGCTCAACATCGGCAATGTGCTCCCGGTGGGCACCATGCCCGAGGGCACCATCGTGTGTTGTCTGGAGGAGAAGCCTGGTGACCGGGGCAAGCTGGCCAGGGCCTCTGGGAACTATGCGACTGTCATCTCCCACAACCCTGAGACAAAGAAGACCAGAGTGAAGCTGCCCTCTGGCTCCAAGAAGGTCATCTCTTCTGCCAACAGGGCTGTGGTCGGTGAGTGGAAGGTGGCAGTTGAATGCTGTGGGTCTCCTGTGGACAGCCAGCAGCTAGACAGGGGCCTGGAACCCAGCTCTCTGCTTCACTGAAGTGTGGGCTCTGTAAGCTTGAGCACAGCTCTAAAGCGGGCGTAGCAGTTCCTACTTAACTGCTGGTTGGGTATTGAATGAGACCGAACCCGCTGGGACTCTTTAAGGCAGACTTGTCTGCGCTTGGGGATAACCTGGACTTATGTGATCCCTGCCCGTGCGTCCACCTGGTGAACATCCCACCAAGAGATGGGTGATTTCCTTAAAGTCACCCAGGAAAAAAGCGTATGAACCCAAGTTTGTTTACTTTGCTTTTGTCAACACCTTTGAATCCATGTGGCAGAGCCAGGCTTGCATGGGGAAGGCTCTTGAGGATGTGCTCACAGAATAAACAGAACAACGGCAGAGAAGTGGCAGGTTGGGTCAGCTGTCCTGTTTGGGGTGGGAGGTGCTTGGAGGAGCCCAGTGTCAGACCCTGCAAAGGGGACGGCTTCCTGGAGAACCGTGGATCAAGGTAGGCATTCCAGACGATGTGAATAAAGCCCTGGCTTAACGAGCCTGCAGCGCCTGAAGAAACTTGTCAGCTGATAGGCTGTAGGGGGACTTGGTGCTTGGTGATAGTTTCGAGGCATTTCTGAGGTTCCTGGGAACATGTGATCCTGTATGACACACGGGGGTGGGACACTGGCACGGACCGAGCAGAGGATGCTCTGCCTGATGGGAGGGTCCCCCAGTGCTGGGCAGGGTGTGATACATCTCCCTGAGGTCCCTGGTCTCCAACAGGTGTGGTGGCTGGAGGTGGCCGCATTGACAAGCCCATTCTGAAGGCCGGCCGTGCCTACCACAAGTACAAGGCAAAGAGGAATTGTTGGCCACGTGTGCGGGGTGTGGCCATGAATGTAAGTGGCCCAGAAATGGGCAGTGGGGGGGTATTCAGCGTACTGGGGCTGTGAGATTGGGTGGACAGGCTCCTTCCTGCAGTGTTCCCTCTTCTCTGAGGGGGGGGGCGATCTGTAGTGTGAGGCTCTGGGTGATGGTTTGTAAGCACAGGCTGGTTGATTATACCCTTCCCCAAGCCCTCCTGAGGTAGGTCGGGGCCACCCCCAACACCGCTTCCCTCTTCCCGCAGCCTGTTGAGCATCCCTTCGGAGGTGGCAACCACCAGCACATTGGCAAACCCTCTACCATCCGCAGAGATGCCCCTGCTGGCCGGAAAGTGGGTCTCATTGCTGCCCGCCGGACTGGGCGTCTCCGGGGAACCAAGACTGTGCAGGAGAAAGAGAATTAGGGCTGGGGGCTCAATAAAGTTGGTCTTTTTCACAGCTGAGCTGCGCTTTTCCATGGTTTCAGAGGGAAGGGTCTTTGCTGGGATGAGTGCCCTGGTGCTCCACATATAGGGAGGAAGGAGGAAGATGAAGTAGTTGCACTAGTGAACAGTGGAAGCTTTGGACAGAGAAGGTGGAGCTGCTGGGTTGCTTCACATCTTGATTCCTGGAATCCCCCACCACCTGGACATGGAGCAGAGAAGCCCACTCACAAGGAGTGTAGCCCCCAGACCTCCATTCACTAACTTGTCTTGAGCACTTGGAGAATCTGGATGAGGGTTTGGGTGCTGTTGGGTGAGTGGTGACCCTGGAGCCACAGGCTGGAGAGCAGGGGTGCTGCTTGCAATGGAAGGACCAGACTAGTTTCTCAACAGATGGGCTTCCTTTTTGGCAATAGCCCACTAGCACCTTGTCCCAGACTAAATGATGGACTGGTCAACAGGGCAGACTGGGCACCAAAATGGGAGTGGAGGCCCATCAGTGCCTCAGGACCAGGACACTGGCTTCCCAGAGGCCAGCCAGAGCCCCCTGCCCCTAGTGGTACCCTTTGTGAGCTGATGTGAAAGCAGGAGCTGCAAGCCACTGTGCCTAACTGACCACTGGAGTGAGTGGTAGGCTGACGGGGACAGCAGGGGTGGATGGCAGGCTGAGGTGGGACACGCCTTTACAGACTGGGCAGAAGGGCACTGGCTGGAGTCTCATGCATGAGAACTGGTCGCCTGGACTGTTCTGGGAGACTGGCAGGGTTCCTCCTGGGTGGTAGGGCCTCACTGGTTGCCAGGTGGCTCCTTGTTCTCATGGTCCATACCTGTTTCTACTGCGAACCTCAGTTCTAGTTTTGCCTTCCTGGGGCCCCACGTGTCCTATGCCACCCACACCTAGACAGTGACCCAGTAGGGCTAGGACCTCGGTCATGAGAGGAGGGCAATGGTTCCTTCTGAAGGAAAGGGCACTGGACATGTTCGCCTGAACCCTAACCTGCTTGCAATATTGCTCCCTTCTGGGTAAAGTGGCCTGGGGCTTTGTCCAGGGGACTGGCCAACAGGGAGAGTTTGCTCCAGGAGCATTCAGGCACTCAGACCCTGAGTGGACACTGGGCCCCATTTACAGGAGTTGGGGCTGGGGGCAGTGGGTTAAACTAAAACAAGGGCTGCTTTGACCAGTAAGTATCCTCTTCACTTGGCCCTGAGAAAGGGCGTGGTTTTCTGCCTTTAGCTGCAAAGGAAAGGGCCTGCCTGAACTTTTCTTGGTTGCAGTGCCTTGAGAGTTTCACTGAAAAGGAGAATTACTGGAAATCTGCTGGTCACCAAAGCCTCTGCTTTGCCTTCACTGCGAAGCCTGGGGGTCGTGGTTGCAGACTGCCACCTGGTGGCAGCGTTCCCGATCTACGACGCAGCTTCTACTTTCCTCGAGGCGGCCGACCACCGAGACGCGGCGTCCGTTTCCCAGAGCGACCCTAAGGCGTCTTCAGCCGGGATCCGGGAGGAGGGCTACGTCACTTCCGGTCGGGTTTCGGTCGGCTGGGCCAGAGCGGCAGGCGGGGCCTGGTCGGGCGGCCGCCGTTGGGCGGCGCCGAGGTGAGTGTGGGGCGGCGGGGGCGGCAGGGGCGGCGGGGGCGGCGGGGCCTCCCGGGCGCGGAGCGCGGACCCTCCCCTCGACACCGAGAGCTCCCGCCCCGGGTCCCACTGCAAGGCCCCGAACCCTATTGGTCTCCCTCGGTCGGGGTCGTTCCTCGCCAGGCCCCTCTCCCGCCGCGGAGTCTCCGTCACCGGTCCCAAGCCCGCCCTGGGGTCTCTCAACCAGATTCCCCTCCCGGGTCGCCCCAAAGGGCTGCTTCCGCGGCGCGAGATGCTGCCGGTAACCAGGCGCCGCGCGCGCCGGCCTCGCGCTGTTGTGCTCCCCTCTCTCTCTCTCTCCGCCCCCAACTCGTTCCGCCCCCAACTCGTTCCGCCCCCGGTTCCCTCCTCGCGGGCCTCCAGCTGGGGGGGGTTCATGCCCGCGCACACTCCCGTCACCTCCAGCGTCAGCCCGCCTCCGCATTTCCCCCGCGGCCCTGAGGGTCCCGCACCCCGCCCCACCCTTCTGCTTCTGGCCCTCGGAAGCCTTTCTCCTAGCAGCTAAATTTTTGTTTCTCTTTCTAGAGACTTTTATTCAAGGTCTGAAACCTTTTTATTTGCCCCATTGTTTTGTGCTTTTAAAATGTAGCATTAAAAAATCTTTTTCTATAAAATTTAAGTACAGAGAATGGATTAGCAAACGTCAGGGACTGGGATTGCCAGTTCTCTTTTTGCTACAATTTTTTCAAGCCCCTCCCCCCGCCCTTTTTTTTTGTAATTTAAGAAAACTGTTAAAAACCCTGGCGGTCCAGTGGCTAAGACTCCGCGCTCCCAATGCAGGGGGCCTGGGTTTGACCCCTGGTCAGGGAACCAGATCCCACATGCCGCAACTAAGAGTTTGCATGCCGCAACTAAGACCCGTAGCAGTCTAAATTAAAAAAAAAAAAAAAAATCCTCTTAGCAAATTTCAAAGTATATAATACAGTATTGTTAACTATAGTTACCTGGCTGTTCATTAACTCTCCAGAACTTATTCATCTTGCATAACTGAAAGTTTGTACTCTGACCAACATGTCCATTTTCATTAACCCCCAAACCCTGGCGACCACCATTCTACCCTTTGAGTCTATGATTTGGACTGTTTTAGATACCACGTATAAGTGAGATCATGCGGCGTTTGTCTTTCTGTGTCTGGCTTATTTCACCTAGTATAATGCTCTCCAGGTTCATCCATGTTGTTGCCAATGACAGGAATTCCTTCTTTTTTTTTTTTTTTTTTTTAATTTTTACACTTTATTTATTTATTTATTCTTTTGGCTGTGTTGGGTCTTCGTCTCCGTGCGTGGGCTTTCTCTAGTTGCGGCGAGCGGGGGCCACTCTTCATCGCGGTGCGCGGGCCTCTCACCGTCGCGGCCTCTCTTGTTGCGGAGCACAGGCTCCAAACGCGCAGGCTCAGTACTTGTGGCTCACGGGCCTAGTCGCTCCGCGGCATGTGGGATCTTCCCAGACCAGGGCTCAAACCCGTGTCCCCTGCATTGGCAGGCAGACTCTCAACCACTGCACCACCAGGGAAGCCCATCCTTCTTTTTTTAATGACTGAATAATATTCCATTGTATATATATGCCACATTTCTTTTTTTTCCTTGTTTTTATTTATTTATTTTTTGCCATATTTACTTTATACTTTCATCCATGGACAGACGTTTAGGTTGTTTCCATGACTTAGCTGTTGTGAATAATGCTGCAGTGAACACGGGAGTGCAGATCTCACTTTGAGCTCCAGGTTTCATTTCTTTTGAGCTCCAGATTTCATTTCCATACTGAGAAGTAGGATTGTTGGATCATATGGTGGTTCTACTTATAATTTTTTGAGGAACCTTCATACTGTTTTTCATAGTTGATGCACCAGTTTACATTTCCACCAACAGTGTGCAAGGGTTCCCTTTTCTCCAAATCCTCACCAATGCTTATTTTTTGCTTTTTTTTTTTGAAAAGGTAACGGATGTTCTTTTTTTAAAATTAATTTATTTTTGGCTGCGTTGGGTCTTCATTGCTGCACACGGGCTTTCTCTAGTTGCGGCAAGCGGTGGCTTCTCTTGTTGCGGAACACGGGCTCTACAGGCGCACGGGCTTCAGTAGTGTGGCACTCGGGCTCAGTAGTTGTGGCTCACAGGCTCAGTAGTTGTGGCACATAGGCTTAGTTGCTCCGTGGCGTGTGGGATCTTCCCAGACCGGGGCTCGAACCCGTGTCCCCTACATCAGCAGGTGGATTCCTAACCACTGCGCCACCAGGGAAGACCCACCTGGCAACTCTTTACATAGTATATCCATTGTATTTACAAGAATTTATATAGCATCTACATTGTGTTAAGTATTATAAGTAATCTAGAGATGATTTCAAGTATACGGGAGGATGTGTATGTGTGTGGGTTATATGCAAAGACTATGCCATTTTATATAAGGGAGTTGAGTATTTTCAGATTTTGGTATCCTATTGGGGTCCTGGAATCAATTCTGCGTGGACACCTAGGGACAGCTGTATTTCACTTTTATTACCACAGCCTTATAATAAGACTTGAGGACTTCCCTGGTGGCTCAGTGGTTAAGAATCCGCCTGCCAGTGCAGGGGACACGGGTTCGAGCCCTGGCCCGGGAAGATCCCACATGCCATGGAGCAACTAAGCCCGTGTGCCGCAACTACTGAGCCTGCGCTCTAGAGCCTGCGAGCCACAACTACTGAGCCCACGTGCCACAACTACTGAAGCCCGCACGCCTAGAGCCTGTGCTCCACAGCAAGAGAAGCCACCTCAATGAGAAGCCCGCGCACCGCAACAAAGAGTAGCCCCCGCTCAATGCAACTAGAGAAAGCCCGCGCACAGCAACGAAGACCCAATGCAGCCAAAAAATAAAATAAATAAATAAATAAATTTATAAAAAAAAAAAAAAAGACTTGATATCTGGTAGGGCATGGCTCTGCCTTAGTTCTTCTTTGGCATTGCCTTGGTTAATCTTATTAGATCATTACTCTTGTGATGTTTAGAGTCATTTTGGTCAGATATCATGATATGTCCCGTTGCAGTTTTGCTTGTACAGAATTAATAGATTCATTTGGGGAGAACTGACATTTCTGTGATATTGAGCCCTTCTGTTTATGAACGTTGTCTGTTTCTCCATAGGTTTTGGTTTTTTATGTGTGTGTCCTTCAATGAAGTTTTATCATCTTGTCCATAAAGTTACTTTTTTTTTGTTAGATTTCGTAGGTGCGGTATAGTTTTTGTAGCTGTTAAGAATGCTGTTTTCTTGGTTGCTGATTGTTAGTATATGGGAGTGATATTAATTAGTCTATTGACCTTGTATATGGCAATCCTGTTGAACTCTTATCATCCCAACACTGGGTTGATACTCTCGGATTTTCTATGTAGATTGTCTTTTTTCTTCTTCTTCTTCTTTTTTATTTTGGTTGCGTGGTGGCATGTGGAATCTTAGTTCCCCAACCTGGGATCAAACCAGTGTCCCTTGCAGTGGAAGCACGGAGTCCTAACAACTGAACTGTAGCTTGTATTTCTTTTTCTGTGACTTAATGCATTGGCTAGCGTCTTTGGTACACTGTTACATAGCAGCTGGGTGAGGGAGCAAGCATCTGCCTCTTGTCGCTGACTAATGCTAATGCTTCTGTTGTGTTCCCTTAGCGTTGTTATGAAACAGACTTGAGTGCTAGGAGTGCCAGGGTCTTGGCCTGCACTCTGAGAACCACTACTCTTATGCGTGGTATGTAGAGTTGTGTTCCCTTTTTTGTTCTTAATAGTATTTTCTTTTCCATCTTTTCCCCTTCCCCACTTTGGACTTGCCAGACGTTTGTGTATTTTATTAGCATTTTCAAAGAACCAAGGTTGAGATTATTTTCTGTTTCTTTAAATTGTGTTTATTTTTTTTCATTTTCTTTCCTTGAATTGCTTTCTTATTCTGTGCCTGGTTTCTTGTTGAATGCTTAGATTATTATTTCAATCTCTTTGTTAAAATAAGTGCATTAAGGTTTCCCTTAGGTAATCTTTGTTTCCATTTCCACCTTAATTTCCATTTCTGTGTTTTTCTTGAAGGGGGGTCCTTTTTTAAATCAGATACTTCTAGTGGAACAACAATATGAAAGTTTGCCAAATGATATCAGCCTTTGGAATTTTTTGTGTTTTTTATATATATATATATATATATATATATATATATATATATATACACACATTTTTTAAGGTTTATTTTTTATTATTTATTTTATTTTATTTTATTCTTGGCTGCGTTTGGTCTTAGCTGTGGCACGCGGAATCTTTTGTTGCGGTGTGCGGGCTCTTTGTTGCGGCATGTGGGCTTCTCTCTAGTTGTGGTGTGTGGGTTTTGTCTTCTAGTTGTGGTGCGCAGGCTCCGGGGCGTGTGGACTCAGAAGTTGTGGCACGCAGGCTTAGTTGCCCCGTGGCATGTGGGATCTTAGTTCTCTGAGCAGTGATCAAACCCACATCCCCTGCATTGGAAGGCAGATTCTTTACCACTGGACCACCAGGGAAGTCCATGGAATATTTTGAAACTTTCTTGTTTGTCTGGTATGTGTTATTTCTTATAATATTCAGTGTACATTTTGAAAAAGTGTATTCTCTGTGTTTTAAGTAAGTATCCTCTATTTGATCCACTCATTTCTGAGGGAAGTGTGTTAATAAAATCTCTCATTCCAGGGGAGGGTTTGCATGTTTCTCTTTGGCACTGCACTTAGCTTTGGTTTTCTACACTTCGAGGATTTGTTTGTAGATACACATGTTTGTAATTACAGCTTTTGGTGGATTTTTCCTTTTATTAATACCCGGTGTCTGCTTTTGTTCCTAATAATGATTTTTGCTTTCAGTCTTGTTTTGATTGGTATAAACATCGCTAAGGCACATGCAGCAAAGCATGTTCAGCTCGCAAACACCGTGCTAAGGGGAAGAAGGCAGCACAGAGTGCAAAAGGCATAGCCCCTCTGACAGAGTCCACAGGGCGCTGATCTGTGCTGCCAGGAGCCAGGCAGAGGTTCTCCTGGGAGGCCAGCAAGGAGGCAGAGCCTGCAGCAGTGGCAGGGCTGTCAGGGCCTGGTTCTGTGGGCCGGGCCCCTCGAGCTGTGTGTTCGATTTGTCGACTCTGCTGTATAAACGTCATACTCCAATAAAGAGCTTTAAAGATACAGAAAAGGTAAATATAGCTATTATAGCTTTATTTTAATTAGTGTTTCTTTGGTCTGTTTTATATTTAGCCTTTCTGTGTTATTTTAGGTTATATAGGTCCATTTTGTGTATCTAATTGGAGAGTCTTGTGCTTCCAGTAGGTGAGTTTAATCCTTTTACTTCTATCTGTTACACATCCATTGGTCTTGTTTCTACTAGTTTTGTGTTTTTTGCCTCCTCATCTTTGACTTTGCTTTATGCCTTCTATTGATTTTTTTTTTTCACTCCTTTTTCTTTCTCAGCTCTTAATGTGTTATCTTTATTCTTTCATATAAAGTGAATGACTGTTTCCATCCTCCTCCTGAATGAGACTACTTGGTGCCCAGGAGGAGGTGGGGGCAGATGACCTGAAATGTTGTACGTGTCTGCAGGAAGCAGAGTCTGCCCGGGAGGCCGAGCACTGAGGCCGGCTGCAGGAGGGGCCAGGCTGGACCTCCACATGTTCTTCTCTCTTCCCTCAGCACCTGAGTGACTGGCTCCTGCCTCCATTCCCGGGAAGCCCAGGGTACTAGGCAATGGCAGCTTTGCATCTGTCTGCCCTGCCCCAGGTGAGCATCTGTCTTCCCTGGGAGGCGTGAGGTCTTCTCCCAGGGCTTCCTTGTCTGCTTGGCCTCAGCAAACACTGTCAGGCGTCTCTGCTGTGGGGCGCTGAGCAGAGGAAGGGTGACCCTGGGAATCCCCCAACCTTCCTGAGTGAGCTGGCTCAGCAGCCAAAGGGTCAGGTCACCCCCTAGGGCCACGCTGAGGGATCAGGCCTGTGATCACCCCTGTGCTGCTTCTCTAGCCCGGGCCCAGCCTGAGCCACGCTTGGGCCTGCAGCAGCTCTTGTTGTTGCAGGCTGAAGTGACCTTCGAGGACGTGGCCGTGCTCCTCTCCAGGGAGGAGTGGGGCCGTTTGGGCCCTGTTCAGAAGGGCCTCTACAGGGATGTGATGCTGGAAACCTACAGGAACCTGGTCTCGCTGGGTGAGGCCCCTTTCTGGGATGCAACTCAGGGAACAGTCCTGGGGACTCAGGGCTCAGCAGGGGCTGGGCTGGGGGCCTCATCCCCTGGGCCCAGAGACGGGTGTCACTGACCCTGGTCCCAGGCAGGCCTGTTCTGCACAGAGGAGGGCCCTGGGTGGAGATGGGTTCGCCAGCACCGGATAAGACTGCCTCCCTGCCCCAGGCCCAACGTAGGTGCACCTCCTGGTGGAGAGAGTCCCCTGTGCTCAGATCTTCATCTTCATGACCACGTCCACCCCTCCAGGGAGTATCCAGATTTCACATCACCCCCTGTACCTGTGTGTCCTCTCCCCCGCCAGTCCCAGGGTGAGCCCACACTGTGTCCTTGGCATCAACCCCAGGCCTCGTCTCCTTCCCAGGAGCTGGACCTACAGGCCCCAAGCCGGAGGTGATTACACAGTTGGAGCGAGGGGATGAGCCGTGGGTCCTGGACGTGCAGGGGAGAGAGGGACCGACCATCGATGGCTCAGGTGCGTAGCGGGGCTGACTCCCCGACTCACTTGCTGAACAAGTGGGGGTCCACGTGGGGGTTTACAATATGTAGTGTCAGCCGACTCATGAGTTTGGAGGAAGATGCATTATGGCCAGCGCAGTAGCCCTGGGAGTGGCCTCTGCTGAAACCCGGGTCACCTTTGCCAGCCTGGGTGCCACAGTGGGGTGACTCTTTCTTTTAACTGAAGTATAGTTGATTTACAATATTGTTAGTTTCAGGTGTACGATGTAGCGATTAAGTATTTTTACAGGTTATATACTTCATTTAAAGTTGCTACAAAGTAATGGCTATGTTTCCCTGTGCAGCACAGTATATTGCTTATTTACAGGGTGATTCTTGAGCTGAATCTTGTAGGAGGGTAAGAAGGGGCAATGTTGGTGGAGGAGAAAAGAGGAAGGCACTCGGGTGTGCTGTGAAGGAGGGCCAGGCCCCCAGGACTCCATGGAGCCCTGCTGTCCAGAGCTCATGCTCTCCGAGGGGTGTCAGACCGTCAGGCGGGGCCATAGCGATGGAGAACATCGCTTCGTTTGCCCTCTTCTGAGTTAACCTACTAGATGATTTCAGGCCATTATAGGAAAGGGAGGGAGTACACGTCATCCCAGATCCTAGCACCCAGATACAAATGTGTTCCGGTGTGTACCTGCTGTCCCTTTTCCAGTGAAGTCTGGTCTGCACCCACACACAGACATCGCTTCCTAATAGGAATGCAGTGATCTGTGTGCATTGTGGGGTCGCTGGATTTTTCACTGAATGCATTTCCATTTCTGTGCACACGAGCTGCGGTCACTGCTCTCAGTGGAAGTGCTGTGGGGAATGGTGTCCTCTGGGTTCATTGCCACAGAGAACGCTGATGAGTGACTTTTTGCAGGTGTCTTGCTGATGTCCTAGGAAGGAACTTTCGGCTCAAAGAACTTGAATTTCACGTTTGTAAATTTGTTTATTCAAGTATAAATACTTACAGAAATGGGACAGACCCTATTTACAGCTCAGTCGATTTTTATGAAAATCCATCATCCAGATCAAAATAGAGAACATATCTAGTTCCCTGGGAGCCCACAGGGCCTCCTCAGTCATTTCTCACTGCTCCCTACCAGCCCTTCTCTCTGACTCCTGCGGGGCACCTGCATGTGGTGAACCTGCCATGTTGTATGGAGTTTGTTCTGTCTGTTCGCTGTTCTGTCTTGAACACACCACAAGTTTTTTCCATTGTACTTCTGCAGGGCATTTGGTTGTCCCCATTTTGGGGCCGTGTGTGTGTGTGTGTGTGTGTGTGTGTGTGTGTGTGTCTTGGCTCACAGAGAATGCATTTTTGTTGAGTGTATTCCTGCAAGTGGAGTTACTGTGTGCCTTGTCAGGGAAGAAAGGGTGGAGACATGGGCCTCAGACTTGAGGGCATCCCTTGTTGCATCTTGAGTTTAAGGTGCTGGTGGCTCCCGGGGTGGCCTCTCAGGCCCCTGGGAAGAGCCCTGGGAATGGGCGTGGCCTGCTAGGGAGGGCTGAGGGACCCAGCCTCTGTGTGCTCTATCCTCTCCTCCTCAGTTGGCATGAGCTCTGCTCTCTGCCCTTCTGGGGAGGCAGCTGGTTTTCCCACCATGGATTTTGGGGTGGATTAGCTGTTGTTAGGCAGCCTTACACTCGCTCAGCTTTAATTTCTTTGTCAGATATCCTTCATGACTTTTGGGACCCCTCCTTGCTCTGGTTTCCATGATGCTATGAAGCTTCCATCTTCTGTCCTTTTGTGATGAGGACAGGTATCCTGCAGTCCCAACCAAGCAGGCTTTGTGGGCAGAAGGCAGGCAGGAATGGTGTGGGTGTTAAGAGTTGGGCGTATGCTTGTGCTGCCGCAAGATTGCAGCCCTGGGTGAGGCTTTTAAGCCTCTGGGCTCCAGGCTCTCATGTCTGCAAGACTTTGGAGATGGTGTTGTTGTGACTTTGGAGATGGTGGAGATGGTACTCCACAGGTGGTCAGCAGCATCTTTATACCTTCCTTCCAGAGTCAGAACAGGTGACCCTGAGGTGTTCCATTTGTTGTTTCAGCTCATGGGACCAGGAGTGAGAACCAGGAGTTGACTTCAGGCGAGATGCTCTATGGGGAAGAACTGGACCAACTCAGGGGGAGTGTTCTCCAGGGACCTGAGCCGGGAGAAGCCTGTAAGCATGTCAGGGAGCCAGAGGGGAACATGGACGGGCCTGTGGAGCAGAGAGGCCCCAGGCCAGTCACACTGGCCAACAAGGAGAGTGGCCTGGAGTGTGGGGGAAACCTCAGGTTGGGGTCAAGCCCTCTCGCTGATCAGAGACCTCACAAATGCGATATATGTGAGCAAAGTTTTGAACAGAGATCATACCTTAATAACCATAAGCGTGTACACAGGTCCAAAAAAACAAATATAGTTCGTGATTTAGGGGAAGTTTTCACTGCAAATTTAGTTGTTAAAGAAGATCACGAAATTCCTATTGGGAAAAAATTGCATTATTGTGGTTGCTGTGGGAAAGCCTTCAGGTACAGTGCTAACCTTGCCAAGCACCAGCGGCTGCACAGCGAAGAGAAGCCCTACAAGTGCGACGAGTGTGGGAAAGCCTTCCACCAGAGCTGCGAACTCATCAATCACCGCAGGATGCACTCCGGGGAGATCCCCTACCGCTGCGATGAGTGCGGGAAGACGTTCAATCAGAGGCCCAACCTCATGAAGCATCAGAGGATCCACACTGGGGAGAAACCCTACAAGTGTGGTGAGTGTGGGAAGCACTTCAGTGCCTACTCGTCCCTCATTTATCACCAGAGGATCCACACTGGAGAGAAGCCCTACAAGTGCAACGACTGTGGGAAGGCCTTCAGTGACGGCTCAATCCTCATCCGACATCGTCGGACTCACACTGGAGAGAAGCCATACGAGTGCAAAGAATGTGGCAAAGGCTTTACCCAGAGTTCTAATCTTATTCAACATCAAAGAATTCACACTGGAGAAAAACCCTATAAATGTAATGAATGTGAGAAAGCCTTCATCCAAAAAACCAAGCTTGTTGAACATCAGAGAAGCCACACTGGAGAAAAGCCCTATGAATGTAATGACTGTGGCAAAGTCTTCAGCCAGAGCACCCACCTCATCCAGCATCAGAGGATCCACACGGGAGAGAAACCCTACAAGTGCGGTGAGTGTGGGAAGGCCTTCCACAACAGTTCCAGACTCATCCACCATCAGAGGTCACACCACGGAGAGAAGCCGTACAAATGCACTGATTGCAAGAAAGCCTTCAGCCAGGGCACGTACCTCCTGCAGCACCGGAGGATCCACACCGGGGAGAAGCCGTACACATGCAGCGAGTGTGGCAAGGCCTTCAGGCACAGCTCCAACATGTCCCAGCATCAGAGGATTCATCTCCGGGAAGACTTTTCCCCGTGACTGGGGGAGGCCCCTGAGGTCTGCTGTGCACTTCCTGCATGTGACCCACCCAGCCCTTTACTTGCTGTCCACATAGTGTTGTCACAGGTGAAAGAGCATTTCTGTCTAATTAAAAAAAAATCTTAAAACAGAAGCAGTGCATGTTCATTTTAGAGAAATCGAGTGAGAAACATAAGCAAACAGGAGAAACTCCTGTAGCCTCCCCTTAGACAAAGAGAACTCACCACCACTGCGCCCGGTGTAGGTTTTGTCCAGACACACCGAACAGCATCCTCAAGAGAAGTACTGTGGTGCTTTCTGTGCAGCTCGTTTCCTCAATCCTGGAAAACTCACACTGGAGAGAATTCTATGTGTTTACATGGTTTTATACATTGTAAATTTTTAAAAATTAGCATTTTCTGTATCACTTAATAGAATTGCCTTTTTTATTGTGGTAAAATATATACATTACATGTACCATTTAAACCATTTTTAAGTGTACAATTCAGTGGCATTAGATACATTCACAATATTGTATAACCATCAGCAAATCTGTTTCCAAACTGTTTTATCCGAAACGGAAACTCTGCACCCATTAAACAGTAATTGTCCACCCTCCCCCTTTCCATTTTTCTGTTTCAGAGAATTTTTCTATTCTAAGTACGTCATATAAGTGAGGTCATACAACATTTGCCCTTTATGTCCTGGCTTATTTCACTTAGCATAATGTCCTCAAGGTTCATTGTGTTGTAACAGGTGTCAGGACGACATTCTTTCTTTACAGCTGAATAATAATTGCACTGTTTGTAGATAGCACGTTTTGTTTACCCATCATTTGTTGATAGATTACTTGGGTGTTTCTGCGTGTTGATTATTGTGCATAATGCTGCTATGAACATTGGTATACTGATCTGTACTTGTACTTTCCCTACTTTCAGTACTTTGGGGTATAATCCTAGGAGTAAAACTGCTGGATTATATGGTAATTCTATGTTTAAGTTTCTGAAGAATGGCCACACTTTTCCACAATGGCAGTACTATGTTATATCCCCACTAGCAATTCACGAAGGTTCCAGTTTCTCTACATCCTTGTCAATACTTGTTATTTTTCCATTATTTTGTTCATAGTCATCCTAATGGGTGTGAAGTGGTAACTCACTGTGGTTTTGTTTTGCATTTCCATGATGACTAATGATATTGAGCATCTTTTTATGTGCTTATGGACCATTTATTTCTATTCCTTCTTCGGAGAAATGTCTATTCAAATCCCTTGCCCATTTTTGAATTGGGCTGTTTGTTTTTGTTGTTGAGGTGTAGGAGTTATGTATTTTGCATAGTAATCCTTTATCAGATATAATAACTGGCAAATATTTTCTCATTCTATGAGTTGTCTTTCTAGTCTCTTGATAGTGTCCTTTGATGCCAGAAGGTTTTAATTTTTATGATGTTCAGTTTATCTATTTTTTCTCTTGTTGCCTGTGCTCAGGGTGTCACATCCAGGAAATCATTGCTAAATCCAAGATTATGAAGATTTGCCCCTACGTTTTCTTCTAAGGGATTTTATATTTTTAGGTATTATGTTTTGGTCTTTGATCTGTTTTGAGCTAATTTTTTTTTTTTTTAAAGGTATTTTTTTATTTTTTAAATTAATTAATTTTATTTATTTATTTTTGGCCGTGTTGGGTCTTTGTTGCTGCGCGTGGGCTTTCTCTAGTCGCGGAGAGTGGGGGCCACTCTTCGTTGCGGTGTGAGTGCTCCTCATTGTGGTGCCTTCTCTTGTTGCGGAGCACGGGCTCCAGGCTCTCGGGCTTCAGTAGTTGTGGCACGCAGGCTCAATAGTTGTGGCTCGCGAGCTCCAGAGTGCAGGCTCAGCAGCTGTGGCACGTGGGCTTAGCTGCTCCGCAACATGTGGGATCTTCCCAGACCAGGGCTCGAACCTGTGTCCCCTGAATTGTCAGGCGGGCTCCTAACCACTGTGCCACCAGGGAAGTCCCTGAGCTAATTTTTATATATGGTATAAGATAAGGGTCCAACTTTAAACTTTTCTGTGTGTGGTTATCCAGTTTTCCCTATAACATTTTTGGAAAAGTCTTTTCTTTTACCCCACTGAATGGTGTGTTAGCTCAAGCTGCCACAACAAAATACCACAGACCAGGTGGCTTAAAAACCAGAAATTTATTTCTCACATTTCTGGAGACTAAGAAGTCCAAGATTGGGCTTCACTGGTGGTGCAGTGGTTAAGAATCTGCCTGCCAATGCAGGGGACACGGGTTCAAGCCCTGGTCCAGGAAGATCCCACATGCCACGGAGCAACTAAGCCCGTGCGCCACAGCTAGTCAGCCTACGCTGTGGAGCCCGTGTGCCACAACTACTGAAGCCTGTGTGCCTAGAGCCTATGCACCACAACAAGAGAAGCCACTGCAGTGAGAAGCCTGCGCACCTCAATGAAGAGTAGCCCCTGCTCGCCACAGCTAAAAGAAAACCCGCGTGCAGCAACGAAGACCCAATGCAGCCAAAAATAAATAAATAAATAAAATAAATTAAAAAAAACCAAGTCCAAGATCAAGGTGTTGGCTGATTCAGCTCCTGGTGAGGATTCCTTTCCAGGCTTGCAGTACAGCCGCCTCACTGTGTCCTCACTTGGTGGAGAAAGATCTCAGGTGTCACTTCCCTCTTCTTATCAGGGCACCAGCCCTATGGCATTAGGGCCCCACCCTATGACCTCATTTAACCTTTATCACCACTTCACAGGCCTTACATCCAAATACAGTCACATTGGGGGTTAGAGCTTCAGCTTATGAATTTTGAGGGGGCACAAACATTCAGTTCATAACAAATGGTCTTGGCACCCTTGTCAAAAAGCGACTGTACATGCAAGGGTTTATTTCTAGGCTCTATTCTCTTCCATTGGTTATATGTCCTTATGCCAGCATCACACTGTTTTGATTAGTGTAGCTTTGTAGTAAGTTTTGAAATCAGGAAGTGTATGTTCTCTAACTTTTAAATTAATTAATTAATTAATTAGGCTGTGTTGGGTGTTAGTTGTGGCATGCGGGATCTTTAGTTGGGCATGAGAATGCTTAGCTGTGGCATGTGGGATTGCGTTCCCTGACCAGGGATTGAAGCAGGGTCCCGTGTGTTGGGAACGTGGAGTCTTAAGTCCCTGGACCACTAGGGAAGTCCCTAGTTCTTTTTTAAGGTGGTTTTGGCTGTCCCTTGAGATTCCATATGAATTTTAGGATGGGTGTTTCTATTTCTGCAAAAAAACGTCATTGGGGTTTTGATAGGGATTGTAGTGAATCTGTAGATCACGTTGGGTAGTGTTCTGCCTCAGTTGACATGATCAAGTGGGGTTTTTTTCCTCATTTTATTAATGTGATGTATTACAATGGTTGATTTTCATATGTTGACCCTCCTTGCATTCTGTGAATAAATCCTGCTTGGTCATCATGCATAATCCTTTTTAAATGGGGATTTTTTAAAATTAATTAATTTGGCTGCACCAGGTCTTAGTTGTGGCATGCAGGATCTTCGTTGCTGCATGTGCGATCTTTAGTTGTGGTGTGCGAACCCTTAATTATGGCCTGTGGGATCTAGTTCCCTGACCAGGGACGGAACCCAGGCCCCCTGCATCGGGAGTGTGGAGTCTTAGCCACTGGACCACCAGGGAAGTCCCCGTGCATAATCCTTTTAATATGTTGAATTTGGTTTGCTAGTATTTTGTTGAAGATCTTTGCATGAATACTCATAAGGATATTGGTCCATAGTTTTTTGTCTTTGTCTCTCATTGATATCATGGTAATGCTAGACTCATAGAATAAGTTAAGAAGTATTACTTCCTCTTCAGTTTTTGGGAAGAGTTTGAGAAGGGTTGGTATTTATTCTTTTTTAAATGTTCTGTAGACTGAAGCCCTCTCTGTTGGGCTTTTCCTTGATGTCCTTATATCTAAAGAGAGTCTCTTGTAGACAACATGTAGTTGAATCTTGGCTTTTTATTTTTTTAATTTTATTTATTTTTGGCTGCGTTGGGTCTTCGTGGCTGCACACAGGCTTTCTCTAGTTGCGGCGAGCGGAGGCTACTTTTCGTTGAAGTGTGCAGACTTCTCATTGCAGTAGCTTCTCTTGTTGTGGCACACGGGCTCTAGGTGTGCAGGCTTCAGTAGTTGCAGCATGTGGGCTCAGTATTTGCGGTGCGCAGGCTCAGTAGTTGTGGTGCATAGGCTTAGTTGCTCCGCGGCATGTGGGATCTTCCAGGACTGGGGCTCGAACCCGTGTCCCCTGCATTGGCAGGTAGATTCTCCTTTTTTTTTTTTTTAATTAATTTATTTAATTTATTTATGTTTGGCTGCATCGGGTCTTCGTTGCTGCGCGCAGCCTTTTTCTAATTGCAGCAAGCGGGTACTACACTTCGTTGCGGTGCATGGGTTTCTCATTGCGGTGGCTTCTCTTGTTGCGGAGCACAGGCTCTAGGCACGTGGGCTTCAGTAGTTGTGGCTCATGGGCTCCAGAGCGCAGGCTCAGCAGCTGTGGCGCACAAGCTTAGTTGCTCCGCGACATGTGGGATCTTCCCAGACCAGAGCTCGAACCTGTGTCCCCTGCGTTGGCAGGCAGATTCTTAACCACTGTGCCACCAGGGAAGTCCCTGGATCCTGGCTTTTAAAATCTACGCTGCCTATCTCTGCCCTTTAATAAGATAGTTTAATCTATTTACATTTTACATGGTTCCTGTTGAATGGTTTATTTCTACCATTTATCTATTTGTCCTGTATGTCTCAAGTTTTTTGGGTCTTTGTTGTGGTGCATGGGCTTCTCGTTGCGGTGGCTCCTCTTGTTGCAGGTGGCTTCTCTTGTGGCAGAGCACGGGCTCTAGGCACATGGGCTTTAGTAGTTGTGGCATGCGGGCTCAGTAGTTGTGATGTGTGGGCTCTGGAGCGCAAGCTCAGTAGTTGTGGCGCACGGGCTTACTTGCTCCGCGGCACGTGGGATCTTTCCGGACCAGGGCTCGAACCCGTGTCCCCTGCATTGGCAGGTGGATTCTTAACCACTGTGCCACCAGGGAAGTCCTTAGTTGATTTTTTTTTTTTTTGTAGTGTACCATTTTAATTCCCTTCTTTACTTTTCTGTATATTTTTTAGTTATTTTCTTAGTCATTACTTTGGGGATTACGTTAACCTAAGCTGAGAACAACTTAGTTGGAATAATACTGACTTAGTTTAGTAGTGTAAACACACTCTACCTTTACATCTCTGTCCCCCCTTTATGTTGTTATTGTCACAGGTCACATCTTTGTATGACTCACTTACGATTATTGTCATGCATTTGCCTATTAAATCATGTAGGAAAAGGAGACATTACAAGCCGTAACAAAAATATTGTAATACTAGCTTTTTATATTTACCTATGTAGTTCCTTTTACTAGTGTTCTTTATTTTTTCTTGTGGCATTGAGTTACTATCTAATACCCTCTCACTTCACTGTACTTGAGGAGCCATTCTTTGGTTGCTGCTTTCAGAATTGTCTCCGTCTTTGGGTTTTGACAACTTGACTCTAATTTGTTTCAGTGTGGACCTCTGTTTATCCTGTTTGGCATTGGGTGTGCATATTCACATCTCAGATTTCAGAAGTTCCTGTCCATTATTTCTTCAGATATCTTTTCTGGCCTTTCTCTTCTTTCTGGGAGTCCTGTAATGTGTATGTTGGTACATTTGATAGTGTTTCATAGGTTTCTTGGATCTGTTCATTTTTCTTCATTTTTTCTTTCTGCTCCTTATACTGGGTAATTCCAATTGTCTTTTTTTTTTTTTCTTCACATCTTTATTGGAGTATAAATGCTTTACAATGTTCTGTTAGTTTCTGCGGTATAACAAAGTGAATCAACTATATGCATACATATATCCCCATATCCCCTCCCTCTTGAGCCTCCCTCCCACCCTCCCTATCCCACCCCTCTAGGTCATCACAAGTTGATCTCCTTGTGCTATGCAGCAGCTTCCCACTAGCCGTTCATTTTACATTTGGTTGTGTATATATGTCAGTGCTACTCTCTCACTTCGTCCCAGCTTCCTCTTCCCCACCGTGCCCTCAAGTCCGTTCTCTACGTCTGTGTCTTTATTCCTGCACTGCCACTAGGTTCATCAGTATTGGTTTTTAAAATTCTATATATATGCGTTAGCATAATGGTATTCGTTTTCCTCTTTCTGACTTACTTCACTCTATATGACAGATTCTAGGTCCATCCACCTCACTACAAATAACTCAATTTCGTTCCTTTTTATGGCCGAGTAATATTCCATTGTATATATGTGCCATATCTTCTTTATCCATTCATCTGTTGTGTTTTTTTTTTTTAATTTTTATTTTATTTATTTATTTTTGGCTGCATTGGGTCTTCATTGTGGTGCGCGGGCTTCTCATTGCGGTGGCTTCTCGTGTTGCGGAGCATGGGCTCTAGAGTGCAGGCTCAGTAGTTGTGGCACATGGGGTCAGTAGTTGTGGCTCACCAGTCTAGAGCGCAGGCTCAGTAGTTGTGGCACACGGGCTTAGTTGCTCCGCGGCATGTGGGATCTTCCTGGACCAGGGCTCAAACCCGTGTCCCCTGCATTGGCAGGTGGATTCTTAACCACTGCACCACCAGGGAAGCCCCATTCAACTGTTGATGGACATTTAGGTTGCTTCCATGTCCTGGCTATTGTAAATAGTGCTGCAGTGAACATTGTGGTACTTGTATCTTTTTTTTTTATAAGCCCAAGCTCAATAATGTTGATGGCAAAATATGATAGATTTTATAAGAGAGGTTTAAACAACCTTTGGAGCATAAAGTACATAGTCTTTTTTTTTTTTTTTTCCCCCGCAGTCATGTTGCTTTACTTTTTTTTCCTTTTATTTATTTTTTTATACAGCAGGTTCTTATTAGTCATCCATTTCATACACATCAGTGTATACATGTCAATCCCAGTCTCTTAGTTCATCCCACCACCACCCCCACCACCTGCCACTTTCCCCCCTTGGTGTCCACACGTTTGTTCTCTACATCTGTGTCTCAATTTCTGCCCTGCAAACCGGTTCATCTGTACCGTTTTTCTAGGTTCCACATATATGCATTAATATATGATATTTGTTTTTCTCTTTCTGACTTACTTCACTCTGTATGACAGTCTCTAGATCCATCCATGTCTCCACAAATGACCCAATTTCGTTCCTTTTTATGGCTGAGTAATATTCCATTGTATATATGTACCACATCTTCTTTATCCATTCGTCTGTTGATGGGCATTTAGGTTACTTCCATGACCTGGCTATTGTAAATAGTGCTGCAATGAACATTGGGGTGCATGTGTCTTTTTGAATTATAGTTTTCTCAGGGAATATGCCCAGTAGTGGGATTGCTGGGTCATATGGTAGTTCTACTTTTAGTCTTTTAAGGAACCTCCATACTGTTCTCCATAGTGGCTGTATCAATTGACATTCTCACCAACAGTGCAGTAGGGTTCCCTTTTCTCCACACCCTCTCCAACATTTACTGTTTGTAGATTTTTTGATGATGGCCATTGTGACTGGTGTCAGGTCATACATACCTCATTGTGGTTTTGATTTGCATTTCTCTAACGATTAGTGATGTTGAGCATCTTTTCATATATTTGTTAGCCATCGGTATGTCTTCTTTGGAGAAATGTCTATTTAGGTCTTCCACCCATTTTTGGATTGGGTTTTTTGTTTTTGTGATATTGAGCTGCATGAGCTGCTTGTATATTTTGGAGATTAATCTTTTGTCAGTTGCTTCGTTTGCAAATACTTTCTTGCATTCTGAGGGTTGTCTTTTCGTCTTGTTTATGGTTTCCTTTGCTGTGCAAAAGCTTTTAGGTTTCATTAGGTCCCATCTGTTTGTTTATGTTTTTATTTCCCTTACTCTAGGAGGTGGGTCAAAAAGGATCGTGCTGTGATTTATGTCATAGAGTGTTCTGCCTATGTTTTCCTCTAAGAGTTTTATATTGTCTGGCCTTACATTTAGGTCTTTAATCCATTTTGAGTTTATTTTTGTGTGTGGTGTTAGGGTGTGTTCTAATTTCATTCTTTTACATGTAGCTGTACAGTTTTCCCAGCACAGTTATTGAAGAGGCTGTCTTTTCTCCATTGTATATTCTTGCCTCCTTTGTCAAAGATAAGGTGACCATATGTGCGTGAGTTTAACTCTGGGCTTTCTATCCTGTTCCATTAATCTATGTTTCTCTTTTTGTGCCAGTACTGTACTGTCTTGGTTACTGTAGCTTTGCAGTATAGTCTGAAGTCAGGGAGCCTGATTCCTCCAGCTCCGTTTTTCTTTCTTAAGATTGCTTTGGCTGTTTGGGGTCTTTTGTGTTTCCATACAAATTGTAAAATTTCTTATTCTAGTTCTGTGAAAAATGCCATTGGTAATTTGATAGGGATTGCATTGAACCTGTAGATTGCTTTGGGTTGTATAGTCATTTTCACAATATTGATTCTTGCAATTCAGGAGCATGGTATATCTCCATCTGTTTATGTTAGCTCTGATTTCTTTCATCAGTGTTTTATAGTTTTCTGAGTACAGGTCTTTTGCCTCCTTAGGTGGGTTTATTCCTAGGTATTTTATTCTTTTTGTTGCAATGGTAAATGGGATTGTTTTCTTAATTTCTCGTTCTAATCTGTCGTTGTTAGTGTATAGGAATGCAAGAGATTTCTGTGCATTAATTTTGTATCCTGCAACCTTAGCAAATTCATTGATTAGTTCTAGTAGTTTTCTGGTGGCATCTTTAGGATTTTCTATGTATAGTATCATGTCATCGGCAAACAGTGACAGTTTTACTTCTTCCTTTCCAACTTGTATTCCTTTTATTTCTTTTTCTTCTCTGATTGCTGTGGCTCGGACTTCCAATACTGTGTTGAATAATAGTGGTGAGAGTGGACATCCTTGTCTTTTTCCTGATCTTAGAGGAAATGCTTTCAGTTTTTCACCATTGAGAATGATGTTTGCTGTGGATTTGTCATATGTGGCTTTTATTATGTTGAGGTAGGTTCCCTGTATGCCCATTTTCTGGAGAGTTTTTGTCATAAATGGATGTTGAATTTTGTCAAAAGCTTTTTCTGCATCTATTGAGATGATCATATGGTTTTTATCCTTCAATTTGTTAATATGGTGTATCACATTGATTGATTTGCGTATATTGAAGAATCCTTGCATTCCTGGGATAAACCCCCTTGATCATGGTGTATGATCTTTTTAATGTGTTGTTGGATTCTGTTTGCTAGTATTTTGTTGATTTTTGCGTCTGTGTTCATCAGTCATATTGGTCTAAAATTTTCTTTTTTTGTGATATCTTTGTCTGGTTTTGGTATCAGGGTGATGGTGGCCTTGTAGAACGAGCTCGGGAGTGTTCTTCCCTCTGCAATTTTTTGGAAGAGTTTGAGAAGGATAGGTGTTAACTCTTCTCTAAATGTTCGATAGAATTCGCCTGTGAAGCCATCTGGTCCTGGACTTCTGTTTGTTGGAAGATTTTTAATTACAGTTTCAATTTCATTACCTGTGATTGGTCTGTTTATATTTTCTAATTCTTCCTGGTTCAGTCTTGGAAAATTGTACCTTTCCAAGAATTTGTCCGTTTCTTCCAGGTTATGCATTTTATTGGCATATAGTTGCTTGTAGTGGTCTCTTGTGATCTTTTGTATTTCTGCAGTGTCAGTTGTACTCTCTCCTTTTTCATTTCAGATTTTATTGATTTGTGGCTTCCGTATTTTCTTGATGAGTCTGGCTAAAGGTTTATCAATTTTGTTTATCTTCTCAAAGAACCAACTTTTAGTTTTATTGATCTTTGCTATTTTCTTCCTCTCTATTTCATTTATTTCTGCTTTGATCTTTATTTCTTCTACTAACTTTGGGTTTTCTTTGTTCTTTTTCTAGTTCCTTTAGGTGTAAGGTTAGATTGTTCATTTGAGATTTTTCTTATTTCCTGAGGTGAGCTTGAATTGCTGTGAACTTCCCTCTTAGATCTGCTTTTGCTGCATCCTGTAGGGTTTTTTAAAAATTTATTTATTTATTATTTATTCATTTATTTGACTGTGTTTGGGTCTTCGTTGCTGTGTGTGGGTTTTGTCTAGTTGTGGTGCGCGGGCTTGTCATTGCGGTGGCTTCTCTTGTTGTGGAGTATGGGCTCTAGGCGCATGGGCTTCAGTAGTTGTGGCTCACAGGCTCTAGAGCACAGGCTCAGTAGTAGCACACGGGCTTAGTTGTTCTGCGGCATGTGGGATCTCCCTGAACCAGGGCTCAAACCCGTGTCCCCTGCATTGGCAGGCGGATTCTTTTTTTTTTTTTTTAATTAATTAATTAATTTTTGGCTGTGTTGGGTCTTCATTGCTGCACATGGGCTTTCTCTAGTTGCAGTGAGTGGGGGCTACTCTTTGTTGCAGTGTGCAGGCTTCTCATTGCGGTGGCTTGTCTTTGTTTCGGAGCATGGGCTCTAGGCACCCAGGCTTCAGTAGTTTTGGTGCACAGGCTCAGTAGTAGTTGTGGCTTTCAGGCTCAGTAGTTGTGGTGCACGGGCTTTGTTGCGCCACGGCATATGGGATCTTCCTGGACCAGGGCTCGAACCCATGTCCCCTGCATTGGCAGGCGGATTCTTAACCACTGCCCCACCAGGGAAGTCCTCCCATAGGTTTTGGATCATCGTGTTTTCGTTGTCATCTGTTTCTAGGTATTTTCTTATTTCTTCTTTGATTTCTCAGTGATATCTTGGTTATTTAACAGTACACTGTTTAGCCTCCATGTATTTGTGTTTTTTACAGTTTTTTTCCTGTAATTGATTTCTAATCTCATAGTGTTGTGGTGGAAAAAGATGCTTGATACAATTTCAATTTTCAGAAATTTTCCAGGGCTTGATTTGTGACCCAAGATGTGATCTCTTCTGGAGAACGTTCTGTGTGCACTTGAGAAGAAGTGTATTCTACCACTTTCAGGTGGAATGTCCTAAAAATATCAATTAAGTCTGTCTGGTTGTTTGTGTCATTTAAAGCTTGTGTTTTCCTTATTTATTTTCTGTGTGGATGATCTGTCTATTGGTGTAAGTGGGGTATTAAAGTCCCCCACTATTATTGTGTTACTGTCAATTTTTCCTTTCATGGCTGTTAGCATTTGCCTTATGTATTGAGGTGCTCCTATGTTGGGGGCATACATTTAAAAAAATTTTTGTTTATTTATTTTTGGTTGCATTGCATAAATATAATTGTTATGTTTTCCTCTTGGATTGATCCCTTGATCATTATGTAGTGTCCTTCCTTATCTCTTGTAACAGTCTTTATTTTAAAGTCTATTTTATCTGATATGAGTATTGCTACTCCAGCTTTCTTGTGATTTCCATTTGTGTAGAGTATCTTTTTCCATCCCCTCACTTTCAGTCTGTATGTTTCCCTAGGTCTGAAGTGGGTCTCTTGTAGACAGCATATATACAGATCTTGTTTTTGTATCCATTCAGCCAGTCTGTGTCTTTTGGTTGGAGCATTTAATCAATTTACATTCAAGGTGATTATTGATATGTGTGTTCCTATTACCATTTTCTTAATTGATTTGGGTTTGTTTTTGTGGGTCTTTTTCTTCTCTTGTGTTTCCTGCTTAGAGAAGTTCCTTTAGCATTTGTTGTAAAGCTAGTTTGGTGGTGCTGAACCCTCGTAGCTTTTGCTTGTCTGTAAAGCTTTTGATTTCTCCGTTGAATCTTAATGAGGTCCTTGCTGGGTGGAGTAATGTTGGTTGTAGGTTTTTCCCTTTCATCATTTTAAATAGGTCCTGCCATTCCCTTCTGGCTTGCAGCGTTTCTTCTGAAAGATCAGCTGTTAACCTTGTGGGGATTCCCTTGTATGTTATTTGTTGCTTTTCCCTTGCTGCTTTTAATATTTTTTCTTTGTATTTAATTTTTGATAGTTTGATTAATATGCGTCTCGGCGTGTTTCTCTTTGGGTTTATCCTGTATGGGACTTTCTGCACTTCCTGGACTTGACTGACTAGTTTCTTTCCCATGTTAGGGAAGATTTCAACTATGATCACTTCCAAGATTTTCTCAGACCCTTTCTTTTTCTCCTCTTCTTCTGGGACCCCTATAGTTAAAATGTTGGTGAGTTTAATGTTGTCCCTGGGGTCTCTGAGATGTCCTCAATTGTTTTCATTCTTTTTTTCTTTATTTTGCTCCCTGGCAGTTATTTCCACCATTTTATCTTTCAGCTCACTTATCCAGTCTTCTGCCTGAGTTATTCTCCTATTGATTCCTTCTAGAGTATTTATTTAAATATATTTTTAAAATATATTTATTTAATTAATTTATTTTTGTCTGTGTTGGGTCTTCGTTGCTGCACGCAGGCTTTCTCTAGTTGCGGTGAGCGGGGGCTACTCTTCGTTGCAGTGCGCGGCGCTTCTCACTGCAGTGGCTTCTCTCATGGAGCATGGGCTCTAGGCGCGTGGGGTTCAGTAGTTGCGGCACGTGGGCTCAGTAGTTGTGGCTCACGGGCTCTAGAGCACAGGCTCAGTAGTTGTTGTGCATGGGCTTAGTTGCTCCGCAGCATGTGGGATCTTCCCGGACCAGGGCTCGAACCCGTGTCCCATGCATTGGCAGCCGGATTCTCAACCACTGCGCCACCAGGGAAGCCCCTTCTAGAGTATTTATAACTTCAGTAATTGTGGTGTTCATCACTGTTTGCTCTTTAGTTCTTATAGATCCTTGTTAAATGTTTCTTGTATTTTCTCCATTCTTTTCCCGAGATTTTGGATCATCTTTACTATCATTACTCTGAATTATTTTTCAGGTAGGTTGCCTATTTCGTTTTCATTTATTTGGTCTTGTAGGTTTTTACCTTTCTCTTTCATCTGTAACATATTTTTTTGTCGTTTCTTTTTCTTTTTCTTTTTTTTTTTGATGGGTGGGGCTGTGTTCCTGTCTTACTGGTTGTTTGGCCTGAGGCATCCAGCCCTGGAGTTTGCAGGCAGTTGGGTAGAGCCAGATCTTGGTGACGAGATGAAGACCTCCGGGAGGCCTCACTCTGATTGATATTCCCTGGGGTCTGAGGTTCTCTATTAGTCCAGCAGTTTGGACTCAGAGCTCCCACCACAGGAGCTTGGGCCCGACCTGGGCACCAAGATCCCGCAAGCTGCGTGGCACGGCAAAAAGAAAAGAAAAGAAAAGAAAAAAAGCAGTACAATAACAAAGAATAAAAAATAAACTTAGATAAAATTAGGGAAAATAAAAATATAGTTGAAACAACTGCAACAAGGTAAGACACAACCACAACAGAAAAAAGAAAAACAAAAAACAAACCAAAAAACCAGTTGTCTTATCTTCAAGTTCATTGATCTTCCTTCTGCTGCTCAGATCTGCTCTTGAACCCCTCCAGTGAGTTTTTCATTTCAGTCGTTGTACATTTCAGTCCCACAGTTTCTGCTTGGTACGTTCTGAGCATCATGTGATGCCAACTCCGGATTGTAAGTCCCCCACCCCTCGGGGTTGCTGCATCTTGCTTGTTGAGGGTTGGAGCCACCTGTGACTTTTCCTTACTTTTTCGAAGTGTAGTCCCTGAAATTTCTGTTTAATTTTCCATGTGGTCATCCAGTGACCTAACAAAGATTTCCTTAAATATCTAGTTCCCAAAAGGGGAAGAAACAAGTATCTTTTTAATTCCCCCTGGAAGCCACTTTTACCCATTTGAAACCAGTGTTTAAAACAATGACAGCCAAACCTGTGCCAGCCCCGCAGTGATCAAAAGCAGCAGTCAGCCGTCAGAACACAGTTCTCATGTTTGGAAGATGGTGGCCTTATTGCCTATCCTTCCTCCAGCAAAGCTGTGTCAGAAATGCAGGCCAGCATCCACACGGCTGTGTGCCACGGGCCAGGTGATGGGTGTGCTACGTGCCGGCCAGCTGTGGATTCACTGGAATTTGCTGAAATTTCCTACCCTCTTCGTCAAGCTCTCTCCTGGATGCTGCAAGCGTCTGACTAGACTTGAGTTCCAGAATAGTTACTTTAGAGTTCCTGCCAGCTCAATGGTCCTTTAGGTGGAGGGACAGAGTCCTGGAGCTTCCTACTCTGCCATCTTCCAGGACATCACTCCCTGTTAACTGCCTTTGTAACAGTAACAAAATGTTTACCTAATTAACATATTTTAGTTTTATAAAACTTATCATTTGGACATATATTATTCCACAGTGACTACTTCAGACCTTTAACTTATTCTTTTAAATTGTGTCTTTAGCATACATTCCTAGGAACAGGATAAATGTTTTAAAGGACACTGATGTAAATATGCAAACGCTTTCCAGAGTGGTTGTACCCAATTTGTAATGTCACCAGCACTGAATCATTGGAAAACTATTCGCCTGCCTGCCTGTCAGGATGCAAAGTTGAGCAGAGCACAGTCTGATTTCCACTCCACCTTCCTGCGTGGACGTCGTGCTTTTAACCTCTGCTTGCAGATTAAACAGGCACGACCGTGGCCAGTGCTTCACTAACTGGCTGATTACTCAGGAAACAGCATTTCTTTGTTTGGGTTTAAGTGGGACCCTCCTCTTTCTCAGACCCTTTGCCCTGTCACTGCTTGTGGCCCAGATGATCTTTTCTTGGGTTGTCTAAGAACCCCTGCTCTGGGGGAGTCCCTTCCACTGGCGTGGATGTCCCCTGAGCCAGTGGCACCCGAGGGACTGTGGCCTACTTGAAGGGAGTCCCAAAGCCCTGGGTTGGGGGGTAGGCTGGAGAGGCAGGGAGGGGTGGAGGGGCAGTGCAGTCTGAAGAAACATATTTAATGGTGAAGTGTACCTGGAAAAAGAAAGGTACGCTGTCGTTTTCATTGTGCAGAACCAGAGGACACGGTCTGACAGGTTTTCCTGGCTGTTTGGTTTTGGCTTAATAGAGCTAGTAACACGAGTTGGTGACACATTTTCACAGGGGCCAAGCGTCCAGCCCGTCTTGGGATGGGGAGGGAGCACGGGCAGAGGGACCCACTGGTTCTGGATGTTGGCACTGGGCCGTCTTGGGCGGCCGCTCCTGGGCACCTGGTCAGCTCACTCCTGTGGCTGTGTCCTGTTGTCTCCTCAGCTCAGGAGATCAGGAACCAATTTGTGAGCCTGCCTTTGGGGGTGATATCATCCCAGACCACAGGCTGCTTGTTAGATATTAATTGTTAACAACTCTGGGCAGCTAGCAGTGAGTCAGATGAGCAGTTGGGGTCAGAGGGTCAGACAATGAGGACCCTGGCCTGTTAGGGGAGGCTCAAGCATCCCTGAGTAAAAGAGGTAACGGCATCCACCCTGAAGGTCATGGTGAGGCCAGGTGAGGTCATGCTCACAGCGTGCATGTTTGGTGCTCACATACTAGGTTTTGTGCCTGGCCCTGTGCACACCCTTGGGGCAAAGACCCAGACAGGACATCAGATCTGAGCCACAGGGTTGCTGGGAGCTGGACCTGGGCCCTCCCAGCCCTGTCCTTGGGTTGAGCCAGTCCATGGGTGCCCCCCCGGGTGAATGGCCTCTCTGCTCTCCTTGAGTGGCTGGAGTGGCTGGAGGGGGCCATGAGGCCTCTCATGCTTGCCTGGGGAAGCGCCTGTCCCAGTTTCCTACGTGGGTCTCGGGGTCCCCTGGGGTTGTAGAGTGTTTGGACGCCTCCTCATGGGGGTGAGTGGCTCCCCTTAACCCCCGTGGTGGTTGCACCTGTCCAGAGTCCTGCAAACTCAGCACGTGGACCACACGGACTGAGGCCTGGGCTGGTCTTCCTGCAGTGACTTAATTCCACACTGACCCTGTGACAGAACCCCAGGCTCACAAAGGGAAGTGACTGGCCTGAGGTCACAGTAGTTGCAGGCAGGTCTGGGCTCCAACCCACTCTTTTTTTTTTTTTTTGGCTGCGTTGGGTCTTCGTTGCTGTGTGCGGTCTTTCTCTAGTTGTGGAGAGTGGGGGCTACTCTTCATTGTGGTGCGTGGGCTTCTCATTGTCGTGGCTTCTCTTGTTGTGGAGCACGGGCTCTAGACACGCGAGCTTCAGTAGTTGTGGCGCACGAGCTCAGTAGTTGTGGTGCACAGGCTTAGTTGCTCCGCGGCATGTGGGATCTTCCTGGACCAGGGATGGAACCTGTGTCCCCTGCATTGGCAGGCGAATTCTTAACCACTGCGCCACCAGGTAAGTCCCTCCAACCCACTCTTAATCACCTTTGCAGAAAAGACTACCCTCACCTCAGGAGAGGGCTGGCCTCTGTCCTGGGCTCCTGGATGGTTGGAATGTGCTGCCTGAGAAGAGTATCTTTGTTTACCTGCAGCCTTGGGCCATGCGAGGTGGTCTACACCAACAATGACCTGTGGTGGAGTCCTTGGGCTGCACGGCATCAGCTCAGCCTCTGGAGGGGCTGGAGCCTGAGGTCGGTCATGCAGGCGGCCAGCTGTCACCGGCCCCAGTAAGAGCTCTGGATGCCAAGGCTCAGGTGAGCTTCCCTGTTGCCATACCCGCGCACTGTGTCCCACACCAGTGTCAGGAAAGTAATGCTGCCTGTGACTCTGCAGGGAGAGGACAATGGAAGCTCCACATCTGGAACTTTCCCTGGATTCCGCCCCATGCAGCCTTTTGGCTGATTTGAATCTATGTCTGTTCCCTGTAACACATTGTAACCATGGTACATCAGCTTTCAAGGTGAGTTCTGTGTGTCCATGTAGCAAATTATTGAACTTAAGAGTGATCTTGGGGAGCCTGAAACCTGTGAGTGGTGTCAGAGGTGAGGGCAGTCTTGGGGACCCTGAACTGCACACCATCTCACCGGCATTTCTCAGCTCAGGAACTTTTACACATGAAACTAAAAGTGTTCCCCAAACTTATCCAGATGGGCCAGAGTCGAGACCCCAGTGCTGTCCTCACCGCCACTCCTGATTTTCCTCTGCCCCCGGGCAAGTCCGACTCCTGGGCCTCCACCTCCAGCCTCTCTGTGCACGGAGTGGACTTTGGTGGACTAAACTTCCAGACTCGTTGTCCAGGAGTGCCCCCTGCCCCTCAGGGAGCCTCTGGGCTGCCTGGCACCTGCCAGCCACGTCCTGGTGCGCAGGCATCTTCCTCCAGAGGAGATAGTCACACTCTTGTGTCCCCTTACCCGGCAGGTGGACTGTATTGTCACCAGCATGCATTTTCCTGTCCCTTCACAGCTCTGCGTATCACAGCATAGCCTTCACTGATTGACTGGCGGGAGAGGCATGGTTTGTTTGCATTTGGCACCCATGAGCCTTTCTCAGGCTCTCCTGGTTGGATTGCCCACTCATGTCCAATGGCCTCTGATGTGTAGGAGATCCTTAAGCCAAAGTTACTGATCTTCCTTCACGCATAAATATGGTGTCCAGGCATTGCTTTTTTATTGGAAAATGTCAGATTATACACAGTACACCAAATTCTAGGTGGTCTAAAATATTTTCCAAATAATAGAAAATTTGAAGAGAACTAAGCATCAGATTTTTGGTAGCTGTAAGGAGAAATAATAGAAAGATTTAAATACATAAAATATAAAGACTTCAAACTAAAAAAAAAAAAATCCAAAGTAAGTATGAATGCTGCTGACAAGTCAGAGGTGGGAGATAATGGCTGAGAATGGTGTTACCAGGGTGAGGGGGACCCCAAAGGTCATTCCAGCCTCTGACGCGACTTCCAAAAAGGGCAGACTGCCCTTAGGTCCCAGCAGGTCATGTGCTACTCCTGCTCCTTGGAGAGGCAAGTGGCAAAAATGCATGTTCCAGGCTCCTTCCCAGGGAGAGGGGCACTGCAGCTTGCCACTCAGGTCAGTGCAGCTGAGAGCAAGAAAAGGCAGAATGACAGAGTAAGTGCACTTCATTTGGCAAGGTGGGAAAACAAACTATACATTTTGGAACGATTTCCCCCAAAACCCTAACTTACTTGGAGGATTTAGCAATCAGAATGATTTGCACTGTGTAACTCAAGTTGTCCTGTGATAGAGGGTCTTTCCAAATAAACACCTCTGTACATTGAAATTACCTGACCTCTTATTTTCATCTTGACTACAACATGACCATTTCTTTTTTTTTTTCCAAGAGCATTAGTTTTTTTTTCTTTTTTAAAAAATCAATATATATTTTTAATTGAAATATAGTTGATTAACAACGTTGTGTTAATTTCTGCTGTGCAGCAAAGTGATTCAGTTATACATATATATACTCTTTTTTAAAATATTCTTTTCCATTATGGTTTATCATATGATATTGAATATAATTCTCTGTGCTATACAGTAGATCCTTGTTGTTTATCCATTAAACATTAACAATATATATAAAAGCTTCCATCTGCTAACCTCAACCTCCCACTCCATCCCTCCCCAACCCCCTCCCCCTTGGCAACCAATAGTCTGTTCTCTATGTCCAAGATTCTGTTTCAAAAATAGGTTCATTTGTGTCATATTTTAGATTCCACATATAAGTGATATCATATGGTATTTGTCTTTTTCTTTATGACTTACTTCACTTAGTATCTCTAGTTGCATCCATTGCTGCTGCTAATGGCATTATTTTGTTCTTTTTTATGGCAGAGTAGTATTCCATTGTATAAATAGACCCCATCTTTATCCATTCACCTGTCAATGGACATTTAGTTTGCTTCCATGTTTTGGCTATTGTGAATAGTGCTGCTATGAGCATAGGGGTACATGTATCTTTTTGGATTAGAGTTTTGTCTGTATATATTCCCAGGAGTAGGATTGCTGGATCATATGATAATTCTATGTTTAATTTTCTGAGGAATCTCCATACTGTTCTCCATAGTGGTTGTACCAGTTTACATTCCCACCAACAGTGTAGGAGGGTTCCCTTTTCTTCACACCCTCTCCAGTATTTGTTATTTGTAGACTTTTTAATGATGGCCATTCTGACTGGTGTGAGGTGGTACCTCATTGTAGTTTTGATTTGCATTTCTCTAATAATTGGCGATGTTGTGCATTTTTTCACGTGGCTGTTGGCCATCTGTATTTCCTCTTTGAAGAAGTGTCTGTTTAGGTTTTCTGCCCACTTTTTAACTGGGTTATTTGTTTTGTTGTTGTTGAGTTGTTTGAGCTGTTTGTACATTTTAGAAATTAAGCCCTTGTCAGTTGATTGTTTGTAAACATTTTCTCCCACTCTGTACGTTGTCTTTTTGTTTTGCTTATGGTTTCCTTTGCTGTGCAAAAGTTTGTAAGTTTGATTAGGTCCCATTTGTTTATTTTTGTTTTTATTTCTATTTCCTTGGGAGACTGCCTCAGGTACGATTTGTCAGGGAATGTTTTGCCTATGTTCTCTTCCACGAGTTTTATGGTGTCATGTCTTATGTTTAAGACTTTAAGCCATTTTGAGTTTATTTTTGTTTATGGTGAGAGTGTTCTAACTTCAATGATATACGTGCATCCAACTTTCCCAACACCACTTGCTGAAGAGAGTTTTTTTTACCACTGTATATTCTTGCCTCCTTTGTCAAAGATTAATTGACCATGGGTGTGTGGGCCTATTTCTGGGATATTCTGTTCCATTGACTCATTTGTTGGTTTTTTGTGCCAATACCACAGTTTTGATTACTGTAGCTTTGTACTGAGTTGGCCAAAAAGTTCAGGTTTTTCCGTAAGATGTTACAGAAAAACCCGAACGAACTTTTTGGCCAATCCAATAGTATTGTCTCAAATCTGGGACGGTTATGCTTCCTGCTTTGTTGTTTTAAATAAATTAATTTATTAATTTATTTTTGGCTGCATTGGGTCTTCGTTGCTGGAACTTGTGTCCCCTGCATTGGCAGACGGATTCTTAACCACTGCGCCACCAGGGAAGTCCCCTGCTTTGTTCTTTTTCCTCAGGATTTCTTTGGCAATTCTGGGTATTTTATGGTTCCATATGAATTTTAGGATTATCAGTTCTAGAAGTTTTTGTGTGGAGTCTTTAGGATCTTCTATATATTCAGTTGGTGAAAAAGTGCCTTTGGCTTTTAAGTAAAAATAAAAGACACATTTTTCATTTTCACCAAGAACTTTATTGAACAACGTATTCACTCTTTTGTTCTACCTTCTGCCATTTTTCAGGCAACTTCGTAATTCCATCTTCCCAAAACTTTTTTTTAAAATAAATTTATTTATTTAATTTATTTACCTTTGGCTGTGTTGGGTCTTTGTTGCTGCACGCGGGCTTTCTCTAGTTGCGGCGAGCAGGGGCTACTCTTTGTTGTGGTGCGCAGTCTTCTCATTGTGGTGGCTTCTCTTGTTGCAGAGCACGGGCTCTAGGCGTGTGGGCTTCAGTAGTTGTGGCATGCAGGCTCAGTAGTGGCTCCCGGGCTCTAGAGCGCAGGCTCACTAGTTGTGGCGCACAGGCCTAGTTGCTCCATGGCATGCGGGATCTTCCCGGACCAGGGCTTGAACCGTGTCCCCTGCGTTGGCAGGCGGATTCTTCAACCACTGCACCACCAGGGAAGCTCCCCCAAAACTTTTTGAGCAAAGAACTGTTCCAGGTGCCTTTTACAGTGTTCCAGGGAGTTGAAATTGTTTCCATTAAGAGAATTTTGTAAAGACCTAAATAAATGGAAATCCAAAGGTGCAATGTCTGGTGAATATGGTGGATGAATCAGAACTTCCCAGCCAAGCTGTAATAGTTTTTGCCTGGTCATCAAAGAAATATGTGGTCTCGCGTTATCCTGATGGAAGATTATGCGTTTTCTGTTGACTAATTCCAGACGCTTTTCGATGAGTGCTGCTTTCATTTGGTCTAATGGGGATCAGTACTTGTTGGAATTAATCGTTTGGTTTTCCAGAAGGAGCTCATAATAGAGGACCCCCTTCCAATCCATATACACAACATCACCTTCTTTGGATGAAGACTGGCCTTTGGTGTGATTGGTGATGGTTCATTTCTCTTGCCCCATGATCTCTTCCATTTCACATTATTGTACAGTATCCACTTTTCAATCACCCATCACAATTTGTTTTAAAAATGGAACATTTTCATTATGTTTAAGTGGAGAAGCGCATGGGAAATACGGTCAAGAAGGTTTTCTCCGCTTAACTTATGTGGAACGCAAACATCAAAGTGATGAACATAACCAAGCTGGTTCAAGTGATTTTCAGCGCTTGATTTGGATATTTTGAGTATGTTGGCTATCTCCTGTGTGGTATAATGTTGATTGTTCTCAGTTAATGTTCTCTGTTTGATTGCTATCAACTTCAACTGGTCTACCCAACCATGGAGCATCGTCCAGTGAGAAATCTCCAGTACAAGACTTCGCAAACCACTTTTTTTTTTTTTTAATATTTATTTATTTATTTTTGACTGTCTTGGGTCTTTGTTTCTGTGTTACAGGCTTTCTCTAGTTGTGGCGAGCGGGGGCCACTCTTCATCGCGGTGCGCGGGCCTCTCACTGTCGCAGCCTCTCTTGTTGCGGAGCACAGGCTCCAGACGCGCAGGCTCAGTCGTTGTGGCTCACGGGCTTTGTTGCTCCGCGGCATGTGGGATCTTCCCAGACCAGGGCTCGAACCCGTGTCCCCTGCATTGGCAGGCAGATTCTCAACCACTGCGCCACCAGGGAAGCCCGCAAACCACTTTTGACACGTTCAGTCCATCACAGCACCTTCTCCATACACTGCACAAATCTTTTTTGCATTTAGGTTGCGTTTTTGCCTTTTTTGAAATAATAAAGCATAATATGCTGAAAATGTTGCTCTTTTTCTTCCATCTTTGATATTAAAATGGCTACACAGAAATTCAAGACTTTTGATACAAGTCTTTTTTTAAATGCACACTGATATGACAGCTGTCACATACAGTCTAACAAAATTGTTTTTAATGAAGTTCAAACTTCATTAAAAGTTCATTTAAGATGGCTACTGAGCCATCTTAAAGAAAGAGCTGAATGAACATTTTGGCCCACCCAATAGTATTCACATCATCTGCAAATAATGGCAACTTTACCTCTTCCCTTCCAATTTGGATGCCTTTTCTTTCTTTTTCTTGTCTGATTGCTGTGGCGAGGACTTCCAGTACTATGTTGAATAGAGGTGGTGAGAGTGGGCAGCCTTGTCTTGGAACATGACTGTTTCTTACTCTAACTTCCACATGATTAGGAATTGTGTCCTGAGGAGTAGTGGTAGGCTTAGCTCTGAGTAGCACTGGGAGTCAGATGCCAGTCATGGACTGAGTCAAAAAGTTTGGTATCTTTCCTGTGATCTCAGTTCCTCTCTCATGTTACACCTGAGTGATGTAAGCTCCTCTCAGCAGTGTCTGCAGAGAGGGGCAAACAAGCTTTCACCTGCATCAGTGATGATTGCTATGGACGTAAGGATCAACACTCTAGGACTTCCCTGGTGGCGCAGTGGTTAAGAATCCACCTGACAATGCAGAGGACATGGGTTCGAGCCCTGGTCCGGGAAGATCCCACATGCTGTGGAGCAACGAAGCCCGTGTGCCACAACTACTGAGCCTGTGCTGTAGAGCCCAAGAGCTACAGCTACTGAGCCCATGTGCCACAACTACTGAAGTCTGTGCACCTGGTGCCTGTGCTCTGCAATGAGAAGCCACTGCAATGAGAAGCCCATGCACCACAACTAGAGAAGAGCACACGTGCAGCAACGAAGACCCAACACAGCCAAAAAAAAAAAGAAAAAGAAAAGGATCAACACTCTGGTCCTTAATTTTTCCTGAGAAGCTGGTATGTTCTCAATAGAGAGAAAAAAACTTTTACAAATTATGAATAAACTAGATATTAATCACAGTATACGACAATGAATGCTAGACTCTCTTGGAACTAGGAGTAAAAAATGAAAGAAAACCCTCATAGGAATAGAAATATTAGAAAGAGTAAACAAAAAGCTATTTGAGAATTTTGTTTTAAAAGTATGTGCCAAAGAAAGAACTGTCTTTTTAGTAACACTATTTTTGGGAAACACCATAGTGTATAAAGAGGCACCCATGTGGTGTAGCAGCTGTGAGGTCTGGGCTCTGAGTGCGAAGAGGCCTCCTAAGCCTACATGGGCCCAGAAGCCCAAGACATCCCATGATTTCCGTGCACAGGTTTTGAGGAAAAGATCCATTCTTGAGTTGAATCTTCACTAATAAGTAAGTTAGGACATCCCTTCTGATCTTGAAAAGTTAAAGGACTAGATAAAGGGTTTTCTAAATTACATCATTTCTCACTAATTAATCTTTAGAGTCCCGCCCCTGCCCCACCACCCGGTTTTCATACAAAACAAGTGGTTCCACACACACAGGATTTTCAGCCATAATACATTACGACACTTGGTGACAATCTTTTTTATATCATTTTATCCACACAGCATTGTAGTGCTTAACAGAATACTGAAAATATAGTCCAACATTCTAATTTTAAGTGCAATAATCAGAACAGTCATTGAATTTAGGAAAGGCATATAACGTTCTAAGAAAAAAACCTTTATTTGGAATGTGAGGAAGTTTTACTGTGACAGTAATCCTTATGCTGTAACTTCCTTTACTTCCTCACTTCTAATAAACTAATGTTAAATAATGAATTGTAACTGTCTTCACCAAAATTCTCTACAATTGTGTAATTACTCTGCAATGTAACCTCAAGAAGTTGAAACAAATGAGGCATCCTCTGAAGTTCTTCCAGAGCCATGTCAGTGCTTCCCTTGAGTTTCTCAGTGACACTTGGTGATGCTGATGGGCACCTCCCTTGGACTGGAGGCTTCCTGGGGCTGGGTGCCCAAGTTCCCGAGTGCAGCTTCGTGTGCGGCCAAGGTCACAGCTTCCTGTGTACCTTCTGGTGCTGGATCAGGTGGCCGTGCTGGTTAAAGGCGCGGCCACACTCCCCACATTCATAGGGCCTCTCACCTGTGTGGATGCGTTGGTGCTGCACGAGCACTGAGTACTGGCTGAAGGCCTTGCCACAGCGGCTACACTCGTAGGGCCTCTCGCCTGTGTGGGTCCTCAGGTGCACGATCAGCGTGGCCTTCAGGCTGAAGGCCTTGTCGCACTGTGCACAGCGGAATGGCCTCTCGCCCGTGTGGACCCGCTGGTGCTGGACCAGGGACCTGCGGGCACTGAAGGCGTGGCCACACTCGCCGCACACGTAAGGCTTTTCGCCAGTGTGGACCCGCTGGTGTTGGGTCAGGTGGGAGTGCTGCACGAAGGCCTTGCCGCATGCGTAACAGCCATAGGGCTTCTCCTCGGTGTGGATGCGTTCGTGGTTCAGGAGGGTGGAGCGGTGCCGGAAGGCCTTGCCACACTCGCTGCACTCATAGGGCTTCTCGCCCGTGTGCACGCTGTGGTGCTGGATGAGGACGGAGCGGTCGCTGAAGGCGCGGCCACACTCACCACAGGCGTAGGGCTTCTCCCCGGTGTGCACCCGCTGGTGCTGGAGCAGCGTCCTCTTCACGCTGAAGGCACGGCCACACTCTGCGCACGCGTGAGGCTTCTCCCCGGTGTGCACCCGCCGGTGGCTGCGCAGCACAGTGCTGTGGTTGAAGGCCTTCCCGCACACGCCGCACACGTAGGGCCTCTCCCCGGTGTGGATGCGCTGGTGCTGGAGGAGGTGGGAGAGCTGCGTGAAGGCCTTGCGACACTCGAGACACTCGTGTGGCTTCTCCCCCGTGTGTATCTTGTGATGCTGAGCAAGATCTGAGCTCACTCGAAAGGCCTTTCCACATTCGTGACACGTGTAGGGCTTCTCGCCCGTGTGGATCCTCCTGTGCTTGCTGAGGACCGAGCTCTGGCTGAAGGCCTTGCCGCACACGCCACACACGTAGGGCCTCTCCCCAGTGTGGGTCCTCTGGTGCTGGAGGAGGTGGGAGCTCCGCCCAAAGCACTTCCCACACTCCACGCACCGGTAGGGTCTCTCCCCGCCAGGAACGGATGGTCGCTGAGCAACAGGCATGCCCTGACTCAAGGCCCGGCCTTCAGGGGGGCCAGCGTGGCTGGGACTCAGACAGAAGCTCTCCTCGGGTTCGTAGCTTCCCTGATCGCTCCACTCGGCAGGTGTTTTCCTCAGAATCATCGATATTTCCTCTGAAGTGAGCGGTCTCAGACTCAAGTCTCTGTTCTGGTCCTGCTCCTTGTTTTCACATCCTGAAACAACAAAACCAAAGTGAGTGTGTTAACCCACTTGAAACTGCAGAGCAATTGCCACCCTGAAGGCGCTTCACTGGAGCAGGGAGGACCCTGAATGCCCACGGCTGAGAAGCCACCAGCAGGTGACACAAAAGGTGCCCAGGCCGACAGTGTGGCTGGACAGAAGGGCCGGCTCCAGTCCGAGGGCCCCTGTGAGGGGCACACGAGGTCAGAGCCCACTGCCACCCCAGCCTCGCCCTCCCTGGAGTATCCAGAGGCCATCGGAGGTGGGATCGAGGCAGGACCACACCTATGACCGTGGGGGGTGGGAAGGGGGCTGCTAGGGAGATGCGTGAGCGCTGCGTGCGTGTCCAGCAGACTGCTCCCTGGGGGACAAGACAGGCCTTTCAGGCGTCAGTGAGGATGGCAGAGAACGCCAGGGGATGTTTCTACAGTCAGGTCAGGGGCTCTGTAGGCTGAGTGGGCGGAGCAAGGGGTGCCAAGGACATTTTTTTAAATCTCGGAGACAGAGCCACTGAGTTGACGTCACCAGGGGACAGGACTGTCCCGGAGGACGGCCTGCTCAGAGTCATGTTCATCAAGGACACTCAGCAGGTGAAGCTGGCCTGCGGCAGGGCTGTGACAGCACAAGACGCGGGACAGGATGGAACCAGTCCTCCCACGACCCTCCCAGTGCCCATCTCAGCACCCACTGTGCTGCTGCCTCTAGCTTCCCAAAGGCATCGCTGGGGACAGTGCTAAAAACGGCGGTTGCGGGCTTCCCTGGTGGCGCAGTGGTTGAGAATCTGCCTGCCAATGCGGGGGACACGGGTTTGAGCCCTGGTCTGGGAAGACCCCACATGCTGCGAAGCAGCTGGGCCCGTGAGCCACACCTACTGAGCCTGCGCGTCTGGAGCCTGTGCTCCGCAACAAGAGAGGCCGCGATAGTGAGAGGCCCGCGCACTGCAATGAAGAGTGGCCCCTGCTCGCCACAACTAGAGAAAGCACTCGCACAGAAACGAAGACCCAACACAGCCATAAATAAATAAATAAAATTTAAAAGGACTACTTAAAAAAAAAAACAACAAAAAAACCCAAAAAAGGCGGTTGCTGAGGGACATGCCGGAGTGAGAAGCCCTGGGGGCCGAGGAAGATCCGAGGAGGGAACTCTCACTCCCTCGCCACACAAGGACACTCCTGCGGCCTCTGACAGGTGCCAGGGCCAGCAGCCCTTGGGGAAAGCAGACTGACAAATGCTATCCCAGAAACACCAGGAGATCACGAGCTAGAATGCCACCAACGTGCGTGCCCGTGGTGCCTGCCTCTCCCTCCCCTCCTCCGGGCCTTCTCAGCTCAGGGGACCTGCATTCTGCTTCATGGTGAAGACACAGAAGCCCCTCCCTGCCTGAATCTGGTGGTTAAAGGTCTTTCTGGAGTTTCTGATTAGGAAGCATACTGAATGGCAACCAGGCACGTTGTCACCGAACTGTGCTTTTTCTGTAGTAAGAATATTTTCAAGTCCCATCAGCTTTTCTTTTCTTTCTTTTTTGGTGGTAACAGCATTATTGAGATATAAGCTTTACTTTTTTTTTTTTTTTTTAAGCTTTACTTTTTAATTCATTCAGAACTTGGTTTGAGAAGACAGGTGCTGTGCAACGGGCTCCCTCAAACCCCAACCAGGACCCTTGGAAAATAATGGGCTCGGAACCCAAGCAGTCCCTCCACCAAGCAAGGGAGCTTCTAAGATAGACTTTGACTGAAGTGTTTGGAAAGAGATTTGTGCCAACAGGGTCAACATGTGCTTGATTTGACCTGTGATGTCTTGTGACATCCAGGAAATGGTTACCTTGGAGGGACTTAGACATACCAAATGCTAATACTTCTTGCAAAAGGATGGAGGCAGGGGCTTCCCTGGTGGCGCAGTGGTTGAGAATCCGCCTGCCAATGCAGGGGACACGGGTTCCAGCCCTGGTCCGGGAAGATCCCACATGCCGCGGAGCAACTAAGCCCGTACGCCACAACTACTGAAGCCCGTGTGCCTAGACCCTGTGCTCCACAACAAGAGAAGCCACCGCAACGAGAAGCCCGCGCACCGCAACGAAGAGTAGCCCCGGCTCACCGCAACTAGAGAAAGCCCGTGGGCAGCAACGAAGACCCAACACAGTCAAAAATAAACATAAATAAATTTATTTTAAAAAACCCCAAAAAACATTAAAAAAAAAAAAAAAAAAAAAAGGATGGAGGCAGCCCGACTGCAGCAAACCCTCAGCAGAGGGTCATCTCGCAAGAGGCAGGAGCAGGGCTGGGAAGACTTACCCAGGGTTCCTTAAAGAAGTCACACTGAGGGAGAGGGGCCCCCACAGTGGTGTAGAGGCTGGGGTCCCACCCCGAGCTTCAGCTGCCCCCGACACGGGGACATCCTGGCTTCCCCACCCACACTGCTCTCCAGGGCTCAGGTGGGTGTTCTGCCTGCAGCCAGACCTCTTCATCTGGAGGGCCCACCAGCACACCCATGTCAAAAGTTCAAAACGGAGGGCTTCCCTGGTGGCGCAGTGGTTGAGAATCCGCCTGCCAATGCAGGGGACACGGGTTCGAGCCCTGGTCTGGGAAGATCCCACATGCCACGGAGCAACTAAGCCCGTGTGCCACAACTACTGAGCCTGCGCATCTGGAGCCTGTGCTCCGCAACAGGAGAGGCCGCGATAGCAAGAGGCCCGCGCACCGCGATGAAGAGTGGCCCCCGCTTGCCACAACTGGAGAAAGCCCTCGCACAGAAACGAAGACCCAACACAGCCATAAATAAAATAAATTTAAAAAAAAAAAAAAAAAAAAAAAAAAAAAAAAAAAGTTCAAAACGGAACTTGGCTCCTCCCTCCTGCAGCTGGGGGCCTTCAGGACCCACGTCTCTCTTCTGATTCCCTTTTTTTTTTTTTTTTTGGCTGCACCATGTGCCATGTGGGATCTTAGTTCCCTGGCCAGGGATCAAACCTGCATCCCCTGCATTGGAAGCACGGAGTCTTAACCACTGGACCACCAGGGAAGTCCCTCTTCTGTTCTTCTCTTCCTCTTCCAACCCCAGTGTCCAAGCCCTTGTTCCTGTTGCCAAACAGTCACCGCCCTCTGCTTCCAAGCACTGCCTCTTCATCAGAGGCAGTGACGGCTCCTCCCCGGGACCCTCAGAAGAACACAATCTCAATTTGGCAAAGTCTCGTGACTGCACTGACCAATCCAGCTGTGATTCCCATGTTCTTCTACCATTAATGTCGTTATTATATTATTTAAGACAACACGTATTATTATGTCATTTTGTTAACGGCCTTCCCCCAGGGGCTAGAAACCTGGAAAGAGCATCTCTTCCATCCCGACAGCAAGAAAAAGCTAGACAATCTACAAAATCTTAACTTTTCTGAATCCATCACAGAACTAATGTCACAATAATAACCAACTGACCCGAAATCTAGGGAAAGACAGGTGCGTGGGATGGCCCATGGCTGAAGGGAGGGGTGAGAGGAAGATGGAAGGCAGGGCCACCACACAAGCGGCTCAGAGACTCCAGCTAAAACATTAACAAATTGACAAAGAGCCCCTGGGAGCATGGACACAAGGGTGCATCTCTATGGACCTCCCCTGGGGGTAGTACCACAGGGAGGCTCCCTTGGGGGTTCAGGTCTGAAAGAGGGGGGAGCCTTCTCTACGGAACAAAAGTTGTGAGTCACTGGGGGAGGGTAAGCAAACTTGACACTCTGGGGACAGATGAAAATCATGGCTGGGGGAAGGGAAGACTATCCTGTGCTTGGGGGGTGGGGGTGGGGAAGGGGCAGGAAACGACCCTGGGCCCAGACAGTTAGAACCTCCTTCAGCTGGGGGAGGGCTGAGCCCAAGGACGGACCAGGACAGCAGGGGTTGCTCCATCCCCGCTTCCCCAAGTCTAACAAGCGCTGAGCAACAAGCCACAGCAGGCTGTTGCGGGTGGAGCAAGCCTCTGCGGTACAGAAGCACACGGGAGACTGAGCGCCCCCGCCCTGCACGAGGAAGTGCCTGTGGAACCTGAATCTGGTGGCGCCCTGAAGGCAACTATGGGCACAGAAGAACCCAGCCCAGCTCCTGACTGAACTGACTCTGCTTTCCTCACTAACAGTTGAGCAGGAGAGGCTGTGTTTCCAGACAGACAGTTTACCTCTTTCGCTGTCCCATGAGTGATGGCTGACATTCAATAAAAAAGTAAGAGATACCAAAAAAGAAAAGGGTGTGTGAGTGCGTGCACATGCGTGCACACACACACACACACACACACACACTAAGCGGCAATACGCCAGGCTCAGAGGTGACCCGTGTGTTGGAACAACCTGCACCATCAGACACAAGACACAGCGACAGAGGTAAAGGATGCCTTTGATGTGCTCGTCAGTAGACTCAACTCAGTTGAGGAAACGACCAGGGAGCTTGCAAATAGGTCAACAGAAATTATTCAAACTGAACCACAAAGAGGAAAATGAACAGTAAACAATAAAAACAACACTGAACAGAGCTGTGGGTCAATACTGAACAGACCAACTTGCACGTCGTTAGAATCCCAGGAGAAGACAGAGGACAAGGAAGTAAAACATCTGAAAGGATAATGGCTGGGATTTTTCCAACAATAACAGATGATATCAAAACACAGATCCAAGATCAGAGAAACACAAACATGTTTCCTATTCAAACTCCTAAAAACCAAAGAGAAGGAGAAAATCTTAGACGCAGCTACAGGGAAAAAAACCACAGAGAACACAGAGGAACCAATGTAAGAAATACAGCAGACTCGTCATCAGAAACCTTCATCACGTCAGAAGACAATGCACGGACATCCTTCAAGTGCTGAGAGGAAAACACTTGTCAATTTACAACTCTGTGCCCAGCAAAAAATACCTTCCAAAAAAAAAGATAATTTTTTGAAAAGAAAAAACCCAATGGAGAGAGTTCCCAACCATGAAATCCACATTACTGTTAAAGGAAGTTCTTCATGGGGAAAAAATATACCTGACAGAAACTTGGAATTGCACAAAGAAATGACGGTTTTTGGAAATGGTTAAAATGAAGGTAAATATAAAAGACTATGAAAAAGTTTTCTAAGTCACTCTAAAAGACAACCGTCTAAAGCAAAAACAGTAGTTGCATATTGTGGGTTTACAACATATATAAAACTTAGGACAGTATCATAAAATTGGGAAAGAAGGAACAGGGAAGTTGTTAAGGACTGAAAATTTGTGTTCTCCCAAATTCGTATTCTGAAGCCGTAACCCCCAGTGTGATGGTATTTGGAGGTGGGGCCTTTGGAAAGTGCTTAGGGCTAGTTGAGGTCATCAGGGCAGGCCGCAGTGATGAGAATAGTGTCCTTATGTCTCCGCAGGCACAGAGAGTCAAGTGAACACACAGCAAGAACGTGGCCGCCTGCACAGTGGATAAGACTCCACGTTCCCAATGCAGGGGGCCTGGGTTCAATCCCTGGTCAGGGAACTAGATCCCACATGCATGCCACAACTAAGAGTTCACATGTCACAACTAAGGAGCCCATGTGCTGCAACTAAGGAGCTGGCAAGCTGCAACCAAGGAGCTGGCAAGCCACAACTAAGACCTGTTGCAAATAAATAAATAAATATTGAAAGAAAGGGAAGGAAGGAAGGAAGGAAGGAAGGAAGGAAGGAAGGAAAGAAAGGAAGGAAGGAAGGAAAGAAAGGAAGGAAGGAAGGAAGGAAAGAAGGAAAGAGAGAAGGAAAGAGAGCGAGAGAGAAAGAAAGGAAGGAAGGAAGGGAAGGGAAGGAAGGAAGGAAGGAAGGAAGGAAAGAAAGGAAGGAAGGAAGGAAAGAAAGGAAGGAAGGAAGGAAAGAAGGAAAGAGAGAAGGAAAGAGAGCGAGAGAGAAAGAAAGGAAGGAAGGAAGGGAAGGGAAGGAAGGAAAAAAAGAAAGAAAAGGAAGGAAGGGAGGGAGGGAGGGAGGGAGGGAGGGAGGAAGGAAGGAAGACAAAGTGGCTGCTTGCAAGTCAGGAAGAGAGCAGAGCCCTCGCCAGAAACCAAATCAGCCGGTACCTTGATTTTGGACTTCCAGCCTCTAGAACTGTGAGAAGTAAATTTCTGATGTTTAAGGACCCGATCAGTGGCATTTTGTTATGGCAGCCTGGGCCGGCCAATACAACAGCATGCTTTGCGTGCACCACTATGGAGCAGTCAGTAGTGCAGGGAAGCAGTGGTTACCCTGGACCAGCCACTATACACCCTGTTGTTTGTTCCCTCTTCTTTTTCTTCTTTCTAAAAAGTTAGGTATTTTTCATGATTCTATCTTATCTCCTTTGCTGTCTTCTCAGCTATAACTCTGGGCTATTTTAGTGGTTGTCTCAGGGTTCACAGCATGAGTCTTCAGTCTGTCAGTCTGCCTTTGGCCCCTGCTTCTCTCCATGTGATGTGTCTTTTTCTCTGGCTGCCTTTAAAATGTTCTCTTTGTCACCAGTTGTCAACATTTAATCATGATGTGGTTTAGTGTAATTTTATTCATGTTTCTTATGCATAGGGTCCCTTGAGCTTCTTAGATTTCTGAGTTTATAGTTTTCATCAAATTTGGAAAAACTTCAACTGTCACTTCTTCAAATATTTTTCCTGCTTTGTTCCCATCAATGATATATATCAGGCTATTTCAGGTTCTCCCACAGCTCACCGACATTCTTCAATCTTTTTTAGCCTTTGTCCTGTTTCCTTTTCAAAAGTTTCCATGCCTTTGTTTTCAAGTTCACTAATCTTTTCTTCTGCAATGTTTAATCTGCCACTAATTTTACCCAGTGAATTTTTCATCTCATCGTTGTTTTCATCTTTAGAAATTAGATTTGGGTTTTAAAAAAATTAATCTTCCATGTCTCTACCTAATACACTATTTCCTGTAGCTCCCTGAACATATGGAATTTATTCTGTTTTAATATCCTTATCTCCCAATTCTATCATCCCTGTCATTTCTGGTCAGTTTCACTTGACTGGTTTTTCTTCTAATCATGGTTGTATTTTCTTGCTTCTTTGTATCTCTGGTAATTTTTCATTAGATGCTGGACATCATGGATTTCCCCTTGCTTGGTGCTGGATACTTCCGTATTTTTATAAACATTATTGAGCTTTGTTCTAATACGTGGCTATGTTACTTGGAAATTGTATGGTTCTTGCCTTTCAACTCTGTTCAGTCTGACCAGAGCAGTGTTTAAGGTTATTCCCCCCAACCCCCATTAGCGAGGCAAGACCCTACTCAGTACTCTACCTGATGATGCCTTGTGAGTTACAAGGTTTTCCACTCTTGCTGGTGGGAAGCGACAGTGTTCCCAGCCTTGTGTGAGCACTGGGAACTGTATTTATTAGCTTACAGTTCTGTAGGCCACAATTCTGCATGGTGGGGATGGGTTCTCTGCTCAGGGTATCACAAGGCTGAGATAAAGTGTCAGCCGGTCTGAAATCTTGTGTGAAAGCTCAGGGGATAAATCTACTTCTCAGCTCTTTTTTATTGTTGGCAACATTTGGCTCCTTGGAGCTGCAGGGCCGAGGTGACCGTTTCCTTGCTGGATGCCGCCTGGGAGTCACTCTCTGCTCCTACCTCCTACCTGCATCTTTAAGGCAGCAATGATGCATCATATCCATCTCCTGCTTTAAAACATTTTTTTTTTAAATTAATACATTTATTTTTGGCCACACAGAGCAGCTTGTGGGATCTTAGTTCCCTGACCAGGGATTGAACCTGGGCCAAGGCAGTGAAAGTGCTGAGTCCTAACCATTGGCCTGCCAGGGAATTCCCTCCTCCTGCTTTGAATTTGACTTGTCTCTGAGCTCTAGACCCAGATTTGGAGCACTCTCTGTTCCTTAAAGGCAACAGTGCCATTTAACATGACCTAATCATAAAACACATAACCACAGTCCTGGGAATTACGCAGGGCACGTATACCAGGGATCAGAGGGCAGGGATCCTGGCGGTTATCTTAGTTGGCTTGGTATCCTAACAAAATATCCTAGACTGGGGGGCTTAAACAACAGGAGGCTGGGAAGCCCAAGATCAAGGTGCCAGCAAGGCAGATTTCATCCTGAGGCCTCTTCTGTTGGCTTGTAGGTGGCCGCCACCTTCTCATCTGGCCTCTCCTTTGGTTCTCTTCTATTAGAACCTGTTCAAGTTTTGTGCCCATTTTTCTTATTGGGTGTTTCTTCATATTTTATTCTCTTCAGAGCAATTTATTTATTAAGTGTGCACTGTACTGATAAATGGCAACAGTATTCCATAGGTTCTTCATTTAAATATCTGAATTCACTGTCATCTGTTTAATAAGATTTTTACATGTTCTTAAAAACTTGTACTATGTTTTTTTTTAAGCGGAAAACAAGTTTTAGTTCCTTTTTTTTGACTTATAAGCCTCATCATCACAGAGTAAAGCTGGTAGGTCAAAGAAATAATTACTCATTTGCGTGGAAAAGTATCACTTCTAATGTTTGAAGCTTCCTGAATGGGTGGCTTCTGGCCTGATGCCAGACTAACAAGACAAGAAAGATGACTTTAACGGTGAAGAATAAATTAACATTTCAGGAGGTAACTCCCTCCATTACCCATGGCACAAACACAGCGCACAACAGACCCAGGCTGCCAGGAATGCGGGGATGGGCTGCCTCTTGCCCCACACTCTCAGGATGGCAGCTTCATCGTTGTTTCAAGTGTACAGTAGCAACAAGACAAATAAAGGGGAAAAAGCAAGTCCACTGAAACCAATTTTTTAATTAACCGCCCCCGCCCCCCGCCGGCATTCTGTAGAGATTGTGTGTGTTGTGTAATGAAAACACATGTTCTACATCAGAGCAGCCTGGGAATCTCCTCGTGTTCTCGTGAACACGAGCACAAACACGTCAGGGATTGTACTGGATCAAAAAGAAGATGAGACACACACTTACCCCAGGGACAGGACGTGCTGTCTTGCTGCACACAAGCTGTCTTGTGGTCACACGTGAAGTTGTCTGCAAAAGGAACAGAGAGTTGAAGGGACAACAAAACCAACGCCTCTCCCAAGAGTGGAAAATCCTCTCACTTCCTGTTACAAGACGAAAGTGCAATTCATTGGGTTAGAGACAGCAGGGCCGGGCAGGTGCACACGCTTCTCCCTTTGAGGAGCCGCCGGGCGAGGCTGAGGCACATGGTGGGGGCCCGGGCTGCAGCAGGCAGCTCCTGCTCTGTGCACACCCCTCATCTCTCAGACCCCGTCCTCTGGGGCCTGTGGATGGGGGGCAGAGTGAGCGGGTGCTTCTGTGCGAAAGCTTCTCTCTCCAGCCCGCCATGCTCTTGGAGAACGGCGGTCTCTTTGGCATCAGATCTGAAGGGCACTCGTCTAAAACCTCCATCAGGTGAAACCACAGCTGGTCCACCAGGGACCCAGGTCTGGTTGGGGGCAGCTGTTTTCTTGCCCCCTGCAGCTGCAGTCAAAGATATGCTCAACATGATGCTGTGCCTTTTCTACATTCCCTGGAAAATCGCATTCCTCCGGGTCCAGCGAAGTCACTGCTCTTCTGAGGATACCTGATTCTGCAGGTCAGTAAGAGGCGGGCTGTCCGTAACACCTGGTGCCCCTCCACACAGCACCCAGAGACCCTGGAGTGGAGCAGCCATGGGATTGGTGCCGTGCTGTCCTCACAGCCAGAGGGGCCGCGTCCTGCAGGGCAGGCTGGCTGAGGTTCCCTGAGACTCCTGTCCTCGTCCTTCGCTGGATGTCGCCCACCCCCACCCCGCCCTAAAGCAACTGCTGGCCACTGCCCTCAGGACTGGACGCCTCTGCCGGCACCCCCCCTTCTACACTTTCCTCCATAAACGTCTGGTACTTCGTCTGCTAGGTTAACTACTGGATACCTCACCTCTCTGATGCTGCGGTAAATGCTACCTTTAAGAATATCACATCTTTAAAGAATTTTTTTCTCTCTTGCTGTTGTACCTATATGAGATGGTGGATGTGACCTAAACTTACTGTGGTTATTATTTCACAATATATTTAAGTCAAATCATTATGTTCTACACCTTAAACTTGTAATGTTATGTCAATTATATCTCAGTAAAACTGGAAAAAAAAATCATACCTTTGGTGCTGATACATAGAAATAAAACTGATTTTGTACCTAGCAAACTCTCTTGTGAATTCTAATCAATCTTACAAGAGAAAACCATATGATTTTCAGTGATTTCTTTCCAGTTCTATAGCTTCAACTTCGTTGTTGTGTTTCGTCTGTCTTGCCTTATTTTGGGTGGGACGCCCGGACAGCGCCACGTGGCTGTGGATGGTGGGCTCCTCATCGCAAACAGCTCCAGCCCCACTACCTACCAGGTTAAGAAACTTCCCTTCTACACTTAGGGTGCCTCCTCCTTCCCTAAACCAACCAGGTATCCCTCAAACACTGGATGTCCCATCAGAACGGGGACCTGGCAGGGGCCCGGTCCCCATGGGTGCTCTCCCCACTCTGCCTGCGCCCAACCCACTACCAGGCTGCACTTGCCTCTGTGCTCACTCCTTGCCCTGGGCCTCTGCCTGCTCGGCCCCGCCTGCCCGCAGGGTCCCTGCCAAATCAGACCCCAGGAGGAAGCCACTCCGGCCACCTCCCATCAGCACCCGCAGATGCTCAGCCCTTGGTGCAGGAAGGTGGCTCCCCACTCACCTGAGCGGCCAATGCCCAGGCCCCTGTGCCCCTCATTTCCCTGTTTGTCCAGGACCCACGGCTCCTCTCCTCGCTCCAGCTGCGAGATCACCTCGGGCTTGGATCCTGGAATTCCTGCTCACGGGGAGGGAAAGGCCTTTTGTCTACACAGCATCCGTGAGCACCCTAACCCGCCCTGGGCCGAGCACACAGACAGACGAGGCCTGCAGAGGGGCCTTACCCACGGAGACCACGTTCCCATAGGTTTCCATCATCACATGTCGGTAGAGGCCCCGCTGAGCAGGGCCCAGGCGGTCCCACTCCTCCTGGGAGAGGAGCACGGCTACGTCCTCGAAGGTCACCTTGGCCTGGAATGACAGGGGCTGCTGCAGGTCGACTGAGTGTCTCCGTCCGAGACGAGGTGGGTGCAAGCAGCATGGGGGTGTGGGGATACGCCCAGGGATGCGGGGGCAGTGACAGGAGGGGCCACAGCATTCAGGAGGCAGTGATGTTCAGGCTGCCACCAGGAGCCCCAGGCGTGGGCCGACTGTGAGCAAGGCAGGGGTGCTGCGCAGGCCTCGGGGCAACTCACCTGGGGCACCGCCGGTGGCGGTAGGAGCCTGGCCGCTGCCATCACCTGGTCCCTGGGGTCTCTGAGGAAGATGGAAATCGGAGGAGCCTGTGGGACTGAGGAAGAGCAGGGAGCACATGACAGGCCCAGCCGGGCCCCCCGTGAACTCTGACTCCAGTCCCAGAGCCGCACAGATGGACCCCGAGCTCTCGGGCCCAGGAAGGTCCCACCTGAGACACCTGGGGACGCCGTGCGCCCCTAGGGCAGTGGGCCGTCTGCCCAGCTCACCTGGCACGGCCTGCAGTGCGCGCACAGGCCCGGGTGAGCGCGTCCTCACAGGAGCCAAGCTGTCATCCAGGGAGGCACCGGGCCTGGCTGCCTCCAGAGATGCTGGGCGTGGACAGTCCTGCCAGGGCCACGCTCCTGTGGGGACCCCATGCCAGGCCCTGCATGCCTGGCTTGACCACAGCCCTCCTGTGGGCCCACCGATGCCCTGGCCGCGCCTGGTCCTGCCCCGGTGGCGGCTCCAGCGGGGGTCGGGTTCTGGTGGGAGTCCAGAGTGACCCAGGGATTTGGTTTCAGCACCTGACAGGGAGGCCCGAGGGTGGGCAGGTTCTGGGGAAATGCCAGGCCAAGTAAGCTATCTGTCACACCCCAACTGCCAGACAGAAGGGGGGACCAAGAGCTCTCCTGGCAGGGCGATGGGGCTGACATCATCTGGAGGCCGAGGCGGGTCCGCAACAGGGACACAGAAGCCCAGCAGGCAGATTGCTCGGGGAAAAGCGACGCAAGAATGAGGTCAAGCCCTCAGGCAGGCACCTCACCAAGCAGGACGCTTCGCCTCATGCTGTGGGCCTCTGGGGGAGCAAGTCAGGGAGCCACCACCTCACGCTCTTGGTAAAGCGTCCCGTGGATGAGTACGTTTACACACACAACTTTCAGGAAAATACACACTGAACTCGTGACCGCGGCCGCCTCTGGGGAGCAGGAGCCGTGGCGGAGAGAGAGGATGGCCCTCACTGCCCACCCCTCCGTCCACCAGAAAGGCCCATTCCCCCAAAACGTGTGCGCGCACGCGTGTCTGTGCGTGTAAAGGCAACATGACTGTAATTAGAATTCCAACCGGAGTCTTCGATTAGAATTCAAGGAGTGAATAAAAGTACCCCAGAATTCACCCGAAAACGGATACTGACCTTTGTTAACGGCACAGCTCTGGTCCTCTGGGAACCCAGCAGAGGTGGACAGTCATTTGCACTACGGGCTGACCATACCTGGGCCAGGACCCAATAATGAGCACCCACAGGCGCCCCATTCACAGCCTCCCCAGTGGGTGCTGGTGGCCGGCCACGAGGCCTTGGGCCAGGCCAGCTCCTGCCCGAGCCCGTGTCTGTGACCTGAGCTGCTTCCCGCTGCACAGGCCTGAATGTCCAGTGGAGCCCAGGGGCTCCCTTTGGTGTGCTGAACTGGTGACCTCCTTCCCCCCACCGGGCATCTCCACGTGGGTGTCCTCTAGCACCTCAGACAATTAACATCAAACACCGACCCCGCCCTCCACCCGGTTCTGCCCCAGCTGATCTGGCAGCTGCATATGATCCAGAACCTGGGCCCGCGGCAGCACCGTCCTGTCCTGCCCCCCCATGGGAACGCAGTGACTGTTCTCGGCTCCAAGGCCACCCCCACCCTGCCCCCACACCGTTCCTGAGGCTGCCCAGCCCTGCCCGGGCCTCCCCTTGGCTGGGGTGGCTCCCGCCCCTCGGCTGGTGCTTGGCCATGTCACCCTCTCGCTGAGGCCCCTCCTGAGCCCCCTTGGGGTCCTCTGCCTCATCGCTCTCACACCCCCCTTCCTGTCCCAGCAGAGCAGCCAGTGGCTCAATGTTTGCTGAAAAAGTGTATGAAATTACAGGAGCAATGAGACCACACTCCACCCTCACAACAGCAACAAGTGCCCGGGGAACATCTGCTGCCAGCAGCAATGGGGAAGCGGAGTTTCCGGTACGCTCTTTCTCAGGTGAGAAAGTCACCTGGTATATTTAGGTGCAGCAGATACACCCTTAGGCAGTGCACGCCCTCCCGGGAGGGAGGTGAAACCAGGAGGGGAGGGGGCAGAGCACAACCCTTAAAGAATAACACAGACGTCAGATATGACAAAAACGGGTTAGAACCAACTACGCCCAAGATGGTGGAAGACTCGCCCCCCAGAGCCTCATTATATGCTCATTGTAATACATCAGCTAAATGACACACCCACAGGCCCCACAGTTCCGAGGCCCCTGCCCTTCCCCTGAAAAAGCTGGAATAATCCTCCTACTTGTTAGCCTATGAAATTACCCAGCCCATAAAAAGTAACCACCCCATATTCCCATATTTCAGGGCCACTCTCGCCTTTTGAGACGGACCACATTCTAAGGAATGTGTACCTCTCTAAATAATTCCACTTCTCACCTATCACTTAGCCTCTTACTATGAATTCCTTCTGCGCTGAGACATAGAGCAGGGGTCCCCAACCCCCAGGCCGCGGACGGGTACCGGACCGGGCCGCAGCGCAAGAGGTGAGTGGCAGGCAAGCGAAGCTTCACCTGCTGCTCCCCATCGCCTGCATGACCGCCTGAACCATCCCCCCCTACCCCGTCCGTGGAAAAACTGTCTTCCACGAAACCGGTCCCTGGGGCCAAAAAGGTTGGGGACCGCTGACATACAGAACCTGAGCTTCAGTAAGTCCTGAGCCTAGGTGTGTGGTTTCAATTAAAAGACAGTGAGTTCGAGTCTCGGCCCACGAGTTCGAATCCCATGTGAGTCATGGGGTTTCAGAAGCAGGCTCCAGGATGGTGCTGCTGCCAAAGCCACAGTCCTTCCACACACCAGTCCGGCACCTGCTAAGACCAAGATTCAGGCTGCGCCCGGTGGCCAGACGGGTCAGCAAAAGCACGGGATACGGCGTGTGTCCACGATGCTCCTGTTTCACAAACAATGACCTCAGGGGCGCGACGGGGCGTGAGCCCTTGTCCACACCGGTAAGACAGAGAGACACACCTCCTCTCAGGTGAGAGCGCTTGACTAAGCGGCAGTCACCCGAGGGGATTAACTCAAACCCAGCGGCCAACAGGCCTGAGGCACGGAGGGGTGGAGAGGGAGAAGGCGACAAGATTCCCACCTGCGGTGAGTCCCAGAGAAGCACGAAAGCAAAAGACCTCTGCCTAGGATGACCTCTGCAAACTGCCAAAGGGAAAAAGCGTATCGTGAAGTATGCCTGTTGCTCTGCTCTGAAGGCCTGTGTCCCCCAAATGTATATGTATGTGTTGAAATCCTAATGCCCAATGTGAGAGTGTTATGAGGTGGGGCCTTTGGGAGTGCTTCGGTCATGAAGGTGGAGTCCCCCTGATAAGAGACCTCACAGAGCTCCCTTGCCCCTCCCTCCACGTGAGGACACAGAAGTCTGCAGCCAGGAAGAGGGCCTCACCCGCCCCTGCTGGCCCCCTGACCTCGGACATCCGGCCTCTGCACTGTGAGAAATCAATGTCTGTTGTTTTACAGGCTGCCCAGTGTGTGGTGCTTTGCTATAGCAACCCAAATGGAATAAGACACTTACATCCTGATAAAAAATAAAGAAAACAAATTTAAAAACTGGTACTAACTAGTTTTTCATTTTTCTTTACTTGCACTTTGGTAGATAAGGTCTGGGTCTCCTGGAACGAGTCTGTGCCAGATGCAAAGACGTGCAAAAAACACTGCAGGCCGCTAACCGACACCACAGGGAGGACAAGAGAGCCACCTGGGCACTGAACCTGGCTTTTACCAGGCCACCCCCACCTCGATGCCTGGAGCTCCAGGCATCAGGAAGGGCGAACAGGTGGGCAGGACAAGTCCTGTTTAGATGGTCCCCAGAGCCGAAATCACCACCACCAAGGGTCAGAACTGGCTCTGAGGAGCTGCCTAAGGAGGCCATGCCGCCCCCAACACAGCGGCAAGTACAAAAAGCACCCGCCCCAGGGGTGCCCGCAACAGTGACCCACCCACCCACGGGTCACTGTCATTCTTCAGATGCAGGAATTTCGTTTTTTGCAACTCCCACCAGGGAATAACCCAAACAAACCAGAACAGGCCAATATTCTCTGCAGCAGTGGTCACACTGCAGTGAGACTCTGCCGAGTGAGGTCTGGCTCGGGTGGTGACTAAGGGACTGCAGAGACGCAAAGAGCTCAGAACTTAATGTTTGTTATTATTTGGTTTTGTAAGCTAAGCTTTAGTAACTTATCGCTCTTGCTGGAACTGCTGATGATCTTGATGTAAAAGAGCCTTTCTTCCAAAGACCCCGCCCACAGTGACAGGCATGACAGGCACACTCCCAGTCCCTGGTCTGGGGTGGGAGGCTCCCAGAGTCTCCCCCCTCATCCTCACCGTCCTCACCCCCAGGTTTTCCTGCTGGAAGGCCTGCCCCCTCTTTCTTCATCTCCACGGAGCCCCACCCTCCAGGGTGGAATCGCCTTCCAAAGAGGCACTTCTGAGCCACCCGTAAGCCCAAAGCACAACCCTGCAACCTTCGGAAGTAAATGATCACAAACATGCATCCACGTGGACAGCCTTCCTACACCCCAGCAACACGGAGTCAGAAAATACACAGGGAAAAAGGTTCTATTCACAGATGGCAACAAGAAACAAGGTTAAAATAAACCTGAGAAATGTGATGCTAATTCTGCCCACTGTATCCACAAAGCCGTGGTGCCGAGAGCCAAGCTGGCCTGGACTAGAAGGGGGAGAGCAGGGCCACGTCGATAAACAAACGGATCCCGGGGAAGATGGTCCAGTAACCGGCACTTGGACAAGGGGTCTAAACTTAGATCTTTGCACAAGGCTCAACTTATCTCCCAGAAAGCTAAGCAAAAGCAGAGATTAAAAAAATACGACAAAAAACAAAAAAAAGACAGAAAAAAAATGAGATCATTTCATATCATATACTGAAAGCGTTCGGCTAATGAATGAATAAGAGATAAATTTAAAAATAACATCATAAAAAGAACTTGAATAAAGTCTGGGGGGCAGAGATCCACAGATCTGCTGCATGAAAATCAAAACCTTTGCACATCAAAGCACCATGAATCCCAGAAATGGGCCCAAGACTCGAGAACTTAACTCGTGACAAAGGTGGTTTTCCAAATCAATGGAGAAATGAATTATTCAGTAGGTTGTGTCAGAAATATCAGGATTTAGAGACAACACTGAAGCTGGATTCCCAACTTGCCCCACACCAACATGATTCCAGATGGAGCCAACATTTCACAAGTACCAGAGAAAAACAAGAGTTTATTTAAAAACTAATCTTGGAATAGGGAAAGCCCTTTAAAACACAGCACAAAGCCAAAAGCCTCGAGGGTAAATATCTGACCATTAAACACTCGAAATCTTCCATCTCAAAACGGAAGAAAACACCATAACCGGAGTCAAATGACAATTTGAGAAGACACGTAGGTTAAAGAACCGAGCTGATGAGAAAGGAAACGCCAAGGGCAGCGCACACCGAGGGCTCGGCTGAAAAGGCGGCACGCCGTCTCCCGCTGAAGCGCCCCGGCAAGCTTCCAGCAGGCAGACACCCGCGGACTCTGGGAAAGGCTGGTCGCGCTCACGAAAAAGGGCTTTTACAAAGTAACCGGGAAACGAGCCTCGATGGAAAATGGAGGCGGGAGGGGAACTCGGGAGGAAGCACTTTTCCCAGAGAGACGCCAAGGCCGCCGGGACGCTGAGTGCGACCCCCGCGGACAGCGGTCCCGCGACCCCGGCCCGCCCCCGGGCGCCGCGAGAAGCTGGAGCTCGCGGAGTCGAGGACCACCCGCTGGGCAGGGCTCGCCGTTCGCGGGAGCGGGGCGGGGAGGGCCCGGCGGAGGCGAGAGTGGGGCGGGGGCTCGGAGTGCGCCTGGAGAGGGCAGGGGGCGCGCGTGGGAAGCGCCCGGCCGCGTGGAGGGTCCCGGCCCCCGCCGCCGCGCGGGCAGAGGCTCCCGGTGCTGCCCGCGCCCCGACTCACCGTCCCCGCCGCAGTCTCACGCGCAGATGCGACCGCCCGCACCTCACTCAGACAAAGGGGATACCCCGCCCCGTCTGCGCACCCGCCAATCCCGGAGCGCCCCGCCTCCCAGGGCCACGCCCACACCTCCCAGGCAACCACTCCTAGAGCGCGACACTTCCCAGTCCGCCGTGGGCCCCGCCTTCCCTGCCCGGCGCCTTTCTCCTGACTGACGCCTGTGACTCGCGCTCCGGAGCCACCGAGAGACACGGCCTCCATCGCGCCTAGAGAGGCCACGCCGCGTCCGGGCCTCCCAAGGCCGCACTTCCGGCGTGGCCCCCCAACTGCTGGCCCTGTAGGCCGTAGTGGCCGCCCCACCCCCACCCTGGCCGGTCCCCGCCGTGCTTCAGCCGGTGTCACCCCGCCGAGGCGGGGCCTGGCACGGGCTGGAGGTGGTCGTCATGTGTGGCGGCGACCGCCTCCCCATACCCCTGCGCTGGTGTTTGCGCACTTCGGGGCGGTGCGCGGTCCGGGGCTGGAGCGTCCGAGGAGGACGCTGTGGCCGACGTGGAGGACTAGCGCGGGCGGAAGGAAGAGGTGGTCATCGCTGCTTCCTACCGCACTCTCTGGCCCCCCAAGGGCGGGCTGGTGTCCTTCCAAGTGGCACGTTGGCTGGGCCTAGGGAAGAGCTCGGCAGGCTGGGAGGACTGGCCAGGCAGAGCCGGTGCCCCGACTGCGGGGCAGGAGAAGTGGTCTGGGGAGAGGCCCCAGGCTGGAAGTGGGGGAGGATGTGGCAGTAATTCTCTGGGTAGCAGGCACCGGCATCAGGGGCAGGATTCCCACTCCGCGGAGAGTGAGGTCACCTTCCCACGGGGAACTCGCCTAGCACGCACACCCCTGTGAGCAGAGTCCCCTCTGCCAAGGGACTGAAGCCAGGACCAAGGTCGTCCGATTTGGCTCTACTATTGCACCGTCCCAGGGGGTTTTGGCCAGTTGCCAGTGTTAACGTAATTAAACAAGGAGGCCATAAGGCTACAGTGGCTCTGCTGCCTTGGTAGCTACTTAAGGAGCCCCCAGCAAGGCTTTCCAAATAAGGCGACTGCTTAAGTTATGGCCCGTCAACTTCCTTGCTTTGCTTCTGCCTCTTTATAAAAACCTCTTCCCTAGCTCCTGTTGGTAGAGGGGCTCCTAACCTCTTTCGGTTTGGCGCTACCCGATTCTGTTCTATGTTTGCTCAAGTAAGCTCTTCAAAAATTTTAATATGCTTCAGTTTACCTTTTAACAACAGAGAGTGAGCTCTATCCCAGCAATCAGTCCCAACTGATGCTTCGAGGACCTTCTCAGCACACCCTGCTTTGTCTCCTCCACAACTTATTTTAAAAATGTTCATAAAGGTTGAAAGAATAATACAATGAATACATTGCATACCTTTCCCTTATATTCAACAGCTAATATTTTGCTACTTTTTTTTTTTTTTAGCAATTCAACAACTAGCGTTTGTGTGTGTGTCTAGCTCTGCCACTTGTGTCTCTGTGTTGCACAAGCATGGTATTTATTGAGTGCCTGTTGCATGCTAGGCACTGTTCTAAGTGCCGGGCTACATGAATGAATAAGACAAGCAACATTCCCAATAAGTCCCTGTTCTTGTGGACCTTGCCTGTGAGTGGGGAAAGCAGGCAGTACACAATCAATATGTGAATTACAGAGGGTGTCCAGAGGTGGTGTGAGCTATGAAAGGTCCACGCAGGTGCCACTGCCACTCACAATGTCCCCGGCTCACTGGGTGGCACAAGATAGCAACAGGCCTACACCTGCTCCACCTTCCTTCTGCAGGACACCCACATCATCAAAGAAAACAAAGGCTTTTCTGTCTGTCCTTAGAGGCTCCAGCTCATGACCACAGGTCCCAGCTTGTGCTTGGTTTCCCCACTTTACATCCATCTTCCCTTTCCAACCCTGTCTTGCTCCAGCATCAGACGCAAATACAAGAGCCGATAGGAATTGCTTGATTACGTCCCACAATTGCGTGAGGCGTAATCCCTGTAACATACATATTTTTTATATAATTTTTTATTGTTTGTATAATTTCTGTCTCCTAGTGGTTCTGCCTCTCTGAGTGAACCCTCATACAGTATACTTAAAAACAACACATGCACATGTGTGCATGAACACATACTCTCCTATTTGTTAAAATAAATTGAGAATTAGGATCCCACATGCTGTGCAGCGTGGCCAAAAATAAAAAAAATCATTCATAATCGGGGAAATGCAAATTAAATCTCTTTTGAGCCCCTTTCCCACTTACCCCTCTGGCACGTCAGTGCTACAGGCATTCTACTCATTTGGTGAACTGGCGTGTCCCAAGTACCTGGAAGAGGGCCTGGCAATGAGTGAATGGAGGGATGAATGACACTGATAAGCGAACACCCTCAGACACCACCACCAGCCCAGCCATACCGATTTACGTCACAAAGGGACACTTCTCCTCCAGCAACTCCTGGGAACTGACCCACAGGTCTGACTGCGCTTGGGAAACGACCCCTGTATGTCTCATCCGGGTCCTTTGCTGGCTGTCAGGAGGGTGTGAGGAGACGGGGCCCTCCACAGTCCACACGTGTTGTCCAGGAGGAGGTGACTCGCTACTCAGAGGCTTCCAGTCTCCCAATTTCCTTTATCTGCAGCAGGCAAAGCAGAGAGCTCCTTCCTTCTGGAGCTCACATCCGGGTGGGGAAACACCATCAACATGCAAATTAGATGACTTCAGCTGGTGAGGCTGCTGGGAAGCAGGCGAGGGGGACAGGAGCCCCTCTGCAGGGACCCACTTTCCCCCTCACTCTTTCTTTTTTCCTTTTAGCTTCTTATTCTGGAACATTTCAGAGACACACAAAGGTAAGGAAAGTGTATAATGAAACCGCATATCCACTACACAGTTGAACAAGTGGTTGACCCACAGCCAATCTATTCTTTACCCAGTTGTCTCCTTCCCATCCCATCATTTCCATATCTGTCTCTGAAAAATTAGGGCCCTTAGAAAAGGTAATTATGAAGCCATTATCATACCTAAATAGCAACCATTATCCCCTGTTATCAAATATCCAGTGTCCAAATTCTCCCATTTGTCTCAGACATTATTTTCATTTCTTATAACCGGTTTGTGTGAATCAGGATCCAAACCAGGTACACAAATGCACAGTGCACTTGGTCGACAGGCTGTAGAGTCTCTTAATCTATAGTCTCCTCCCACTTCTTTTTTTCCTCTTTGAAATCTATTTATTAAAATCAGGTCATGTGTTCGGTGGAGTTTTTCACACTTGGGATTTTGCCATTCGGATTCTCGTGGTGCCCTCTGTCCTTAGACGTTCTTGTAAACTTATAGAGACTAATTGGATTCAGGTTGGCAGGGGCAAGAATACTCACACATGGGCGCTTGTATTTCCACTGACAGTCATTGCCTGGGTGCAGTTCGCTCGGAGTTTGCAAGACGGTGACATTCTCCTATTGGTATCCCTTCTGCATTTGTGGGAACAGTTCTGTAGACAAACTTCCCCATATCAAGTGTTTGGTTGCCTTGAAATATGGTCCATAGAGAAAAGGCAAGTTAAGTGCTTAATTATTGCCTTTATTTACTAACTTTCAGAATAATGATTTGGTTTTCTAGCATTCTCCAGAGCTGACCAAGTAGGTACTTTTTTTTCTATATTATTTGAATGCAAAAATTTTAATATATTTAATGTGTTTTAATTCATTACAGTTTTGAAAATTAATACTCATATCCTCCCATCTTTGGTCAGTGCAAACCTCTTCAAGTTGGCCCTGAGTCTTTTTGACACAAGCCCCTTGCTCACTGATTTCTTCCTAGATTTCTGATATGACAAGATGTCCTAGGCTCAGCTCCCACACCCCTGGATCCTCAGGCTGGAATCTGTCTTTTTTTCAAGGAGCCCTAGTCCACCTGAGTGGGAAATGGTGTTTGGAGGCCGTGGGGGTCGGGTGGGTGGGGCTCTAGGGATGCTCATTGCCACCAGGCTGGAGATTACTTCTAGGTCTTTTCAGAGGACAGAGCTAGAATACATAATTTTAAATGTAAAAAAAAAAAAAAAAAAGAATCGTGAATTCAGTGATATTTCAAATTCAAATTTAGAGCTAGGTGGGTTTAACTTCTTCTATTTATTTATTTTATTATTATTTTTTAATATAGGCTGCGCTCACTGCCATCTTGGCTCAGGTTACCCATGGGCCCTGATCGCAGGACAGGATCTGCTATGAAGCCGTGGAGACCAGGATCAGAAAGCACCCGGCACCTGCACGCTGAACCCTGCAACTCAACACCAGGCCAGGATGGAGGCAGTTTGGAAGACCCCGCCCCAGCCTCTACTCACCCACCGGAGGCCTGGTTTTACATTTGTATCTGTTTTTCCTATATTGAAAATCCTGGATCCTAATTATCTAAACACAATTACTTATTTACTTTATCATTTATATGTAATGGTTTCAGAATAACAATGTCAATATTATTAACAGTATGATTATTGAAAATAGTCTAGATTTTTTTTGCAGTTATTCTTGTTGTTAGGATATATCCCATTTGGGATATTACTCTGCTTCAAAGTAAATTGAAAAATTTTGTTTCTGTGGGGTTAAGACCCTAACTCTATACTAGTTCACTTGTTTCATTTTGGTTTTGCTTTTTAGAGTTACATTTTTCAAATTTTGATATAATTTTGTTTTATGATTATGTAAAACTTATATGGTTCCAAAGTCAAGTTTACAAAACAAAGTACAGTCAGAAGTCTTGCTTCTCTCCCTGTTCCCATCAACCTCGTACTGCCCTCACCCTATTGATAGCCATTTATCTATGCTATGGTTTCTCCCTCCATTTTGAAAAATCTGAGTGAACTTCATTGAACAGCAGTTCTGTCCCAATTGCCTTGCATTTTGGCGTTTTTCCCTTCAGTGTCCTGACGATCTCTCCTCAGCAGTGTCTAGGGATGTCCCTTTCTCCTTTTAGCAGCTGCATTCACCTCTCTTGTGAAGGGGCCATAGTGTATTCAGCCAGTCTGCTATGACTGGATGTCTGATACCATTAAAATTAATGCTGTAATGAGTAGATTTATATGGCTCTTTTCATAGTTTTGCCAGTTTACCTTTAGGGTAGATTCCTAGAAGTGGACATTTGTAATCTGTTTTTGCTGTACGTTGCCCAGCTCCCTTCCACAGGGTTGTAGGATCTTGCATTTCCACTGGTGATGTTTCCTCACAGCCTTGTGAACCAAGGATGTTGTCAAATATTTGGTATTTTGTCAATTCTGCCAAGCAAGAAATGGCATCGTGGTGTGGTTTCCTTTTGCATCTTTCTTGGGGGTGAAGTTGAGCATCTTTTCATATGTTTAAGGGCCACTTTCACTTACTTGTCCGTGAGCTTGCTTGTTGGTCTCTTCCCTCTGATTTTTAGAAGCACTATTATATTAACCCTTTGTGACATAAGTTGCAGATTTTTAAAAACTCTGTTTTTAACACAAAATTATCACTTGTTTAAGGTTAAAAATTGCAAAAGAAAAAAAAAAAAGCCCTTACAGTCTTTTTTGATGCAACCTGACAAGTTATAATCAATCAATCAATTTGATACCAGAGAGATGGTTGTAAAGGTTAGTCTTCAAAATCACCTTTAACTTATATTCTGTTAACCTGATTTCACTAACTTTCATCATTCAATTCATCCTCAACATACTTAATGTGTACAACTTAGGATACTTAGAAATACCCTGTTCAGAGAAGAGAAATGGAAATTTCGTAGTGGGAAATACACTATAAGGCTGATAGTACATTGATTTTTAAAAATATTTGACTGCTGTGTCTTTTTTAAAGGTTTTATTGAGGTATAAATTGCACATATTTTAATTGTTCAATTTGACATAAATATATGCCTGTGAAACCATCCCTGCAGTTGAAACAATGAACATATCTCCATCAACCTTAAATGCATTCCCTTCCCCATCGCTGGCAAGGGATCTACTATCCCTCTAGCTTAGTTTGCATTCTCTGTAGTCTTATACACATGGGGTCCTAGAGGAGTTATTATTTTGTGGGTGAGTGGGCCTGGCTTTTCTTTTCTTTTTTTTTTTTTTTTTGGCGGCTCACCGGCTCCTTAGTTGTGGCATGTGTGCTCCTTAGTTGCGGCCGGCGGGGTTCTTAGTTGCAGCTCACATGCTTCTTAGTTGCAGCTTGCCAGTTCCTTAGTTGCTGCATGTGAACTCTTAGTTGCAGCATGCGTGTGGGAATCTAGTTCCCTGACCAGGGATCGAACCTGGGACCCCTGCATTGAGAGCGTGGAGTCTTAACCACTGCGCCACAAGGGAAGTCCTGGGCCTGGTTTCTTTCACTCAGCGTATTTATTTTGAGATTTATTCAGATAGCTGCATGTATCAATAGTTTGTCCCTTTTGAGTGTGGGGGGTAGCATTCCATTGTAAGAATGTATCACAATGTATTTATCCACTGTGATGTATAAATTTACCTGTAATAGACACAGGGTTGTTTTCAGTTTTTGGCTATTGCAGCTTAAACTGTTACAGACATTTGTGTATGTGTCTTTGTGTGGACCTGTGTTTCCCTTTCTCTAGGGTAAATATCTAGAGGGGCATGGCTGGGTGACATGATAGATATATGTTTAACTTTTTAAGGAACTGCCAACCTCTTTCCAAAGTGTTTTTAACCACTTTACATCCCCCAGCAGATGTGATGTTGCCTCACATACTGCTCACATTTGGTAGAGTCAGTTGTTTCCCAAATCAGCCATTCTAGTGGGTATAGAGTGGTGACTCACTGTGGTTTTAATTTGCATTGCTCTAATGCTTAATGTTGTTGGATATCTATTCTTGTGTTTATTTGCCATCTGTATATATTCTTTTTTTTTAAATTAATTAATTTATTTTTGGCTACCTTGGGTCTTCGTTGCTGCATGCAGGCTTTCTCTAGTTGCGGCAAGCGGGGGCTACTCTTTGTTGCGATGCGCAGGCTTCTCATTGTGGTGGCTTCTGTTGTTGTGGAGCACGGGCACTAGGCGTGCGGGCTTCAGTAATTGTGGCACGCAGGCTCAGTAGTTGTGCCTCGTGGGCTCTAGAGCGCAGGTTCAGTAGTTGTGGCGCACGGGCTTAGTTGCTCCACGGCATGTGGGATCTTCCCAGACCAGGGCTGGAACCTGTGTCCCCTGCATTGGCAGGCGGATTCTTAACCACTGCGCCACCAGGGAAGTCCCTGTGTACATTCTTTGGTGAAGTGTCCGTTCAAGTCTTTTGCCTTTTTTGTTGTTGTTGTTGGGTTGTCTTCTAATTGAGTTGTAGGGCTTCTTTATAGGATGGGGTACAAGTCTTTTTTCGGATATATGTTTTGCAAATATTTTCTCCCAGTTTATGCTTTGCCTTTTCATTTCATTTAGTTTTGAGGAGCAAACGTTTTAAATTTTGACGAGGTCCTATTCACTGATTTCCTTCCTTGAAAGTTTCTGCCTTTTATGTCCTATTTAATAAATTATCACTAAAGTGAAGGTCAGTAAGTTTTTCTCCTGTTTTCTTTTAGAAGTTTCTTTACATTTTCATTGATGATACATTTTAATTTTTATATATGGTGTGGGGTAAGGATTGAGATTCATTTTGTTGGTATATGGTTAATCAATAATTCCAGCACCCTTTGTTGAAAATGAAACCCTAATTTTAAATAACCTTTTATATCTTAATTTTATATGTGCTATGTATAACATAAGTTGTAAACACTTCCTCCAATTTGCCATATTTCTTTTTACTTTGGTTATACAGGTTTCGGTCATGCAAAAATTTATTTCTATGTAGTCAAATTTATCATGTTTTCCCTTATTGTTTCTTGATTTCAAGTTATAGTAATATTTCCCTAACTTCCTCGTTCTAGAGGAATCCATTCATGTTTTCATCCAGTACTTGTTTCTTTACATTTAAACCTCTGTTCCATTTGGACTTTATTCTGCTCAGTGATGTGAAGAATAAGTCTAATTTTATCTTTTTTCTAAATGGCTATCTTGTTGTCCCATTACTACATATTATGAGGTTGGTCTTTTCCCCTGGATTTGAGATGCCACCTTTCTCTCATATCAAATTTCCAGATGGGAGCTGTCTGCCCAGTCAATGTGTGTTCTAACGTCTGGAAAGGCTCACAGCCTGGCGCATGGGCACAGAAGACCCTGCACACAGAATAAGCCACATGGGGCACTTGGGGGCCAGGCTGCCCCCCACGCCTTTGTGTTACTTCCAAGGAAGCCCAGGGACCAGTGCTGATTGTCTGGCTCTTGTCTGCCAAGTCCCAGGTGAGTGGTCCAGCTGGGACTCTCCTGCTGCCACAGCTGCCCTGGCGTGGCCTGCACTGTCCTCAACCGGCGAGGCCCTGTTCCCCCCTCAGACTTGGTGTTGGCTCCAGATCCGTGGAAGCTCTGGGGTGGCTGTGGACCCCGCTCCTGCTCTCAGACATCGTGCTCCGGTCTCTCTGCTTCTCCTTGTGTGGAGGGCCCGTGGGTGTTGAGGGAGATTCTCTCTTCCCCCCATACCCATCACCTGTGGGGCACGGGCTGTGGGATCCATGGAGGAGGTCTCCCAGGGCTCTGCCAAGCACGTGGAGATTGTGGCACAGGTGGTACCAGGCCAGCTACCAGCTGTTAGGGCTGCTTTTTCTGTTGTTCTCTAAGGAGCTGGCATCGTTGGGTGGAAGGAGAAATGTCTGGAGGTGGAAATAAGGAGGCGGGAGAACATCCTCCTGGTCTCTGTTTCCAGTGGCATGTGAGGCAGGGAGAGGGCTTCAGGGGACCTGTGCAGTCAGGGTGGCCAGGCTTCAGTAGAACAAGAAGTTGAGGGGAACTTCCAGAGAAGTCACAGTACAGCGGAATTTGCTGATGTCCGTAAGCCGAAGAGCAGAGTGGAAGATGTGGGGGCCAAGGGGTGGCTTCTATTTTTTTCTTTTTTTTTAAGGCATGAAAAGATTTACTACTTACATAATGGAGGTCTCTGAGGAGAGTAGGGAAGGCCTCTCAAACAGGTCTGAGATGGTTTGAGAGAGCAAGAAGGGTCACCGGTCTAGGTCTTTACTGAGGTCAGCAGATGTGGCTGGTGGGAGGGTCCCCAAACATAGGTGAAGGCCTGCGTGCTTTCAGTCTCCCGCTGGCGTCAGAGGACAGAGCACCTGGCTCTCTTTTCAGCTTGTCCAGATGTGGGCACGGAATGAGGAGGATGAGGTCTCAAAGCTGTCAGCAAACATCAAACAACGGAGCCAAACTGCTAGTCACAACTCACCCTGTTGTTTGATGACAGAGACACACCATGTTTCACTCGATTGAATCAGAGCTTGTTTAAATAAGACTGCAGCCTGAGGCTGGTAGGGGGCATGCCTTCTTTAAGAGAAGTGACACGAGGGCCTCGGCCACTCTCAGTAAAACCTGGGACTCCAGAGGGGATGAGGGCATCCTGGTGAGGCCTTGTACTGTGGCCTGAGCATAGGTAGAGACATCTAGTGACCTTGATTGATATTTTGGGGTATCTGTGAGGCAAGAGATTGCTGGAGTTTTTACACCATAGGGCGCAACTCTTAGGCAATAGCACAAGTTTGTAAAAATGTGCAGATGGGGCCATTTGTTAGCCAGGCCACTGGGTGCTAAGAAAACTGCTTGAAGTTTGGCCAGTCATGCTGACCCTCTGGTCTGGTCCTGTATCACCATCGTCCTGGTTAAGAAATGAGGAGCAGCTCCCCTCTGAACTCCGTCTCCCATGACGGTTGGCACTTCTGTTCCTATAGTTTTTGAATTCCCACTGCTGTTCACCCAGTTCATCCCAGGGGGCTCCCTAGGTAGGCAGGGTTCCACCAGCCTGGCATCTGGAAAGGGACCGAGGACAGGTGAGGCCATCCCTCTTACAGGTGGAGTATGCCAGAGGGCCCAGGTTTGGCTCCATCCTGTACCAAGGCGGCCTCAGCAGCCCTGCTGAGCTTGTTGGGTGCTGCTTCTATGACCCAGAGCATAACGAGTACCTGGGTACAGAGGGTCACAGGCTCAGGAGGATCCAGTTAGTGGCCAGCAATTGCAGCTCTAATGGCATATTATATGGGGGCAAAGAGGGCAGTTTCTTGCATCAGAAGCCCTTGGACAACTTAGAGCCATCATGAGTGGTCTGGAGACTCCAGGAGGCATAGAAGGAGGGGCTGAAGCCCCTTCCATGGAGGAGTCTTGGTGGGGACACTAATGGGCATGCCTGAGGTATCGCACAAATTCTAGAACATTTTGTTGGAGGGAGCTCCATTCAAGGTGGGCCCATTTGCAAGTACTAGGATAAATGGGATTAAGTAAAATTTGTAAATGAGGGACATGTTGCCTCCAGAACTCCCAGAAGACCTGAAAGATGTTGTTGGTGAGAGGGTCCGTGGCTGTTTCTTGACAGTCTCAGGGATGGAGCAGCCCTTGGTTAACCAATCATTTCCAGGAACTGAGCGGAGGTGGCAGGACCTTGCACTGTGTTCCTTTCTGGTGAGGCCCTTTGTGCTTCTACGTCCTGAGTGAATGACAAATGAATGGAGGCCACATGGCTCTCCTTGGAGGAGAATGTCATCGATGTAATGTCACACCTGTGCTCCTGAAGAAAGGTGCACGCAGCTGATACATCATCTGCCAAGGTACCTATGAGGATCCTAGAAAAGGTGTACTGTGTCCTTTCAGAGGTGAAGGCAAACTGTGGCTGAGGGGCTATTGACATAGGCCCAGAACAGAACATATTAGCCAAATCGATAATAGCAAAATACTTAGCAGTTGCTGATTGGATGAAGTCAGTAATTTTAACTGGGTCCCATGTTTCAAGCCACTTTGTATTACTCGTTGGGTCAGAGCATCCATGCTCATTATGGAATACTCTAGGGCAGTGGGTGCTATGATTACGATGAATTTAGGCAAGGCAGTACTTCTGATGGTTAGGGTGAGACATACCTATTTGTCCTCTATTTTGTATTCAGTGACTGTTACGATTGTAGGGGCCCTTGTATAAATTTGGTGGGATCCCCAGGTATAACTGAAAATTGACACCCAGTATCAAGTCCATGAAGGTCTGCCAACTGGTGCGTTTCAGCAGGTGTAAATTCAGCACCCATGTCGTAAAGACGCAAAAGCCTTTTGTCTCTTTGTTATATAAGTTCTTTTAGTAAATTCTGAATGTCAAGTTGGGTCAAATTGTGAATTTCTTTGTCCACAATTTCTCTTTTGGGGGTGTGTGTGGTCTGGATATACTTCAAGGGGGTCCTCTCTATTGCACTCACATTGATAAATTTCTTCCTCCAGGGAGACTTCAGTCAGTATCATCAGGTCAAGCGCTTCCCCATGGCAATGGTTGCTTGATATGGGTTAAGGACCCTAGGCTTAATTTGGATTTGAATGAATCCCTTGGCTGTGCCAGGAGTGTTTTCTCTAGAACCCTGAGCGTGAGGATTTTCACTGTGACACAGATGCTGGCTGAAGCAGCAGCAGTGGCAGCATTTAAGGGTCCTGGTGAGCTGCTCTGGAGTGTGGACCTCAGCCTCACCTATACTCTTCCATGAGTCACCAACCAATGGATGCGTATCTTGCATGGGGCATAGTCTCTCCCCTGAGCCTAGTCAGTTGCAGCTTTGTTCTCAAATAGAGGTAGGTCTGGGATCCGACACACAACCCAAGACCACTTTAAGGAGGGTCCCCATTCCATACTCTTGTCCCTGAACACCAATGAAGTATGAGGAAAACTGCTGATTTTGGTCCGCTGACTCTACGAAGCTCCACTGGATTCAACAATGCAACACGTGCAGCACAGCTGAGTGATGCCGGCCTGCAGCCAGTGGGCTGGTTAGTAGCAGAGCAAGAGCAGAGGCTCCCGGGCGAGGTCACCGCGTGGGCTTCCTGCTCAAGTGCCGGTCCCAACGTTCGTGGTCCCCTGGAGAGGTGGGTGGGCACCCCCCACCGAAGATGTGGTTTGATACGAAGACTGATGATGCCACACACACCACAAGTGTAGGAAAAGGCTCACCACTTACCTAACTGAGGTCAGCAGGGCAGGGCTCCCAAAAAGGTCCAAAGTGGTCTGAGAGTGCGGGCAAAGGAGACCGGCCTGGGTGCTCGTTGTGGTTGGGGTGGGGCTGGGGAAGCCCCCTCCCCCTCCCCCATGTTCCAGCAGGTGCCTGGGTGGTTTGAACCTTCTGCTGGCCCTGAGGGAGGGGCGCCCGGGCTTTCCCATGTGTGGCACAGGGGTTGGGGGAGGAGGGGTGAGGCTTGAACACTGTCAACAGCCAGACCCCAGAAAAATGGGCCTGTATATACAATGGAATACGACTCAGCCATACACAAGAATGAAAATTTGCCATTTGCAACAACATGGATGGACTTGGAGGGCGTCATGCTAAGTGAAATAAGTCAGACACAGACAAAGACTGTACGATATCACTTATGTGTGGAATCTACAAAAATACAACAAACTAGTGAACATAACAAAAAAGAAGCAGACTCACAGATGTCGAGAACAAACTAGTGGTTACCAGTGGGGAGAGGGAAGGAGGGAGGAGTAGTATAGGGGTAGGGAAGTAAGAGGTGCAAACTATTAGGTATAAAATGAGCTGCAAGGATCTACTGTACAACACAAGGAATACAGCAAATATTTTATAATAACTATAAATGGAGTATAACCTTTAACAACTGTGAATCAGTATGTTGTCCACCTGAAACTTACTGCTCACCTCATCGCTTGAGGAGTCCAGGTAGCTCTCTGGACAGTGGCTGTGCTCCCCGTCTCTGCTTCTTGCTCAGACCAAGTCTCAGCCCTGCACTGCTGTCCCTAGAGAATGAGTTAAGTGGTGGAATTATGTATGATATCTTTCCCCCTTTTCTTTTCTTTTTTTAAAAAATAATTTTTTTTATTGGAGTATAGTGCAAGAGTGTTCCCTTTTCTCCCCCCTTTTCAACATTTGCATTTTCTACAATGATGTTGATTTTAAATTTAAAAAGTCAAATTGGGGAAGGTATATTTGAAATTATGGCTGTTACTCTCCCAGGGGCACCGATGTGTACCCCTTCGGAGACACTCCCTGGGGCTGCGGCCAGGCTCTGGCCACCCGGAACGAGGCACCTAGGCCCGAGGTCAGTGACTTTATCTATGGATCTCACGGACTCAGCCCTTACTTCCCAAGGAATACACTTCCAAGGACACCGTGAAAGTCAAAGGAAAGACACAGGCTGTGGTTGATGGACATTTGCTTTTCAAGACCATTCCTCTTTCAAAACATGACGTCCTGAAATTAAAATTTCTCAGGCTGCAGACGGCACAAAATCAGGTGAATTCTCCCCAGCTGCCTGCAGGGCTGAGGGAGCAGAGGAGCCCCTTTCTGTGGACCTTTTGTCTCCCAGAGGTGGCAGCTGTCGCTCGCCTGGGCCTCGGCCTCGGGATTCACTAGCGGTGTGGAGGCCGGGAAGGGGAAAAGGAGCTGAGAAGGCAGTGAAAGAGAGAGGAGCACACGCTTGCCCCGCCAGCCTCTTCTCCACACAGCAGACAGTCCTCCTGAGATGCACGTCAGGTCCAAGCCCTCCATATCTTGCCATTCCACCCAGAGTAGAAGCTGCAGGCCTGTGGGGCCCGCCCACGATCTCACCTGTCTGCTCTCCCTTCGTCACTGCGCTCCTGGCCCACAGGCCCCCTGCTGCTGCCAACCCAAACCCTAACCCACCTTCCTGGGTCATTCTCTCACTTGCTGCAGGTCATAGCTCACAGGACATCTCACTGAGGCCTTCTCTGCCCCCATTTAAGACTGAGACCCTCAAAACACCCAGACCCCATTTCCTGCTTTACTTCTCGTCACAGCAATCATAACCGTTAGACAATTTTCTCTCCCCCCGTGGAATGCAAACTCCTCGACGGCAGGCATTTTTGTCTGTCTTGTTTCCTGCTGTATCCCCCCTGTGAATGGCACAGAGCAAGTGTCCAGCATGTACTTACTGAAAAAAGGAATCATCAAATCCAGGCTGGATGAAGAGGAACATGCAGCCAGAGGAGCTGCCTTACAGTGAGAAAGTGAGAGGTCTCGTCAGGCAGAGACCGAGGCGGGGAGCTGGAGGATGGCAGGGCAGGACTGCCATCCAAGCTGCATCCCACTGGGGTGTTGCCTTGGGGGAGGGGCTGAAGTGGAGAGGAGGGTGTGACAGACGCCTCTGCAGGGCAGCAGTGCCAGCTGCTTCGCAGGGTCTCTGAGGTGAGGGTGGGCAGCCCATGCTGCCCAAGCCGACGGGACACACCTGTGCATCCAAGTCAACCCTTCCACACTCTGTTCTTTCCAAACCTCCCACCACCTCTCCCTCCGCATCTGCAACTGCTGGCCTTGCCTCTACTTCCTTGAAAACACAGGAGCCAAGACCTTACCTTCCCACCATAACTACAAACCTGATGATACCTGCCCATTGCTACCCTTTCTCCTGGAGCAATGCAGGAGGTGCCCCCCACCCCAACCCATCCATCCCGTAACACTCCCAGGTCAAGGCCCCCCTGGTGGTAGAGGTGTTGTTTCTGGGCCAAGTTCCCCCTGCTTGGGGATTAGGGGACCAGTGCCCACCTCCTAGGGGCACCTAGGTGCCCCATAAGTGTCTGATGATGGACCTGGGAAAAAACAGCCTGGGAGCCTGTGGGGTGAACAGGAGGGGCATGGAGAGAATGGACCTCTGCGGGTGAGGCCAGGACTGGAGCTTGGGAAAGAGCCTCACGTTTAATTGTGCTGCAGCCCCGAGTGTGGCCACGGGGGCCTGAGGCACACCAGAGCGAGCAGAACCACGACCTCAGGCTGCAGGCAGGCACCAAGGAAAGGGGGCGGCGGGGGAATCCCATTATGGGACGGGAGGGAGAGGGGTGAGGAGTTGGTGGTAACAGGTATGCACTGCCTCTGGGGGAGGGTGACAGCAACCAGACCCGAAACACTCTTGACCTGACTTTATGTAAACAGAATACCAACTACAGCCATTGACAAAGAACTCAGTTCTTAGGACTAATGACCAAGCAAAAGAAGTACTGTGGTTATCTCAAACCAAATGTCAGTTTACTTCCTTGGTTATGTTCCATTACAGTAATAAACTCTCTTCATAAGTATGCAGCCTCTATAATCTTTTCCCTTCTAACAAATATGGCAGTCTGATAACAAACTGGAAAAACAAACCAAAAAGAAATGAGGCCACATGAAGCAGGAGCAATGGCAGGGGAATCAGGGGAGGGAGCCTGTCTCACAGGAGGGTCTCTGGTTTGTGGACAATGGCCTCTGTGGACAGTGGCTGTGGAGTGGAGGGAATGAGAGAGCCCAGCTCAAGTCGCAGGATGGGAGAGGCTGGGATGTTGCCAGGGGAGTCGGGGTGGAGCCTCATGTGGTTTCACTCCCTGGTGTGAATCAGCTGGTGCTTGACCAACTTTGACCGCTGGCTGAAGGCTTTCCCACAAGCCGTGCAGTCATAGGGCTTCACCCCAGTGTGAATCCTCTGGTGCTGGATGAGGACCGAGCGCTGGCTGAAAGACTTCCCACACTCACTGCACTGATAGGGCCTCTCGCCAGTGTGGATGATCTGATGCTGAATGAGGTGCGAGCTCTGGCTGAAGCCCTTCCCACACTCGATGCACGCGTAGGGCTTCTCTCCAGTGTGGACTTTCTGGTGGTGGATGAGGTTCGAGCTCCGGTTGAAGGCTTTGCCGCACTGGTTACACTCGTGGGGTTTCAACCCGTTATGGATCCTCTGATGCTGAATGAGAGTTGAGCTCTGGCTGAAGGTTTTCCCACACTCGGTACATTCATAGGGCTTCTCTCCAGTGTGAACTCGCTGGTGCAGGATGAGGTTGGAGCTGCGACCGAAGGTCTTCCCGCACTCGCGACACTCATAGGGCTTGTCACCCGTGTGCACACCCTGGTGCTGGATGAGCGCAGAGCTGTGGCTGAAGGCCTTCCCGCAGATGCTGCACTCATACGGCTTCTCTCCCGTGTGGATGATCTGGTGCTTTCTGAGCACTGAGCTGTAGCTGAAGGCCTTCCCACACACACCGCACACGTGAGGCTTCTCTCCAGTGTGGATTCTCCGGTGCTGGATGAGGCTGGAGCTCTGGCTGAAGGCCTTCCCGCAGTCACTGCACTTGTAGGGCTTCTCCCCCGTGTGGACCCTGTGATGCTTAATGAGGTTGGACACCCGGCTGAAGGGTTTGCCGCACTCGCTACACGCGTAAGGCCTCTCCCCGGTGTGGACCCTCTGGTGCTTCCTCAGGTGTGAGCTCTGGCTGAAGGCCTTCCCGCACTCGTCACACTCGAAGGGCTTCTCCCCTGTGTGGACCCTCTGGTGTTTGATAAGGTTGGAGCTCCGCCTGAAGGCCTTCCCGCAGGCGTTGCACACGTATGGCTTCTCCCCGGAGTGGATTCTTTGATGCTGGATGAGGTTGGAGGTCCTCCTGAAGGCCTTCCCGCACTCACTGCATTCGTAGGGCTTCTCGCTCACATGGGACTTCTGGTGCTTTTTAAGACTGGAGCTCTGGCCGAAGGCCTTTCCACACTCAGTACACACATGCGGCTTCTCTCCGCGGTGGGTAAGCCGGTGCCTGAGGAGGTCTGAATGTGTGCTAAAGGGCCTTCCACACTCATTACATATGAAGGACTTCTGTCCAGTGTGCGCTGTCTGATGCTGAATAAGATCGGGGCCTCCTTGGAAGGTGTTCCCACACTCGTTGCATATGAACGGGCTTCTGGCTGTGTGAAGCCCCTCGCAGCTGATTAGGTCCACGCTGCGTGGGAAGCTCTGGCCATGCACGTCGTACGGATGTGGCCTCTCTTCTGCAGGGGCTCCCTGACGTGCCGCTGGGCTCGGGCTCAGACTGAAGCCTCTCTTGACGTTGTCAGACTCCACCTCTTTCTCTCCTGAGGAGCTCTTGAGAAGCACTTGCACTGGTGTGAAGTCCCCCTCCCAGCAGGGGGACTGCACCTGTCTCTCATCCTCAGGGGCCTCCCAGTCTCTTTTTAATGCACCATCACAGAGTTCTCCAAGCTCAGGCGTCTGGGAAACATCACTGGCATGGTTTTCTGATGTTTCTGCCTGTGATTCCAAATCCTCAGAAACTTCTTCCTTCTGAAGAAACTCCTTGCCCTCAGTCCTGGGGTCCCAATCTGAAATGACAAACAGGAAGTCACATGGAAGGAAACAGGGAAACACAGGCAAGTCTGGGAGCGTGGGACCCACGGTGGGTGGTGGTCCCAGGTCTCTCGAGGGAACTGTGAGGGGCTGGCAGAGCTGAGGGGACCAGGCTGCACAGCAACCGAAAACCAACCCTAACCTGACCCCCAGACCCCACATCTCAGGAAAGCACCTGCAGTCTCCCGACTAAGGCTGGCCAAAATCCTGGCCTGAGTCGAGGTAGCCCCTCGGCTGTCCTTCCCCTGACCCACAGCAGGTCATCAGCAGGTCCTGTTGGCTTTACCTCGGAGCGTGTCCCAAACCCAGGCACTCACCCTCCCACCTGTTCAAGGAAAACACAGCTCCCTGCACGTTGCATTGTTAGACATTCTACCTGCCTCCTGTTCCAGACGCACAAGCCTGGAGTCAGCTGCTTGGCCCAGCTCTCATTCTCTGGGCGCCCACCACTGGCTTCGCAGGTGTGGGTCTGGGCCCAGGCCAGGAGGTGCAGGGTCCGTTCCCTTCAAGGAAGCAGAACTGGCTCCGACTGCATGGTGATGACTCTGGAATGTCAGATTCCGTCCCATTTGACAGAGAAGCCTTCAGAGACTGTGCCCCATTCTGCCAAAGCAACCTGCACCTCTCGGAACCTGCACTGTGACTGCACTTCGTTAGCTGGTACCAGGGTTCAGCTGCTGCATACATCCTTCTATGACAGAGACGTGCACAAGGCTGCTTGTCACACCGGGAGGCACCCCCTTTTTCACACCTGAAGGACAAGGAAACTCTGCTCTACTGGATCTCTCTCTCTCGTTATAACTGAGACATCCAGGCCAAACCACCCTTTGCTCCTGCCTGGATGGGGAGCAGCTTACCTGGCCTCCCACCTTCCCCTCCCGCCCACAGCAGTCTGGTGACAAGAGCACTTGACAACCTCCCCCCTCTGCTCCTGCTTCTCCTGAGCAGGAAGGACCCGCCCACCTTGGGGTCTGCCCTCCCCGACGGTCCTCACGCTCCCTCCTTCCCTTCCCTTCTGCCGGTCTTGGCTCAGTCACCTCACAGGAGAGGACTTCTCTGACCACTGCCCCCAACAGGGCTCCGTGCCCCAGGGCTGGGGCCACCCAGTGGTGCTGAGTGGGTGGGTGAAGGACACCCCTCCCTACCCCCAGCCTCCTTGGGCCTGCTGCCCTCTGACCTGCCCCTCAGCTCAAGGTAACTGCCTCTCCCCACCTGGAACTTCAATCTACCACCACAGTAGCAGTCTGTCTCCCCCACCCCAACTGGAGGCTTCTGTTACCCTTGGATCTCAGTGCAGACCCAGCTTGGCCATACGCTCAGCCTGTTTGCCTACCACGCCCACGTGTCCGGTGGTGACAGTTCACGTTCCGGTCACCTGACCCACGGCCCAGCTGGAAGCCCCTGCATAGAGTCTCTGCCAGGACCCCCTCCTTGGAGCTCGGCCATGTGGCCAGCACACAGATGCAGGCACCGTGCTCCGCCTTCCTGCTGACCCTCAGGCAGGCCTGTCATCACTCGCTGCACGTGGGCTACTGTCTTCTCCCAGAGCCCCAGCCCCTGGGCACCTGTGGTAATGTCCACACGCCACTGGACTGACGGTGGTGGGGGGAGGCACAGTGAGGGCTGCAGGGACAGACAGGGAGGTCACTGGAGGAAGCAAGGGTCTGGATGGGATGACACAGGGCTCACTATGTCCCCCGCTGCACCCCATGACTGATCCGGGGGGCTCCGCCCTCTCCTGGTTGCGTGTGGGGAAGGGACGGACCTTTTCCATAAAGGGTCAGAGAGGGACCTTCTTGGGCTTTGTGGCTGCATGGTCTCTGTCACATGGTCTGCTTTGTTATAATCCTTAAAAATCCTTCAACGGTTCTTTGCTTGCAGGCCCCAAACGACTGGCTAGCTGGATCTGGCCTGTAGGCCATGGCTTGCTGAACCCTGATTGAGGTAAGGTCACTAGTGTGGCTCAGGAGGTGGTGGCAATAGGAACTGGTTTTTGAGTCAGAGCTACTGTCGACCTGGAAGAAGTTTACTGAGACAGGAAACAAGAGCGAGTGAGGTGAGGATGACGAGAGGGCATTTTTGATTTGCTAAACTGGATACAATTCTCCTCTGCAACATAAGAACTATTGGAAAAATAAAGAAAGTTCCTCTTTTGAAAGGAAATATAAAGTCATAGAAATATGGCTTCCCTTAAGAAAAATCTTAAAAAAAAAATTGGGTTTAATGGTGAAGGAAAAGATTTGAAAACAAATACACTTGTTTGCACTGTCCGTGCTGCCCCCGCAAGTGTGACACCAAATGGAGAAAAGGGTGAAGACTCTGAGCCCTTCCAGCACACAGCAAACCTGTTAGCTTTCCTGAGAGACAACACTAAAGACCTTTATGATTAGTTGTTTCCATGTTTGTGAAGAAGTACCCCCATCAAAGCCACGCCTGTGAGCGCCACGTGTGGCTGTGGCTGTTGAGGGGCAGAGCCGTGGCTCTCCAGTGCTCACCCTGCCGTCTGCCACACAGACCCCAGTGGCACCACAGCCTCGGGTGGGGGCTCCGTTAGTCTCCCATCTCCCACAGGGGCTCTGTTTTCATTTTACTTAATAGTTTGTTGAGGTGAAATTGATAAACATAAAATTAACTATTTGAAATGAGCAATTCAGTGGCATTTAGTGCATTTACAATGTTGTGTGATCAGCATCTTTATCTTGTCCCAAGACATTTCCATCATCCCAAAGCCCCTATGCACTAGTTTATCTCCGTATCTCCTGGCCCCCAGCTCCTGGTAACCACAAAGCTGCATTTTGTCTCCATGGATTTACCTACTCCTGACATCTTATATGAATGAACTCATATGATATGTGACTTTTGAGGCACACTGCAGCAGGTGTAAATAAGGGAGCTTCACTCCCTTTTTTGACTGAATAATATTCCATGGTGTAGTTAAAGCACATTTGGCTTATACATTCATCCACTGATGGATGTCTGGGCTGTTTACACCTCCTGGCTATTGTGAATAGTGCTATGAACACGATGTACATGTACTTGTTTGGGTATCTGCCTTGAATTCTTTGCACATATATCTAGCAGTGGAATTGCTGGGTCATATGGTAATGCTATGTTTAAACTTTCGAGGAACTGCCGAATTGTATTCCAGAGTGGCTGTACCATTTTACATTCCCATCAGCAATGTATGAGGGTTCCAGTATCTCCAAATCCTTGAAAGCACTCGTTAATTATTTACTTTATTATTACAGCCATCCTAGTGGGTGTGAAGTGGTAATCTTACTCGGGTTTTGATTTCGTTTCTCAAATCACTGATGAATTTGAGCATCTTTTTGTTTGCTAGTTGGTCATTTGTATATTTTCTTTGGAGAAATGTTTATTCAAGTCCCTTGCTCATTTAAAGAGTGGCTTGTTTGTCTTTTGTTGTTGAGTTGTAAGAGTCCTTTATATATTCTGGGTACTAGACCTTTACCAGATATACAATTTGCAAAGATTTTCTCACATTCTGTAGGACGTCATTTCACTTTTTTCATAATGTCCTTTCATGCCCCAAAGTCTTTTTTTTTTAATTTAAATTTATTTATTTATTTTTGGCTGCGTTGGGTCTTCGTTGCTGTGCGCAGGCTTTCTCTAGTTGCGGTGAGCGGGGCCTTCTCTTGTGCAGCATGGGCTCTAGGCACACAGGCTTCAGTAGTTGTGGCTCCCGGGCTCTAGAGCGCAGGCTCAGTAGTTGTGGCACACGGGCTTAGTTGCTCCGTGGCATGTGGGATCTTCCCGACCAGGGCTCGAACCCATGTCCCCTGCATTGACAGGTGGATTCTTAACCACTGAGCCACCAGGGAAGCCCCCAAAGTCTTTAATTTTGATGAAGTCCAATTTACCTTTTTCTTTTGTTGTTCATGCTTTTGGTGTTGTATCTAAGAATCTACTGCCAAACCCAACGTTATGAAAACGTAATGTTTTCTTCTAACAGTTTTATGACTTCAGTTCTTGAATTTGGTAGTTGGATGATTCTGAGTTAATTTTTGCATATGGCATGAGGTAGGGGGCCAAGTTCACTCTTCTGCACATGGAAATCCACTTGTCCCAGCACCATTTAACAGAGTTCTCTCTCTTCACTGAATGGTCTTCACACACTGGTTGAAAATCAATTGGCCTCAGATGTATGGGCTTATTTCTAGACTCTCAATTCTATTGCATTGTTCTGTATGCTTATCCTATGTCAGTACCAAACTGTTTTGATTACTGCAGCTTTGTAGTAAGTTTTGAAACTGGGAAAAATGAGTTCTCTGACTTTGTTTTTTCAAGCTTGTTTTGGTTATTTGGGGTCCCTTGAATTCCATATTAATTTGAGGACTGACTTTTTCATTTCTGAAAAAAGGCAGTTGGAATTTTGACAGGGATTGTATTGAATCTGTAGGTTGCTCTGGATAGCACTGACATCATAACACTATTAAGACCAATCCATAGACAGGGCATGTCTTTTCAATTATTTAGGTATCCTTTCTTTCTTTTTTTAAAAACATAAATTTATTTATTTATTTATTTATTTATTTATTTATTTATTTACAGCTGCATTGGGTCTTCGTTGCTGTGCACGGGCTTTCTTGAGTTGTGGCGAGCGGGGACTTCTCTTCGTTGCAGTGCATGGGGTTCTCATTGCGGTGGCTTCTCTTGTTGCGGAGCACGGGCTCTAGGCATGCAGGCTTCAGTAGTTGTGGCACGTGGGCTCAGTAGTTGTGGCTCGCGGGTTCTAGAGCACAGGCTCAGTAGTAGTGGCAAATGGGCTTCGTTGCTCTGTGGCATGTGGGATCTTCCTGGACTAGGGCTCGAACCCATGTCCCCTGCATTGGCAGGCGGATTCTTAACCACTGTGCCACCAGGGAAGTCCCTCAGTTTAATTTTTGTAGTGTACCATTTTCTTTTTTATTCCTTTTGTGTATATTTTAAAGATATTTTCTTAGTGGTATCATGGGGATTATATTTAATATCTTAACATCCTAAAACAATCTGGTTTGGTTTCCCACCCCCTTCAGCTGTTTTGGTCCCCTGCCCCCAGCTTTATTGAAATATAATTGCCATATAACATCATGTAAATTTAAGGTGTACAATGGGATGAATTGATACACATATATATGCAAAATGATGACCACCATAGGGTTAGTTAACACATCCGTCACCTCACAGTTACTATTTTTTGTGTATGTGTGTGTGGTGAGAACTTTTAAGATCTACTCTCTTAGCAATTGCCAAGTATACATTATTAACTATAGTCACCATGCTGTACATTAAATCCCCAGAATACAGCCATTGAGTTTGAACTGTTACCAACTTAGCCACAACAGCATACAAAAACTCTGCTCCTATACAGATATGTTCCCACCTTTATGAGGTTGCTGTCACAAATGTATCTTTATGTGCTGTATGTTCAATAGTATAGGTTTATGATTATTTTTATGCATTTGTCTTTTAAATCATATAGGAAATAAAAAGTGGGTTTATAAACCAAAAATACAATACTAGCTTTTACCCTTACCTATGTGGTTAATTTTACCAGAGTTCTTTAGTTCTTTGTATGGCTTTGAGTTCCTGTCTAATATCCTTTTATCTTAATGGGTAAGAACCCCTCTGACACTTCTTCTTCTTCTTTTTTTAAAATATTTGGCTGCATCAGGTCTTAGTTGTGGCACATGGGATCTTTCACTGTGGCATGTGGGCTTCTCTGTAGTTGGGGTGTGCAGGCTCCAGAGCAAGTGGACCCAGTAGTTGCAGTGCGTGGGCTCTCTAGTTGTGGCGCGTGGGCTCCAGAGCATGTGGGCTTAGTTGCCCCACAGCATGTGGGATCTTAGTTCCCCAACCAGGGATTGAATGCATATTCTGTGCACTGGAAGGTGGATTCTTAACCACTAGACCACCAGCGAAGTCCCTCTCTCTGACACTTCCTACAGAGCAGGTCTATTGGTAATAAACATCCTCAGCTTTTATCTGAGAATATCTTAACTTTGCCTTCACTCTGAAAGGTAATTTTACCAGATGTAGAATTCTTAGTTGGCAGTTTCATTCTCCCAGCAGTTTAAATATGTCATCCCACTACTTTCCAACCTCCAAGGGTTCTGATGAGAAACTGCCTGTTAATTTTATTGAGGATCACTTATACAAGACGGGTTGCTTCTTTCTTGTTGTCTTCAAGATTCAGTCTTTCGACAATTTGATTATAATGAGTCTTGGTGTGGATCTCTTTGAATCTATCCTAGTCAGAGTTTGCTGAGCTTTTTGGATGTGTAGGTTCATGTCTTTCATGAAATTTAAGATGTTTTGGCCACTATTCAAATATTCTTTCTGCCCCTTTCTCTCTCTCCCTTCTTTCTTGGCCTCCCATATGTGTGTTGGTTCCCTTGATGGTATCCCACAAGTCTGTTAGGCTCTGTTCACTTTTCTTCAACCTTTTTTCTTCCTGCTCCTCAGACTGGATAACTTCAATTGTCTGTCTTCAAGTTCACCGATTCTATTGCCTGCTCAAATCTGCTGTTGAAACCCTCCAGCAAACTCTTCATTTCAGTTATTATAATTCTCACATCTAGGACTTCATTTTTTTAAATTTTTGGCTGCACCACATGGCATGTGGGAGACCAGGGATTGGACCCATGCCCCCTGCAGTGGAAGCATGGAGTCTTAACCACTGGACCACCAGGGAAGTTCCAGCTCTAGGACTTATACTCTGTTTCTTTTTATAATAAATAAAATATAAATTGTATATTTATAATTATCTCTACTGATTTTCTCATTTTGTTCATACATGGTTTTTAGTTCTTTGCCCATGGTTTCTTTCAGATCTTTGAGTACATTTAAGACAGCTGATTTAGTCTGTCAAGTATCTGTGCTTTTTCAGGGACACTTCTGCCAATTAATTTTTTTCCCTTGAATGGGCCAGCCATATTTTCCTGCTTGTTTGTATTCTTTATGATTTTTTGTTAAAAACTGGACATTTGAATATTTACTGTGATAACTCTGTAAATCAGTTTCTCCTGCCTCCAGGGTTTGCTATTCTTAATTGTTGGAGGCTCCAGTCATCTGTTCTTTTAGTCACTTTCCAAACTACTTTTGCAAAGACTGCATTCCTTGTCATGTGTGGTCACCAAGGTCTCTGTTTCTTTAGCTTGTGTACAGCTACTGTTTGAATGGAGAGTTCCTTGAACACTAACAGTAAAATAAAAATAATACACCTCTCCCAGCCTTTGTGTGTTGGCTCTCCTGGGACACTAACACTATTACTCTGCTGTGGCTTCCTGCTTTCATTAATCTTGGAGATCAGCTACAGGTTATGCTACAATCTTCATAGACCTTTTCTTTCTTTCTTTCTTTTTTTTTTTGTTTTTCATAGGTCTTTTCTGAGTATATATCCTATCCTGGGCAGGTACGTGACTTTCTAAATTCCCTGATATACAAGGGTGCTTTTGAAGCCCTCATTTCTCCAACTTTCCCTCCTAGGCTTTAGGAGGTCAACTATACTGTTAACTGATGTCCCAAGTGGCTGTGGGATTTTAGTTCACCTTTCAGTGTTTTTGAGCCCACCACTTTTCTGCTGAGTATGTTCTGAGTTAGGCAACACAGGGACAAACACTTTGCATCGATTCTTTATCCAACCTCACACAGGTGAGAACAAAGAAAATAATTTCTGAATAAGTTATGCTCTGCTCCTTCAGGAACCAGGGACCAGGTCCCACACTAGGAACACAGGCTGCTCACTTTTAATACGCTGCTGAACCAGGGAGAGTGTGTAAAGCTTTCCATCTTAAGTTGCCTTTTTCTTGACTCAGCATTTGCTTGGTTGTGTAAACCTGTTTTCTAGATTTCTGACAAAGTTGGTCCTGATAGCTTCTACTTGTTTCTTTTTTTAAATAGTTTATGTGAAGAAAGGGGTGTTTGGAGCTGCCTACTCCACCATTTTGCTCTATAGCAAAATGGCTTTTAAAACATGAGCTACCATCAATCTGTTTTTTTCCTGGAGCAAGAGTCCTGGCCTAACTCACCATTCTCTGCCTGGTATACCCCTGGCCATCTGGCAGCAGGCTTTGTCCCTCAGGGCCACTTCTTTGGCTCCATCATGTTTTTCATCCTCTATCCATCTCCTCCCTCCAACACACCTAGGACTGCCTTGCGCCATCTCTGTCCTTAGCCCAACCTTCCCTGGCCACACAGTGTCTGAACAGCGTACTCTGCTCAGATGTCCTGAGTATGATAAAAGGTCCCACGTAGTTAAGAGTGTCTTCTTGTAAAACAGCCACCATCAGATCCCAGTAAGGAAAGCTAACAATGAGTAACCATCCTGATCACTGCTGAGAGGTCCACAGAAGAGAAGAATTAGTGAGTGGTGTGCAGGAAGGACTCTCTGGTATCTGACGGGGATGGGAGCAGCTGGGCAGTGTGAATGGAACGGGGCCAAGGCTTGGATTAGGGCAGAGATCTGAGGGCACGGACTACCACCAGCCTGGTGAGTAAGTTAGGCAGGGCTCAGCTGGTGACCATCATGTCACACCCCTCTATGTCAGGTGAGGAAAGCAGTGTCCCACTCAGGGCACCAGGGCAGCCAGGTGCCAGGCCAATTTCCTCTCTTGGCCCCTTGACCTCCAGCCTTAGCCCCTCAAGTCCACAAGGTACTCTGCCCCTAACGGTGACACACACACCTCCTGAGGTAAGTGCAGGGTGATGTAGACAAAGTCTCCTCAGAACAAGGGCATCAGTGGGGAACTCACACCCAGTACCTGGCTGCTGATGGTGAGGGGGGGTGGCTTCTGGCTCAGCGTCACCACAGCAGAGGGGACCATGAAGTGCAGATCCAGGGTGGGTCACAGCGGGAGCATCACTCACACAGGCCTGTGCTCTGGGGGTCCAAGGAGATGGTCCAGGAACTGAGGGCTCCATTTCTGCCTCTTCAGGGCGTACTCTGAGGCTGGGCATGGCTGGGACCTGGAGACCAGCAAGGACACAGGTGAGTGTGCAGAGGGGCTAACTCCAGGGGTTCACCCACCCACCAGGCAGGGGTCACTTCCTTCACCCCTGCAGCCTGAGACCTCTGGAAGGCCTGGTGATTGGTGCCACATTCCCTGATCTTGGAACCAAGGGAAGGGTCAGCCAGCCACGGGGACACAGACTCACAAGCCAGGGCCACAGGTGGGAAATGGCGAGATGCTGACCACAGAGCAAGGTGAGCACACAGTGCCTTGTTGGCACCACCTGGAAGGGCCCAAGCTTTCCCTGATAAGAGGAAAGCAGCTCCCATGGAGCCTGCGCCTGCTGTGGTGGGCTTGTTCCTGACACAATGCCCTGAAGGTGGACCACCAGACCCACTCACGGGGGAGCAGCAACTCCAAAGGTTGGGCGGCCAGGGGTAGCCTGAGCTGCAGACATGCACAAAGTCATCACAGTGCCAGCCTATTGGTCAGCCCTGAGTTGTGTCCCCCTGGCAGCATCCAGAGTGGGTGTCCCCATCCCCAACCTCCTGGGTTGTCCTCCCACTGCACCAGTGGTTCCCTCCCAGACTCCTCCTTATCTCCCTCTTTACGTTGGTGCTCCAGGGTTCACTTCTGCATCTATACCAACTTCCTTGGTTAATCTATCCAGTCCTGAGGCATCAACATCCTTTATCCTGTGAAGAGTCTCAAACCTGGGCTCATCTCCAGGTTTAAGTGGTCTCTCTGAGCAAGGAACAGGACATTCCCACCCAGACACATGACGGGTCCCCCACGTGGACCAAGTTACTGATTTCCTCCACCCCTCCCACTGCCCTGTCTCTGAGCAGATGCACCATGCCCTGCCCAGCAGCCCATCTGGGAGTGAGGCAACATCCCTTGGCCCCTTATTCATATTGTACCATGAGCAGGTACCAGTGACCCGTCTGCCCTTCAGGGGTGGAGAAGATGAGGCAGAAGCCCATTGCAGACACTGCCTGCCAACCCTTGGACTCAATTTCTCTTCTTGGGACACATGCTTTCAGTGTTTCCAAAACACCCACTATATGCCAGCATCTATTCTGGGAACAATGTGACCATCACCCTCATGGGTTTCAGTGGGGAGACAGATAATAGCAAATGCATCAGTGAGATGGGCAAGTGCTCTGGGCACAGGTAGCAGAGAAGGGGTGGAGCCTGGGGCAGGCGGGCATTTAACCAGGCCCAGAGAAGAGAGGGTTTAGGCCATGCCTGGCTGGAAAGGTAGAAGGCGGCAAGGGTGAGATGGGGCAGAGATGTGAACAGAGCTCAGAGACAGTTGCTGGGGGACAGACTATAAGAGGTCTTGACTGCCTGATGAAAGTGAGGCACCAGCCACATTTCTACATTGGGAGACAGAACTAATGAAACATCTTAGGAAGATTCACCTGGCGCAGGCACTCAGAGGGATGGTGCATAAGATTCAAAGCAGGGAAAGCACTGACTCAAGGCACTCTCCATGTAGCAGCAGACAGAGAAGATGCTGCTTCCAAGGGGCGAACCTTCACTTTCTTCCAAGGAGAGAGTCAATCATTTGTAACATTTATTCAGTTCATTTTATTTTAAAATCTTGAAGTTATCATCAGTTTCTGAATAGGGGCACAGTCATATGGCTCAAAATTCAAAAGGTTAAAGAGGACTTAAGGTGAAACATCTCCCAGCCAGCCACACTACTCCTTCCCAGTTTCCAACGTGTCCTTCCTGATTACTCTAAGCTTACACAAACAAATATGTGTATTTTTTCTTTGCCTTTTTATTATAAATTGTACCAAACTAAGCTCATTTTAAAATAAATTTATTTATTTATTTATTTAGGGCTGAGTTGGATCTTTGTTGCTGCACGCGTGCTTTCTCTCGTTGCAGTGAGCAGGGGCAACTCTTTGTTGTGGTGTGTGGGCTTCTCATTGCAGTGGTTTCTCTTGTTGCGGAGCGTGGGCTCTAGGCACGCTGGCTTCAGTAGTTGTGGCTCGCGGGCTCTAGAGCGCAGGCTCAGTAGTTGTGGCGCACGGGCTTCGTTGCTCCGCGGCATGTGGGCTCTTCCCAGACCAGGGGTCGAACCCATGTCCCCTGCATTGGCAGGCGGATCCTTAACCACTGCGCCACCCGGGAAGCCCCGAAAACTAAGCTCATTTTACATTTTGTTTTTCTCACTTCAGTGTTTGTGGGATCTTGCCCAGGAGGACATAGACTGAATCAGTGGTAGCAGATTGCTCCTCCTCACCCATGTCCACATCCTATCCCTAGAACCTACACTACACAGCGAAAGAGATTTTGCAGAGGAAATTAAGTTTACGGGCCTGGATTATCCTTGTGGACCCAATCTAATCACATGAGCCGTTGCTGACTCAGATGCACGGGTCATATGCAAGGAGTGGGGCCTCCAAGAGCTAAGAACAGTCAGCAAGGAAAAAGCAACCTCAGGAATTGGAGTCTACCAGTGAGCTTGGAAGCTGATTCTCCTGGCTAAGGCCTCAACCTGGTGCTAAGCAAAGATACAACTGTGAAGACCAGCAGCCACTTGTCCATAGCAGGCATCCACGGGACGGGCATGACCCAGCCTCAGTCCCACTCCCCTGGGGGAGAATAAATTCCTCCCCATCCCTAGAGCCCGTTCTCCACCTGGAGGGCGAATCCACCACCGACTGGGCCTCCAGGCAGGACACCTGGCGCCAAGCGACAACTCCATTCATTTCTCACCCGGCTCCGTACAGTTCCGACGTTCGCACCAATTCCTGAGGCCCTTCCTCCGCCCCAACCCCGCGCGTCAGGACACTATTCGCGCACACTTGCCCGTCGCACTGTAGCAGCCTCGCCACGCGGTCCCGCAGCCCGGCTCCAGGTCAGGGGTTGCTCGGCTCCGCCGCGCACTCTCTGCAGGGCGCCCCTCGCACGCCCTCCCGGGAGGGGCCCTCGAAGGCTGTGACCCGCCCACGCCCCTTTACGGCCCCCCCGCACACCGAGCCTAGGCCTCCCGGGGCCGGCACCCACCGCGGGGGCATCGGAGTCACGAGGGAGCGCGGTCAGCAACGCCGAAGCGCCACCGCGCCAATCGCCAACTCCGGGAGTCGCTCCGGGATGAGGACAAGGCTGCGGGACCCAGGCCACTCGGCCCTTAGGCGGACCCCGGAAGTCCCGCCTCGACTTCCGGCTCGCGGACCCGCCCAGCCCAGCCCAGTGTGGCCGCTCTAGGCCGCGGGAGGACGAGCGACTCGGTGGATCCATACTTGACCCCCGCGAGGTGCCAGGAGCCGCCGGGAGCCCCGCGATCAGAGTCGGTTCGTGCAACTAACCAGGTGGCAACTACCTAAAAAAAGACAAGCGATTATAAATGCAGGGAGAACCAGGGACTTAGATACACAGGTACCTAGAATCGGAACAGGTTTTGCTTGATAAAAACATGATGATGCACGTGGAAGAAACTGAATCCCTCAATCAGTAAATGATTCGACAGATAGATGGAAAAACTCAAATTCCTTAAGTAGATAATATACATTTCGTGGGACTGTCCATGGAACATTTACAAAAATTGATTATACAGTTAGACATAAAGAATACAAATATTTTGAAGTATGCATTTTAAACTACCAAAATTAGGATAGAAATACATAATAAAAAGTTGACTCCCAAAACTCTTTAACTATTGGAGTTTACGAAACACTGTCTACATAACCTTTGAATCAAAAATGATACTAGCAGGAAAATTACAGACTATTTATAAGGCAGTGAAAAGCAAAACACTTCATTCTCACACCTACGGAACCCAGTGTAAAGTGTAAAATATATAATATCCACTGAATATTTTCAGAGAAAAATATATATGACTATATCGCCTTAAATACTTTTTCTTTATGAAAGAAGACAAAAGCATTTGTCCTTGAGAAGTTAGAAAAAGGAACATTTCTCCGAACCAGCAATAACCAATCAGATAATGTAACAAAAATGAAATGTCTTGGGACTTCCCTGGCGGTCCAGTGGTTAAGACTCCGTGCTCCCAATGCAGGGGGCCCGGCTTCGACCCCTGGTCAGGGAACTAGATCCCGCATGCCGCAACTAAAAAAAGATCCCGAGTGCCGCAACTAAGACCCAGTGCAGTCAAATAAACAAATATTTAAAAAAATGAAATATCTTCCACAATAGCAACAAAAACTATGAAATACTGGCGAATTAACAAAGAGCACTCAAGACACAACAAAGAGCTCAGGGTCAGACTTTGTACAGATGGAATTTAATAGATGGTAAAAGTTGCACCACCATAAATGGCAAAAGGATGGGTTGTTTAGCATAAGGTGTTGAGAAAATGACTTCATGCAATGGAGAAAAACAAAACCAGACCCCTATCTAACAACACAAACAGTGGTAGTCTCCTAAATGAACTAAAGACCTAAAAATGGACAGTAAAGAAATGAGGTTAGCAGAAAAATACACAGGAAATATTTTTGAAACCCTGGGATGGAAGGGATGCTCTGCTGATTAGCCGTCAGAGAAATGCAAATTAAACGACAATGAGATACTGCTTCACACTGCTGGGCTGGAAGAGCTAGGAGCCTAGGTAATGCCGGGGTTGGCACTTGAGGTTCAAATATTTTTCTCTCAAGTAAAGTCACAAGTTTGTATGGCAGGTTCCCCTATGCAGTGATCAGGGACCGGGGTTCCTTGGCTGAGGATTTTCCGCTTGCTGACTTGGAGGGGAAGAGGAGAACAGATAATAGGGATAAGGAGCTGCTTCTCCCAGTCTTCCCACGTGGTCACCTGCTGCAGCAGGATGCAGCCCTTGCCAAGAGGACAACCCAAGTCCCATCCAGTCCCTGATGCAGCTCAGGTGAGTCCCTCTGTACAAGGTGCAGCCTCTCCACCAGGTCCTATAACTAAAGGGCAAGTTGCCTGTCCCCTGACACCCAAGTTGCAGTGTGGAGAAAGAGGAGGATGGGAAACACAGCAGTGTCCAAACTATACTGACTGGGTCGGAGGAAAAGTCTGATGTGGGGTTGCTGTGCACACTGTGTAGATATTTTATTTTTTAATATTTATTTATTTATTTTTAAAAATCTTCTGGCCACGCTGTGGCATGTGGGATCTTATTCCCCAACCAGGGATCGACCCTGAACCCCCTGCATTGGAATCGCGGAGTCTTAACCACTGGACTGCCAGGGAAGTCCCTGTAGATATATATATATATTTTTTTAAAAAATAAATTTATTTATCTTATTTACTTACTTTTGTCTGCATTGGGTGTTCGTTGCTGTGCGCGGGCTTTCTCTAGTTGCGGCGAGCGGGGGCTACTCTTCGTTGTGGTGCTCGGGCTTCTCATTGCGGTGGCTTCTCTTGTGGAACAAGGGCTCTAGGCACACAGGCTTCAGTAGTTTTGGCACATGGGCTGAGTAGTTGGGGTTTGCGGGCTCTAGAGCACAGGCTCAGTAGTTGTGGCGCATGGGCTTAGTTGCTCCGCGGCATGTGGGCTCTTCCCAGACAAGGGCTCGAACCCATGTCCCCTGCATTGGCAGGCAGATTCTTAACCACTGCACCACCAGGGAAGTCCCTGGTACATATTTTAAATGCAATGATTTCACACGTGTAAGTGACTTTAGCCATCATCTCTGTGCGGGGTGTGCAGAGTCCCCTGTGGGCAACTCCACATGAGTGCTGGAGCCCCTCTCCCTGGCAGGGAGGAGCTCCAGGACAGCACCCGGTACCCAGACTCAGCTCCAGGAGGAGCTCTATGGGCCCTGGGCCTCATCAGGTCTGACTTGGCCCTCCGGGGGCCTTCCTTGTCCATGACCCATCCTCTTGCCCACCTGAGGAGGGAGGTGATAGGCTGCCCTGGCTGGGACTGTCCAGATTTACAGGGGCCTCCTCATTGACAGTTGGAAGCCTGGGTCAGCTTCTTGTCTGCATACTTCCATTTAGTTCCACATGCAAAGGCCCCATCTAGTCACGGGTTAAAGCCCGAGGTCCCTTGTCTTTTATTTATTGCCCTCTATATGCTTGCCCTCCTCCTCTCTCTCTCCAGCTCAAGGTACCTTGAGGCCACCTGCAATGCCAGGCCTGCTTACCAGACTTGGTCAGCACAAATCACAGGCCATAGGCAGAGGGAAACTCCCCTTGTCCATCTCTGCTCTCCTCCACCTGTGCCTCCATCTACCTTCCTGCAGCCTGAGCATCTCTAGGAGGGCTCTGTTGAAAGTGGCAAGAAGTAACCAACCCTTGCCAACATTCCAAACAATTCTGAATCAATTTCTCTAGGGTTATAGTTTTAGTCACACGTTGTCTACTTCTAATACATCATAAGCAAGGGTCATACCAAATACCTTTCCATGCATAGCAAGGGTCACCAGCTTTCCAAATGTAACACCTCTGCCCTCACTGCCTGATCATTAAGCCAACTGCACAAGTAGTAGGTTCTGTTTCAGCACCTACCTACTGCCAGGTATCAAGTACTGGATTAGTTAGAATAAAGCTCAGCTGATGTAAAGAGGCTCAAAACTAACATTGGCTTCAGTGAGGCAGAGGGCTCCTGTCTCCTGTGATAGACCGCATGGCTGTGGTGGCCGTCCTCATGAAGATGGAGGGGCACAGGTCCCTTCTACCCGAGGGCTCCACCCTGCCCAGAGCTCAGTCACCATTTCAGCCAGTGGGAACAGGACAAGGTGACACCTTGAAGACGCACGTATCCCTTCTGCCTGTGACCCACATGCCACATCTCACAGCATCGCAACTTGGAAACATCACCTTTGCTTGGATGGGCAAGTGTCAGGTAAAATTTCATGCCTGAAAAGGACAGGGAGAATGCAGAGACAGTCAGGAAGAACAGCAGGCTCTGCATGTCCACCACAGGGGAAAATAACACAGTCAACACAAAACCAGGCAGCAACATCAGAAAACTAAGGAGAAAAACACTGATAGATGTCCAAGACAAAAACCCACCATAATGTGCCCAGTGAAAAGCACGTTTGAATAGAATATGGCTGATCATTGGTTCCCAGGCTCTGCCCAAACCCCTTCTCCAGTGGGCCTCAGGTTCTGGTCATGGGTGGGGTGTAGGCTGGTGGTTAGAAAGTCACCACCTTAGGAGCACTGGCTGTCCCTCTCAGTGTCAGCACATCTACCTTTGTTTTTCTGTGACAGTTCAGATTGGTTGAATAGTAGTGTTTTTCATCAACCTTGCAAAAAAATCATTTAATTCTAGACTAATTCATGAGATGGTGGTGTTTTTACTGTAATACATAATAGACCACTAAGAAATGTATTGAGAAGAAGTTATTTAATAAATTTAGAAGGAAAAGAAAGGGGGAAAAAACTGAATATAAGAATGGGCCATAAAAACTACCCAAAATTGCTTTTCACAAGACAAACTATATAGTGAAGCCTGAAAATTTCTGTTAAATGGTTGATTGCTAAAAAACAAAAACAAAACATAAAACTAGATAAAAGCATAAAATGAAGAAATCAAAACTAGTTGTTATGGACTGAATGTTTGTGTCCTCCTTACATTCATATGTTGAAGCCTAACTTCCCAAAGTGATGTTATCTGGAGGAGGGACCTCTGGGAGGTAATTAGGTTTAGATGAGGTCATGTGGGCGGGGCCATTGACAAAACTAATGTCCTTATAAGAAGAGGAAGAGACCAGAGTATGTGAGCTCGAGGGTGCTCTCTGGCCTGTTCCCCCCACCTTCCCAACCCCCACCCCATGTGAAGACAGTAAGAAGGTGTCAGATTGCAAACCAGGAAAAGAGCCTTCACCAGGGAACTGAATTGCCCACCACCTTAATCTTGGACTTCCCGGTCAAAAATTCCTATTTTTTAAGCCAACTAGTCAATAGTGTCATGATACGATAGCCCAAGCTGACTCATAAAGATTTTTGTGCCGAGGAGTGCTGAGTAACAAATGTCTAAAAATGTGGAAGTGGCCTTGGAACTGGGTGGTGGGTCAAGGCTGGGAGTCCTGAGGTGCAAGCAAGGAATGTGGATGTAAACGGCAGCTCTGGGGAGAACACAGAAAGAAAAGAGGAGAGCTATAGAGAGAGGTCCCGTCTTCTTGGAGAATACATAAGTAATCATGTATAGAATGTCGGTAGAAATATGGACAGTAGAGGCCATTCTGGTGCGGCTTCAACTGAAAAAGAGGAACATGTTATCGGAAATTTGAAGAAAGGTGACCATGGTTATAAAGTGGCAAAGAACTTGGCTGAATTGTGTTTGTGGGAAGTAGAACTTGAGCAATAAAACTGGATTTTTAGCCGAGGAGATTTTTTTTTTTAATACTTATTTATTTGGCTGCACTGGGTCTTAGTTGCGGCACACGGGATCTTTAGTAGCGGCATGTGGGCTCTTAGATGTGGCATGTGGGATCTAGTTCCCTGACCAGGGATCAAACCTGGGCCCCCTGCTTTGGGAGTGTGGAGTCTTAACCACTGGACCACCAGGGAAGTCCCTAGCTGAGATGATTTCTAAGCAAAGTGTTGAAGGAGTGACTCTTAGAGTAAAATGTGAGAGGAGTGAAGTGAATTGAAGAGGCATTGTTAAGCAAAAAGGAACTAGAATGTAAAGATTTGGAAAATTCTCAGCCTGTCCATATTGCAAAAAATGAGAAAGTACGTTTGGAAGAGGACACCACGGATGTGGCTAGGTTATTACTCAGTAAAGAGATTATGGGATTATATGAGCAGAAACACTTCTGAGCTCCCGCAGGTCTGAACCATAGAGCTATTTGGCTATGACGTGCACTTTTCTGCAAGACATGGGAAGAATGGTCATAAAGGCGATTCAGGTATCATCAGGGCCACCTTCTCAGTTTCAAAGGGGGAGCCCATCACCACGGTTCCAACAGGCCAAATAGAGGCCAACTGATGCCTTGGGGGTGTTCTCTGGAGCTTTCTTGATGCGACCCCGGGGGGGGTCACTGCTCACTCCCCATGGCTCCATTCTGCGGAGGCCCCTCACTGCTTTAACACCGCAGAGTTGGCTCCCTCACTGTGCCAGCAGCAGCTCCACTGCTCCTCTCCAGGGGACCCCATTCTACACCTGGGGCCTCAAGTGTTCCCAGTGGCCAACACCATGCTCTCTTCAAGCAGCCCCACATTTTGAGGACTAGACTCCGGCTCCCCAGCAGCCCTCCTGTGCCCGCCCCAAAGCCTCACTGCAGGTGCATGCACTGTCTCTCTCAGACCTTGGGGCCCGTGCTTCATGCCCTCGTGCAGACTCCCCTCAGCTCACTGCCCTCCACGCCCTTCCTGCTGCCCTTACCCAGCCTCACTGCTAGACTGGCCCTGGCTCTTTCGGTTCGGGATGTCACAGAAGACTGTCTGCATTTGCCGCCCACACGTGTGCATGCCTGAGACAGCCTGGCTCCGGCCCCTCTCCCACCTCCACCAGGGCTTTATGGGCCAAGAACCTGGAGGTGTGAGAATGAACGTGTGGGTTGAACGGAAGCTCCGTGAGGCTCCCGGTTTCCACGTTGATTCTCTGCTGCTTCCTGGGTCTCAGGGCTGCCATAGCTCTAGTTTTTCTCACAATAAATGCCATGCGGACGACCAGCAGGTCTGCTGCCTCAGGGGGGATCTGCTAGAGGTGGGTTCTGGGCAGCCTGCACTCCCTCCCACTGCCCTGTTCTCCCTTAGCTGCCGGGACCTAGGGGAGCTGTCAGTCCTTGGAGCCTGGGTGCACTAGATCAAAGCATGTGATCCCCAACTCAGAAATCTGATCCCCTAACTTCTTCCCAAGGGTGTGGAGTTGGAAGTAAGAGGCGGGGAATGAGTGACTTGAGATTTCTCCATGGTTGGCCAGTGTTTGAAACATGCAGTGACCACTGGTCTACATGAAATGCTTAGGATATGGAAGCAAATAAAGACCAGTCCCCACCCTCAAGCAGGCCCCACAGTGTTGAGGGGAAAACAACTGTGCCCATCCCAGGGCACCCAGCCTGCAGGGCTTGGGGACCTGGGCCCTGCAGCTACTTGCTGTATTCTTTTGAGATGAGAGCTTCCTGAGGTGTTCCTTCGGCCGTAGTAGATGGAAAGGATACCTTACTTCTGTTCCATGCCCAGCTATTCTACTCCATTCCTCCGTTTTTCTTCATAGAAAAACAGAATGTTGGAGCATTCACCACCATCCACTTATCTGCTCACCATCTTTCTCCCATGCTAGAATGTATGCTCTATGAGGGCAGGGATTTTTTTTCATTCATGGCTCTGTCCCCAGCATCTAGAACCATACTCACAATAGGTACTAATTATATATGTTTGTGATTACATGAACCCATGAATCAACGATACTAGTTCTGTTAAGGTAAGAGGGTGCTCTTTGGGGAAAAATCATGCCACAACGTTCCATGGGTTATCACACATAAATCTCTCCGTAATACGCGTTGCCCCACGCCCCCACCCCCTTTTCTTTTTTACAAATGAGAAAACAGGCCAGTGAGGTAAAGGCAGGATTATTACCCAGGCTGTCCCTCTCCAAAGGGATACGCTATGCTCTTTCTACCGTTCTTGCTGCTCTGACAAGGGTGGCAGGGAAGAGATCTGGCTTTGCTGTGCCCCTGCTGTGTTCTGAGCAGCACACTGGTTACTCTGTAAACTTGGTTCTACCTAATCCCCTAATACTCCTTCAGAGATTGGTATTTTTATCCCCATTTTGCAGACAAGCACAGTCTGAGAGGTTAGGTTGCTCAGAGTAATCCAGTATACAAGGGGGGAGCTGGACCCACCTCCTGTCCTGTCTAATCCAAATATTCCTATCATAACAGCCCTTGCTCCATGAGCCACAGAACTCACGTGAGGACTCTGACATGGGCAGTGTGTGTACCCCTCCTATGTATTCTTGATCTGGGTAAATACCATGGGGTGATTTTTGGGTCCCTCCGATCCTACCATGAGATGGTCCTGAGCTAAAACTTCATTTGCCCATTGACTCCCTAAGCTCCTACACTGGCTGCTGAACAAGATTTTGAATTAACATCAATTCAGAGCCAGAGTCCAGTAACCCCTGCCATAGCCCAATCAACCTCAGACCACTTATACTCTGACAAAGTCAGGGTTATAGATCCATTACAGTGAGGGCAACAAACACATGAACGGCAAGTGTCTCACCAAAGAAAGGAAAACAGAGTTGTTACAGAACTTGGGGAGGGGTGGAGTTTAGGTGAAATCTAAGCGGAGCAGTGTCTTGATGGGCAGGCAAGGCAGGGCTGACTCATCGTGGGTCATCCTGAGGTCTGGACTGTGAAATGGACTTAAGCGCCTGTTTCCTTGGAAACCACAAAATTAAGATAGATGTGGAACGTGGTGTCCAAAACTCCTTATCTGATTCCAGCTGTAAATCAAGGCTGTTCCTCTGCGTCAGTGACTTAGATCCACCAAGAGTGGGGTGTTTCATTCTTGATGTCGTTTCCAACAGTTTCTGATGTTATAAAGTTTCTCCACGAGCAAGAAAGCAGAGGTATAGTGTTACATTTTGTAGCTGCACATCTCTTTGGGAGAAATATTGTTTCCTATTAACTCTAAAGCTGGTTTTTTATCTGTGTCTGTTATTCTAGCCTGATGAACAGTTTACCAGATTTTTTCTTTCTGAGTCTGAGCTAATTTTTACTTTCACATCCTTGAAAAGTGTGGGTATTTCCTGTTCTCTAATGTACAGTTACCCCATCAAATGGCCACATTCCCTTTGGGGGAGAGAATAAAACATAGTATAAATTTTGGGGAGCGTATCAGGGTCTTTCCCCAAGGGAAAGCTTGCCTCTTCTTTTTTCATGAGGTTCAGGTGTCTTTTCACCAGATTTAATGTTTTTTTCACTAGTATTGATATAACCTTTAGTAGGCTGCCTACCTATTTCAGTCACCATCACCATTATCCAGGGCCAAAACATGTGGTCAAACAATTCTATGACTACTCTGGCCCTGGGCCTGTTACAGTGACATGACTGCCCTGTCTTTGAAAGGGTTACATGCTACTGTCTGCTATTTGACCACCCCCACTGAGCATGGAAAACATTTTCATGACAGCCCCTCTTACCATTATTCCCAGCCTACAGAAAATAGCCACTGTAGTCTTTCATGGTTGGTGGCACCCCCCTCATCAACACATTTCTCAAAGCCTGGGTGAAAGAAGTGTCTCTAGACTCTCCTGGAGGACACAGGCAGGGGTGGGTGGGCAGGTCCCACAGCATCCACTCCAGCATTCCTATCGCCCAAGCCTCTGACTGTCCTGCACTGTGAATTCAGGCAGATCTGACATGCCAGCCTCATCAACGCAGGCCACACCGCATACAGACTTCCATCAGCCAGTCACTGCTGAGGCAGCTCCCTGAATGTGCCATCTGCCGTGTAACAAATTCAGTACATTCTCTCCTCTAACAGCCCTAGAATCTATTCCCATTTACATTACCCAGGTTTCTGTTGATAGTAAACTGACAAACTCTTGCCATCCTTTGCTATGAGGCATTCCCTCTCAGGTCAAACTGCACTCATCCCCTGGGTACGCTGGGGTTCAGTTGCTAGAAGCAATCAAAGTTGGTGTGTATTTAGGAAAACCCACATTCCACTGCAAGATGACAGCTCAAGAATGTTGAGGCAGGTAGCTGAGGGTAATTCATTCTGATAAAGTTTTCCATTGCATGTATGAATAAAACCTTTTGTCTTCTCTCCACCTACATTAGATTGTTATCAGGTATTGCTATTACAAACACGGCTGCTATGAACATTTTGGGACACATCTCCTGGTTTTCATGCAAGTCTCTGCTGTGTGTATGTGTAGGAGTGGAATTGGGTTGTGGGCTATTTGCATCTTTGTTAACAGTGCCGAAGTATTTTCCAGTGTGTTGTTCCAACTTCATTCCTATCAACACTATGTGAGAGTAACTGTTGCTCTACATTTTTTGCAACACTTGTCGTCATCAAACTTTTAATTTTTGCTACTCTGGTGAGTGTAACACGGCATCTCATAGTGATATCATTTTGCACGCCCGCGATTACTAATGAGCTTTGCCCATCTTTTCATACAGGTCAGTTGTGGGAATACCTCGAGCAGTGGAGAAGCTTTAGCAGGTTTTGTAGCAGAGGCTGGTGGCGGAGGCAGGAAATCCTGAAGGCTGGACACAGGGGTGGATGCTAGACCACGTGGTGCAGCCCCCATGCTAGGGACAGGGCATCTGCCAGCACTTCTGCCCACTGCTGAAGGAACGTCTCCAGGAGTCAGGCCTGGAACACAACTGCTGAATCCTAGCTCTTCTGTAGAGCTCACAGACTCAGGAGCAATTGAGACGCCCCCCACCCCAAGCCCACATTTTAGGGAGTTGGAACCTCAGTCCAGATGCCCTTGTGTCAGCATCTTTGTGCACCATCCCAGACCTCCCCCTCTCCCCCCACCCCCTGCGCTCACTCTAACCCTCTGTCCAGACCAGGCCACACCTGGCACGATGCTCCAACACCTGGAGACGTGGCCAAGCCCAAGGCCGATGCTGCTAGGACTATCTGGGTCCACAGAGCAGGTTGCTAAGGTGGGGGCAGGACTCGCCCAGGCTAATTCTGGTGCCTATTTCTCCCGTAGAGCCTGGTGCTGGTTGGGGGCTCATAAGTTCTGCTAAGAGCAGTAGGTTCCTTTCCAGCCCCTTTCCCATTCACAAGGCCCTCCTGTCCTCCAGCTATCCCTTCCTGGGTCGCTACCTACATGAACTTCTAATGCCCCCATGCCCTATTCAAGGATCTGCTCTTGTCCACTCAACAAATACAGTAGCCCCAGCAGCCATCCTGCCCCTCTGGACACAGCCAACTGGACAGGTGTTGACATCCAACCCAGGTGGGCCAGAGTCCATTCCCCAAACTCTGCATCCATGGCCACATTCATTGGAGTCTCACAGGTTTATGGGTACATGAATGGACACCAGACCAGAGACTGGCCAGCATCCTCTCCTTAGAATATGAATTAAAATACTAAGTTCCCAGCCTCATTCTGGCAGGTCTCTTGAAAGAAGTAGATGTGAACCCAGTAACTGTGGTGGCAGCCAGTTTTTCAGCCCAGTGCACTATTAAACTGAGAAGGCAGGTCTGCAGGGAAACTAGGATACAATCCAGGGGTGGGAAATCCAGAAACCTTTCCAGTTCCTGACTCCAGCTGTTTCCTTACCTGGGGTCCCATAAGACATCCCTGGATCCTGACAGATGGTGCTCCCTTCTTTGCTCGGGTTATCTTAAGTAGGTGTCTGTTACTTATAACTAGGAGCCCTAGTGCACACAACTAACCCTTCCAACTTCCATCCTGCAGTTTTCTTCTGGTCCCATCTTCAGATACACAGAAGATGCTGCACGTATGCAGCGTTAAAGTGAAAAAATCCCAGTGCAGTCCTGCTGCCTGGAAACTCAGGTCCTCAGACTCAAGGCAGCAGCTTGAGTCACTTGCCACCCACTCTTGCATGAACATAAGCAATAATGGAATCCACCCGCTACCTTTCAATGCTTGTGAATAAACGCATGAAACTCAAGTAAACCCTAGAATTGGTGGGGAAAGAAGACATGTCAACTACACATGGTAAACCAGTAGGATTGGCAGGGGAACACACAACGCATTAACAGGCACTTAAGGGCAGACCATCTTTTTCAGCAGAAAGAGCAGATCTTGGTCCCCTTATGATTCACATCTTCAGTTGTGGTTCAAGAGCTAGTGGTGGAGGTCAAGGACATGGGTCATCCTCAGGAGTCCACCACACCAAGGAATCAGTGGAAATGCCGTAAGACAGGCAGACACAGGAAAAGTGAAGGGCTCCTGTGACCCTTCAGCACCTGCCCCCAGTGTCTGGGGTGTCCTTTCTCCTGACAGCAAAGGCCGCCCGAAGTCTCTGGGAATTCTACATAATAATCCCATGTTCTGGCAATAGGCAGACACCAGAACTAACAAAACAACTCTGGATTTACAAATACGACACTCCTGACACCCCCACAGGGAGCAGGTCCTGGTTGGGCCCCATGATCCACACCCTCATGGTGACGGCTGTCTGCCAGGAAGGCTGAGTCCTTGGGCAGCTCCTGCAGCACAAGCTTGAAGGTAGGGGCCCTTCTCAACACCCCCACACCATCCCCACCTGTTGCCAATGTCCGGCCCCAAAGTCCAGTCAGGCTACAAAAGTGTTTCATGGGGAGCAGACCATCCAAACTGCAACCAACTCTACTAGTTCAACGAGTAGTAAACAATGTCTTCCTCCAAGTACTAACTGCCCTGAGTTCCTTCCAGTCATAATCCCACACAGCCTGTGGCAAGAACTACCAATACATGGAGATCTAAGGCAGGAGACTTCACCCACCTGCTGGGCAGCAGGCAGGTGAGAGAGAACACCTGTCACCTCACCAGAACAGCGGCTCCAGGGGGACCTGAAAATATCCTTATTCTTCCCCGTGTGAGGGTATCGAGCCCGACCAAATAGAGCAGCAGGAATAGGGGCATCTTCGGGATGAGTACTAGACAGATGGTACGATGTCTGCTGACCAGAGCTCAACCTCCTGCATGTCAAAACTGTCCTGGCCACTGTCCATCTCCCTGTTTCTAGTACCTTTCAGGTGATGAGAGCCTGGGCCACAGTGGGGATTTTGGAAGGTTGTACATCTGCTGGCACTGGCATAAAACTCCTTTAGAAACAGCTTCTTCGCATCAACTGGGGAAACCGAAATGCCCTTCTCAACCGCAGGTAATCGACTGGGTTTAGACGCCAGGCGGCACCAGGTGGATGGGCGCCCTGTGCTCCTCACCATGCAGCACAGAGAGGCTTCGAACCATCAGGAGACAAGTCTGGCTCCAACCAACACTAATGCCATCACCAAGCTAGGTAAGACTGGCTAACAGGGATATTTATGACTGAAATGGACAACATTAGCTATGTAAATAAACTTCAGTACAATTTGGGTAAAACATTTAACTGAAAACTAAAACATAATCCAAATTCACTGCAGGAATTACTCATAAAGACGTTTTAGCCACACAACCTAAAACAGAGAATTAGAATAAAAGCTGAGGTTCTCAATTAAGTAAACTGTCCACCGTATGTAAAGATGAATGTATAAAGAAAAAAACCCCACATATTTCCTCCCGATTTGGCATTCTAATTATATGGCCTCGAGGAAGACACTGTCACAGCTTCCGAGTCCTTTTGTCTCTTGAAAGGATGCCAAGGAGATCCTTGGAGCAAGAACAGGGAATTTCTTTTTCTTCCTTCCCAGAAGTTCTTTCTCTACAAGCAGAAGTTGTAACTGGATAAAAAGCTCCAAGGCCCTATCTCAGACTGAAGCCAGGAGAGCCATGGGAGGAGCTTCTGACACAGCTCAGGAGATTAAGGTGTCTAGTCACCTCAGGAAAAGACAGACATGCCCTCTCTTTTTGGAACACAGCGATCGGGCAATGATTAGTAAAGTCACAAGCCAGAGGCTCCCAACTTTGGACCATTTTCCCATTTTCCTTCATTGATAACACATCTAGAAGACCTATCCACCAAACCACATTAAGTGAAACATACAACTTCAATGGGCCAGAATTAGTCAGATGGGTCAGCCTCAGGACTGCAAGCTCCCTGCCTGGGGTGCCCAGGGGTGCAGCGGGTGTGGGCCTGGGGCAGGCGCCCAGTGGGGGATCCACGACTGTAGGCGGCAGAGCCATGTGGTACCAGAGCCGCCCCCAAGCAGCCTCTCTGTGCCTCAGTCTCATTGTGAAACAGGGTTAATAAAAGTACCTACTTCACTAAGGTGATGTGAGGATTAAATGAGAAAACCCAGGAGAAGCATTCATCACAGTGCCTCTCACATACTAAGGATAAAAAGGTAAAGGTCTGATGACTCAATCAGAATTTTTGTTTAGCACGTGATAACCATTATTATCACAGTGTATTAATTCCAGTTTTAAAAAATGTCAAAGCTATTTGTGGTGAAGTGTGCTTAGGAGAAGTATCATTAAGAGGCAGATTTTTCAATCAGCTCCTCAAAATTCTAAAACGAGTAAAGACCAATGCTACTGCTATATAGACAAGAGCCTGGAAAATAAGGCCTGAGCCATAGGTCAAGTCAACATAAGGAGAAAAGGTCAGTTAACTTCTAAGAGAAAGTTTCTTTAATAAAGCAGGAAAATAGGAATAAACTTATTACTGAAAAGGATACTATAAAGGAATAGAATGTCCAGCTATTAAGCAATTCACTGCTCCTCTTTCACTCCATTCTTACCCTGCCTTATTCATAAAGCGCCATCCCACTATAGCCCATCCCAGATCCTGTTAGTCCCTTCTCAAGGGTTCACACACGGTACCAGCTTCTCATCAGACTCTCAACAGCCACTTTCAATTGCCAGATTTGTTTCTAGAACTGTCCCTCACAGACTCCTTCTGCTGAATCTCTCATATTTATAACCCTTTTTCAGCCCATTTTGATGCTAATCTTTCCTCCACAAAAACAGAAGGAAGTGCCATAGAAACTTCTGGAGAATGGGGTTCTGAGGACACTGGAGTGAACCACACGTGATGAACCAGGGGCAGCCACTCTGAAGACTGTGCTCAGGAAATCAGCTCCCAGGATGTTTAGCACCACCTCAAGGCATTAGGTGGGAGGACCACGGGCACTGAGACACCACTGACTAATACAGCTCCTGGGAGGGACAAAAGCATGTTTACAGCATGCAGACAGGGGTCCAAGGCTGACCAACAGCCTGCGCGATAACCTACCCACGAAAAGGTGCTTAATGCCGTGTCCCTGCCTCACCTGGAGTCCTGTCCTCTGGCAGCAGGAGGACCTGCCCTTCTCACCAGAGTCTGCTCAGTGCGAGGCCGCCCAGTGAAAGGGAACAGCTCCAACCACTCACCTCCTCTCCCTCAGAAGTGGATCCAGAATATACCAACAGAATCTGTAAGCTGCGTCCTGGGTCCCAAGCCAGCCTGTGTCTACTTTATGCCTATTCCACCCCTCCAATTCATGGGGTTTTTTGTTTTCAAATTACCCTGTAGGAAACCCCAGTTTACATGAGTCACTTGAATTCCTAGCACGATCTCAACAGTTTGAATCTACACGCAAGCCTCACCTCATTCCATAACAAACTCTGCTTATACTCATATGCCTTCTTACCTCTGTGGATTACCGGATCCTGAAAAGGGACAACCCCTTTGAAATTAAAGGTATCATATCCCTCACAATAGAACAAAAACATTTTGAAAAGGCCCTACAAACAAACAAATAAGAAAACCCCAACCCAGTTCCATCACACTCCTAAGTCCAAGGATCCCAGTTACTTTTCCTGAAGCTGAAATAGATGATGAAGAGGAAAGAAAAGAAAGGCAGGGGCCAAAGGAAACACCTAACTGTACACTAAGGTCTGGTGCTATAAAAACATGATCTAGGAAAGTATATTTAAGTTGCATTCATTTAAAACACTCAAGCAGAGAGCCATCCTCGGTCTGAGGGAAGGCATGTTACCTTGGAATGTTTACCACATAATTCAGCAGCCTGCATTCAGTGAGCAGCACATTGGGAGATAGTTTAATTCCTTAAGAGCTGAATTTCCAAAAGGAAAGTCATAAAGTGAGCTTTCTTATCAGTAGAACTCTCCTGCTGTAAAACTGTGAAGAACGTATCAGAGTGAGTCACTCTCCACTGTGAACCTTCCGGTGCTGCATGAATGCTGCCTGTGCGCCAAAGAGCTCCCCACACTCGTCACACTGACGGGCTTGCTCTCCACCGTGGAGTCTGTGAACTTTCTCATGACTAATAAGAGATATTCTCTGGTTGTAAGTTTTCCCACATCTACTACACATGTAAGGTCGCTCTCCACTGTGGATTCTCTGATGTCGAATGAGGTGAGAGCTTTGTCGGAAGGATTTTTGACATTCAGTGCATTTATAGGGCTTCTCTCCAGTGTGAATTCTCTGGTGTTGGATAAGAGACAAGCGTGCACTGAATGATTTCTCACATTCACTGCACATGTAGGGTTTCTCTCCAGTGTGAACCCTCTGATGCTGAGTAAACTGTGAATGCTGGCTGAAGGCCTTGCCACACTCGCTGCACTCGTAAGGCTTCTCGCCGGTGTGAACCCTGAGATGCTGAATGAGGGAGGAGCGGACGTTGAAGGCCTTCCCACAGTCACTACACGTGAAAGGGCTCTCCCCAGTGTGAATTCTTCGATGGCGGATGAGGTGTGCGCTCTGCCTGAAAGCTTTCCCACAGTCGCCGCACTCATAGGGCTTCTCCCCATTGTGTGTCCTCTCATGCTTAATTAGGGTGGATATCTGTCCAAAGGTTTTCCCACACTCGCTACACTTGTAGGGTTTGTCTCCAGTGTGACTCCTCTGGTGCTGGATTAGGTGTGAGCCCTGACTAAAGGCCTTCCCACAGCTGTGGCACTCGTAGGGTTTCTCTCCATTGTGCACTCTCTGATGCTGGACAAGGGAGGAGAGAACACTGAAGGCTTTGTCACACTCATTGCACCTGTAGGGCCTCTCGCCATTGTGTGTCCTTTGATGGTGAATGAGATTAAAACTCTGGCTGAAAGCTTTTCCACACTCATTACACTCATAGGGCTTCTCTCCAGTGTGAATTCGCTGATGCTGAATAAGGTGTCCTTTTTGACTGAAGGTTTTCCCACACTCATTACACCCATAAGGTTTCTCTCCAGTGTGAATTCTCTGATGCTGAATGAGGGACAGGTGAGCACTGAAGGATTTCCCACACTCATTGCAGATATAAGGCTTCTCTCCAGTGTGAACCCTCTTATGTTGAATAACTTGTGAGCGCTGACTGAAGGATTTTCCACATTCATTACATCTATAGGGTTTCTCTCCAGTGTGGATTCTCTGATGAACAATAAGGGTTCGGTTCAGGCTAAAGAATTTTCCACATTCGTTACACTCATAGGGTTTTTCTCCTGTGTGAGTTCTCTGATGTTGAATGAGAGATAATCGTGCGCTGAAGGCTTTGCCGCACTCAGCACAGTCATGGGGTTTCTCTCCAGAATGGGTTCTCTTATGCTGAGTGAGGTGTGACTGTCTCCGGAAGGCTTTCCCACATTCCACACACATGTATGGCTTCTCTGCACTATGCACTCTCTGATGATGGATCAGGTTAGAGCTATGACTAAAGGCTTTTCCACACTGACTGCACTCGTGGGGCTTCGCCCCAGTGTGAACTTCACAATGCTGAATGTAAGACGGACATGTGCTAAGAGCTTTCTCACATCCGTTAGCCTCACAGGGTCTTTCTCCAGTGTAAGTGTTACAGTGCTGCATGGCGTAGGGACGGGCATGGGAAGCTCTGCCACGTTCCTCACACCCGCAGGGCTTCTCTCCACTGTGAATTCTCCGGTGCTGAATGAGAGCTCTGCTCTGACCAAAAGCTATTCCACACACAGCACACTTTTCAAAGGTTTTTTCTGGACTGTTAATCCTCTGGTTCTCACTGAAAACTGAACTCTGCCTGGGCACTTTCACAAACACATCTGCCTGACAGCCTTGTTCTCCTACACAGAAACTTTGGAGGTTAGTGAGGTCCATACTTGTTTGGAAGTTTTCTACACGTGGCACACTCTGGTGGAGACTTTTCCCTGAAGACAGCCTGCAGTTTCTGACAGAACTTGTGTCTGCAGCGCAACTTACCTCAGCTGCACTGAATTTCGGACCTCTTTCCCCCAAGGGGGTTTTCACATGTGTCACTGTCACTGGCCTGAAATTACTCTTCTGGGGGAAATCCTTCTTAAGTCCCTCCACTGCATATTTCCCCCAGCAATTCTTTAGCTTTCCCTCAGTTTTAGTCATCTCTTCAAAATCAGATTCCTTGGAAATATTCCTTACATGCTCTTCTAATTTTGTTCTCTGGGATTCCATTTCTTCAGAAATTTCCTGCTTTGGAGTCAATTCTTTTTTTTCCTTCCTAGAGTCATAACCTAAAAAAAAAAAAAAAAAAAAAGAGTTACTCGTGTTTTACTATGGGAAATACTTAGAGCATAAATAGAAACATTTATATGAAGCAATTATCTCCTAGGAGGATTTGGATTTTCAGAATGCAAAACCAAAAATGACCTTGCTGGGAAGAGAAAAGAGAAGGCGAGGAGAGAGAAGCATGCTCTCAGAGCAATGAAAGCTGGTGTGAGAAGGAGGGAGGGAAGGAGGGAGGGAGGGAAGAAACCCAAGGTGAAATGCCTCCATTTCAGATGGGCTAACCAGGCACAGATGGAGCAGGAACTCGAGGCGTGACCTGAGGGAGAGGCGCCCTCAGAAGGCGAGGATGGGGGACTTCCCTGGTGGTCCAGTGGTTAGGACTTCACCTTTCAATGCAGGGGGTGAGGGTTCCATCCCTGGTCAGGGAGCTCAGATCCCACATGCCTCAAACCAAAACATAAAACAGAAGCAATATTGTAACAACTTCAATAAAGACTTAAAAAAAAATGGTCCACGTCAAAAAAACAAAAAACAAAAAAGAAGGCAAGGAGGGAGATGGGGAAGTCAGCAGTGGAGGCTTGGACGGTCAGCACCTACACTGATGTTACTGCTGCACACTCTGTAAAAAAAGGCATCTTCCGTGGCTTATACATAACAGGCATTCAAACATTTGTTGAAAAATAAATGTATCATAAATGATTTATAATGAATGAAGGGTATGAGTAACACATAATGGGAAAAATTATTTGATCTGGACAACTTGGTTTCACAGAAGTAAATCATGGAAAATAGAGAAAAATAGAAACAAGCAACCTACCCATTCAAATAGCAGGTACAGCACAAGGCAAAAAACCCAAATGTGTACACCAGTCCATACCACACGTTCCCAATGAATAAAAGTACTGGAAAATTTGTAAAAACTGTGACACAACTGAATTCTGAGACTCAATGAAAGGAAATGTACCAAAAACAAAACCACCCAGCCAAAAGCACTGAATCATGTGGCTACAAAGACCAGTGGAAGAACAAGCCTGGTGAGAACTGTGAGAGGGTAGCCCTGTTTTGAGAGACCGCAAAAGCACAATGGACTCTCTCTTTTGTAAACAGTGGTTATTATTAGAGCTGTCACTTTCAGACTGTTTAGCCAGAACAGAGACTGAGCTGAAAATATTAACTGGGTGGGACCTAACATTGGGCTAAGTCGTCTTTGCAGAACTAGGCCCAGTACTTCAAAGGGACTGATTTTTACCATTCAAGTCTGAAAGGTAAAAAGCAAACAATACTTCATTCTAGAAACCTAGGAGCAGCCTGAAGGAGCAGGTTGTGGATAGTAAAGGTCCTGAATTCCTGTGGCTTCTGTCAGGAGTATCTGAGGAGTTAAGAGTCTTCAACATCCTGGGACTAGAGTCTAAAAAGATGATCCTTGTCAAGAGGTGCTATTTCACCAGGTAGGAAACAGAATGAAGAAGAATGTGACAAAACAAGAGACCACAGAACAAAGTGATCTATGAGTCAAGAAGCAACGTCTCCGGGACTTCCTTGGTGGCGCAGCGATTAAGAATCTGCCTGCCAAGGCAGGGTACACGGGTTTGAGTCCTGGTCCAGGAAGATCCCACATGCTGAGGAGCAACTAAGCCCGTGAGCCACAACTACTGAGCCTGTGCTCTAGAGCTCGTGAGCCACAGCTATTGAGCCCGTGCACCACAACTGCTGAAGCCCACGTGCCTAGAGCCCGTGCTCTGCAACAAAGAGAAGCCACCGCCATGAGAAAGCCCGTGCACCGCAACGAAGAGTAGCCGCCGCTCGCCTCAACTAAAGAAAGCCCGCGTGCAGCGAGGACCCAAAGCAGCCAAAAAAAAAAAAAAAAAAAAAAAAGAAGCAACGTCTCACACCAGTTCACGTTGCTTCAGATGTCAGGGGATCCTTGGTTGCCTGTTTGTATTTTATTTTATTTTTAATTTACTTTTATTATTTTTTTTAGCTCTTTTTAAAATTGAATTATAGTTGATGCCTGTTTGTATTTTAAATTGAGGCAATAAAAAGATACTTGGGAACTCTATGAATGAGGGTATTTATGAATCAGAAGGGCATTTGAGTGAGATGGTGGTTATAAGTCCAGGGTACCTCCAAATGCCAAAATTTGCAAGTCTTTACCTAGGGCTATTTGGTTTTTTGAGGCAATTCCTTTGTTTTTGCCCTAGGTAGAAGATATTTTACTGCTGGGTGTTCTTTGTACAGGGTTAGAGGAAGGAGGTGGTAGGATTAGCTGACTTCTGTATTTAGAATTTTTGGCTGTTATCTCAGGATTCAGGTTTGACCTTTTTTTTTTTTTTAAACCCTTAAAGTTTCTATGAAGAAACTTTTACTCATCAATTGTCTAGTTATCCTGAGGGATAACCCACTTAGTAAAGGCAGAATCAATCCTTGATTCTTTTATTTACCAGTTTTCAGAATAATGAATCAGGTCCCTAACATTCCTCAAAGGGGACCAATGAGTAGGGAATTTTCCCCTGAGTATCAGACCAGCCCTAACAAAGCTTAAGACCAACCCCTTAACATGGGAAGGTGATCCAATGGCATTTTATCTGTCTGCCAGAAGGAGACTTAATCCTCTTTCAAGAATGTAACATCATATAAAGCCTCTATAATTTTTAATCTATAATAACTAACACAATTAAATATCAGAAATCATGTTTTTAAAAAAAGACTAAACGACAAGAAACCAGGAGAAAAATATACGATTGAAACAAACCCACAGGCAATTCAGGTATTATCAAGAACCAGCTTAAAACAAACAAACAAACCATGATTAGTATATGTAAGAAAACAAAGATATAGAGAATTCACTAGAAATCAAATGAAAATTGAAATTAAGAGTTCAACAGACAAGAGAGTACATTGGCAGATAGCAGGTAACAAAACAGAGGATTACGTAACTGGAAGGTACGTAAGTAATATCTGAAAAGTATTCAGATTGAAACACAGCAAGGAAAAAAATAGGACAGGGAATACAGAAAAGAGTATAAGAAGCAGGTGCAACAAGGTGGAAAGCATAATGTGTATATTCTCACAATCCCAGGAGGAGAGGAGAAAAGGAATAGGATAGAAGAAATAATTTAAGAAATTTTGGCCTAGATTTTCCCACAACTGACAAAAGTCTATAAACCATAGATTCAAAAAGCTCGAAGAACCCTACGTAATGTCAATGCAAAGAAAACCACACATGGGTATAACATAGCCAAACTGTTGAAAACCAAAAAAAGAAATGTTAAAAGCAGCAAGAGGAAAAATATGTGTCACCTTCAAAGCAAAATAAAATCGCAGGCTGACTTTTCGACTTCAGAAGTGGAAGAGAGCAGACAGAAAGACATCTTTAATGTACTGAAGAATACAACTGCCAACCTAGAATTCTACGTCCAGCAAAAATATTCTTCAAAATTGAAAGCCAGGAAATTCCACTTTGATGACAGTGTAATAAAGTCCATGGATCCAAGTCACAGCAAAACAAAGCTGGCAAGAACTATTAAAACAAAACAAAAAACCCAACCCCAACTAACAACCATTTTAATGACTCTGGAAATTGTCCTAAGAGCAAAAAGCAAATGAAGAAACGTTTATTCAAGAAAATCTACTAAAACTTGGCAAGAGCAGCAAGAGTGTGTGGCATGTGAGCCCTAACCCGCCGCACCTCCACCCGCCCAGCTCAGTATGGCAGATGCTCTACTCCTCTTGGGTGGGGCCAAGAAGGAGCTCCCTCTCCCCGCAGCTCCCAGGGAAAGCTTCCCACATCTCACCAGGCTAGGCCACCAGCACCTATCATCCCCTCCAACTCCAACCTGAAGAGGTGAAATTCCTGGTGAGTGTGGCTGAGAGGGTGGGGGATCCCTTCCTGCATCCAGCCTCCTTGAGTCACAACAAACCTCCAAGACTAACTTTTAAAAATACTGCTGCCCAAATTTAACTGGATTGGACTGCTAGGGCATTTTCAAAAACAACAGAGCAATTTTCACTACTCTCATTATTTTGGAAATTCCGAGGGTTTTAGGAGCTCTGTGCCAGAAACGGGATGAGGACCAAATATATACTTATTATAAATCACAATATCACAGATAGAAATGTATTGCATGTGACAAAAACAGCACAAAGGAGATGGGTGAGAGGTGAGATACACTGGAGTAAGGAAAGGACAGCAGATGTAACTTATATGCACAGGAACAAACAAAGAGAAATGGTAAATAAGAAAGTAAATGATATAACAAACTGTATACATATATGCTGGTCTCATTTCTTCTTTTAGTTTCCACAACAGACATAAAATTATATAAAGTATTATAAGAATGTATTGTTGAATTTGTAACACACACAGATATACAACAACGCACAAAAAGGGAGAAAAGGGACTTCCCTGGTGATCCAGTGGTTAAGACTGGGGGCCCAGGTTCCCTGGGTCAGGGAACTAGATCCCGCATGCTGCAACCAAGACCTGGCACAGCCAAATAAATAAATAAATATTTAAAAAGAACAACAACAACAAAAAACAAAAAGGAAGAAGAGGAAATGGCGTTCTACAGGAATAACTATTCTATAGTCACTGGAATAATATAAACCAGAAGTAGATTCTTATAATTTAAGATGTAGACGGTAAGTTCCAGAGCAACCACTAAGAAAACAGCAGTATTAGGTGTGGCCACGTAACTGAATTCTCAGCAGTGGAATGTGAGTAGAAGCGACGTGGGCAACTTCAAGGTCACAGACTCCATGGCAGTGAAATGGCCTCCTCCACTAACTCCTTCTCCCATAACCCAGTGTTACACCTGGAGGTGAGTGTTTAGGCATGCCAATCTAGAGGGTGGCAGAGAAACAAGACAGATGAGCTGGCCTCCTAACAAGCATGTCAAACTGAGAATCCACCAAACAGGGACGCTGTTACACGAGGGAGACAAACTTCTATCTGGTCGAGCCAATGCATGAAATACTATCACCTAACGCTGAGAATGAACGTTTCTGCAAGGCAAGATTTGGGGTGATGTTTTATTCTTGTCACCACACTTCTCTACAGGGATCAGTTCTGTTGTTCTACTAAAATGACACATGTTCACTGCACAAAAATAAATTATTTTTAAACACACATTCCATAGCTTTCCACCCTCCTAGGCTAAGAATCAAATCCAACACAGCCTGACGTGGTCCTGTCTACTCCTCCTTGGACACCTCTGTCTCGGCTGATGTCTCTCCTCCCCTGGACACTATGGGCTGAGACATCAGACGTCTCCTGGGAGATGAACCACTTCTTAGTCCAGGTAAGGAGGAAAGGGAAGATAGAAAAAAGGGTCACCAGGGGACGATGTTTAACAGATTGTGTGCCCCACAGAGGGTGGTGCATTTGTATGTGGAGAAACTAAGGGGGACCCTAAAAGTAAGTTTAACTGGTTATGTTTTATCAGGGAAAATCCAGGTGAGAGAAACAGAGGCCATGGTACCACCTGTTTATTTCCAGCACTTTGTTACCCATAACTCCTTCCTGCCATCATGGGCCCATTCCCCTACATGCCTACTGTTCCTATGGTACGCACCCAAAAATCAATTCTGTTTTTATATATAAGTAATGAACAACTGGAAATTGGAATTTAAAAAAATACCATGTACAAAAACATCAAAAAATATGAAAGAGGGCTTCCTTGGTGGCGCAGTGGTTACGAATCTGCCTGCCAATGCAGGGGACACGGGTTCGAGCCCTGGTCCGGGAAGACCCCACATGCCGCGGAGCAACGAAGCCCATGTGCCACAACTACTGATCCTGCGCTCTAGATCTCGCGAGCCACAACTACTGAGCCCGTGTGCCACAACTGCTGAAGCCCGCACACCTAAAGCCTGTGCTCCGCAACAAGAGAAGCCACCGCAGTGAGAAGCCCACACACCACAACGAAGAGTAGCCCCCGCTCGCCACAGCTAGAGAAAGCCCACACGCAGCAACAAAGACTCAACGCAGCCAAAAATAAATAAATAAAATAAATAAATTAAAAAAAAAGAATATATATATATATATATATATAACTGGATCACTTTGTTGTACAGCAGAAATTAACACAACTTTGTAAATCAACTATACTTCAATAAAATAAATGTTTTTAAAAAAATGAAATACTTAGGGATAAATCTGACAAAAGATGTAAAATGCCTGTACATAGAAAAGGATAAAATACTACTGAGAAATTAAGACAAATAAATGGAGACATACATCTTGTTCATGGGTCAGAAAACAATATATGTCAATTTCCCTCAAACTGATCTATGGATTCAATGCAATCTTAACAAAAATGCTAGCAGGACTTTTTTCAGATAGCAATAAGCTGATTTTTCTATTCACATGAAAATAAAAAGGATCTAGAATAGCCAAAACAACTCTGAAAATGAAGAACAAAATTGGAGGACAAATGCTACCTGATTCCAGACTTTTAATGAAGCATCCACAACAGTGTGGTGTTGGAGTATAAAGATCGACAATAGAACAATGGAAGAGAACAGAGAGCTCCAAAAAACCTCACATATATATGGACAACTCTCTCTTTTTTTTTTTTTTGGTTGTGCTACGCAGCTTGCAGGATCTCAGTTCCCCAACCAGGGACTGAACCCAGGCCACAGCAGTGAAAGTGCCAAATTCTAACCACTAGACCATCAGGGAGCTCCCATGGACAACTAATTTTTGACAAAGGTGCAAAGGCAATGCAAGTGGAGAATGGATAGTCTTTTCAACAAATGGTACTGGAACAACCGGACATTCACTTGTAAAAAATTAAACTTGGATCCATATCTCACACCAAAAATTAACTCAACATGAATCAAGACTTAAATGCAACAAACAAAAATTTTAAAATTTTCTTTTCAAAGAAGAAAATCTTCTGGGTTAGGCAAAGATTTCTTAGATATGACACCAAAAGCACAATCCATGAAAGAACAAATTAAAACTGGACTTCACCAAAATTTAAAACTTCTACTCTTCAAAAGACACTGTTAAGAGAATAAAAAGACAAGGCACAGAGTGGGAGAATAATCCATGCAAAGTATATATCTGATAAAGGACCTGTAAATAGAACATTCCTGTATTTAGAAAGGAACTCTTTTAAAATCAACAATAAGGAAAGAAAAACACAGGTAAAAAATAGGCAAAGATCTGAACAGACATTCACCAGTGAAGAAATCCAGAAGGAAAACAAGCACATGAAAAGATGCTCAACATCTTTAATCATTAGGGAAATTAAAAATAAAACCACAATGAGATACCACTACACATCCATCACAGTGGCTACAATTAAAAGACTGACCACATCAAGTGCTGACAAGGAAGTTGAGGAAATGGAACTCTCATCCACTGCTGGTGGGAATGTAAAATAGTACAACTACTTTGGAAAGCCCTTTGGCAGTTTCCTAAAAGTTTAAATAAACACCTGCCATGTAATCCAGCCATTTTATTCCTGGGTATTTCCAAGAGAAAAGGAAATGTATGGTCAAGCAAACAAAGGTTTGTACACAAATGTTCATGGCAGCTTTATTTGTATTAACCACAAATTGGAAACAATCTAAATGTCCATTAACAGAGAATGGATAAACAAATTGTGGTATATCCATACAACAGAATACTAATCAGAAATAAAAAAGAACTGAATTATTGACACACAACATGAATGGATCCCAAAATAATTATGTGAGTCAAGAAAAGCCAGGCCAAAAAAAAAAATACATGCTCCATGATGTCAATTATATAAAACTCTAGAAAATGTAATCTATAGTGACAGTAAGCAGATCAGTAATTGCTTCAGGATAGAGGTGGGAAGCGGTGAGAGGGAGGGATTACAAAGAGACATGAGAAAACTTTTGGGGGTAATGAATATGTTTGCTATCTCTACCACAGTGGACAGTTTCATAGGTGCATACATATGCAAAAATGTTACCAAATTGTACATTTAAATATGTACAGCAGGGACTTCCTTGGTGGCACAGTGGTTAAGAATCTGCTTGCCAAGGCAGGGGACATGGGTTCGATCCCTGGTCAAGGACGATCCCACATGCCGCGGAGCAACTGAGCCTGCGTGCCACAACTACTGAAGCCCGCGCACCTAGAGCCTGTGCTCCACAACAAGAGAAGCCACTGCAACGAGAAGCCCGTGTACTGCGACAAAGAGTAGCCCCTGCTCGCTGCAGCTAGAGAAAGCCCGCTCGCAGCAACGAAGACCCAAAGCAGCCAAAAATAAATAAATAAGATAAATAAATTTATTAAAAAAAAACCAAAAAAATATATAGCATATTATATGCTAATTATACCTTTAAAAAACTGTTTAAAAAAAAAAAAAAAAAAGGCGTGTGGTAGGGAGCCAGTCCACCAGAGATCCAACTCACCTCTGTCCCTGGCCAGCTGTGTGACCTCGGGCTAGCAACTGAACCTCTCTGTGCCTCATTTTCCTGAGCACCGACTCTGCAGGGATGCTGGAGGATTGTGTAAGTTCACTGTGCCAGCACAGTGCTAGGAATGCACAACAGACCAGGTGATGTTAGCTGCTATGCAGCAAAGAGCACAGGAACTCTCCTCCGCTTACCATTTACACGCCCAAGTCCTTCGCTACACAAGAAGCAGCCCTAAGTCACGCGTTTCTCCGAAGCCCAGAATCAGCCTGGGAACTCTGAGTGAACAGCAGGGGTGAGAGTCTGGGCAGGATGGCAAGCCTCCAGGTGGACTCTCCAACTGGTGTCTCCAGCAGCCAAGGCAGAGCTGGCCAGCAAGGCCTGAGGACTGGGTGACATGGAAGCGACTGAGAGGCAGCCAGGGTAGGGAGGCAGCTGCCAGGGAGACACCCGAGCTCTTTTCAGGAACTGAAAGAGCATCCTTCTAGGGTAAGGTAAACATGATCCCATTCAGGAGCACAGAATAGGGGCCATTAATAGCAAAAAAGAGAAAAGAAGAGAAAGAAGACGGAGAAGGAAAGCAAAGCTCTGGTGGTGACGCAATTTGGCCTGGTGAAGTGGCGGCACCTGCCAGCAGGGGCACGAGAGTGTGGGGGTGTTCCTGCAGACTCACCTGCACGCCTGCGTCTCCAGATCCAGCTCCCCTCAATTCTTGGTGAGTGTGGGGCCCATGGCTCTTTCCCCTGCTCCAGTTTGGAGATGACATCAGGTTTGGAACCTTGAAGTCCTGCTCCAGAGAAAGAAAGCAAGACTGACAACTCATCCAGGTCCAGGGCAGGATGGCCCCATGGGCAGCGCCTGTGTGCTGACCTTGCCTGCCACCTGGTCTCCAAAGCATGGAGACAGATGTAGGCCTCTGTCCCGGCTGAAGAAAAGTCAAACCCAGCTCTTCTGGGGGTCACAGATAAGGGACAGACTTGGGGCCTGAACACATCATGGCAGAAGACTCATGGTAGAGGAGGTGTTGGTGTACGGCAGAAGGACTAAGTATAAGGCAGGTATAAAGCAAGGCTTTGAAGCCAAATGGATGCAAATCCCAGATCTGCCCTGACAGCCTGTGTGATCTTAATAAAGTGATATTTGTCAGCCTCAGGTTCACCTATAAACTATGTATCTTACCACCAACCTCGAAGATGCATGAAGATTAACTGAGGGGATATGAATATACTTGGCATTCAATGAATAATGTTCTCCTTCCATACTTCCTACAAAGAACTTGGGGGAGTCCCTGGCACCACCTGTCCCCTCCTCTGCACAGACCAGGCCTGCCTGGGCCCAGGGCCACAAATGCCCCATGTCTGGGCCCAGGGGGTGAGAAGCCTCTGAGCCTTGAGCCCAGCCCCAGTCCCAGTCCCTAGGGCCATTCATGGAGCAGGAAGCCCAGAGCTGAGCTCCTGGGAAGAGCCTCACCCAGCGAGACCAGGTTCCCATAGGTTTCCAGCATCACATCCCTGTAGAGCCCCTTCTGAGCAGGGCTCAGACGGCCCCACTCCTCTTGGGAAAGGAGCACGGCCACTTCCTCGAAGGAAACCAAGACCTGGAATGACAAGATCTTGTTGCAACCCCAGGACAGGCCTGGGGGTAGGGAGGCACTAGGCTCAGGATGGGCAAAACCCCTCTGAGCACATGCACCAGACTGCCTTCCCCACAAGAGCAGGCTCTTTGAGGCAGACACCATTCTGACTCGTGTTTACCTGCCCATCCCTTGTCCTCCTCTGTGCCCAGGCCAGGGGTGAGATGATACAGTCCAGAGTGCATTTCAGGGACTTGAACCCGAGGGTTGAGGACATCAATGAAGACAGGGAGCCATCTACCCTGAGACCAGTGCCTCAGAGGGAACCGTGGAGACTCCAGCCAGGAAAGGGCTGAGGCCACACAGAGGCGTCTCCACGAAGACCACTCACCTGGGGCCCAGGAAGCAGCTGCTTGTGGGCCATCACTGGGTCTCCAAGCTTGTCCCAAGGAGGCAGGCCGAGCTGCAGCAAAAGGGAAGAGTGTGATGGAGCCTGACCCGCCTTCTGCTCCCCATGGCAACGTTGAGACTTCCGGGCCTGTACCTCAAGAGGTCTGTGGCAGCAGAGACCCAGCTGTAGGCTACCTGAAATCCCCAGGAAGGGACAACGGTCCCAGCACCCAGTGGCCTGAGACTACATATTCCCTTGCCTCCCATGAAGCCTCCCCAGCAGCCCATAGTACGACAGCATAACAAGGCCACACGTGAAAGCCAGGTCCCCGGCAGTGCACCTGACCAGGGGAGACGACGGTCTGCATCTCAGGCCCACCTAGGAGAATCCTGGGCAGTGGGCAAACAGCCGAGGAGAAGAACAAGCTCCTACTCTACAGCAGTGCACAGCCGTAGGGCGGTTGACAGACATAATGCTTGTGTCAGGGGATAAGGAATAGAAACAATAAGCAGCACGAGGGCAGCAACTGTTGGGAGGAGATCTTTTACGAAAGGCAGCCAGGGAAGGCACCTCTGATAAAGTAACATCAAAACAGATATGGATGGAGTGAGGGCAGGCACTAAGTAGATATCAGGGGAGATACATCCTGGGCAGGGGGAGGCACAAGTGCAAAGGCTGCAAGGTGCAAGCACACTTGACGTGTTCAAGGAAGGGCAAGGAGGCCAGAGGGGCTGAAGCAGAGTAGGGGAGGGCAAGACAGAGGGGGGTGGGGTAACTTGTGGGCTATAGGACTTAGGCTTTTACTCTGAATGAGATTGGGAGCATCTGGAAGGTCTGGGCAGAGTGATATGACTTGACGTGCGGCTGCTCCAGCTGCTGCTTTGAAAATGGACTAGGGGGCAGGGAGGAGGGTGTAAGGGTAGAAGCAGGAAAACCAACTGGAAGGTCCCAGCAATAACACAGCTAGAGACGATAGTGTCTTGGAGCAGTGGTGGTAGCAGGTGATAAGTAGTCAGATTGCAGATGCCTTTCAAAGGTACAGTCAATAGGATTTGTTGACAAATTAGATGTGGGATGAAACACCAAGATGTTTGGCCCAAACACCTGAGATGATGAAATTTCCAATTACCCAGGAAGACTGTAGAAGTATATCTGAAGGATAAAAATTAAAAGTTGTCTTGTACATGTTATGTTCAAGATGCCTATTAGAACTACAAGTGGAGAATGCGGGCATTTCGATCCACAAGTCCAAATTTCAGGAGAGGCTGAAGCTGGCTGGGTATATACTGGGAACTGTCAGCATACATATGACATTTAGAACCACAGATCTGGTGATAATTTAGGGTGACAGGTGACACGGGGTGTCACTCCCATGGAAACCTTTCCAACTGGCCTCTGATACACAGTCAGCCTCTACCCCCACAGCCTGCTTCATGCAAACAGACCCCTTAATTCAGGTAGAAATGTGCCCTTTTTCCTTGGCCCCAGCTACTTTGGCCCTAGGCCCATCTTCTGGTCAACAAGATGTTAAGGGAAGTTTGCAAATAGGCTTCTAGAAAAGGCTTTTCCTCCCTGATGATAAAAAAGAAACAAGGAGAAACACTTCTGTCTAGTGTGACCATGAGGTGAAAACCCAGAGAACCTCAGAGACACAACCCAGAACAAACCCTGCCTGCCCCGCCTTCATCACTTAAGCCTCTGTTGGGCTCTAACTGACTGCTGAACCCAAGCTTATTAATGCCCAGTTCATTTCTCTTGGGCCATCCCGGAATCTCCACCTCAGGCCACCCAGGCCAGAGGTAGCCTCTCGGTCCTCAGCCAGGGCTTGCCTTTGACAGGTCCCTGGCGCTCACGCCCTTTGTGTGCTGTGCTCAAGTGGTCCTTCCAAATGCACTCTGCCTTCCCTTTCAGCCTCATGTGGGAGGCACGTAACACTCCTGTTAGAAGCATAGGCTCTGGGCTCCACCAGACTGAGTTCCAATCTCAAATACACCACCTCCTAACGCAAGGGTCTCGAGTAAGTGACGTGTTTCTCCACAAACCATAAAGTGAGAACATCACCACTTACCTTAAGTGACTATTTTGAGTTAAGTGAGAAAAATGTATAAAGTGCCTCGCATAGTGTTCACAAACCACAAACAAAACCCAGTAAATCTTAATAATCACCAAGGCAGTGTGTAGTGGGCGCCCACCGAGCGAATGAATGAGCCCTGGGATTGTTCAGCGCCGGGATGTGCACCAACGTCCCTTCGCTGCACAGCCTTCGCGACTTCATCCTTTCACGGAACCTACCCCTGATAAGTGAAAAATATCCTCTCAGCTGACAAAAAGCAGAGGTTCGGTGCATCCCCTGACCGCGCCCAAACTTCGCCTCCTCCGTGAGGCCTGGCTCTTGCCCGCCGCCCCGCCTCCGCGCCAGGGTAGCCCGGACCCCACCCCCGCGCGGGTTTCCGCCCGGCCCGCCCCTCAGGCCACACGAACAGGTGCTCCCCCGGCTCAGCCCAGCCCCGCGCCGTCCCGCCTGTCGCAGCGCCGCAGGCACCTCCGCGCCAAGTTAGGCCAGGACTCCCTCGGTTCCGCCGAAAAAGGTAAACGTGCTCCACACACCACGCCGAGGGGGGCGGACCCGCCAGGCCGGAAATGCCAGCTAGGAACTTCCGCCCCGCCTCCAGCTTACCGGCCAATCAGATCCTAGGGTTCTGTCGGGCCGCTCTAGGCGGCTCAGAGGACTCTATGCCACTGGCCCCCTCGTCTTGGGAGAGGCTTTAGAAGTTCGTCAGAGAGTTAGGGAGTGACGCAAGAAACTCGGATCTACCCAGAGAAGGGAAAAGGATCAGAGGGGGAATAAGTGAAGGTAAAATAAAATCTTTGACTTGTCTTACTCCTAAGTAAAATAAAAGGTCATTGTTTTTCAGAGTAATATTGAATATTAGTGACAGTGTATTGGGTAACTGTGTAAGGTGAGTGGCAGCGGTGTCCTAGGGACGGGAGAGAGGAATCGGGACACTGGGTTATAAGTACCCGTGCTACCCTTGAGGCGGTGTAGTGTTATTTGAAGGTGGACTTACATTAGTCCTAATATATATTGCAAACTTCTAAGACAAACATTAGAATTTTTTTGAAGTATAATTGACATGCTAAATAGGAGAAAAAAAATCTAATCAGATAAAATGCTCAATTAAACCGGAGAAGGCAGGAGAAGAGGCAAAGATTTTTAAAAAGAAACAAGTGTAATGAATAAAAAACAGTAACAACCATATTAATACTCACTTTAAAAGTGAATGGTCTAGATACACCAATTAAAAGACAGAACTGTCAAAGCAGATAAAAAAAATAAGACATATAACATATAATTATATGTTGTCTATAAGAAGCCCATTTTAAACACGAAGACACAGATAGATTAAAAATAAAGGGAGGAGAAAGGCATACCATGCTAACACTAATGGAAAGAAAGTTGGAGTATCTATATCGATTTCAGACAAAGCTGACTTCAGAGCAAGTAAAATTATCAGGGACAAAAAGGGGTATTAAGTATGATAAAGGGATCAAGTCTGTAAGAAAACACAAGGATCCTTACCGTGTATGCACCTAACAACAGAGCATCAAAATACATGAGACAAAAACTGATAGCACAGCACATTTTTCCAACAGCATTTGCTCACTTCATGTCTTGGTGTCACATTTTTGTAATTCTCGCAATATTTCAAACCTATCATTATTATATTTGTTATGGTGATCTGCAATCAGTGATATTTGATGTTTTGACTATGACTTGCTGAAGACTCAGATGATGGTTGGCAGTTTTTAGCAATATTTTTTATTAACGTATGTACATTGTTTTTTAGACATAATGCTATTGCACACTTAAGAGACTATATTGCAGTGTAAACATAACTTTTATATTCACTGGAAAACCAGAAAAATTCGTGTGACTTATTGCAACATCCACTTTATTACAGTAGTCTGGAACCGAACCTGCTGTATCTCTGAGGTGTGCCTGTATATTAACTGCCACACTTTTTGTATTTTTATGATTTTTCTTGGGGATTTCACTGTTTAAAATGGCCCTCAAGCATAGTGCTGAAGTGCTGTCTAATGTCCCTAAGTGCAAGAGGGCTGTGATGTGATGCCTTTATAGAGGAAGTGTGCTAGATGAACTTCATTCAGCACAAGTTATAGCGCTGTTGGCCGAGTTCAGTGTTTATGAATCAACAGTCTATATTAAATAAGGTGTCTTTAAGCAGAAACACACATAAAACAAGGTTATGTATTGATTGGTTGATGAAAATGTCGTGACCAGAGGCTCCGAGGAACCTAACTCTATTTCCCCTAGGAGCAATGGTTTGTTATTCCCTAATTCAGCGTTCCCAGCTACTTTATACAACTACCGTGGATGATGAGAATTGGCTGTATGTAAATATTTATATTTGCACATATGAAATTTATAGTATATTTTCTAAACAGGCCAGGGGAGTAGGCCAAGGAAAGACTGTGTCAGTGGAGACTAGTGTGTCTCAAGAGACAGAAAGCAGCCATGATGGTTGAGAGTGAAACGTTAGGCATGGTTCCTGCAGTGGCTGTGGAGGTGCAGACAGCCAGGCACAGCTAGATGAAGACTTGCTGTTCATTTTATGAGCCTTTATTACATGCCAGGGTGGGAGGCAATGTAGAGGAGATCTGGGGACTTAGTGACATGGAGGACTAGATCATCTATGCTTTCCTCTCTAGAGCTCTTCAAGGACCTACTGTCTGAGTTTGGGGGTTTGAACAGGTGCTAGTACTGTCAGGGAAGAAAAATGAGGCGGCTGGCTGGGCAGAGGGCAGTGGGGGCTGCAGGGACCTGTAAGGAGAGGTGGGGGGGGGTGAGGCTCGGAAGGCTGGCAGATCAGCAGGGCCAGAGCAGAGTGAGGTCTGGAAATAGTTGCCTCTGTATGACTTATGGGGCATGTGCTGGCTGGAAGTAAGGAGCTTGGACTTTATACTGGAGGAAATAGAAGATTTCTAGGCAGGAGAGCAACACAGTTTCTGTTTTAGAAAGACCACTCTCACCACAGGGTGGTTCAGAAAAGACAGCAGAGAGTGAAAGTGCAGGCAGAGAGATGAGCGAGAACTCGATTGAAGTTCAGGGCAGATACGGTGTGTGTTGGGGGGGTGGGGGTGGGTAGGCGTGGAGATTACTTAGGAGATAAACTGATAGGATTCAGTGGCTGACTGGGAATAGAGGCTGTGGAAGGGGAAGCATCTGGTGTGAGGCCTGTGCTCAGGCACACATGTCTGGGCTGAGAAGGCTTCTGTAGGAAGCAGTTTTGGGCCAAGTCATAGAGGGGTTTCACAGCCAAAGGAGGCAGGGAGAGGCCCCTTAGGGTCTGGAGTCCACTCACCACCAAAACCTCAGTCTCCCAGGACTGAAATACATCCTAACTGTGGTTGTTTTAAAATATGTCTAAAAAGTCTTTGGTCTTCCTCCAAAAGGTGAAGCAGCCTCAAAGAGAGCCTGATCTAGAACCAACCAGCTATGCTTTTGCTAGGTTCCTGACCCTCAGAAACTATGAGATAAAGAATGTTTGTTGTTTTCAATCTGATAAGTTTTGTGGTAATTTGTTACACTTCAGTAAATAGCTAATATATTAGCTATTTGGGTTGGCCAAAAAGTTCGTTTGTTTTTTTCTGTAAGATGGCTATAGTAGTGCTTAGTTGTCTTTAACTTCATTCGAAACAATTTTGTTAGATTGTATTGAGACAGCGGTCATATCAGCATACATTTTAAAAAAACATATCAAAATTGGTGAATTTTTGTGTAGCCATTTTATTTTACTTTAAAAAATTTTTTTAAATAAATTTATTTATTTAGGTTTTTTTTTCTTTGGCTGCGTTGGGTCTTCATTGCTGTGCGTGGGCTTTCTGTAGTTGCGGCAAGCGGGAGCTACTCTTTGTTGTGGTGCATGGGCTTCTAATTGCGGTGGCTTCTCTTGTTGCGGAGCACGGGCTCTAGGTGAGTGGGCTTCAGTAGCTGTGGCATACAGCCTCAGTAGTTGTGCCTCGCGGGCTCTAGAGCGCAGGCTCAGTAGTTGTGGTGCACAGGCTTAGTTGCTCCGCGGCATATGGGATCTTCCCGGACCAGGTCTCGAACCCGTGTCCCTGCACTGGCCGGCAGATTCTTAACCATTGCGCCACCAGGGAAGTCCCTGTGTAGCCATTTTAATATTGGAGAAGGAAGAAAAAACCCAACAGTTTCAGCATATTATGCTTTATTATTTCAAGAAAGGTAAAAACGCAACTGAAACGCAAAAAAAAATTTGTGCAGTTTATGGAGAAGGGGCTGTGACGGATCGAACGTGCCCAAAGTGGTTTGCGAAGTTTTGTGCTGGAGATTTCTCGCTGGACGATGCTCCATGGTTGGGTAGACCAGTTGAAGTTGATAGCGATCAAAGAGAGAACATTAATTGAGAACTATCAACGTTATACCACACGGGAGATAGCTGACATACTCAAAATATCCAAATCATGCGTTGAAAATCATTTGCACCAGCTTGGTTATGTTCATCGCTTTGATGTTTGGCTTCCACATAAGTTACGCGGGAAAAACCTTCTTGACCGTATTTCTGCATGCGATTCTCTACTTGAACATAATGAAAACGTTCCATTTTTAAAACAAATTGTGATGGGTGATGCAAAGTGGATACTGTACTATAATGTGAAATGGAAGAGATCGTGGGGCAAGTGAAATGAACCACCACCAAGCACACCGAAGGCTAGTCTTCATCTAAAGAAGGTGATGTGTATATGGTGGAATTGGAAGGGAGTCCCCTATTACGAGCTCCTTCTGGAAAATCGAATGAGTAATTCCAACAAGTACTGCTCCCAATTAGACCAAATGAAAGCAGCACTCATTGAAAAGCGTCTGGAATTAGTCAACAGAAAACGCATAATCTTCCATCAGGATACCACAAGACTGCATGTTTTTTGATGACCAGGCAAAAACTGTTACAACTTGGCTGGGAAGTTCTGATTCATCTGCCGTATTCACCAGACACTGCACCTTTGGATTTCCATTTATTTCAGTCTTTACGAAATTCTCTTACTGGAAAAAATTTCCATTCCCCAGAAGACTGTAAAAGGTACCTCGAACAGTTCTTTGCTCAAAAAGATAAGAGTTTTGGGGAAGACGGAATTATGAAGTTGCCTGAAAAATGGCAGGAGGTAGTGGAACAAAACGGTGAATACGTTGTTCAATAAAGTTCTTGGTGAAGATGAAAAATGTGTCTTTTGTTTTTACTTAAGAACCTAAGGAACTTTTTCACCAACCCGGTACTAACTACTGGGATGACCAAACTGTACCTTCTGAGACCTCCCATCCCCTCGCCTCAGGAAACAACGCCGATTTCACTGACAGGAATCATCGGACAGCAGCACCTCGGACTCCTGTCCTCTCAAGCAGCACCACGCACCCGGGTCCTCCTGACGCCTGTGATGCGGAACAAGGAGCGGCGCCTGGTGGTGGGGCGGCCTTGGGCAGGGAGCGCAGAAGGGCAGGTAGATGGTGCCCACGTCGAGACGCCAGCAGGTGCGCGGGGTCTTCCTGTTTCTGAATCCCCTCCAGGTCCTCCCCTCCCCTGCCCCAGCCCCTCTGGGCCCTCACCACACAGCAGCATCTGGGTAAGGCCGCGTCACTCCTCGGATGGATGAACGTCCCCCAGTGCTTCCACTGCGCTTACAACAGAAGCCGCCTCCCGCTGCGGTCCAGGGCCCTGCAACTACCCCACCTCACCTTGCACCTCGGCCCCCGCCCTCCTTTCCGCTGCCGGACCAGCCCCTCCAGGGCTGCTACTCCTTGCAGGACTTTGCTGACCACTCGCCGCCCCGTTGGGGCCGCTGTTATTCACAGCGCCGCTCTGGCTGACAGCTTTTCATGTCTGTTTACCTGCTTTTCCCTCCCCACTGGCAGGTGAGCTTTAAGGGCACATTCCCTTGTGTAGGCGTCGTCCTTTTATCCAGAGCAGTACCTGCAACCTAGTCAGTGTTGGGGAGGGTCTCCTGCAGACCGCGCTCCGAACGGCCCGGGCCCCGCCCACCGTGCTCCGAAAGGCCCGGGCCCGCCCACCGCGCCGCCCGCGCCCTGCGGAACTCTGCTACGCGGACGTGTTTGGCGGGGAGCGAATTCGGCGTCGGTCCCGAAGTCCTCCTCAGGCTCTGGGTACGGCTGCAGCGCATGGCGGTGAGTGCTGCGGTGAGGGCGCGCTGGTGGCGGGGCCTTGGGCCGTTGGCTCCTCGTGACCCTCGTACTGTTCCCCCTTCTCCAGGCTCCAGGACATCCTGCTCGGGAGACATCGGCAGCCCCAGGTACTGCCCGCGCACCCCGCAGCCCCCGGTTCCCCCCGGCGCCCCGAGTCCTTCCACTGTAAGGCCCTATCCAGTCTGTCTGCTTAGGGCACCCTACGTGCAGTGACGCTGCCTCCAGGGCCAAGAAGCAAAAGAAGAAGAAGAAAACCCGGAATGGGGCCTCTGCGGCGAATGGAGGCGGGAAGGCCACAGAAACGCCGGCCCCAGAGGAAGCCCCGCTAAGTGCGGAGGCCCAGGCAAGGGCGGGCCTTAGTCGGGAAGGGTGGAGCCTCGGGGTGCATTCTGGGTGGGAATCCGCCGGTGGGTGTAGTCTCGGATTTGCGAGCTGAAAGCGGGAAGAGGATGAGACGGGGCGTTTTGGGTTCCTGTGGGATGGGGCTGGAGGCCGCGGGGTCCAGGTGCCCTCTCACAGCCACTATCCCCGATCCACCGCAGGCGGAGCAGCTGGCCCGGGAACTGGCCTGGTGCGTGGAAAAGCTGGAGCTGGGGCTGAAGATGCAGAGACCCACCCCTAAGCAGAGTGAGAGGCCTGTCTGTAGAGTTGCGGGGGGGCGGGGGGGGCGGGTGAACGGTGACAGTCCTGTGGCCTGCAGGTGCTCGCAAGGGATGGAATCGTTACCCTTGCCGTAGGACAGTTGGAGGTGAGGATAGAGAAGGTTACTAGTCCTGTGTTTTCATCTGCAGAAGAGCAAGCTCTTGGGGCAATCCGAACCCTGCGCAGCCAAAGAACCCCCCTGCCCCGGAAGAGGCAGCTGATGCGCTCCTTGTTCGGGGACTACAGGGCTCAGATGGAAGCCGAGTGGTGCGTGGCCCTGCGGGCTCTCAGGACTGGTGAGGACCTGGGAGCTGGTTGGTGCACACCTGCCTAGTTCAAGGGGGCGGGGAGGGAGAGCCTGGGCAGTGGAAGGAGGGAGCCGAGAGCAGTAGGGCTGGTGGGGGTAGAAGATGGCTCAGGAAAGCGTCAGGGAGCAGGGAGAGAGAAAGCCTGGATCTCAGGAACAGAGAACTCGGGCTTGGACCAGGGAGGCAGGGGCAGGAGAGTTAGTGAATCTCTCTGTGATTCTCAAGGGGGTGTGATGATAGTGTGATACCTTATAATTTTGAGAAGTAAGTCAGTTAATTTTTACAATGGGGATAGAGTTGTATGGGCACAGTTAACATTAGCCATTATCATTCAATTCTGATACGGTCTCTCCCCTCCCTTACAGCTGCCCACTCAGTCCAGTTGCAGCCTGTAGGTGAGGCCGCCAGAAAGAAGAGCCGAAGGGTCTGCAGGCCTCGTCTAACAGGGAGAGCCAAGGACACCCTAGACACTCCTCATGAAGAGTTTAGGTTCAATTTCTTTTAGCCTGTTCCCCATTCTGGAACGGTCCTCCTCTGCAGTTGGTGCAGGGGTTTGTCTTGAGTGCAGAACTTTCCCAGGAATGCTTTGTCATACAGATGTGGGGTTGCTCTGTCCCTGGCTGGTCAGTGAATCTGGTGCCATGGCTGTTGGGCAGATGCAAGACCTGCATGTTGGGTACTGACCTGACTGTGAGACAAGCCCAGGACCCCGTTTATAGGTTTTCAGCTGAAATGTCTCTCCTGCCAGAAGAGGGAAGTCCATTCAGAAGTTTCTACAGTAAACTGAAGTGAGTGATTAGCATGTTGTAGAAGGACTCTTTTAACAGGCTTAGGAGCAGACTAGGTAGATGTTGGTAATAAGGATTAGTGGGGAAGCTACATAGTTGTACACTGGTGCTCACTTATGGAAGGATGTTCTGTCAAGTGGTGTAGAGTTCCATGCCATTGTGTCACATTGCCATAATAAAAGTATTCCTCATAAAAGTGGAGGAGTGAAAACGTGTGTTAACTGTCTATATAGTTGAGGTGGTGTGTGGCACTGCTGGGTCCAGGCTCTCACCCCAGTGCTTGGTCTTTTGTCTATATTGCCTTCATTCCTGAGCAGGTATCATCCTTGGGGAGCCATCGTAGCCCCCAGCAGCCCAGGCTTTGTTCTGAGGAGCAGATAGCTTCCTGCCCTAGGAATCCCAGCCAGACGCTAGCATTGAGCCTCAGTGGACAAGCTCTGATGTCAGCTGCTCCAGGTGATAGTCCCAGGCCTTCTGCATTAAGTTGGGTTTTCACGGGGGTTAATCCTCTTCAGTGGTTGTTATGCCATCTTTGGTGGTGTCTCCCAAACTTGCAGACTAGACTAGATAGATACCTGGAGCCCACCTGCCTACTCAACATCTCTATTTTGCTGTTTCACAGGCATTTCAAACTTGACGTGTCCAAAACATCCGATTAGTCCCTAAATCTCCATTTGTTTTCTGCTTTTCAGTGAATGGCACTACTGCTCAACTAGTTGATCAGGCCAAAAATCTGTGTCACCTCTGCAAAAGGGGTTCGTGGATCCAATTCCAACGTGTGTGTGTGTTTGTGTCGAGGGTTCCCGACACCAACGGCAATTCTTGGATGTCAGCAGCGTGTCCAAGAATGCAACTCAATTCTGACACTGTCTACCCCGAGATGGAATCAGATTCCACAGGAAAAGCGCTCAGTCCCACAAGACCCCCCTCCACTTCACATGCCAGTCACGAGTCCTATAGTTGTTCCCTATACTTCTGACCAACTGGCTATAAATCAGGTTCCTGTGACCCCCTTCTTGGGTTCAGTTAACTTGCTATAATGAATACCAGAACTCAGGAAAACTTGTTCACTCACTAGATTACCAGTTTATTACTAGGATATGAATAAAAGCCAGATACATATCACCAGGCACAGGGAAGGGCATGCAAGTCTCCTTCGGTCTCCGTGTTCACCACCCGGAAGCTCTCTAAACCCTGTCCTTTTGTATTTTATGGTGTCTTCCTTACATAGACATTATTGATTCAACTTTTAGCCCTTCTCCGCTCCCCAGAGGTGGGAAGTTTTAACCCTCTAATCACATGCTTAGTTCTGCCCGCCAGCCTCCATCTTTTGTCGGAATTCGAAAGTCACCTTCCCTGAAGTGTTTTCAGGAACTGAGGACGAGAGACCAAATAACCTATTGCCATTGTTCCTCAGGAAATTCCAAGGGTTTTTTGGAGCAGTGAGCCAGAAACTGTGGATGAAGACCAAATACATGTGAGAAATAAATATTTCGATCATTTGAATGAACATATATATATATATATATATACATTTCTTATAAATCATGGTATTGCGTCCTCTATTGCCCTTTCTCCCCCACGTGTGTTCAGTACTTCAGCTGGTATGAGCTCTGTCTTCAGAATAAGTCTCAGATGTTCCGCGCTTTCTTCGTCTTCTCTGCTAAGCATCCTCATGCTGGCCACGTCTCTCGCCCTGAATGCCACGTGAGCCTCCAGGTGTGAGTCCCCTCTGACAGCCACTCCTGCCTCCTGTCTGTTCAGCAGCCAGAGTGTTCCTCCTCCATGTGTGCTGGGTTCTGTTCCTCTGACCCAGTGACTTGATCGTACCTAGGATGCCATATGAAGGCTGGTGGATGAGGCCCCACACAGGGCCTGCACACATTTAGGCTCCTGACCCCCTGTCTGATGTGGCTCCCTCCTCGCCACCCCCGTTCCTGCCTTGCTGGCTTCCTGTCTGCTCCTGAGGCAACCAACTTAATCCTGCTGAAAGGTCTTCAGTTCTGCTGCTCCCTTTGCCTGATTGCTCTTCCTTCAGATCTTAGCAGGACTGGCCTCTGGAGAGTAAATGGCTTTGATGGAGAAGTAGCTCCACCCCGCCACTCCTCAGCTGGAGCTGGGGAGGGGGACACAGAGGCAAGCAGCTCTGAGGCGCAGCGCGGCGGGTTCCATAGAGTCCACCTGCAGCAGGTCCTGGACTTTGGGAAACACGGGACAAGGAAACAGGACGCGTTTGGAGACCGGAGATGTGGGGGAACTGCCTGGCCTCTGGGTGGGCAGTCAGCTAGGCCGCCCTCTCCAGTCCTGGATCTTCTTTCTACTTGGGATGCTCCTCCTTTGGCCTGTACCCAGTGGTGGTCTTGGCGGGGTTCCCTCTGTGACTTTTCTGTTGCGCAACTACAGCTAAGTCACATCCCTTCCCCTGTCCTCTGTTCAGCCATCTGCACATGGGGTGGGTGGAGGTAGTGGTGAGCGAGGTGAACTGGAGGCCCTCACCCACCTGCCATGCTCTTCAGCGTGTTCTGGTCTGTGCAGCAGGCCCTGGTGTGGGGTGGGGGTCTCAGGCCGACACCAGCTCCACGGCTCAGCGGCTCACCTGCAGATCCTCCAGGTGGCCTTTGCCCTCTGTGTGAGCTACACCCACATGTCTGGCACAGACCACTGGACGATGTCCTCCTGGTCTGACCCCTGCAGGGGTGCTGGTGTCCAGCCACACTGTGAGCCCCCCGACCCCCCCAGTTGCCCAGTGACCCCACTCAGGGACCCTATTTCTTTTCCTAGTCCCTACTTTCCTGGGGCTCCTCTCATCCTCTCCTTCGTGCTCTGAGAAGCCAGTCCTCCCCACCCCACTCTTCCCCTGGTGTCCTGCTCCCCCTGCCCCGCCCCCAGGCCCTACTCTTCTCACTGCTCCCCACACTTAGTACCCCTGCACTCGTGGGCTCCCTTCACCCCACTCTCTACCTAGTGTCCCGCTCCTGCTCCTTCTGGAGACATCTGCCTCCTACCTTTAAGAAACCCGTCGTCCGCCTGCCCCCCACCCCCCGCCCCCAGGTTCCTTGTTCCTACCCGGGTCCCCATCCAGTCAGCTCTCTCGCCCCCTTCTAGATCAGCGATATCTTGGACTTCTTTAATCCTGCCTGGAGGAGGAGGCGCTGGGATGGAAACCCCGCCTGTCCCTGCACTGGCCCCGGGCAGTGCCGACCACAGTTGTGCTGCCTGGTCTCTTCCTCCTGCCGCTGGGAGCCACCCAGGCGTGGCCCAGCTGTGAATCCAGTTGAGGTTCAGCCTGTGGATCACCGTGTCTGTGGCCCTGGCAGGACCCTCACCTGGGATGGCGGCGATGACTCTGGACAGGCTCTAGGTGTCCTGAGCTGGTGGCGGCAGTATGCTGGCTCCACTGCTCCCACATCCCTGTGTGCACTGGACCAGGGCTCTGGGGGTGCCTGGGGCAGCCTTGAGCATTGTAGGAGGGGCCCTGTCCTCATAGGTCACTGAGTACCCCCTTTTTGTGGAGTTAGTTAGGGAAGGGGCCAAGAGGTCAGAATGGATGCAGTTTTGTAAAATGTAATGTACACGTTGGTTTTTAGTAAAATAGACCATTTATTTTTCCTACAAAATTTTATCAGCACCTGCTCTGTTCCCTATGGCCTGTTCTGAGGACTGTGTTCCTTCCAGCAGAGGGAGGCCCTCCCCCTCACTTTGAGTCCTGTTGTCTCTTGAAAAATGGAGGTGTGTCCCCCACCCTCTGGATGCCTGGACAGGTTTGGCTCAGGGATACGCATTCTGCCCCTGAGATTTCAGAGCCCCAGCTATGTCCACCTGCAACTACACATACCTTGGTATCCTGGGGTCCCAGCCTAGTTTGCCTGCTTGCTGTGCCCCCGTGGAACTCGCCAAAAGCTGATCCCCACCTCAAGTCTTGCCCTCCAGTCCTGGGCCCCAGCTGCCCACTCCCCTCTGGTCATGTGGACCGCACACCTGGGGAGCTTCAGAAACAGGTGACACCCAGACACTCCTGTTGTCTTCCTTCGAAAGGGATGCTAGCTTCTCACTCACCATTCACAATAATGAACGCTGGAGGAGTAGATCTAAAGCTGTAAACTAACCTCTAGAAATGCTGGGGAAAAAGCGAGAAAACATGTTGAAGACTGGAGTGTGGGGAAGATTTGCAGAATTTTATAATTCATGCCACACGCTGGGAAGAATATATCTAAAATGACATTCAAGCCTTTGAAACTGATAACTGAGGGGCTGACATTCCTGAAGGAATTGCTGAACACACAGAGCTTACTTTCTTCAATAAGAGGGTAAGTAGTAAATCTAGCTTTAGTTAGGATAAGAGGCAGGACATTAGCTAGGGACAGTGTCAGGTTAAGGGCTAGGGATAGTGTCAGGAAATGAGCTAGGGATAGTGTCAAGACCTTAGTAATTGAGACGTCAAGGCCTTATTTAGTACCAGCGTCAGGGCCTCAGATAATACCAGCGTCAGGGCTAGAGGTAGGGACAGCATCAGAGCCTGAGTTAGTGAGAGAGACAGGCTTTGAGTCAGGGATTTCGTCAGGCCCTGAGTTAGGGACAACGTCCCTAACAATAGAGAGACAGGTCTCACCCTTGCTTCTCCACCTGCATCTCACAGAGCTGGAAAGTACAAACTGCAGCCCAGCAAGCCAGGGACCCAGGCAATCCTGAAACTGCAAAGTCACCTGTGTTGATTCCAGCCAGCTTTTAGTAAGTAAATCCGTGACTTTTGTAAGAAGAGATTTCTGAAGATGTGTACCTTCTACAGAATTCACATTTAAGTGAGGGGCATGTGAAAAGGTATACACAATTTTAATCTTTTTATATTACTAATAGCGTATCTTAATGATTGAAAAATAGAAATTCCTGTAAATAAAAAGAAAACCAGAAAGTACTCATACTTTACACACCTAGTGTTCACGATCTAATGGACCTGCTTCGCCTTCCCCTCTCTCTTCTATCTGAACCTCCACGATGGACGGGACTCACCTGGTACAAGTGACGCGGGGTCGAGCTGGACTGTTGGTTTTCTGCTCCGCCTCTGCTTCCTCTCCGCATCCTGGACTCTAAAGAAGATGAATGAAATGTCTGCTCTGGTTGCTGGCTGTTTCATCTCCAAGTTAACCTCAGTCTGTGGTTGTGGAGGGCCTCAGAAGTCAGGAAGGTCCCCCGCCGCCAACATGGGGAGGGTGGGGCCGGACCCAGGTTCCAGCCCAGCCCTGACACGCAGTGCGCTCAGTGGGACATGTTGGCACGCATGCAAGGCTGTAGTGCTGCCAGCCCCTATATGCTGCCTTCTTGAGGGCTGGCGGTGCCCTTCAGGACTGGCTGCATCCTTTGTCCCATTTGAGTGGGCAGTAGTAGATAATAAAATCTCAGAATATCCCTTGACCCCTGACCATCCAGGCAGGCATCTGTGGTCCTCCAGCTCAGACCTGCCTGGGCCCTGTCAAGCCCCTGTGGCCAATCACTGAGCTGACCTTGCTGCTGGGCAATTGAACAGCTACCTGGGCAGCGTAGACGGCCCCTTGGGATGTTTCAGTTCCCTACATCCATGTGATTGAGAAAAGGGCCTCCTCCCTCATAGCCTCTCAGCCTTCCGAGAGGACGTAACCCTCCCGACATTGAGTGTGGCCCTGGCCACAAGCAGCATACAGCAGACCGTGGCCCTGCAATCCTCTGGCCTTCGGGTTGTTGCAAACCTTTGACATTCATACTCATTAAAAATCAAAGGTATGGGAGCAAGTGGCTTCCCAGCTGGTGTTTTCACTCTGAGGCCACGTGGTCTCCAGGAGCCACGTGCATTCCGGGCCCAGTCCCTGCGGCCTCCGGAAAGCCAGCCAACTGTGGATTCCACGGTATAGAATAATCCTTGAGACACTGCTCCGTTGAGTAACAGTTTCTTTACCACCTACCATTTGGTTTCTGTTCTCTGTAAAGGAGACAGCAGAGACTGGGAAATGAGCAAATGTGTTCTGTGGAGATGGGTGATTAATATAGTCAGAGGGCAGGTGTGACTCCTGGGCTCCCACCTCCCAGGGACACAAATGAAGTCTGTGTGCCTTTTGAGGTACACTGGCAATCAGGGCCAGCCTCTGATGTGAGGCCCCGATGCCCAAAGCAAGAGTCTTGAGTTTACCACCAACAGCAAAGTTGCTATTTTAGCTAGTGGAAGAGCTTCCTGCCATCAAGGGAGGACAGCAAGAGCCCTGGATGGGTGACCACAGTCACTGACCTTAACTGAACCTCTTCCTTTCTGGTAAAATGGACATTGAGTGGGTGTCGCCTGCAGTTTCTGGAAGCCCTGGATGCAGTGAGAGAGAGTGTTCCTGTGAATGGGGCCACCCGAAGGCATTTAGCAGGACAAAGGATTGGAGGGAGACCAGATCACACTGCAAGAGAGTGAGCCACCAGAACTGCCAGGTCCAAATCCACTCTTAAACCTGTCTCTTGCAGTTATTAATTTATTTCTGTCGTTTAAAAATAATGTTTTATTTTACTTTCGTAAGTGTGTCCAGTCCATTGGAATAAAAAAAGTCATAGCTGATACATCAGAACGAATAATCCCTGAGACTCCCTTGGGTGCCCTACTGGATGGGGTATGGCTGGGAGAGATGAAGACACTGAGCAGGGTCCGAACTTAGGGGAACTGCCAGACTGCTGTGTCTCTGTTCCTTCCCTGTCCCAGGAGAGCGAAATCCCGGAACAATGAAAGGACAAGCAAAATGGGGAAGAGGTCTTTCGGTGGCTTAACTGTTCTGTTTGTATTTTCCTTTGTTATGTTCCATTTTGTTAATGTGTGTTTTTACTGGGAAGTTACCCATTTTCCCTAGATTTCTAGTGTGATGCAATAGGTTTCTCATTCTAGTTTTCAACCGAATTGTCACTTATTAACTGACATCCATATTTCATTTGGGTTTCCTTCATTCTAACTTTTTGTCTTCCAGGATGCCATCCAGTGTATCACGTGACATTTAGTCATCATGTCTGTTTAGGCTCTTTTGGGCTTTCACAGTTTCTCAGACTGTCCTTGTTTCTATGACCTTGACATTGGTGAGGAGTACTGGTGAGATATTTTGTTGACTGTCCCGCATTGGAATTTACTTGGTGTTTTTTCCAGGATTAGGCTTGAGTTATGGGTTTTGAGTAAGCAGATCACAGAGGTAAAGTGCTTTCTCATCACTTTATATCAAGGGAACAGGCTCTCAAGGCAACTTATCACTGTTACTATTAACTTTGGTCACCTGGCTGAGGTAGTTTTTCAGATTTCCCCACAATGAAGTTAAGTTTTTCCCATTTCCGTGCTGTGTGTCTTCTTTAGGAGGAAGCTACTTTGGGAGCCAGCACTTATGGAGACAGGAGTTATCTCCACCTCCACAATCCATGGATGGCTGAGTGTCCAGATCAATTATTTGGACTTCTGCATAGGAGATTTCTATTCAACCTTATTGATTAAAACAAACAAACAAACAAACAAAACCCTATGCAGTTACTTATTTTTACCAGCATGGACACCTGTGGACAGTTTCTTTTGTTTGTTTTTCTTTGTTTTTTTTAACTTTTTGTTATAATCCAGCAGGCCAGATTTTGTTGCTAAGTTCATTCCTACTTTGGCTATTGAGAGGTCTTTCCATTGGCTCCTGTTTTCCTTTGACATCATTCCACCCTGTGGATTTTTTTTCTTGATACTTCCTTATTTTCTGATATAAGATTCAAGATTGTCCTGGCTCATATATTTACTGTGTCAGTCCTAGTGTCAGCCATTATTTCAAAGAGCTCTGGTTCTTTTTACTAGAGAATGTTATGAAAAAGTTACATATAGGAGCTAAAAGTGCTCAGCTGATAATGCAAGGAAATATATGCATGTATTCCCACCTTTGTGTATTGTTGGGTCTCAGGGAGGGGTGCTCCACAATGGCATATCAATTATTTTGAATTACAGTTCCTTAATAAATGGCTGATGCAAGAGGGACACTGTATCTATCTCCTTGAAAGCAGGAAATAAGTCTCTCATGTGAAAGGTGCAGAAGCCTATATGAACAACACTTGGTACTTCTTTAATTTACTACCCCAAGCCCAAACTCTGTTTAGATTCTTGACTAATTGAGTATCCCAAACCTAAGTTTCTTTGGCCTGTAAATTCCTCATAACTTTATTCTATGATGAAATTAAGCCTCACTTTCTGTTACAGTTGGGGAGGGATCTGTAAAGCACCTTGGTTTTTAAAGCAAAGGTTTGTTACTGGAACAAAGTGTCCCCCCAAAATAGTCTGATGCTCAAGATGTCTGTGTTCCCTTCATGTGATAGTTCAGGGCAGGTGGGGGTCGGGGCCCAGGCTCTGTCCTCCTTGTTTCTCTTCCCTGCTTTCAGGTGGAGGGGTCCCACCAGCAGGGGATGGGGTGACCACATGGCACCGTGCCCTCCATCCTAGGACACAGGCTGGCCAAGGCCGTCACCACCTCCACCACTTCCATTTGGAGCTGCAGTGGGTGGGAAAGCTGGGAGGTGCAGGCTGGCTGTGAACAGGAAAAAGGGACGTGGGCTGTGGTGGACAGCTGGGCGGCTCTGCTGTGGCAGGGTCACCCGGAAGCTAGCACACAGCCTCTGGGTCCTGTGAAACATGATTACACATCAGCATGCAGTCTTTGATGCTTTGTGGTTCTGGAAATCCTATAGGAGGTGGTTCAGAGCAGAGTAAGGTAATGCTCTCAGTGGAGGTGGTGAAGCCGAAGGTCTGCCCTTCAGACTGAAGGTGCTACTGTGGGTGTATATACAGGACAAAACCATCTCGTGTGAATGTAGATCAGGCTTGTTTAAGATCAGTGCAGTCGTGGGGCTTCCCTGGTGGTGTGGTGGTTGATAATCTGCCTGCGGATGCAGGGGACACGGGTTCGAGACCTGGTCTGGGAAAACCCCACATGCCACAGAGCAGCTATGCCCGTGTGCCACAACTACTGAGCCCCCACGCCTAGAGCCCGTGCTCCACAACAAGAGAAGCCACCACAATGAGAAGCCCATGCACCGCAGTGAAGAGAAGCCCCCCTCGCCGCAACTAGAGAAATCCCGTGTGCAACAACGAAGACCCAACGCAGCCAAAAATAAATAAATAAAATAAATAAATGTAAAAAAAAATCTTTAAAAAAGGAAAAAGAAAAAGATCAGTGCAGTCGTGTTATGCCTAAAATCTCATATCTTGTGCCTTTCCTCGGGGACACTTTCCTCAGTTCCTGAGGCTACTATAACTCACATACAGGGGAATGGAGAGTGGGCTAGCTAGTGTGAGACCTTCTTTACCCTGTGTGTGAGTCTGCTTGGGGCTGCCATAAGAAATACCACAGACCAGGCAGCTTGAACAACAGACCTACCTCCTAGTCCTGGATGATGTCTGAGATCAAGGTGTCTGCAGGCTGGTTTTTCCTTGAGGCTTCTCGTCTTGGTGTGTAGACAGCCATGTTCTCTTCACATGATCTTCTGTGTCCTAATCTCTTCTGGTAGGACATCAGTCTTATTGGATTAGGATCCACCCTAGTGACCTCATTTTACCTTGATCACCTCTTTAAAAACCCCATCTCCAAATACCGCCACATCCTGGGGTCCTGGGGGTTAAGGATTCAGCATGTGATTTTGGGGGGAACAACTGAGCCCACAGCATCCTGCTTAGGAACTAACATGTGCCTGGGTCCTTCCTTCCCTCAAGTCCCATGGGGATCATGCGATAGCTAAGGGAGAGGCCACTCGTGCAGTGTTTGTGTCCCAGTTGGGGAACCCTTCTCTGCTCTCTTTGATCAGGCAGCAGCAGTGCCAGCCCCATCCTGAGGTGAGCAGTTCTGGGGTTTGGTGCCATCTCGCCTGGCCTGCTGAGGTGCTCAGTATCAGGGAGCCAAGAGCCACCAGCCCAGTAGGGATGCCGGGGACTCTCAGGGCCTTGGCAGATGTCTTTCCCAGCAGATACTCTAGCGAAAGTGGGGAAACATTTGGGGATTACATGTGGGAGAGAGTCACAGTCTCGTTTATGCTTCAGAAAGACCAGGTTGGGGTGGGATGTGAGACGCACCGTGGGGGCAGGGAGATTTGTCAGGGCCTGATGGAGGAACCAGGCGCTAGATCGGGCTTGGGCCAGGGCTGTGGGTGTAGAGGGGAATTAGTGTGAATTTGGAGGAGGGGGTTGCAGGGTATGAGATCAGCTGGTGCACAATTCTCTGGTTGGTTGATGGTGAGGTAACAGGGTGGTGAACAGTATCAATTCTTAGGTGCCAGTAGGTCTGGGGGCTCTTGATCATCTAGTACAGTAGTTAATGTCTTCCATCTGGTAGAAGTCTGTAAAACAACTCAGGAAGCGTGCATCAGATGCTGTTATCCAGGTACTTCAGAGAGGAGCTACAGCAGAGGATATGGGGGGTGGTCTGTCCTGGGAAGGCCCTGTAGGGTCCTGCTCGGTTACACCTGGTGCCTGGGTTCAGCAACCTGGGAAGGTGGGGCTGCTTCTGGGTGTGGGGAGCTGCAGGATCCCAGTCCCCTGAGGGCCCTGTTAGCCCCCAAGGTGAGATGGGGGTGCAGTGACTGGACAGAGGCGTCTGGCCTGGGAGAGGGGTCCGGGCTGGAAATGTCACGGGAATCATCGCAGGGAGGAAGAGGAAAGACCAGGCTGGGGAAGGTGGGTTACAGCAGACTCCCCGGATGTCTCTGTGGGCCTGACAGAAGGAACTCAGAGCCAGAAGAAGTGGCCATCAGGAGCTCAGCTTCATTCTCCTGTTCCTTTGTAAAACTGCTGTGTCAGTTTGAAACACCACCAAGAGACTTCTGGGCCCATTGCTGCTGTGGTTTCATCAAAGGGGCCCGGGTAGAAAACAGAACCACTGCAGGCCCCACCCATGTCCCCACTGGGGGTGAATCCGATCAGGGCTCCAGGGCTCACAGACTTGAGGGAACCTCTGTCCTCAGGACTGGTCTTTTTCCTTCCTCTCACCTGCTGGTCAGGAGCCCAGGCACCCCCGTCCTGGCTCCATCCCCCAGGGCCTGGATTCTGGGACAGCTTAGGGGTAAGCAAGACCCTCACGCTCCTTTATCTGCCTGGGGCAAAGAATGTCTAAAAAGGTGCAACTGGCTGATTACAGAGGGCTGAGTGTTTGCAGCAGGTATGGGTGGAAAGATGGGGTGTGAGTTTCCTATGTCTTCACAGCCTTCCCAGTGTAAAGATCTGTGCATTTCCTATGGCCAGTGAACTCCCCACACCATCCTCCCAGGAAGCTCAGCCAAGTATTATGAGGGCAGAGGCTCTCCCCTTGCTTATCTTTAACTTCCCACTCCCACAATGAGGAGCTTGGTGCCCACTATCTGCCATTTACCTATGCATTGCTGCTTTCCAGATTACATGTGCAGAGGTTTCAGGATTGTTAGCTGTTACACCCTGGAAAGAACTCCATAAAATAAAGTCCACTGTTTGTGTACATTTTTTTTCCAAATATTGATATTGTACTTCATTATGTGTTTTTTTTTTAATTTTTAAAATTTATCTATTTATTTATTTTTGGCTGTGTTGGATCTTCGTTTCTGTGCAAGGGCTTTCTCTAGTTGTGGCAAGCGGGGGCCACTCTTCATCGCAGTGCGTGGGCCTCTCACTATCGCGGCCTCTCTTGTTGTGGAGCACAGGCTCCAGATGCACAGGCTCAGTAGTTGTGGCTCACGGACCTAGTTGCTCCGCGATATGTGGGATCCTCCCAGACCAGGGCTCGAACCCGTGTCCCCTGCATTGGCAGGCAGATTCTCAACCACTGCGCCACCAGGGAAGCCCCGTTTGTGTACATTTTGCATTTGGTCTAGAGATTGCGTTCATTTCCAAAGTTAACTTAGGTCAGCACCTTTTATCCCATCCCCTACAGTGAGTTTTTTCCATGCATTTCTAATACAGTTAGATTCTGTCACATTGAGTATTCCATCCTATAATACTCCTACACCGTAAATAACTAAATTTTGAATAGAGTTTGATTGACTCCTTGGGCTATACACATCTATGGGTTTAGACAAATGCATAGTGACAGGTATCCATCCTAGAGTGTCACATGGAATACTTCAAATCCCCCACCCCACGATCTGCTTATCATCTGTGTAGCTTTGCCTTTCCCAGAATGTCACCAATGGGGTCATACTTTGTGCAGCCTCCTCAGACTGGATTCTTTCACTTAACAATATATACTGAGGATTTATCCATGTCTTTCCATGGGTTGATGGTTCTTTCCTTTCTGCTGCTGAGTAGTATTCCATTGCATGTGTATGGAAGGAAAAACAATTTTCACTCTGTCCTTCTAGGTTCTTGGTTGAGCCCCACCCCCATCCCATAGTAAAAGCCAGATTAACAGGAGAAAAACAGAAGTTTAAGAGCATGTATACCTCCTGTATACAGGGGAGATACCCAGAAAAACTGAGTCACTCCCTGAAATGGCCAAAGCCATCACCTTAAATACCAAATACCATCTTCAGATAAAAACAAAAGACCTTGGGGAAGGGGGGAAGCCAATAGTGGCAGGTTATCATGCAAAGCACAGTAAACAAGGGTATTGTATGCATATTTAAGTCGGGAATTCTCCATTGATAAGAGTGACTTGAGATTTAATCATCCTTGTATTTCTGGTGCAAAGAGGGACACGGCATTAGAAATGGAGATTTCCTTATAAATGTCCTTCATAAAAGGTCAGTCTCTATTCAGTTTTTTGTATCTTTTTTTGAATGAGACTGAAATAATCCTTATGCCAGAGAGACATATATTGGCGTGGTGTATTCTGCTCGCCTTGACATGGCTGTCCTCCACTTTGCTTATGCAGTCATCTAGTGAAGGATATCCCGATTTCTTCAGGTGTTTAGCCATTATGAATAGTGCTGCTGTGCATGACTGCATCCTTTTCTGCTTTTACACATAGATTTTCAAAGCAGTTGCCTATATACTGGACGCATAATTGTTGGACCCCGAGGGGAGACTTGATTAGTTGTGGAAAAAGCTGCCGAACTGTCTTGCCACGTGGCTGTGCCTGCACCCCAGCTATGAGGAGGGGTTGCTCCTCACCCTCCAGCAGTCGGTGTTGCCATAGTTTTGGAGTTCAGCCATCCTAGTAGGTGTGCTGTGATGGCTCACGATTTTAATTTGGAAATCCCTAATAGTATATGATTTTTTTGTATAATTTTTATTATCTGTATATCTTTTTTGGCCAGGTGTGTGTTCAAATCCTTAGCCATTTTTAAAATGGGGTTGTGTTAGAGGTCTTTGTCCATTTTGAGTCCAAGTCCTTTACTGGATATGTGGTTTACAAGTATTTTTCTCCCAGTTTGTGGCTTGTCTTTTTTATCTTGGAGAGGCAGCAGTGAATGGTGGCATGAAGCGAGATCTTCATTCCCTGCCCAGGAATTGAACGTGGGTAGCCTGGATGAAAACCAGGAATCCTAGCCACCACCCCTGCTAGCTCTTGCCCCCAGCGAAAAATGCATTTCTCATAGAGGTAAAAACTGTAAAAACAGGTACAAAGTTTATTATTAGAGACATAGCACAGCAACAAGTGGGAGAGCACACAGAGAAACAGTTTGTTTAGTTAAGACAGAAGCAAGGCAGAGATGCACACCCGGAGAGAAAGGGTGTGGACACTCTCCCTAATGAGGAGGAGTGCAGTAAAGAGGCAGTTAAGTCACTTATATAGGGCAGTTCTTCCGGGTCTCTGTTCACCTCTGGCCAATTATCTGGTTTCTTTTTCCACACCTGCCCTGCCCTAGAACCCTCCCCAACATGCATGCGCAACTTTTTTCCAAGATGGATTACAGCCCAGAGGCCTATGGGACGACCTTAGCATCACCTATTTTGGGGTGGTGCCCCTTCCTTTTTGACCCCGAAGGAACCTTTCTGCACATGTGCAATGTTTCCCTTGCCCCAAGGATGAGAAATGTATGACCTTTTGATATTTTAACAGGGTTTAGTCCCACTCTGTCCCTCCCATAAAAATGTCCAATGTCTGGTTATTTACCCTATTTCTGTTGCTGGTTTTCATATCGAGGTGCAGACCTCGAAATATAGACAGGAGTCCGGTCATAAATATGTAGTCCTAGAGCCCGTTTGTGTCTTGCTTCAGGAAATGTAAACAGGGGGCTGGTAATGAATGTCCAGCCTGGAGCCCATTTTTTTCTCACCCCAGGAAGTGTGAACCGGAGGCCAGTTGTAAATGCATAGGCTGGAGACCATTTATCTCCTGCCTCATTTTGACTTTGTGAATAAGGTCTTTGAGAGTAGAAATCTTTAATTTTATAAAGTCCACCATATTTTTTTCTTTTGTGATTGGCCTTGTATATTAAAACTCAAAGCCCGTGATCTATAGACGAAACCCAAGGTCATGTAGATTTTCTTCTATGTTTCTCTGTAATTTTCATAGCCTTGCATTTGAAATGTCTGTGAATAAATTTGTGTGAATTTGGCATAAGTTTTAAAGTTCGTGTGTAGGGACTTCCCTGGTGGTCCTGTGGGTAAGGCTCCATGCTCCCAGTGCAGGGGGCCTGGGTTCCATCCCTGGTCAGGGAACTAGATCCCACGTGCCTCAACTAAGAGTTCGCATGCTGCAACTTAAAAAAGAAAAAGGTCCGTGTGACACAGCTAAGACCCAGCGAAGCTAAATAAATAAATATTAAAAAAAAATAAGTAAAGTCTGTGTCTATAATCATTTCATTTCTTATGGTTTCTAGTTAATTGCTCCTTAACTATTTTGGAGATTTCATGGGTCATTTGGCTCTATTTCAATTTGAATTTCCACAGCAGAACGGATGTAGCAGAAGCCGGGTCTCCTCAGGACCCACTGGGGCTTTGGGACACTATGGGGTCCAGTTCACGCTGACAGGAGCCAGGTCTCCTCTGGACCTGCTGGGAGGTGATGCTGCTAAAGGAAAAGGTGAGGAAAAGTGGGGGAGAAGGTTCTTGTGTCTGGTTGACTGCTGAGGGTGTCTGTCCTCAGAGGACCCAGGAGAGGAAGGGCTTCATGTGGAACACTGGGTTTTTAGCCAGTTTTTGTGTGGTGTAGACAGAGTGCAGTGTTTTTTGGTGTGTGGTGTCCAGTTTTGCCAGCACCATTTATTGAGGGGACTGTTGTTTCCCCAGTGTATGTTCTTGGCTCTTTTCTTGTGAATTAACTTACCGCATAACCGTAGGTTTATTTCTTGGGTCCCTGTCCTGTTCCTCTGGTCTGCGTGCCTGTTTTTGTGCCAATTGCACACTTTTTGGTGACTGTAGCTTCGTAATGTAGTGTGAAGTCAGGGAGGGAGACGCCTCCAACCTGTTCTCCGTTCTCAGACTCCCTTTGGCTATTCAGGGGCCTTTGTGTTTCCACACAAATGTTAGGAACGTTTGCTATATTTCTGTGAAGAATGCCATTGGAGTTCTGACCAGGCTTGCTTTGCATTTGAACATTGCTTTTGGTAGAATGGACATTTTAACAGTGTTCTTTGCATCCATGAGCACGGGATAGCTTTCCATTCATTTGTGTCTGTTCAGTTTCTTTCATCAGTGTATTACAGTTTTTAGTGTGCTTTCACATCCCTGGTTAAATTTATTCCCAGGTATTTTTTAGATGCAATTGTAAATGGGATTGTTTTCTTCATTTCTCTTTCTGATGGCACATTACTAGTGTATAGAAAGACAAGTGATTTTTAGAGCTTCCTTTGTGGCTCAGTGGTTAAGAATCTGCCTGCCAATACAGGGAACACGGGTTCGAGCCCTGGTCCGGGAAGATCCCACATGCGACGTAACAACTAAGGCCGTGCGCCACACCTACTGAGCCTGTGCTCTGGAGCCCACGAGTGACAACTGCTGAGGTCGTGTGCCACAACTAGTGAAGCCTGCTCTCTTACAGCCTGTGCTCCGCAACAAGAGAAGCCACCGCAATGAGAAGCCTGTGCAGCGCAACGAAGAGTAGCCCCTGCTTGCCACAGCTAGAGAAAGGCCGTGCACAGCAACGAAGACTCAATGCAGCCAAAGATAAATAAATAAATAAATAAACATTTAAAAAAAATTTATTAAAAAAAAAAAGAAAGAGAAGTGATTTTTGTGTACTGATTTTTTACCCTGCAGCTTTACTGAATTCCTTTATTAGTTCTAACAGGTTTTTGGTGGTTTGATGTGGAAAACTAGAATTCAGATATCCCACTGTTTCTACTACAGCCAGGTCATCCGCAGCACCCAAGACATAGTGGCTCCTAATATAATCTTCCCATGGTGCCTGTTAATAACACGTGGACCCTACAAGAATGATGAGCGTCACCAGTTTAGGTGAACTGGATCTGGTTAAGGCTTGGCCTCTATTATGAAGTTTGATGTCTTCTCTGCTTTTTTTGGGCATGGTTTTGACATGGTTCTTTTGAAAAGTAATGTACTTCCCAGTAATTTCAAGTGTATAAAAAAACTATAAGCAGCAGTACAAAACACACCACCTCACATAAACTATTCCAGTGTGTTTTATGCAATACTGGGGTCCTCTCCCAGGGAACCAGCACATAAAGACCCAAAGACGAAATTTTATGTTTCCACCTTATAATCCTATCCACGGGCCCACTTCAACATTCACCATCTCCCCAACTCTATGGAAATGTCTTTTCCCATTCTGATCCAGTTTTCTTTCTCTGAAACCATTACTGAGACTTTCCCTCATTTTCAAAACCTTTATGGATTTAAAACACACGAGATAAGTATGATTTGGGTGACCTTTTCTGCATGACCTCTTTGACTTAGAATGTTTTCAGTGTTCATCCATGTTCTAACATGTATTATCAGTGCTTCATTCATTTTTTTCATTGTGATTAAAACTAACATTTAACATTTAAACCATTTTGAGTATACAGTTCTGTGGCATTGACTACATTCACATTGTACAAATATTCTCACCATCCATCTCCTGGACCCATTCATTTTCCCCATGGGAAACTCTGTATCAATTTCTCTACATTTTTGCCAAAATTTGTTATTTTTAATTTTCTTGATTATAGGCCTTCTAGTGTTTGTGGAGGGGTATGGCGTTGTGGTATTAATGTGCATTTCCATCGTGACTAACGATGTTTAACATCTCTTCAGGTGTTTGTTGACCATTTGTATGTCTTATCTGGACAAGGGTCTTTTCAAGTCCTTTTTCCATTTAAAAAATTGGGTTGTTTGCGGGGGCCTGCAGCTCCGCCGCCCAAGCCGGGTCCCGCCAAGCGCTCGTCCTGGCGGCCTTGGCTTCGCTGAGTCCAGCCTGGAGCGGTCTCTGCGCCGCAGGGGCCTGCGCGCCGGGGCCTCGCTAGCGGCCTCGCAGGGGCGCCGCTTCCTGCCTCGCGCTCGCAGGATAGGGGACGCCCGGCCCCAGGCGCCCGTGCCCGGAGCGTCGAGACCGTGCTGTGCCGCGCGGACGCGGCGCCGGCGGGGCGGGTCTCTCTCGGCATTGGCTGCGGCTCACCTGAGCGCGCCGGCGGTCCGCGCGCCTCTCCCGGAAGTGGGCGTCCCGGCCGGAGTGCACCTGGCGCGGGGCGTCCTCGAGGCTCCTCGCCGTCGGCCCCCGGCGAGCCGGCACGGGTCCAGGGAGCCAGCGCGCGGCGGCCGGGAACGACCCCTCCCGTGGGTCCCTGGCACCGCAGCGGCATCCGAGCGCGGAGCGGAGGGTCGCGGACCGCAGGTAAGGGGACGGGCTCGTGGGGGTGGGTGGAGGAGGGAACCACGACTCACACCAGAGCTGTTCGGCACAGTCGCGGCGCCACCTAACCTGGCGGCCACAGGAAGGGCTCGCCTTTGAGTAGCGGCTTTGAGGACAGGCCCGAGCCTACCCCGTCCAATTTTACAAAACATCTGTTGGTGTAAAGCTCGCTCCCGCGCGGGGTTTTCCCAAGTAGCCAAGTGCCCCACGCGAGGTCTCTGCAAGGAGAACCTGAGAGGGCCCGTAGCCCTGAGAGACTTGCCCTTGGCTTATGGCAAGGCCAAGGGATTTATCCTGCATGGTGATTTCTCCTGCTGTGACCCCCCCAAACCCCACTCTGTCCAACTGGCCCAGCTCTGCTTCCTGCACGTCTCCAGCCCGGGCATGCCCTTGGCCACCTGCTGGGATGGGAAAGGGAAGAGTCTGAGAACTGCACCTTAGAAACTTGCCAGGGGGCATGGATTGAAAAACATGGGGGCCATCCAGGCAGCAGAGAAGGGAGAAGGGCACCTTGCTGCCCTTTCATTGTGGAATCGGTGGCACTTCTGCTGAGAGGGGCCTTTCCATGGGGACCACATGCAGTGTGTTGGTGTCTTGGAACTGAAGAAATAGAACCTGTACAATTTTCAAATTATGTTGTCCTTTAATTTAAAAACAAAACCCCCAGAACCTTTGCTTTATAAATTGAGGTCTGAAAATTGAAGGTCTGTTTTGCTTCCACTGTGACACTATATTAAGAAGTGTGCATTTATTGAGAAAAGAGTCAGAATAGAGAAGGAAACAGAGAACTCAGAGGTACCACTGTAGTTTGGCAAAGGCTGGGGGGAGTTAATTTGTCAATGCTGCTGGCTTTCAGTAGCCTGCAGCCATTCTCCTCCTGCGGCTGAGGGGTTATAAAGCTGTAGTGGGTTGCTCTACTCTTCTTTTGTAGAATTCCAGCTCAGAGTCATCTCTTGATGTGTAAGTATTTCGCAGACTAGTCCCCAGGCAACTCCTGGAGGGCCAGGGGGATTCCTTCCTTCATTATACCTGTCTGTTTGAATGAAAACCAGCAATGAAATATTTTTGTTTAAATCTGGTTTTTGGTCTATCATCCAAAAACCAGATTAGCTATTTCCTCCCTCTCTCAATAGGCTCGAGTTCCTGGAATGAATTATAGTCAGATGCCCGTGTTTTTACAGATGAGGAAATTGAAACCTAGAGAGGGTGGAAGAGTGCCGGAGGGAGCACAGGAGAGCCTGACGGGAACCGTGACTCCTGGGTTTTTAATGAGCTTCCTAAACAGCATGGTCATTAATTGGCAAGTAATGACCTAAAGGAGAAACTACTGGTGAAAATGTAAAAAGCCTTTTGTTAAGAATGTGCCGACCAGGTGCGCATCTTATGGAGTATTTTCATTGCATTTCCAACACCTGGGAGGGTGTTGGGCAGAGGGCAGATGGTAGGGTTAGGCTTTAGGGTTTAGGGTTTAGGGTTTAGGGTTTAGGGCTAGGGCTAGGGCTAGGGGTAGGGTTAGGGGTTAGGGTTAGGGGTTAGGGGTTAGGGGTTTGGGTTAGGGGTTAGGGGTTGGGGTTAGGATTTAGGGTTAGGGTTAGGGTTTAGGGTACGGGTAAGGGTTAGGGTTAGGGTTAGGGTTAGGTTAGGGTTAGGGTTAGGGTTAGGGTTATGGTACGGTTTAGGGTACGGTTTAGGGTACGGGTTAGGGTACGGGTTAGGGTACGGGTGAGGGTACGGGTTAGGGTTAGGGTACGGGTTAGGGTACGGGTTAGGGTACGGGTTAGGGTTAGGGTATGGGTTAGGGTACGGGTTAGGGTTAGGGTTAGGGTACGGGTTAGGGTACGGGTTAGGGTTCGGGTTAGGGTTAGGGTACTGGTTAGGGTACGGGTACGGGTTAGGGTACGGGTTAGGGTTAGGGTACGGGTTAGGGTACGGGTAAGGGTTAGGGTACGGGTTAGGGTTAGGGTACGGGTTAGGGTACGGGTTAGGGTTAGGGTACGGGTTAGGGTACGGGTTAGGGTTAGGGTTAGGGTACGGGTTAGGGTTAGGGTACGGGTTAGGGTTAGGGTACGGGTTAGGGTACGGGTTAGGGTACGGGTTAGGGTTAGGGTACGGGTTAGGGTACGGGTTAGGGTACGGGTTAGGGTACGGGTTAGGGTACGGGTTAGGGTTAGGGTTAGGGTTAGGGTACGGGTTAGGGTTAGGGTTAGGGTACGGGTTAGGGTTAGGGTACGGGTTAGGGTTAGGGTTAGGGTTAGGGTTAGGGTTAGGGTTAGGGTTAGGGTACGGGTTAGGGTACGGGTACGGGTTAGGGTTAGGGTACGGGTTAGGGTTAGGGTACGGGTTAGGGTTAGGGTACGGGTTAGGGTTAGGGTACGGGTTAGGGTACGGGTTAGGGTTAGGGTACGGGTTAGGGTTAGGGTACGGGTTAGGGTTAGGGTACGGGTTAGGGTACGGGTTAGGGTACGGGTTAGGGTTAGGGTACGGGTTAGGGTTAGGGTACGGGTTAGGGTACTGGTTAGGGTTAGGGTTAGGGTACTGGTTAGGGTTAGGGTTAGGGTTAGGGTACGGGTTAGGGTTAGGGTTAGGGTACGGGTTAGGGTTAGGGTTAGGGTACGGGTTAGGGTTAGGGTACGGGTTAGGGTTAGGGTACGGGTTAGGGTTAGGGTTAGGGTACGGGTTAGGGTACGGGTTAGGGTACGGGTTAGGGTACGGGTACGGGTACGGGTACGGGTTAGGGTTAGGGTTAGGGTACGGGTTAGGGTACGGGTACGGGTTAGGGTACGGGTACGGGTTAGGGTACGGGTACGGGTTAGGGTTAGGGTTAGGGTACGGGTACGGGTACGGGTTAGGGTTAGGGTACGGGTACGGGTTAGGGTTAGGGTACGGGTACGGGTTAGGGTTAGGGTACGGGTACGGGTACGGGTTAGGGTACGGGTACGGGTTAGGGTACGGGTACGGGTTAGGGTACGGGTACGGGTTAGGGTACGGGTACGGGTACGGGTACGGGTACGGGTACGGGTACGGGTACGGGTACGGGTTAGGGTTAGGGTTAGGGTTAGGGTTAGGGTACGGGTTAGGGTTAGGGTTAGGGTTAGGGTTAGGGTTAGGGTTAGGGTACGGGTTAGGGTTAGGGTACGGGTTAGGGTACGGGTTAGGGTTAGGGTTAGGGTTAGGGTTAGGGTTAGGGTTAGGGTTAGGGTTAGGGTTAGGGTTAGGGTTAGGGTACGGGTTAGGGTACGGGTTAGGGTACGGGTTAGGGTACGGGTTAGGGTTAGGGTACGGGTTAGGGTACGGGTTAGGGTACGGGTTAGGGTTAGGGTTAGGGTTAGGGTTAGGGTACGGGTTAGGGTTAGGGTTAGGGTTAGGGTTAGGGTTAGGGTTAGGGTTAGGGTTAGGGTACGGGTTAGGGTTAGGGTTAGGGTTAGGGTTAGGGTTAGGGTTAGGGTTAGGGTTAGGGTTAGGGTACGGGTTAGGGTTAGGGTTAGGGTACGGGTTAGGTTTAGGGTTAGGGTACGGGTTAGGGTTAGGGTACGGGTTAGGGTACGGGTTAGGGTTAGGGTACGGGTTAGGGTACGGGTTAGGGTTAGGGTACGGGTTAGGGTTAGGGTTAGGGTACGGGTTAGGGTTAGGGTTAGGGTACGGGTTAGGGTTAGGGTTAGGGTACGGGTTAGGGTTAGGGTACGGGTTAGGGTTAGGGTTAGGGTTAGGGTTAGGGTACGGGTTAGGGTTAGGGTACGGGTTAGGGTTAGGGTTAGGGTACGGGTTAGGGTTAGGGTACGGGTTAGGGTTAGGGTACGGGTTAGGGTTAGGGTTAGGGTACGGGTTAGGGTACGGGTTAGGGTACGGGTTAGGGTTAGGGTACGGGTTAGGGTTAGGGTTAGGGTACGGGTTAGGGTTAGGGTACGGGTTAGGGTTAGGGTACGGGTTAGGGTACGGGTTAGGGTACGGGTTAGGGTTAGGGTACGGGTTAGGGTTAGGGTTAGGGTACGGGTTAGGGTTAGGGTACGGGTTAGGGTACGGGTTAGGGTACGGGTTAGGGTTAGGGTACGGGTTAGGGTACGGGTTAGGGTACGGGTTAGGGTACGGGTTAGGGTACGGGTTAGGGTTAGGGTTAGGGTTAGGGTTAGGGTTAGGGTTAGGGTACGGGTTAGGGTACGGGTTAGGGTTAGGGTACGGGTTAGGGTTAGGGTACGGGTTAGGGTTAGGGTACGGGTTAGGGTTAGGGTACGGGTTAGGGTTAGGGTACGGGTTAGGGTTAGGGTACGGGTTAGGGTACGGGTTAGGGTACGGGTTAGGGTACGGGTTAGGGTACGGGTTAGGGTACGGGTTAGGGTTAGGGTACGGGTTAGGGTTAGGGTACGGGTTAGGGTTAGGGTACGGGTTAGGGTTAGGGTACGGGTTAGGGTTAGGGTACGGGTTAGGGTACGGGTTAGGGTACGGGTTAGGGTACGGGTTAGGGTACGGGTTAGGGTTAGGGTACGGGTTAGGGTACGGGTTAGGGTACGGTTTAGGGTACGGGTTAGGGTTAGGGTACGGGTTAGGGTACGGGTTAGGGTACGGGTTAGGGTACGGGTTAGGGTACGGGTTAGGGTACGGGTTAGGGTTAGGGTTAGGGTACGGGTTAGGGTACGGGTTAGGGTACGGGTTAGGGTTAGGGTTAGGGTACGGGTTAGGGTACGGGTTAGGGTTAGGGTACGGGTTAGGGTTAGGGTACGGGTTAGGGTACGGGTTAGGGTACGGGTTAGGGTACGGGTTAGGGTTAGGGTTAGGGTTAGGGTACGGGTTAGGGTACGGGTTAGGGTTAGGGTTAGGGTACGGGTTAGGGTTAGGGTACGGGTTAGGGTACGGGTTAGGGTACGGGTTAGGGTACGGGTTAGGGTACGGGTTAGGGTTAGGGTTAGGGTTAGGGTTAGGGTTAGGGTTAGGGTTAGGGTACGGGTTAGGGTTAGGGTACGGGTTAGGGTACGGGTTAGGGTACGGGTTAGGGTTAGGGTACGGGTTAGGGTTAGGGTTAGGGTACGGGTTAGGGTACGGGTTAGGGTTAGGGTACGGGTTAGGGTACGGGTTAGGGTTAGGGTACGGGTTAGGGTACGGGTTAGGGTTAGGGTTAGGGTTAGGGTTAGGGTTAGGGTTAGGGTTAGGGTTAGGGTTAGGGTACGGGTTAGGGTTAGGGTTAGGGTACGGGTTAGGGTTAGGGTTAGGGTTAGGGTTAGGGTACGGGTTAGGGTTAGGGTTAGGGTTAGGGTTAGGGTACGGGTTAGGGTACGGGTTAGGGTTAGGGTACGGGTTAGGGTACGGGTTAGGGTTAGGGTTAGGGTTAGGGTTAGGGTTAGGGTACGGGTTAGGGTACGGGTTAGGGTACGGGTTAGGGTACGGGTTAGGGTACGGGTTAGGGTTAGGGTTAGGGTTAGGGTACGGGTTAGGGTACGGGTTAGGGTACGGGTTAGGGTACGGGTTAGGGTACGGGTTAGGGTACGGGTTAGGGTTAGGGTTAGGGTACGGGTTAGGGTACGGGTTAGGGTACGGGTTAGGGTTAGGGTTAGGGTTAGGGTTAGGGTTAGGGTTAGGGTTAGGGTACGGGTTAGGGTACGGGTTAGGGTTAGGGTACGGGTTAGGGTTAGGGTACGGGTTAGGGTTAGGGTACGGGTTAGGGTTAGGGTACGGGTTAGGGTTAGGGTACGGGTTAGGGTTAGGGTACGGGTTAGGGTACGGGTTAGGGTACGGGTTAGGGTACGGGTTAGGGTACGGGTTAGGGTACGGGTTAGGGTTAGGGTACGGGTTAGGGTTAGGGTACGGGTTAGGGTTAGGGTACGGGTTAGGGTTAGGGTACGGGTTAGGGTACGGGTTAGGGTACGGGTTAGGGTACGGGTTAGGGTACGGGTTAGGGTTAGGGTACGGGTTAGGGTACGGGTTAGGGTACGGTTTAGGGTACGGGTTAGGGTTAGGGTACGGGTTAGGGTACGGGTTAGGGTACGGGTTAGGGTACGGGTTAGGGTACGGGTTAGGGTACGGGTTAGGGTTAGGGTTAGGGTACGGGTTAGGGTACGGGTTAGGGTACGGGTTAGGGTTAGGGTTAGGGTACGGGTTAGGGTACGGGTTAGGGTTAGGGTACGGGTTAGGGTTAGGGTACGGGTTAGGGTACGGGTTAGGGTACGGGTTAGGGTACGGGTTAGGGTTAGGGTTAGGGTTAGGGTACGGGTTAGGGTACGGGTTAGGGTTAGGGTTAGGGTACGGGTTAGGGTTAGGGTACGGGTTAGGGTACGGGTTAGGGTACGGGTTAGGGTACGGGTTAGGGTACGGGTTAGGGTTAGGGTTAGGGTTAGGGTTAGGGTTAGGGTTAGGGTTAGGGTACGGGTTAGGGTTAGGGTACGGGTTAGGGTACGGGTTAGGGTACGGGTTAGGGTTAGGGTACGGGTTAGGGTTAGGGTTAGGGTACGGGTTAGGGTACGGGTTAGGGTTAGGGTACGGGTTAGGGTACGGGTTAGGGTTAGGGTACGGGTTAGGGTACGGGTTAGGGTTAGGGTTAGGGTTAGGGTTAGGGTTAGGGTTAGGGTTAGGGTTAGGGTTAGGGTACGGGTTAGGGTTAGGGTTAGGGTACGGGTTAGGGTTAGGGTTAGGGTTAGGGTTAGGGTACGGGTTAGGGTTAGGGTTAGGGTTAGGGTTAGGGTACGGGTTAGGGTACGGGTTAGGGTTAGGGTACGGGTTAGGGTACGGGTTAGGGTTAGGGTTAGGGTTAGGGTTAGGGTTAGGGTACGGGTTAGGGTACGGGTTAGGGTACGGGTTAGGGTACGGGTTAGGGTTAGGGTACGGGTTAGGGTTAGGGTTAGGGTACGGGTTAGGGTACGGGTTAGGGTACGGGTTAGGGTACGGGTTAGGGTACGGGTTAGGGTACGGGTTAGGGTTAGGGTTAGGGTACGGGTTAGGGTACGGGTTAGGGTACGGGTTAGGGTTAGGGTTAGGGTTAGGGTTAGGGTACGGGTTAGGGTACGGGTTAGGGTTAGGGTTAGGGTACGGGTTAGGGTACGGGTTAGGGTACGGGTTAGGGTACGGGTTAGGGTACGGGTTAGGGTACGGGTTAGGGTTAGGGTACGGGTTAGGGTACGGGTTAGGGTTAGGGTACGGGTTAGGGTACGGGTTAGGGTACGGGTTAGGGTACGGGTTAGGGTACGGGTTAGGGTTAGGGTACGGGTTAGGGTACGCGTTAGGGTACGGGTTAGGGTTAGGGTACGGGTTAGGGTACGGGTTAGGGTAGGGGTTAGGGTTAGGGTTAGGGTACGGGTTAGGGTTAGGGTACGGGTTAGGGTTAGGGTTAGGGTTAGGGTTAGGGTTAGGGTACGGGTTAGGGTACGGGTTAGGGTTAGGGTACGGGTTAGGGTTAGGGTAGGGTTAGGGTACGGGTTAGGGTTAGGGTACGGGTTAGGGTTAGGGTACGGGTTAGGGTACGGGTTAGGGTTAGGGTACGGGTTAGGGTACGGGTTAGGGTTAGGGTACGGGTTAGGGTTAGGGTTAGGGTTAGGGTTAGGGTTAGGGTTCGGGTTAGGGTTAGGGTTACGGGTTAGGGGTTAGGGTACGGGTTAGGGTACGGGTTAGGGTAGACGGGTTAGGGTTAGGGTACGGGTTAGGGTTAGGGTACGGGTTAGGGTTAGGGTTAGCGGGTTAGGGTTAGGGTACGGGTTAGGGTTAGGGTACGGGTTAGGGTTAGGGTTAGGGTACGGGTTAGGGTTAGGGTACGGGTTAGGGTTAGGGTTAGGGTACGGGTTAGGGTTAGGGTACGGGTTAGGGTTAGGGTTAGGGTACGGGTTAGGGTTAGGGTACGGGTTAGGGTTAGGGTACGGGTTAGGGTTAGGGTACGGGTTAGGGTTAGGGTACGGGTTAGGGTACGGGTTAGGGTACGGGTTAGGGTTAGGGTACGGGTTAGGGTACGGGTTAGGGTACGGGTTAGGGTACGGGTTAGGGTACGGGTTAGGGTACGGGTTAGGGTACGGGTTAGGGTTAGGGTACGGGTTAGGGTTAGGGTACGGGTTAGGGTTAGGGTTAGGGTTAGGGTTAGGGTACGGGTTAGGGTTAGGGTTAGGGTACGGGTTAGGGTTAGGGTACGGGTTAGGGTTAGGGTACGGGTTAGGGTTAGGGTACGGGTTAGGGTACGGGTTAGGGTACGGGTTAGGGTACGGGTTAGGGTACGGGTTAGGGTTAGGGTACGGGTTAGGGTACGGGTTAGGGTTAGGGTACGGGTTAGGGTTAGGGTACGGGTTAGGGTTAGGGTACGGGTTAGGGTACGGGTTAGGGTTAGGGTACGGGTTAGGGTTAGGGTTAGGGTTAGGGTACGGGTTAGGGTTAGGGTTAGGGTACGGGTTAGGGTTAGGGTACGGGTTAGGGTACGGGTTAGGGTTAGGGTACGGGTTAGGGTTAGGGTACGGGTTAGGGTACGGGTTAGGGTTAGGGTTAGGGTACGGGTTAGGGTTAGGGTACGGGTTAGGGTTAGGGTTAGGGTACGGGTTAGGGTACGGGTTAGGGTACGGGTTAGGGTACGGGTTAGGGTACGGGTTAGGGTACGGGTTAGGGTACGGGTTAGGGTTAGGGTACGGGTTAGGGTTAGGGTACGGGTTAGGGTACGGGTTAGGGTACGGGTTAGGGTTAGGGTACGGGTTAGGGTTAGGGTACGGGTTAGGGTTAGGGTACGGGTTAGGGTTAGGGTACGGGTTAGGGTTAGGGTACGGGTTAGGGTTAGGGTACGGGTTAGGGTTAGGGTACGGGTTAGGGTTAGGGTACGGGTTAGGGTACGGGTTAGGGTACGGGTTAGGGTACGGGTTAGGGTACGGGTTAGGGTACGGGTTAGGGTACGGGTTAGGGTACGGGTTAGGGTTAGGGTACGGGTTAGGGTTAGGGTACGGGTTAGGGTTAGGGTACGGGTTAGGGTACGGGTTAGGGTACGGGTTAGGGTACGGGTTAGGGTACGGGTACGGGTTAGGGTACGGGTTAGGGTTAGGGTACGGGTTAGGGTACGGGTTAGGGTACGGGTTAGGGTACGGGTTAGGGTACGGGTTAGGGTACGGGTTAGGGTTAGGGTACGGGTTAGGGTACGGGTTAGGGTACGGGTTAGGGTACGGGTTAGGGTACGGGTTAGGGTACGGGTTAGGGTTAGGGTACGGGTTAGGGTTAGGGTACGGGTTAGGGTTAGGGTACGGGTTAGGGTTAGGGTACGGGTTAGGGTACGGGTTAGGGTTACGGGTTAGGGTTAGGGTACGGGTTAGGGTACGGGTTAGGGTACGGGTTAGGGTTAGGGTACGGGTTAGGGTACGGGTTAGGGTACGGTTAGGGTACGGGTTAGGGTACGGGTTAGGGTACGGGTTTAGGG